>NC_073691.1:12884572-14159572 GCF_029784155.1 Uranotaenia lowii | reverse complement strand
TTTTCATAGTTTTCAAATTATCAGAATTTTCAACATTGTCAAAATCATCAATTCAATGAAATTTTTCAATAAAGTCAAAAGGTTCGAATTGTGAAAAATAAAAAAAAAATCGCCATAGCAATAAAATTTGCCATTTTTTCGGAACTGTCGAAATGGTTTTAGTTTTCAAATTTCTAGAAGTTTTTTTGCAAATTTGTCAAAATATGTTAAAAGATTTCAAACTTGTAAGTAACGTAAAAACTGCTCTAACGCCAGAAATATTTTTAAAAAAAATCAAAATGTCTTAATTATCAATAAATTAAAGTCGAAATCCAAAATTGTCAAAATTATTATTCTAATACATTCAATTTCCAATGTTTCAAAGTGACCAAATTGCCATACAGTAAAATTTTCCGATATTTTTTCAAATCTATCGAATTGTCCTTATTGCAAAAATTGACAAAATGAGAAAAATATCAAAATACTTATAAATATCAAAATTGTTAAAATAGAACAAAATTTAAAACAAACCCTTGAAAACGTCACAAAGTTAAAAAAAAGTCTATAATTGTCAAAATTTCTATTTTCCAAATCCTTCTGTCAAAATTGTCAAAAGTTTCATAAAAAATATCTAAAATGTAAAATTGTTAAAATTGTAAAAACTAAAATCGTTAAAATTTTCAAATAAATTAAAATTGTCAAAATTGAGCAATACAAAAAAGCAAAAAAAAATCTAAAAGATGTCAAAATCACCAGTTTTTTTTTATATTGAAATTGTTAAAAAAAAGTATACAATTGCCAAAAATGTTCAAATGTCAAATCTTAAAAAATGTCAGAAATGCTGACTTCGACCATTTTAACTCTTTTAAGCTAACTTTGTAGATCTTAATGGGGCGATCTTCAAAAAAAACATGACCTTGACATTAGAATTGTCACTAATGATGTTTATTGCCTAATTTGTCAAAAGTGGAACCAACCTGTAGGCAGCGTGGGCTGGAATGCGTCTCCCTGTCTGTACGAAAATCACTCAACTAGAAATATGTATTCTTTCTGTTAATTCCCTTCACAACTTGGGGGTGACCCCGGTTGATTTATGACAAGAGTTGGTGTTCAACTTCATGCGCTGCTGCCATAATAAACCAATCCTGCCTCCCAATCCAACTCGCCAACACCATCCATCCATCATCGGTGACAGTTTTCCCCGTTTTATCCTATCATGTTCCGTGAGGCGCAGTGGTATCTTTCTGACAGTTTTCCGCATCCAGGGAAATTATTTTTCCAAGTCCCCCGGACCGGGAGATGAACGAGAGTGCGATTAAACGAAAGGCTGTATCTTTCTTTTTTGTCGAACGTTCGCCATATTTCCTTAATAGCTACCCCATCAATCGCCCTGCCCTACCCAACTAAAGAAGGTAGTAAATTTCATCCATGGCCTACTTTTCGACCGGGTTATATTTCTTCATCAGCATAACGCCACATTCAGCATCTTTTCCTCGGCACACTTTCCCCTCTCATGATCTCTCTCAATATTTGTTTCTTCTTCGTAACAAACACATGTTATCACGATTGCATACACGCACACAATTTTGCGCTAATCGATGCTCGACAACTTGTTTTTTTCTTTTCTTTTTCTATCGCGATATTGCTTCCGGTTTTCATCTCTCGCCTAGGCACAGATTCGAGAGAGGTTGGAGGTACGCTAGAGCGGATTTACTACCCAATAGAGAAACCCCGTGTTTCCGTAGAGACCCGCGACCTCTCCCATTGATTCAAAGGACCAAAAGAAGATTTGTTGCTTTCCTGCTTGCTTGCTTAATTGATTGATTGAAAAAAAACCCTCTACACCTCTCCCCTTTAGCTTGAGAATGATGATTGCTTTTGTTTTTGATATTTGACCCTAATTTTTTCTAAAACCTCTTGAAAAAATCTTTTACAGTGCAACGATTATGAATCATAATGTAAGGAAAAATACTACAATAATTTAAAATATTTTGGGCAACACTGATGTCGAACTCAACAACACTGAACCAAAAGGCACAAGTTTCACTGCCAAACTTGTCGCCTACATTCATTCAATAATTCGCCACCGGAAAAAAAAATACAACTAATTACATAAAGTTACTGATTACATTATTTCCGCCCAAAAGAGAGGCCCATTATATTTTCGCTTTCCTCCGGGTCGGTATTTATGTATATTTATATCGGCTTAATAAAACCACCAAAAAGAAAACAAACAAACGAACAAAACCACACGACGACCCTAAAAATCTGAAAAACGGCCTCGTCAGCAGGACCAAAACGACCAACCGACCTCTGCCATCGTAAATCTATTAACTCGGTAGAGAGAGAGACAGCGCGTTATGTCCGGTCCCGTTCGGACCGGAATTACTTTTTCGGGAAGCTCGTTCCGTTCGTTTTCATGGACCGCGTCGCGTGGTTGTGAAGATGTGATTTATTCCGATTTTCTTTCCGTTTATTTTCTTTCTTTTTCAGGAACGAATCGGGTAAAAGGTCAGAAAAAATGTTTACTCAAGTCGAAAAATCTGTGAAAATCTTGCAAGGTGCCAAGCTCTCGCAATCTACTAAAACTGCCAACCGACTCCGATATGGTGGTTCCGGAAAGCGGTTGTTCGTGTTACACACGCTACTGTCAAAATAAATAAAACAACGCCGGGAAAAAAAACCTAGCAAATAAAAACTGAAAACCTCTATAGTTTAAAGAGTTTTCACGACTATCTTAATACTCAAAGATCTTTGCCCTACTCTAAGCTTTGTACGTTGGTGTTCCGTGGTTGTCTGACGGTTGAAAACGGGACTAAATGTAGCTGAAAAGTAGCTGAATATTTTACCACTGCTGTCGGCTAGTGGTTTCGGTATAAGGGAAAATAGCGGAAAAGCGAATGTAATTAGTTTACAGTTCGGTTTCTCCGGAAAATTCGATTACTTTCCGGGGAATATTTAGAAGGTTCTTTCTTCGTAAACTTAATAAAATATTGTCAAAAAGGAAGACTGATCTACGAACAGCTGAGATGAGATGTTCCATGCCAACAAACTAAGGCTCTTTGATTTTCCAGTGATTCTTGACTGAAAAATCTTTTCAATGGCTCTGGCTCGACATCTTCAATGACTCCTGTCGGCAACCTTTCACTTATTCCAAAGCTGACGATCTTTTCAATAATTCCGGCTCTACCAGCGGGAGGAACTGAACCAAAATTCTCAAATGACTTATTCGCCTCAACTACACTTTGCCTTAACTGGACTTTGATCCGTAACTATCAAGTTTGCCTTAACTGGACCAAAATCTTAGACCGGCAATTTTGTCTCGGCTGTATCAAAGGCCTATCCTTTGAATTGATAAATCTAAGTTATCAACAGGCAACTTGGCCTCAACTAGACCAAAGTTCTTTTCTGTCAAATTTTCAGTAACTCTAACCAGGGGTCGACGATGGAGAGAGACTTCATTGGAAATGCATTTTTCGTGAAATATTGCCACAATCTCTCTCATTTTTACGGCACAGTTGCCAAAACCACTCCGTGTCTTCGGCACAAACTGCGGAAAACCCCCGAGATTCTCTCACAGGTTTTGAGGTTTGAGGCTTCTGAGGATTTTTGAGTATCTGAATCTCCTCCCCAATCTGCATCCGCATAGCCTTTTACCACCAGCTTCGCCTTGTATCGCTCGTGTTGATCATCGGATTTTCGTCTGCGCCTGGAAACCCATTTGTTTCGAATCGCCGTCCTGCCCAGGTTCCAGATCCCGTTTTTAGCAAGCCCATTCCTTCTTCCTGCGTGGCCACCTTCACACGCCCTATAGCGTCGGTGCAGTTTATTGGTTCGCTCTCCTTCTCGTACTGTAAAGGAACAGCACCAGTAACAGGACTAAAACAAACAAAGTCTTTATACTTGCCTGGGTCTTGATTTTTAGTTGCGGCGGTAGCGCAACAACAGGCTTCACCACACTTGGCTCAGCTTCTGGACGATCATCCTGCAGGGTTTCGACTTGTGGCTCGCGCTCCGGAACCACACTTTGGTCGCTTGTTCCTCGGTTGACTCTTGGCTGATTTGGAACCACATCACAGAACAATCCCATTCCCATTAGTTCTTCTGATATTTCCGCTGGAATTGACTTCGCCGGTTTCCCTTGGTTTAGCTTGTATAGCCAATCCGTCTCGGATCTTGATGCAATTACTTCACCATCTTCATCCAGGACTTCGCAACGACCGGCTCGGAACACCACCTGCAACCCTTTGCTGCAGATTTTGCTGATGGACAGAAGGTTGGTTACTGGATCGGGAACAAGAAGAACATCGCGAATTTCAATGCGACCTTCTTCAAGCACCATGGAGACGTTGCCCCTGCCAACAGATTGTATCGTCTCGTTGTTTGCCGTGCTAATGGAATGCACGAAATTTTCCCTCTTGGCGAAACCATCTCGTCATATGGGAGCTCGCCGCCGAATCGAAGAACCACTCGTCTCGACCTCTCGCTGCCATAACCGCGCATAAGGCTTACCATTCGAGCCTCCTGGATTTTTCGAAGAACCTTGCTTATCAGGGCAATTACCTGCATAATGGCCAAGTTGATTGCAGTTGAAACAAGCGATGTTCCTACCAGATCGAGAACCAGCCTTCGCATGTCGGAACTTATGCTTTGTGTACAGCGCACTCTCATCACAGCAGCTCGTCAACGGCCATCTCATATCTTGAAGAATCTTTTTTTTTAAGCATCGGACGTCAGTACAATTCCGGACACTTGAATGCCCATCATCATTGGAGCATGATAAGCCAGAAGACCTTTCAGCAACAAGGATACCAGGCACTGATCGTTGACGTCGAATCCAATTTCTCACAAATTGTCGGTTGTCGTAACCAACTCGTCGATGTAATCCTCCACGTTCTCAAAATCTTCCAGTTTCAACGACGTCAGCTTGTCCAGTAAACCGCATCGTCGGTTCAATCCATCGTCCTGGAATGCCTTTGCCAGCTTGTATCAGACCTCTTGTGCTGTTTCCGCGTTCTTCACCAGACTAAACTTGCTCTTCTCGATGCTCATACAAATGGCAGCTAACGCTCGCTCGTCCATATCCTGATCCATCGTCGCCATCTCTCGGTTTGACGGCACGCCACGACCCTTCTCGGATGAGAATTGTACAGAATCAAAAGACACGTTTCTTTTCCAATTCCACTGCAAATTTATTCCACGAAACCCCGAACTTTTCCTGCAACCTTACACACGTCCAATCCGTTCCAGCGTCTAAATCCAAGTCCCCGTTTTCCTCTCCTTTCCTTTCGCTCATGCCGTTACTCCTGACAGTTGCTCGTTGATTGTTCACGTTACGTTTTATATTAGGTCTGTTCAATACTAATGGTATGAAGCAAGGTGCGTCCCTACAAGAATCATCTTCATCGAAAAGGACCAAGAAGAGTATTTGATCCGTCCCTTCAGCTTTTCGATAGCCGGCAGACTCACTGAACTTCCATGAAAACGCGCACGGACCGCAGGGTGCCGTCCGCCGTCACCTTGACCGGATTGGACACCGCCAGTACGGCTTCTGCTGTTGCTTGAGCCTCTGCCATTTCCTTCGCTCCGGGGACCATGTACCATCACCTCTGGGAAGAACCATCTTGGGAAAACTTCACTTTTCTTGAACTTCTTTGACCAAACTATTCTGGGCCCATAACCACTTGTAAAGTGGCGTGAAATAAAAACTCGTGTACCTAGTTTGGTTTAAGTAGAAACTAAGATTGAAGATTTATTAGCTGCCAAGCGTGTTTTATACTCGACAGAAAACTTATTGCTTGGATACAAACTTGTTTATCTTAACGGCGGAGTCATAGGTTACTAAGAAAATATCCAAACTCAACAGGGACCATTTGGAGTTGTTGTCATGGAAGTCATGACTCTTTGTACCGTAATCCGGGGTAATATTGATCACTTTTTTCAATATTTTTCGAATATTTTTCCTGTTAAGGGGAGTATGGCAAGTTTTATATTTTTAAAACCAGTACTGCACTCCTTTGAACGTAAAAAATGGTTGCAGAAATTTATTTGTCAACTTTAAATTTGATTTTAAAATCGATTTCGTCGCTGTTCAGGAATCGATGCTATGGGGTTACTTTGATCAGTCTCCATTTTGACGAATTTAACGAGCTTTCTTGATCGTAAGGGATTCAAAACACCTTCGTCATTGTTTACAAACTCTAAATTATCAATTTTACCTTTCTTATTAACGTTTTCTTTTAAAAACATTTATAATCGAAAAAAAAAGCATTATGCTGCATACATTAAGGGGCAAAAATTTAAATAATTTCTAAATAGTTTTAGTTTCGAAATACAAATGAAATTTTAACCTTCACAAATTCCCTTAGGCCCTCCCACTATATCCAATCTCATTTTTTCTTCAGAGTAAATCATTTGATAGGATTTCTATCCATTTGTCCAAAAAGGGCTTATTCGTGGAAAATTTCCTTACTTTTTATATATAAAAAAATAATTGTTAAATGACTATAAAAATAGCACTATAACTGTTCATATACAAAGAAAAACAGTTGTTCTTTCATATTCATTAACCCGTTTGCTTCTGAATGCTTTTTGGAATCATCAGGAGAGCTGTTTCTTCGCGAGCCTTGGAAAAAAACAGATATTTTAAGATTTAAAACCTACATTTTTGCTACCAAAAAACAATTTCAAATACAAACCAAATTTCGTCTATTTGATACTCAATTAATAGGCTTCCAAACGTAGAAAACAGTTTTAAAAAATTCAAACTATAAGGTAAGTTATTGATGATAATGTGGAAAAATTTAGTGATGGTCAAAGTTACCCCGGTGATCAAAGTTACCCCGTTTTACGGTACCAAGAAAATTACCTGAGAAAATATGCTTTAGCTCTTAATAATCGGTTAAACTGTGAATACCGAGAATAATCAATCTGTGGTCGAAAGACATGAAAATGGTTGTAAGAATGTCGCTCTCATGTCTTCTCCAGGACTGCTCGTTGGATGAAATTTTAATAGCCATTCTCTTTCAAGTTTTTTTTCTTAAATAGTAAACCACCGGCTTTGAGCATTGAAACTAGCCTCCGTTTTCCATTTGGTGGGCCATCCACCGTCCACAATCGTGGCACTTTGAGCTCACTTCCTGTCAGTCTGTACTCATCTTCAAATCCCACGAGATGTTGAGACATTCAAGAGGCGAATGTTATTTCAATTTTTTTATTCCTTATTTATTTGTAATGAAAAAAATATGAACGCGAGTGGTTCTCTTTACATAGCGTGCGTCTGTACTTTTTTTAAACGACGATCTAGAATGAAAAGAAATTTTAGAAAGCGTGAAATAATAATAGGTACCTCACATTTTTCTTGATATACCTTGTATTTTCGTTTGAGTAGATTTAAAAACTGGTTCATTTGAAATCTTTCTTAGTAGATCTCCCTAGTAGAATTAGGAAACTAAAATCCATTTGAACCTGTAATAAAACCAAACCCACAATAAAGATCAAACATAAAAAACGCAACATTAACAATTTCGAATTTTACTCTTTATCCTTTCTCCACGAAAATTTCCGAAAACCAAAACCACCTTACCGCAGGCAAATTCTGAAGAAGCACGACCCGGTGTTCCAGGCGATCTGGGCCGACAACACCGACTTCGACGAGGTGCTCATCTCGCCGGGGATGCTGCAGGACCACATGCCCGATCAGGTGCTGGCCGCCCTGAACAAGGTAAGAAAGCACGCCTCTGACCTGGTGGTGCCGGGAAATTCTGCTTCCGCCTCAACCTCAGCTCCAAGCTGTTCGGCTGCTGCTACTATCGTTACTGTTCCGCCTCAGGCGACTTTCAGAAGCTATCGCAGCGGAACTTCTTCGTCATCTTGCTCTTCGTTGAGTGCCGTAGAACCCGCTGCCATTGTTTCCACCGGCGGCACCGCCACTTCTGTAGATTGCCACTCGCTTAAGCAGCTTATTCCGGATGACATTGTGTAGTGGCCTTTGTTTGTTTTACTTGTGTATTCTAGATCTAGATGTATAGTGTTGTTATATAGCTTAAGCACTGATAAGACGATACAACTTTGAAATTTACGAATTCATATAATTATATCATGGTATTCAGTTTAGTTTGGTATTTAATGAATACCGAATTTCTTTAATAATTTTTAGACGAAATCTGACGAAGTCTTGTTTCAACTGTTATCTCTTCTTATCAGTGAGTAGTGTAGCTCTTTTTTTTCTATCTGTATCGTATTTTTTAGATTGTTGTTATTTCAAGTAGATTCTAGATTGTACAAAACTTATGCCTAACCAATGTAATGCAAATTGAACCGAACATAAAATACAGGTTTGTGGATCAAAAAACACTTCCTTTTTTCATTTACCTTTTCTTTCCATTGATTCTTATATTTACGTTGTCTTTAGTTTTGGGACGTGTTGAAATTAAATCGTTTTCTATCAGGTTTAGTTTTTTTAACTTCCTCTTCATTTCTTCTTCTGCCCATTTGCTCATTTGAGAATAATCGTACAATGATCTTAAGCTTAAACTCGGTTCAAGATTCTGTTTTTTATTTCTTCTTTCTTTTTTTTCTAATCATAAGAATTTATACTCGGCGCCTTTACTTGACCATGACCTTATACTCGGGTCCATGATTTAGTAATTTATTATCCATACTTGAGTCCAGCATTTTATCGTCTTCTCCGATTGTGAGCTTATTCGGGTTCATAATAATGTCGTGAACATTTACTCTCGGGTTCAGGATTTTGTCCCTTTTTAAGTTGCTTCACTTGACCATGCGCTTAAGATTAAGGATTTTGTCTCTCGAATTTCTTCATTTTTAACAAAGTTTTCACTTCTGTTCAAGATTCTGTAATTTTTAGATTCTTTTCCTGACCGAGAGCTTTTACCCTTTCCGGGATTTTACCACTTAATGGTATTCTTCCATTAACTCCCCCGAGTTCAGTTTTTTATCGTTTTTAGTTTCGTTAACTGATCACGAGGCTATACGATGATTGTGGATTTTGTCATTTCCAGTTACTTCTCCAGGGTTTCTTTCTTATAAAATAACTAATATTTTAGTTTCTGCACTGGATCATGAGCTTATACTCGGGTTCAGGATCTAATTATTTTGAGTTTCTTGGATGTTTTGCTTAAAGATCGTTGATCTACTGAAACGCATAATAAATTCTTTATAAGAACTTGTTTATTATCCTATTTTTTATGTCCGTAGTCTTTGGTTCAACATTTGGAATGCTTACTGAGTAAAAATCAAATCCTAACCTCAACAGATAAGAGTATCGTTGTCGTTTGATGATATGCATTTTATCTTGAAATTGTTTTATTAATTTCCTTTAAGAGAATTAATATAATGAACATAAATATTGCAAAATTAATTATCACCAAGGGTTCGTCAGTTGAGAATTCGCGAGTCAAGCGTAACAGTACAAGCCCATCTTGGCTCTCACTGGCTTACAACCCAACCTATGCACATCGATACTTGCAAGCAAATCTTCCATCGAACAATCATCGAAATTTGCATCCATTTCTTCCAGTTCCAATCGGATACACTCGAAAAGATTCTCCTGGGCCAGGTGTTCGAGGAAAATTTTCTCTATCGACGTACTTAAGTCAGAGAAACGTTCATAACCAGTAAACGAAAAATCTTGAAACACAAACAGAACCGTTATCGGGAGCTTATTCTGCCGGGCAGTATAGTTAATCAGATGGTGAATATGATCAACTAATGACAGATTGTCACTAGGGAGTCGGTCAATCACTAGCAAGTGACGACCACAGCTACCTTCCTTACCCACTCGGTTCCAAATTTCGTCGATGAATGAATGGAACACCAGGTAGTGCTTTTCTATAGTTGTAGATCTGTCCCAATCATATAGATGAACATTCGTGTGCCACTGAAAATTCTCCGCGATTACTCGTGCCATTAAAGATTTCCCTACTCCTGATGGACCCAAAAGGGCCGCCGATGAAAAAATCTGGTTCCGGTTTTCGTTGAAGAAATTCGTCACTCGATCGATGGCCACCGATTGCCCAACGACTCGCTGTTTCAAAGCCGTCGTAACGTTCGAAAAATCCAAACCCTGACTGCAGTAATCTTCGACACCGTACAGCAAAGAGTAATACTGTCTAAGGTACAGTTTGAAGAAATCATTCCGAAAGTCTTCCTTCATGCCAAAGGCCATCAAAACGACTAACGTCACAACAATCGATCCAATAGATAGATTCCTCAATCGGAAAATATTTCTCCACCCTGAGCTAGACCGCTGGTTTTCCGATTTCCGATCTTCGTTTACCAGCTTCCGGATTTTGCGTTTAAATGTTCCGTTGTTCAATTTTTGTTTCTTCGAGGTGAACTGCCGGTTTCGGTGCCGAATTTCTGTCTCATCCAGGTCAACGTCCATCGGTTGCAGCAACGGTAAAAGTCTGCTTTTATCGTCACTGCTGCTGGGGCTATCCAATTCCGGTCCCGGTAGCGAAAACTGGAAATCGTAGCTTCGTTTTCGGGCACTCGCGGACGAGGACTTCGGTCCCACGAATTCCGGGCATACGCGATCATCGGACTGGAAAATGGAATGGTCTCGGTTTAGATTTATAACCACGGCTGGATTTGATCTGACTATTGAGAGAATGAATTCTATGTTCGATTTCTTCATCAAAACTCCACCTTTATATGAATAGAAAAATAATAATCTCAATTCGAAGTTTGAATTCTGAATTCGTATCCTCAATTCTAGAAGATTTATTTTGATTTTTGAATCTGAATTCTGAATTTAACATGAATATTAGAGTGCCCCAAATGACCCGACATTTGAAAAAGTTATGCGCTGCAGGCTTAAATTGTTCCGAGGCCTAGTACAAGATCTCATGCCAAATCTGGGCCAGATCGTATCACGGGAAGGGGTCGCTCAACTAAAGTTTTTACGGGATTTTGGGACATTTTGTTCGGGAGGAATACGAAAATCCATTTTTCATAAATTACTTTGGTCCCCTTGGGCCGATTTCTTTTGAAAATGATTTTTCTTAAAGTCTAGTTACCCCATTTTTGAAGTTTTTTTTTTATAATAAGTCGAATCAAAATGCAGTCTTCGGATGAAATATTTGTCATAGTTTAAGCTTTGAGAAAACCCGTTTTCAAAAGAAATCGACCGAAGAGGACCAAAGTTATTCATGACTAGATTTTCATGTTCCTCCCGAACAAAATGTCTCAAAATCCCATACAAACTTTAGGCTCGTTGAGCGACCCCTTCCCGTGATCCGATCTGGCCCAGATTTGGCATGAGGTATTGTGCTAGGCCTAGGATCAATTTAAGCCTGCAGCGCATAACATTTCAATAGCTTCAAATTTCCCATACAAATTTGGGGCAGTGTAATGAAATTTCAGTTTTGAATCTATGTTTCCAATTTTAACTGCTCATTCTTAATTCTAATAATTGTAAATTTTAATAGTGAACCCCAAAGTCTGAATTCAATTTTTTTTAACTATTTTCATTCATTCCAAATCTTAAAGTGCAATTTTGAATGATTCAAATTTTAATTATGAATCTAACGGATTTTTTTTTTATCTAAATGATGAATTTCTATTTCTATTCTGGAACTGCATGAGAGTATTTTTCTTTTTATACAGCTGAACCTGAATTTTAAATCCAAAAACTTTATTCTGAAAGAGATTCTGAAATTTGAAAAATAGAGATTGTAATGCTTACTTCAAATCCAAGCTCTAAATTTGTGTTCAGTGTTCAGTATATTGAACCTTAATACTGTATTAAAATCGCAAGTTTCCAATCCCAATCTTCCCCCCAACTTTTAAACCATTCAATCTAGGATTTGTAATAATTCTCATAGATTTTTATCAAAGCTTAAAGCACATTTTAAATCATATAATGCTATCTGGCACTTACTTATGACGAAAAAAAATTACAATATACCACTTACCATATTGTTTACTCGGATTATTTTAAGAAGATTTTGAAAGAAAAACATTCACTTTTAACGGAAAAATTATCACGCGTTTTGTGCCGCATGAATCCGAAAAAAACATAAACAGAAAAAAAAACAAACGAAATCAGAATGCCGACGAGGGGTACTCGGATGGTACAATTGATGTAATCTTTTTGAAAACACACGCAAACTGTCACAAACTTACCGAGTAAGTTATTTCTACGCAACCGAGAGATTTTTGGGATTTTCTTTTGTTTGCATAGTTTTCGTTCCTTATTTTGTATGCAACTCAAAAGTTTTTCCCATTAAACTTTCAAGTACGTACTTTTGCAGTTGCCATTTTGTTTGATTCAAGCGCGTTGCTGATTTCGCGATTTTCACCGATGCGAAATAATTACATTCAGAGCGCATTCCGGAAAGTTATATCGACGTTGGAATGTGGATTTCCCCACAGAGAACAGAGTTCGGGCTGGAGCTCAAGACGTGTGTGAGATTACCAACCTAAGATTCAAACCAATTCGTAAGTTGACTAACATCCATAAGATGTCGCTACCAGTACACTTATTTTTTTCCTTTTTTCGACACGCTTATAAATTAATACTCATAGCTTATCTTAAAGGCCAGTGCAATATATTACAGTAACACATGTTTTTATGTAAAAAAAATTTAAAAACATCATGATTTAAAAAAAAATGCAAATCATATTCCAATCACACTTTAAACGCTGTCATATGTCTCAGCATATGCCCCATATTGTTCTATCAATATTGGCGCTGAATTGAAAGTTGAATTCCAAGTTTTGGAGTTTGGGCTGGGATTTTACTATCAGTAAACAATTTCCTTAAACAGAAATTGTGAACATAAATGTTATAATTGTAAATTATGGGTCGATATTCCGGTTGATATTACCTGAGATTGATACATGAGGACTCGTAACTCAGGATAAGTAATCATTAGAAATGAATAAAGTTATTATTAATCATGATTTACAAGTCATCGACCCATAATTTACAATTATAACATTTATGTTCACATTTTCTGTTCTAGAAAACTATTTACCGATAGTAAAATCCCAGCCCATACTCCAAAACTTGGAATTCAACTTTCAACTCAGCGCCAATATTGATACAACAAGGCATATGACAGCGATTGAAGTGTGATTGGAATATGATTTGAATTTTTTTAAATCATGATGTTTTTAAATTTATTACACAAAAAATGTGTTACTGTCATATATTGCACTGGCCCCCTTTGAAATAAGCGATGAGTATTCATTTCTAATCGTGTCGAAAAAATGAAAAAAAATGTTGTACTGGTAGCGACATCTTATGGATGTTAGTCCACTTACGAATTGGTTTGAAACTTAGGTTGGTATTCTCACACACGTTTTCAACACATTTTTGTTCGGGGCTCGCTATCTGTTATCTGTGATTTCCCTAAGAGCAATATCCAGCAAGTCAGCTCTGGTCGACTTTGGTTATTCCCGGCATTCATCGGCTCCCCGGAAGCGGATTTCCTTTAGCATGCGGATCGATTGTGCAATACTTTTCCACCATATCAAGTAAGTAGAAAGGTGTTTTTATGATTGAGGGGCCTACTTAAGTTAAATCTTGCCCGCAGGATAATTCAGGATGTGCTAAACATTTAGAGGAGAAACCGGAATATGATGTACGTCAGATTCCTCACCGGATAATTGGTTGGTGCCGGGAGAACATGGCTGGAAATAGTTTATCAAAAAAAGACGGATCAGGTAAATAATTAAAGTTTAAATTAATTCGATTGTAATTTCTTGTTGATTTGCCAGGTACTGCTGATTTCCTGAACAAGTTTCGAAGTTATTTGGAAAGAGTAAGAGTGTCCGAATTACAAAACAAGCTGGAGCACCGGCACGATGTAACCAAACATCAAATGCCAACAGATTTCAGCGGAATCTGTGCCAAACAGTCCCCCATGGGCTAGTGCTCTGCGGTGCTTGCAACCTTCGGCTGGAACCAAGTGTACTGAAGCTGTTACCACCGTTGCTTTCAATAAGTTCGAAAGGATAATCTGGTCCGAAAGCAATTAATTATTATAATGAACTGGCAAATTCAATCAGTTGTTTAGGCAACTATGCCCTTTACATTTGGGCAAATTTGGGCCAATTCCAGCGTCCGGGAGCTGTTGAATCAGCAGCTGCGCCAGGATAAACAAATCCCTCAGAACTCAGGCCAGGACTTGACTAAGGCCGGTGAAACGTTCAAAAATTAACCGGAGCGGGTTGTAGTCGTGGCAGATTTGAAACAGCTGTCTTGTGTCAGCGCCAACAGTTGACAGAGATCTGGCGTCTGAGGATTTTCTTCTGAGTGGGCGTTAGCGACCCTACCAAATATAAGAACAAATTTCGTTATATTCGTTATATTGGTAAGTATTTTGCAGATTGGTTGGTTGAAAAGTAATAATTGACACGTTTTCATTATTTTTAAGATTACATCGACGTTTCACAAGATACTTTGTAAAAGTTGGAATCGGAACATAGGAAGAAACACGAGAACTATTCGCTACGATGGATAGGAAAAAATCAAAAAAATAATTAAGGTTCTTGCTTCTTATGACAGTCTTATAACAGCTTTCAAGTTGGTACAAATTCTCAGTTTACAAGACTCGGGCTTAGATTGGCACAGTAAACTGGCCTCGTTGTTAAGGTGGCCAAACGAGAACTTTCTTGGGAAAGTATTTACATCCGATAAGCGAAGAACCCCGCACGGGAGATGATCGTCCACATGCCCGAGTTCAGAGTTCCGAAAGTCATTAAAAGTTTGACTACAAAGAATTATTACAACATAATTAATGTCAGGAATTCCGGATAAACGCTTCGACTTGAGGTAATAAATCAATTTAGACCTATACTAACTATTATTAATTTATTAACTCATATTTTCAGGCAAGAGCATCGAAATCATATCCTTCAGGCGGTGATGGAGCTGTGGCTTAAAAGCTGTTCACGTTGCGCTGCATGCAAACGGATTTTGGGGCCCCGTGATTTTATTCGAGACCGTTTATGGATGATTATGAGGGTGAGTTAATTTTATTTATCCTGTTCACGTTCATGGGCTCAAGACTCACAAACCACATTCCGACTTAGGTTCATAATAAAAAAAAAATCCTTTTAACAAATAAATAATGAAGTTTTTTTTATATCCGTTTTCAGGTAGCCGAAACCGCCACCCGCGACGATCAGCAACAAAATCTTAAGCTATCCCGTAAGATTCCTGATCGGATACAAATTGCCAGTCATAGAGAGTACGACGAAAATAGCAGCCCTCGTTCCGGTCATGATAGTCGAATACTTCCCGCATGTGATAGTACTCTGCGGTGCTCGCAACATCCGAATGAAGCTAAGCCTGCTGGAGCTGCTGCCACCAGGGCCGCCGTTGCCCTCAAAAAAGACGAGTGCATGATCTGGTAGGGAAGCAATACATTTACAATAAACCCATAAATAAAGAAATAAAAGTTAAATTCCTTCTTGTTTCATTTTTGATTCTATTGAGATTGCCAATTTTAACGATTCTATACGATTCGACGCACT
Organism: Uranotaenia lowii; assembly: GCF_029784155.1. Lineage (NCBI taxonomy): Eukaryota > Metazoa > Arthropoda > Insecta > Diptera > Culicidae > Uranotaenia > Uranotaenia lowii. Next base: position 14,144,083 of record NC_073691.1, on the reverse strand, counting down.
GGCGAGAAAACATGGAAAAACTTTCTGTTGAGTAAAATGCACTAAACTTAACGTTGAGTTAAACACGCTAAACTTAAAGTTGAGTTTAATGCATTAAACTTAACATTAAGTCCCTGCACTTTTTGTCCGGGTTGCATACAAAAAAGTTGCGGCCGAGTTTTTTATTTTTACCGTGCACAAAACTATTTCACTAAAAGTTATAATTGAACCGCAATTGAAATCTAATTTTAATAAAATTGTCATTAGTTTACCTCAACGGTCAGAAAAATGCCGCACGTGTTGTACATTCACTAATTGAAAAAAAAACTTAAACTCCCGTGAAAAAGCAATAAAAATAAAAAAAACGTCAAACCGTTAAAAAAATTGCCCGATGGATACTTTACCTAAGCACAAATTTAAATTAAAAAAAAAGTTATCGAAAATGAATCAATTTATTTAATTTTGTTTTTAGAATTTTTTTTTTTTAATGTATGTTACTTTTTACAGCTTGTGCAATTGTTGTATGAGGTAGAATTTTTCCAATTCGTTGTCGTCGTTGATTTTCGCTGATCGAAAGCTTAGCATGTTATCGAATCCCGCATAAATGAGGATTGTAACCAAACGATTTCTCAAATAATCAAACGACGATTTAATAAAGCGTAAAAAAACGTTTAGCAAACGATTATTCAAACCTTGAAAAACGTTGGCCTAATCGTGAATTCCAAATTCACAGTATTTTTAATATGTCGTTAGGTTATGTAATTGTTAAAAACTGTTTAAACATTTGTATGAGAGAACTGTTCTACAAGCAGTTCGGTTAAGGTTGAAAAACCAATTGTGGAAAACATATTTAGTTCATCGAACTGTAGTCCTTATAGTTATTTTGAAGAGCTCCTCTTATCTCAACCTTTACGTAGATACGTTCAGTAACGATTTGACTATACGTTATTCCAACTTTACGCAGATTGTTTGAGAAACCATTCGTGAAAAGAGCACGCACACAAATGCAAAGTTTTTGCCATGTTTATTGGGAACATTTCGGATAACAATTAGAAATATTTTACATTTCACAATTTTTATTAAACTTCTTAATTAAAATAACGAATATTACCCTTAATCTAGTCCCAGCGGGTAATTTTCATTCTGCTTCCTCCTGTCGAAAATTTTGATCAGCACGCCCTGTAGATGGTTCCGGTGCCAGCACGTCCCTGTGTGGTTCTTGAAGATATTCGTCGTGCATCGATGAATTCAATTTGATAATGGGCCAACAAATTTCACCAAGCATTAAGTTGCCGAAAAGTCGTTCGTTTGTAGCTGAAGCCGATTCCATAGTGTGAATCAAAACTGTGGAAGTTCCGGGTGCACAACCTAAAATATGTGAAACAATATCATTAGGTCTGTTTTTCGAAGAGTTGTAATTTTACATACCTGTCACCATCGGGTTTTTGTATTCCGTTAAAACGGAATGCCTAAGCATTGCCGATTGCACCAAATCCAGCCGGTTCAGCGAAAATTTAAATAATTTTCAGCTGCGAAAAAAATTTTCCCGGCGCACCAAAACAAATGCAGACCGTTTGCGTCAGTGGTGCCAGGTTTCATGTTTTAACAATATTTGTGAATATATTGAAATCCTAATTTGTGACGACTTTCGTAAAATCTCTTCAAAAAACGATTACTGGCGACAACAGCAAAAGAAACAACACAAACCATCAATACTTCAAATTCTACCCAGGATTCAAATCGAATTAAGAATTATTGTTTCTCCAAAAAATTAAGCTGTTTGAGATAATGCTACAGCTCGAATGTCAAATTTGTGATTGCGTGTAACTCAATGAATATTTTTTATCGAATTAACGCCACTTCATGTTCACAACTTTACAAATGATTAACTTTTTTGCCAGTTGTTATTTCCTTCTCCTTTATTTCCTACACCCTTTTCATCTTGATGTAATCTTGCAACTTGCTCAGAAATGCTGATTTTTATCAAAATGATTCGTAAAAGCATTATCATTCACTTCTACGCTATAAACTTTACAAAATATTTTGATTTTGAAAATGTATAATTTATTTGCATGAATATGTACATTTAAAAAAAACCATCTGGCATCTCTGACCCACGTTAAGATTATTTTTGACGGGGGTTTGACATCAAACATGAACGCTATGGGTAACGGTTGGAGATCATTTTAACGATTACAGAAAAATTTAAATATATTGTCCATACCGTTCTTTCACCTTTTCAGAAACCATCACTTTTCCACATGAACGTTCATGTTACGTTCTTATCGTTCTTGAGGTAAAGTCTAATATAATTGCTACGCTAACAAAGACCATCACCATTTCTGGTGTAGTAGATGTATCGTGTAGACTGTTTAAGATACAGTTTTTTAGTATGCGGGATGGCTTTTTCGTGTTGCTTTCTTGTATCGTTTGTTGATGAGCTGAAACAAGAAAATAATTCCGTCCGCAGTCGTTTGTAGCGTTTCCTAAATTCTCTAAATAGCTAGAATGATTAACACAATACAAAATTAATTCGTCTCATATATATGTAAAAAAAAATAACAATGCGCAGTCAGCTTTGTTTTCTTCATAATATAAAAAAAACCCGTTAAAACGTTCTAGTAAAATATGCGGGAACTGTGAGTCGTGTGAAAATAAAAAAAATTCTCACACAAAAATCAAAAAAATATCGCTTTTATAAAAAAAACAACAACACACTTCGTTAACATTCCATTCATTTTCTACACGTTCAAGCTTCATTCCGTTCACGTTTGCACAATTTTTTTTCGAAAATAAACAATCTCAGTGTTCGTCTTTTGATTCTCTGTCATGTCCGCTTACTTTAAACTATAACCATTTTTTGAATCGTCCTCTGAAAGTGGAATGTCGTTTTGATTCGTTTTTTCCCTAATATATTTAAATTTGACTCTGCATAATCACATTTTATTTCGGCATTCGTTTATTTTTGATCGTTTCGTTTACTATAATTGAAACAGTTCTCAACAGCCTACAATTATTTCCTTTTCTTTCTTTTATCTTGACAACCTTTTTTCAAAATACACACACGCATCTCACATGAACCAAAAAAAATCGAAATTACACACTCACATTCAAACCTGCACCCATTCGTTTAAAACGATAAAAACGTTACGTCCTGTCGACGATGTCAAATGGAGTAGTTCCTCGAACAATCGAATAATACGGCTGCCGTCAAAGCAGACGTCGATGAGCTTCCAACAGCTCCAGCTATAGTTAATGGAGGAGATCCAACAATGGACAAACCTATAACCCAATCACCGACGGCAGTAACGATGACGGTGGTGCTCATGAAGAACGACGCCGAAGCGACAACGAGCATGCAAGGCCCGGAACAACAATCTAGCAACGAGATGGTAGCGATAAAGCGTGATACGGCAGTCACTCTTAATCCACGCTCCATCAACGATACCAGGTACTAGCGTGTAGATGCGCGCACCTATGTTGAGCGCGAACGAACCTCTTGTACCATGCTTATCTGTAGCGCCTTAGAACTTCATTAAAACGATCATGTTACTCTTTCATTGGAGTATTGGAGCTAGAAATTTCTCTCTCTCACTCTGTAAAATCGAATTGGCTAGGACGGATAATTATTTTCTTATCAGGGATTTTTTTCTTGTTACGATGTCGGTATTGGACCAAATTTGATAATCAAAGCTTGAGCAGGTAAGTTTGCATGATCGTAGTCATAGAAACCTTGTGCGAGCACACAGAACACACCTTTTCGAAAGTAGATGTTGTACCCACCCAAGCACCCTTCAAATCACTGTGTGAGTACCTTCCTTTTTAAGTATCTTTCTAGAAAGTTGTGCGAATAGATGTTGATTTCCCTATTTTTCCACAGGTTGTAACGACAATCGGTCCCAGGAAACCCCAGCGCCAATCATCGAACGCCAACTCATCGATCGCTTCCGATACCATTGAGGGTCTATTTCAGGATGCTAGTCATGCAGCAGCGGTTCATCAACAACATGCAAACGGTACGGGAATCGTTCAAAGTCCGGCATCGCCTTCGATGCCTCACAAAATTTGTTTAGAAACTTCATTTACTAGTCTCCAATCGCCGCTAGATCCACCACAACCGAATCCACCTAGCAAGGCGTCGTCCATTGCTGGCAGTATTCTGGGCGCCCGAAGTCAGCTGTCCAGTGTCGTTGATGATAGTGGCCTTCCTAAGAGTCTGTCCGGTCCCAGTGAAGCCACTACTGTGATCCTGAATGAGCAGCAGCAGCATCCGAACAGTCATCATCAACAGTTGCGGGCGTCAAGTTCTGCCAGCAATCCGAGTACTGCCAAAATGGTCAACTTCAGTCCATCACCGAACATCAATCGATCAGATCCAGCAGCGACAGCGTTGAAGGAACGGAAACCGGCTAGCCTCTCGTGGAACGGAACCCGCCAGAACTCTTGCGAAATCCGGAAAGTAGATCTCATTCATGACGACTGGTTCGGGCTGGCTCCGTTGGCCAGTCCCGAAAGTTTATCGGAGCTGTCCAGCATAAGCTCTCGGGCGAGCTTCGGAGTCAATTTGGCCTCCAGCATTGATCGGTACCTGGAAAAGATCAGCGAAAGCAAAGAGGCCAGCCGAGGAGGAGACGGGGATCCACTTTTGGAAACGCAGCTTCACACTCCGAAAATAATGCGTCGAACTCCCAAGGTCAGTGGAAATCTGTCGATGTGCGCAGAGGACGTCAAAACCATCAACAGCTACAAACGAATGGGGAAGATCTTCGTGCTGAATCGAGCTCCCTCGGATAGTGATTCTACTGTTGACAGCTACGAATCGGCGCACAACGTTATCGTTCTGGATGGAAACGGTATCCTTGGCGTAGATTCGACCAGCACTTCACCAATCAAGGAGAACTCCAAGTCAGCGGACAACCTTGGTGAGCTCAACTCTCGGCAAACGTCCAGCTCCGTTACAACGACGTCCAAGAATGGAGTAACCAAGAAGACTTCATTCGCCGTCAGTGATAGCGCAATACCGCAGGAATGTACCTCCAACTGCCCTTCGTGTCCCTGTCGAAGATCTCCGGGAGGACCGTGCTGCCAGAAGTTCAATCATCGCGAGTGCTACAACTACAAGTACACCTCGTTCAACATCTTCAAGTTCAATCGAGTAAGAGATAGCGGCAGCATCCGGGACAGCAAAAGCTCAAGTGACACCTATCACAGTGCCATGTCCTCCTTGACGGGCGACCTAGACAGTACAAATAACTTTAACTCAAACAGTAGTAATAGTAGTAGCAGTAGGACCTTACAAAATTCCTGCCTCAAGCCGGGAGTTCTCGAGTCACACTTCCCCGTCTTCCCGGAGGTCTCGTCCGAAGAGAAACTTTCACTTCTGGCTAAGGAAAGTCCCAGCCGAGCTCCTCCGGTCGCAGCAGCGACGACAATAAACAGTCAACGACTGAACCTGCGAAGTGCGCTTACTAACAACAACAAACGCCACACCGAGGAAGATGCAAACGTCTTCTCGAGGAACGAATCCCTACCGCTGTTGGCGAATCTGGTGGAGAAATCGTCCCCGACCAACTACGTCCGAAAGAAGAACTCCGTCTACCCGAGCGAAGCCGGCCGCCCAATCGTGACAGCCGGGTTCAGCAATGGTGGCAGTGTTGCCACCATTCACTCGTCTTCGTCCTACTCATCCGTCGCGTCCTCCCCTAGTCGGTATCCACCGAACAACAATAGCAGCAAAAACGAAAGCAACGTATGAGATCGTCGCTGACTTCTCTGTTTCACAACAAAACATTCCTAGTCTATGACCACCTTCTTGGCGTAGTGTATTGGAGGCTGATCTGCTCTCATATCATCCACCATACCACAGGCTTCGACGTTCGTTCATCTTTCCAGTTTATTTTAGTTCCGAAAAATTGAGCCTTTAAAACAAAAATACTCGAAAAACAATGAGCATCTCGCAGCTTTCAATACTTCCCGCTTACTGACGATCGGTAATTCAGCATTGTCGAAAGCGTTGAAAGGCGAACAAAGCAAACTTCTAGTCAAAGAACGTAGAGTATAGTAACAAACTTTATAGTAGAAATAAAAAGTATTACGTGCCAAATCAGCGAGCATAACCATACAGTCACAAAAGACAGCCATTTGAAATATTTTTTGGTTTCGTGTTTTAGCAGTTCAAAAGAAGCGTCAATTGTCAATTTTACTATACACAATTAGCAGACAAACATACCAATCCCAAAAATCAAGGCAGGCTAGATTGAAATCATTGAATAGTTATACAGAAACCAAAAGAGAGAGAGAGAGAACACTTTCAACTTTCACAAACCAGTCAAACTTTTTCCAGTCAACGTACTTTATATACAGTAGTAGAGACAATTAAAAACAAACAACAACCAATCGTCGAAGGAGACAAGGTTAGACTAGAATTAAATAGAATTTTTACATTCAAACTTCAACTTTTAACATTTACTGTGTTAACGAACAACAAACAACAAGCAGCTGCCTGCAGTGATCACTACTAATAGCAGAAATAGAGGATCAAACTCGAACGGCAGAAACATGAAACTACGAAATTAAACTTTTCGTCTATCTGAGAAGAACCATTAGCGAAAGAAGGGTCTATGAATATTCTAAATTTTGTACATACAGACACTCCCCGGGGCGATGGTGGTCTCGTCGAAGGAAGCTCGTGCGTCGATTGTTGATTGTAACTATAGTTTGCGGTTGCGTTTAGAATGCGTGTGTGTCGAAAAGGAGCAAAACCCATACGCGAGTTACCCGGGGAATGTGTCATCCGAGAGAGACATGGTAACAATAAAAAACCGAAACCAAAAGAAAGAAAAATCCATCTTGATCTGAAATCAAGCGATGTAGAATCCTTTGAAAAAAAACCGAAACCAAAACTAAAAACAAACAAAATTTACGAGTAAAAACTTTATAGAAACCCAAATAAATGAAACAAATCAAACGTGAAGGACAATTTTAGTGAAAGTTGATTGAAAGCGGAGAGAAAAATTTGCCAACGCTCCCCGCAAGCAAAAACAAGCATTGAGCGCAAAATTTTTCGAATTGTAGTGCAAAATTAAATTATGAAAACAAAACTTTAAAAACCTGTAGGATTTAATGAAAATTAAAAAAACAACGTTTCAATACTAACTAAAATCCATCTTTAAACAAAATTCAATGAATGAAACAAAAAAAAAATCAAAGATCGTCAGTATGAAATAAGTAAAAAAAATAAATCCAAAAGAACGAATGAACAAAAAACCAAACTAAATCAGTACTTATTAAATACCAAAACAAACAGAAAATTGGCTAGAAAACCAACCAACTCGAGTATGAATATTATTACTATTTAGAGTATATATTTGTTAGTTGATTACACACGGTGGTCTCCGAATGAAGAAAATAGAAGAATGGTTCAATGAATGATTGCGTTTTTTTTTATGCGAAAGAAATCCTTAAAACTTCGAAATACAACATATAAACATATGAACAAAATACTAACAAACCGAATTATTTTGAAGTAAAAAGGTGTATTTTCTTGGAAATAAATAATTGCCTCTTTAAAAGAAACGAAAAATGTTGAGTTTTGTGCTCATATTCAAATAGTTCAGAAATTCAAAGCATTTAAAACTTAATTAAAAGTTCAATTATTAATATTTTTGAAATATAACAATTACACAAAAAAAGCTATTCGATACCCCTCGTCAAACGGACATTGAAGCTAGTGAAACTTGCGCCAGCACCCGCGAGGTGGCGCGTCATGCCCCTTTGTTTTTGTTTTGAATCAGCTGACTGAAAAAAGCTGAACAAAATCGCAAACCTACGCACGCACGGAACCACTGTTATTCAACATAACTCATGCAAAAATGATTACAAAATGTGCCAGAAATCTACTCCTATCACAAAAATACTCTTCCAAAACAGCCTCTTCACCGCACCTCAGCCCATCTATTCTTACCGATGCTGAGCTTCAGCGTAAGATCATTGAGAACTTCCGGGCACTTCCAAAGATTCGACTCAACGGAAAACCTCCGACCAAACGGGCGGCTGTTCTGATCCCCCTCTGCTTGGTTGATGGCCAAGTTAATCTCCTCTATACGCTTCGATCGTCCAAACTCAGCCACCATCGGGGGCAGGTTTCATTTCCGGGTATGATAAAAATTTCAATTTTCAAATAGAACAAAAAATCATTCTATTTCTTTTGAATCAAAACCAGGAGGCATTCGAGACCCCTCGGATGACAGCTTCGAATCGTGTGCGACCCGGGAGGCGGAAGAAGAAATCGGAATACCCAGAAGCCAGATTCGGGTTTGGGGCTCCGGGCAGGAACTGGTGCCCAATTATGGTCCGGCGATAACCCCCGTGGTGGGAACGATCAACGAATACCGGAAGGGGGCGTTGCGACCGAATCCGGACGAGGTGCAAAAGGTGTTCACCGTTCCAGTTGAGCGGTTTCTGGTGCCGGAGAATCGAAGGCATACTCAATTTCGAGCCGGCTACAGCGTGCCTGTTTATTTGGGTGGCGAGGAAGTGGTCTGGGGTATGACCGGAATTATTACCCATCTGTTTTTGATGGCTTTGCTGTCCAAGGAAGAGTATCCGAGGAAAATTCCTTATCTGAAAAAGTACAGCAGTACCTGAAGAGGCGTTGAAGTTGTTAAACAAAGTTTGTTGAGTAAACAAATTACATTCTAGGTGCTTTGAATATATAATCAATATTTAACTGTAACTAGCGAAAAAAGTTATTGAAATATACCATTATTTACACAACTGAGTTTTATAATTGTAAATATAATTCATTAAGCACAAAATTTCGTCTTAGGTCATTGGATTTATATGAAAATGTGCAGTTTACTCTGCTGAGCCCTTTCAGAAACTCTTCTCAGAATCTTCAGGAAGATTTATTTGAAGACCTTTCTAAGTCCCTTCAGGAACTCTTGGAATGCGTTCATAAACTATAATTCTTTTCAAGAACTCTTCTGGATCGTTTCAGAAAATCTGCTAAATTTCTTCAGGAAGTTTAATGAGTTCTTTAAGTAAATCTGTTAGGTTCTTTAAAAACTCTTCAGGTTCCCTTAGAGAACTCCGATGATTCTCTTGAGGAAGTCATCTGAACTCTGCTGAATTCCTTCAGGAAGGAATTCTTCTGTGTTGCCAGAAGAATTCTTGTGAATTCCTTCATGAATTCTTCTTAATTTCCTCCAAAAATTCTTTTGATACCTTTGATCTTTTGATGGGCTCTAGCGGGTCCCTTCAGGATTTTAGCTAAGCCTTTTCAGAAACTCTTCTTACTCCCTTCGGGAACTCTTGAGTTTCTTCAGGAACATTACTGAATCCATTTAGGAACACTACTGAGTGTCTTCGAGAGTACTTCTGAGTCGCTTAGGAATTCTACTGAATCCCTTGAGGGACTCTTTTACGTCCCTTCAGGGACTTTTCCGAGTCTTTGTAGGAAATCAGCTGTGTAACTCGAGAAACAATTCTAATTCGCTTAGGAATCCTGTTGAATCGTTACGGAAACTTTGTCCCTCAAGAACTTTGAAGACCTCTTTGGGCACTCATTGTATTTCTTTGTAGGTCGAATCGAATTCTGTTGAAACACTTCTAGATCTCTCCTGAGTCACTTCAGGAACTTTTCTGATTCCATTCAGATAAACTGTTGAGTTTCATCAAGAATTCTTCAAAGCCGTATTGAGTCTTTTGCGAGTCCATTTCGAAAATCTGTTTAATCCCTTCAGGAATTTTTTTCGAGTTAAATTCTACTGAGCACTTATAGGACTCTTTGAAGTACTTTTCTGGTACCTTCAGGAACTCTTCTGAATTTCTCCAGGAACTCTGCTCCCTAGTCTTCAGGAACTGTTTCGAGTCCCTCCACAGACTCTGCTGAGTCTCTAGAAGAACTCTGCTGAGTCTTAGAAACTTTACTCAGCTCATTCTGAAACTCATTTGAGTCTTACCAGAAGCTGTTGAGTCGTATCAGGAGCTTTTTAGAGTTCGTTCAGGGGCCCTCGTTGTCTACGAAACTTTCTCTGAATCTATTGAGGAACCTTGCTAAATCCTTAAAGGAAGTTTTTTTTTGTCTTTTTGGGAACTTTACTGAGTTCAATCATTTAAAAAAATGTAGAGTTCTTCAGGGACTTCACTAAGCCTCTTCAAAAACTCCTTTGAGTCTTCTCAGGAACTTGTCTGAGTTCAATCAGAAACTCTGTTGAGTCTCATCAGAAACTCTTCTCCTTTCTGGTGCCCTATTGAATCCCGCCAAAAACTCCCCTAAACCCATTTTGAAACTCGGTTGAATCCCTTCAGGCACTATTCTGGGTCTTTTTAGGAACTCTTTACTAAACATTCAATAGGTCCTTGGAGGAACTCTTATGAATTACTTCAGAAATCTAAATCCATTCACGAAATCTTCTCAGTTGTTTCCGGAACTTCTTCCTTCTAGGAACCGTCCTGTTTTTATCCAAGAACGCTTTTAGCCACTTAAGGATCTTTTCTAATTCCAATCGGGACCGCTTCTGAACCGGTTCGCTGGACCATTCGATCTCTTACAGTGCTGCTAGACTGCCATTAGAAAGTTGCTAGAAAAATAAACAAGGCACCCGTCTCAAATCGATAATTTTTCACTTCGCTGTCTTCCTTAAATTATCAATTTTAAGAGATTTGTGCTTACCATCATCTAGACTAGATGAGTCTTCACGATAATGTTGTTTCAGTAAAAAAGAGGTACGGATAGAGTCCCATATTCTTTGCGATGTAAACACGATATTCAAGTGTGAAAATTTTTGTTTTTGTAGCTTCTGAAGCATACATATTGAAACTGGTAAGCAAAACCCAAACAAGGATGTAATTAAATTAATTTGAAGTTTTCTCCCTCAACCGTACACGCCGATTGAATAATCGGTCCTCGGTCCAGTCCTGAATCAATTCAATGTAAACACGGTACACAAGAGTAAATGTTTCGGTTGTTCAATTGATTTACAAAAATCAATAGGGGAGAATGAGGATACTTGATCCCTGGGGATACTTGATTCCTTAGCTATATCTCGAAACTGGAATGTCTTACAAAGATCAAATATTCTAGAAAAATGTGCCAAAATGAGCAAAATAACAATGCTTGTAGTTTAAAAAATTTTAACAAAATAATTGTATGAGTGATTGAACTTTGTTTGAAAATTTTTACAAAATGTAACTTGAAGATCTTTTTTCATCACTTTAAAATGTTCCTTACATGGGAAAATTATGAAAAAAATATTTGTTCCAATGTATCAATCGTTCGAGCGTAAAATGAACTTCATAATGCCATATTTTCAAAGCAATGGAAAACTCTCAACTTTTTCAGAAAAAGTTTTCTAAAATGTTGATTATGGGTACAATTGATCCCCTAGAGTTGGGTACAATTGATCCCCCTTCCAAACGGCATATTCTTCTTCTGAATTGATCGTTATGATTGCTGATTACGAAATTACTAATATTCATCCAAAAACTAATATTTATCAAGCAATTGTCTGAAGAATAGAGCAAAAATAATTGATTTTCTCTTAATTATAAAAAAAAAATAGCGCCTTCAAGTATGCAATGTTATTAGCGTTGAGACAAAGTTATAGAATTTTTTTCTTATGTCTGCTATAAATTTTGAAATGAGAACAAACATGACAAAAATAGTCAATTAACATTCTATCATGGGGTTTTGTTTGATTTTTATTCAAGGATTAGGGTTTCCTGAACAAAATATCAAGTCTTCTTCAATAGGGGATCAAGTCTCCCCTAACTTCAGAAAAATCGCAATTTTTTTACTCCCATGAAAATGCTTCTAGCTCATCAACGGGTTCAAGTATCGTTCTAATTTTTGGAGCATAGAAACTTGAAGTTACAAGCTGTCAGAAAATGTCAAAGACTGCGAGTTGCTAAATTTTTCCAAAAAGATATGGTGAAAATAAGAAAAGGGGATCAAGTATCCCCACTCTCCCCTATAGACACGGTACGCAATGACTAATTTCTCACTAGTAAAAAATTTGGAATGTTTCATTCGAATTAAGGCTGTCATCCGAAAAAGGAACAAAAGAAAAGCATAAAACCTTAGCGAACGAAAAAAGGAAACTATATTTCTTCTTAGCGCATTGTCGTCATAAAAACAAGTTGTAGTAAATATTGTACAACTAGGCAAATAAGGAAAAAAATAATCATTATATTCAATATTGGACACATATACCTATGTAGCTCTCTCTGCCTTCGAATCTTGCTCTACGCGAATACGCGCACTCTTTTTTTTTTTTAACTGATTTACCTTCGAAGTTCGAAGTTATTTGATTTACTGTATGTTATTTCCTGGAATTCTTTCACATCTTTCAAGGGATATTTGTTATGATTGAAGCTGAGTTTTGTTACTATTTTGTTGAGTTTTGAACATATGAAAAACACCACCGATCGTTTAGCTGCATTATTTACAAAAACAAAATTGCGCCACATCCAAACTAAAAATGTAAAATATTTGTTCAGTAATCTATGTTAGCGTAACGTACAATAACCAAAAAAGAGCTTGGGAGCAAATTTTGTGTTTTTTTGTAATGCCTTACTAGGCAAATCTCGATAAGCAATTTTTTAAACATCATTATAAACAATATACGCGTGTTTTTCCTTAAATAACGTTACGCACGGATTTAAATTTTAAGCGCTTTTAAAATCAAAATAAAAGATTCCTTCGTACTGTAAAGTGCTTTTCTATATGCAGTGATTCTCTTTTTCTTGTTTTTTTTTTTGTTGTTTTAGGTATATTTATTTCTTTGTAACTCTCCTACCGGAAGAATGTTTTGATTAAAAAGATTCGTTGAGTTGTTTTAATTCGGTCGTGTTTTTTGAATCGTAATTTTTTTTCCTGTCTTAAAACTCTCCTAACGAAACGACGACAAAATAAAACGTTTCAAAGAACAGCTTGGCAGAAATAATTTGTACCATTATTTTCATCGAATATGCACGTGACGGAAAAAATAAACGGAAGCAGACGGTAGCGACGTTTCGACTCGGTTAAATGACTTCATCAAGGTTTCGTTTTAAAGGCGATACCGAACACCATCAGCATACGAATTGTCTACTACCAAGGCATTTTGACATACAAATTCGAATAATTTTCTATAATCAGTAACGAAGAACTTTAACGTAATGCTGTCCAATTAATTATGATATGGGGTCAATGATCAATCAACAACGGCATGTCTTTTTTCAACATCGGAGACGAAAAACAGTAGAGCTGTAACACATTTCAGTAGTAGGCAAAACAATTGATGGAACTTGTTAAATAAAAACAAGACTCTTTCCAAGCTTAACGCTACTTACGAATAAAACTTTACATTTGTTGTTTTTGCTTATTCCTCGCAACCTTTTTCTTTTTCTCTTTCTAAGGGCTAAAGTTATTGGAGAAGTTTCCAAACAATGCTACAGAATGGCAATATAGTAACGAAATTTCTTAGCTAAACAAATCAAAACTCTTCTCGGGGTTTCCGTAATAGACAAAGTTTAATAGGTTAAGGGCTGGATTATCTTTGAAAAAATGTTGGACAATGGGTCCTTCTTCAATTTTGGGAAAAGAATTCGTCTTATTGCAAGTTGGCAGCGCTGCTGCCAACGGTTTCGACGAACGCCTATACAGTGGGTTCTTAATCTAACGTTTCACTTCCCATTTCTCTTCGGTTCGATCCGGACGGAATCGGACCGACCCCACTAACTATCGTTCTACGCACTATCCCTTACAGTAAGTTTACAACTGTATAAAGTGTGTTTGTGTATGTGTGTAGCAAATGGTTTGTAAATGTTTATCAAAAATGGTATTCGTTCTGATTATTGGCCTATAGTAATTTAGCTTTAAAAACGTAGTACAGTGAGTTTGATTTCTTCGATTTCTTTGATTATGGTGCTGTCCAAGGTTTCGATCTCTCGGTTTGCTGCTATTGCAAGGCTACATTTTCCGAAACTAAACAACTAAGGAAAATTCTAGTTATGCTCGCTACCAACTCTAAACTAGGCTGAATAGGCTTAGTACCTATCCATGTGGAAACCGCTCTTCCTCCTCTTAGTGGTCATTCAGGTCAATCGGGATCGATGTGGTGAAGGTTGGCGTTTCCAGCTCCTCGTGCTTCTTCATCTTCAGCATCTGTTTCGAGGACATCGTTTAGATCGGAAGAATAAAAAAAAAAGTGAAAAAAGGAATTCATCAGTAAATTGTTTAATTCCCAAGCCGGGAAAAGCACAGCACAGAAATTACATCGAACAACACCTCATCCATCTGAATTGCAAAAATAAGCATGCGCATACACTGAGAACCCCGGAAATCGTGAGAGAAAAAAAAGACAGAAAAACAATAAGTAGCAGAACAGAAGTAATATTACAGCTGTAATCTGGAATGTTAATTTGAATTTTTAATTTATCCTTCACCAGAACATAAACATGATGATTTTTTCACTTCAAGTTATGAAATTTAAAATTAAAAGACGAAATCGTAAAATTTGTACAATGAAGTTTGATGAAATAACGTGCTGAGTTTAAAAATTAATGAAACTTATTAACAATATTAATGAAAGTGAAAAAACAACTGAAAACATGAACGTTTGGAATCGAATTTTGATTGTTTCCTGTAAGAAAATGTAGTACAGATAATTTATTAGTAATTTATCACTAATCGAATTTGTGTGCGGTAAGTATTGGATTGGGATTCAGTTGATAAGGTAACGTTGACCATGTGGATGTATAATTACACTAGAATCTTAAAGCATCTGTCCGTGAACAATATCAACGCAACTACAGAGAGGTTATAATTTTGATCCTGGGTTATGCTATATTTTTTTAATCATAGAGATGAAACAGTCAGAATCATCAATTTTGGGTTAAGTATGCAAATCGATTTTCATATCTTTATCTTAATTTAGGATAAAACTCCGATTTTTTATTATTATTTTTTTTTCACACTTTCGAATTGAATTAAAACTGCTCGAATTGGAGAAATACTAGAAAAACCGAGCACAATGGCAACTTTGAAGCACGTTTTTCTGAAACTATCATTTGGGCACTCTTAAGCGCCTCAATTAAAACAAAACTGTCCACAATGTATTAACAGTTGTACCAACATGCGAGTGTAGTGGTTTACAAATTTCAATCAACCATGGAAATGAGATGACGAACAGGGAATCAAGGGAAAAAGTTTGATGCCTTTTCTTAAGCAACAGATTTTTCACCTAAAAGGTGAAGTGATATGTCGCAAAGAACGTCCAGGTGATGCCCAAATCGTCTCAAAAACGCAACCAAATTGAAAAGGTTGGGCCCTTAACAAGCACCAGAAGATTCAAATTCAGAAGACAGACTGTTGTCAGCAAGTGCCATTTCAAAGTAAATTAACGCTCTTTGGACTTGAAGGTTTGCATTCGCTTGAAAAAAAGATTAGGTATTTTTGAATAAACTGAATATAAGGGTCTGTCAAATGGCAACTTTTTTCGAATTTCAAAACACATACACTCTCCTTTTTTGGTACTCAAAATTAAGTTTGACCGTGGTTCAAAACATAAATAGTTTGATTCTATGAACTGAAAGTTGAGTTCCATTTTTCCTCCTTGCGATGGTTCAAAACGGAATTCGAACTGCGAACTTAAAACTAGTCCCATTTTTCCTTCGGCGAGGGAGCAAAACTCTTTGTGCATGTTATCACTTATCGAGTTCCTTTTGAGTTCAACTGCATTTTGAGTAGCTACGACGAATAAAGGCATGAAGAAAGTTCAAATTGAAGTACGGTTGTCAAACTTAGTTTTGTAGAAATGCCTGTCAGAACTTAGTTTTGCGAATGCCCAGTCAATCTCAAAGTTGAGGGCGGCCACTGAAGTGATGTTTTGACCCAAAAAAACATCATTTTGAGTTTGAAAAAAGAAGCGAGTGAGGCTGGGAAGGTTTCATTTTTAATCCAAATAAACGTTTGATTTTTTTTTTTCAGATTTTAAAATTAAGATTGAAATACGCGGGTCTTTTTTGAAGTTTTTAACGGAAAAATGCTAAATTTGGTTCGAAGAAAGTTGTTTTGTTTTGGTTTTTCTTCACATGCAATACAAATTAATTTTTTTCAAATTTTTACGCCTTAACTTTTTTCTTCAATGGATTGTAAGGAAAATTTATATGACTTGATCAAATATGCACTTCTCTACATTTGCCTCAACATCATTTAGATTGTTAGCTTTTATCTGGCATTTGAGGCATTTATTACGTTGTATAAAAAGCATACAGTGAGGGCCAAAATAAAGTGTCCTAATTATTTTTTTTCAATTTCTTTTATTTTTTCTGGTTAGAATTCAACGAAAACGCATCGTTATCATTTTTTAAATTTTGTTAATTATGTTCTTTTCAATTTTTGTTAATGTTGCGCTGTTAAAAAAAGAAAGTTTTTCTGATAGAAAAAAAAAACAGTTAATATTCCAAAAAAAACAGGGGCAAAATAAAGTGTCGAGATCGGTACAGCTTCAAATTGATTCAAACTGAAGGCAAACAAGAACGATTTAATAATGGGTATGACCTCCTTCGGCCTTCAACACCTCCTTCGGTATACTTTCAACAAGGTTTTTTTTTTTTTTTAAAAAGACATACACCGTCTTAGCCGATTTAGGCTTTACAGACTAAATAAATAACGTGGACAACTTAAGATTAACATTTAACACCCAGTACCGAGATGGGAATCGAACCCATGCCATCAGTGGACCAGCGATTACCGTCTTACCACTCGACCACCGAGACATACACATACAATACAAGGTTGTGCAAGTGTTGTGGGTCGAGTTCCTTCCACGCATGCTCCATGGCATCAAAATAAGTATTTTTAATTTGTCACACCAGTCTTATCACTCAGAGCATCGAGGATGGCCCACAAATTTTCGATGGGGTTCAGATCAGGACTTTGTGAAGGCCATTCAAGGGGTTTGATGCGGCAGGAAATGACTTCATCAGATTGGCCGTATGCTTCGGATCGTTATCCTGCTGTAAAACGAAGCGCTCTTCGAGGCCCGTCTCGATGAGGGATACCTCGAGGTTTTCCCGCAGGATATTGGAATATGACTCAGCTGTCATGATTCCGTCAATTTTTACCAAATTGCCCACCCCACCCCAAGAAAAGCACCCCCAAACCATCACGTTACCTCCTCCGTGCTTGACTGTTCCTTGGATATGGCGATCTTGGAGCTCCTCACCCGACTTGCGCCACATATGATCCCGCTTCTTCCGGTTGAATAGCTCGAATTTGGATTCGTCGGCCCACAACAACGTTTTCCAGTACTCGAGCCGTTTATCGGCGTGTTCCTTGACGAACTTGAGCAGCTTAGCCTTGTTCACCTGGCTAATGAAAGGCCTTCTCACTGCGATCTTTCTATGGTACTTCTTTGCATGGATGCGGCGACGGACAGTACAACGCAATACCGAAAATTGGAACTCTTCCTGCATCTTTCGGATCGTTATTATTGCGTTTTTCTTCACTTCAAGAATGATTTTCTTTGTCCGTTCTGGCATCTGTCTTGGGCTTCAGTCCTCTTCCTGGGCGATCCATCTCCGATCCGAACGTTTTCATCTTCTTCATGATTTTTGATACCGCTTCTCTCTTGCTGATTTCGTAGTGCTTGGCCACTTCCCGGTGCGTTTGACCGTTATTCACATCACGAACAACCAGTTTCCGGATGGACAGCGGAATGGAACCAGAAATTTATGCGTTCTCCATATTTTACAACTTATTCGAATGTAGACACCTGTTTGAATACTCCAGAGCCAAGCCAGTTGTTTATGAAACGTCAAAATACACAAAACAAACAAATTCGAGGGTCCTCGCGATGGAAACTAATCGAAATTATATTGATTTTTGAGTTGGACACTTTATTCTGCCCATTTTTTTTTTTTTTTTTGGAATATTAATTGTTTTTTTTTTTTCTATCAGAAAAACTTTCTTTTTTTACCAGCGCAACATCAACAAAAAATTAAAAAGAACATAATAAACAATATTTTAAAAATGATTACGATGTGTTTTCGGTGAATTTTAACCAGAAAAATAAAAGAAATGATAAAAAAATAATTTGGGCACTTTATTTTGCCCCACACTGTAAGTGCAATATTGTTTATTCAGGGTACATTTTTCTTATACCGTATTTGTTTATGCCGAGTGTTGCACTAGTGTTGCACTGGTGCACCACTAGGTGCTGTCAAACTGTTTGTTTATTCGGACGGTGTTGCACTGGTTTTGACCTGTCGGAGTTCTGCTTACGGACGGTGGCCCACCGATAATTTTGCCAGTGTTGCGAGAGAGCGTGTGAGTGAGTGAGATAGCAATACACTGGCGACGATTTGTGTTTGTTTTTATCGGGTACGGTGGAACACTCCACGAGTGGAGAAAACAAATACAGTATTAATTAACTCCTACCACTTTGAAAACCAAAATCCATTAAAGTGGAGCAGGCAAAATATGGAAGCTACACATGATCAAAGGTATTTTGAAGTCCGTTTAGTTGAATCATTATTTTCGTTTCCAGCAAAAATTAAGTTGCATGATTTTAAAAAAAGGTGCTCTGCAGATAATTTTCGTAAAATTGTTCTATCCAAAAAGGATTGTACTGTTAGCATTCCAATACTGGCCAAATATTTAAACTAAAACCTTGTGAAATATTTTATTTCTGAATATTGACGAAAATTACGTTTAAAATAAAGTTTTATAATAAAGACTAGGTGATCGTTTCTAGATTTTTTATCAACATGAATCAGCCGGCATCAAAGTTGCCGACAAAAAATATTATAGTTCTTTATGAAAACAATTAGATATCTGAAATTCTGTGATTCTACCCAAAAGATCTTTGACGATTTTCGGTGATGGTTTTTTTTAGAAATTGGATAGAAAATTTATAACAAATATCGACAAATTGAGTAATTTCACTTATAATTTGCATTCTACATTACCGAAGTCATAATATAGCTTTAGAAATCCTATCCCAATGTTATCTTTTTTTTTTAACAATTCGTTTATTTGAAACGGCTCAAACCACTTAGTTTTACGGAGCCAAGAGACTATTATTTTTTTTACAACAGTTGTCTAAGTTTAATTTACAGGGATTGTTCGCATTGTTGTCCATATATTCGTTTTATGGATTCAAGTATAGAGTTCGTCGTTCATTATTCAAAACAATGATAGACAAAAAAGAGAAGGAACAAGAGGAAAAGGATAGTTAAACGCGGAGATCGATAGTTTTAAAATAAAAGTATAATTCGAACTCAATGTTATCTTAATAAGATTAAAAATCTGATAAAAAAAAATCTTAAATCAAGAATGCAGTTTTGAAGATAGTGGTTTAAAAAATTGTGAAATTGAACTTTTTTCTGTGATACCTTGCTAAACACCCCAATTCAATGATCCAATACAGAACTTCAATAAAAATAGGGGTTTTTACCTTTTGAAGGAAAAAAAATCTAGGCTTTGATGGCAAGTTTTAATTGTGGAAAAAAAATCACAAAGAGTCAGTTAGCGATTCAACGTCCAACACTAAGAAGATGGTTTCTTTAAATTTATTTTTTCACAGTCTTAGTTATCACTGTGGTAGGCTCGAGAAGATTTTTAAATGGAGGTGATGACGAATAGTACACGGTACGATTTTAACAAGGAAGTTGTAAGAGCGAATGTTCGCCAAGACGTACTATTGAAAAATTAAGAGAATTTAGAAATGACCAAGATTTAGTGATGTACCTTCTCAATATCGGGTATTCGAAAAGTGTTTTAAAACACGTGAATTCTTTTTATCGTTCCTTTTTCAGATTTGCTTTCGCCAAAAATTTGTAGTTATAAAAAATGACGTGAAGTTATGCTAATTATTAAAAAAAAAAGTTATTTAAAGTGCGGCCCGCCGACAAGATTTCGAATTTCAATTCAAAAGGTTGCTCACCCCTGTTATAAAGTAACTATACTAGCTAGAATTGTGAAAATCCTATTGAATTGTTTGTTAAGTTCTACTTTAAGCAATACACGTGGAAAAATGTTGAATAAGTTTAATTGATGCAGTAAAACCATCGTGAGGCGGATTAATTCTGCACAAATGATGTGCGAAAAAGTTGCTTTTCCATGAATTGGTTAAAATTTCAAAGGATGCGAAGTTTTCAGTGTTTCTAATAAATAAAATGCTTGGAGAAATTTATTCTCTTGAAGAACTATCGAAATCTGGATGGGAAAAGAGACCAGGAAACCGGAATACAGAGTAAACAGCCGCTCCCTTTTTAATTTCCAAAAATCATTTTTTTTTTATGAAATCGCCAAAACAATTGCTCATAGTCATCACAATACACCTGTAATCCTCAAGTTTATAGTCCAATTTTTCCAGAGTGTACGAGTCTGCGTCTAAGAACCTCTTAAAGCAAAAAATTGTTGGGAAAATTTCCTTATGTATAAAAGATCACAATTTTTATACGAGCTCATTCTAAAATAGAATTGAGACCAAGACTTCTGGAGGACAATTCATTGCCCCCCTCCTCCTTTTATCGAATTTTACAAGAGTTCGTCTCCTAGTTTGCAGATTTTCAACTTTTAGGATGTTCCTGTTGGCCTAAAATGGATAAAATTTTAAATAATAAGTGTGAGTGGAATCCAAAATTGTATTTTCGGCTTGAAGAATCTCTGATTTTTTTTTTACATTGCTCACAATAAATTAAGAGACTTTCTGTAAAAAAAAAATACATATTATTTCCAGCTCATTTTTGTTAACTGGCAAATCTCTGATTGCATTTGCCCCATTTTTGGGCTAATCATTTTACTACTTATATCGTTTATTAGCTGAACCAGGAAAAAGTAAATTTTATTGAGAAATGCCTAAATTTACCATAGTGTCTCAAACTGACACGTTTTGAAAGAACTGGCCTATAATCGATCGAAGCTACAACTATGAAAACCTCGAGTAAATATATATATATAAAAAAATGGCACTTAGAGTCACTTTCAAAGTTGTGCCATATTTAACAAAATTTCTTTAAAAAATACGCACGCTCTAGAGACGAAGCATAAGGTTCTGATTTCCCATACATCTGTTGAAATGTAAACTGGTAGATCTGAACGTCTGAACTTTCGAGTTCTAAAACTTTCTCCATAACATCGTGAAAGATACACAGACAAATTCCCCGAATGTCTAATATAGAGTTCCAAGTAAGTTACATTTGCCTAGTTTTTACAATTTCTTGATTATGTCGTCAATTTTCTTGCTATCATCACTATTTTACATTTGTTTCTGGAAGTTACTCATAACACTGGTTCTAATCACAAATGTTGAATCACAGCTGAGTACGTGATAAACTTTACTTATGTTAGTCCGAGATAACCTGCCCTACTACTAACTAATTCAGTGTTTCTGTTCCGAAACAAAGTGCCATGCCATAAATGTGTTCTCTGGCATCCACCATAAGTTCATACCGAAGAAAATAGAACAATGAGTCAAAACAAACAACTCACACGAAGAGCTCGGTCCGAAGATGGAGGAAACCAAAAACGAAAATTATTGCTCACTTTAAAAAAACAAACAGTACTTTCTCGGTGTGTGCTGCCCCGACCTTTAATTAACTTCGGGTGTCAAACGGCATTGAACTAAATGAAAAAAAAAGGTTTGGGCCGCTGATTCATTTCGGCTATTTACCAACCCGAATTTCCGAACTCAGATAAAGTCACTAGGAGGAACCGGATGTGACTCAAAACGGCCGATGTGGATTAGCCACGACTTGCAACTGTCTCTAAGTAACAAGGAGGCGCTTAATCGTTTGATAAGAATGTTACACGTGCTTTTTTAGTTTTTTTAATATAAATAAGGTATCCTACATCATAGAAAGAAAAAGGTGCACAAAAGTTCGATAGAGTACGGTGACCCAAAGACGACACACCACAAACACCAGACAGTGGAAAACCAGAGAAAGAAAGCAGTCAGACATCAAGAAACTCAACAGTGACAGTTTGGAATTTTCAAAATAACTCCATTGCAGGACATACCTTCATGTCACCTTTTGCCTTTTGGGCAAAAGCATCGTTTGTTTGTTAATTGTTTTGGTTTCGATTCGATTCGATTTGTTTGGTCAATCAAAAGACGAGACCCACGCGCGTATACGGACGAGATGATGGAGATTATGTTCAATGATCGAATGTTGTTAGATGGGAAGCACGCGCCGTAGTGTAAATGGGATGAGAAATTAAAGAAATAAAAAATTATAATATGTTAATAACCGATTGATGTTGATTAGTAACAGGTAAAATTTTTGGAAGAATGATTCCATTCAGTCCACATGAGGCTCGTGTGTTGATCTCATAGGTTGCATAATTGAATAAAAAAATCGCCTTCAATTATGCAATCTATATGATTCATATAAAAACGAGCTGAAGATTGGCTGAGCACCGAAATGTGGTCCAACTTACCTGTTGAAGTTTGTAGTGGTTGATGATGTCCTGATCGGCGGGACACGACTGGGTGAAGGCATCCAGCTGGTACATGTGGTACATATATCGCCATAGGGCTGTTAGATGTTTCTAAAAAGTAAATCACCGGAAGTTAATAATTTGTGTGATACTGCTTATGGTCTGAACAAACTCAACACTCACTGGTATCTCGAAGTCGACGAAGTACTTGCCGGCCACTCGGATGTGCTGCAGACGGGGCATCAGCTCGCAGTCAAAGCAGCACATCGTGTCCCCGGTTAGGAACCGGGTGCCCCGTGCCGCCAGATGGTCATTGATCTTCCGCAGGTGCGCCAGCAGGGCGTTGTTTTTGTTCTCGTCTTTCTTCACCAGCATCAGCTTCAGCTTGGAGTACAGGTTCTCGATCAGGGTGGCCACCTCTTTGTCCTGGCCAAAAAAAAACAAACATGAAAAAAGAAATTAGTATCGTCCCACGATCGTCTCCAAATCGATAGCCGAAGCTTTGAAACAAACCTGAACAAACAAGTTGTATCCACCGGGCACGGACTTCATGATGTGTCGTTCGATTTTGTCATTTTCCAGGATGGCTAGCCCGTTGTCGATCAGAATTGGCGGGTGGGTGGCTTCGAAGTTGGTTCGAAAATCAGGTGGCGGTTTCTGCATATCGACTGTTGTGACCTATGAAGACAAAAAAAAAAGACAAAAAATAAATGTTGCAGTACAACTGTTAAAATATTCTCAACACTTTAGATAGAAAAAAAAAGTTTACAAACGAAGGTTTTCTACTACCTTGAACCCCCTCCCATTTTTCGCAGATCAATTAATTTCTACGCCAAAGAGGGTGTAGGTAATCGGTACAAAATTAGCAACGCATCTGTTTTTTTCCTCGCTTTTTCATCAAAACAACAACGACGGATGAAAACAATTGGCGCTAACTCATCCGTCATAGTTAGTCGTATGATGCAACTGAATAAATATATCACAGCCTTAACCAACCTAACCCCAGTCAGCAGCTCACAGACGTTTCCTCGGCGCGTCATGCAGCAAATTTATGATAGCTGCGCTTAGTCTGTAGGTCTTGGCGCTCATGGAAAGTAGTATACAGGCAAGGGGTGTGAAATTCGAGCGAGTAAATACAAAACGGCTGGCTGACTGAATGGCGTCAATAGTAAAAAAAAAACTATATTAAGCTTTTCCGTTCAAGTCGGCTGATTTGGAGGTCACTCGGTGGAAAGTAAACAATAATGGTGATCATCACCCCAAAGACGAGGCGCTGTTAACTTAAATCTTGCCATAGAGCAGGTACCCTTGAACGGTGTGAGCACGTGAGCTGTTTAAATCGGCATCGCTTAGGTGATTTTGTGAATGAGAAACAAATCTCAATTCTCTTAAACCCTAAAATTCCAAATTTAAAAAAAAAACAAAGTTCTAATCTCAATTCTCAATTATCCTATCCTATTTTCAATTCTAAATCTCAATTTACATTACATCAAATATTAAAATTTTAAACTTTTGAATTTTAAATTTTAGAATTCTCAAACTTTATCTTTTGTTTGGAAAATTGTAAAACTAGGTTAAGTAAACAATTGTAAAAAGCAAAAAGATGTTGGCTCTTTAAAACTCAAAGGTCCGAACCGTTTCAAATAAAGGAATTATAAAATAAAAAATTCTCAAACTTTCAAATTTAAGGTTTTTTTATATTTTCCTAAAATTTTCAAATTTTCAAATATTTGACTTATTTTTAATCTAAAATTGAAACAACTAATTTTTAAAAAATTTAAATTTTTAATTCCGTTTTGCAATGTTTATTTGAATTTTGGTATCTCCATATCTTTATATTTCGGAATTTTCCATTTTTCGAATTAAAATATTTATCCGATGTTCCAATTTGTTAAACTTTTATTTTCTTTCAAATTCAAATGTGTACATTTTTGCATTTTTTAAATTTTGAAATTTATAAATAAATATCTCCTAAATCTTAAAATTAAAAATTAAAAAAAATCTCAAATGTCTAATATTTGAATTTTTGTGAAGTTCCAATTTACTAAACTTTTAATTTTAGTTTTTTTTTTTTTCAAATGTATACATAAGACTGCCCCAAATTTATATGGGAAATTCAAAACCTGTAAAATGATATACGCTGCAGGCTAAAATTGATCCTAGCCCTATTAAAAGATCTCATGCCAAATTTGGGCCAGATCGGATCAAGGGAAGGAGTCGCTCAACGAGCCTGAAGTTTGAATGGGACTTTGAGACATTTTGTTCTGGAGAAACATAAAAAATGGGTTTTTCATCAATAACATTGGTTCCCTTCAGCATATTTCTTTTGAATACGGTTTTCCTTAAAGCCTAAACTATAAAAAATATTTCATCCGAAGACTGTATTTCGATTAGAGTTAAGATAGAATTGTTATTAGACTCAAAAAATGGGCTAATTTTAATAAGGGTGGAATTCATCGCTGTAAAGAGTCGGGGCGGTTGAACATATTGACGCCTCATTAACAGAGTTGAATACCACCCTTAAAAAGTTACAGAAAAATAATTTATAAGGAACTAGCTGATCCCATACGAACTCCGTTTCGCTTTCAACTTGGAATATGTCATGAACAGTTTGTATGAAAGTCGAATGCCAAGCATTTTCCAGATGCATTTCAGAATTCATTGTACAGTAATAATTGCAAAAGTATTTGTAATTTGTTATTTATTTCTTATCAACAAATCACACGTTGATCCAAATGATTACTTATTAAAATTAAAAACATAACATTAATTCCGACTATGGGGTTCTCAAGGCCCTAGGAAGTACTCCGCAATAAAAAGGCTGCCGCTTACGAGAAAAGTTGATGACTGCACATTTGCTGCGGTTTAATGGCAGGCAGTTA
Organism: Uranotaenia lowii; assembly: GCF_029784155.1. Lineage (NCBI taxonomy): Eukaryota > Metazoa > Arthropoda > Insecta > Diptera > Culicidae > Uranotaenia > Uranotaenia lowii. The sequence continues at coordinate 14,118,790 of NC_073691.1, read as the reverse complement.
ATGTCGCACTAATCAGCGAAAAGGTTGAATTGACATTGCAGAAAATTTATGTCGTTGTGGTCGTTTATGGTGTAAAATAGTTTTAGGTCATCGGCATAGCAAAGTTTGGGGACGTCGAGGAGTGACAACACGTCGTTGAAATAAATTAGGAAAATGATCGGTACTAGATGGCTACCTTGGGGCACACCAGAGGTGACTGGGAACTGTCTGGAAAAGGTGTCGCCCGTTCGGACAATCAATTTACGACCGGTTAAGTAACTACGGAACCAACCCAGTAGCGTACCACAGAATCCTAAGCGTTCGAGTTTTCCGATGGCAATCTCATGGTTCACCTTGTCGAATGCAGCGGACAGATCGATGAAGAATGCATCAGTTTGAGATTTGGCAGCAAAACTTTCATGCACAACAGAAGTGAACGTTAGCAAGTAACTTGTTGTAGAGCGTATGGGCATGAATCCGTGCTGATCATTGGAGATGTTATTTTTGCAGGACGTGAAAAAAGGATCCAAGACCACCAATTCAATAGTTGGGCAATAGAACATAAAGCAGAGATTCCACGGTAATTGTTAATATCTCTCCTATCTCCTTTTTTATGAACCGGGAACATGTAAGCTTCCTTCCATAGTAGAGGGAAGATGGTTCTATCAAGCGAAGCTTGAAAAATGAGCCAAATAGGGGTCAGCAAAACAGGCATAAAACTTTTCAAAAAAGCAGCTGGTATCCCGTACGGGCCCGTAGAAAAGTATTTCTTGAGCTTCGCTGCTGCTTTAGAGATGACTGTCTCCTCGATTTCAATACCATTTATTGAAAAGCCCAATGGCGAAACGTTCCTGACAGCACTAGCTAAATGTTCTGTTCTGGGATGTTGAAGCTGACGTGGATATACTGGAAAATTTTGGGCCGAAGAGATCGCAGATTCCACGATCAGAGTTCGCCGTGATGCCGTTCAGCCTAGTTATTTCAAGTGATGCCAATAGAGCAGGGTGATGTGGGACTACTTTAACTAGCGGTGCAGGAGCGAGTTTGATGATCGGTAAACGAGATCCATCATTGGCTAAGCAAAGGTCCAGCGTACGACCGTATTCGTTCACCACGCCGTTAATCTGGCGCAAGGTCGCTGTACTCAAGGAGTCCAATATGATGTTTGAAGGCGCCGAAAAAGTAGAGCAGGCAGGGTTCGGATACTTAACGGCAAGTAGCACCCCGCCTCCACTGGACTTTTTGCAGTTACGGGCACTACGGTCACAGCGGAACACTGCTGGACGACCCCCTTTGTCTGAGTTTAATACTTGAAATCGATTGCTCGTCCCTCAAAATTCTCGTGTACCAATTTTCATCTGAATCCGATGTATAATGACGACAATATCGCATCTACAGTGAATAGTTGATATGGACGACCCCTTTGGCCGACCCCTTACTTTTATTTGGATAAGTGAAATCAATTGTTTGTCCCTAATAACTCATATCTGCAAAATTACATCCCAATCCGATGTATAAAAACGTCAATGTCACTAAAATATTGAAAAGTTAATATGGACTACCCCTTTTACCGGCCCCTTACACTTAATTTGATACCTCAAATCAATTGCACGTCACTCAAAATTATAGTTTACCAATTTTCATCTGAAAACGATGTATAATGATTTCAGTATAGCAAAAAAAACAAAGGCAAACAGTTAATATGGACGACCCCTTTGGCTGACCCCTTACACAACATTTGAAACCTGAAATCGATTGCTCGTCTTTCAAAACACTCATGTTCAAATTTTCAACACAATCCGACGAAAAGTAACGTCAATATCGCGAAAACAATATTTGTCTTGTATGGACGACCCCCTTCAGAAGGGGTCGTCCGAAAATCTGAAAACATTTTTTATCATTCCTGGTCCTAATGAGCATCCATGCCAAAATTCAGACATCTAGCTCTTAAGATGGCTGAGTCTATAGAGAACAAACCAACAAACAAACATGCAGAAATTGCTTTTTATATGTACACAGTAAACGAAAATTACCGAGTTCGGTAATTTTTTTACCGAAATCCTAACATGTGTAAATCGTTAAACCGTTCGGTAATTTTTTCGGTAAAAAATAAACGAACATCGGTAAATCGATTCTTCATTTATCGATGTTCGTTTATTTTTTACCGAAAAAATTACCGAACAGTTTAACGATTTACACATGTTAGGATTTCGGTAAAAAAAATTACCGATCTCGGTAATTTTCGTTTACTGTGTATAGATTTACCCGGTTTTGATTCGAAGATCCAGGTTTTTTCCGGTTTTCCCGGTGCCATTTTCAATTCCCGATTTTTTCAGGTTTTCACAATTTTTCCGGTTAGCTGGCCACCCTGGGGACGACAACGAGCCGAAGCTCGGAAGGACAACGAAGGACGTAAGGACGAGGAACCTTTTTTGTCGGACAGGTGCCATGGATGGTCGTTTGATAGGATCCTTGGAAGGTCAGCGAGTCGGGAGCCAGCTGAAGGTCGTCTTGCCATTGCACAGTGGTCCAGAAATGAAATTTATTATTATTATTTTCTAACTGTAATAAAACAGGAGCCTACAATGTAGTAGAACATGAAATTCATGAAACTTTGTTGAAAAAACCAAACATCTATCTCTAGAACTGAAAGCTGTATGACAGCTTTTTTTCATGAAGTTAGGATGGTCCTTTAAAATCGGTTTTTAAGGTTTTTTTTCATGGAGATATTTTATCAAAATTATTTTCTGAGTATTTTACATTACATTACAATGCGCATCTTTTGTTGAAAATGGATTATAAAAAATTTGTTATTATTTTGAAGTTATGCGGCAATATGTGTTGAAAAATGACTCTTAAATAGCTTCAATAACTTCAAATGGAGCAAGTCGAAAATTTTAACGTTGATTGCATTTGGAAGTTCATGTTACAATCTTAACAATTTAAAAAAAAACACTGGAAATATGTTTTTTGATTAAAGAGTTTTATCGTTGTATGAAATTTACTAAAAATCTTCAAAGATTTGTTCTTCATGAACTCAGAAACCACTAAACCGATTGATATGAAATTTGGCATGGAGTAGTTTTTTGAGTAACTCAACGCACTCAAGGGAAGGAGGGCTGCCATACAAAATAATCGTAAAATACGAAAAAAAAAATCGGGAAAATTCAATCTATTGACAAGTCATTCCCATCAAATGTTGTGAAAATGCATACATTAACACAAAGGCCCCTCCCGTCAAAGAAAAGGGGTCCCCATCCAATATAAAAAAAACACGAATCAAACCTCACCAGGAAACACCCACGATTATTTAAAAAAAATTGTGAAGCACCTCCCCCTTTTTATTAAATGGGAGAGACCATTATATATCATAAATAATCGCATATTGTTTGTTTGTTATTCGATCCAATCACTCTGTGTAAGAAAATTGAAAATCAAGTTATATATCTGAACAAAAGTCTGATCAAAAATTTTTAAGCATTCAAAAATCCAAACAGAAATAAAAATTTAAAACTTCAAATTTTCAAATTCGCTTTACAGAACTACAGAACATATGACTTAGAATGAAAAAAAAGCAAGTGATCTCTTAACCTTGTTTGCTCCAGTGAAAAAGCGCATTCAGACTTGTCCGTTTTTTTATGTCTTTTCACCAAGGCAGTAGAAAATTCGATCAATGCCGCCACCACTATCGTTGCGGATCAGCTCACATTGTACATGCCCCACACTTCTTCTCAATCGGCAAGCAAACGCCACTCTTTGATCTTCCGCTGGCTGGACGGTCGATCTAGCGGAGCGGAAAAATAAACGTAATTTATCGATACAGCACGCACCGGCGGCGAAGACGACACAACAAAGGTCATTTTCTCCTCCACCGGACGACGGACTACTTCCCTGGCAGCTTGGAAGTAGAGCTGATTGATTTCCGGAAACTTTGATCTTATCAGCAAAGCAATTAACTTTGGCAAGCACACATCTCAGTATAAAACAATTAAAAATTTATAGTAGCTGGCTTAAAATAAAGTTAAATGGAGAAAAAACGATTTTTTTTAACAATTGTTATAAATTTTTCTGAAAAATTGTTTAAAAAAAGCCGAGTCACGCCAATTAAAAAAAAAATTACTCAATAACAAACATTCTCCGTCGTTAAGTAAATCAACCATCTGAAAAATATCTCACAAATTCTAAGAGAAAATGTGTACAACATCAAACTTAACCAGACTCAGACAAACGCGCCAGATGTTGATTGCAGTTTATTTATAGCTTCACTGCCAAAATACTCGTTTTGGGTAGCACTTTGTTTACACAGGAAGATCATTCCGGCTGCTGATTCCGGTAACCTTCCTCCATGGGATCGATCGATGCAGCAACAACGTGTTACTGAAAAATCATAACGTAAATAAACAAACGAAAACCGGGCCGAAATTAACCTACACACGACTCGGAATGAGATCGCAACCAAAACAATTGGCATTCGCTAACGAATCTGCTGACGATTTTAGACTCGAAACCGAGCAGTAAATTTAGACCAGCTGATCCAATCGTCCAATCCGGAAGATGAGGATTTTTGGGTTTCCCCATAAGTCGACTGTTTGATGGTTTTGTCTAAAAGATGAATATTCAACCACCTTGAAACTCATTGGCCTATTTTTGACGGTTGCCATGATAGGAGAAAAATTCATCAAAATATGCGCATTAAAGTTACCTAAAATGTTGCTTAGGGTGAACCTTACTTCTCAACTTTGTTGAATCCTAGCTCCCACCCCCCAATTTTGATCCAATCAATAACAAAACAATACTGGCAAAGTTTAAGCTCATTCGGATAACTCGGAGGCGTCCCTCCAAGACCTTCAAATTTGTATGGAACTTTCTAATGGAAAAGTTAAAATTTTCAAATAAAAAATCGTAATTAATTCTGGCAACACTACGGAACAACACAAACTTTGTGACGTCCAGATTTTAATGTGTGAAACAACTTTGTAGAACATTTCAAATAATTTTGAAGCACTTGAAAAAAGTTATAGGGATTTCAGGATAGCTTTGATTTTTTCATATATTTCATATACAATCAATGGAAAAAAAATAAAATTAAAATTAAAAACTACAGTTCTACAATAGTGCCATATGTCAAATATTACTGTTTAAGTGACTTTGAAAAAGTAAAAAGTTTCAAACATAGTTATACACTGAGGTCCTGCGTAAAAAAAAACCGCGTAAAAAAAAACCGCGTTAATTCGAAAATCCGCGTAAAAAAAAACCGCGTTAATTCGAAAATCCGCGTAAAAAAACCTCGTTAATTCGAAATCCACGTAAAAAAACCCCGAAATTCGAAAATCCACGTAAAAATCCATTTTAATTAAAAAAAATCGCGCAAAAAAGCACGTAACTAAAAAAAACACGTAAGAACAATGATTATTTACAAATTTGCGTACAATGATAGTTTATTTTTAAGGTAAAAAAACAAAATCAATTAGATTAATAGAATAGTAGAATATAGTGAGCCTTATTTGACAGTGTATCTCATGTCTCATGTCTCAGGTCTCATGTTCCATGTCTTAGGTCTTAGGTCTCATGTCTCAGGCCTCCTGTCTCAGGACTCATGTTCCATGTCTCAGGTCTCAGGTCTCAGGTCTCATGTCTCATGTCTCATGTCTCATGTCTCATGTCTCAGGCCTCCTGTCTCAGGACTCATGTTCCATGTCTCAGGTCTCAGGTCTCATGTCTTAGGTCTCATGTCTCAGGTCTCAGGTCTCATGTCTTAGGTCTTATGTCTCATGTCTCATGTCTCATGTCTCAGGTCTCAAGTCTCAGGTCTCATGTCTCATGTCTCGTGTCTCAGATCTCGAGTCTCATATTTCAGGTGTCATGTCTCAGGTCTCAGGTCTCAAGTCTCAAGTCTCAGGTCACAGATCTCATGTATCACGTTCTTAGTCTCAGAGCTAAGATTATCCCAACTACAAAAAGATTCTAAGTGTTTTCCTTTGAAAAAGTCTTAGAATATTTTCTCTGAAAAACCGCGTTAATTCGAAAATCCGCGTAAAAAAACCGCGTTAATTCGAAAATCCGCGTAAAAAAACCGTGTAAAAAAACCGCGTAAAAAAAACCTCAGTGTATATAGAATGTTACAGCGTTGGTCATTAACGAACCACTATAAATTAATTGAAAACTGGCAACTTTGGCAAGGCTTGGCTCCTAATATTAGAAACTCATCAGGAAATACCCAAAAAAAATTAAAAAGCTGCTCTTGGAACACTTTCATTCCACTTTTGGTATTTGGCTCAAGACTCTCCTGAAACTGTAATTGGATGAAATGTTCCAATCACAAACACAGTAGGAATAAAAGGCCAAATTATGATTTAGAAGCTACAAATTAGTAATGACGGAATAAAAATGAATAACAGATTGTGATTTTCTCGACAACGAGCAAAGATTTTACATCATTTGTAACGTTACAAAATTTCTTTTAATATATTTACTTTTGGATCTGATAGCTCAAATAAAAATCCTAAATTTTTCATACAAAACATAACTTTATAAGATAGTTGTTGACAACATAACAGAAAAAAGATTTTAAGTTCATTCCGGGAAAAATAGATAAGACTCTTACAAAACATAGATACACAGGAAAAACACTCCCCGTATCGTTGTGAAAATAGAAAAAAAAACCAACACACCACCAAATTAATCAGCTTAACTACTATAGTTAATCGAACTATCAAATGCCTTATCTTATTTTTTTTAAAATAAGGCATTTGAAAGATGCTCCTTTTCGTTCCGTTATGTAACAATCATAAAAATGTGTGTAGCGGTAGTAAGGCTTAATTAAGCCTTGTTAGAAAGAAAATTCGAAGAAGAAAAACATATGTAAAGTGAACTAGAAAAGTATTAAATATTTTTGTTAAATTTTTGATTTCTCATATATCTCCATAAAAAATGTTATGGGAAAATATAACTAAAAAAGGACTCTAACTTTTTAAGTCCAAAACTACTAGTTGTCTTCTAAAAAGTTGTTCCTAGGTCAAACAGAGAGAAATGACCAACTTCAAAAAAAAAACAATCCACTACCATTTCGAAAAACTGGTGGTTCTTATGAAGAAAAATCCAGATCTGGCAAAAGGATTCTGTCCGGTCGGAGTGACTAAGGCGGAAGTTAAAACAAAATGGAACGAGATTTTTTGCGAATTAGACGCATTGGGGCCACATTTTTCTCACTGATCACTTCGTTGCTAAACAGTATTTTTAGGGCATTTTTCATAATAAAACAGTAAACGTAAACGAAATCTTTCAGACATGACAGGAAAATCAGGGGAAAGCCTGATATTTGGCATGAGAAAGCATTTCAAAGACGGTTTGAAAAATTTCATCATGATAGCCGCCATTCGTTTTATGTAATCGTTTGAAGGGAAATTTTTACCATGTTTCCTAAACAAAATTTCAACTTCAAGCCGTTTCAAGGTCGCCTTAGAATTGAGGCTTGGTCATTCGGCCGATGGACGTTAGGCCGAATGGGTTATCTGGCCGAATAGGCAACTAGGCCGAATAGGTTATTCGGCCGAAGACTGTTAGGCCGAAAGGGCGCAAGGCCGAATGGATGTTCGGCCGAATGATCATTAGGCCGAATGGTTACTAGGCCGAATGGTCATTAGTTCGAATGGCCATTAGGCCGAAAGGTCGTAAGTCCGAATGTTCGTGAGGCCGAAAGGATGCTAGGCCGAATTGTCATTAGGCCGAATGGTCATTAGGCAGAATGGTTACTAAGACGAATGGTCATCAGGCCGAATAGTAACTAAAGTTATTAGGCCGAATGGTCATTTGGCCGAATGGTCATTTGGCCGAATGGTCATTTGGCCGAATGGTCGTAGGGTCGAAAGGGTGCTAGGCCGAAAGGTCGTTAGGCCGAATGGTCATTAGGCAGTATGGTCGTAAGGCCGTAACGTCGTAAGGCAGAATGATCGTTAGACCGTCACCAGGCCGATAAGACATATTAACGCTTGTTTGCATATTGGGGCGAATGGCAGTTAGGCCGAATGATCGTTAGGCTGAATGATCGTAATGAATAATTGCTAGGGCAATAAGAAATCTTTTACGCTTGTCTGCATGTTTGGCCGAATGGACGATAGGCCGAATGGTCGCAAAGCCGAATGGCCAAATCCGGCCTTGCATCCATTCGGCCTAACGATCATCCGGCTTAACTACCGATCGGCCTAACATGCAAAAAGGCAATAATATGTCTTAATGGCCTAGCATAAATTCGGCCCAACGACCATTCAGCATAACAACCTTTCGGCCTAATGACCATTCGGCCTATCTCCCATTCGGTCTGATGACCATTCGGCCTTATGACCATTCGGTCTAACATCCTTTCGGCCAAATAACCTTCGGCTTTATGTCCCATTCGGCCTATTGTCCTATTCGGCCGAACATCCGTCGGCCTTTTAACCCATTCGGCCTTGCGACCTTCGGCCTAACATCTTTCGGCCGAATGTCCGGGCCCCTTCGAATTGTCCAATCTAAATGAATGCACGCTTATTGTAATTCAACAAACAGGAGCCAAATTTAACACATTAACCCCAGAACAGTGTCAATGGGGCTTAAATCAGCCGTACCAAGTGTCCCGATTTTTCCGGATTTGTCCTGATTTTTCGAGAGACCACCCCCACTGCTTTTTCAAAATCACTTGAATTTTCAAAAAAAAATCTGATTTGTGATTGAATTCAAATTAGATGTAAGATAAGATTTTGCTATGTCATTATTATTTTCATCTACCAATTGGCTTTGGTTCAATTTTTTTTTCAATTGACCTTCTTTATAACTTTATTTTAGTTTTGATTTATTTACCTCGAAAATATTTACAGAAGCTATTGAAAATTGTTTGAAATGTCTAAAGAAATTCCAGATGTCAAACTTACTTTGAGACTGATGGTTTTCAGCTCTGCTAGCAGGTACAGATCCATGAAGTATTCCTGACAAAACAGACACGCGCCCTTTCGTCTGCCATCGATGGTGGAAGCCTAAAAGAAAAAAAAATAAAATTAGCATTTGACAACGAAAAATACAAAAATCTGTTTGATATAAATTTCGAAAAAAATTCCCCCCCACCCACATGCTCACCGTGATCACGGAAAATAAGGAAGCTAAGAGTGATGTTATCAATCCATCAAAAGTGTCATGTCAAGTTATTCGCACCACACCATCCATTTGGAAAAATATTTAGCAAATACCATCATCGTCATCTGACAATATGAGCTCACGACGACAACACCCAGCGAACAGCAAGAAAGATCGTTCAAGTTAATTGCTAATTGCTTTTTAAACATACATGAGCTCGTCGTCATCATTCTCGGCCATTTTGTCCCTTTAACAATACATATTGGGATCCCACCAGGCGAGAGTCCAATCTGAAGTATCGTGTTGGGAGTTGTTTCGATGATGATCTAATTATCATCACTTGTGGGTGTGATGGAGACGCGGGCGCCGCCCAACAAAACTTTGAACCACCACTGAAGCAATCCGGCAAATTCCTGGAGGGTGAGCGGCCAGGCCAGATGTTGTCTGAGATGGCTCGATTGCTGGAATGTCGCTTGACACATTTTTATCTCGATTGGAGAAACATACAAAAATAATAGGAAAAAAATTCACACACGCACCCACACCTCCATTTTTTAAGCTATTTGATACTATTTCAAGAGGATTCAGGGAAAAAGTAGAGCGGGGCTACAGTCGGCTGCAACTGCTGCGGTGTGGTTCAAGAGGTTTTGTTGCCCATCAAACCCACCGGGAACCGATAAGATAAGATACCCGGCCCGAAGCACAGCAGAGCAGACGCCCGCGCAATACCGCGTCTTGTGCAATTTATGTCGCCTTTCCTGGAGGTGGGAATAATGCTGACGCGTACACGCGATTGGAGCAATAATCTAATGCGAATGGTTTGAAAATTCATCAAAATGTAGCTCGAATGCGCATGAGAGAGTGTTCACAGCACAAAAAGAATAGAGAGTCCCAACATGTCTAAGCACGATTTGAAATGATTTTGATTTGAATTTCGTTTATTTGGAAGGGCTCCGCGCGCTATCCCAATCAGGCACCCTTAAATTAGAAATGAACAGTTCAAACAGAATTAAGGAGCAAATCCAATTTTTTTTTCATTTGCATTCGGTACGATCTGGACTTAGTAGGATTGGTACCAAGCCATCGTTTTCTTTAAGTAGTGAACTGATGGAAAATTAGGCCAAAACAGTACAGGTTGATCGTGTTTGCAGATCATGAGGAGCAGACGACAATTCAGGCACTCTCCTCGGACGTAAACAACTGTATTTATACTGTCAGGTGTCAGTGTTCACGAACGGCGAGGAATGTATGCCACACTTACATATGCGGCTTGACAAACTATTGAAAAATTGATGTCTCCGTCTTGTCATTCAAAGAGCGTTTTGTAACCACACTTGCAATAAGTTTCGTCGTCGATGATAACGAACACCGATTTTCCACACAGCAGTTGATCATATAATTTACGAGCTATTGGTGTTATAGAAGCAGCCTTTTTTGATTGCGGAGAGGGTATCCCAATCTTTGGGCCACATCCCAAACTGAAGCAGTCTTCCAACTGGCGTAAACACCCATGACTTTCCGGTCCAAAGTTTTGACCACCGGATCCGATTTCCGGAATCCGAGATTTTTTTAGTGCACGAAACAGTTTTCCTCTCCATACTTCCGAATCGCTTTTCGGATGCTTATTTCTTCCATTCCATTTCGCCAACCGACTCAGCGAAATTTTGGGGAAAGTACAACGTTTGTGCACGATATTTTTACGCTTTTCTCATTTTACTTCTCATTTTCACGAAAATTATGAAAACTGAAACTCACGATACACAGGAATTAAGTTGACTTGTATCAGCTGTTTAAACGTCATCCAGACTGAGCAGGGTTGTATAAAAATTGTGCTTAGACATCATAGGAAACTCTATTTTCCGTTTGGAGCCATCCGAAAATCTATAGTGCAAATCTATACACTGAACCCAAATTCACTCTTAAAATTCACATGGTTTTTCACTTAAAAACAAGGATCTAGTGTTTTCTTCCATTCAAGTGCGACATATACATTTCACTTGTCAGTCAATTAAATTTCAAGTGAATTCATCCACATTCACTTCAGTCGTCACTAGAATTTGAAGTTAGAAGAATATTCACTTCCCCATCACTTGAATGAATTTCAAGTGAATGTCGAGTTGTAATTGTGTTTATTTTCAGAGTTCCAAATGGCAAATCCTAAAGAGCAGCGTTTAAAGCTTATGCTGGATTTGGGTTTTCCCAACTCTTTAAGAGGCGATTTTGGCGGTAGTTTGTGTTAAACGTGATGTAAGAAAAAGTTATTTAAAGGTGTTATCGTGTTTCAGCTTGTGGGTTGAACTGGACAGATTTTCTGGCTTGCAGCAGGGAAGATTTAGAAGTCGCACTATCCGCAGTAACCGATCTGCCTTGGGATTACGATGGAATTTTCCAATCAATAAATTTATGGCGAAAGCGTAATGTAAGTATTTGAAATCGAAGTGGTGTTCTCTAAATGTTCTTTTATTTAAAAACGCGAGAGATAATTAACTTGAAACTTACTTAGAAATTCAGATAAATTTCACTCAAACGTCATAGTGTAACTCACTTGACCGGTCACTTAAGTGAATTCACTTGACCCATCACTTAAAATTGAAATGAAATTACGTATGGCGAGAATTTACTACAGATGTCACTTATTTTTTAAGTGAAAATTATTTTGCGTGTAGGTTGTGGATCCATATCCTGATCCGGTTCCAGATCCCGGTTCTTATTCCAATTCTGTCCTTAAACATTATCCTGAATCTGATCCGAAATAAGATCAATTTGCTGATACCAATCCTGATTCCGGATTCTGATTATGATCAAGAGTCCCAGATTCTGATTTTTGGCCCTGGTCTCGGATCCTTATGCGATTCTATTTCCGAATTCTGATTCTGAGAACTGGATCCCGGAGCCTGACCCCGTATTCCTCTGTCATTTTTTTGCTGCGTCGTTCCAAAATTATAAAATCTTTAGTTTTTGTCATGAGAATTATCTTAAAGGCAAGTGCATTAGGGTAGTCTCTCAGGTGCAGTGGCAGCTAGCTAGATCGGGCTAGATTCTCACGGAGCCTGCGACTGAATGAACGGAATTTTTACTTGTAAACTTGTCCATACATGGTTGCTCATATCAAGTCGATCTCGGGAGTTTGAAAGCCTTGGCGATCATTCCTCCCGACATTTTTGGGTTGTGAACGTGGTTAGGCAGAATTATTTTTCCTCCCTAGTTTCATCTTGAGTAGCTTTTGTACCAATCCTGACAAAATTCTCACCACAACATAAACAAACCTTCCAGAAAATCAAAACGCTGTCATTAGTTTCTCGGTAATACAACTTTAAAGACGCTGCAGTAAATAAAATAAAATAACCCGATACTAAGTGGAATCCTTACTGTTGTTGGTTGATAACCTTTACAGATTTCATGTAAAGTTGAAAATATTTGTAAATACAACAAGTGTCTCGTCAAAATGCTGATGGCGTTCAGTTTGATTTGGTTAAACCTCCGCTGTTCAGGATATTCAGTGGAGTTCATAGTATGGAAATGAAGCTCAATTGAGCAAGCTTCGTTGCTCAAATTTTGTTTGACTCCGTTCTCAATGCGGACGTCGAAGCTCCAAACTTTTTGTCTCCGCAGTCCGCAATCCACAGCTTCCTTTCGCTGATAGTTAGTTTTCGAGAAGCTCTATTCGTATTTTGTCTTGAGAAAACGCCAGTTCTTGTTTTTGAGAAAAGATGAGCCTGTAAGCTCAAGTGATTTCAATTGGTTGAGCTTAGCACTTCATAAAACGCAAAGCAATCCAACCTGATGGCTTGGATCGATAGCATCAAATAAAACAGTACACACATTTTCAAACAAAATTACAAATAGTGGACTGTATTACTTCGATAACTTAGACTTAAACAACATTCAAAAGTACTACTTCTGACACAAACTGGCTCTGGTCTCTCTAGACCTCTTACTATGACCATACAGGCCTCTGACACTGGCCCCATGGGCCGCTGATTTTGTTGCCGTGGTTCGTCTCCGATGGCGGTTGGTTGGAAGAAGAGGCCGAGCCTTGGGCTGGATTTGGCTGGACCCTTCGGAAAAACCACTTTGTATCCGAGGAAAAGCCAATGATTTTGGCGTGCATTACTGCCGTTAATAAGCGCAGCATCGCCATATTGCTACTGGGTCATTTCGTCTTATGTTAGGGTGGTTCGTTCCAGAACACGAGGTATTTTTTCCAATAATGTTTTTTTGTGCCCCGTATTTTAAAAAATCAGGCCGAATCATGAACGCAATGAGAATGACAAAAAAAATTAAATCACTTTTTATTTAGTTTCTTTGGCTTTTGAACATCAACTTACAATGATTAATTAAAAAAAAATCTAGGTCGTCAAAACTAGAGGTGAAAATTTGTTTAGGATTTTCATTTTTGACAAAAGTTTTAAGCAATGCAACAATTCGCAAGTGCTGCTTTGAGTTTTGCTCAAGCGTTTGGGTTTTGTTGAGCCAGCAAAGCAAGTTCTAACAATCTCCGGCTACAAAGCTAAAGCTAAGAAACAAAGTTGGTATAATGTATGGCCCGCTTCATGCAGTCAAAGCAAAAAACAAAATCTTGTCTCCTAGAGACATAAGTAGTTTGAGCTTTGCTTGGCTTGATGCGAGAGAATTGTCTTCCAGCTTTTGTCTCTCTTGAGCTGCGTTAGCTACTACGCTCAACCGTTTGAGCGAGCTTTTCAATCCTTGGTTTAGTTTTTTTTGTAGATACAGCCTTAAACAGGGCCGAAATGACCCTAATCAGCTAATTACACTTTTTTATAACCCAGAAGAAACAAAGAAAAAAAGAAGTTATTGAGAGTATAAAAGAGGTATGTCCATCTCAAGGGTACTTTTATTTCAATCCGGTAGTACGTCTCGGTGGTCGAATGGTTAGCGTGTTAAGACGGTAATCGCTGGTCCACTGATGGCATGGGTTCGATTCCCATCTCGGTACTGGGTGTTAAATGTTAATCTTAAGTTGGTCGGCTAAGACGGTGTATGTCTTTTAAAATGGATGACAATTTCTATATCTACATTTCTATAAGGATCCGGATCAGAATCACAATAAAAATCATAACAAGGTTCCTTAAAACATCCGTATGAATCGGTAGTTTGAATACAAACGGCAAGGCTTAATTGGTTGCTTGGAAACGGTCATGATGACACCGAAAGATGTCTTTTATCCAGAATGTCTTTGAAAGTGACACATTTTAGAAGCGCGAAATTCGATCGTTAATTTCCATTCGTTTGTGTTGCCGTGATATGTAGTTCTAGTTACATCAAAAAAATTAACTTTCAGGGGTTCCTGATCATTGTTTCGCCATCTGTGTGTGATGGTTAATTTGTATCATTTTCAATCGGAAACAGTCACGAATGATCGTGATGTGGTGACGAACCATAGCCCTCATGATGCAAAATAGGAATAAATTGACTTGACACGGAACAAAGGCGAAAAATGATCTTTGAAAATCAACTAAAGCATGGATCACTACAAATCTGGACGCATTAAAACGGGTCTATCTCGGAGCTATGTAAACGAAATCAAAATGTTTTGAACTTAAAATGTAGGGTTTTTATTGCACTTTAAAGGAAAAATAATAAAAAAAAAAATATACCGATGTTATTTTGATGAATTTTCGAACTTTCCGTCGAGTACCACTCATTATAATTTTTCGATAGGGCGAAATTGAGGACAGTTGGGTGGGTTGATGTCCTTTTCGACAAAATCTACCCGTTAGCCCCATACCATTGTAGTACCTCTTTGCTGTAGTGGCAGGTTGCCAAATCTGGCGAAAACTTCACTGGTCCTTTGTAAGATCTAATTTACGAAAAAAAAAAACGTTTTTCATGCACTCCTCCTTGTATATTTCGGGGTCCATGGTCTTGTTTTTCACAAAACCCGAGGTTTTTCATTCGCAGCTGCAAAAACTTTTCCAGATCAAACACTTTCTTGCAAACTTTCCGGCAAAAACGAATTCGAACTTGCCGGGGACATCACCCCGACCAGTGCAGTGCACCACTGCAGTGGCTTTATAAAAATTTTGGCCTGGAAGCTGCCCAAAACCCATCTTTACGTACGTTTCGTCATTCATGAGGAAGCATCCGTCGAACTTCGTTGCAATCTTGTTGTATAACTTCCGGGCACGTCCTTTGGCTACTGAATTCTGCTTCAATATCCGGTTTGGTTGCTTATTGGCCCGATAGGATCGTATTCCTTCGCGCAGACGAATCCTTCTGACGGTGCACCGGTCGGCGTTGAATTTCTTGGCGATGTCGTAGTCCGACTACCCTGTGTTTGCCTTAATCGTTCTCAACACCTTCAAATGCAGTTTCCGATACTTAATTCCACTATGACGCTTGGTATGAACCTGCCGATCGATAGTATGCATCTCACAGAAACGTTTGAGAACGCTACAAGCGGTTGATTTGAACATTTTTAACGATTTCGCGATTTTTGAACCCGACCACGTCGTGTTTTTGACTTGAGTGTCCAAAATTAATTTTCGTCTCGCGGCTTCGATCACGTGTAACTTTTTTGGAACAAAACGAATCGTAATGAAATTTTCAGCACTGATAGAGAAATTTCCCAACAAAGTACTGTCAAAAAATTCCAGAACCGACAACTAGGAGCGCTATGGTAAATAAACAGGGCATCTAGATTTGTAGTGATCCATGCTTTATCACATAAGTATTTTACAAAAAGTCTTATTTTGATCGGAAATCACAGCCACACAATTAGTTAAGAGAAAAAAAAAATCGAGAAAAGGGCGTTGACTTAATTGTGGAACGAGCCGAACAAGAACTGTGTCAAATTTTTAATTTCATTAGAGCGCGCTCCAAATGTCTTTCGAACTTTGCTCGGTTTGGTCCCCTTAAAGAGTGTTCCAATGGAGTTGCTTCGCAAGACGGCGTGTTGGGTCTTGATACTTTTTTTTATGTTTCCGATGAGTCATTCGATTTCGTCTGAGACCTAAACAAGAGAAAGATCGCGGCAACAGTCGCTCCCTTGACATTTTAACCAAGCAAGAGGTCTTTGCGTTTGCGTGAGCACACATTTTAGAGCATCTGTATACGCGAATTTATTACACGGCCATTTTTGCTGGGCGAATAAATGATGATCATGATTCTCGCTGTGTAAAACCGGCAGTTGCACATCATATATGTGTCAAGAGGCGCAGGTCAAGAGTTATTTCGCTGAGCAAGAGCGATTGAATAACTTTTCTTCAAAACTTGCAAACGGATGCCAGATGCTGCTCTAGAGTAGAGAGACGACGCCTAAGCATCGTTCCGCCGCCATGCCGGGATCAGTCAGCGAGTGATGATGGGCGCCTGCCGGCAAGCTTTCAGAGATCTCCAAATGCATCTTCAACGTTAGACATTGAAGCTCTGAGGCGCCGCCGCAGCCGCCGCACATCAGCGCTCGATTTAACAACCACCCTTGGGCGTCTCGACGATAAGCGTCTCAAATTCGTTTTGCTACTGTGTCTCATTAGAGGCAAAATTTCACCACTCATTTCGACACCATGTGAGCAAGAGCTTAAGTTAAGGGGAAAAAAAACTATTCGTTTGGGGTACGCTAAAGCACTTTTTCGGTCGTATTGCTAAACGATGGCGATACTTGGAGAGACGATCGCGTAGTTCTACTGTTTAGCCTGAATGAAATATTACGAAAATGGCGCGCTACATCACGTGCGCTTGCCTGCTTATTGATGATTCTCTGCCATTTGCATACCAGTTAGGTGTAGTTAATTTTCCGGCTCCGCCGGAATTGTTCCCACCATAGCCCGCGTTTTGCCTTGGGTTCCGCCGGACCGTTTCTCTCCATTCAGCATCCCCCTCGAAACACGTTTAGTTAATACTTTGTTTACAACATTATCGCTGCACTACAGAGATTGCCGGAGATGTTTGAACGACTCAATAAAGTGGAGAGCAGTAACTCAAAACGAAAAAAAACAACAACAACCACAACTCTAATAATAGTTTAAGATGGTTTAAGCCCCATTACACTGTTTAGTGGACGCGATAGCGCACCAATCACAGCAACATCTCGGCCAAGACCGGGGCGTAGACCCATTATCAGCCCTGATGTGATGAGCTAAAGCCAATCAGTAGTATGTGGGTACCCAATAATTACGTCAGTTGACGTGTGGGGTGGTTTGCATATCCAAATTTGACGGGAGGAAAATATTGGAAAGTAACGGCTTTGATTGGATGAAGAGGCCCAGATGGAACTTAAACTTGTCCGATGGAAGTGAAAGTCCTTACATTATCGGGTGAGATAAGCCGTCAATAGGGGTTCTTCCAAATCTCTCATAACTATCATAACATTTGCAAATGCTAAAACCTACTTTTCGCAGAAAAATACTAAATATGTTGCCGTGACCGAGATCCAATTTCATGATCGCATCTTAGAAAACAAGAACGCTGACAATGTGATAGACAACTATGGCAATTTTGATTATTTTGGAAAAAAATTGCTAGTTTTTCTTCAAATCTTTAAAATTCTTTTTTTTATATAATTTCATTTAATTCTTTTGAATTTTGTTATCTTATAACTATGTATTTTTATTCTCATTTATTTTTATTAATTTTTTTCTTTTAAGTTTTTTTCTATTTAAATGTTTTCTGTTTTATATTATTTTCTTCTTATTTTTTTTTATTTTTTTCCTTATTAATTCTTTTTTTTCCTTTTTTTTATTGTACTTTTTAGTATTTTTTTTCTTTCTTTCTTATGTTTTCTTTCTTATTTTTTCATTTTTCCTCCTTTTTCTTTTTTTCTTTACTTTTTCTTTTCTAAATTGCTTCTTTTTTAATTTTTAAATTTTTTTTGGTTTTTTTTTTTAATAATTTTTTTTGCTTAATTTTTTTTAAAATAATTTTTTTTTTATTTTTTTTTTCTATTTTTTTTTAATTTTTTTTTTTATTTTTTTTTTATTATTTTTTTTATTTTTTTTTTAGTTTTTTTTAAATTTCTTTTTTATTTATTATTGTTATCTTATTTTTTTTTTATTTTGTTAATTTTTTTAATTTTTTATTTATTTTTTTTATTTTTTTTTATTTTTATTATTTTTTTAAATTTTTTTTAAATTTTTTTTCAATTTTTTTTAAATTTTTTTTAAATTTTTTTTAATTTTTTTTTTATTCTCTCTACTTTTTATTTTTTTTTTATTCTCTCTACTTTTTAATTTTTTTTATTCTCTCTACTTTTTATTTTTTTTAATTCTCTTTACTTTTCATTTTTTTTTTATTCTCTCTACTTTTTATTTTTATTTATTCTCTCTACTTTTTATTTATTTTTATTTTATTTTTATTTTTTTTTATTATTTTTTTTTTATTATTATTTTTTTTACATACTTTTTATTCTCTCTACTTTTTATTTTTTTCTCTATTTTTTTTTTTATTTGTTCATTTTTTTTTTAATTTTTTTTTATTTTTTTTCTCTATTTTTTAAATTTTTTTCATTTTATTTATTTTTTTTTATTTAGTTCTATTTATTTTTCCTAAATTTTTATTATTATTTTTTTTAATTTTTTTATTGTTTTTTAAATTTTTTTTTCAATTTTTTTATTTTTAAATTTTTTTTTAATTTAATTTTATTTTTTTTAATTGTTTTTTAATTTTTTTTTAATTTTTTTTTAAATTTTATTTTAATTTTTTAAATTTTTTTCAATTTTTTTAAATTTCAATATTTTTAAATTATTTAAAAACTATCTTATTTTTAATTTTTAATTTTTTTAGAATTTTTTTTTTATTTTTTATGTTTTTTCAGTTATTTTTCTTTAGATTTCATTTTTATTTATATTTTTTTAGTTGTTTTTTTATTAATCAAATGGATTTGATGATTTACATATATCTTTTTTTTTATTTCCATAATTTTTGTTTTGTTTGGTACATAAACAAATTGTTTTGTTTTGTTTTGTACATAATATTTTTTCTGTTATTATTTGTATAAATTTTTTTTAAGTTTTTTTACTTTAATTTTCCTTATTTTTTAATTCTATTTAAAAAAAAAATTTCATTTGAATTATGTTTTATTTTTATTTGCTTTTGATTTTAATTTTTAATTACTTTAGTTTTTTTTTATTTTAATTTTTTTTATTTCAATTTTTTTTTATTTCAATATTTTCAATTTCTTTTTTTTTATTTCACCTCTTTATTTCAATTTTTTTATGTTTATTTATTTAATTTTCTTTTGTTTATTTTTTTTATATATTTTTTTTTATTTTTCTTTTATTTTAATTTTTTTTATTTTTTTTATTTTTTTTTATTTTTTTTTATTTTTTTTTTTATTTTTTTTTATTTTTTTTTATTTTTTTTTAAAATTTTTTTTGCATTTTTTTTAATTTGTGTTTCTTGTTTTAAATGAATTTTTTTTGTATTTTTTTTATTTTTTTTATTTTTTTTTTATTTTTTTAATTTTTTAAATTTTATTGATTTTTTTTTGTTTTTTTTAATTTTTTTTTTATTTTTTTTTTATTTTTTTTATTGTTTTTTTTTATTGTTTTTTTTTATTGGTTTTAATTTTTTTTTTATTGGTTTTAATTTTTTTTTTATTGGTTTTAATTTTTTTTTTAATCCTTTTTTATTTTTTTTTATTATTTTTTATTTCTTTTTATTATTTTTTATTTTTTATTATTATTTTTTTTATTATTTTTTATTTTTTTAAATTTTTTTTTATTCCATTTTTTTTCATTTCTGACAATTTGATAGACAACTATGGCGATTTTGACCTTTCGGAAAAAAATTTACTGATTCAAACGGGTTGGACAGTTTGAAAAATTTTGCAGGGATGCCAATTTTGTTAATTTTGAACTATTTCTACAAATTCACAATTTTTATTTATAATTTTAAAAATGCTGACCATTTTGACAATTTTAAAAAATTTAAAATTTTCACAATTGTGACAATTTTGAATAATTTAGACAGTTCCTCAAAATATTGAAATTAATTTGTAAAAAGATTTTGTCAATTTGACAGTTAGGTAAATTCAATGTTATTTCGAACAATTTGACAACTTTGGAAATTTTCACAACAGAGAATTTTGGTCTATCTTTTAATGTGAGTTTAAATCTAAAATTCGGATTTTTATATAAATTTAAAATCCCACATTTAAACCTTAACCTGAAATCTATATCCAACTTGACTTGGTTTCTTTCAGATATACGCAAGGCGGTAGTGCCGGAAGGACAATGGCAGTGATGAGAAAGCTTGTTAGTGCCAGCCCGGCATAAAATCTTATGCCGATAATTCCACCTCCAAGGAAGGTCATTTTTGGTGTAAAGTCTGATTTTTGGGTGTAGTGGTTGAATGAAGGAAGTAGCAGTATTGTAAGTTTTAATGGTTTTTTTTTTTAATAATTTCCCTCGAAAACCCTTATTTTTCGCAAACAATTTTCAATGCAATTCCTGTTTTATGTGATTTTTCCCGGGGGATAGAATGGAGGTAGTTGGGGCCAACGCACAAGCCGTTTAGGAAGTTCTTGGTTGAAGCTTGAAGGTCACGAAAATCGTCAAATTTCGAAAGGCCACAAACCGTTGGTGAATGTGAAATGAGTTCAGAAAAGGGAGATAGCAATGCGTGAAAATCTTCGAGTAGCTCGAGCTCTAAAGTCTCCATATTTTGGATCTTATGAGATCATCAGTGCTATCGAAACAAGCTGTTGCCAGAATATTCTGAATTCAACCTATTCAAGTGTTGCAGTAAAATAAACAGAGTGGGTCCGTACTTTAAGTAATCAGTAGACCCTCAGTGTTGGCCTTTTATCCATTTGGTATGGTTGGAATCTTTTTTCCCTTCTAGCGAAAAACACGTATGGACACGTGAGCGTTGCGAGTAGAGGAATCTTTTAATCATCAGTTTCGATTTTTCAAAATCCTAACCCAAATTGAACATGACCAAAGCAATGCGGCCGCCGCAAGCTGAGTCAATGAGTTAGGGCTCGTTCAACCTAACCCTCCAAGAAGACCACCCATGGATGGGAGTCGGCAACATTGCTGCTAAGCCCAGCGAAGCGTACTGTTTATAGTGTTCCAAGCGAATGGGCGTGCAAATGAAAACAAATCGCGCTCTCACTCATTCACTTATAGGTATTGCACTGCAGCAGGAATGAAGAGGCTTGCTGCATATAACAAGTACCTACCCATAGTTTAAACGATTTGCCGAGTGCATCCACAAAACCGTTCCGAGGTGATGGTTAAATCAAGAAAGATGTTTTTGTTTTGCATTGTGGGGGTCCTCCTCTGAAAGCTTGGGCTCTCAAGTTAAGCCACCGAACTCATACCTCGGTACTGGTGAGTGGCGATTTATTATGACAATGATGGTTCGGCGTTTATGGTCAAGAGAAAGATGAATGAGGTTGTTGAAATTCCACTGACAGCTGGAACAATTGTTGGAAACGAACATCAAAGTTACAACACCTTGAAGCTTGGAAGTTGGAAGTCGTCATCGTCGTCGTAGGTAGTTACCCTGTTGCGATTCCACAGGAATAATTAGCATCGTGTTTGGAATCAAACCTGGTCGCCCGCTCCTCGATGTTTCAATGTTTCGATGTGGTAGTATAATGAATTTAACTTTGCTGATCTCATTCTGCGAATATTAAATCATCGCTGGGATGCGTAATGGTTTAAAAAGAGTTGAACCAACACTAGCCAATGGAAACTCATATTCATCAGCCATCATTAAACAAGCGTAGAACTTCTACTAGAACTTTCAAAGTATCATACGTTTTAGATCTAAAAAAAAACTATGAAACAGCTATCTAAATTTTAGCTATATACGGAAAAATTACATTACAACATATTGACATAGAAGAGGTTGCAAAAATCCAATGCCTATTGAGCAGATTCCTGTGCCGAACATCGCATATGAATATGGTTGGAACTGTCAATCATCCCATTATCGTAAATGTGCTTGAATCGAATCCTTTAATGTAACGTACAAAAAGCTGCCAATGCGACATAAAGTACCAAAGCATTTCTGACATCGTAAATAACATCATGTATGATGTTGTCGAAGTCGTAAACCAGAAAAGTTCGAAAACATGTACGTATATCGCCTCCACTTTTGGTAGGTATATGCTTTTTTCTAACGTCATATACGATGATAAGGGTCGACATAGAAGTAGGTATATCTTTTGATATACCTACTAAATTGTTAATGCTGCTCCGGTATATATCTTATACTAATAATTCCACCTCCAAGAAAGTTCATTATTGGAGTAAAGTCTGATTTGCGCGTGTATATAGGCACCAACTTTCATGATCTTGTTTAAAATGTTAATTTTGAATTTATTTCTGTGAAAAGGGTTGAATCTCTAAACAACACTCATTGTAACAAACTTAGGGACGTTTCGCAGAATAAACGCAAACGTCCATCAATCACCCACATCAGCTTCAGGGAGCGCCTACATATGTATGTTCCAATACGGATGCGTCATCTCTTACCCGGAGATGGAAGTGATATGAAATTTCAAATCGGTTTTATCATCAATCACAACAACTCCCAGAACTGCTGCTTCGCGTCAATTAAAATGTCAATCAGGAAAATTTTCCGCAACAATCACACTGCACTGGGCGTTTATCTCTAGTAATTTCTAATTCAAGATTTGCAACCGGCACAAACTGCACCTCAATAGGTCATTTAGACAAGAATCAATTAGTCTGCAGCAGAGGGAGCCAGAGCATCCAACAGTCTGTAGATTTAATTGTAAATCATGCCAATGCAGTCGGATTTATTTATTAGTAGCAGCAAAGGCAACGGCAACAGCAACGAATAACTTAAATGCCTCCGCCATAACTGGACGCTGACGTCATGGTTTAAGAAAAAACCGGCAGCCACCTTTTATAGAAACAATCTGCTGGATGCTGTTTGTTTATTATTTACCAAACAACACCGTAGGTTTACTTCGCACATTTTTTTTTTTTGTGAATTGTGGCTTTTGATGATAATTTTTCCTGTTTGTGAACAAAGACTTAAACATTCAAATAAATGTGAAGATTTTTGCGTAGAGTTGAATATGTTGATGCCATAGAAGAAAATTCAAATAGAATCACGTGACTTTCAAAATTACGGCATACACTCTGAGCTTAATCGTTGAAGCTATAAATAGTTGCCCAAGAATATTACCACACAAGCAACTCCTCACGTTTACCACGTTTCTGACCGTATGGTCTATTAGGCAATTTGACTCTCAGTTTTCAGTTGTGGGTAATTTAATCGGATACAATTCCCTTCCATTTGACGACGACAATCAAAAAATCGTGACACCTACAACACGTCACCACCATATCTCATAGATATGTGAGTAGGTACAATTACCGCTATCACCCCAGAAAACTCACAAAAATCATTACGACCGGCAGACAGTTTGCTTAACTTTTCAGGTATGTAAATTTGCATAATAATAAGCATTCGATTAACAAACCGTTTATCTTCCATAGCCACTCTGCTGAAGTCGAAGTGTGAAATCTAACCCGACTCAGTCGCCGGCCGCCTCTTGGCTTGGCCCACAAAATTCGATAGCCTTCGACCGAACTCATGCAACCCTGTTTGGATATAGCACCTATGAATGGCTT
This sequence comes from Uranotaenia lowii, assembly GCF_029784155.1. Lineage (NCBI taxonomy): Eukaryota > Metazoa > Arthropoda > Insecta > Diptera > Culicidae > Uranotaenia > Uranotaenia lowii. The sequence continues at coordinate 14,095,130 of NC_073691.1, read as the reverse complement.
ATCGAGGGGAGCTGAACGCAATTCAAGTGCTTCAGGAATTTTTGCTTTAAGCAACAAAAGCAATTTGGAAAGCGCCAAGAAGTACCATTTCTACTATGTATTCGAAGTGAGGGGAGTTCAATTTCAATTTGACATAACTGCGTGGAGCTTAGACAAATAACTCATTTAGGAAAAGTTCAGAAGGATGAAATCTGTGTTTTCAAAAATTAAAACTGCAAGTGGATTCGATTTACGTAGATTTCGCCAAGGCCTTTGACAAAGTACCTCACAGAATCGTAAGAAAAAAACTTGATCGATATGGATTTCCCGAGTGGGCAACTAAATGGCTGTATTCGTATCTGCTGAACCATCAAGGCTTCATAAACTTTCGTGGGACTTACTCTTCCGTGTTCGACATGCCGTCTGGTGTTCCGCAGGGTAGTCATCTTGGACCGCTCATCTTCGTGTTGTTCAACACACCGCGACTACTGCAGCCAAAGCCTTTGCTTTGCTCGGTTTCCTGCGTCGGAATACACTCAGCTTTGAGGACCCGTATGCTCTGAAAACAATTTTCTGCTCATTGGTACGCAGTGTTCTGGAATACGCGGTACCAGTCTGGGCACCCTACCACTCTGTCCACAGCGAAAGACTCGAAAGGATCCAGAAAAAATTCCTCCGCTACGCACTGCGACGATTGCCATGGCAAGATCCCGTACGGTTACCATACTATTCTGAGAGGTGTGCCTTGCTATCAATGACGTCTCTGAGCCAAAGAAGAACTTTTCTACAGCGCACCTTCGTCCACGATATCTTGACAAATGCCGTTGACTGCCCGCAATTGCTCCAGAGATTGAACATCCTACGTTCCAGCACGCCGACTGCGTAATCAAACCATGTTTTGGCTGCCAATAAGCAGGACAGTCTTCGGACAGAATCACCCCCTCGTTCGATGTTGTGAAGTTTTCAATGCTGTTTCTCACTTGTTTGACTATCATGTTACTAAATCAAAGTTTAAATGTGCAATCCGTGACGTCACCTAAATTAATTGCTATGTAATTTAGTTATAAGCTAACTTAAGCAATCAGTCTGTATGACAATAGTCAAAGACTTCAGAAATAAATAAAATAAATAAAATAAGAGAGTGGGGCTTATTTCACCTCATAGTCCTGAGAAGGACAGACGTTTTTTGACTTAAGTGTTTGCTGGAGTCAGGCCTACGAGATGAAATTCCGATCATACGTCTCGAAAAATAAGTGTTCAACTGAATTTTGACAATTTTCAAGAATGGTTAAAAAAACAAATTACCTGAAAACGTGGCGTTGCAAACACACTTAGGAACTGCATTATTTTTTTTGTTTCGATTATAGTCGTTTTACCATCTTTATGGCATTCGCGACTTTATCAACGTTGCAGTTGGCGGATCGTTATTGAAGAACTTATCCGGTACAACTGTGTTCGATGTTTGCTCTTGGGCTCGAACTCGCAGACATCGGCTCAGGAGACAACAGACTTGTCAACTGAGCTATATCACAAGCCCAGGAACTGCATTATCTTTTTACACCACTCGAACAGAATTAACAGTTACACGTCTTCCCTAGGGTTGTCATTTGGGACCAACCATTTTCAAGAGTCGAAAAACTATAAAAACTACCAGATCAAATCAGTGATCACACAGTTCGATACTCGGACGGCTCCCTGGCATTAGGGAGGGTCTGTATAGATGTCTCTGGCCCTGATCTCGTTGCGATCTGTTACGGTTTCCAGGAGAGCAGGACAAAGTGTTGTTAGAAGAAGTGACAGCCTCCCTTATTGCAGAATCGGCACTTCCGGATCGACCCAACGGCATCTTCTATGGTTCGGTGAGTGTCATTTCTGAACTTACGAATCCGAGTTCCATTGCTTTAGAAAATCGTGCTAGAAGCTCTACACTTACACCTGGGCTCTAGGTCACTCTGGAGGTCAGGTCAACAGCAAGTGTGAAGAAGCCACAGTATTTAGAATATAACACACTTTTAGCTGTGTTGTTTTCCACCGATGGTGGTTGGACTTGAATACCCTGGTGTTTAAATTGAAGCTACCGATACCGGTATGTTAAAAAGAGAAGCTGATTCTCTACGTTTCAGGTACCAAACTGGGCGTGATTAATTTTGGAGTGTCCTTGCAATTTACTCGGAAAAGTGGCATTTTGAGCAAAAATAATAATAAGTGCAATTTTTCTTCTGCTGAAAATGCCTTCAGAACAAGTAACTTTCAGCAAAGATAACGAAAATACCGACAATTTCTTAACAAAAGAATTCACCAAAATCAATCAAAATGCTAATCCAGACGACACTCATGTTTGAAACATATCAGTCGAGTATGTTTTTAGGTTGTGGAATTGCAAAAAAGTTCCTGGTTAAACATTGGTGTCTTTCTTGAAAACTGACATTTGAAGAACCTTTTTGAAAGGTAGATCCACGACCACTAACCTTATGACTTACGTTTCGAAGTTGGTTCCTAGACTAGACAAACGTCAACAAGTCGATGCTGTGTATTTAGACTTGAGCAAGGCTTTCGATAAGGTACCACACGAGCTGGTTTTTGAAAAAAAAATGCGTCGTACTGGACTCCCAGAAAGGCTTTGTAGGTGGCTCAACTCATACCTTGTAGGCCGAACTGCTTTTGTACGACTGCAAAACATTAACTCGACACCTTTTGAAATCACTTCTGGAGTTCCTCACGGAAGCCATTTAGGACCTTTGATCTTTGGGGCTGTTCACTAATTACGTAAGCACATAGAGGGGGTGGGGGGGTTTCACATTTGCTTACGATCTCTTACTAGGGGGGCAGGGGGGGTTTACAAAAATCTTACGTAAGAAATGTTACATTAAAAATTCATCACAGCCATGCGAAACCATATTCCTCAGGTTTTTTTACTCACTACCAATTTGTTGGTTAATTTTGATGTTTTGTTATTTATCTTTTAAAAGCTTTGAATTAATAAATATAAATGGCAGGTTTTATAAAATTTATAGAGAACCAATTCAAACCAACATGCCATCAAAAACACTAAATCACATTATTAAAAAAGATCGTCGCTTTTCGCTTTCCATCATAACAATCTTTTTAAATGAAAAATTTATAGAAACAAAAAGGAAAATGGCGCGATGTGAATCCACAATTTGAATCCATCATATTTCGAAAATAACGTCATCCAGAAAAAATCTTGAAAAATCAATATAAGGCGGTTTAAATAATAAACACTTTTTTCAGTGATAGACACTACCAACTTTTTAATTATACACACGATTTACCAAAAAAAAATCCTAAAAGTTTATCGCTTACCGCTGAATGAGTCTGAGGGTACGAACACAGTGAGCGCGAAGCGAACTGCGAAGCGAAATATTCATTCACCGGATGAATTTCGCAAGTTCGCTTTTGAAGGCCGGCCACAGTGCACGCGAATTGCGAAGCGGTTCAACACTGAAAAAAACCTTCGGTGTTGCAAAAATTAATCACATGTGAAAAAATCTTTGCAAATTAACAAAACTGTGAGCGAGGGATACGCACCGCGCAAAAAAAAAAAACCAATCCGCGTTAATTCCGAAAAACTCAATCAATTAGTAACAGTCGAATTTTTCTGACGCTATGAAACGCCATCTTAAAATCCAATACGGCGGCTTCCGTTCAACTTTAAAATAATTTTAATGACTGAAAATCGCAAAAAAAATCTTCTAAAACTATGACATAAATATAACAAAATTTTGAAAAAAAAAATACAATATAATAATAACAAATATTACGAAACGCTGACAAAACTTTAATAAAAATATGGCAATGGTGATAAAAATATTACAAAAATATTAAAAAAAATATACCAATTCTATGATAAATTTGACATTGAAATGGCAAAGCCATGACCAAATTTAAAAAAAAAAACTGACAAAAATTAATAAAAGTTGACTGAATAATAACAACAAATTAGTAATAATGCCAAAACTCGAAATTAAAAACTTTGACAAATATTTGACAACATTATGGAAAATATGAAAAATGAAATAAAAATATGACAAATATAATAACTAATCAAAAATTACAAATACAGACCCCGTTCGTTTTTGGCAACACGCCCGAAAATTTTATGTTGCCAAAATCGAACGGTTTTTTTTTGTCACTTTTTCATTTTTGATTTTTAATTCAAATTAGTCAAAATTTATGTAAAACCTTATATTAGCATACAATTTTTCAATTTGACTCAATTATATTAGTTATGAGCATTAAACATGGAAAAAATCATGTTTTTACTGTTTAAAACTATCATAATTAAGCCGAATGAAAAAATTTCATGCTAATATTACGTTTTACATTAATTTTTATTTGTTTAAAATGAAAATAAAAAATAAAAAAAAGACAAAAAAACGTCTTTTTTGGATGTTGCCAAAAACGAACGGTTTTTGCTCGGATGTTGCCAAAATCAAGCGGGGTCTGTATGACAAAATTTTGAAATAAAATAACATAAATCTGGCAATACTATGACCAAAATCTTACAAATGATTTTTATAGATTGTGTCATTTTTTCGTCGTATTTGCGATATATTTTTTACATATTCATCATTAATAAATTATTATTATTATTATTATATGTTTGGATTTGTCTTTTTTTTTTTTAATTTTGTGATTTTTATGTCGTATTTGTCATCATTTTGTCATTTTTCTTACATATATTTGAAAGTATTTTGTTATATTTTTATCTCATTTTTCATAATTTTGTTAGATTATTGTCATTATTTTTGACAATTTTTTGTCATATTTTTTTCAAAACTTTATCATATTCTAGCCATTTTGCCTTATTTTTTTGTCAGATTTTTGTGATTTTATTGTAAATTTGTTGTTATTATTTTGTCATTTTTGTAAATTTATTGGCAAATATTGGTCCTTATATTAGTTCTGTCAGGTCATTTCATTATCAAATTTTGATTATAATTTTATCATAAATTTTTTTTTCTCATTTGTCATAGTTTTGCCATTTCTGTGATTTTTTTCTCATATTTTTGTCTAATTTTGTAATATTTGTCATATTTTTTGGCTTAATTATTTAACCACATTTGGCGTGTTTTATCCAAAGTTTTGTCATTTGTCACTATTTTTTTTGTCATATTTTTTAATTTTAGTAATAGTTATTCATATTTTCCCACAGTTTTTTATTATTTTTGTCAATATTACTTTAGTTTTATAACACTTGTTATATTTTTGTTTATTCCTTTCAGTGCTTTTTTGCAGTTCTCTCAAAATTTTTGTTAAATTTTTGTCAGTAATTTTTCATCTACTTTTTTATCCCTTTTACTGATTTCTTATATTGTGGATGGACCTTACGATTTTCAGTTATTTATTGCATTTTGAATTAAGCGGAAACCGCCATCTTGTATTTCAAAATGGCGTCGGACAGCCAAATTCGACTTCTACTTATTGAGTACTTTCATCCAATACCCATATTGTGGGAGTTTCATGTGCTTTTCAGTCACTTCCAGCATTTTAAAGTTGAGTGAAAGGGGCCATATTGGATTTCAAGATGGCGTCGGATGGCGTCACCCTATACACATATTGTGGGGCTTTCATGCCACCGGTCGTTTATTGCCAGTTATAATTTGTTTCAATAGAAAAAGACTGAAACCGCGTTTGTTTCGAAAATCCGCGCTAAAAAACCGTGCATTTTTCATTACCAAAACAGAAACGGCAATGATAATTAAATAAATAAACTTTTGAAAAAAATTTTTTTGATAAATCATTTTACGATAAAAAATATCCGAGAGAATATTTTCAGTGTATGTCCGGATGAACAGGATGAATTCGCGCGATCCAGCCAGGTGTTCGCACGAAAATTCGCTTGCACTGTGGCCGGTCGATGTTTTTCTCAACGTGTTTCAATGAGAAGCGGTTTTTCGCGCGAATTGGAAATTCGCTTCGCACTTCGCACCGCGCTCACTGTGAATTCGACCTGAGCTTTGAGGTTAGTTGACAACGTGATTGTCGTTAAACATTTTTGTCCCAATTCTAGTACAGACCCCGTTCGTTTTTGACAAAACGCCCGTAAATTTTATGTTGCCAAAATCGAATGTTGCCAAAATCGGTTTTTTTGTCACTTTTTTATTTTTGATTTTCATTTTAAATTAGTCAAAATTGATGTAAAACCTTATATTAGCATAAAATTTTTCAATTTGGCTCAATTATATAAGTTTTAAGCAGTAAAACATGGAAAAATTCATGTTTTAACTATTTAAAACTATTATAATGAAGCCGAATTGAAAAATTTCATGCTAATATTACGTTTTACATGAATTTTGATTAATTTGCAATGTAAATAAAAAATAATAAAGTGACAAAAAAAAATCGTCTTTTTTGGATGTTGCCAAAAACGAACGGTTTTTGCTCGGATGTTGCCAAAATCGAATGTTGCCAAAATCGAACGGGGTCTGTAGTTTAGAATGATATTTTTTTTAAAGATTTTTATGATTTTCAAGTAAAAAACATAACAATTTTTATGGAGCCTTGTGCTAACCTGATTGATCTCTCTTTTTTAAATCGGAATTTAGATTTTATATTGTTTATTCGATTTTGGAAATGTATTGTAAATTATTGTTACCCCAAACATGCTACGTCTTGAATAATGTTTCCATTAATCGTTTATGACATTTCATGTGTTGTTTTGTATAGATTTTTTTTTTTTTTTTTTTTTTTTTTGTCATTTGTATTTATTGTCTAGCTTTTAATTAACGTATGTACAATATCAAAATTCCATGTTCAAGTAAAATTCTAATTCATTTATATCGATGATTCTATCTGTACAGCTATCAATGAATTCTATGTACCGAGCTAGAATACCTAACACACATGCTCGTTTTCTTTTATTCATTGTTTCCAAACTTGGTCTCAGAAGTTCTACTGTTGTAATGGGCCGAACGCCAACCGAGCTGGCGAGTTGATTCTGGAGCACTTCGAAAGCGTCTCGTACTCGTATGCAGGATAAAAATTTGTGCCCCAGAGTCTCGACGTCTCCACAGTCCGGACACTGATCACTGTCGGTGCGCCTCATTGCGTGAAGAATTTGACGATGAGAAACTTTGCCATTTGTCCACGTATAGAGTAGGCTTCGATGGTGAGACGACAGTTTTTTTGATGATACGTTTCCCCATATGCGTTTCCAATTCTCATTAGGATGGTTTACTTCAACTCTCGGGCGGCAAGTTTGTGAGATGAAATAGTTGTGCACAGCTTGAGCAGATATCGATTCTCTGAGTTGATCGGTAAAGTTTGGATAGTTATCCAAAATTTGTTTCAGGCATGGTAGGTGCGATGGGACTCTTGTTTCTTCTCCGGCAAAAATCAGTCTTTTATAATAGGGCATACTATCGATTTCCGTTATGTGGCGATTTATTAGAAGTGCTTTGCATTTTATCGCAGGGATGTGCAGTTTTAACCCCCCGGAATCAATTTTTCGAGCTAGTTGATGTATTGGCACTCGGGCGCAATAACCACGCCATAGAAAAGTTCCCATAGTGGAAGTTATTTTTGCGATATGAACACTATACGGTGATATCGTGGAGGAAACGTACCAAATTTTAGACGTGATGAATGTGTTGAGAAGTGCCACTTTTTGATGCAGATTCAGAGTTCGTAGTGAATGACACCATACCTGGCGATTAAAGTTCATTACGAGCTTTTCCCAATTCAACTTGATCATTTCTCGAACTGAATTAGTGAATATTAATCCAAGAATTTTAATTGTCGTGTCAGTTTTGAGCCACGGTGCTGATAATTGATTTCCATCTATTCGACCTACGTTGATGGCGGATGTTTTGTTTTCATTTAAGCGGGCTCCGGAAACTTTTTCAAATTTTCTAAAAAGAACATGCATGCCAGATATTTGTTCATTTTTAGTGACAACCACACTTATGTCATCTGCATAAGCAACGAGTAGATCTTTTTCGCAGATGCGTTCTAAACGACTGATCAACGGTTGGAGGAACAAAACAAAGAGGTGCATCGAAAGCGGGTCACCTTGGCGAACGGATCTCTGAATTGGAAACGATGAAGATAGGTGCCCATTTACAAGTAGCCGGGAAGTAGCGTTGTTTGCGATATTTGACAATAGTTCTATTAGATTGGGATTCAAACCAAGGTTTCGCAATGTACGGAAAAGAAAAGTGTATTCCACTCGATCGAAGGCATGATCGAGATCGAATGAAATTAGCTTACCCTTTACACGTCTGTTGTTCAGTTGGGCTATTCTATCCTTGATAGCCAGCGTTGCTTGGAAAATGTTGTGGTTACCGTTGGAACATTTTTGACTGGGGCTCAGCAAATTGTTGTTTCGGATAATTATTTCAAGCCTCGCTTTAAGGATCCGAGAGAGAAGTTTGTAGTCCACATTTAGTAGACTGATGGGACGATAGGACCCAGCGGACTCGCCGGAGTTCTGCTTCTTCACCAGCACGATGATTCCATTGACAAAGTCGGGTGGGAAATTCGATTTTAGGGCATCATTCAACACCAGATTCAGCTCACGATGAATGACATCAAATGTACGGAGATAAAATTCCTTGGGTAAACCATCCGGGCCAGGAGATTTTCTCGACGCGCTGGATCTAATAGCTGTGTAGATTTCGCTTGTGGTAATGGGTTGCATGCATGTGTTGTTTGCCTCGTCGTTGTCTGGTATGGATTGGCTGCACTCAAAATCGTTGTTTTCTTCTACTGGAACACTTGTATACAGGTTCGAAAAATACTGGACCAAGTGAGATTGAATCGATGCGGCATTTTGGACAATTTGATTTCGATCGTCCAAAAGTCGTTCAATTTTCGTTTGCTTTCTTTTCCTTTCGCCTAGCTGGAACACCGAGAGTGGTTCGCCTGCTACATATTTTTCATTGTTACGTATGAACAGCTGAGAGAATCGACGTTGATGGGAAAGCATTTTACCTTTGATTCTGTTGATGGTAGTTATCATTACAGGATTCCGATAATAGGCATCATATGCTTGTTGGAGCAAGCCATACAATCGTTGCTGCTCTTGGTGAAAGTCATCGAAGGCTAGCTTTGATTTCCAGCGGTAGAAAGAACGGATTTTGTCTTTCGCGTAGAATAACCACCAATGCATCCAAGAGGGAAATTGGCGGCGTTGTCGGGTCCAGTATTGCCAGCTGATTTGAAACTCGGCGATGTTGTCATCGGTAAGGAGGTGTGGGCGAAGGCTCCAAAAGCCTCTACCGCTAGGTTGGTCGAGGAGGGGTAAACATATTCGGGCGACGACAGCTTTGTGGTCCGAAAAACAACAAACATGAACAGCTGTTGATCTTAAGTGTGTGCGTAGGCTATTGCTGATGTAGAACCGATCTAGTCTTGCTGACGAGTTGTGTGCGATACGGGTATGGCCGGGTTCTCGTGCGCGGAGTTGTATCCACACGTCTTGAAGATGTAGTTGTTGGACTGTAGCTTGTAAAGAGGGACTGAAGCTGTTTTGGCCGGTCGCATCACACTGTCTTAGCACACAATTAAAGTCGCCACCTAGAATCATGTGTTCAGTGTGATGGCGAAGGTAGTAGGCAATTGTATTGTTGAAAAACCTCTCACGCTGGTGTCGTAGTAAGGATCCAGAGGGTGCATACACGTTGCAGAAAGTGGTGTTGTGTACACGCAAGGCGATTAATCTTCCGTCCAAACTTTTTTCTAAGTGTGAGAACTGTATATGTTCTTTTAATGCGATTGCCGTTCCTCTTCTCGCTTCATCTACATTACAAACAACTTTGTAACCTGGTATTGTAATGTTTTCGTTCTCAACCTCTTGCAGGAATACGATGTCCAACTCCATCAAACGAATAAATGTGCGGAGAGCGTCGAGTTTTGTAGTATTAGTTATGGTGTTAATATTAATCGTTGCAATGTTACAGCTGACGAAATCCATTATTGTTGTTCTCCATCCGATATCAGGTCGCCGTAGTTTCCAGCGTGCTTTAGCTTTTTGCTAGGTGGTATTTTCTGTCGTTTGCTGCTGCGTGTGCTGCTAGATGATTGCGAAGCATCCGATTCACTGTCGTCGATCATTATGTCCGATTCGGCTTGTGTTGCTGGAAGTTTTTCAACAGTCGGTGGAGCTGGTGGTGGTGGCATGGGTCCTTTTTTCGTTTTCTGTATATCTTCAACCTGTATTTTCAACACAGGCATCGGATCAGTTCTAGACGACGACGACGAAGTTGATGACGTCGGTGCTCCTGGCTGTGCCGGAGTAGGTTGCTTGGTAGCTTGTTGTTTGGGGGGTTGTGGTTTGGTGGTTTGAATTCTTGGTGCTTGTCTCAACATTGTTGTTTGTGTTGGTAGTTTTGCCACGTTGGCGTAAGATAGTTTGTTTTGGTCAGCTGTGTACTTTTGAACCAGCAGTTTTTTGTTTTGCACACACGGTATTCCCGCGTGTGCGTACTCGCTACAATGTGGGCAAGTTTGACGTTGGCCTTTATAGCTCAACGATGTTGTTTGGCCTTCAATAACCACAACGGACGGAATGTTTTCGGTGACTATCATGCGAACAGCTCTGACACCTGTTGAAACTCCTCCTAGGAGGAATTTATCATCCCACAGTACATCACGTACAGACAAAACCTGGCCATAGGCTTTGAGGAACTCGGCAACCGCTTCGTTCGATACAAACTCGGAGAGATCGAACAGTCTCACTTCCACTGCTCCATCCTCCATTACGATCCGTACCTTGTAAGGTTTTCCTTCTACCACAATATCATGTTTGTTATCGTGTTGTTCGACAATTTGCTCGGCTAGCTCGAGGTCAGTGACCTTTACGTACATACATCCTTGTCTCCTGTTGGGTTGGAATTGCAACACGTTTTCACGCGTTAGCCCGAGTTGGTTTCCGACGAAATTATGTATTTCTTCGTACGGTGGTGCTTTGGGTGCGCTAGAGAAGTCAATGCGAAAAGTATTTTCGCGTCGACCCATCGCGGATCAAGCGTGCTCGCGGTTTAACACACACGGCACTCCCCGAACTCAACGTTATAAAAAAACTGTCAATAGCCCGTGTAATCGCTTTTGAACGCTCTACCAGTAAAAGAGACTCGACTGGTCCGCTCGGCGGTCGAGAGCTAACTATAGATTGTGCTTTTCAAATACAATTTTTTTTTTATTTTACTTAAAAAGTGCTTTGCTTTGCTGTGAAGCATTTATGTCACATTTTTAATATTTTCAAGTTTAAAAAAAACGTGTTAATTTCTCAAAGAAAAAAAAAACGTAAGATCTTACAAGGGGGGGAGGGGGGGTTTTGAAAAATCTTACTTTGTCTTACCAGGGGGGGAGGGGTGGTTGAAAATTTCCAAAATCATGCTTACGTAATTAGTGAACGGACCCTTTCTTCTCTTCATAAACGACCTAGGCTCCACGATCGAATCAGAAAAGTTACTGTACGCCGATGATCTCAAGATTTTCCGAACGATTTCCTCTCTGGTTGATTGTTGTGCTCATCAAAAGGACATAGACACACTTTCAAGTTGGTATAGCACCAATGTTACTAAGTGCAGTGTCATCTCATTCTCTCGTCTACGTCGTCCACTGAATTTCGAATATGAAGTACTAACGACCGTTTTGAACCGCGCATCTACTGTCAAGGACCTTGGAATTATTTTGGACAGTAAACTAAACTTTTCCCAGCATATCTCCGCAACAGTAGCAAAAGGCTTTTCAGTTCTTAGATTTATACGACAAAACACATCATTTTTCAATGACTTCTACAGTTTGAAATCTTTGTACTGTGCTCTTGTGTGCAGTATTATGGAGTACGGGGTGCAAATTTGGGCACCATATCAGACAGTGCATGTAAACAGGGTCGAAAGAGTACAACGATGCTTCATCAGATATGCTCTGCGTCAACTACCATGGATCGACGGAGGTTATGACCTCCTGCCTTACGAACAACGCTGTTTGTTATTGAATTTGCCGACACTGGAATCAAGGCGCGTTTACCTACAACGGCTTTTCATCTTCGACCTTCTGCAGAACAACGTGAATTGCTCAGAACTGCTCAGAACAACCCGGACGCGCGATTTTCTTAGACATGCCCTGCGACGAACCCAATACGGTCAAAACAACCCGTTGGATGTATGCTGCGCGCGCTTCAATGAAATATCTAGTGATTTCGATTTCAATGTTTCCAAAACTGTTTTTAAATCTAGAATAAGATAGTTTAAATATTTTTCATTGAACTTAGTTTTTAGAGCATCTGCAAAGATTGAAATTAAATTAAATAAAATAAATTTAACAGAAGTTCAGAATGGATTTCATATTTTTCCACCAATCAATAGAAAGAAGGAGAAATAAGTGCAAGTTCGAACAAAAATTCTGCAATCGATTAGTTTGGTTGAAACCCACAAACCCTAGCTAGAGGACATGTGCAGCCCGTCGGACACAAACATGCGGTTGCTGTTAGGTCGTAGCTCTCTATAAACTTCCTTTCCGCATGTTTCTTTTTTGTTGAAGCTAAAAAAAAAGAGAAAATGAAAATAAAAATAATAAAGCACGCCACCCGGCACACGACCTTCGACGGGGCTGACAGCAAAAGGAAACCTCAAATTCTTTCGAAACACCTGTTTGCTAGGTGGAAAACACCTTCGCCAAAAAGGAATACAACTAATCACCTAAAGTTGTTGAGGGGGGAAACATTTCCGGTTTTCTAATTTTTCGCACATGTGTTCGCCATAGTCAATACTTTAAGTCTAGAAACCCATTTCTTGGATGTTCCCTTAATTGAAGTCTAATTTTAATTACCCCAATTTCATTGTTAATCAGTTTCGTTTGCCTTTCACTGGAGCGCGAAAACAAACGGATTGGAAGATCAATTAATTTGTTTTTCAAACAAGGGCGAATAATTTGTAAAGAAAGACAACTTTCTCAGTAGGAAACGATTTGTTTTTTTTTCGCTTGACCAAGGTTTTCCTTCTGCGGCGCCAAAGGTTAAAACCTTTTCGACCATGTACAAAACACGTGATTGATTTGCGAAGTTACGTTACTTTGCCCGTCGGCCGATCGATTCTTCCGATAAAAGCTCGTGGGATAGCCCTAGCTACGGAGTCGGACAATGAGGAATAAACGTCTCTACTAGCTCAAATGATGATACTTATGCGTGCGTGTGAGCTTAGCTGCTGCTCTCTTCTACTAGGTATAATGGTGCCTTTTTTCTTGGCGTTTTTGTTTCGCTCAAACTGCAACCCGTGGGAAGTTTGAAATGCACACATCCGGTATAGGCATGCATTGTTTTTCTCGTGGCGCTTGGAAACGAGATGCGCTTGATAGGTTGTTTTGTAGTAGAGTTTTTTTTTCAGCCGCTCTCTCCTTGACGTTTGAAGAACCTGACATAGAAATTAAGATCTTGAACTTGAAAAACTTTTATGCGCGAATATCGTTTAACCTAGATGTGTGGGAAAGCTGGTTAATGGCAATCGTTTCTTATGAGATGTTTCACACTTTGAGTTTGGCGATGTAGGCATTTTTTTCTCTAAATTAAAACATTAGGGGAAGGGTAAAAAAGTGTTTGAACAAAATAAGTTTTTCTAGGAAATTTTGGATATTTGGCTAAAACTACCCAAACACTTTTCGATAAAAGGTGTTTTTTCTAGGTCCAGAATTAGTATGTACTCAAATGAACAAGAGTTCAGTATCTAATAATCGTAAGGATCCTATCTTACACCTGTTTTTGACTATTTACGATGTGCTAAATAAATAATTTCTACCATAACAGTATGACTCTTTAAAATTTTGTTTACAATCTGTAGTAATTGATACAAACATTCGAAATAACATTCGATCTTCCGATTACAGCTAGATTTTCAAGTCGAATGCCGGTTCATCTGTAGAATCAACATTCCTTATCACACCCACAATCGGTCAATCCAGTTCAACTAGTTATGCTTCAGCAGCCAGTACATCAAAACCTACCAACAAACACACAACAAACAACCTAACTAGAATCCATCAGGTACCGTTTGATTGACAAGCACAAGCTTTCGTGAAGCATCGAGTACGATCATTGAATATCAATCGACGCACGTTTCTCTACAGCAATAAATAAAAACAAAACCAAAACAATACAAATAGGGTCAAACACCTCTGCAGGCAGTATTGGCAGGCAAACATCGTTCATGATCGAGCCCCTCTTCCTTCTCCTCCTTTCGCTAGCTAGTGTTATTCACAGTGTGAATGACAAGTGGAGGCTCAAAGGATTTAAATATTTGCGTTCGCAGCAAACCTTTCCAAACTGAACTCGATTGATGGATGGGTAGCTCTATTGCTGTTTTTATTGCTTCAATTCAAGACAGCGCAACGCGTAGTACCTGCAATAATACAAGTACCGATCTCTGTTCGAATGTTTAAACGAAATTCAATAACCTTTTCAACAAAAGCGGGCAAAATAAAAACATGCATCCATACGCGCGGCGCGGTGAGCAAATCAACATCAACGCCAATGTGTGGCTGAAAGCATTTCCAACAAATTGTTCGCCCACTTGCGCCTAATAAGAGATTCCTTCTCGAAGTTACATATTGGTAGGTACATGATGTTGAGGACTTAAACTACGACGCTCATTCACGACAAACGTCTGTTGCCGGTTTCCACTTTTATCTTTCGGGGTACAACGTACTCAAAGGCTTGTGTCGGAGGAGTTTAAAGGTATAATTCTATCAAGCTGTAGAACTAAATTGATTCTTCGTATTGGGTAAATTTGCACTGAAGCTCCTGGCGGCTGGAGTTGGGGAGAGTGCGATATAACCATCATTTCATCATCGTCAAATGCCGACAGCCATGACTGACTTTTCACAATCGAAGTGCGGCGCTGCCGTTGTTCTATCAAAGCCTACCTACGCTGCGTTCGACGGACTTCCCTGTTCGGATCACGATCTATGGAATTTTACTCTCTCCTCATATGCATTGGGGGTAACTTGGGGCGAAACAATACCTCCAGAAATTCCTCCCTATTTCTTTGACGCTAGTTAGCCTTAACTGGTTTAGAATTCCGTATTCGTATCGAGATTGTTTTATTTCAATCTTAATGCTTTTGATAGCACATGAGCTGTTTGAAATACCTTCGTCCTCTGCTTTCATGCACTAATAGTAATAACTGGCTCCAAATATGAATGATTTGCATTCTCTCTCACTCAACGGAAAAGTTGCTCGCCATGCATTTGCATCAATCCGACGATACTCGTCGACGTCGTCCGTGTGTAGACAGACGTTCGAGCTTCGCTTTTTCGAGGGTCGAACAAATTACTATCATCATATAGGATATGATTAAATGCAAACTCTCGAAGCAAAGTGTCTGTAGTGGATGCGGCCGGTTTTAATTCGTACACGGTGCAGTTCGCCATTTATGGAAAACGCGCGCACACCCGATGAAATCACCTCGATGAGCGTTCAGTGCGAGCAAAAAAAAAGTCCAGCACATGATGCTATAATATGCAAAACACTTCAATAACTTCAACTCGAGAGGGTGCGTTTTGTTTTGATTTTTATTGTTGTGCATTCCCTCTTTCGTTTCCTTCAACTACCACTACTGGCGGGTGACGTTTAGTTGTTGGTGGGTCTAAACAGCGATTGCATCCACATTTGTGTTGGTCCGTCGTTCCATGCCCACGTGCTCATTGCGTTATTATTCGTTTTTTTCTATTTCCTTCGCATTACGCGTACGCGTACTCTCTTCTATAACTATACTAAACTGCGTGAGCATGTGTTTATGATCGCTTTGTTCGACTAACGAGTTAGTAACACGAACTGCAGTAGGCAAGTTAAACCGATCAATTTGCTAAGTACAATATTAAGATCGTTTTATTACGCCAGCTGGATGGCTGGCTGACTGGCTGCCGGTTTTCATTCCGTTTGCCGATGTTATTTCATTAGCAGCGTGTAATTGGGTTTGCAATTTTCCTGCTCAGTATAAAAACGCGCTGGGCTGTCCAAACTTTTAAATTGGATATCGAAACCACCAATGTAGACACCAGATTTTGATTCTCTTTTCTACGACAGTTGTTTTTACTTTAACATAGCTGTATTCCTGTGACTCATGATGGCACTATCGTTGTCAGGTGGAATCACTCCTTCATCGATCAGTTATCAGAGCTATCTCTATAATAGACACCCTTGAGAATGGCCCTGCCCATAAGCTTATCAATCCTAGGGCTTAAGTTTAACACCGGTTGTTTCTGAAGCACTTGATGGTACATACCTGAAAAAAGAAGGGAAAAACAATCGTAATGAGTTATCGTGAATCGTTTGAAAATGTATTGATTGTTTAAATAATTAATTCAAGTAAGATTTTTTTTTGAACAAAAATAAATGGAACGGGTTTAAAATGCATTTAGGTCTTTAAGCTTGAGTATCTTCCTTGGGAACTTCATAGAAGGTTTTGCTTACGTTAGTACCCACAATTGTATGTAAGTTTTCCCCATAACCACAAAGCACGGCATATTTTCCCCGTCTTGTCTTATAAAAGGAGACCTTCGAGTGATTACATTGTAACACCTCGTAAATCACGGAACGCAGTTTTAAAGTTCATTTTTTTGCTGTTTGATGTTGATGATTAAAGGTCATCACGCTGGGCAACTCGACCACAAATCAACCAGCCCTGGGCGCCCATTTATGTCGTCCATCTTGGACGGTATGCATCAGTGATGATTATCAGTAAGCAAATGTGGTGAAACGGACGAGTGAATTCAAAACAAGTTGGGTACCCCTCCTAGCATCGCCAATTACCCATTTCAACTTGGATAATTCAATTGAGGGCTTGGTAGCTTATTGGATAATTTGGTTAGATTTTTCAAATTGATATGCATATTGAAGTTTTCCCTCACGTGCGTTTGTGGTAATCGCAAATCAACAATCCAAGGGTTGTTATCCGCCAAAATCAAAACAACCTATTAAGGATGTTGAACTATAGCAATGTTTTAAAAGAGACTCAGACTCCCTTTCCCTTTTCGGTCAATTCCAGTAACAACAAGTCCACATTCAAATGTGGTACCTCGGTCATGACCGACGAAGGTACACTGTTCCACCTCCTAATCCCATTGACAGTCACATGGCTTGGGGGAAGGTTATTTGAATTTCGTTTCATTCTATTTTCGAGGTGTGGTTCAACAACCACCGGTTGCATCCAGCTCAACCCTGTCGGTTTTTTTTAGTTTACCGCAGGGGTGTGGTATGGTTTACACACCCCCCCCCCCCTCTCCCTCCGTTCTTAATCGGATGACCTTGTAGGATTTGTGGTTTATGGGGTGGTGTTTTTGGCTGTCTGTTTTTTGGATACCTTTTGGACTCATTCTTGAATAAAGAGATTTTGCAAGTCAGAAGTTAAGAATTGAAGATCACACTACCAATCAATACAATACGATTCCTTCTCACATTGCATACCTAAACTTTTAACGTCTTACGTTGCGTTGTCTTATTTTATTATTTGTCTTTTTCTTTATTTCTTTTTTGCCCTTTTTTAGTCATTTTTTGTCTTTTTAAGTCATTTTTATCTTTTTTGACATTTTTTAAAATCTTTTTTTATCTTTTTTTTTGTTGTTTTTTGTCTTTCTTTGTTTTTTTATACCTTCTTTGTGTTTTTTGTCTCTTTTGTCTTTTTTGTCTTTTCATATGTTTTCTTGTCTTTTCTTGTCTTTTTTGTCATTTTTTTGTCTTTTTTTGTTTTATTTTTTGTCTTTTTTTGTCTTTTCTAGTTTTTTCTTGTATTTTTTTTCTTTTTTTGTCTTTTTTGTCTTTTTTTTGTTTTTATTTTTGGCTTGTTTTGTTTTTTTTGTCTTTTTTTGTCATTTTTTTTGTCTTTTTTTGTCTTTTTTGTCTTTTTTTGTCTTTTTTGTCCTTTTTTTCCTCTTTTTTTTTTTGTCTTTTTTGTCTTTTTTGTCTTTTTTGTTTTTTTTGTCTTTTTTGTGTTTTTTGTGTTTTTTGTCTTTTTTGTCTTTTTTGTCTTTTTTGTCTTTTTTGTCTTTTTTGTCTTTTTTGTCTTTTTTGTCTTTTTTGTCTTTTTTGTCTTTTTTGTCTTTTTTGTCTTTTTTGTCTTTTTTGTCTTTTTTGTCTTTTTTGTCTTTTTTGTCTTTTTTGTCTTTTTTGTCTTTTTTGTCTTTTTTGTCTTTTTTGTCTTTTTTGTTTTTTTTTTGTCTTTCTTGTCTTTTTTGTCTTTTTTGTCTTTTTAATCCATTTTTCTTTGTCTTTTTGGTGATTTTGCTTTTTTAGTTTTTTAGGTCTTTTTGATGTTTTTTTGATCTTTTCTTTTTTTTTTTTGCTTTTTGGTCTTTTTTTGTTTATTTTTCATTTGTCTTTTTAGCTTTATTGTCTTTTTGTCATGTTTTTTGTATTTTGGCTTTTTGTCATATTTGTTATTTGCATCATTTATTTATGTAAGTTTCGTATTTTTTTTTGCATTTTTTTTTGTTTTTGTCATGAAAGAAGATGACTATTCTTGTGATTCGTTCACTTTCGTTTTTTGTTC
Organism: Uranotaenia lowii; assembly: GCF_029784155.1. Classification (NCBI taxonomy): domain Eukaryota; kingdom Metazoa; phylum Arthropoda; class Insecta; order Diptera; family Culicidae; genus Uranotaenia; species Uranotaenia lowii. Next base: position 14,076,645 of record NC_073691.1, on the reverse strand, counting down.
ATTACTGTCATTTTTATTTTTTTTTCTTCTGTTTACTCAGTTTTTATTTTTGCACTTTTTGTCATTTTTAGCATTTTTTTAGTCGATTTTACTTTTTTTCTGTTTTTTTTTCTTATTTTTAAATGTTTTCATTGTTTGTTATTCTTGGAGTATTCTTTAATTCCAACTTTTTTTCTAATTCAAGCTTTATTTCTAAAGGATCTTCAAAGATCAATTAATTACGGTTTATTGACAAGCATGTCAACTTTCAATGTAACAAAGGCACATAAAATACACGACTTTGTTAATCGTTTTAAAGTTCATACAGCAGAAGTCAGACTAAGTACAAAGATGGACGGATATGATCTTATTTTTCTCGAGTACTTTTACTTAGCCAAATGGAATCTTTGCAAGCTGTACATGAGAATGATCAAAAATTTTGTTGAACGAGTTTTAACATACCTGAAGTTTGGTTTAGTCAGGTCATGAACAAAAATCCACTAACCTTATGCTTTAGAAGCTAATTTAGGATCTTCGGAGGTTGGACGCCATCCATTTAATAAATATTTTAGGAATACCTTAGCAGATTTGGCATCACCAATCTGTTTGTCACTTAATTAAATCCAAGATTTGAACATTTTTTTAACGGCAAAAAGGCAACAGGCTGAACCATCTGTCAGCTGTTACTGTATACTGTGTGCAGTAAGCAGAAGTCGTCGAAAGCCACACTGGTTGACGGACGAACTAGCAGTAGTAACTCGTTCTCGGCGGTCATAAAAACTAAAACTAGCAAAAACAAAAAGGGGAGAAAAATATAGTAACTCGAGATGACGACAGAAAGATTGGTTGTGTTGTGATTGTGAGTTATGTAAGGAATGCTGTTTGCTCACAACATGCCTACTGAACGAAGCCTTTTCTGATGGCTAAGTTTGAAATTTGGTGAGGTGCCAATGAAAATGCACGGTTGCCCCGGAAAAATTATGGTCAGTTCCCATTAGACATGGAATGTCAATTCAGTTCAAATTGTCTACGTTGACACTGTTAAGGTAGTCAATCATTAATTCGATGTGGTGAAGTTATGCTGTTAAGGTTTTAACATTATTCTTACAGAATCAAGAAAAGTCTTTTTATTCTTGTCGATAAGGGTTCAATTTTATTAAAAAAAAAAGAGGCCTCAGAGCCAAGTGACGCCAAGTGCAAAATTGATTAATTTTGAGTTAATATAACCGAACAATTCTTCATGTCCAAGTCTTTAACAGATGCACAACAGCAGAATTGAACCAAGGCATTTTGATCAAGAAATGGAAGACTTTGAAAAAGTTAGCCATGGTCAATAACCATAGATTTAATCTAATCATTGGAAGCAGTTCAAAAATGTAGCTATTGTTCTGGCAATTAAAAGACTTTGCTTGTACATACATACGTCCACAATCAATTGCTGACGTTAACCAGCAGGATCTAAATTCCTCGGTGATATGGCAGTAGACACGTTCAATCGGTTTTTTGTTGTTGTTGTCGCCTTCTGATTTGCCTCCACTTTATGTCAAGTATCAGAAGGAATGAAATTTTACGTTCAAAGGGTAAAAAAGCCCCTCTAATCACGCCACATGGCCGCGCACACGTAGCGTATTCAGTCAGTAGTATAGGAGAGCGTAATGAGCTTTTATCAAACGACGGGCTAGCTAGCTGCTCCTGCCGAAACTGCAAAACCCGCAGAAAACGCCAAGAATGATGTCATTTATAAAATACGATGTTCTTTGCGGGCCAGGCCGGTGGAAGAAACCTGACTCGATGTAGCCGACTTTCCGTCCGCCGATGTTATTGTTGATGATGGTACTCCGATGATGATAGGTGTTAGTCAGCAGTAACAGGAAGAAAAACAAACGACTCTAAAGAAGCAGATTGTTGCTGTTTGATTATTCGCGTCATGCATTTTTGTCCGTTTCACTTTGGCACTGATGGCCGTCGTTCGTACCTCAATGAACAGTAATCGATTGGAGGAAACAATCGTCTCCCAAGAGGAATGGATTGGAGCTGAGGGGAGCCAACGTGTTCCCGGGAAGAACTTTTTTCCCGTACACGGAACTTCACTGAAGACGGGGGACCCGTTATTGACACAGAACATGACTCACCGTCCCATGATGGTAGCTTGCTCGACCACGTGCAAAGTTTTTGTGCTCTTCTTTTTGACAACCGATATGCAAATTAAAGTCGGAGAAGCTCTCGGTAATAATAATTTGCCACGACTAATTTCGGGGTCGAAAATGAAAATGGACAAATTAAGAGCTATTTGAAGTGAGCGAGCTTAAACTACTGACCGAAATTGATGCTCAAAAAGACAATCAAATCGGAACCGTTTAGCTCGTGTTGAAATTACAGTTAGGCTAACGTAGAATTTGAATGCATAAAATTCAAATTCGAAAACAAAACACACATGTATGTTGCTATCGAATGGCAATCAACAGCTGCAACCGGGGACTATCTTTTTCATGTCAACCAAACATTATAAATGGGTCCCGTTTGTTGAGCTGAGCTGAGTGCCCGCGCCAGCAGGAGAGACAACTGCCCCTTTCTTTGTGTCACATCGAGTTTTTTTTATTTATTTATGTTTTTTTTAGTACGTTGTGAAGGTTTTTCTGGGACAAACTTCTTTCTTGTGCTCTACTCTTCTGGGCGTAGTATGTAGCGAAGAACTGGCTTATCGGTCATCAAGATCCTTGCCTCGTGGTGCATTTGGTCAGTCGGTGTCGGTGTCAGTCAAAATGATTGTTTTTTTGTCGTTGTTTGTTTTGGCATATACTGTTGAGTACGATTAGGAATAATTTGACGTTATTAAATGACAGTATTGACTTATCTTTTTGACATCAGTATCGCCTCTGTGCCAGAGTATGTTTCCATGATCTCAATTGGGGCCTTCAGGTTTAAAAAGATGTACATAACTGGAAACATCATCAATTTTGAGTTAAGCAATTGATTTTTCATTTCTCAATTTACATCTGGTGCCGAACTCATGTTTTTTATATTTTTTTCTATTGAATTATTAAAACTGCTTGAATTCGAAAAAAAAAGAAAAATCGAGCATCTTGAAAGTTTTGAAGGGCGTTTTGTCGTTTCCATCATTTAGGCAGTTACGCCTTTCTTATCCTTACAATAGGCTATGGAAGCGGTGCCGAAGTTGGGTGATGGTTTTCCACTAGTGCAAGTGGGATGCAGCTAAAATTTCACCCAACTGTTGACAGATGCCAACCCTTTTTTGAACAACAATAATATTCGCTATAACTGTTGGCGCAGGCAAGTCAGGAAAAAACGGGTGGAATGTCGAGTTCTGACAGTTTATTTGTAGGTGTGATAAAAAACTTCAAGACTACAATGAAAAGGTGAGAATTAGAGTTTGGAGGTGACATGAAACAAGTTCTAACTTACATTTGGTCGACTTTCCCGAAACTTAACTCCTGATCGCCTAACCTCAATCCTAACACCCGGAACACCCGGACCTGATTGTTATAAACAACTACATATAATAAAGTTATTTTTGTTTCGTATAAAACAACTCACCGTTTCAGCTGTGTCTTGCAATAAAAAATTTACCGAAATCTCCGAAAAGCAAATTCCCATTCACGGGACCTGTTTGAGGTTGGAATCCTAATGAGTTACAATACAATATTTATAATTTTCAAGAATTACTTACTTCGATAAGTATATACCGTTTGAGGCTTTTCACTACTGAACAAAATAGTCTAAAGCTAACTTGTGCTTGTGCTTGTACTATCAAAAAATCTAAAATAAAGGTGGTCGCGACTCGAAATGTAGGCGTCCTTTCTTGCTTCCACAGATTTTCTTCGACCGTTATTTTTTCACCCCGGTTGCCAGTCAGCCTCGATAGAAAAGTCCAATTGACAGCTACAGGCGACGCTTGGTTTTCTAAACCGATGCCACAACATCCTTCCCGCGGTGGAATCCGGTTCGGTTCCGCAACCACCTCCAACCTCCAGGACTGCTAGGCGAGACAACGGTCGACGAAATACTCCATCTTGAGTTTGTACTATCGCTCGCCGACATCTACCTCGGGTCCAACCATTTCTCGTACTGCCCTCTACCAGTACTACTAGGGCTCCAGCTTCGATCGGTTTTGTCTCCCCGAACCACTTAGTGCGTTTCGTCAGAGTTGGCAAGTACTCAAGAGTCCACCTCTTCCAGAAGGTATTCAACTGCTTCTGAAGCTGACTCCATGAGTAGCTAAGTAGTTTGCTGCTGCATTCCGTTTCAACGATCGGCTGACACACTCCATCGGAACTCCCCAGCAGGAAGTGGTTTGGGGTAATCGCTTCACTCTCCGCGGAGTCTAACGGCAAATACGTCAGCGGTCTACTATTGACGATGGATTCGGCCTCAACCAGAAGTGTTTGCAGTTTTCGTCGTCCAGTTTATCGTGGTATGTTTCCAACAACGCCTGCTTGACGGACCGGACCATTCTTTCCCAGGCTCCACCCATATGGGGGGCAGCCGGGGGAATAAATTGCCACGTTGTGGTGGTATTCGTGAATGTGGCTTCCACACCGGAGTTGATGTGTTGACGAAGTATTTTCTCGGCACCCTGGAAGTTCGTCCCGTTGCATTGTCACTATGCACTTCGGATGGGGCACCTCTTCGGCCGATGAATAGGCGTATAGCAGCGATGCAGGATTCGGTGGTCAAGCTTTTCACGTTACTCCTTCCAACTCGCACCATTAACGGACCAAAGTAGTCCAGCCCTACGTTCGAAAAGAGACGGACTTGCGGTGCCATCCTGGGAATCGCTGGACGAGCCTTGTAAATAGCGCACTGTTCACATTTCTTCGCTACTGTTCTCACCAGAGATCGTAGTGCTGGTACGTGAATACGTTGCCGTGCTTCATTAACCACGGTCTCGTTGTTTGCGTGATGATATCTACGATGCAATTCATCGATGTACAAAAAGGTAATCCAGTGTTCCTTGGGAAGTATCACCGGGAACTTTGTGTCCTTCTTAACACCTTTTACTGCAGCGATTCTTCCGTCGAGACGAAAAACCCCGTACTCGTCAATACTTGGGGTCAGCTGTTAGATTCGGCTGGATTTTTCAATACACATTTGATCCTTCTTCGGCAATTTTAGATTTCTCTTAAGGGTAATAACTTCATCGAGATATGCTTCGCGTTGGGCCAACATAAACAAAGAACGTTCAGCCTTCTACAGTTCCGCTCTCGTAAGACAGCCTAAATTGCGACGTTCAGGAGGCAATTGTCTGTTGGCAATGTAACGGTGGACGTATGCTGTTGTTCGTAGAATTCGGCACCATTTTGAGAAGCGACGATAGTCAATAACAAGATGGTAAGTCCACTATACCAGATGCTCGTCACTTTAAAGAATGGGCCTGAGCCCCACTTTGTTGCTTCATCGGCAGGGTTCTGTTTCGACGGGACCCATCTCCATTCGTTTCGGTTGGTCAACTCCAGGATTTCTGCGACCCTGAATGCCACGAAGCGGTGATATTTCCGGGGGTCTCCCAGGATCCAGCTCAGAGCCGTGCTTGAATCGGTCCAGAAACAGCGTTTCGTAACTCGCAGTGAATGGTTTTGAACGACAAACTGTGTCAAACGAGCGCCTAGAACACATCCTTGGATCTCCAAGCGGGGTATAGTCCACGGTTTGAGCGGGGCAACCTTGGTCTTAGCAGCCACCAATGCGACCTCACTGCCACCTCGGGACTTGATGTAACGGAAGTAGACTGCACATGAATATGCAACCTCGCTGGCGTCCACAAATGTGTGGATTTCGATGTTCTGAGGAGCTTCCGAGAAGTAACTTCGCTGTATTCCTATGTTGTTAATGTGCTTCAGCATTTCAACCCATCGATGCCACATTTCGCAGGTATCGTCGTCAACTGGCTCGTCCCAACCGAGCTTCTTACGCCAGGCGTCCTGGATTATAATTTTCCCAAAAATGAGATACGGAGCCAACAATCCTAGTGGATCAAACATGGTCATGACGTATCTCAGAATCTGTCGTTTCGTAGGAGTAGATTTGTTCTGAATCAGGAACGCCATGTCATCACGCATAACCATAGGAAACCTGAATTCGTCCTTGGCTGTGCCCCAGATTATTCCGAGAACTCGTTCGGATGCTTCTCCTTTCCCGGGATTCAAATCTTTAATTGTTTCCGATGACATCTCTCCTAGGTGCTCTACAACTTGTGGACAATTGGAGCAGAAGTTACGCAATTCAAACCCACCCTTCTGGTGGATCTCCTTCACTAGACTGGTAATTCGCTGAGCTTGTTCAATGCTCCGAAAACTCGCAACATAATCGTCAACATAATGGCCGGAAATAATATTTTCGGCGGCGCAGAAATGCGGGAAAAGAACACGTGTTGTAAAAAAACTTGAAGGCCGCAGGTCTTGAAAATGTTTTTGCATGGTAAAGTTTTCAAAATGTGCTAATAGTGTCAACATTTCTACCACTTTTTATCAAAACGAGTGAACTTGCTCTAAGTATGAGTTTAAGTATTGCTCTGTGTAGGTTTTTTTTCCCTTAAACTACTATGTCAATATTAGCAAATGCATTAACACGGAATAAATATCAAATCCTTCTTTTGTCAAATTCAAACAGCGTAAATTAAATTGTAGAAGATGGGAATTCTGTCATCTTTTGTATTCGAAATTTTTTTTTCAGTTTTCGATCTTAAATAATTTGAGTTTTCGATGTTACAATATATTTCCAATGTTATTTTATTGCATATAAGTGTTTATAGGGGTCTCACAATTGCACCCAAAAATCTAAATTTGCTTCATTTTTGCAACTTTTACACTAGAAGGACCGACAAATTGAATAGACCTATTCGGAAAGTGACCAGTCAAAATTTTTATGTTACAATTTTAGTTATAAAATGAATATTTTTTCACCATGGGTGCACGGTATCACCTCATTTTCGTATACTTGATCATTGCGTGTATGTCATTGAATAGTTCAAATAACTTATCATTTTTTTTGTGAAAAATTATGTCAAATGAATATGAGTGTTAACCAAGAGTGCACGATTTCATCTCAATTTAGTCATAGTGCACTTTTTCTAGTACCCATTGCTCTGAAGTTTTTCAACATTTTACTAATGGATTATACCTGCACGGAAAATAATAAAAAGGTAAATTATACCGAGAAAGCAAGGTGAACGCTCCTGAAAGCCAAAAAGGTAACTTCTACCTCTTTGAGGTGAAACTCACCAAACAACGAGGTAAAATTTACCTTACAATTCACCGATAAAAAAGGTGAATCCAAAAAGGTAGATCTCACCTCGTAGCAAGGTGAAATCCAACTGAATTGATCTGAATAAAAAAGTAGAATTCACTTTGAGAAAAGGTAAATCCAAATAAGGTAAAACTTACCTCGTATCGAGGTGAAGTTGACCAGGTTTGAGCTAAACAAAACGGTACAATTCATCTAAAAAAAAAAGTAACTTTTTGCCAAGCCCGCTTCTTGAGGTTAAGCTGTATTGTCGTTCAGGAACAAGTTCGTGACCAATTTGTGAGAATCGGAACAGAATGGTAAGTGTTTTATTAGATATCAATTAGTTGTGCTGGTTCTCGTCATAATACTTGGCTTTGCTTGTTTCAGATCGGTCCACAGAGCTTCGAAGTGTATTCCACGTCATCCTCAAGATATCATTCCGGAAATGCCGGACCTGACCGAATCAGTCGAACAGAGAAGGGCATGAATGTGTTAACGTAATGCAGGAGGATTCAGCGGTCATGGTGGCTCGGAAGAATGCGAAGCCGAATTGCCATGGGCTTGGCGAAGAAAGGACTTGCCTCAATTTTTTTTTTTTAAAACACATTTCAAGAATATATACCTAAGGTAAAAGTCCTTATTTATTTCAAATGAATATCATTTTTTGTATGATTTTTTTTATTGAAGAAACCAATCAAACCAACTAGCATTTACTAGTATTATTTACTATTTTCTTGGGTGAATACGAAAAGGATCAAATTTAACTTTTTGCTAGGTGAATGAAAAAAATGTAAAATTTACCGAAAAAGATGGGTGGAAACAAATCACCTCGCTTCTCGGTAAATTTTACCTTTTTTTTATTTTCCGTATGATATTGTAGATTTTAAAGCATACTTTTTCTATAAGTAGAGTAATTCACAATAGATGCACGGAATCACAACCATTCGTCCAAAAATAACTCTTATTCGTGCTAAAAGTAAAGAATAATTGCTTCTAGAAACTCGAAAGAAAATTTGTGTTATATGAATTTATGATTCATCACAATAGATGCACGGATTCACAGCATTTTCATTAAGAACTGTGAAAAACTTTTTAAAGGGTGTTCGGATCAAAAAGTGGTCAACTTAAATTCGCCGTATTTTTCTAATCATTCATATAAAAAACCTAAACACCCATCATTTTGTATGTGTGTACGTGTAGAATGATGCTTTTATTTGGCATTCGACATTAGATCTTTAATTTTCAAAATGACGTCCAGGCAAGAGCAGCTACGATTCACAATTTTGTGCATGCGTCATGAAAATCCAAACTACACGCACGCAGAAATAGCAAAATCGTTGAATGTGGCGAAATCAACCTTCGCCAAAGTAATAAAAGTGTTCAGGGAACGTGTTTTGACAACTAAGAAGCCTAAGAAGAACTAAGAAGAAGGGATTTGGGGGAAATCGAAATCCAGGAGCCGCAGTGACGAACAGAAGAGTGGCTAGCACTTTCAAGCGAAACTCTAATCTCTCCGTTCGAGATGTCGCAAATACGTTGGGAATATCGACTAAAACCGTGCATGGAGCTTAAAAACGATACGAAATATCGACTTATAAGAAGGTAGCGACTGCAAATCGCAACGAAAAGCAAAACCTTACGGCAAAAACAAGATCTCGGAAACTGTATACGACATTGTTGACAAATACCGTATTTGTTTATGCCGAGTGATGCACTGGTGCACCACTAGGTGCTGTCAAACTGTTTGTTTATTCGCACGGTGTTGCACTGGTTTTGACCTGGTGTTGCTCTGCCATCGGGCGGTGTTGCCCCGAAAATTTTGTCAGTGTTGCGAGAAAGCGTGTGAGTGAGTGAGATAGCAATACACTGGCGACGATTTGTGTTTGTTTTTATCGGGTAAGGTGGAACACTTAACGAGAGGAGAAAACAAATACGGTAAAAGTTTGATTGCGTGGTAATGGACGACGAAACCCACGTCAAGGCAGACTTCAGACAGCTTCCGGGACAAGATTCTTATACAGAAACCGGAAGGGGAAAAGTGGCAGACATTTTCAAGCACTCAAGAAATTAATTGAATTTATTGTTTATCAATGCCAAAAGACATATCCCTGTTAAACAGCTAATCATTTTTTTTGTCTAATAAGATACGAAGTTACGGTCTTGAACAAAGTTGTTCAGCAGAAAATTTCTTTTAGACAATTTATAAATTGGTACAAAAACTAAAGGCAGGCTCGGTCTTACAGAAGAAACAAAAATGATGTTGATTTTTTCAGTATAAAATATTCAGTTTTCCAATGCAAACCCTAAAAGTTCAAATTTACTCATCTAAACGTTACTTAAAAATTCTGCAAAAATGCATAGATGAGTTTTGAACCAAAACGAAGCTTTTTAGACCCCAGGGTTTGCGAAATTCAAAACTGACCCCAAATCGACTCAGTCTATTATACAATACTTAATATTCTATGTATGAAACTGAGCCATCTTACGTTTTTGTGTCAATTCTTCAAGGGGAATTTTTGTGCTGGAAATAAGGTTTCATGGACATCCGAGTTCCGTTAAGTAATATGAAAATTTTTTCTTAGAGCAATTTTATATGGCTTGAAAAGAACATGCAAAATCTATGATCTGATATTAATTTACCGATTTTTCGGCTCATTTTTTTAATTTTCCAAAGCAGATTCGTCCATATATGTTTCTTGTTTGAGCTTTAAATTTTTCCCAATGAATGGTAAAAACAAAAGTAGATACGCATTCAAGCATTTCGAATTCATATACACAGGGATCATAAATAGATTGAAACTCGTGTTGTAACCATATATAGATGGAAACAAAACGTGACATTGTTGACCTTCTGTCGAAACAGACAAAAAAGCATCACAACCACCAACAGTTTCATTGAACTGCTAATAGGTGTTCACAGCCCGAAAGCAGTGATTCCAATAAAAAAAAAAAGAATGTTAATTTTAAAGCAAAATTAATATATTCATTGATTGGATGTAGAATTAAAAAAAAACTACAATAAAAAATGGTACAATGTACGAACAAACAAAACGATTATAAGCAGTGGAAACGAAGGGACTCTCGCAACAAAATGGTTCATACCGATTTAGTGGGAGAAAGTGATTAACCCCTTCGTGAGGCAAACAAGGAAATCGGTAGCAATCGTTGTAAAAGAAAAGAAAAAAAAGGTGGCGTAAATCGAATTCCACTCAGGAATTGTGTTTTTTCCGAAAAAAAACTTCCGCAACCAGTAACAAAACGGCAATCCAGCCAACACTATTGGCAAGAAAACCAAAACACCATGGATTCGTTTGACCGTGAAACACGAACCCCTCACTGCTGTCGTCATTCACGTCATCGAGAGACTTTTAAAGTAAAGTTGGACCGAACCGCTCTGGGATTGCACTCTTGAACAAACCTATAGTAGATACTATAATGTTGGTTAGCTTGCAGCAACAAATAACATGCTTGAGCATGTATTCATGGGGGTTTTCTGTTTTGAAAATCGTTCCGTGTTCGCGGTCATAAATCGCGGCTCTTGTTACTCTCCTAATAGTGGGTGGGAGTAGCAATAGAAGAGAAACAAAAATTACCTATATAGATAAAAAAAAAATTAGCCACACCGAACCCATCAAAAGAGGCTTCCAATCCAACAACAGCTGGTCCCAGCTGAGGTAAACCTTTATTTTGAAGAGTTATCGAACCGGACCTCTTCCATCACTAAACCAGCAGAGGCAGCAGAGGAGAATGGCGTTTATCGGTTTGCATGCAATGCAAGCTTCTGTTGATTTTTTTCTTCTTTGCCCAAATGCATGTTGCTCCTGGTGATGGATTGAAAAAAAATACTTTGGGTGGGTTTGGTTGGCGCAAAACCGAAGCTCGAAAAAGATTCACTTTTATCGCAACATAAAATCATGTTTTTGCTTTTAACTCCAACAAGGTTGCTAACATTTTGCTTTTCGGATTGCGTTCTCCACTGTTGCTCGTGTCGAGTCACCAACAACGGGCCAAATGAAGATGTTTCGTTTAGTTCCATAATGAAATGGAATTCAAACTGACTATAGGTACATTGCAATGGAAGCCATGATTGGTTGTTGCCATTCCTTGAGTAAGTTTTTGCTTAAATTTCGGTAACCAAAAAGTTTGGAGGAGTCTTAACTAGTTGTGGCAACCGACAGTTGCATATATCTTAGAAACTTTTAAACCAATTTCTACAAACTTAACACCGTTAAATTTTCAAAATTTTTTTGGTTGTTTTGTTGTTTAAATTATTTGCAAATATTTCGAAAAACTGACAGCCCACATTGATTTTTTTTATGAACGGTCATAAAGGGTGGCTACATGAAAGTGATATACTTTTGTTTTTTTTTTTTCATAAAACTAAAACCAGTTTTTATTTTTCTTCTGAATGCATAGATTTCAATGCCATCTATCTATAAGTAGTAAAACTACAAATTGTTTTTTGTACATCGATGTTAAATTACAAAAAGGCAAAGATCGCGTTTTGATAAGATAGGTCGTGTCCGGTAATTGTGTTTTAAGGATGATTATTGCGTTACCCACTAAACATTCGATTAAATAATAAAAAAATAGAATAAAAGCTTATTAATGGAATCATCATCAAAAATGATAGGAACTTATCTGAGGCGATTGCGATAGTTTATTTTCAGTAGAAAATATTTATAAAAACTTGATAATGAAAGACTTTGAAAAAAATGTACAAAACGAGATACATAGATTTATGTGAAAATACAGCAGCATAAGCTCATCAAGTGAAATTTTGTAAAATTTTATATAATTCCAATAATTACAAAACGTAAAACATCTAGTAGTCAACCTATGTAAAACAAAGAAATTTTAAATGATTTTTATTCTGAAAATTTTGTATTTGTTGTCAGTAAATCAATGGTTAAGACAATTGTGAAACAATAACTTTTCCAGAAGAATAATTTGTCCTATAAATGCCTAAGTGTGCTATAAAAGATCTTGTATTTTTCGAAGCATAATTTCTTTCATATCTTCCAGTTGCCGGCAATTGCAGCTATTTGAAATAGTTTAAGGTAATTTTGAAAAACAAAACATCGATGAAATATGTATTTTGTATGTCTATAAAAACTAGGTTCCATAGAATAATAAATTTTTCATATGTTGTTTGATTATCTATTATTGTAATGATTTTGATGCATTTTGTAAACTAATCGGCAACTTTCAATCCATTGATTTTTTAGAAACATATAACTATATTGCAATCAATAAGATAATCGTCGATAAGAATGCTTGAGGAGTACATTAGAATTTTGTATCAGAAACAAGATCTTTTCCATGACACAGTAGAGGCGTTGGTGAATTTATGGTAGAAAACTTAGATCGTTACACTAGTCAAAAGTGTCCCCTAATCATATCCTTTCACCCAAACCTCCACCTCAAAATTGATTTGCTAGGATGCAGAGGTAACCTCGGTCCTAAAGCGCAACATTTTTCTTTCATCCCTTTCTCTGTTTTCCAAACCTATCTATTGACTACTAGGACGTGGCCGGCGCCGTTATTGATGTGTAAAGAGAGAGCATCAGTTTTGGGCATTGTGAATGTTTTGTCAATCCCAGGCACCATTCATTTGACCTCTGAACAAAACTGATGGCCTCGGTCAATCACGGAGTAGCAACCATTGGCGATGTAGAACTGTGTTCTACTGAGCCACGCCTGCGATCGTGGAATTTAAAATGCTGATAACGAGAAATGATAGATCAAAATAAAGCTTTGGAGAAGCTATCGAGAGATTGGTTTAAAAAAATAGAAGCATTTCAGATTCAACGATTAAAGGTGGATGTGAGTAGTCAATCAAGCTAAGCTAAGCTAAGCTAAATTGTTTTTTGTACATCGATGTTTGATAACGGCTCATACGTAGCTCTCGGTTTCTGCTGAAAACGCACGCAGGTCACAGCTTTTTATTTTTCGAAAGTAAAGTGTTTAACTCTGGAGCAACAAGCAAAATGACCGTGTTTATGGAGCATACCAGGCTGGTAAAAAAACATCTGGGCGATATCAAAATACGTCGACTGTGATGGTTCGGTGAAGAATATCGACAAAAGTGAAATTACAATCGCTCCTATTTGATAGGGAGTTGGAAATAAGAAAGGAGTATCTACTACGTTCAACACATTTTCAAAGGCCATTTGCATCTTTGCCCTAAAATGCTTCTTGTCAAAGACAGCTTTTGCTTTCAACAGCATTCAGCATCAGGCATTGGTGAAACCCGAATTTGCCGTGTTTCTTCCCTTCATCCGAAAGCATCGTCACCGAATTTTATACGACTAGACTTCAGTATCTGAGGATACCAGCTAGAGAAGTTGGACGACGTAGGGCACTCGAAATTGGCGACATTCAAAAACGTTTGGTGAAGATTTTGGACGAAAAGTCCTCTACCTCTACATATTTATGTATACCTCAAAATTCTTTGGTTTTAGAGACAAATTAAATTTTACAAACTAAAACTAGACACTTCAGTTAATTCAACAAGGCCAAGTGTGCTAAATTCGGATCAGTGATTGGCAGGTTTGAATTTTTGGGAACAACATTTTTAGACCGGGTTTTTAAGTGTTAACACTAACTAAAATCTAATCTCGAAAATACTCGGATATTAATCAGTCATATGTTCACAACAAATATAGTAGACCTTTAATAGTAATTTTGTTGCGATTTTTTATTTATGTTTTAGACAAATTCAAGGAGATATGCAAAAAAACATAATTTTTCTTAAAAAAAAGGTTCTGGGAAAACAATGTTATTTCTACAGATTTGCCAGTCTTATCATTTTTGTGTCATTTTGTCAAAAATATCATTTTTATCATAATATTGTAAGAACTACTTTTTGTAGAAAAAAAACTTTGAAAAGATCATTTGCTGGAAAATTTATGGACCCTACATTCAACCGAATGGTATGGTGAGAAAATCGAAACTTTTAGAACTATGCTGTAAAATGTGAAAGAATACAATACATTTTTGAACAATTTAAAAGTCACGATGAACTCCTTCTAGATATTGAATTTGGGTTTTGCAGGGCAAAGGGACAAACGATTTTCTTGCCTTGCTGTTTTCAGTCTTTTCAGTAGATACAAATGGCGTATGTCAAATGTGAGCAAATGGCTTGAGTGTTTCTAGACATAAAGGGAGCTTTTGATGCAGTCTCTATAGAGGTTTTGTTAGACAAGTTTCAATATCTGAACAATATCTTATAGAGCTTGCTTTATGAGAAACATCTGAACTTTGCTCACGGAGATATTGCAGTTAGAAGAACCTCTTACATGGGCCTCCCTCAGGATTCATGTTTGAGTCCACTTTTGTACAACTTTTACGTAAGTGACATCGACAGTTGTCTCTCTGAAGGCTGCACTCTAAGACAACTTGTAGATGATGGCGTAGTTTCTGTCACAGGATCTACTGAGTCTCTTCTGCACAGACCTTTTAAAAGATACTTTAGACAGATTATCAACCTGGACTTTGGGGCTTGGGATTGAGTTTTCTCCACAAAAAACGGAGATGGTTGTTTTCTCTAAGAAACATAGACCTGCTCAACCTAAGCTTCAACTCCTAGGCAGAACGATCACTCAATCGAGGTGTTTCAAGTATCTTGGGGTTTGGTTTGATTCCAAGTGTACATGGGGAGCCCATATTGAGTATCTAAAAGGAAAATGCCAACAAAGAATCAATTTTCTTCGATCATTCACTGGCACCTGGTGGGGAGCCCATCCAGAATATCTTTTAAAATTGTATCGAACAACCATTCTTTCAGTGACGGAATATGGTAGCATCTATTTCCAGTCAGCTGCCAAATCTCATCTCATCAAACTCGAGCGTATCCAGTACCGCTGTCTCCGCATCGCTCTGTGCTGTATGCCCTCAACGCATAACATAAGTCTTGAAGTTTTGGCAGGAATACTCCCTTTGAAAGATCGATTCAATCTACTATCAATTCGGTTCCTCATCAGGTGTGAGGTCATGAAACCATTGGTGATTGTGAATTTCGAAAGGTTACTTGAGCAAAATCTTCAAACTAGATTCATGTCTATATATCATATCCTCATGTCAATGCAGGTAAACCCTTCTTCGTATTCTCCAACTCGTGTTTGTAGCCCAGACTACGATCATTTTTCTGTCCAGTTTGATTTGTCTATGCAGGAAATTCGTGGAATCCCGGACCCGCATCGTTCACTCCTGATTCCAAGAATTTTCAAAGCTAAATATAGACACGTCGATGCTGATAAAATATACTTTACCGATGGATCACTTATAGAGGAAACAACAGGATTTGGAGTTTTCAACGAAATATCTAGCGTCTCTCATAGTCTCCAGTCATCATGCTCTGTATATGTAGCGAAGTTAGCAGCTATTCACTGGGCTTTGGATAGTGTCCCTTCACGCCCAGCTGGACACTACTATATTGTTACGGATAGTCTGAGCTCTGTTGAAGCAATCCATTCAATAAAACCGGGAAAGCACTCGCCGTACTTCCTCGAGAAGATACGGAATAATTTGAGTGCTTTATTAAAACGTCGCTTTGCCATCATCTTTGTTTGGGTTCCCTCTCATTGCTCGATAGTGGGCAATGAGAAGGCAGACCCCCTGGCAAAGGTGAGGGCGATAGAAGGCGACACGTATCAACGTGAAATCTTCTTCAACGAATTTTACTTTTTGGTTCGAAAAAACTCTCTTGTCAACTGGCAGCGCAAATGGGACGAGGATGAGTTGGGTCGGTGGCTCCACTCGATTATCCCAAAGGTAAGCCCTAAACCCTGGTTTAATGGATTGGACCTGAGTCGGGATTTTATTCGTTTATTTTCCCGTCTCATGTCCAATCATTATTCCTTAGACGCGGTACTCTATCGTTTTGACATTGCTGGCAGCAATTTATGTGGTTGCGGTTAAGGTTACCATGACATCGAGCATATTGTATGGTCGTGTGAGGTCTATCTTGTCGCCAGAACGAATTTGCCCGTGGCCGTGATAGACTTGGACTACATGTTCGAAATATACCTTTTCCTAAAAGCTATTGATCTTCGTCTATAATTCTTTTTATTTTCATATTGCCCTTTCTATCCTCTTTTTTCTTTAAAATTATGGAAAAAACTGTTAAGTTAAGAAAAACTTTGTAAAGACAAAACGGAGTTTGGCTCCTTAAAGCCTAAAGGTATGAGCCGTTTCAAATAAAGATATTATATAAAAAAAATACTTTCCACACATTATCAAAGGCCATTTGAATCTTTGCCTTGTTTCTTCCCTTCATCCGAATTGCCTGCATCGTCATCGAATTCTATCCGACTAGACTTCAGTATCTGAGGAACAAACAAGCTAGGGACGTTGGACGACGTTGAGCACTCGAGGTTGGCGACATTTGAAAACGTTTGATGAAGGTTTTGTACGAAATATCAGACTAAGGCGTACGTGTGGCTTGCAAAGACTCCATAACTTGAAAAAAAAAAAAATTACCTCTACATATTAATGTATACCTCAAAATTCTTTGGTTTTAGAGAAAAATTAAATTTTACAAACTAAAACTAGACACTTCAGTTAATTCAACAAGGCCAAAAATGTGAAATTCGGATCAGTGGTTGGCAGGTTAAAGCTGTTTGAATTTTTGGGAACGACATTTATTGGCTGGAATTTAAAGTGTTAACACTAACTAAAATCAAAACATCTCGAAAACTCGTGGATATTTTTCAGTCATATGTTCACAACGAATATACTAGAGCTTTTATAGTATTTTTTCCGATTTTTTATTTTTGTTTTAGACAAATTAGAGGAGACATGCAAATAAAATCATAATTTTTAAAACAACTTTCCAACGATCATTCGCTGGGAAATTGATGGACCCTACATTCTACCGAATGGTATGGTGTGAAAATCAAAACTTTTAGAACTATGCGGTAAAATGTCAAAGAATATATTTTTGAACAATTTAAAAGCCACGATATCCCAAACTTGACCTGACAAATAGAGTTGATTGTGGCTGAAAGAAAAATCGTAATGGTCCTTCGAACCATTTTGAAAAATGAAATGTTTAAACGCTTTTTCGATTTACTTTAAATCAAATGGAAATCATATGAATTAAAATGCGATTTTAAATGTGCAACACAACCTTATAGCAAAATAACATGTTTGAATCATACATTTTAAGTTATTTATACAATTTTCAAAATTCATTGGTGATTATAATAAAAAAAAAAGTTTTCTAGATCCGAGGTTTACTGAAATTCTGAATGTCAACAAAAACAAAGTATGCAGTGCATGTTTGACGTCTTCACACAAGCACGACCGAAATAGCTTGCTGGAAAGCTTTATCACATAACAAGCATTTCAAATTGAGTATAATTTCATTAAATTATCGCCCAATTTGCGCAGGAGGGTCTTAGATTTTTACCAAATTAAGAAAACAAAAGTTTTTCTAAAAAAGCGGATAAAGAGTTTAAAAGTTTTTTATTATTTCAAAAGTTAATTTTGGTACTTTTTCTCTTTTCTACAGAAATGTAACTGTAGTGATTTTGATAGAACTCTATCGACCAACATTCATTCTTCAAATCTTCTGAATGTTAAAGAACCGCAAGCACCCTTTGGTTTATTAGGCAATATTGAATGCTGCAGAAGAAAAACTTTTCATAGGGTGAGATTTTATACTTTCTCTTGTAGGTACTAACTCCAAAACTAGTACATACTTTGTAAATTGTTTTACGGATTTATTTTTTGGCTCTTATCAAAAGACACCATCCTTAAGTTTCAACTGTTGCTACCAAATGATCGTCTACCACCCAAAAGTGAAGCAATCTCTTGGTGTCTGTCGAGTCCTAAAATTTTGAGTGGAGGTCAGGCCCCAAAGTACATGACCACGACTATTTTAGCGCCAAGTTAAGCCGCCGCCGCCGTCGTTCATTTCTGCATTACATACTGACCGAATGGCGATGGTGATCCCCGAAATATAGCTAGACAGAGGAAAAAAAAACCCTACAAAACCGGTTCTTCCAAGCCTCCAACAATTCCGAGATCTCCAGCTCTAGAAGAGGAAACTGAAAAGGGGGAGCAGTTAAGTTGCAAAGCCTTGTTTCCCCTTTCTTCGCTTCTTTCTGTTTGCCTATCCTAGTCGTAATACAGAAACAGTAAACTTTATATTCCAGAGGTCCAGCAGCAAAGCCGATTCTCGTGATGCCGGCCTGCAATATCAGAGATCTAAAAAGGTCGGTCGAGCCGAAAAAAAAGTTCCCTTTCATTCGCGCAACGCGCCGATATTGCAATGTGGTGCCGACCACTTTTTTTCCCAAATTCCCCTTCGCATCTGACTGTGTCTGTGGGATTACACGCAAATTGCGGTAGATACCCTGCACTGCAACAAAAGACCGAGCTCCTGGTATAATACACACTTAGTCTCTAGTCTAGTAAAAGAGTTGCTGCTGCTGGGTACTTTCTCGGGAGACCGGCTAGCCGGTTTGGAGGAGAGCTTAAAACAAGTCGCGTAGATGCTATTTTTACTACCAACATGGCTCTGGAGCCATGTGATTACTTAACGAATACCAATGATGAAGTTTTGCTGTCGTGCCTGGTACTTCTATAAATGGAAAATGAAGTTAGATTTCGGAGTCACATGGGCTGCCCTAGAGTCGTATTTTTTTAAACTTTGTACTTTTTATTACGAAGGTTGACGTTTCTGGACTCTTCTTTTGAAAATAAACAAATGACGAGACAAAAACCTTCCATTTTAAGTAGCTCGAGTCCTCGAGAGTTTGCCACGGAATGTGTTCGTTTCTAAACGCAATCGCTTTCAAATTTAACCGGAAGGTGATGTTTGAAGTGTCTTGAAGCATCACCACTTTCAGTAAGTAGAAGGTACCGAGAAGGCATTAAGCCCATAAAGCACCAAAACGAAGGCAATTGATTTGTGAAATCGAGGCGAACAGAAGGTGCTAGCAGACTGAAGAGCGGTAGTTAATAGATTTCATTCCTCCTTTGATTCCAGCTATCGGTATTTCATCCAGTGCAACAAGCAGTCAGTGGCTTGTTTAGCGTCATCAGCACTTTTAAATTAAGTTTAGTTTCGTTGTCAGGTGATTTCACACCTATATCTTCCAGCTCAAAGTCACACGTTTGATGGGATTGTGGAATTGTAGTTAGTTGATTGAGTAAACGTGCTCACTCAGTAACAAAATAGGAAGGCAATTCTGCTCAAGGTTTGCTTTAATGATTTCCAATGATAATCTGCCGTGAGCCGTTGTAGCTTTTTCGAAAAAATTCCATTGTACTTTCCGAAGGTTTTGGAGAATGCAGTTGAAATCTTATGTAGAACTAACTTTTGAAATTACTTTATTAAAAGTCAACTTCCTGTATTGAATTAAGCCTAAAAGTTTTTCGAAGGGATCGGTATATCTTCTTAACCTTCCAAAGCCGTTCGCTAAATATCCGTTTCGGGGAAATATGCGTTGTAATTTGATTTCGTTCTCCTGGCTGTAAATGTTAACCGATTTTGATGATATTATATTCATTGTGTAGGTAATTTATTCTAATTACTCAACATTTCAAAATAAAGTCGATATGTATTACCAGGATTTCAGAAACTGGTTCAGAAAGTAAAAAGTCCGAAAAATCAATTTTATTTTTAAAATACTCATAACTTCTGACAGCTTTTCTGTAATTAATTATTTCATTGATGTTTGAAATTGTCAAGAATCCATCTATCCGACAATGTATAAATATGTTGGGGTCCAATGAAAGTTTTTACCGCTATGACAGATCTTCCGGTAGAAAAAATTCTTACTTAAAAACAACGACATCCAGTTTTTGCTTTGCTTAGCTGTATTTCATTTCTCAATGAACCGATTTTAAAAACTTAAATTTTAGTTTTTTGGCGTTAATTTGATCATTATTTTCATAGAACATACTTGGTCTGTCAAAACTACCAGTTCATCAGTATATTGGAATGATGATAAAGATGTTTGAAATGTGCGCTTCGGGTCATATTGACCCGAACGGCTTTGGAGGGTTAAAAAGGTAACTTTTTCAGATACCCATCTTTGACAGCATTCAGCACGAATATATCAAACAATATTGTTTATTACAACGATACCAAACTTTTGGTGAATCCTGAATGCAAACGATGATAATTTCCACCAGATTGTTCACAAATTGTTCAGATTTGCCATGATTTTTCCATTTTTTAATCACTAATAGGAATACCGACAGCTCTCTTCAAACATTTAATTCCCAAGAGAGGAACTGGAATATCTTTGAAGCAAGAGGGATGTACCTATTCGAACAGATTATTTGGAACTTATTTCAGTAGTGTCGCTTTTAGGCATATTGTAATATTGACGTAGCTACCAGAGCAATATTTTCGCCGAGCCGTTCAGTTTCAAATGAGCTTTTCCTAAGCCAAATTTAAAGCATCAACAGTATTGAACAACTTGAAACCCATCATAATTTTATATGTATAAATGTAATTAGAAAACGAGCTGGCAACAAGTTCAAGTTTTTCAGTTACTTTAGTGTTCAGTTCAACTATGATCAGTTCAACTCTTTGATAAAATAAATTCTAAACATTGTTTATTTCATTTAAATTTGCTATAGCAATAAGTTATTCGATTCGAATATCCTGTAGAACGAAAAAAAAGTATAATCTTAAGCCTCAACTATTTTCTAAAATCTAACTTAATTGTAAAGGAAACGAATCTCTGCGATGGAAGACTGCATCGATTTGCCTCTGAAGTTAGAGATGATTTTGTTGGCCATCTCTTCGATCGATTCAATGCCCGCAATCTGGTGAAGATCTTCGGTGCTGTGCCACGGTGGGAGCCTCAATATCATTTTCAGAACTTGTTCAAACAAGTTAGAGCAAGTTCACTGGTGTTGGGAAAAAGTGGTAGAAATTTTGTCACTTTTAGCACATTTTGAAAATTTTGACATACAAAAACATTTTGAAGATCTGTGGTCTTCCAATTTTTTTACAACACGTGTTGTAGTTTCGCATGCTGTGATGCAAAAACAGCAATATTTCTATCACAAACGGTCTTCCAAAAAGAGAAAAAAAAATGTGCATTTAAATGTGCAAATATGCTTTTTGAATTTGACATGAAAAGTAAAAAATGTTAGAATTTTTCAGGAACAGAGCAAATGAACTCCGATTTTTTTCTCAAAAATTTTAAGGGTAAATGGTACAGAATTTTAAGACTTAAAAATTTCAAATGTTTTCCTGTTTGTTTTCAAACTAATATTCAAGTCTAGTAAAAAATAATGATTTCAGTTTGGTAGGTACCTATTAAGATAAAGGATTCAAAATTTTTTTTTTTATTTTAAAACGTTTTCGAAGTTGATTTTTAGTATACCAGTAATATCCTGTTGATTTTTATAAAATCATGGTTTAAGAGAATAAATTGTTATATCAAAATACTGGTTCAATTTGTTTGTATTTTTTTAAGTAGGTTCAAAAATCTGATTTCTAAATTTAAGAATTCTGCAGAATGAGCGATCATTCAAACGTCCGGAAATAATACCAGTTTTTTTTTTAACTGGTAGCTATCAAATTGTACCGTAATAATATGGCCTTTCGCTTACCTTGATGATCAGCTCAATCTCTGGCACGTCTCCGTTGCGGGTTCCGTTTTCCTGGTTCTCGTCCGACATTCTGGTGGCGGCTTGGATACGGGTTTTAACTTTCCTTGGAAATATTCCGATTGCCCGGACAAAATCCACTCACAACGATTATCCAACCAGAACCGCGTATTCTTCACCCGAACTTGATTGACCCTTTTTATTTCGCCCTAAACTTCAGAGACACTCTCCGCGGATTGGTATTCGGTTTCAATTTTGCGAAATTATCATCCAGCACAGACACAAGCGGAACTTTGTCGCAGTATATTTTGCTGCTTTATTTCTCCAATGGCGATGATGGTGACTATTCTCGGACGGGCTTTGGCCACTTTTAGTGGTGTGTTAGTGGAACACAGAAACGCGGAAACCCACTCGCGGTTTCACTTGCGCCCTTGCAGAGGAAAGTTATCCCTTGAATAAAAAAAAATAACCTTACTTAACTCTTCACGGGAAAATCTTGGCTACAAGCCGGCTTCTGGAAACGGAAACTAAAGCCGGGATTTTCCACGGTAGGTCACACACAAAGAGACGAGCTGGCGACGCGGAGAAGCTGGAGGGAAACGCCCGACGACACACGGACGGACGGAAGGGACAACCGGGCGAGCCGAGCACTTGAAACTTTTTTCTTTGCTTCTTGCGAACCACAACCACTCAATCACCTTTGGAGCTACTGATGCAACGGAAAAATTCCAATTCGACTTCTCGACACGATGACAGTTGGAAAAGAACTGACTGACTGAACTTCCAGTCAGCTCGCTCACAGCGAGCAATCCAACTGGAAAGGAAACAGCAAAAAAAAAACGAAGAGAGTGTAAAGTTCTCTAATCTGATGAACAATTTTAACAATAATTCAACTAAAAAAGGGCCAATTTGTAATCATTTTAGACAAAAATCCTTCAAAAAGGGTATTTGAGCTGTATTTCATGCATTTTTATTGACTAAAGTTTTGTTATTTAAAGTTTTGAATGTTTCAAACATTTCGAAGTTCCAACCGATCTAACGTCATCAGTGGACGTTCCAGTTTCTGTTAGCAATTTTTCGCTCAAGAGAGCCCAACGAGAGAGACTTCAATTTCGCGCACACCCATGGCGCTCCTGTGCTGTGTGCGTGTTGCGTATATTTTGAGCATTTTGAGTGAAAGGGACCCTGTCGAAAAGTGATAACATACGTTAAAGTTATGGAACCTAAATTTGATCAAATTTGTATGAATTTTTAAAAATATTTTCAGAATGTTGGATCCAAGGTCATTAAAATACTATTCTATTTATTCTTTTTACCCCTATATTTATTCATCTAACTGCTCTTTGGTTTGTACCAAAACTTGTATGGATCTGTATAGGAATTTATATTCATGAATATAACTGCAGTTTCTTGATCCTATCAAAATATTATTGTAACTTGTAGACAAAACCGCACGTTTACATTGAAAACACATTTTCAGGAACTCGTGACCAAAATTTGGTTTCGTTACATTGTACAATGGTTCCAAAAAACTTTGATTCATAGTTATTTTATTCTAACAAATGCTCATCATTCCCCATTTCTTTCTTCTAAAAACATCCTCTCTCAAAATGCGCCACCATTTCTGTATATTTTTATAACACATACATTTCTGTATATTTTTATACCATGGATCTGTATAGGAATTTATATTCATGAATATAACTGCAGTTTCTTGATCCTATCAAAATATTATTGTAACTTGTAGACAAAACCGCACGTTTACATTGAAAACACATTTTCAGGAACTCGTGACCAAAATTTGGTTTCGTTACATTGTACAATGGTTCCAAAAAACTTTGATTCATAGTTATTTTATTCTAACAAATGCTCATCATTCCCCATTTCTTTCTTCTAAAAACATCCTCTCTCAAAATGCGCCACCATGTTTATACAGATCCATGTGTTTCCGAATTTAGAATAACGGTTTTTCCTGGGTGACGTTCAAGAGTAAAATGTTGAAGCTTTCAGATTTGGATTAAACGGGATTTGATTCAGTGATAATCCTTAAGTTATAAAATGTATAAGAATAAAAATATTTTCCATGCATTTACGAATAATATTAAGACCATCAGGGATGAAAAAACTAGCTGGATTTTATCCCATAAGAAATAAGGACCACGCCCAAAT
The DNA here is from genome assembly GCF_029784155.1 of Uranotaenia lowii. NCBI lineage: Eukaryota > Metazoa > Arthropoda > Insecta > Diptera > Culicidae > Uranotaenia > Uranotaenia lowii. The sequence continues at coordinate 14,052,672 of NC_073691.1, read as the reverse complement.
TATTCAATTTTTTCAGTATTTCTTTGGAATACTATACAAAAAGTCAACTCCAAAGTCGGAACAAAAATTAAATTTGGACGAAATTCTTAATCTATCTATCAGGGGTATTCCAATATGGTTAAATGAAATACGATTTTATACTTTACATTCAACAATCTGAATCTTTTACCAATTCAGGCTCTCAGTGGTATAACCATTTTATATAAGAAACATTCAGATTGGAAATAAATTCTCAGTTCAAATGTTTAGAGATTTCAAATTTAAAATATTTGCAAAACATTAGATTTCAAATTGCAAAGCCAAAATACAAATTCATCTGTTGAATTCAAAGCATTCCAAATAAGAGATTCAAAGTAAGAAATTGGGACTTATTTACGGCGTGTTCGTAAATTGATTTTTTCTATCGAAGTGATTTTTTTATCGATGCTGGCGTTCGTAAATTCCAAACAAACGTATGCAAAAGCAGATGGAAAGTGATTTGACATCTACCAACCAAATCAATCGACTGATGCATCACCCAAAAAAATCAACGCGCCGTTAGTGGTATGAATAAGGTTTAGCAATTGCTTCGGTAGCTTTTACTTAAGCCCGGTTTACAGTTCTTGTGAACTCGAACTCGAACGTGAACGGGAACTCACCACAGTGAAAAAATATTCCGCAGTGAAATGTCAAATCGGTCAAATCATCAAAATTAGCAAGAGGTTTGTTCAATTACAGGTAGAAATTGGTTTCGATCCGTAAATGACAGATCATTCAACCAATGTTTTGATCGATAAATACTTGTCGAACCAATGCTCAAATTTAAATTCAAATTTCTCAAAAAACATATTGTTCTTCTTCAAAACATATTCAGCTTTGAAAACGATTGATTTAATAAAATAACCCCAAAGTTCTTATCTTTGAATACAATGAATTTAAATTAAATTTTATGAATTTAAAGTACTCCCAAAAAGTATTTATCGATCAAGGAGTAACGAGCTTTAGCGATTCGTTTCTTTTGAAAAACTTATTGAAAGGTCGTTATGAATAAAACTTCTACAAAATAACCATTTTTTGTTCTGTATTTAAAATTGACTAACAAAAATTTCAAAACTACTTTTAATTAGTGAAACAATTGTAAAAGTTTTTATTTAATTAAAATGCATCAGTACACTTTTGTTCGTTAATTTTTCTGCTTTTCAGTTCTTCTTAAAACACATTATTTTTTAATGATTTCATAAATTTTTATAATTATTTCCATACCTTTTCTGAAGCACACATTTGAACAAAGCGGAATCTATTTTTTTATTTCAATGGACTCTGGTCATTCGATGATCCTCATTTACATTTGTTCGTTGAGAAGCTCTTCCAACAGGTACATTTATTCGTCGAGAAACTCTTCCAACAGGTGCAATTAAATGATACCCAAGTGTAGGGTTTTACTTTAAACGTTGAAATATATACACATCTTAAAATGATACTACCTTGAGAGTTCTATGCATCTTGGGAAATGATGCTACCTGGGAGGGAGAATGATGACAGGCAGGATAAATAATCAACATCCAGAACGGATTCCAATGTTTACATTGAAAGAGTGTGGATGCTCGTTTTTTCAATTTGGATTTTTGGCTATTTTAAACTGTTGTATTGTCATTATTATTAAGAAGAACTGTGATAATTTTAGCGATAAATTCACAAGTATACCTTCTGTGATAAATAAGTGACCGTACTAAGATGAGTGGCGAGGATGCTGCTCCAGACGGAGCAGCATCAGTACTTAACCTCAATCAACCGATACTAAATCCAGGACAAGAAAGGATGGAAGAAGACATGGAAACAACCAGCAGAGGAAAGGATCACGTCGACGCAGCAAGTAGAAAAATATTTAAAAACTACAATTACCAAAATGGGGATTGCCGTCCGTATCGCGTAATAGTAGAGAACACAGATGTAGAAAAACGAAAAGTTGTTAACAGATTACAAATAGGAATAATGCTACACCAAAATGGTTTTGACAAATGTATCGATGATATCAGGAAGACAGCTAGAAATAAAGTAACAGTGTACGTAGGAAATATTAAAGATGCCAACAGATTGGCAAATTGCCAGAATCTAAATCTACAGGGATTCAAATCTTATATTCCAAAACAATTCGTCACGGTGACAGGAGTTATTTCTGGTATACCACTTGAAATGAAAGACGAAGAAGTTAAACACTTTATCAAGGCCAAAGCAGAAATAGATTCCGTTTTTCGAATGCATCGCTATAAAGACAAGAAAAAGGAACCCACATATAAAATGGGTGTAGTTTTCCGTACTAATACTTTGCCAAATGACATCAGTATATATTCTGTGATACACAAAGTCCAACCGTACATTAGAAAACCGATAATCTGTTTTAAATGTCTTCGTTATAACCACTTGTCCAAAAATTGTAAAGCGTTGATTGAAAAATGTATGTCATGTGCTGTAGAACACTCGACAGAAAATTCTTGTAACGTTTTAAAATGTTTGTACTGTCCAAATTCTAATCATAAGACGACTGACAGAGTGTGTCCTAGATGGAAGAAAGAAAACGACTTACAAGCAATAATGGCCAAGAAATGCATGACTTATCAGGAGGCAAGGCAGTACTACGAGGTTCCAACTGAAAATATGTTTGACGTTTTGAGGACTACAGAGGATTTTCCAACAATTGCAGAATCATACTCCAGAGTTGCAGCTAGCGGGCGTAATTTTCCACAACAACTCCAACCAAAGCGCAGTGAGTGGAGTTCAAACGACAAGAGAAATAGATCTAAAAAAGAAAATAAAGAACCAAACAAACTTAATGTAGAAACAGATAGTGTACCAGGAGTGGCCAGTATTTTGGGATTAAATCAAAATGAATTCGCCAAAAAACGTAAAATGGAAGAAGAAAAAGAGGAAACAAGAGGCATAGGGATGTTCAATAAGTATAAAACAGGAGAGCTAGAGAGGTTTAAAAAGGAAATTGAGGAAACAATTAAAAAACAATCACAAGAAGAACTGAAACAAATAATTTCAACAATTAGCATGAAATTAGAAACTATTATGAAACCACATGGCACAAAAGGAGGAGAAATATCAGCTTGCATCTTGGGTGAATTAAATAAAATGCTAGGATCTGCAGGAGATAAATAATTTTCACCGGCGATTTCAAGGTGTTACAGGCAAATATTCAAAGTTTATATCGAAACAAAAACGAACTGACACACGAACTGTATACCCAAAATTATGATGCAGCATTGCTTTCGGAAATCTGGGTCAAACCAGAACAGATTTCTACTTTACGATGGAATATTCAAGGCTACCATCGACATCTGGCACCCCGTGCTGACGGGTATGGAGGAGTAGCAATATTCTTGAAGGAGGAATTTAAATTTGACAACATTCAATTACAAACAACAGACGATTTTGAAACACTCGGAATATTCATACCTAAATTAGATCTGGCTCTAGTAGTCGTCTATGTGAACCCAAGAATATCAAACGATAATTTAGAAACAGCCATAACAACACTCTTTAACGAAACAGCTAGATTCGGTAAAGTAGTAGTAGGAGGTGACTTTAACAGTCATAATGTAATATGGGGATGCCAAGAGTCAAACGGTAAAGGGACAATTGTACATGATGCCATAATAGGAGCTAATTTATTACTATTGAACAATGGAGCTGTAACTTACATTCCTCCAGTTTCCAATCAAAGATCTAGTGCTATAGATTTAACATTGTGTTCTATTAATTTATTTAATGTGGTTCAATGGAAAGTTGTTGATAAAAATTTCGGAGGAAGTGGACACCTATTTATTGAGATCTGTCTGGATTTAAGGATAAACCGTAAACAAAAATACTACTACGATAAACAAAAAATATCGGAGGAAATGGCACAGGTTGAGCACTGGGAATTCGAAGACTTGAAAGATCTGTCTAAACTTTCCCAAAATATAACTAAAAAACACAAAAAAATAAGCAAACATACACCAAAATATTACTGGAGCTCGGAGTTGTCACAGCTCTATGAACAAAAACAAAACGCACTACGTAGTTACAATCAATGCTGTAGTAGTGAAAACCTAGTTTTTTGGAAAAGATCTTCTGCTATTTTCTTGAAATCCAAACTTGAACACATTAAAAACAAAATGATAGAACTCTCCAGCTCCATTGATCCTAGAAATTCACATGAAAATTGGAAACTCGTTAGACGATTAAAATTCCTCCCTGTTACCAACCCTAAAAACAATTCTATAAACACCAGCAAGGATATGGCTTCACAGTTTCTCACCAGCAACTTTGGCCCATCAAATTACAGAGAACCTCTCTCGCCAGCAAACAATACAAGAACATCCATATTAACCTATCGACATTGGAAAAACTTCATAAGAAACAAATCCCCAACATCATCACCAGGTACAGACTATATAAACTATAATGCATTAAAAAATTTAGATCTACAATCAGTTACAAAAATAATAGAATTGCTAAACGGAATGTGGCAAAAAGCAACTCTAGACGATCACCTAAAGGAAATAAAAATTATCCCTATATTAAAGCCCAACAAACCACCGAATGAAATAAGTTCCAGCCGACTTATAGCGCTTTTACCAACCGTTGTAAAAATATTAAATGCAGCAGTATTAGTAGACATCCAACAAACGTGTGAAAAGAACAATGTCATCCCAGATTTATCTTTTGGTTTTCGCAAAGGTATGTCTACTGAGCATTGTATTACGTATGCAACAAACCTAATCAAAGCAGCACGAAGAGCCAACTATACCACAATTGGTGTCTTCTTTGATTTTTCAAATGCTTTTAACACAGTCGACATTGATAAATTATACAATATCATGATACAAAATGGTTTCAACGAAGATACATGCACATGGATCTACAACTTTTTAAACAACCGGAAAACCCTCATTCACACCGATCAAGGAATTGTCAGCCAAACTATTTGTACTGGAGTACCACAGGGCGATGTTATGTCACCTGTTTTATTCAATATTTACACAGCTTCTTTGCATAATACAAACCTCGACCCAGATATAACAACTTTACAGTTTGCAGATGATTTTTTAAAAATTGTCAAAGCAAAATCTTTAGAAAAGGCCATTAACAAGATGCAATCTGAAATAAACCGATTTATGGCAAAAGCTACGGAGTTAGGATTACGTCTTAATAGCTCAAAAACAAAGGCAATGCTATTTAAAGAAAGTGATAAACAACTCCACTTAAGAATGGGAGGAGAAACCCTAGAAACAGTGAGGAGCTACAAATATTTAGGTATAACACTTGATCAGGCACTCAGATACGGTATACATGTTAAAATGCTGAAACAAAATGTGCTGGACAGACAAAACATGCTAAAAATAATCAGTGGTATAAGATATGGTGGCACACCAAGAGTGATGATGCTGTACCATAGAGCTTTGTACGGGAATTATTTGAATTACGGCGCAGTAATCTATGGAGGAACAGCTAAGAAATATTGTGACATGTTAGAAGTAACGAATAGACAATGTCTGAGAATTGCTACAGGATGTACTAAAACTACACCAATTAACACATTAGCAGCAATAGCTGGAGAAGAACCGCTGACATTCAAACGCACTTATTTAGCAAAAAAACGTATTGCCTTGCATATCCATCATAACGATCTAATTGCACAACAACTACACTCTTTAGATTTGGACAACGTTCAAAGTGAAGCAAAGTACACTTTTCTAGAAAGAATTTACATTAAAAACATACAAGAATTTCAAACGATATACACAGAAACAAAACCAGAAATAGAAATAAGAGTCGAGATAGAAGATCAAATGATAGGCTCAAGAATGAAAAAGAATGAAACATCTCCAATTGTTATGAAAAAACTGGCCCAAGAAATGATAAACAACCATTATAGTCACCGTGACCAATGGTACACTGATGCTTCTAAAAGTACGAACAAATGTGGCATTGGAATTTATGACGCTTCTTCCGATACAAAGATAAGCATTTCCTTAGTAAATAATGTTAACATTGCAACTGCAGAACTTTTAGCTATAAGAGTAGCTTTAGAACAAATACACAACGAAGAAGGAACTGGAGTTGTAATTTTCACCGATTCCCAGTCAGCCTGCAAAATTTTAAAAAGGGACATTATAAACAAAAAATTTGATCAAGTCACGCACGACATATGCTCACTAGCTACAACAAAAAATGTAAAAATCCAATGGATACCCTCACATGTCGGAATAGAGGGAAATGAACATGCAGACGTTCTAGCAAAACAAGGATTAGACGGACCAATATTACTCGAGAACAAACTGAGACTTGATGATGCATACATGAGATACAAATCAGAATCACTCGAATCCACGAATTTATGGTACAGGAACATGGTGCACAATGAAAGTAAAGGAATCAAATTTTATGAACTACAATCAAATTTCTCTACCAAACCCTGGTATTGGGATATCGAACTAAGCAACATTCAAATTCGCACTTTGAATCGCTTACTAAGTGGCCATGACTATTCACCCTATTATTTAGGAGTGATGAAAATTCGAGACACAAAATTGTGCGAACTATGCAACACGAATTTTACCACCGAACATGCACTTCTCAAATGCATTCAATTCAATCATATAAGGAATCACTATGATTGGGATCGTTATTCCAATCTGATCGAAATTATTCAAAATTTTGAAGTTACAAAACTAAAGGAAATCCTCAGTTTCCTAGAGAAAGCTCGCATGAAAATTTAGAAAAACAGAAAGTTTGATCGAAAATTATGGAAAAAAGGAGCATCCCTACGAAAAAACGAAAATCAACATATAAACAAGTAGTGGTGATATAGAGTATAAAACTCTCTGCCAATCAAACAGATCCATACATACATACATGACAGGCAGAGGAAGACTAGACAGAGAGTTCTAGAGTACGAGGGTGTGAAGACGGACAGTAAAACGTGAAGGCAGAGATTTGTACAATAACGAGGAAGCGGAAATTACAGTATCTTATAGTTGGCGACGAGGAATTAAAGGAGAAGCAAAGGTAAGTGGAAAAGCATTTTTTAACAACGTCGGGTTGTGATTATATTGCTTGCTAGTGAATTGTTAGTTTTTTTCGCAATCAACGATTTTTTTTTTCGTTCGAAAAAACTGATTGATGACGAAGAGGGCGGAATCCGGGCCCCAAAGTGACGCAGTAAGATGGCTACTATAATACTTGTGCGATTGAAAAGAAGTGTTGCTAGATGTATGGAATAGTTTGAAAGAATTTTTTTACTGAATAGATCCGAATTTTGTGTTTTCTGGTGCTTTACCATAAGTGCCGGGAGCCTTGTGTGGTAGGAACAAGCTGGATGCAATGCGTTAGTGACTAGTACCGGAAGTTTTGAAGAATTATTGATGGATGTTCTGAGTGATTAAAGTGAAAATTGTCGGGTGTTATGCACACTCAAACTTGAGTCGGGAACCAAGTGTAGATGAAACATAGCTCGTGGCTATGGCTGATATGAATAAAGCTCCAGTAATTGCTTTTGCTATTGTCGAGCAGTTTTGTAAGTCAATTACTTCGAATGGCATACATATTTTTAATCCGGAGCAGGTTGAAAGTAAACATTCTACTCTGCTTTTTCAAATCTAGTTGAGCAAATGCTTTCAACATTTGCCATTCTAAAATTCGAGCTAAGTAAAAGCAATCGAAGCAATTGCTATTTTTTTATTCATACCACGTTATGTGTGATTGGAATGGAAAATAGCTGGGTGCTATGCTGCAGACACTTGAGCCGGGAGCCTAGTGTGAAAAAAAATAGCTGGGCGCTATAGTGACAGATACTTGAGCCGGGAGCCAAGTGTAAGGACAACATAGCTGGGGGCTATGTGTGATCGAAGTGGAACATAGCTGGGTGCTATGCTCACTGACACTTGAGCCGGGAGCCTAGTGTGAGAAAATAGCTGGGTGCTATGCTGCAGACACTTGAGCCGGGAGCCTAGTGTGAAAAAAAAATAGCTGGGCGCTATAGTTACTGATACTTGAGCCGGGAGCCAAGTGTAAGGACAACATAGCTGGAGGCTATGTGTGATTGGAGTGGAACATAGCTGGGTGCTATGCTCACTGACACTTGAGCCGGGAGCCTAGTGTGAGAAAATAGCTGGGTGCTATGCTACAGACACTTGAGCCGGGAGCCTAGTGAGAAAACAAAAATAGCTGGTTGCTAAAGTGACTGATACTTGAGCCGGGAGCCAAGTGTAAGGACAACATAGCTGGGGGTTTAGTGCAACTGAAGTGAAACATAGCTGGGTGCTAAATGCTTACTGAAACTTGAGCCGGGGGCCTAGTGTAGAGAAAAAAAAATAGATGGGCGTCATGCCTTATGTGTAATATTGATAGCTGGATGCTCTGGGATTAATGCAAAACATATTTTTTGAATGCTCAGTGGGGAGATAGGGTTACCATAAGTTTATTTTTTCAAAAAAAAAAAAAAAATAAATAAATAAATAAATAAAAAAAATAAAATAAAATAAATAAAATAAAAATCGTACAATGGGCCATCATCTTTGCATTGTTTAAAGGATCTGTTGCTGGGTGCAATATTTGAGTTTTTCTTTTGCCTGTTAGTGCCTGTGTTGAACTTCAGGAAAATATAGCCGGACGTTATGTGTAGCATAATTGATACTGATGAGTTATCAAAAGGTACAAAGTTTTTTTCGGTTTCTTTCATTGCAGATGGAAGAGAACCGGCCGTTGCCTATGTTCCGTTGCGAACAGATTGAAAGTAAGAAGTTAGCGAAAGCTTGGCGAGAATGGAAAGGCTCGTTAGAGTATTATTTTGATTCTTATGAGATTAATGACCAGAAGATCAAGCGGTCTAAAATGCTTCATCTTGGAGGACCGCAACTCCAGAAAGTTTTTAGAAGTTTGGAAGGTACGGAGGATTTTCCTGTTGTCTTGCTTGAGAAAAGATACTACGATCTAGCTATCGAAAGATTGGATACTTATTTTAAGCCTCGTAGTCAAGACGTTCTTGAGCGGCACATTCTACGTAATATGAAACAGGGCGCCGAAGAACGTTTTTCTCATTTTGTCTTACGTTTGCGACAGCAGCTAAATGACTGTGGTTTGGAGAAATTTACTGACGAAGCTCGAAGCATTGTTGAAGAGCTTATGATTATTGATGTGATTGTAGAAGGCTGCAATTCACAGGAATTAAAACGTAAGATTTTAGAGAAAGATCGATCCCTAGCTGATATCGAGGCGTTGGGTGAGTCACTGGAGAGCGTTAACATCCAGGAGAAAGAGATGAAGGTTGGCTCTAAGACCGAAGTAGCTGGACAATCTGAAATCTGCAAAATCAAATCCGAAAAATCAACATCTGATCGGCGTCAAGAAAGATTTGCGAAACGTTTTGTTCCGCGCCAAAACAAAACGGTTGAGAATAAATCTGGAGTTATTTGCTACGCATGTGGTCGATACAGTCACATTTCAACAGCCTCAGAATGTCTTGCGAAAGGACAACAATGTCGTAAATGTCAGAAAATGGGACATTTTGAAAACGTCTGCCGTAAACGTTCGTTGTACACGAAGGGTAAATCACCGCCGAAAAAAGTCCAAGCCATCGAGGATGTGAGTGTGCCAAATGATGGAGCGCAAGTAGAATCCGAAAATAGCAACAAAGTCTACTACACTTTCTACACAGGGAGTCAGGCCAACGTGTTCAATTGTAAAATTGGTGGCACAATGGTGGAAGTTTTCATCGACTCGGGTTCTGAAGTGAACTTGATAACAACAGAAACGTGGGAACAAATGAAATCCCACCAGGTCGTCGTGTCTAACTGCAAGAAGGGAAGTGACAAAATTTTGAAAGCCTATGGTAGTACGGATCCGCTCCATATTTTGGGCACGTTCGAAGCAGTGGTTGAAATAGGAAATAAATCAACTGATGCGATTTTCTTCGTCGTTGACGGTGGTCAACGAAACTTACTGGGAGACGCTACATCGAAGACTTTGGGCATCCTTAAGATCGGTCTTGAAGTTAAAGCAATCACGGAAACTGAAAAAATTAAACTTGCTCCGTTCCCCAAAATTTCTGGCGTGAAAGTTCGTATACAGATGGATCCCAATGTAAAACCGGTGTTCCAACCTCTGCGGCGGGTACCGATCCCTCTTGAGACCGCCATTAACGAGAAATTGGAGGAGCTTCTGAGGCGTGATATCATCGAGGTTAAACGTGGCCCTGCGACTTGGGTTTCCCCGCTAGTGGTAGCTACGAAAGCTAACGGTACAATTAGATTGTGTGTCGATCTGAGACGTGTGAATCAGGCAGTCGTTCGAGACCGTCACCCAATGCCGGTAATTGAGGAAGTAATTGCTAAAATCGGAAAAGGTAGAATTTGGAGCGTCTTAGATGTGATGGATGCATTCTTCCTATTGGAGCTGGATGAAGAATCTAGAGATATTATGACATTCATCACCCACCGTGGATTGTACAGATTCAAACGTTTGCCTTTTGGGCTTGTTTCCGCACCGGAAATTTACCAGCGGACAATGGACGAGATTCTAGCAGACTGCGAGGGTACATACTGGTATCTCGATGATGTTGGTATTGAGGGCAGTACTATGGAAGAACATGATGCCAGATTGGAGAAGGTTCTTCAGAGGTTCAAGGAAAGGGGAGTTGTCCTCAACTGGGCGAAATGTAAATTTCGCGTTTCTGAATTTGAGTTCCTCGGTTATAAAATAGCTCTACAAGGTATAACACCATCTGATGTCAAACGCGATGCACTAGCGACTTTCCGCCGTCCAGTCAATGAGAGCGAGGTCAGGAGCTTCTTAGGCTTGGCAAATTACATGGGGAAATTCATTCCAAACTTAGCAGAACTTGATGAACCGCTCAGGAGGTTGATTCAGAAAGGAATTAAGTTTCAGTGGGGAGCAGCTGAAGAAAAAGCATTTATTGATATAAAATCTTCGCTTTCGCGGGCAAGCTGCCTTGGATTCTTCAACTCGAAAGATGATACCTCAGTGTTCGCGGACGCTAGTCCAGTCGCTTTAGGGGCGGTTCTTGTCCAAACAAATGGAAAGCAGGAGGCTAGAGTTATCTGCTACGCTTCAAAATCGCTCACGGAGACAGAGAGGAGATACTGCCAGACCGAGAAGGAAGCCCTGTCGTTAGTTTGGAGCGTTGAAAAATTCCAAAACTACCTGATAGGTAGACAATTTAATCTATTGACAGATTGCAAAGCTCTGACTTTTTTATTTGCCCCTACCTCCAAACCATGTGCTCGCATTGAACGTTGGGTACTACGGTTACAAAGCTTCCAGTATAAAATAATTTACATACCTGGTCACTGTAACATTGCCGATGTCTTATCACGGTGGACCACGTTCACCCCACAAGCATTCGATGAATCTGAGGAACTAATAATCAAGGAGATAATCTCATCCGGAACGAATACTTTTGCACTGACTTGGGCAGAAGTAGTTTCCGCCAGTCGTGTTGACCCGACAATAACCCTTGTTAAAGAAGCCTTAACTACAGATAATTTCGATAATTTACCATTATGTTTCAAAGTTATATTGACTGAGTTGTGTTTTGTCGATAATGTTCTGCTCAGAGGTGATCGTATAGTAGTACCTAATAAGTTGCAGCAGCGTATTTTGCAGCTTGCCCATGAGGGGCACCCAGGCATCAGGATGATGAAAGCACATCTGCGAGCGAATGTATGGTGGCCTAAGATGGACCAACATGTAGAAACTTTTGTAAAGGCCTGTCGTGGATGTGTGCTTGTGTCCGCTCCTAACCCCCCAGAACCTATGACTAGAAAAGAGCTACCATCGCGTCCCTGGGAACACATCGCGATCGATTTTCTGGGACCACTCCCCGAGGGGGAAAATCTTTTAGTGTGTATTGACTACTACAGTCGATATCTGGAGGTAATCGAGATGCAGGAGATTACAACGAAAAGTGTCATCAAACAGTTATTAATATTATTCTCTCGTTACGGCATTCCAAGTTTTCTGCGAGCAGACAATGGGCCTCAATTTTCGTCAGAAGAATTTCGTTCTTTCTGTGACGAACAGGGTATCCATCTAGAAAGTACAATACCATACTGGCCGCAAATGAACGGCGAAGTGGAGCGCCAGAACCGTTCAATCTTGAAACGCCTAAGAATTTCGCAAGAGCTCGGGAAAGATTGGCGAAAGGAATTGTATCAATACCTTCTTACATATCATTCAGCGATCCATCCTACGACAGGACGATCGCCTGCTGAGTTGATGTTGGGACGACGATTGCGCTCAAAGCTGCCGGGTGTACCCTCTTTAGTCGGAAATGATGAAGAAGCGAGAGATCATGACATGATTGAGAAGGAAAAAGGAAGATTGTACGCGGATCATCGTCGGAGAGCGCAGTACAGCGAAATTGAGGTGGGAGATCGAGTACTAGCCAAACGGATGAGAAAAGAAAACAAGCTTAGTTCTGACTTCGCTCCGGAAGAATTTGTGGTTATGAAAAAGAAAGGGACCGATGTCATGATTCGTTCATCATCATCCGGGAAAGAATTTAGAAGAAGTGCAGCACACCTAAAAGTCATTCCTCACGAATCAACGGATGGTGAGACTTTAGAGTCTATCCCTGTTCCGGACGAAGTACCCATTGAAGAATCCCCAATAGTTTTGGACCAAACGCAAAACGAAAACCAAACTGATGCTAGTAAGCCAACCCAGAGATCAGTTAGGGTTAGGTCAGAACCAACTCGACTTAAAGATTTCATCACATATTAACGGTAAGAGCAAACGCACCAATAAGTGAGTATACGCGGCCCGGTTTTGCTCATTTCAGCGGACCGGTTTTGGGATACACACTCTTTCGCGCACCGGGCGGTAGCATAATTATTTTTAAATTTAGCATTGCACTGAGAAAACTTTTGAAGAAAATCTTAATCTTAAATTAATACGGACCGAGTAAATTTTCGGAGTCGTCCACCAAACGGCTCTTCTTATGTTACATGATCATTTTTGGTCATAAAATACGATGCTTCGAGTTTGTTTATCTGAAATTGAGTGAGAGAGTCCTGAACAATATAAAATACAAAATAAATAACTCACCATCAGAACCAGCAATTGCACTTTCTCGTTCAATTCCTGGATAAACCCGAAAAAATGTAACGAAATTGCGAATTTAACTGGTTATTAAAAAAAAATCCATCCACAATTTTAATCTCATACACATTTTTTCTTAAAATGAATATCAACAAACATACACACGCTGCGACGTCGTTTGTTTAATTCTGCTTAAATCTTTAACTTCTTTTTCCAACCAACGTGCTGACTGAAATAGTTGCTGTTCCGAAAAACTGGGTCCCATTAGTTGCAAACTTATTGAGAGACCTCGTTTCGAAAGCCGAATTGGTAGGGACAGTAATGGAATGCCACCCATACGGTTGGATACAAAAATCCTGCACAGCGCACTGGTCTCGATTATTCTTACTCCGAGAAAAATCCTTGAAGCTTCACTTAAGGTTGTGAAAGTCAGTAAAATGTTTACTACACGGAATGCACAATCAAAACTTTCAGAAAGCAATCGTCGGACTTGAAGGGCTTTTCGGAAATATTTCATGGAATTAGTTTTTGCGCAATAAAAAAAAGTTTCCGCTTTCCGTTCGTTTGTTTAATTCTGCTTAAAACGGTAGAATTTTTTCAGTGCATGTTTGATCTCGCCCCTTTCTAGTGAGCAAATTTGGTGATTTTGTCGGTCCCGACGGCAACGGCCCTATTTTGCTCACCTTCATACTAACCCCCGGTGCGGTATGGAAGTGATTAAACTCGTGAGCATTTTCACTTTGCTCGCGATTGCTGCGGATGCCCTAAGGATCAAATACATTTCTTTCAAAGAAAAAGTGGGGTGTAGGGTTTTACTTTAAACGTTGAAATATACACACAAAACTTTCGGGGCTCCACTTAGCAAAATTTCGCTGTTACTTCCCGTTAGCAAAAATATTTTTTTACTGTTGAGTTAGCAAAAAGCTAAATTTACTTGATTTTAGTAATAAAAAAAGTCATTTTACTTGATTTTAGTAAAACGAAGGTTTTTCAGCCGCTTTGTTCACAGACACCAGCCGCCGCGCCAGTAGGGAGAAAAATAAAAAGCTGTCGCGATTAAGTGCGGTTCCGGATGTTCGTTGCTGATGGTTCTTGTGGTGGCAAACTCCACAACGAAATGGTAGCTGAATCGACACCGGATGCTTACAGGGTAAGGTCTGATCTTAAAGTGTTCAGATTCTATAATTTCTCAATTTCTAATTTGTGTGTTTGTTTTTTTTTCTACCAGGATAAAACCGCAACATGAAGCGCGCCACAGGCCGGTAATGAAGAAGGACCACAACTGGAAATTCAACAAGCTGCATCCGGCAAACACCCCGGTGCTTTCTTTGACGAAGGTGGCATGGCATTTCGCTCGCCAGTAGGTGCGTTCCCAGAATAGGAAAAATGTGAAAAAAATATAAAAAATGTGAAAAATAAATTATAAGTGAATGAAATTTGTGTATTTTATTCAATATTCAAACATTCCCCTGATTCTCCAGAGAAAAAATAAAGAAACATGAAATTACGGATCCGGGCAATCTTTTTCTCCGGTTTTTGCTAGAAATTTGAGTAAAAACTGCGGCGGCTAACTTTTGTACTCGTTTGCTAAAATTTTAGTTAAAAAATATTGCTAAATTGATTGCTAAGTTTCTAGCTGGTCAAATTTGAGCAAAATTTTGCTAATTTCCGGCCTCGAAAATTTGTAGGTTGTAGGTTTTTTTTCATATCACATTATACCCAGAGGACTGAACCAGCTGTCAAATCGCATACAAACGCACCGTACCAAATTTTTGGTACCAGAACGTCAGTGTGGTTCCCGAAATAAAACACTTCACCCCATAACAGGCTCGGAATAGGGTAACATTTTGGTTGCCAAACGCATCTGTTGTTGTCATACTGCAGATTTAGAATCAATTTTAACAAGGATTAAGCTGAAAATTCTGCATTTTGTGCCCAACCATAATTTTTTAATGTGAACAAAGATCCCTTTGATTGACATTCTCGAGCCGCAGATATCATTTTTAGGATTATTGAAAAATTGCTTCTGGTTGAAATTTTTGTAATGAGGACGCCATGTTGCCCCTATACGTGTTTCACTCGTTTCATTTATCTTCTTCCTGCGGGTTTCTTGACTGAAAACTTGGTACGGTTATTTTTGTTTTCTTCAGCCCCTTGATTATACCCAGTCTTTTTTTTCTACTGAAATTCATTATAGTCCTATTTGCCGCTGATAGTGTTCGTGATATTATGCTGGTTGTTCCACCAGCACTTTCCAGTTTTGGGACAATTAACCTCAAAAACGACCATTTGTGTCGTCCGGCTGCCCGTTTTTTGTACCGAAAGTTTTTGAGGTTAATTGTCCCGTCTCATCTGAACACGCTCAGCAAGTGTGCGTAAGAAATGTCAAAAACAACTCTATTAAGGAATTGAAATAAGACATTTAGATTCAAAGTTTTTTTTAAGAACGAGAAATGTTGTATTGAAAATTACACACATCTGCAACTTTGAAAAGAATAAAACTACAATTTCACTCAAAACAAACATTTATTCGTATAAGCTAAGGAAATACATTGAAGGGATACAGAAAACATAAAACTTTCGTTCTTTTTTTGGTAAATGCGGAGATATTATCCGATTAAATACACATTTTTCGTGTTCCCGTTAATTGCATCTTCTGTCAATGGAATTCTTCGTTTCAATCGGGTTGAATCTTTTCACCAAGAAGTGGTGAGAAGTACCAATTCCGATTTCCCCGTTTTAACCGATTATGGTTCATGTTTTCTACAAGCCAATCTCACAAGGTCCTGGATGTTGCGGAGTAAAAAAATTAAGATAAAAAATAAACCGCCTAACGAAATAAATGCGAGTTTTGAAAAGTTTTCGACTACGATTTCATCATAACAGCCCCAATCTCGTTTTTCCTGTCTAACTGTCTATTCCTCGTTCTTGGGAGGGTAGCTCAGCTCGTAGATAAGCTTGCCGATTCCGACGCATCCAACCACGCTCAACACCGAGGTGGTGATGAACAGGATCTGGTCGGTGGCGCCACCCTTCAGGAACACCGGTTTGCCGTCCGGCTTCTGCAGACAAAAAGGAAAAATAATGTTTATTTTAGGATTTTACTTTTTATCCGGATAGAAGCACGCACCTGGTACTTAGCCTGGACGTTCTTCAGGGTCTTGTAGCCATCGGCAACGTTCGCGGACTGGGCGCTGGAGCTGCGAGAGAACTGGCGGCTGCTCTGGAGAACCAGGCTGGCAACGTTCTACAGAATAGAACGAAAAATGGCGTAAATAAAAGAAGCCCGTAACAAAAATTACGTAATTTAAGGTTAGAGAAAAGATAACTTTAAGGGACCCAAATTAATGCCCAATTTATCGAATTTAATATTTAAGGACAACTCCAGAGACAACAGAAAAGCTTACCTTAGCACTCATGATGAATTTACTACCGCAAACGTACGGAATACTGCAAATTTTGATGGATTGCAAAAATTTTGCTGCTGCTATCCCGTGCAGATGGAAATGTTTTTGGCTGGTCGCACGTACGCACGCAACACACACAGGCGCAGATGGAAAAATTAATTTTTTGACGTTTTCCAGACACAAAACGTCATTTTTGAGAAGTCGAACTAAATTTTTATAAACGGGTTTCACCATTGAGCTCGACTGACTGTTATGTCGTCATTTGAGGCCTGAAGCTTATTAACGGCGCGTTCGTAAATTGATTTTTTCTGGTGATGCATCGAATTTTTTGGTAGATGTCAAATCACCTTCCAATGCTTTTGCATACAGTTTGTTTAATTTACGAACGCCAGCATCGATAGAAAAAATCACTTCGATAGAAAAAATCAATTTACGAACACGCCGTAAATAAGCGATATCAATAGTTTTAATTTCATTTTTCAAATGACTTCCTCCCATTCTTCTAAAATAAAAGGCAAATTATATTTTTGTAGTTAAATTTTCAAGGGAATTATTCCTTTACACCGATTATTAATCGTGAATATTACAATAATAGGAATTTCCACGCTAATTTGCGGTGTAAAACTTTTACACCGTTAATTAGCGTGAAAATTCAAATTATTGGAATATTCACTCTAATTAACGGTGTAAAGGAATAATCCTTTGAAAATTTAATTAGAAGTAGAAATTTTTTATTTTTAAATTGAGAATTGGAAATAATTTTGGACATTGGCGAGATTTTACCTCAATTACAAGGAAAGGAATTTGAACAAATTTCAAAATTATAATTTCAATCCGTTAATTTTCCTCTGATATTTGGCAAAATTTCATCTGTCAATTTTTCTCTTAGAAATGTTTCAATACGTTTGTACATTGAATACTGATTTAATATTGCCGTTGTGATGGCCACTATTGGAACAAAGTATGTATATGAACTAGATATATTTGAACCAAATTCGTCTTTGATGGCCATTTCTTATCCAGAAAACCTTAACAGTAATTAACGAAAGCTATTTTTTGTCAGTTTTCTCAGCAGCTTCTAATGTATGCTGGATTGTTTGTGTTGCGCAAGCGAACGACAGACAGAAGAAGTAAAATTCCGGTTCGATAACAATCTTTATTATCTGGTAGATGTGTTATTAAATCCCTTTGAAGAAGACAAATGAAACCCCAATTAGGCTAAGTGATTTTTAACTTGTGTGTACATTCGTGTTCGGGTATCTTAAACATTCGTTTTTGTGTTTATAGTAATGTTTTCCACTTACGTTTAGTGTCCTTCAACTGTACCTGTGCCTGTCCTCGCAAGTAGCAACGATCCGTACTGTTTACGACTGTAGAAATTGTACATATTAGGTTAGGATTCAGTGTACGTTTTGGCACTCAAGTTACCTGCTAAATTAACAGTCACTTTTTAATTTGTTCGTGCAATGTTTCAATCGACCGTACTAATCGTGGTAGTCTAATCTAGATTAAGTAATTTAATGTTAAATGTTCCACTTTTGCGCTAAATAGTTTTAATTTTACCTTCACTTCTATTCTCACTAGCTATTCGATTTACTTTCCCTACACGAAACGTGATGTTGTTTGTTTTTGTCGTTTTCGCGCTTTTCGAACGGACCAAGGTGATCCATAAAACCCTGGTGTTACTTTTCGCTGTCAGTTGACAGCAAGTATCGATGGTGAGTGAGAAGGTTGTTGTTATTGGGGAGGTGCGTCACTCTGCACCGTCGTGACACTCCCCCTCGGTACGCCACTGTCGTCCTGTGGCTTACCTCCTGTTGCACCAACGTCTAATACAGCAACCTTGGTCGCCGGTCTTTCCAAGAGCCCCTTCGATGTCTGCACTGTCACGCGACGAACCTGCCCGTCTTGGGCTGCGATCGCTTTGACCACTCGTCCTCTTGGCCAGTAGTTCCTAGGGAGATTTCCGTCGATGATGATCACTAGGTCGCCTTCTTGGATGGGTTTCACGGGCTGAAACCATTTGGTCCTGCGTGTCAACGTGGGCAGATACTCGTTCACCCACCTCTTCCAGAACGTGTCTGCGTACTGTTGTGCCATCTTCCAGGAACGCTTCAGCACAATCGGTCTGTCGTCGAAAATGATCGGGGGCTTACTACCGTTAGATGACCCTAACAAAAAGTGATTGGGTGTGAGGGGTGGTTCACTGTCGTTGTCGATCGGTATGTCGGTTAGCGGTCGAGAGTTCAGGATCATCTCGATCTCCATCAACATGGAACGAAGAATCTCGTCCGAGGGTAAACGCGGGGGGTCGAAGTCGTTCATAGTTCTCTTCACCGACTGTATCAGGCGCTCCCAGCAGCCACCAAAATGTGGAGCGGCTGGAGGGTTGAACGTCCATTTGGTGGTCGGGCTGACGAACTCCACCTTCAGACGTTCTTCGTCGATCTGCTTCAATGCCTCGCATAACTCCCTAGAGGCTCCGATGAAGTTGGTACCCCGGTCGCTCAGGATCTCCAAGGGCGAGCCTCTCCTCGCGATGAAATTACGCAGCGCCAAGATGCACGAGTCTGTGTTCAGCGAATGCGCGATCTCGATGTGCACACCTCTGGTAGTCATACAGGTGAGCAGGACTCCCCATCGCTTTTCGGTACGTCTGCCAACTAACACGGACATTGGGCCAAAGTAATCGATTCCGGTGTACGAGAATGGGCGCTGATACGCTGCCAACCGGGCGGGCGGAAGGTTCCCCATCGCGGGAGGTTTCGGGTTCGCTTGTCGGATTTTGCACCGTTGGCAGTTTCTTCGGACTCGGTCAAACTCGGAGCGGAGACGAGGAATGTTGTACTTGAGGCGGATTTCGTTGAGCGCTGTTTGGTGGTTCTGATGATGATACGTAGCATGGTAATCAGCAATCAACAGGTTGGTAGCATGATGTTGTCTCGGGAGTATAACGGGATCTTTCGTAGCCTCATCTGCCCAATCACAGGCACCGATACGTCCTCGCATTCGTAGAACACCGTGCTCATCGATGACTGGATTCAGTTTGTACAGCGCACTGGATTTCGGTAGAGTACGTTCCCAAGGTGAATCTTCTTTTACTCGGCTGCGAATAATTCGAACTTCGTCCGGGTAAGCCTGCTGCTGAACACATCGGTAGATCGTGTTCTCAGCTAGCTTCAACTCCTCCTGCGTCAGAGCGCCTCTTACTAGGGTGGTTTTCTTGACTGTGTTTTGAAAGTTGATGAAGTAACGATGTAGGTATCCGACGGACCGCAAAAGTCGCTTCCATTTCGAAAAACGTTCGAATGAAATGATCAGTGGTTTGGTTCCTTGGTGGTGTAGAACGCTGGCACGGATCTCTTCCATAGTCGTTCCTTGATCTCCAGCATCGCCAGGCCACGAATTTTCGGGTTCTCGTAGGAAGTCTGGTCCTCGAAACCAACGACTTTCCGGCTGAAAGTCCGGCAACCTTTGCCACTTCGTTCCTTCGTCCGCTACGTTCTGCTTGGTCGGCAGCCATCTCCACTCTCCCACTTCCGTCGTATCGAGCAGTTCGCTGATCCTGAAAGCCACAAATTGGCTATAGCGCCGATGATCAGACCGTAGCCAGCACACTACGTCGCGGGAATCGGTCCAGAAAATGCGTCGTGTGATCCGGATTCTATGCGAACTCACAATGCTGCCGGCGAGACGTGCTCCAACTACTGCGGCTTGCAGCTCGAGGCGAGGAATCGAGAGAAATTTCAACGGCGCCACACGAGTTTTCGATCCGATTAGAGCACACTCCACCTTCCCTTCTTCCTCGAATCTGAAGTATGCTACGGCAGCCATTCCATTCTCGCTGGCATCACAGAAGATGTGGAGTTCGATGCTGTTACTGGATTCAGCGGATGTCGTAGTACGGTAGCAGCGAGGAATCCTGACCTGTCGGACATTCGGCAAAGTTTCGATCCACGTCAGCCACTTTTCGGTTAGTCGTGCGTTGATCTCGTCGTCCCAGCCAGATCCGGAGCGCCAAATCTCCTGCAGCAGAATCTTGAGGTAGATCAGGAAGTTACCGATGAGCCCCATAGGGTCGTACACTGTCATCAGGGTTCTGAGGACTTCCCGTTTCGTAGGTATCCTGGCACCAGATAGCAGCTCCGCGTCGTGTTTCGGTGACAACTTGAATGTGAAGGTGTCGGTTGTAGTGTCCCACCACATCCCGAGGACCTTTTCTGTTGACATCTCCGGACCGACACTAAGGTTCTTCTCCACGATTGGCTCCTCAAGCAGACTTTTAACGACATAACTGGAGTTTGAAAGCCAGTTTCGGATCTCGAAACCTCCTTGCGCATGGATCCATCTTACCTCATCAGCTAGCTTCACCGCCTCCTCCTCGGTTTCGACGCTTGTCAGCATGTCATCAACGTAGTGCTCGTACTTGATACACTGCACCGCCCTAGGGTACTGCTCCTCGAATCGGTCAGCGTTTCGATTCTTCACGTAGTGTGCACTGCTTGGAGAACATGCCGCCCCAAAGGTCATCACCGTCACTACATACACCTCGGGATCTCCGCTCTCATTTCCACTGGTCCACAGAATCATCTGGCTTCGCTGGTCTTGCTTCTTCATGGCGACCTGGAAAAACATTTCTCGAATGTCTCCAACGACGGCAACGCTGAACTCCCGGAACTTGAAGAGGACTGATAACAGGGACGTTAGCTGATCGGGACCCGTAAGCAGATACGAATTGAGGGAAACTCCGTTGACCTTGGCTGCTGCGTCGAATACAACGCGAATCTTTCCTGGCTTGTTTGGATTCGTAACCGGAAATATCGGCAAGAACCAGTCGTTCGAATGTTTCTCCGCCTTTTCCTGAGCGGAAAGTCGTCGAATGTACCCCTTCTCCTCGTAGTCGGACATTTTCGCTGACATCGCGGCCGCTAGATCAGGGTCTCGCTTCAGCCGCTTTAGTAGACAGTCCAGACGCTTCAGGGCCATTCCTCTGCTACTCGGCAAGTTTATTTGGTCATAACGCCACAATAATCCGGTCTCGTAGCGGTTTTCTATCAGCCGCGTTTCGGTGGACAGGATCTTCAAAGCGCGCTCTTCATCCTTCGACAGCATCGACCTTGACGCTCCGGCAATCCCCAGCGACTCGATCGAAAAATACTCCTTAAGTGCTGCATTCAGTTCCTTTACGTCCTCCTTGACGCACGGGCGGATGTGGAAACTGTGGTGACCACTATAATCAGAATTCCTCGCACCGGGCTCCGATGAACAGGGACCGTACAGTATCCAGCCGAGTCGTGTCTTGGACACCATTGGCTCGTTCTCACCTCCTTCAATGCTCCTCAGCGAGCTTCCTAGACGGCAGTTGTTCATTCCGATAAGGATTCGCGGAGAGGCACTCTCGTATGACTGCAGCGGTAAACCTGCGAGATAGCTGTACTTCTCCACCATCTTTGGTATCGACACCGACTGTTTCGGAAGAGAAAGATCCCGAACCGTGTGGACCTCTGGCATCTCGAACACATCAGGCACTCCGCTGATTCCGGAAATCTTCACTGCTAGTACGACCGATTCGTTTTCTTCGCGGCTTTGACCACCAGTCCAGTCGAGGCACAGCGGATAGGAAGTGCCTTTCAACCCCAACTCCTTCAGCAGACTGTGCTCCATCAAGGTAGCAGACGATCCATCATCGAGAAACGCATAGGTGTTGACCTGCTTTCCCCTACCGTAGATAGTCACCGGAACGTAACGGAACAGGACTCTCCGCATTGCCTTGGAATGCATGTTGCAACTTTCCGCAGGATTCGCCGGCTTACTATACCGCTTGTCGTCATGCAGCAAACTGCTGTGCTTATACGTGCACCCATTCTTTCCGCATGGCTCCTTCACCTGGCAGGCTCCATAGTGTTTTCGAAGGCACTTCCTACACAAATTCTGCTCCTTAACCACCGTCCAGCGAGATCCAACATCCCAATCAAGGAACTTCTGACATTTCTCGAGACCGCTGCAATCTTTTTGACACACGATGCAACTCCTAGACTTTGGGGCAGTACTAGGACATTCCATCGGTGGAGCGTCGATGCAGCAGCAAGTCTCCGAGTGCACGTTGATAAAGTTATCGTCCTTTCTACCACGTCTTTCAACTTTTGGAGCATTTACTGAAGGCAACGTAATAGTGCTCGCCGCCTGAACAACCATTCCCAGCCATTCGCCGAACTCCCAGAGCGTTGCCCTTGGCAATCCCTGTCGATGAAACGCCCAGCTCATGCTATAGGATGTCGGAAGTTTGCCAATCAACTCCTGGAGAAGAGACACGTCGAACATGTAGTCGTCCAAACCGGATGCAGTAATGGTGGCACAGACGTTTTGAACAGCCACGCCGAAGTCTATGAGCGTCTGCAGCTTCTCCTCCTTCGGTGGCGGCAATTCCCGGATCTTCTTGATGAACGAGAAGACGATAGCTTCGGGTCTCCCGAATAGGTTTTTCAACAACTCGATCACTCCTGGCAAATTCTGGGGATGCATCAGACGCCATCGCACTGCTTCCAAAGCTCTCCCTTTTAGGCACCGCTGAAGCCGCAGCATGTTCTCCTCATCGCTGAACCCACAGATCCTGCTGGAGCTCTCGTAGCTCGCAATGAAAAGAGGCCACTCTTCTGGATTACCAGCGAAACAGGGAAGCTCCTTGTTCAGAACATGCCGCGCCGAGATCTGACTCTGGTTCAACGTTGTAAACCCGAAACCACCTCCAACAGTTGTCGCTTGGGAATTGAATCCAACTCCACCACCCGTAGCACCATGTGGGCCACCAAAACTCGGCAAGAACGCCGTCGTTTGACTCCGTATTCCGGCACCACCTCCAGTCGCTCCGCCCGCAGCACCATGTAAGCCACCAAAACTTGGCAAGAACGCCGTCGCTTGAGCCCTTATCCCAGCATCACCTCCAGTCGAACCGCAGAAACTGCCAACACTCGGTTGAAATGCCGCCGATTCTGGATTCAGGCCGGTACCTCCACTGGTCGGACCAACATTCACCGCCATTCGCCGCTGCAGCAGTTGCCTCCGCTCCTCGAAATGCTTTCGCTCCATAGCCTGCTTATCCTCCAACAGCTTCAACTCCTGAGCAAGAGCGTCGCAGCTCGCTTCGCCAGCATGAATCTGCGGCAGTGGGTTCGTCGTCGAACTCGCTAGAGGCCCGGCACCAGGTAACCATGCCATAGGTTGATTACACCGTACGTTGCTTGTCGCTCCACTGTTGATCGCTTGCGGGTTTTGGGTTGTAGAACCTCCCGCCGTAGATGCACTTTCTAATAAAAAAACAGGTTGCTCACTCCGAACAGCACCTCGAGCCGCTCCAACGTTGGCAATCTGCGACGTTTGGTTTGCTCCCAAGCCCGCTGCTGATCCTCCGCGCAGGCTCGCAGCTACCTGCTCCATCACACGCTGCTCCGTATCTTTCAGCCTTTGCTCGTATCTTTCCCGTTGATCGTTGAGCTCCTTTGCCTGTTGTTCTTCCTTTTCTTTTAACATCCGGTCAAACTGCGCCTGCATAGCCGCTAGCTGCTTGGACACCTGCTGCTGCAGAAGTTCTTCCAGTCTCGGATCCGTTGGTAAATTATTCCCCGACCTTGGTATTGCACCGGCGTTGTTGTTGTTTTTGGGTGTCGACGTGCCAGCCGGAGGTTGATTAGCTGCGGCAACACAACTCGCGCAGATCCACTCCCGATCCTCAACACTCGAATCCTCACCAACACACGCAAAGTGAAACCACTGTTCACAGGAATCACACGCTACCATACGGCTAGTATCCGGCTGTTGACATAGTCCACAATTCGCACCCACTGGTGCAGTTCCCCGCTGTTTCGACATACCGACAAAATAAGCCCCCGATCGTAAACGGATTTAATAAAATGTTGCGCAAGCGAACGACAGACAGAAGAAGTAAAATTCCGGTTCGATAACAATCTTTATTATCTGGTAGATGTGTTATTAAATCCCTTTGAAGAAGACAAATGAAACCCCAATTAGGCTAAGTGATTTTTAACTTGTGTGTACATTCGTGTTCGGGTATCTTAAACATTCGTTTTTGTGTTTATAGTAATGTTTTCCACTTACGTTTAGTGTCCTTCAACTGTACCTGTGCCTGTCCTCGCAAGTAGCAACGATCCGTACTGTTTACGACTGTAGAAATTGTACATATTAGGTTAGGATTCAGTGTACGTTTTGGCACTCAAGTTACCTGCTAAATTAACAGTCACTTTTTAATTTGTTCGTGCAATGTTTCAATCGACCGTACTAATCGTGGTAGTCTAATCTAGATTAAGTAATTTAATGTTAAATGTTCCACTTTTGCGCTAAATAGTTTTAATTTTACCTTCACTTCTATTCTCACTAGCTATTCGATTTACTTTCCCTACACGAAACGTGATGTTGTTTGTTTTTGTCGTTTTCGCGCTTTTCGAACGGACCAAGGTGATCCATAAAACCCTGGTGTTACTTTTCGCTGTCAGTTGACAGCAAGTATCGATGGTGAGTGAGAAGGTTGTTGTTATTGGGGAGGTGCGTCACTCTGCACCGTCGTGACAGTTTGTATTATTTAAGAAAATTTAGCATTTCGACAGTATTTTATCAGTTTTATAATCGTATCGTGATAATATATATATGTTGCATATGTAATAACATATGTTGCAAATTGGATTCAACAAACGCTAATAACCAGTTCGAACTTATTAGAAGATCATTTTCATTCATTCGAGCTTTAACGACGATACCTTACAAGTAAACTGCTCGATATTTTAACCTTTTCGAGCAGTTTGTTACGAAAATGGTAAGTGGAACAATTTTTAAAAAAAGTTGCATAAATTCCAGATTTCTTGCTTAAAAACCCAAAAATGTCGCTATTGAGTGCATTTTACAGGTAAGTTTATACCATCTGACTCATTAACAGTGTCTAATGTTCAAATAATCCCCTTAGGCTATCGCTCGGCTCGACTTCAGCCGTGCGGGCACTGCACACCGGAAGTGCCAGCAATTTCCACTTCACACCGGCCCTGTTCGCTGAACCGCTCAAAAAGAAGAAGAAAATCGATCCGCAGGTGCTGAAAGCCCGAGAGGACCGCAAGCGTAAACGGTTGGAGAAGCAAATCCGTCGGCTGGAGAAAAATGCCCGGCAGCTGAAACCTGTGGAAGATCTGGAAGTGCCGATGGAACTGCTGGATCAACAAGATCGTCGCAAGCGTACCGGTATCAAGGTTACGGCAGAGGTGCTGGAAAGTCGGGTCTTGCTGGAGAAGCAGTGGGCCAAGTTCAAGATGCAGGAAAAGCTGGCCAACTATCAACTGTTTGATCGCGTTTTAGGCTCCCAAACTAAGGCTCTGAACGAGCTGCGGCTGGAGTCGGAGGAGCTGTACCAGCTGGCGGTGCAACCAGATCTGGCGATTGTTCCTTTGAAGCTTGAGGGACCGGTTTCCACTCCCCCGATCGAAGGCTACGAGATGCCCGACGGAGAGTATATTGACATTTCGAAAAAATACGATTAGTATATGTCTGTTGGTTGAGAAAAATTATGTAGATAAATAATCCGGGTTCATCTTTGGTCAGTGATGTATCACATATTCGGAAGAGGAAAAGAAATAATTGGTTGAAATATAAAAACTTTAATAGCTCTAAAAATATCTATTTTTGCGTTGTAAAGGTGTGTGCCGCTTTGACGCTTCCGGCAATCTTGGCTGCCTGTTCGGAACCGATAATCGCAGACAGTCGTAGAACGTCATACTTAGTCCATAGGACCGTCACCGTCATTGTACTGGCATCGATTCCATCCTTCTTATTTTGATACTCGGCCGCCATCAAATTTATCATTTCCGAGTAAAACTGTGGGTGGGCTGGCAACTGATAGAACACCAAATGACGAACGCCCTTGATGCGTGGTCGCCGGAAAAAGTGCGATCGCTCCGAGTAAAGCATAAAGTGGCTGCTTCCGTGGAAGAACATGTCCCGGGCACGGGCAATTTTGGCATCCTTGGTGTACTCGCAAATTTGTACGAAGTTGAGTTCCTCTTTTTTAAAGTAATTCCGCAGTCGGACGTAATCGAAGTACGAGGGAATAAAAACAAGGGTCCGGGCCATCGTAACCGAACGAAGTTGCGGTAATAGAACTGTGGTAAAATGGTGAAACTTTGCGTCGAATGATTGTTCGAGGGAAGTCACTTCGATACGGTGGAAAGTTTGAGGGACTTGAACGACCACGTGCCTTATGGTTCCGGTTTTAATGGGATTAGCTGAACGAATTTTTCCCCGATAGTTGGCGCATTTGTTGTTGAAAATTGATCGGAATTCGGGAAGATCAGTCGAAGATAGTAGAATGGTCTGACGATAAAAACGTGACCACCCATTAAGGCACCAGTATCGGACTCGCGAGAAGTCCGTATGTTCCGTTGATTGAGGCTGCAGATGCAGGTGATCCATCAGATGAATCACGTGATCCCAATTTTGGCTCATGCAGATCTCGGCCTGATCTAAAATCAACATTTCTATCGATGCAAGGAAATCATAATCGCGATGTGCCTCACCCTCAGCTCCAATGGTCATTCGCAGTCCCAGCGGAGATGCAAGAATCAAGTCGGAATTGTAGTACTTGGTGTACAACTTCATCGAGCTTTTACCAAACGAAATTCCTATCCGAAAGTTATCGTCTGTATTACCAGCAAAGATTTTCTCGTACTCTTCAGGCTTTGGATTGTGCTTCGGAAAGTATAAAGTTTCTCCCCCGTATTCCGACTCGAATCGCTTCCAGTTGGTGACCACTTTAGGGTTGTCTCCAGCGAAAATTTGTTTCATATTTTCTACAATTTTCAAGGCAGCACTCCTGAAAGGTACCACAATCAGAACCTTCGGCCGAACCAATCCTTGATCTCGATACTCCAGAACTGAGCTAATCGCTTTTTTAGTCTTTTTCTTTTGTTTCTTCTTGCTGGTTGCTTCAGCCAGTTTTAGATTGTGGTGCAAAATTTTAGTGGTAGACTTGACAATGTGATTCAGTGCATGCAAGCTGTAAACGAACCGCAGATCTTCACCGTTTGTTAAAGATCTTTCCGGATAGTACAGGTCCTGGTAGTTATTCAATACGGTGTAGCAATCCACTTGCAATTGATTCAATGTTTTTCCATCCAGACGCTTTAGAAGCTTCTCCTTTAAACGAACCTTATTCAGGTCAAATTTGTCTGCATCGATTGATTCAGGAATCGTTCCTTCCGAGGCAAAGGTTTCTTCATCACCCAGAAGAGTCGACTTCTGGCTTGTTTTGCTTCCATCTTTGGGAATTTCAATGACAAGCTGCCCAAGTTTCTTAAACTTGGCTGATGACTTTTGTATGATCGGTGGTTTAGCAGAAAGTGCTTCTAACATTTGAGGACTTATATTATTGTTTAAGTGAACCATAAAAGGATCTTGTTCGGAACTATCCAGCTCCATTTCCTCTTCTAATAGTTTTTCATCTTCATCAGAAACATTAAGTTCGTCTTCAGATCGCTGGTCCTCATCTGAAGCTTTATCAGAATCCTCTTCCATTTGTTGGTCTTCCTCTGAATCTGCTTTCTGATTGCTTTCGTCGTTGATTAATTCATCTCCTTCTAACTCTTCTTCATCTTCATCTTCATCATCATCATCCTCTTCCTCTTCCTCACTTTCGTCACTCTCAATGGCTTCCTCCCGCTTGGTTCCACCCTTCCGGTTACTGGTCATTGTTTTGACTAATGTTTCGAAATCGTCCTCAGCTAAATAAAGAAAACTGGAACATATAGACAAAATTCCTCCAGGTCCTCATTTCAAGATTTACTTACCCTCACTCGCTTCCGAGGACAAACCTTGATCAGCATCATCAATCGCTCCATTTCCTCCAGGTCCATTCATTTTGTGTTTGTAACGTCGTTCGGCATCCTGCTGCCGCTTGAGAGCTTCTCGTGCTTCCTGGGCCCGTTCGATATGTTTCAAGTTCTTGCGGAAGCGGGAAACCGGTGCCTTCTGGGATCGATCCTTGCGGCGCTGTTTCTTCATCCCTGCTGAAAGGAAGCGAGCCCCTCCCTTATTCCGGCCGCCCTTCCCACCCTTGTGATGGTGCTGTTTGTTGGCCATATTCACCGAAATGTGTTAAATTTATCGGAGAAAATCCGGTACTTTTGAATAGCACGCGCGCACGTTTTGCTATGCGGAAATCGGACCACAACAAAACGAAAATATCGAGCGCGAGCGAATCGAGCAGTTCTCAAAAATCGGTGTCGGTTTTAAAGTTCGAACGCGTTTTCGTATAAATATATTAAATCGAATATACACTGGAAAATGTAATTTGACAAAACATTTTGTAAATGAAAAATTTAAAAAAAAATCAAAAATTTAATTTTTTTTACATGAGATATTCACGTAAGTGGACTTCAATAAAATTAAAATACTTGGTGAGGAATGACACATTTGAGAAGTGAGTTTCTCCAAAACGTAATCCATGATAAATAAATCATGTGGTGAATTTTCATGTACACAATTCTATTTTATATGAAGCCCTGATAAACCTTGTCAATAATAAAAACATTTCAGTTTGAGTTGAATGTTTTATTTTTAATTTGGTTAATCTATTTAAAATTTCAACAGGGGTTCAAAAATATCATTTTCAGATTATCTAAAATAACCGTGCAAACTCAGCAGTTCAGCGCAGCTGTCAAATCATAAAGCGGTTTTCGCTGATTATTCGAGTGCGTGTGAAAATACGAAAAAATGGCCAGCCTATCGGACGAGGAAGTTCCCGTAACAGAAGAAACAGGTAATTTCGGTATAAAATCTTTCACAATTCCTACCCAAAATATCGGCAAATCGTTCTCATCAATGTTCCGCACAAAAAAACGATAAATTTGTCTAGTTTCTTACGCATTCGAGCCTATAAAATGGGAAACAATTTTCCTGTTCCCTCCGACGGAGACGGAGTGCCGCCACCGCCATTAAAAAATTGTCGCGTTTGCATTTTTTCCTTGTAATTTTTTTTGTTTTCACAGCCGTTGCATGGTTACCGTTTATCATAAATTTGGAAACGATTATTTTTCGTTTTGTTCGTATTTTTCAGGACGCCGCTCAACGCGGTCCACGCGTAGTGCCAAGAATGCTGCTACACCGGTTCCCCCCACCCCCACCAGAGCGTCTCGCCGAGGCAAAAAAGCCGAATCAGTGGCGCCAATGGAGACGGAACCGGAACCGGAAGTGCCGGTTGTCCTTGAAAGTGAAGAGGTAAATTTGATACTTTTATTGTATAATCTTTAATTTAGGTAAGATTCAATATTCTTCGAAGAATAAAAAATTATAACAATCTGAGGTTATTAAACCAAATTACATATCTAAATGCACCTTTTAACTTTGAGTCAACTCGAGTAAACTTCAATCACTGATGATAGTTTTGCGTTTGTGAGAAATTGTGACGTTTTCCGATTTCTCCCGAGGGACTCCTCACGGGGTCCTCGAGAAGACATCGCAAGGGCCAACTGATAGTTTGTTTTAAAACAAAAATTGACACGGAAAAAAATAGAAACATACTGATACAGTTTTTTTTCCCAATTTTCAAGGTGCCAATGGAATCGGAAGAACCGGACACCAAACAAGTAATGGAACAACTGCAAGACCTTATCGTCCCGGTCATAGGCACTGAGCAAAAGTTGGCCGATGAGCCGGATTCGAACAATCTGTTCGATGCGATCCAGCAAGAAGAAGAAAAAGCGCAAAACGAAGAAGATAATCAAGAGCCCGCCTTTGAGGAGGATGTTTCGTTCATTCCGAATGACGACGAAGAGAAAGAATTGAATGGGGCAGATAACGGGGATGAAATTACTGGAAGCAGTGACAATGCCTTGGCCGAGGGTCTCGCCAACGGTTTGACCGAGGAAGATTCCAAGAACACTGATTTGGATGCCGAAATGGTTTCCGATGAGGAACTTCCTCAGCCAGTCAAGGAGAAGGTACACGATGCAGAGGAAGTGTCCGATGATGAGCTGCCTGGTCCGAAGGCCGCCGAGTTGCCAGCTGAAGCGGAAGTTGTGTCTGAAGATGAGCTACCAGCAACTAGTAAAGCAGAAATTCCGGAAGATGCAGTTCAGGTCTCAGACGAAGAACTTCCACCGCCTCAAGCTGCTAAGCTTCCGGAGGATGCGGATCAGATTTCGGATGAAGAGTTGCCCCCACCGCAGAAGGCCAAGATTCCGGAAGACGCTGACCAAGTTTCGGACGAAGAGCTACCGTTGCCTCAAACAGCTAAACTTCCGGAAGGCGCCGATCAGGTATCCGACGAAGAACTACCTCCACCACAAAAAGCAAAACTACCGGAAGACGCTGAAAGGGTTTCGGACGAAGAGCTTCCGGTGGATGAACCTACCCCGGAGAAAAAGAAACGCAAGTCAGAGGACGAAGAAAAAGGTACTACGGAGAAGAAGGTCAAAGTCGTTGAGACTTCCGCGGGAGATTCCGCAAAGGGGTCTGAATCAACAGAGAAGGAGAAAAAGGAATCCAGCAAGCGCAAGATGGAAAAGGATGAAGGGGCTTCCGATAAGTCAAGTGAAGCTCCGGAGAAAAAAATTAAAGCCGATCCTCCGCCAGGTATGTGTCAATGTGTATGTGAAAACAATGTTTTGGACTAATAAATGTTAAATTTCAGAGCCGGAGAAGAAGAAACTACCCGATTTGGACAAATATTGGAAAGCGGTCAACGATGATTCCACCGATTTCACCGCTTGGACTTATTTGTTGCAATACGTTGATCAAGAGGTGATGATCCTTTCTTTCTTTTCAAGCATAAACTAAACGTCATTTTTTTCTTTTCATCAACAGAGTGATATAGAGGCGGCCCGGGAAGCGTACGACGCCTTCTTGTCTCACTATCCGTACTGCTATGGCTACTGGCGCAAGTACGCTGACTACGAGAAGCGCAAGGGCAGCAAGCGCAAATGCGAGGAGGTAAGTACCGATCCGATTCCGTACTCCCGTTTCATTGTCGTCTGTTTTTTCTTTCTCTCTCTTCAACTGGTTTCATCGGGCACGAGTGCTATTGCAAATCTGTGTGTTGTTGAAAAGAAACCAATCAAACCGAGTTATAAATTGCCAGCACAGTTCACTGAACCTAAATTCGCCTCATCAGCACAAGCTCAAAAGTTCTTCTTCGATCAGGGTCGCCGGAAGGAACGACTCCGGAGACGGCGACGACCGTCGTTTGATTTTTGTTTGTTTGTTATGTACGCTATTATAGATACGTTACTATTGTTAAGATTGAAACGGAATCTCTGGTTCCGGGACGATCATTTGCAGTGTAAAATTCTAAACCAAACGTATTGTGAATTATCTCAGAAAATGCTTGGTACAATATATTGGTTGCTCGTTCGAAAACGAGCCAAAGCAGAAGTAGAAGAATTTCTGTCCGCGTCATTCGAGTCATATATCTTCCGAGCAGAAAGAAACGCGGCTGCATTCGGTAGTACAGTTTCATTGTCGTTCTTGATAGGTTCCATTACTGGGAATCCATAGTCATCCTGTTAGCAAAGGGAATATCAAATTAGGTGATACAGCGTTTAGTTCAGAAACATAATTTTTACTGTGAATTCTGTCGGTTAGTTAGATCTAGGTTTTAAATTAAAACTGTCTTGTTTAATGTTAATTTTTATCTATATAACTTTTACTCAATTGGTGATTATTTGTGATGAAATTATAGGCAAAGCATTAGTTTCGAATGCTTTCCAATGCGGTTTTGTTATACCTTTTGAATTTAATTAATTATAAAAACTTGTAAGTGTTAATGAACCTGCCTCTACTGGTTGCTCTCTCGTCGTACCATCGGTGGAGTAAGTATGATCGTAATGAAATGAATGAAATATTTTTTTATATGACATGTAAACTTATATTAAGTATTTAGCTAAGACCCCGCTAACCCTAATAGAAAAACTCTTCCAATCCCACAGGTTCTAGGTGATCGAGAATCGGTTGTGTTTATTGGTTAAATTCAGCAGATTAATTCCAATTCATAGAATCGTATTCTGCGCCAAATTTTACCTCTTATTCCCTACTCCTGTAAGCGCACGGATTTTTTTCGAAATCACGTTTCTCAGCTGAAGCTGAGACAATGGAATGAATTTTGTGGAGTGTTCCTCCTTTTACGAGAATTCAAAACTTGACACAGTACATCAGCCTCTCGACTGCATTTTACTGCAGAATGATCTTAACGCCATTATGTGTAATTTGTAAGTTTCTCAAGAATACCAAATAAATCTTTCTATTCCTCAAGGGCATCACCAAAAGGCTCCGAACATCCGGACGCGGGCGGTTTGTATGAAAGCAATCAAATACTTGTCCATGTGTGTGGTCAAAAATATTTCTTCCCACTTCTCAATAGGGTCAGGCGAGGCTGCGGCCGCCTTTCGAGAACCGGACAACCGATCATCTGAGAGAGTGATGATAACTCAACCAGCAGAGAGACCAGGCAGAGAGCAAATAATCACCAGTGTTTTTTTTTCTATTCCCGTTCAAAAGTAGGAATCGATAGGGATGTTAGGTTTTTTTTCTGGTTCATTAGGGTCAAATGTACTGATACTTAGCTGATGTATTGTAATGATAACTAAGATAGTTAATCCGCACGTTAAGGCTCATAAAAACACATCTAGGATTGAGCAAAGGAAGGTTTCTCTGTCCATCTCTCTCTGTGTAAAAAGGTCGTCTTAGAGACTTCTTTTGTATTCGTAACGAACGTAAAACGGTCATTCTACATTTTATGTAAGTGCCATGAAATATGTCAAATATTTACAACGGAAATTCCCTTTCCGCCATCCGTTTTTGTTTGTTTCTCTCTCCAAATCCTCTGATAGGTATTTGAGCGAGGTCTCAAGGCCATCCCGCTTTCGGTGGATCTGTGGATACACTTTCTGACCCACGTGAGAACCAGCCAGCCGGATGAGGAAGAAATTATTCGGACCCAGTTCGAGCGGGCCTTAACGGCTTGCGGGTTGGAGTTCCGATCCGATAAACTTTGGGAGGCGTACATCAAGTGGGAAACCGAGGGCAAACGAATTCAACGCGTTGTGGCGCTGTACGATCGACTGCTGGCTACTCCCACCCAGGGCTACGCCAACCATTTTGACCAGTAAGTTGATGATTGTTCGTCTTCAGACAAGAATTTAAATTTAATTTAAATCTTTTATTGCATGTGCAGCTTCAAAGAAGTAGTGAACAACAATGCGGTTCACACTTTAGTTAGCAAGGAAGAATTCCTGGAGCTGCGAGCATACGTTCGGGAATCGGCTCGTAAACGCAAGGAAGAAAAAGAGAAGAAACGTTCAGTCTCTAGCGACAAGGAAAAGGAAAAGGAAAAGGATCGCAAGGAGAAGGAAAAACATCACGATGAAAAGACCAAGGAAAAGTCAAAAGAAAAAAGTGATAAAGAACAAGCGTTAGAGGCGAAACCGGAGAAAGAAGGCGATGAGCCAATGGAAACGGATGAAGGCAAACCGGCAACAGACGGTGCAGAAGTGAAGGAGGATGAGAAAGAGAATAAGGAACCGGTCGAAGAGGAAAAGCCGGCGGAAGTGATAGAGCCAGAAGAGGAAAAGGAAGCCGACGATCATGTGAATAGTCCGGAAGAAGCGGACACTATTAAGGACAAAATTATTTCACGACGCAAAAAAGTTCACAAAGCCACAGTTGCTGCGGTCACGGCTCGTTGGACCTATGAAGAGGGCATCAAGAGGCCATATTTCCACGTGAAGCCGTTGGAGCGTTGTCAACTTAAAAATTGGAAAGAATATCTGGATTTCGAAATCGAGCAAGGCGATGAGAAACGCATTTTGGTACTCTTTGAACGGTGCCTCATCGCGTGCGCTTTGTACGACGATTTCTGGCTGAAGCTGGTGCGATACCTGGACGGCCGAATCACCGAACCGGAAGTCGTTCCGAAAATTAGGGATGCCTACGAGCGTGCTTGTACAATTCATCACCCCGATAAGCCAAGTCTGCATTTGATGTGGTCCGCGTTTGAGGAAACTCAAGGAAATGCCAATAAAGCGGCTGAAATTTTGGTAAATTTGGAAAAAGTTTGTCCCAATTTGATGCAGATCGCCTATAGAAAGATCAACCTGGAACGACGCCGAGGTGATCACGATAAGTGCGCGCAATTGTACCAAACCTATATTGGTCAAGCCAAGAGCAAATCCATTGCAGGCAATTTGGTCATCAAATATGCACGGTTCCTGCACAAAATTCGTAAAGATATCGAGCAAGCGCATAGTGTGCTGAAAAACTACTTGGAAAAGGATCCCCTGAACACTCGTGTGGCACTACAGCTGATAGATCTTTCGCTGCAACGGGAAACGGTCAACGAAAAAGAGGTGGTCGAGATCATGGACCTTTTCATGGGCAGCGATGGTCTCGAGTCGGATCAGAAGATATTATTCGCCCAGCGCAAGGTGGAATTCCTAGAAGATTTCGGAAGCACCGCTCAGGGACTGCAGGACGCGCAGAAGGACCTGCAAAAGATTATGACAAAGGCGAACGAGACTAAGAAGAAGAGGTATGCTTTTTAAAATTTATACCTCTGAATAGTATTTATTTTTTTTTTTAAATCCACAGGGAACAATCTCCACCGAAGAAAGCATCGAAGGATGCAAATATCAGTGCGACCGCCGGAAACACGTCCTCCTCCGCGGCTTACGCAACTGCGGCCAGTAGCTACGGCAGCTACGGGGCCAATGCTTCGTCTTACTACGGAGCCACCTCTAGCCAGCCCTATCAGTACGATAGTTCATCGTACGGCTACAGCACCTGGAATCAGCAATATTCCCAGTCCGGTTACGGCAACTACACCGGCCAGTGGAGCGGCTATGGAAGTTACTACTAGGAAGATGACGACGACGAGCGCTTTCGTGTGGATTTTTCTTATTTAGACAACAATCAGGTTTTAACACTTTAGTTTGTAATTTTCGTTTTTACAACGCAAATTGTTTGAGACGATAGGGCCTTTTAGCTCCGTAAGTAACAATCTAACCATTTTGCCGCGTAGCAGAAAACGAACGCTACTAGTGTATGGGTCATAATTGCTTTGGAAGAGATTTCCGTTAGCTCCCCGGAGCAAGGCTTCTCATTTAGTTTATAAATGGACAAAAAGAGACTTATACTTTTCTGATGACCACACACTATGAGTGTGCTTTTCGGCTATTCGGAACACTGTATTCCATGGCACCACGGATGATGCTTTTTTCCCAGGCAGTTGCATCGGTTTTCTTAATGCACACTGAATAAAACACAATGATTGTCATTATGTGCAGATATTGCTCACGTTTTATTGAATTCCAAAATACCTAGATAAAAAAAGGAAATGAAAGACAAAAATTTAGTCCTCGGTAATCTGGAGGGAATAAAACGATAACTAATATACCAGACCACAAATGTAAATCTGCTACTTAATCTAGAAAAAGAACGCTCCAAAATTCTCAACGTTCAATCGAGTCCAATGGCACAATATTGCATCCCAACAACCCTCGACCGGTCCAGGATTTCGGGGTCAAAACCAGCTCCAGCAATCGGCCCTCGCGTCGAACTTTCACCAGCACGGTTTTGTTTTCACAACTTCTGACCACCATCGCAATCTGGGACAGATCCTTAAAATTGTTAGAATTAATCGTTCCAAATTCGACAATTTCGTCACGCAGAGCTATGCCCTAAAAATGTAAGAGAAAATCAATAAAAAAAATTCTACGATTAAAGAATGGCTACCAACCGCTTCCTGTGCGGGTGACCCTTCGCTGACGACGTTAACTTTAGCGATGGGTCGCAACGTGGCCAGCCTTGGCGACGGAATAGCGCCTGAGGAGGAAGTACCATCCTCGATATCCATGGCTTGCAGCTTGGTGGAAGCTAGATTTTCCCGCTGCTGGTCGGCCGATTCGGCATGAACCCTATGAAGCCCAGACTCGATTTGCTTCATCAGCGCCTTAAGGTCGTTCTGAAGGCAGATGATGCGATGTCTGGCTTGCCGAACCTGGTATACATCAATGTCATTCCGGGGGAAACCCGAGCCGTCTACTAGTGGATCGTCCATACCAATTTTGTTCTATACGAAAAAAAACAACGATGACAATGCGCAATTTAAAGCTATCGGATTAATGCTTACCGCCCGGAGGATTTGACCCTGCTCGTTGATGTTCCGTTCGATGTTTTCCTTATGCTGCATCAGCTCCAGCACCGAATCGCGGGAAGTTGTTGCCGGGACCACCATTGTAAGCGGAGATAACAGGAAATTTCCGTAAACAATCGCAGAAGAAACGAATTTCTGGACCAAATTGTTTGTTATGATACACGAATGTTGGTGCTACAATTTTGACATTTTTTATGTTGCAGAGCGAGGGGCAACTTGATGGATTTTCATATATATACGGGTTGAAAATAACGCTATAAAAGCTATATAAAAGAGAAACATCTGCATGATCAGGATAAAAAAAAGACAGAGGACGACACCCGACTGACCCAAGGTTCTTAGATACACTAGGTTCTCCGACTTTCACAGTAAGTAGGCGAGGAGTGAGCGGGGCTCTCAATGAGTTTGTTTATTTTTTGCTCAGCTTTTCTGGGGTTTGTTGGTAAACAAACTTCATGAGTTCCGTATAGTTGCATAGCTTACATAGCCAAAATGGCTGAATCGGGAATTCGTTATTCGGGAGCACCTCCTGAATATATACCCACCTTGGGCTGACCCACGATTTTCTTTTCGACCAAACCGACCCTCCTGAATGCCCTGCATGCAATAGCACAATCACCGTCAAGCACATCTTATGCAACTGCATCACCTTTTTGCCAGAGCCAGCTATCGAATAGTCTCCGATAAATCCTGTCAAATTGTCCCATTGAAGAGGAAAAGTTATTGGCCTTCCTAAAACGCAGCAAACTGTTCCCACGAATTTAGATAGGGATGGGATGAATAAAACCAAGAGACTTAAAATCCCAAATAAAACAACAAAACAAACAAGGATGAGAAAAACATATCTGTTCGGCTATATGCATATTATCGAAATCTTGGATCCTAAAATCTTCAGAATTATTTTCTAGCCCAATGTTCAAACTCTAAAGTGAACTCTATAAGCTTGTATCGATTTGGAATTCTCCAACTCGCCAGATCTTCATCTAACTCGCCAGATAAAGGTATTTATATCTGTTCAAATCTGAAATCTAATATGTGTTTAATCTGAATTTAAATTTAAAATCTCGAAATCAAAGTCTTAAAATTGAATAAAAAAATTGATTCAGAAAACTTTAGAACTAAAATATAAATTTTAAATGTGAATCTGAAACCAAGAAATAAGGTATTTTCACTGTAAATGAAATTTACTGAAGTACTGAAATTTGAATCTGAATAAATTGTTTTCAACCTTAAAAACAGAATAATGATTCCTAAATCTGAACCTAGAATATAAATCTTAAATTTGAATTTTGAAATCTTATTTTTATATTAAAATCTCATTTGTCAAATTTTTTCACTCCGCTTTCAATTTCAGTGTTTCCAGGATGCGACAAAAAGTTTGTCACGTCTCCGCGTGACACTTTTAATTGATGTTGCAAAACTAAACCAAATCATCCTGACGGACCAGAAAACAACCTCATCAAAAATCACAACAGAATGATTTCACACTCGGTTTGAGAAGGATCGCTAAAATCGTGCTTAAAGGTATTATTAATTTGGAAACGTTGATTAGCTTCGACTAAAACTGGTTCAATAGTTCATAGAGATTGTTTTACAAAACACGTTCTATGGGGTGTTGAGTTGGTTGAGCTTAGATCAATACTCAAAACTGATCAAGGTGCACGGTTTTGGGGG
This sequence comes from Uranotaenia lowii, assembly GCF_029784155.1. Classification (NCBI taxonomy): domain Eukaryota; kingdom Metazoa; phylum Arthropoda; class Insecta; order Diptera; family Culicidae; genus Uranotaenia; species Uranotaenia lowii. The sequence continues at coordinate 14,014,311 of NC_073691.1, read as the reverse complement.
AAATTGTGCAACAAAATAAATAGACCTCCCGCACGAGGTCTGTACGTTACACATCTGTGGGCCGGTAAAAGTTCGGCAGCGAGAAAAACAAGAAGAACTCCGCACCGTATAAAGTTGTCAGAAAATTCGATAAAAATTTTCCCGTGCCGTGTGATTGTCGCGTTCACGCAATGATTATTGTTCGGGAATAAGTGGGAAAACGGTGAATTAAAGCACGGAAATTTTGCTCAAAATTTCTGTTAATGGCCTGAATGTTCGAAGAGAAGTGTTGAAAGATAAATCGGAGAAGCGGAAGCTCGATTTGTTTATCGTGTCTGCTAAGGTGTCCATCTTGCGTGGTGAAGAAAGTGAAGTGCGAGAATCGGCAACAAAAGTATAAAAAGGTGCTACGCCATCCCGGTCAAGTTTATCCGGTTTTTCCTAGCTTGGTGACCGCTGTATTTGCTGGTGATCTCTAGTTTGGAGTATTGAAACCCAGAAGAAAGTGTGTCGATCAGTGTTCGTAGATAAAAATTTGAAGAAAAGTTCAAATGACCCTGCATTCGCTGTTACGGCGTCGGGAAAGTGGGTTCCCGGTGCGGTTCGGCGACGGCGATGCGGTGCACCGAGCCATCTACTACTCGCTGGAACCGAAAAAGAGCTGGAACGATCAGCGGAACGCCTGCAATACCTGCGAGTATGGGGGAGCGTACAATTTAGAATTTTCCCCGGATGGGTAAGTGAACGATATTTATTAAATATTTTGCAACATGCCCAGCTTATGATGTGCCTCAAGGGTCTCATCTTAGAGCACTTATTTTAATGCTGTTTGTAGATGACAGTATTATTTGTTAATTTATAAAAAAAATTGGTTGTCTCACCCCACTGGTTTAGAGTTGACCCTATAGCTAAACAGTCTATAGATCCCTTGGTTGGCTCGATTCATTGGCTATATCTCGAAACTGGATTGTCTTACAAATATCAAAATTTTAATGTTGTAGAAAAATCTGCCAACAATGTTGTTATCTAAAAAAAATATAAATAAAATTCTCTGATTTGTTGAACTCAGTTTGAAAAAATTAACGAAATGTGACTTGAAGATCTTTTTTATCACTTTAAATGTGCACTGGCCTATACTATGCGATTGTATACCGATTGGCATAGTCATTTGGCATAAAGCCCCTTCGCTCTCTGCCCGAATCACCACCCACCGTACCTACTCGGAGAGCAAACAAACACGTTTTGCTGGACGAGGTGCTTGTAGTTCTAGAAATTCAGGAATGATTTTACGTTTATAATTTTCATATTTTTGTGAAATCTCACAGCGTGATTTGTTGCACCTCACTAGAATGAAGATTAAATATGCTTTCCAATGAATATACTCTTGGTTGGTCCAAACAAAGTAAAAGCACTGATAATCCGGGTACAACCTGACGGTGGACCACAAAAACAGATGAAATTTCAATTTGTAAAAAAATCGCGCAAAGTAGTGAACTTTGAAAAATTCCAGTAAATTCAATTTTTGTTCCATCAAAAATCTAAAGACAGCAAAATGTTAGAATTTTAATGCATTTTGTAGTCATATTTTTTTCAAAACTCTACCATCGCTCAAACAGTATTTACTAGCAATCGAATGAAAAGTAGGTTTTTAAGACCACTTTTTTAAACTTTTTGTGACCATTTCATTAAAAAAAATTTAAAAAAATATTTCTTGTCTTCATGATGTAGGCATTAACTTCAGCTTTCATATGCATAAGGCAAATATTTTTTTGGACGTGTAACATATGAACTACAGCAGTTTTCGTGAGGCATGTTTTTTCGGATTTTTTTTCTTTCATGCTGAATAACGAGAAATCTGGTAACTTTAGCTATATATAATGTTCTAAACATATTTTACTGACATTACAAGGTTTCTTTTGATGTAAGTTTTGTTTAAATCGGTCTAACACGCCAAAAGTTATAACGATTTGAGCTTGTGGTGTCAAATTGACACCACAAGTGCTAATTACACGCTAACTTTTGGCTACCCCTTAAAGGCGTAAAATTGACCCGTTATTGAGAACCCCCATGATCTGTCAAATAACGGGTCATTATATCGGATCAATATTACCCCTTATTTTAAAAGGCTCGATTCCCTTCAAAAAGGGCAGTTTTAGATGCGTTACATTAAAAGCGTTGAATTCGGCATGATGAGAGATGTTGTGGTAAGTTTTAATTGTAACAATTTGAATTGTATTCTTTCCGAATTTATATTCATTCATTTTATTTCAGCAGCACAGCAAAGTTCCGGACGAGCCAGGCAGACACAAATAGAATTTAACATGAAGACACGCACCGAGGCGATCTAAAATTGAAGGTAAGATTGATGGTTAATGTTTTCTTAGCTTAAAATCTAATCTTTTCTTTTCTTTCAGGATGCATCGTAAGATAATTATAATTTTATTTAAGTGAATCCAAATTTGAAAAAAAATTGGCATCTCAATAAACTAAATGAAATAAAACATGTTGTTTTTATTTATTTTCCAGGGGACACATTCTCTATAAATAGAACCTTTAATTTCCACCATACGGAAGCTTTTGGAATAAGGGGTAATTTTCATCCGCTGCGTTTGAAATAAGGGGTAAATTTTATCCGGTGCAAGCGTTATCAAGCTGAGTACCCCTTAAAGGGTACAGCGGCTGTATCCTTTAAAAGGAGTTCTCCCAGTCTCATCGAATAACGGGTCAAAAGTATTCGTTAAGGGGTAGCCAAAAGTTAGCGTGTAGGGTAATGAAATCTAATGCGGATGAGGGTTAAAAAAATTCAAAAAATATGGAAAAGAAAGTTGGGTTTTAACTTCGATTTTTGTTGATCCATGTTGAAAATGCGTATTTGTATTATTGAAGTTAAATATTGTTAATTTAATATATTTACATCACTTTTTTCCACTTTGATGACAATTGTCTCCAGTTGCAACGATGGATTTTTTTAAATAGATTTCGTTTTCATCAGATTACTTAATTTTTTAAGCTTATTATACCGGGCGTTCGTAAATTGCTATCTACTCGTAGAAATAAAATGATGTTTTTGGTCGAAGTGATTTTTTGAATGTAATCAAATGCTTTGGATGGTTTTTTGAAATCCAAAGCAAAATAAATCGATCAACAGATGCCTTGCTCAAAACCATTAATTTACGAACGCCCCGTAAGAATGGCTAGGAATGGATACTGTCTTATGGCACTGTTGGAATAATCGGCAATCAAAGAATGCTGGTTACCGGTCACCTCTTTGGAAACGGAAGTTTTCTTTAATAAACAACCGTGAAAATTTTCTCAGTCTACATTAAGCTCTCCACCAAGCTGCTAATAAATCTTTTCTACTGTTAAATTCTGTTTAACTTATTTTAACCAAATATCAAGAATCAAGAGGTTATGGGCGACTCACGCAAAGATCCGGTCCACGGGATCCCGCAGTTCTCGGGTACCGGCTTTGACAATTGGCGCTTCAGGGTGGAAGCTTACTTGAAATCGGTAAATCTTTTGGACGTGGTCAAGAACGATCCCCCGGCGGTTCTGGCTGAACGTGCTAAGTTCCTGGAGAAGGACGGAAAGGCGACGTATTTGCTGATTTCGTTCATTCACGATGACCTGCTGCACGTTGTACGGGACAAGGAGACGTCAAAGGAAATTTGGACAAGCCTGGAGAACGTTTATGCCAAGAAATCCGTTTCGTCGCAGACCTTCATCCGAAAGCAACTTGCGAAGCTAAAAATGGTTGAAGGATCGTCAGTGAAGGACCATTTGAAGATCTTCGAAGACCTTATTCGTCAGCTGAAGTTGGCCGGAGCGAAACTCGAAGAAAACGACGTTGTTGCTCAGCTTTTTGCTACTCTTCCCGAATCGTTTGATCCCTTAGTTACCGCCTTGGAGAATCTGGGAGAGGAAAATCTGAAACTGGACGTGGTTCGAGAGCGCCTTCTTGCAGAGGAATTGAAGAAAACGGACCGAGTTGCAGATTCCAACCAAGAAAAACCTGCTGCTTTTCAAGGATCGAAACACAGGACAGCGTTCGTTAAATTCACGGGAAAGTGCAGACGCTGCCAAAAGAAGGGACATAAGGCCAAAGATTGTCGTGTCAAGCTTGCGTCGGACGGACGAGCTGAAGCTAATGCTGCAAGTGGAGGTAAAGCGATAGCCTTCATGACTGGAAGGAGTTTTTCCGAACGAGCGACGGGTGTCGTGACCTTCAAATTGGATTCTGGGGCCACGGACCACCTCGTGAACGTGAAACACTGTTTCGCTGACCTTACGAAGCTGAAGGCACCGGTGATCATCAATGTGGCGAAAGATGATCAGTCGCTGATATCCTGGCATCGAGGAACAATTACGGGTGTCAATAAGGAAGGCGTCAAGCTGGTCCTGAAAGATGTGCTGTTTGTTCCTGATCTTCGAGAAAATCTTCTCTCTGTGAAGAAGATGGCGAAAGCAAATTTGGACGTTACTTTCAAGAAAACGGAAGCAACTGTGCGGTACGACGGCAAGCTGATCGGAAAATGTCCCGTTCGTGGTGACCTTTACGAGCTTGATTTGGTCCTCGATACTGTGGCGGCCAACTTGTGTGGAGCTGTGAGCGGTAATCTATGGCACCGTCGACTTGGCCATTTGGGCATCCAGAATTTGCAAGCACTTGTAAAGCACAACATGGTAACAGGTATTTCCGAGGAACCAGGTAAATTGGATTTTTGTGATGTATGTGTTCTTGGAAAGCAGTGCCGAGAACCATTCTCGGGTACAAGAGTCCGTGCTTCAAGACCTTTAGAGAAAGTTCACTCCGACGTGTGTGGTCCTATCACACCGGCAGCTTGGGATGGTTCTCGGTACTTTGTCTCGTTTATTGACGATTTCACGCACTTCGCAGTAGTGTATCCCCTCAAGAAGAAGTCCGAGGTATTCCAACGGTTCCGAGAATACGAAGCGATGGCAACTGTCGCTCTAGGACATTCAATTTCGAAGCTGACTGTGGATCAAGGCAGAGAATATTGCTCCAAGGACCAGCGGGAGTTTTACTTGTCCAAAGGGATCCAGGTTGAGTCAACTGCAGCGTATACACCGCAGCAAAATGGTGTGTCAGAACGATTCAATCGAACAATCATCGAAAAGGTTCGTGCGATGTTGTCCGAATCTCAAACTCCGAAGTACCTGTGGAACGAAGCGGTTCTGGCTGCGGTGTAGCTAACCAACAGAAGTCCAACGAGTGCTCTATCTTGCCAGAAGACCCCTGCGGAAATGTGGACAGGCCACAAGCCAGACCTGAGCAAACTTCGAGTTTTTGGCTGTAAAGCGTATGCTTGGGTGGCGGCGCAACAGAGAAGAAAACTGGACCCGAAAAGCAAACTGGCTGTGATGGTTGGCTATGCTCCAAATGCTTACCGTCTGTGGAATCCAGAGAAGAAGGAATTGTTCCTGTCAAGAGACGTGAAGTTTGATGAAAATAGTTTTCCGTTTGCTGCTAAGGTTCCTTGCGAAAGTCCGTCGAGTGTGGTCCCTATTCAATATGATTTCCAAGTTGAAGAAGTGCGGCCACATGAAAACCCCGTTGAAAGCGAAGAGGTGCCCCCGCCGGATCAGAACAGAAGCATCATGACTGACGACGAAGACGATGACGTTGACGAAACCGGAGCGCTCCCTTCGCAAACAGACCGTGGTTCGAACCTCGATATGGTAACCCCGAGGCGCGGCGAACGGGAGCGCAAGCTCCCCGGTAAGTTTAAAGACTTTGTTGTTGGAAAACTTTTCACTGCCGCGCAATCCTGTCCTACAGATATTGTTCCAAACGTTGATGCTGTTGTGGGACAAGATGAGGTCGAACATTCCATTTCCGATGCTCCTGAGGCGTATAAGGACATTGCTGGGCGAGACGATGAGGTTTTCTGGAGGCAAGCAATCGATGAAGAACTGACGTCCCTGGCTGACAACCACGTGTGGCGGCTGGTAGAACGACCAGTTGGCGTGGTTCCACTCAAATCCAAATGGGTGTTCCGGGTCAAGCAAGACGAAAATGGAAAACCTGTGCGATACAAGGCTCGTTTAGTCGCTAAAGGTTTCCTGCAGAAGGCTGGCGTCGATTATAGCGAAACTTATTCCCCTGTTGCTAAGTTGGCGACAATACGAACTGTTCTGGCTGTAGCGGTGCACCGGAAGATGTTCATCAATCAACTCGATGTCAAGACGGCGTTCCTGTACGGTGAACTAGAAGAAGACGTCTATTTGTCCATACCCGATGGAGTCACCGCAAAGCCGAATCTGGTGTGCAAGTTGGAACGGTCACTGTATGGACTCAAGCAAAGCCCACGATGTTGGAATAATAAACTGAATGACATCCTTCTGGTTTTCGGTTTCAAGCGTTCCTGCCATGACTATTGCTTATATACCCGAAACGACGATCGAGGGCGGGTGTTTATCGTCATCTACGTTGACGACCTGCTCATCGTTGGCAATCGTCTGGAGCTGATGAAGCAGATCAAGCTATCACTTTCCAAAAACCTTCAGATGACGGACCTTGGGGAAGTGAACCTCTTTCTCGGAATCAAGATCCGATATGATCGTTCTGCTGGTTTGATGTCTCTGAGTCAAGAAGTCGCTGTGGATCGTGTGTTGGCGAAATTCGGCATGGAAGATTGCAACCACGTGAAAACACCAATGGAGAAGGCCTGTTTTCTACCAACGAATGAAGGAAATCCGGTCTGTCATCCTTATCGTGAGCTACTTGGAAGTCTCATGTACACAATGCTATGTGTCCGTCCCGATATTGCATTCGCTGTTACATACTTGGGACGTTTCCAAAGTCAACCTGGCGAAGCACACTGGCAAGCGCTGAAAAGAGTGGTCCGATACATGAAAGGCACGAAGAACCTCAAGCTCCAATTCAAGCGAGACGAAAAGGCTGAAGTATTGATCGGGTACGCTGATGCGGATTGGGCGTCGGATACTGAAGATAGGAAATCCGTGAGCGGTTATGTCTTCAAGGTATTCGGCAATACGGTGTCCTGGGCCAGTAGGAAGCAACAAACCGTTGCATTGTCATCCTGTGAGGCAGAGTATGCAGCCTTAAGCGTAGCTGCTTCCGAAGGACTGTGGCTACAAGGAATCTTAGAAGATCTACAGCAAGTTCCCCCTGATAAACCGTTCAAGATTTTTGAAGACAATCGTGGCTGCATTGCGATGGCCACAAACACCGAGAACAAGCGTGTGAAGCATATTGATGTGAAACACCATTTCCTGCGAGATCATGTGGCACATGGAAGGCTGCAGATCGTACCAATAGGAACAGCAAACCAACTTGCAGATGCGTTCACCAAAGCACTGGAACCTGGACGTTTCTGCAACCTGCGGCCCCTCCTGGGATTGACCGATTCAGGGCGGGTGTTGGAATAATCGGCAATCAAAGAATGCTGGTTACCGGTCACCTCTATGGAAACGGAAGTTTTCTTTAATAAACAACCGTGAAAATTTTCTCAGTCTACATTAAGCTGCTAATAAATCTTTTCTACTGTTAAATTCTGTTTAACTTATTTTAACCAAATATCAAGAATCAAGAGGCACATTGCTTTCAACTTCCTGCTTTCCTTACGTTCGGCAAAGCCAAGTCAGAAAAAACGCAGGTGATTCTCGCCGGTGAGGAAATTTGCCACTCTACGGAGCTCTACGGTGCAAATATTTATGCTCCAATGTGAGGATCTGGTGGCGGTGCGAGTTTAAGTTAGTGTATATGACACTCGAGTACTTCGATAGCAGATAGAGAGTGGTGAAAAACTAACAATCTCTCCGGAAAGTTAATGGCAATAATACTGCGGTGTTGAAATTCTCCGGCTCCGTAAAAACACCACGGAGGAAAGCATCCCTGATTTCATGTAACCTTATGAGTTTTTATATTTTTATGCCAAACGGCCACTATGCCGAACGGACATTATGCCAAACGGCCATTATGCCAAATGATTATTATGCCAAACGGACATTATTCAACATTTCAATTCATTTAATCTTGTTATATTTTGTTTTATTTTGAGCTTACTTGCAAAATCCAAGCTTTTATTTAAAAATTTTAGCTCAAATCAGAGCAAATATGGGCAAACCCTTAAGCACACAATTGTAATCAAACAAAACGAGTTTGGCTCCTTAAAGCCTAAAGTTATGAGACGTTTCAAACCAGGGGTGAAAAACAGAAGAAAATAACAAAAAAATGTGCTCAAACGTCAAATTGATCTGATTAAAAAAATCACCGACCAGTGAGCGGGCATCAAATTTTGTTTTATTAGAATGACGATTCTTAAAACTTTTTTTAAGTCGTTGAAAGAGTTTAGCATTGGATAAGTTTACAAGTTTCACCAAACTGAACATGCTTCATCTATGAAACAACAGCTTTGTTGATTTTCTTTGGTTCCGGCGCGAATTTTTATCATAAACGATTACAAATCTTTTCAAAAAGTGCTCATTTTTCTGTCGAATAGTAAAAAATGCTGCAGCAAAATTTCTATTTCCCTGACCTAGATTTCAAATAAAGAATTTACAAAAAAAATGGGCAAACCCAAGGAACTATTCAATATAGAAGAAAACCACCTGGAGCATTATTTTTTAAGCGAAACATAACTGCAGAGTTTAAATCAGCCTCACAGACAGTGCTAGGAGTTTCAGTAGAAATTTTTAGGAACATAGAAGGTGTAGGACAAAATCATCACTCTCAATGCTGGCCGAGCATCTCCCAGGGTTTACCTTCCCCAAATTTATCCCTCTAAAACCTCCCCACGTTTATGGGTGGATCGTCGAGATCATCGTTCAAGTAAACGTGAGTCAATTAAAGCAACTAATATACCCTTTCCTTTCCCCACACAGTCCACAGGGTTCGGCCAGGGCACCTTCAACATTCTGGTGGGGGTAGTTTTTTAATTTAAAAAAATTCCATAATTTAAGGCAACGATTTGGAAGATCTAGCTTCTTTTGAAACTACAAGTCAGGAAGCGTAACATCATCTCCAAGAGAGTTTGATACAATTCGAAAAGATTGTAAGTTCATAAAACGGAGAGTTGACGCAAACCGAAGTTTTAGGCGACTGTTCATGCGAATACGAATGCGAAACACAACACACTTTATAAAAGTTCAGTCACACGATTCAAATTTCCATGCAATGATATTCAAAATAAGCAGAATACGAAGTAACTACTCATCATGATTTCACAATTCTCAGATGAAAGAAGTACCCATGATATAACAACAGAAAACAAGTCGATCGAGCGGGAAGCCCCCGAACCGAAAAATCATCATTAGTTTCACGTAGGTACCTACACCGTGGCTGAAACGACCTAATCGACCGATGCACAGTGGTTTAAAACTCGAAAAACGTGATCATGGGCTTTTTGATGCCTTAGATGCCAAAATAGCTTAATGACGTGTTCTACAATGTTTCATTATTTTTAATTGTGCATATTTTGCCATTATTATTTTTCTGATCGATCCACCTAAAAGTGAGATATTTTTTTTATTTTTTGAATTTGTCATCCAACCAAAATGATGTGTTCAGAAAACTTGTAGACAATACAATTTTAAAAAACTTTGTAGAAGACTTCAAAGCTCTATCTTTCAAAACAACAGATTTATAGACATTTTTCTAAAAACTAACCTCAAAAAACGAAATTTTCGTATAACTTTTTTCAAAGCGACTTTTGAGTCTTACTTTATATGAGAGAGTTGTAACAATTGTAAAAGTACACAACTTCATCGAAGGTGTCAAGTTTCTATCTTGACGTTAAATGGTACTTTTTGTGTAATTACGTTTTAAAATTGCATATTTTCAATGTTCCATATCTCTAAAAGTTGCAAACTTACGAAAACAAAATTATATGCATATGAAAGGCACATTCTTGAGCTTTAATTAACATATAATTTCATTTGTATGTATCAGGTTTTACTACTAAAATCATTTATCTGAAAGATGGCAGTTTTGAAGTTTTTGTTAAGCCAGCCTAGCAATCTCTTGCTGTTTAGCAAAAAGAAGGGTGAAATCTTGTTTTTCTTCAATGCCTACCGTTGACAAGTGAAGACGAGAGTTCATAATTTGTTAAGATTGAAGAGTTGGCCCTGTCTAGAAGCGTTAGTTCCATTATAGTTAGTAAATCATTTATCTGAAAAAGGCAGTTTTGAAGTAATGGACATTTGCGTATTTTATCAACACACATCTTTACAAATGTTGCCACTTTAACACGAAAGTGGCATAGATGGATGATTTTGTAACCTTTAATTTTCATGGCTTTCTTTAAAGTTTTTTCTTTATTTATAAAGTTTTAGTTTTGGTTAAATAGTTGTGTAAGAGAATAAATTAGAATGAAATATTAAAACTAATTATCATGATCTTCTTCTTCTGATTATTCTAAATCAAGCAAGTAGTTTGCATCGGCAACAAAGGGAAAATGTGGTCTTGGTTTAGATTTTCTTAGGCATGTTATAAGAGGGTCCTAAGATTCGAGCATCCGATGCATAAGGTCGATTTTTGTTGCTTGCCTTGAAAATTTTCGAGTGTGATGTTCTCTAAAATTTCGAATATCCTTATTCCTAGACTCTTTAGCGTCTTCAGATAATTGTCCAATGGGTATTAAAAAGTGTTTTACAATTTGAGCCCCATGAAATAAAATTTTGTGAACTGCTGCGGGTATATAATACCACGGAGACAAATTTATTTACATTTGAATGCCTTGAAGAAAGGAAACTTGAATTGATGAAAGGAAACTCAATCTTAAAGGAGAATGGAACATTCAACTTCAACTTGACGCAATGAACGATGGAAATAAAGCTTCTAGCCAGGGCCAACTCTTCAATCTTAACAAATTATGAACTGTCGTCTTCACTTGTCAACGGTAGGAATTGAAGAAAAAGAAGGTTTCACCCTTCCTTTTGCTAAACAGCAAGAGATTGCTAGGCTGGCTTAACAAAAACTTCAAAACTACCATCTTTCAGATAAATGATTTTAGTAGTAAAACCTGATACATACAAATGAAATTATATGTTAATTAAAGCTCAAGAATGTGCCTTTCAAATGCATATCATTTTGTTTTTGTAAGTTTGCAACTTTTAGAGATATGGAACATTGAAAATATGCAATTTTAAAACGTAATTACACAAAAAGTACCATTTAACGTCAAGATAGAAACTTGACACCTTCGATGAAGTTGTGTACTTTTACAATTGTTACAACTCTCTCATATAAAGAAAGACTCAAGAGTCGCTTTGAAAAAAGTTATACGAAAATTTCGTTTTTTGAGGTTAGTTTTTAGAAAAATGTCTATAAATCTGTTGTTTTGAAAGATAGAGCTTTGAAATCTTCTACAAAGTTTTTTAAAATTGTATTGTCTACAAGTTTTCTGAACACATCATTTTGATTAGATGACAAATTCAAAAAATAAAAAAAATATCTCACTTTTAGGTGGATCGATCAGAAAAATAATAATGGCAAAATATGCGCAATTAAAAATAATGAAACATTGTAGAACATGTCATTAAGCTATTTTGACATCTAAGGCATCAAAAAGCCCATGATCACGTTTTTCGAGTTTTAAACCACTGTGCGATGGCGGCAAACCAACCGATATGTGATAGCAGAATGTGGTAGTCCGTCAACGGCAGCTTGTTGTAGTAATTCCGCAACCAAACAACCAGCCACCCCCAAAAGCAGCCAATAGTCGCCACCACCGGCAACAGGTTTTTGACCGTAAACTTGAACTCCGCGCCGAAGCGCAACCGGATAAAGATGACGTTGTTGATCAGACCGAATGACCCATGGACGGTTATGCGAAGTTTGGTTACCTTACTAATGCTAATTGAACTACGGAGCTTGGGGAGAACCAGCAAACGTTCTGATCTAGGCAGGTTGAATCGCTTAGTTGGACCATTATGAGTTAATCACAGCAATAAAGTCGCGGCCTAACGTTAACATAAACCGCCTCTAGTAATTTCGGCTCTATGGCGTGTGTAGCATATCATTAGAACTAATTCATCATCAAGTGTTATCGTATTTTTGTACCTTAACAGCAAAAAAGATAGAAACATATGGAGATCAGTCCTGCCTTGGGGTACAGATCGTCAATCAACTTATCGATGAAACATAAGTTGCTTCAATCATCACACATTCGAGAGAGCCCCTAGAAGTGGATCATCCACGGCCAGCCAGATTCTCTCGTCAACAGCAAGTCACAAGTTACTGTGAAGGCTCAAAGATCTACGCGCACGCATTCTGTCGAATTGACGCTATCTATCGACACCTTCTCCGAGTGGAGTCAAGCCGATTCTCCATACGACGGAGGTGATCGTACAATCTTCAACTTGAACTTGGACGAGCCGGGCCGGGGTGCAAATATCGAAGGACTTTTATTTTTAATGTCGCCGCAGCTGACTGAAGGCGGCGCATACAGGCGTACTTGCTCCGTGCCGCGCTCGCTAAGGTGGTAATTCGCTGATTAGCTCGGTGTACGTTTAGTCATACATATCGATATTGACCGGTTTGTCCAGGCGGATTCGATCTGTGGAGAGTATTGTTTTCAAGTCTAACCACTGTACCTGAACTGTGCTGTTTTGGATTGCGTGGGAATTAAGAATAGACTTAGGTATATATTTATACTAGCTGACCCGGTGTGCTTTGCTACACCTTTCCAAAACATATGATATTTTCAGAAATTATTCAAACTTTTATTGTTTTGTTGGCATTATTTTAAAACCGCTTTAAAATGAGAGCTGCAGCTGGAGTTTCGAATTACAACACAAAGATGAATAAAACTAATTTTCTGAATTTTGATCTATAAATTGGTGTTACAGATCTGATAATTTTAATCTGCTTCTTTAATCTCCACCCTGAAAAAGGAGGGTCTCAAATTAATCGTACGCAAAAAATCTAATTTATAAAATATGGTTGTTTTTGCTTGATATTCTCTGGATTTATGCTAAAAACTGATAAGAGAGCCCCTCCCTGTCCTTCCCATCATCCCCTGCTGAATGGAGGTTGTTGTCTTTAATAATCATACCCATGTTTTCGTGCCCGAAAATCCTCTTATATCAAATATTACTCCATTGGTTGATAAGTTTTTAAGCTTTACAACATAATTTATAAGGAGCCCCCTTCTTTCTTCCCCTCTCTACACTGTAAGGGTCTATAACATTCGTAGAAACATATCTCGTAACCAAGTACCTTTCCATGCCATATTTATTTCCATTTGTTGGTTTCGTTTGCAGAAACTGAGAACTTATGCTAACAAAATTGTATTGGGCTCACTTCCCTCCTCCTATGTGTCTCCTATGTACTGAAAGGAGGATGGTGTGTCAGATATTCATAGAATCATAGCAAAATGATTTTCCATGTTAAGTTTTGTCCATTTCTCGGATTTTATAAAAAAAAAAGTTAAATGTAAGCCTTCTCTTCCCTTCCTATATTCCCAATTCTATCATTCTACTGCAAGAAAGGAATTTTTTGACATAAAAAAAGTACTTTTTCGTACTCAAATACTTTTTGATGCCAAATTTAGTTTCATTTGCTCAATTAATTCTCGAGTTATGCAAAAAAAATGCATGGAAACCCCCCTTTCCCCCATAATATCTTTCCTCTGAAAAAAAAGTTGGGCTTCAATTTATAATAGAAACATTTCTCGTATCCAAATACCCTCACATACCAAATATGGTTCAATTTGCTCGATCAACTCTCCAGTTATACTGAAAACTGTAAAGTAGACCTCTCCTCCCCCATTTCATCCACCTCTTTGAAGGAGTGAGGGATACCAAATATTCATAGAAGCATTTCTCGTACCCAAATATCGTTCCATGCCAAATTTGGTTCCATTTGCTGTTGTAGTTCTTGAGTTATGCAGTAAAAATTGTATGAAACTCCCCACCTTCTTTCCTTTCTCCCCGCTGGAAGAAGGAAGGGGTCTCAAACAATCATTAGAACATGTCACGTTCCCAAATACTCGCCCATGCAAAATTTGGTTCCATTTGCTTAATTAGTTTTTGAGTTATGTAAAAAATTATAAAAGAGGCCCCTCCCCCCTTTATATCTCCCTACTGGAAAGAGGGAGGGGTCTCAAATAATCATAGAAATATTTTTCGTATCCAACTACCCTCCCATGCCAAATTTGGTTCCATTTGCTCTATTAGTTTTTGAGTTATGTAAAAAAATATGAAAGAGGCCCCTCCCCCTTTATACTGGAAAGAGGGAGGGGTCTCAAATAATCATTGAAATATTTTTCGTATCCAACTACCTTCCCGTGCCAAATTTGGATCCAATATCTTGATTAGTTTTCGAGTTATATGAAAATTTGTAAGGTAGCCCCCTCCCCCCTTCCTATTACCCCACTGAGAGGAGGGAGGGGTACCTTATATTCATAGAAATATTCCTCGTTCCCAAATACCACCCCATGCAATATTTGGTACCATTTGCTTGATGGGTTGTCGAGTTATGCAAAAAATTGTCTTTTGTTTGGGAGGCCCCTCCCTCTCTTCATGAGAGAGGGAGGGGTCTCAAACCATAATAGGAACCTTCCCCGACTTCCAATACCCCCACCTGCCAAGTTTCACGCAAATCGGTTCAGCAGTTTCCGAGTCTATAGGGAACAGACAGACAGACAGACAGACAGACAGACAGACAGACAGACAGACAGACAGAAATTCATTTTTATATATATAGATCTCAATTTTTGAGCTGATTAAATTTTACAATATTACAGTTATTAGGTTCCTTTCTAATAAAACCTGGTCCCAACCGATTAAAAGTCTTAGACGGCTTATTGGTTGTGATTTGGGCCGAACAGGAAACTAGAAGTATCGTTTTAATTTTAATTAGATATACCTCAAACTAATAGTGGAATAAATAATCCAGAGTCCATTAGTGAGATTCAATGAGCAGGCAGATAGTATTTTGTTCAATTTGAGTTCATCCAAACTGCCAGTGGCAAATGGCTTATTGAGTTATTCGTTGCACACTTCAGGAGAATCAAAAGCGTATGACTATACCAAAATACATAGTCTACACTTGAATACAGGACCTTCTACATCTGGCGCGTGTCGCCAGGATCAGGTTTCCTTTCAAACCTCTGATTAACCATCTACGGGTTTTCCGTCTTCAAAGACTCCACTCAATATTTTTAATTGATCTACCTCGGTAAGATAGCTCTTTATTTGCAGTCTTGTATCGTTATTCTAAAAGCAACTTGAGATTATATTTCCTTTCAGGTCTGGTTTCTTACTCAGATCTCATTTTCATCCTTACCGGTCCCATTTATTTATTTTCGAACACAAAGCTACAACAGTAACAATTCCTGATCAAAGTTCCACATGGGTAAATTTGATATCACAGGTTAAACCACTTAAATTCACTTCTGGTGGGATTTCAGCCTAATTGGTTCCTCGCTAGGCACTTAAGCACTTAGATTAGACAACTGTGTTGGTTTGCTACAATCGTTTCTGGTGTCTTCTTTAGCGATCGATGGTTTGACCTGAACCTATAGTGGTCCCACAGCTTTGTTGTTGCATCTTGTTTAGTAGATGCAAGTAGATATAGTTTGAAATATGAAAAATCATTTGCCATTATTAACTCAAAATCGATCATTTTTGCTCTTATACCCTTTTGGCTCTGAGGGCCTCATAGGTATATGATAGGAAAATTCCTAATGTCATGATTGATGTCATTATGGCACATTGCGGACTGAATACGAGATATCAGGGTTGCTAGCGAACCGGGAAAACCGGGAAAAACTTTGGAATTTCATCATCTCACCGGGAAACCGGGAAAAACCGGGAATTTCGGCACCTCACCGGGAAAATTGACATGTTCGAAATTTTTTCACAGAGTTTCAAAGATATTTTTAAAATTATTTCAAAATTTGGGAGTATTTTTTTAAGAGTCTCGATATAGAATTATTTCATAAACGCTTATTCGTTCATTAGTAAACAATCGAAGTTTGAATCGCTTTTTTAACAAATTGCGGAAAATATGAGTTATCTCATTTTTTTCGCTCTCCGCAAGTGTGCTACACTTACGAGCATAACTCAAATGTTATAAATTTAACAATGAAACAATTATAGACAAAACTAAAAACAAAACTAACTACAGTCGATCCTGGATAAGTTAAAGTCCAAAGGACTGAACTTTTTTTCTCGCTTGAAGAGGATTCTAACTTAACCAGGTTCTATTTTATAATGGGTCAGCAACATACAAATGCTTTCAAGTGATCTAGAAATGCAACTATTCAATGTGTCTTGTTAGAAATGCACCTGACACCAGTTGATGCATCAGTTCGAAGGTTTCTGAGTAAGTTTCAATATGGTACAAAAGTGTTATTTTCTCTAATTTCCCTGGTCTAGTCAGGAAAACGACTCTAGCTTATAGAGGTTTTACACTCTCATTTGAAGAGGTTTTGTGTTTTGCAAAGCTTGAGACTTGATGTTTTCTCTCACTATAGAGGTTTCTCGCACATCCAGATTCAGCTGTACTAGTTTTAGTTTCGACGTCAAATTATTCAGCGTTCGATATACATATTTCATGAAAATATTTATGCAAAAGGCAAATAATTTGGCAGCGTGAGACGTTTTTCAGCAGAGTTATACTTCTTTTTCACCAGAAAAAGATATTGGTTTTCCAATGTTATTGTTGTTCTGTATTTCTTTTGAATTGGCCTGAGGAACGATGCATTACATTGCAAGTGTTAAATTTTGAATTCATTCTACGTTAAGCTGTTGCTTAAAGTGTCCGAAATCTAAGGTCTTAACCCTGATCAAAAATAATATCCTACACTCAAACAATTAAAGCTCAGCCCTGTCTTATACACGATTTCTTGCATGAGCTTTCATTACGTCGTATGAAAAAAATGAGCAGTTGCAACTTCTTCCATTTAGAATATTTGTAGCCTGGACAACATATTCTATATGTAAAATACAAAATTTAAAGTTGTTTTGATAACTTTTTCAGCAGTTTTCTGTGAATTCTTAAGATGTTTCAAACGACGTAATGAAAGATCAGGCGAGATTTCTATATTTTCACGAACCTTTAGTTCAAATGACTATTACTAAAGTTATTCATTGTTCATTTCAGTTAAACATTTTTTTCAAAAACATGTCTTCGAATTTGTACCAACAAATGTAACTGCATTTGGAAAATAATGATTTTATATTATGTTTCGATGTCTTTTTAACAGATTTCTATACAAATTATACCTTTTTTTTCTAGAACTTTATAAAAATCTTGAAAATTATATTGGCTGTAAGTACTACATCATAGTTTCAAGATCAATCAATCGGACTTATTTTTGCAAAATTGATGAAATTGCGGAGCAAAACAACGAATAGATTTCGTTCCGTTCGTTAGATTTGTTAAAAAAAATCATGAAAACCTGTCAATTGATACGAAAAGACTACGTGTTAGAAGATGCCGAAGTGTTTGCCATGATTTCTAACCGGTTTACAAGTTTTGGGATACATTTATTAGAAATTTGAAGCCCTGTATATTGATTTTTTTTTATTCACCATGATTTTATATGAAAACTAGCTGACCCGGTAAACTTCGTTTCACCTGTTACTCAATAAATCGTTAGAAAATGTTTCATCAACTCATCTTTAATTTCTTCGTGCTCGGGAATCAGTTTTCATGAAAACCGTCTTGTTCGAGTTGTGTCCCATTTCTGGTTGGTTTTGTATGGGAGCCCTCCTTCCATAATATGTGACATTCTCAAAACTAAAATACAAACCATCTCTGGCCCGAATAATCCTCGGATACCAAATTTCACTTCATTCCGACCGTCCGTTTGTACGTGATGTTGTTACAAAGAACACGCCTCCATTTTTATATATAAGACGAGTATGATAAATATCGAGAAGACCATCATTTATAGCCGGGAAAAAACCTGGGAAAAACCGGGAAAAACTTTGGAATTTCAAAACGAAAAATCGCTAGCAACCCTGTATATTAAATTTGTAGAATAAGTTCCAGTGGTTTCTAAGATATAGAATGCCGAATTTCGTTGTTTCATATTTGATCTACGTTACAAAATTTCCAAAACTATAAATATTAAACAAATCGGTTGAAAAACAAGAAAGAGAAAGCAAAGAGTGTCAAATTATCTCTCTAAATCTCAAAAGGGAGTTTTATGTCTAGGCTTTCAGGGAGCGTAAATAAAAAAGTAATGATGAAAAATTAAAGATATCATGAATTCATTGGGGTCTCAGTAGATTTTTAATTTATTTAGATGCGCCTGAAAAAGTTACAGGCTAAAAAATGTCAAATAGTGTCATATTGACGTTCTAGGACGGAAACGTGTTAAACAACGAGGTTAATTTTAATTTTAACCAGGACTGCCTCAATGCGCTTAAAAACACTTCGAAAAAATTTCAATCTACCATACAATTGCGAGTTGAGCTTAACACTAAAGGTACCGGAGAGGGTCAAATGACATTTTTTGAACTTCAAATGATTATAACTCCTATTATAATTGTTTTTTCGCAAATATTTCTTCATGTCTATTTTTATTTTCAAAATTCACGTTTTCATTATTATATTTTTTTTTTAAGTTTTTGGATTTGGAAAATCGTATGTGGTAGATGTACCTATTTCTACCACCAGTGGTCCAATGAGTCCTAACACATTTTCCGCTAAAGCTTTCTTGTTTCTCAATCTATTTTCACAGATGAATACAAATTTCTAAAACAGCTACCTTTGAATAGTCGTCAAAAATTCTGTGTTTCGTGTTTTATAAATCTAAAGATGCCAAAATATCACAAATTACGTCAACTTCCCGATTCACTCTTGAAAAATTTTCTACTGCGACTGAAACAGCTTTTGCGGTTGATTCATTAAAAAGTACAGTATTAAACAACTTTTTTACATTTTTTGTTTTCATGATCTTAACACGTTGACGAACAGTTGCGTCTATAGCCGTCAAGACACTGCGGCTGTAGCAGCACAAATGTGCATTTACCAGCGTACAAGTAGAAGCCTAGTGTCATGTTTTCGAAAAAAAATTTAGTAGGGTAGGTGTACCCTCCTCCGTCGTGTCCCTCTGATTCGTCGCAATTCAAGAATGCATGTTTATGCATATAATGTCAATTTTCGAATTTCACTTGTTTCTACTGTCCGTCAACGTGTTAAGAAAATCTAAAAAAAAATTCGTAGCTTCTAAATTCAGCTTTCTAAGGCACTAAGTGATTTTTTTTTCTCGAGAACTTAATAACTGACTTACAGCCTTTTCCCAAAGCATGTTTTAAAAAAAATTCTTCGACTTTGAATAACTTTAAAATTAATGATTGTAGCTGAATATCATATTTGGGCCACGTTACAAGCTTTCCAAAACGTAAAAAAAATCGTAAAAATCGGTTGAAGAAGAAACAAGAGAGTTTTAGCGGAAAAATGGTTAGGGGTCATTTGGATGGATGGAAGTTAAATCAGGGTGATAGAAGTAAATTTGAATCAAAACTGCATCCGCCGTTAAAACTAATATTTGATCCAATATAGTAATCACCGAATGCCACTATTCAGAATACCTCTAAACAGGGAACATTCTCATGAATATTTCAGCCTAAACCTCTCGCTTTGATTTATCAAATTAGAGGTTTTTCTTTTCCTAAACACAGATTGATAATCATTTTTGTTCAGGCTTCAAAATAATCAGCTCTCTATCTCTGTTTCCAGACTGATGTATTGTTTAAATTTTGCAACTCATCCAGGGCGCTGCTCCAGGATGGCCCAAAAACCTGAAAACCTGTTCGGCGGTTGCACTGAAAAACCCGAACTGCTATACATGGGTGGTTAAACCGATGCAGAGGGAAAAAATGCCTCAATTAAAATAACCGACTCGATTCCTTCTCAGCAACGTCCAGTAGCCCATATCTTGGTTGTTTGACAAGACGCAGGACCACTATTACTGGTACAAAAAAGGGAACATTTTTATCCTATGATATCATAGAGAGTGGACTCTGTCAAACCGGTGGGAAACCTGCTGGACCTCCATTCGTACTAATATTTTTTTGTTGCTCTGTACAGACAGACATAAGCCAACCATTGACCTGTTCCAAGGACGCTTGCAGGAATAGGTGCGATTGTCGAGTACCGGATTGACTGTCAGTTTCAGCGATTCCGATGAACAAATCCAGTCGATGAAATAATTGTTCAGGTTTTTTTATCGGACACTTCCCTTCGGGATCCGGATTTGTGTGAGCTTTGGTTGTGTAACCGAAACTTGGCCGCCTAGCCCATATCGAATGCATCCTAAATTTGAATATGGCAATAAAAAATCGATTACACTCGAAGCTGATTTATCATTATGATTTTGCAATTTTCAGACTTCTGTTTTTTTTCCTCTCCCCATTCTTCTTCTGCTAAGCAAAGCGAAGGTGAACGTTGTTGATTGTGAAGAGGTAGTAGGCAAAGCAGAAGAAAAAATCGTCGATAAATCTATTAGTAGCTTTTGGTGTTCCCTCACCCGTAACAAAACCGATTATGGCAGAAGTAAAATTAAACCGTATCACACATCGTAGTCGATGATCTAGAACACGGAAATTGCAATTGAAATAAAAATAATAATCATAATCGTGCTGTCAATGGTTGCAAGTTTGCCTAGACGGTTTTTTTTTGTTTAAATACATATGTAGGTAGGTATACATCCAACTTAGGTCACGATTTTATCCATTCTCAACTGATCTTGCAACGTTTGCAAGAAGTTAATGAGCAATCGAGCTGACACTCATTGTAACGATCAGAATGATAACGGGGATCAACAAACAACATATTCAACTTCCCAAGGAAAAAAAGAATTAAAATGTCGGATTTGAGAAACTAGTTTGACAAACAATAACTAAGCTTAAAGGGTGGTACGGTCAAAATATGGTCAAGGGAAAACGCGTGTTAATCGGTGAAATCATTTATTTAAAAAATCAAATTAAATTTCTTTTTCAAGTTTAATTAGTATACAATTCAGGAAAAATATTCAGTTAGGCTTCCGCTTTTCCAAATCCGAATTGCCGGACCTTACGCTTAACCCCTGCCATCAGATTTTGTACAGCCACCTTGTCCACCTTCTTAGCCGCAGAAAGCCAGTTTGCCTTGAACTGCTGCTCGTCCTTAGCAGTTTTTTTGGTCTTCTTTAGGTTCCGCTTGACAATAGCCCAGTATTTCTCAATTGGGCGGAGCTCTGAGAACCACCTGCACGTTGTTGGCGGCGTACCACTCCATGGCCTTTTTACCGTAATGGCAAGATGCCAAATCCGGCCAAAGCAGTACGGAACAACCGTGTTTCTTCAGGAAAGGCAGCAGACGTTTATTCAAACACTCTTTCACGTAAATTTCTTGGTTGACAGTCCCGGAAGCTATGAAAATGCTGCTTTTCAAGCCACAGGTACTGATGGCTTGCCAAACCAAATATTTCTTCGCGAACTTTGACAGTTTCATGTGCTTGAAAATATCTGCTACCTTTCCCCTTCCTTTTGCCGTATAAAACTCCTGTCCCGGATGCTGCTTGTAGTCGGCTTTGACGTAGGTTTCGTCGTCCATTACCACGCAGTCAAACTTCGTCAGCATCGTCGTATACAGCCTCCGGGATCGCGCTTTGGCCGTCGTATTTTGTTCATCATCGCGATTTGGAGTCACTACCTTCTTGTAAGTTGATAGTCCGGCTCGTTTTTTGGCTCGATGCACGGTTGTAGACGATACACCCAGCTTATTAGCGGCATCTCGGAGAGAGATGTTAGGGTTTCGGTTGAAACTACCGGCAGCTCTCTTTGTCGTCTCAGCGGCTTTCGGTTTTCGATTTCCCCCCGATCCAGACTTCCTGGCTGTCGACAAACGTTCCCGAAACACTTAAATTTCATTTGTAACGGTTGAATTGGCAACTGTTAGCGATTTTGCCAGCTTTGCGTGCGAGTAGCTCGGATTTTCGCGATGCGCGAGCAAAATTTTGATTTGCGAATTACTTTTGAATGCATGAATGAAAACTGATGAAATTTTCAGCGAAGTTTCCTGATAATTTAATGTTAACATTTGAAATTTTTGTGATATTTTGTCAAATGGTTTTTGAGATAGCGTCCAACGAAGAAATTTTTCGACTTAAATTTTTAGGACAACACGTATGCCATCTATAATGTATACTATGAAACACCCTTTTTCCAAATCAAGGCTATTTTTGATAACGTTTTTTGTTTGCTAAAGCTTGATCTTCAAAATAACTCAAAATTTTGAATGTGGTCAAAGTTATAACAAATTTAGCCAAATTTAGAAGTGCTTTTTAGAGAAAACGATCACATTCGGAGGCATTTTTTTTTGTATTTTTAGCCATTTATCGTGTCAATCGTTATGAAAAACTGAGAAATCGCAGTTTCCACAGATCGTTGGCTTTCTCAAATACTTGACATTATTTTTTCCAATTTTGTTTCCTTGTTTATCTCCGGAATATACAGGCGAGACTTGTCAACGAAAAGTTTCTGGTTGGAACCCTGCCAGGTGATCGCTAAAAAATTCGTTTGCTGTCCATTTCAAAATTTTTCAAAATATTTCCCGACAAGTAGTCGAAATGTTTTGCGCACGATTTGACCACCGTATTTTATTTATTTCACCGGTAGTGGGTAGCTTTTTTACCTTGTTGAAAATAAGTGAGGCCTATTTATTAGTCAGCTAGACGAACCAGTCAGAAAAAGATGACTTTCTTCTATCATTTCCTCTATTAATATTTTCGGATTGAGCTTGAAAAAACCTCTAACAATCCTCTCACTTCATGGAATCAATCATCTTCACTTTTATTAAAAATTTATCTCACTATTGGATCCTCTAGGACTTCTTAAACGATTTACCAAGTGAATTTTGGTCAAATAGTTGATTTACAGCTATTTTTGTGTCTCCCACTGGAACTTTTCTGGATTTTTCTCGATGCCCAAAAAATGTTTTCAATGAACTTCAGTATTGGACGCTATCTCAAAAACCACTTGGCAGATTATCACCAAATTTTTGAACCTGTATACATTACACTACTATGTAGCTTCACTGAAAATTTAATCATCAATTTTCATCCAGGCATTCAAAAGTTATTCACAAAACAGAGTGTTGCATTTTTTTTTCGAATAGATTCCTTATCTATAGAATAAAAAATACGAAAGAAACCAACTTTAGTAGGGGAGGGTATTCGGGATGAAGAATGTTTCTATGCTTATTCGGGAATCTTCCAGTGCGTGTATGAATAGGGAAGAGGGGGCTCTCATTAATTTTTTTTGCATAACTCGATAACATTTATGCAAACGGGGTAAAACTTGGCATAGGAAAGTATATGGAAATAATAATTTTTGACTCTTCATTTATTTTCAGAAAGAAGCTGAAAAAGAGAGAGGGGTGCTCCGGCATTATTCTTTATAACTCGAGAAATGATCGAGCAAATTTTGCATAGAAGTGATTGGGGTACGAGAAATGTTTTCTTGATTAGGTATTAAGCAGGAGGACCCTCATAATTTTATTTTTTTTAATAACTTGGAAAGTGATCAAGCGTATGGAACCAAATTTGGCTTGGAAGAGGAATTTTATTTTGGCAGAATTTAGGAACATTTGAATAAACAAATACAGAGTCAAATATCATAGCAGATACAAAATAATGATTGGAAAACAAAATTTTTAGAACTCTTTTGTATTGCAATTTGAAACTCAAGTTTCAACTTTCATTTCAAGGGATCCATTTTTAATAAAGTTTCCATCAACTAAGAAGATGACCATCAACTAAGAAAATGAGGGGTGTTCAGGTTTTTTAAATGCAAAATTTACTTTACCACATAAATTTTGTGGATTGGTGCAACAAAACGAACCTGTGCAAAGTTTCAGCTCAATCGGTACCTTAAAGCGCTCAATGTTTCGATTAGGATGGCAAATAACTTAAAATTACATAAAACCTCGAGATATCTGATGTTAATTAAAAAATTTTGGCCGAAAATCAACTTTCTTCGACTTCGATTTTAGGAAAACAGGAGGCTTTATATAGAATGTTTAAAAATTGACCTTTAAAATAAATGAAAAAAAAATGCGGATGATAATAATGTTAAAAATGATAGAAATATCAAAAATGACATGAAATATAAAAGCTACGAAAATTACAAAGAATACGAAAAAAGACTTAAGTGCTATGAATAACAAAACAGACAAAAATGACGAATATGAGAACAATAAAATGAAAATACAAAAATTAAGAAAAACACAAAATATTCCAAAAGTTAAAAAAAAAAATGAGTAGTTTTTTTTTATGGCTTTGCGTGGTTATCACTGATAAAAGCGGATAAGGGGGCTGTTATTAAACAAAAAATCGTTTCCAATTGAGACTTCAGCGAGAGATTTCATTTCGTCAGAAGAAGATTGATAGCTCACAAAGTATATGCACAGAACAACCCTGATCGAAAAAGATTGAATCACTCTAATAAAAAATTAGGTCTAAGGTAACTATTGAAATGGTTTACATTC
This sequence comes from Uranotaenia lowii, assembly GCF_029784155.1. Classification (NCBI taxonomy): domain Eukaryota; kingdom Metazoa; phylum Arthropoda; class Insecta; order Diptera; family Culicidae; genus Uranotaenia; species Uranotaenia lowii. The sequence continues at coordinate 13,989,857 of NC_073691.1, read as the reverse complement.
GGTTCAAAGCAATTAATACGGTTCTCGAAATAACACCAGATCCCGACGCTTTACGCATTTTTAGGTCATTTGGCATCATAATTAAAGTTTTGATTTCTCTCATTTCCTTTAGTCCCCTATTATGCGTAGTGGTGGTAACAATCCTCATGAATTTAGTTGCTAGATCTCTAATTGTTTTCGAAAAAACCTTCAACTTGAAAATTAAGTTGAAGATTTCCATATCCCGTCCTCCTGTACGTATCCGTTCGAATGTGCTCAGTAAACGTTCGTTTAATCGACATTTTATACTCTAGTTACAAGGCATCTGCCCTACAGGAATCCGCAGTGCTGCTCAAAAAGTTGTGCGCCAAGTATATAGGTTGATTATCTGATTAATATCACAACTAATGGATACATTACCGATTCGTTAAAAGCATTCCACAAAGAATGGGGCAAATTGATTTGTAAAGCAACGCCCCGGCCAAAATGTGTGAATCCTTATCGATTTATTATCCACCCAACCACGCCACTCGAAAGGAAGGGAATGGATTGCGCAATTGCAAAAATGGTGGTACCCCTAAGTACGGAACGGCACGCACGTTATATTGAGCCGCGCCACTCCACACGGAAGCTGTCATCAGCTGGAGCCGTGCCGCCGTTCATCAAAAACAACTTTTTATGAGCCGGTTAGAGAATGTTTGTTTGTTCTTTCCAAACCAAATAAGTAATCCTAATCCGGAAGTTTGCGCACCGAGTTAATTCGCGACCTGTCACTGCCATCCATCGGGCAGTTGTCATCACAGCGAGGAGCTGTAAACTTTTATGAGCCCGTAACGGAATGTTTTACGGCACACTTCTAGAACAATCACAATTCAACAACATTTTTTGAACCCGGTTCCTTGCCGCACCTGTGTTTTGTGTGTTGTGAAATACCTCTTGATTATAGAATAAAAAAAAAGCCAATACTTCCACCCACCTGTGTAAAGTTAGTAGTCAGTATTAGTTAGCTTGATCTCTCTTAATATGCATGATTGATACGTTAAGTGAACCTGGGGTAAGTGACAGGGCTGTCACAACTTATTAGCTGAATGTTCGGATCTGGTTGCTCACCTTGTCGAAATGGGTCTCTGTCGATTGGAACTCGCAGATATAGGACTAGTTCAATGTTACCGGTACCGGTACCGGTGTGATTCGTCTGTGAGACGAAACGAAAAAAAGGAAAAACAACTCTGGACAGTGATCTTAGAAGTTGATGACGACGCTGAAAATGTTGGTTGCCCTAGCAGACGAAAAACAAAACAAAAATATCTACAGAACCCATATTAATGACGTTTTAGGAGGCTTGCTTCAATATTTCCTTCAAACAAAAGACGTTGTAGATTATTTCAAAAAGAACTTCTTGTTGACGCAATACAGCCAAAATTGACTAACTGGTTGAGGAATGTTTATGTTGAAGTGCTTCTGAGAAACTAACACGTATAATCTATTCTAATGGGGTTGCTTAACTTGATTGACTATTTATTCGTATTTACCAAGAATCGTGGAGTCGACCGCCGGCTTTAAGGGGAGATTTTATAATCATGATTATTTCACAAAACCAGCTCGTAAACCTTGTAATTGATACGTATCCTTTTGTGGTTTCGATGGAAACTATGTACCAGTTACTGCAATTAAAATATTTCAAATTCCACACGATCGAATTGAAGTGTGAGGCTAAGTAGGACAAGTTTATCATCCACAAAACTTGTCATTCTTCCCTGTTTGTCTCAATACCATTAATTCTACAGTAGGGCCTATTTCGAAAATGGGCGCCATAAAGTATTATAGGATACAAGTAGAGAATGGGAATATTTAAGTGGCGGTTCCATTATTTGTTTCTACGCATTTTGCTTAGTTGGACGATATCTGACGACCTCACCGAAAGCTTCAAGGCAGCAGGTCTCAAAATCAATGTCGAAAAGACCAAGTCGATAGAGATCAACACAGGAAATCCCTCCAGTTTCATGGTGGCTGGGCAACAGGTTGAGAAAGTGGAGTGCTTCCAGTAACTTGGTAGCCAGATAACGCCTGATGGTGGTACCAGGAAGGACATTGAAACCCGGATCAGAAAAACCCGATTTGCGTTTGCGAGTCTCCGAAATCGAACGAAAATCCGAATCTTCAACTCAAACGTCAAATCCGTATTGCTGTACTGACTTGGTGCACGCGGTAACGACGCGAAAACTGCAAGTGTTTGTAAACCGTTCCTTGCGGAATATACTCCGCGCTTGGTGGCCTGGCAACTGGATCATAAATGAGGAACTACATCGCCGTAAACCCAGAAACTCGTGGCGGCGAAGCCTAGCCGCCGAAATCCAAACTGTCGACGAGAGTCTTGACTTAGACCGATTGAGGACGCTGGCTCCGGATCGTCAACAGTGTAGGTCTTTTACCACGGCCTTTGCACCAGAGGATCGGCGCGGGAACATTAAGTAAGTATAAGTAAGTAGGACGATATCTATGGTTGGAGTCGAAATTCAATTCGTCTTCCAGGAGTAAAGGCATTTCTGAAAAATAAGTTCTGTTAGTCTGGTTTAATCTTTCGGTTACTTTTTATGTTCTACTGATGCTGCTACGATTTGAGCTCGGTACTGTTTTTAGTGTGTAAAAGCACTGAATTGCATAAAATATGTTCCAGAATAAAAACTCAGATTCGAAATACAGATTCAGAGAGGATATTTTTAATTTAGCGTTGAAGTTACGATTCAGAATAAAGATTATTCAAAAATCAACATTGAGATTTCATCAATTGGACGATAAATTTGAGGCTTTTTGTTCAATAATTTGGACTTAAAATTATTAACTTTTAATAAAAAACTATGCAATCGAGATAAAGATCATAAATGTTAAATATTAAGAAAGTGTTGAAATGCAGTGCTTGAAAGCCCAAAAATCGTTGGTTTTGGTCTTGCTTGAGTAGCTGAAATGTTCCAACAATTTCAGTTTGTTTTAAAATCTGATAATGCATTCATCTCTGAAAATCGATAAATTTTTTCACAGGGACATTTTGCAACGATCTTGATTTAAAAGATTTGTGTGTTGTCGTTGTCGAATCTAAATGTGGAATTTTTGAACATTTGGAAATATACTTTTGAATGGAAAATTTCACTTCCAAATTCTACCTCAAATTTTATTTTCGACGTCGGACAGTGAATGATCCTTCAAAATGCGGAATTTTTCAAATTGAGATTGTAAGAGTAGTAGTTTAAACACATTTCAATTAGGGGGGCATAATGGCCACCTTAAGAAGGACGCTAATTTAACCCTAGAAAACGGCTATAATTTGTAAGTTACTTCATTGTTCCGTGTTCAGACACTAAAAAAAGTCTATTTCTTAACGGGCTAAAACTTGAAAAAGTACATTAAACGTTCAAAAACGCATTTTGAATTTTGTTGCCAAAAGCTGAAAATCAGTCACTGTAGGGATATAATGAGAATCCCCCCTGGGGCCGTATAAGCACCATTAATCGGTACACGATGAGTATTTTCTGTCGTAGAATCTAGCAGCGAATTCAACTCGATAAAGTCAACTGAATTATAGAGCTACAGCTTAACTTGTTTCATCTGACGATTTAGCCTATTGGTTAGGTGTCGGAGAGGTAATCAGTGGACTCAAGTTCGATTCCTGGTCGAGGTGGTTTTTTTTTCATTTACCATTCATGATCCATGCATTTTGCACTAAACGGTGAGTCGTAGATCCATCAAACAAAGCCATAACAGAAAAATGTATGTCTGTTTGTAGAATACAAACAGTTCACACACACATATACATTATGTTTCTGGTGCTTTGTTTGGCGAATGATGCTACTATCCTATCCGTATAAGGCAACAATCAAAACAATCGATCATGAATGGTAAATGAAAAAAAATCCTCGACCAGGAATCGAACTTGAGTTCTCTGATTACCTCTCCGACACCTCACCAATAGGCTAATTCCTTGTTAAATTTTCCGATATCATCAGCTGGTTTTATGTCTTTTCGTAACTTTGCTTTGGTCAAAGCCCAAAAAGTCCTGAATGGCCGTGCCTCGGGGCAATTCGTTGAATTCATGTTTTTTGGCACAAACCAAACGTTTTGGCTTTTGTACCAACCTTGTGTGTCTTTGACGTATAATGACATGATGCCAAATCGGGCCAAAATATCACGTTTGATCATCGGTAATGAATGCTTCTGGAGGTACTCCTTGATGTAGTTATGGGTGTTTATTGTTTCCTATGTGACGTACAGGCGCCTGCCACACCATCTTGCCTTCTTGCCAAATTGCCTTCTCCGTTTCGGGGATATCCTTGCGTACAGTGTAGTATTGTGGCCCAGGAGGGTTTTATAGTCCAATTTCACATACGTTTCATCGTCCATGATAATGCACCCAGAACTTTTGCAAAATATTGACTCATACACCCAAAATTCAGCCTCTGTGCCAATGGCGTGTAGTCAATTTCATAGCATCATTGGTACAAGAAGATAACGCGACCGGCACTGATTCGATTTGCGCCCACCGGCATTAACCTCCCAGCGTAACCGAATTGCGTATGTCTGAATGAAACAAAATAAAAACGTTTTCGCGTCCCTCCCAATCGCATCACAAGCCGAAGAAGGATGGAAATAAATACCGGCCAACACCAGGCAGCCAGCGAACCGAGCACTGTGCGTGTGAATGTAGCAAAAGCAACAACCAAAACATCCTTCTAATTCAATCAACCGGCAAACACGGCTAAGCTGTGCGTGTGTATGTAGCAAAAGCAACAACAAAAACATTCCTTCAATTTACCGGCAAACAACACCGGCCAAGCTGCCCGGCTTTAGCAGCTGTGTATATGTAGCGTGTGCATGTAATAGCAGGCAGTAAGCAAAGCACAGTTCTCATTCAATGGGTTTCCCGTTCCTTCACTCCCGTTCCCTTTCCCGTTTCCATCTTAAGACAAAGGAATGCATTGAAAGGAGGCCAAACGCCGGGAAGCCGCCGTTGTACGTTTTTTGTGATTGATCGGTAACAGAAAGCCTATGACAAATATACCTCGTCCTGCATGAAGCTCGAATAGTACACTGGTTAGAATGTCGGACTGGCAAGACGCTACAATTGGTGATGTGAGTTCGATTCTCAGTACAGCGCTGTGGTTTTAATTTTTATTTTCTTGTTTCTGGGATGAATTATCCAATAGGAAGGAAATCCCATAAAATGTTTTTCTTGTTTCGCTTGAATGTAGTGGTCATCATTTTGATTGGGAGCCGAGTCCTTATGCCAGTTACGGTTTTTCAAACATACCGTCTTCGGCACAGTGCACATTTCAGAGCATTATCGGCACAGAGATGTGCTAAAAAGGCATTGGATTTTTGCAACCTCTTCTATGGGTGTACAGTTTCCGGGCTCTTGGTTTGACAGAAGGGGCTTGATTTGGGTTCCTTTAAGGTTTGTTCAGGTTCCGTTACGTCTTGAGCCTAAGTCGCTCTTTAGCACGCATCACGTTAGACGTCGAGGTCCCGACTTCTCTCGTCACATCCCGAACGGGAGCCGATGGTTTCTGTTTGTTGGCATCCCTGACCTTTTTGTGGATAGCAGGACTTACAGGCCCGGTTTTTCGACCACTCCTCGGTTCATCTTCAAACGTACAATGTTCACCATATTTTTTAAAAGCTGTCTGTAGTACCGCTACAACGCTCACATAATCTTTTTTGGCCAATTTTCTCAATGAAATTCCACTTACAGTAGACTACTTGTGCACGATACTTTTTCTCTTCTCCGGAGTAAGACCACGCATTTTGAAATGTAATCACAAACTAAATTTTTTTTTATGTTTTCACGTACAGAAATGTGTAAACGAAAGGACGCAGCCAGTAGAATTCGAAAAAAAATATTCGATTTAACTAAAATGACCGTTAACATTAGGTGTGCTTATAATTTCTGGAACAATCTATAGAAGGAAAACAGCTGAGAGGGGTTTTGTTCTTCTCTCTGTGGGCTTTATTATGTCAAGCTTTTTTGCCCAAACAGTGGGTAAACGTGATCTTAAAGCATCGTCACATATTGAAACAGTTAAAAAACTTTATTTAAAATAAAGTGTATCTGTATTACTATCCTTTATACCTTAACTCAACGCACTATCTACTTGTTTAGTATCAATATTGAAAGATAAATACGATGGTTCTCCTAAACTTCCTCAACTACTTCATCAGATATAAGCTCCAGGAAATCCCCAAACATGATTCCTGAAAACCCCTACACCCGGACCTACGTTCACCGGACTATGCTTAACCCACCTGGTGTCAGGCAGGAGGATAGAATCCAAAACGAATCGTTTAAATTGTGCGTAAAAACCAACCATCAAAAGCTCATGATGAAGCATCGTTGAACGCATAGTTAATGTTTTTTTTTCGCGGAGCACGCCTTCTAAAGTGTGGCTCAGTCAACCGCTTCCATTCGCCGGCTTCCCCGGGAGGGTACCTACCCGAAGATCTGTGTCGAAATTGAACAGCAACCCAACAAAAAAATAAACCTAACCAAATACATTCTTACTAACCCACTAAAACAGGTTGTGCCTTTTTTTTTTCTTTTTGTGCGGCTTCAGTTACTTGCTTGTTAATTTAACCTGTTGTTGCCGATGCCGTAATCTGACCCAGGAGGCACCACTTTAATACTATTTAAGTAATCCAGCGCTATGAGGAAGCGTTCTGGTTGGAACACTCTTTCCCAGTTCGAAATGTTCACATTGAAGTCCTCAAGTCGCGGCACAATGGAACTGTTCTAATGAATTCCAAGCTGCCTAGATAGAAGCTAGAGAATAGTGTAGTCTAGAAGACGGGAAAAAAGCAACGAGACAGTCACTTGAAGGGGGTGTGCTGACGAAACCACGAACTAACTACAAGCTTCTAAGTAAACGGGCAGGGTACCACCTGATGCCAGTCATCCGTGGACGGTGAAAGAGAGGATGGTTCTGGGTTTTAAGACTGTTCCTAACTTTTTGCTGCTTAGAATGCCACATGCGCTTAGTGATAGGATTAGATCGATGGTTTGGAATTGATAGGCTTACATAGAATAGACAACATGTTAGCGTTGGTCGTGACAGGTACAGTATTTTATAATTTATGCTAAATCATGAAGAATTGAATATGACTCACATAAGAGACAAAAGCGAACCTAACATCGACTTAGGTCGCCTAGAAGTGGTGTGGCAGAAAAAAAAATTAAGCCTTTTGATGAACAGGTCAAGGCCAGACTGGCCAGATTAATGTTCCGAGCTCTTGTATCTAATATACAAATAATAAAATACATCACCACTACTCTTAGTTAAAATTATACTCCACTGGCTGATCGCTTGCGAACGTTGTGTAAAATTATGATGATAGTCCAGCGAGCCACTCTTCAGTTTGCTACTCTGGGTCCATGAGTGCAATTGGATGACTCATGTTACCATGCTACGAGGTACACACTACGCCTAAAGTCCACCTGGGGCCAAGGTTGCTGAAAAAAAATCCGACTTTCTGTGATTTTACCCAAAAATTCTGTGATGGTTTTCTGTGATGAAAATAGCAAAAATTTCTTATCATCTTATCATGTTTTCCCAACATAAAGTTTAAAATCCAAAATTTATGTTAACATAAAAATTACAATTTTGAAAATACGTACAAAATTCTAAAAATCTCTGAAATCTCTGAATATTTCAAAAATTCTGAAAATCTGTGTTGAAAATTCGCTCAAAATTCTGTGAAATTATAGATTTTTCTGCGATTTCGGCAACCTTGCCTAGGGCCACAGACCTTTGTTCCCACCTCGAACTGTTCAACACATTTTGCTTCAATTGTGAGAGGTTTTTCGTCAGCAAGCAAAGACCTCATTTCAACACGACCTCTCCTCTAACGAGTTAAGATCCGACATCCCATCGTGTTGCAAATCCGGTCAAGGAAGTCCAGAGACACAATTTCAGCCGTACACCTGCAATCGCCGGGACTTGCAGACACGTTTCCGCCCTGGACCACGAGGAGGTGAAACTACCTACACAGAGTCCTGAAATCTGTGTCACGAATATTAAGGGGCCGTTCACTAATTACGTAAGCACGATTTTGGAAATTTCTCTACCACCCCCCCTAGTAAGACAAAGTAAGATTTTTCAAAACCCTTCTCCCTCCTTGTAAGACCTTAGGTTTTTTATTCTTTGAGAAATTGACACGTGTTTTCAAAAATAGCTTGAAATTACTAAAAATGTGACATCCACGCTTCAAAGCAAAGTACTGTTTAAGTAAAACTTAATAACTGCATTTGAAAAGCACAATTTTTAGAAATTCATTATCTAATGCGCCTCATATCGATTTTTAAAGATTTTTTCTTGATGAAGTCATATTCGAAATATGATGGATTCAAATCGTGGAGTCACAACGCGCCACTTTCCTTTTTGTTTCTATGAAATTCTCAATTAAAAAGATTGTTATGATGAAAAGCGAAAAAGGACGATTTTTTTTAATAATGTGATTTTGTGGTTTTGGTGGCGTGTTGGTTTGAATTGGTTCTCTATAATTTTTATAGAACCAGCAATTTTTTTCATTATGCAAAGAAATTATAAGATAACTAATATAACATCAAAAATAACCAACAAATAGGTATAGGGAGAAAAAATATAACGTGAGTAATATGGTTTCGTATGGCTGTGACGAATTATCAATGTAACATTTCTTACGTAAGATTTTTGGAAACCCCCCTACCCCCCTAGTAAGAGATGACAAGCTAATGTGAAAACCCCCCACCCCCCAATGTGCTTACGTAATTAGTGAACAACCCCTTAGACATGATTGAGACCTGAGATCTGAAACCTAGTACCTGAGACCTGAGACTCGAGTCCTAAGATTTGGAAAAATGAGATCTGCGGATCATCAGTGTTTACCGCAATTAGTCATGTCCATCTCGGTTTTTGTTGTCTGAAGAATCTTGAGGTTATATGAACAAATACAGCGTTTAGGACAGCTCAGAAAAAGGAAGAAAAATACATCGTGTGATTCAAAACATCAATGAATGGTTAGAGAGAAGACATGATTTTTTTTGTTTCGATTATAGTCGTTTTAACATCTTTATGTCATTCACGACTTATGTCAACGACGCAGTTGGTGGACAGTCATTGAAAAACTTATCCGGTTCAACTTTGATCGATGTTTACTCTTGGGCTCGAACTCACGGACAAGCAACTAGCTTGCCAACTGCGCTATATCACAAGCCCTCATTATGACTACATGATGTAATTTTTGGCTGGCCATGGATGCTTCATGAAATACCACCACAGGTTCTAAAATGTAACCTTGCCGCTCATGCGGTGTCGCTAACGACACAGCCGAATAAGGGGTATTCATTCGTTCTTAATACCTCCAAAAGAGGTCATCAAAGAAATTTTTTTCAGCATTTCTGACTCTTGGAGCATATCGGTTCTGAAAACCGTCAGGGTCTTAGCCAGCTAGACACAATGGTCTTTCAATACTTATTGAATCTTAAACACTCATCGGTTCTTAAAGATTTGTCGATCTTGAATACTCGTGGATACGTAAATATTTAACTGTTTTTTGGCCTCATCGGCATTACTGACTAATCGGAAATTGAAGAATTCAATCCCTGGACCTCTGGCTTATAACCAAAGACGTTCGCCATTAGGCTAAACGACCACCCCGATACTCATTAACCACATTAACCACTTTCAGCAATATCTCTCCTCAGTACGACTTGGAGCCTTGACTCTCCTCTAACGACTCGAGAATCTACATCTCCTTGCACTTATTCGATGCTCCCTCACAAACCTCTCCTCTTGGCGAATCGAGACTTGATCTCTCCTCTAACGACTCGACTTCTGGCATCTCCTCGCAATAACTCGAGGTTTATACTCTTACCCCTCCTCTTGTCGAATCAAATTGTGATTCCCGACGAAGACGTCATCCTACACCCACCCAAATGGCTCACTCGGCGTCGAGATCCACTCTACCCGTAGGTATTCCCCGACCATGGAAAAATTCTTTTCCAACAACGTCCACTACGGAGAAGGTCAAGTCTTATCTCCGTAGCTTCGATCATGGGGAAACGCGCTACTGAGATACTCCCCGAAGGTGGATCATCCTACGCAAGAACGCGGTGTACCAACGGCATCCGCTACGCAAAAGATGTTGCTTTATCTTTGTAGCTTCAAACCGTAGGATCGGACGCACTCTACTCGACAGCCAAAGTCAATGAGGTCAGGCTACTCCGACCGTTTTCCGGTCTTCTTTCCTCTTTTTGGCTGGCAACCCTAGGATTTTTGGCTCTGCGCCAGTCACAGAACACGTTCGGGACTTTGAAACGCTACAACTCGGATGTTTTCCGAATTGACGACAGCCTACACCGATTCACGAGACTTTCTACCAGTGGGTATTCCCAGGCAGTGGTCTACGGGTGGCAAACCTCGAACCCTGAAGATAAGAGGTCGGACCTCGGAACGTCAGAGGAGAGGTCAGGCCTCAAACCTCCAGGCGTAGAGGTTTGTGTGGTCAACCCCGAGTCCTTATGATAAGGGGTCAGGTCTTGAGTCGTAAGAGGAGGGATCAGGCCCCTTATCAACAAGAGGAGGGGTACAAGTGGTCACCTCGAGTCATTACGAGGAGAGGTCAGATTTCAAGTCGTTAGAGGAAAGATCGAGCCTTGAATCGTGCAGAGGAGAGGTAAACCTCGAGTCGATGCGAAGGGGGTAGGATCTCAAGTCGTTAGAGGAGAGATCAGGAGTCAAGTCACGAAGAGGAGAGGTTTGTGTGGGAATGCCGAGTCATTGCGAAGAGATGTCGGTTCTCAAGTCGTTAGAGGAGAGTTCGGTCGTCGAGTCGTAAGGATGAGAGGTTCTGCTGAAAGTGGTCTCGTTAATGAGTATTGCCTTGGAGCGCATTAGCGCGAATAGACCTCCCACTATTGAAGCATAACGTACTAAACAGTTCGAGGTCTGCGGCCCCAGGTGGAGTTCAGGGAGTAGGATGTATACACGGAATATATCATGAGTCTTCCCATTGTATCCATGGACCCAGAGTAGCAAACTGGGGAGACGTGGTGGCTCGCCGTGCCTTGGAATACAATCCGTAAACCGGGATTTACCACCTGTGGTTACCAACTAAAAAAAAAGGCAGTGGTTTACCCCATTCCTACAAGATCTGCTGCGAAGAAGCTCGTGTCTTATGAAGAGACACTGCTCAGATACTCGCCGGCAGTGGAGTCTCCTACACACGTTCGAGGTGCACCCGTGCCCTCCACTACGCAGAAGATGATGCCTTATTTTTGAAGCTTCAATTATGGGATCAGACGCATGCTCCCCGGCGATAGAGCCACCCTACACCGCTCGCGGACTGCTGTTGACTCCAGCTCCTTTGCAGGCCAATCAAGATCCGGGTGAACCCATCGCTGACCGCATGCCACGTGGTGCAATCCATACATATCCTCTGTACCACGTCATCAACCGTTGTGTCAGGTCCACATGCGGCAAGTATGTTGGTACGTGCCGCTTAGAACCTTGTACAAACGAACACCACGTGTTCTGGTGTCTCCTCTGCGTTACCATAGGTCGGACAGGGTGGCGAGGCCATTTAACGTCCTTTAAAGGTTCATCGGTCTTTCAAAATTTAAAACATTTACCAGCCCTTAAAAACTATTTGTCTCCAAAAGCCTCGGAGGCATTTAAAGACTCATTGAAACATTGAAAATTTGTCTTAAGCTATGCATCGATTTTCACCAATAGGCTTAGAGAAATCATAAAAATAAGACATCACATTTCGAAACCTGAATGGCACCAAATATTCTACCGATGATCCGATGAACCATAAATACTCATCTGATTCTAAACACCAGTCACCTCCCTGGACTCATCAGCCTTTAATGATCTACCAGTATCCTAAGATTTATCGGGCAGTAAAGCCTTATCGGCCTTAAAGAATTTGTAGGTCTAAGCAAGCCTTATGGACCTTAACGAGCCGATCGACATTTTTTTTGTACCCGGTGTGTGAATTTATTACTGTTTTGTCTGAAATGAACTTTTTACAGATAAATTTCCACATTAACATATGATGAAATCCAAAAAAAGCTTGATAGTATGATAATTCATATTCTCGTGACTAAGATATAGTCTGTTTTTACTCTGTACTTGTCATATCATAAAAAAAGCTTAAAATTTAAAATTTGGGATATGTCTGTACTATCTGTATTGCAATTTAATCCAGATGAATTTAATTATTTCCTTCTTACCTACTACATATTAAAACTACACGTGTTGCTCGAATCGACGGTTAAGAGCAAACGTTCCTTTTTTTATTGTTTGTAAATCTCGGGAATCAGAAATTTCTACCGGCATGGTGAACACAATCCCTATGGCGTTAACAGTTGTTTGAGAAACGTGTGCCTCAGCCAGCAGGTGGGCCACTGATAGACCGGCGGCGGCGGCAGCGTTTTAATCAACTGCACACAATATGGAGAACTATGTACTTATCTAGCTATCGATAGTAAAGGCAGTCAGTCGGTTAGTAGACAGACAGTCAAAGCGCCGCCGGTGCAACAAACAGTAATTGAAGTGTTGTTAGCACTTTACGCTTGATCGATTCATCTGCCTGCAGACGTCTCTTGTGTTTTTTTCCCTGTTGAGTCGTCGCAGGTGAAAAACTATGTTTTTTTTTTGTTGGAGCTCGATTGTTTATTTTAAAAATTATAGTTTATTTCTGAAGTTATAAGAATTAAAAAAATTACGAGCGGAATTTTCCGTTAAAATTTTTGTGAAAAAAGGCCGATTTTTTTTTACTTTAAACTAATTCTTGATTCAATTACTTGAAATTAAGGGAACAATCTTAAATTGAAACATTTATTTTGAAAAAAAGTGCAAATCATGCAAGTAAGCAATTTTTACGTTTCATTTATTTCAAAGCGGTACACTTTTGTGCCACGATCATTAGGCAATTATTCAATCATCATCGATTACCGGCGGCAAAACGGACACACAATTAAAACATCATAGAATCGTTCGATGGTTTTCCGATATAGGTAATTGCAAACACGGTAATCATAGGCTTGTGAGAAAAAAAACGCTAGCTTTTGATTGTGTGAATATTCGGCAAAATTTCGTTATTAATAAATTTCTCAACAGTTGGCGAATATTTTCGATGATGGATATAGTCGGTTAGGTACTTTAGAGAGTATACTTTTCTTTACAGCTGCCAAAGTTGCTTGTGTGCTTTTTAAATGCATGTTGGACGGACTTGAAATAAGAAACTATGTTCCTACAGTTTGTACTTATGACGTGTTTAGTTACCTCACTAAGCATTTTACTTAACTAGTCTAAATTTTGATGAATGTCGTTATAATATATAGTTTAATATTTAGAGTAATCAATTGAAATAGTTTTAGGGTACTCATGAAGAAAGATTTTTTTTTTGTAAAGACCCACCATACTACCCCACACCAAAAGGCTCAATTGAGTCTCCTGGTAATGGGCGCTACTGTCCCAGCATTTATTTCAGGATAACATCCGAAGCAACCGTTGTTGTAGCGTGTTCGATTGTCACTACGAAGGTCGGGGTTCGATCCCCAAGCCGGGCAAGTTTTTATTTCAATAAGTTATTTGATTACTGAGTGACCATTTCGATGCGATGTAGATATGTAGGAAATGTAGGAGAAAAAGCAATCGAGCAGAAAATTGGACAAATCTTGGCAAACTGCAATTTCTCGAGTTGAAATCCGGCGAGTGACGCAATGGCGGCACAATGTACTGAACATAGTAAGGTGATATGAACTGATGCCTAGGATGCAATTGAGATAAAGAGAGTAGTTTTTGCTCATTGTACGATTTTTTTGGGAGCTAAGTTAAAAGGCCGCTGGAAGCTGAATAGGAGGTCATTTAGACTTGTTTTGGACCTTGAAAGTATTAATGAAAAATTCAATTTTGAGCTGCATGAAACGAACTTCAGATCAATGATGGGGCTAATTTAGCTTTTTCATACCTGTTTTGTTTGTTGTTTTCATTAAAACGAAAATACTTGCCAGTTGGTCCAAACGTTTCGAGCTACTTCTGGCGTTTCGCTCCTCCTCAATTAACCTTAAAATTAAATTTATTTATTATATAATTTTCCTTTTTACAAGAGCGAATTATCTTACTTTATCTAGCGATCGTCGTACTGTTATTCGCTGTCTGTTGTTTGTTTTTGATGTTATGTTTACACTGATCTGTCAGTGTCTTGATCTTTGGTAAAATGGAGTTGTATGCTGATTTGAAATTAATTGAATCTTTCTGTTTGTTAACAACGTCGTTGTCGACCCTAAATTTAATATGAAACATTTCTGCACAGATTCTGGTGTTGTGCTTCGAAACTTTTTCTAAAATCTTGGTATTTTTATAATCAAAAACATGACCGTACTCGATACTATGTTGATACAAGTCCGGTTCCTCCTATTTTTTTTTTTTTGGTTTTAACATCGTGTTTATGTTGTTCCAATCTTTTTTGTAAGAATTGACTTGTTTCTCCAATGTAGGGTTTTTCACAACCTCCACATTTTATGTTATAAACCACATTTGCTGTTTAATCTTCTGGTATTTTGTCTTTAGTTTTTGTGAAAATCGTGTTCTTAACTTTGTTTACCTGTTGTATGGGACTTTTCAAGATTCATAGAATTTTTGAAATTCACATAAATTCATTGTTTTAAAAAGTGCTTTCATAACCTCACGAATATCCAAAAGTTCCATAAAACGAGCTTATTGAGGCTTATTCAGCTTCTCCAAAGACGCTTACTATGCTTTAATATCATACTACACAGTGAGGTGGCAGCCAAATGAATCATGCCGAATTCCGAAAACCGCCAAGTTCATTTTTTAGATTGGCCTAAAAACAAACGACCTGTGCTTAATTTCAGCTCAATCGGACTTGATTTCTTAAAAAACGAACACACACATATAGGATCTCAGTGAAACTTCATGTTTCTTTGAAGAGATCGAAATTCGACTTAAGACTAAAGCGTACATCTTTCAAGGATATAATGACTAGCATTGTAATTATGCTAACACCACCAGCCCACAGAAAGAGTACTATGTATGCCGTGACCGGGATTCAATCTCATGACCTCTGGCTTAGAAGACTGAAACGCTATCCTTTTAGGGCAGGGATGCCTAAAAAGCGCTCAAAGTTTCGGTTTTTGGTACTCAAATATCACCTGAGGAGGAACCAAAAGAAATCGGGAAAAACTAATATTTAATTTTGATACCAAATCACTTAAAAACGTAAAAACAAGTCCTATTTAAAGTAATTTAAATGGAATACAATGTATTAAAAATAAATCCTAAAATTCGAAATTATTTGCCAAATCTTTAGATCCCTGAGAAATGAAATAGGGAGCCTTACTAATGAGATGAATTTTACGAATCAGCAATTAAAATCTCCCAAACATTTGTGCACAATCAAATATTTGAACCATCGATGAAAGTATTAAGTCGGTCGGAATTTAAAATTTTGAGTTTCATATATGATTTACCTAAATATTTGCTATTTATTCTTGAATGCTCGATTGAAATTTTGAACTTCGGTTTGAAACTTTGTTTTTTGAAATATGGTTACGGACTGGCCAAACCGAACTAAACGTCATTAACCTTTTTTCGTGTCACTGAAATTTCAGACGAAAATAATGGAAGAGATGAAATCTATGACGAAATCATTGTGATCGAAGTATCAGAAGCAAAACCGTTTTCATACCGGAATTTAAAAACAGCTTCTTATTTAATTTTTTTTTATTGATAATCCTGATCGAAAATTAAGAAACTGGATACATAATCCAAATTCTTATCACACAGAAATTGAATTTTAATTTTGATAAAAAATAAATCAAAGCATCCGAATTGTGTTTAATCTGATTGAATATTTGGTTTTTGGGAAAACAAATCTATGTAAAATTTAGAAAATTTTGAAACTCTGAAGCAGGGTTGGGGCATCTGGCATGAGATTTAGAGATTTGGGGCTTTTTAGGGTGAAGATTCTAACTCGTGAACCTCCTCAAATTTTGTTAGAATATTAGCTGACCCAGTGTGCTCTACAGCCTCTGCTACACCTTGCAAAAATAAATGAAATTTATTTAAATTATCTAATTTTTTAAGTTTTTTATTAGGTATCATTTTAAATCAATTTCAGTAGAAATCAAAATCAACTATTTTAGAATAAGAACTGCAACTTCAAAACAAAGATGATCTGATTCTATTTAGTGTTACTTGATCTTTTAGTTTCTTTTCAAGATCTAGAATTTTTACTTTGTGTATGTAAGTTCCATGAGTTCTCTTATTATGCCAAAATCCTCCCGGACTTCCATTAAAAAAAAATGGTGGTATCTAAATAACGTCACTTACCACATGTGGCTCCATTTGTTTGATAATAATATTTAAAAAAAACTCATCTCCTACTTCGCCTTAAAAAACGGAGGGTCTCAATTTATTCGTATGCAAACAGCCTCTCTTATAAAAGATGGTTCCTTTTGATTGATAAGTGCTCGATTAATGCTGAAAATTTTCCCTTTAATTCCCTTTCCTCTTCCCACAACCACTACTTGAAGGATGCAGGCTTTTTCTTAAAATCATACCCATATTTTCGTTCCCAAGAACCGTCTCATATCAAGTTTGATTCTATTGGATGATAAGTTCTTATGCGATACATCAAAATTATATGGAACCTCTTCCTTTCCTCTCCTTTCTGCAAGGCAGAAGGTTTTATAACAACCTTAGAAATATATCTCGTACCCAAACACTTTCCCAAGCCAAATTTGATTCCATTTGTTTGATTACTTAAAAAAGTTATGCCAACAAAATTGTATCAGGGGCCCTCCCATCATCGTACTCATTTTAAGAAGGGTTAAAATACAACCATTTCTCGTGCCCTAACCCTTTCCTATGTAAAATTTGATTCCATTTCTTAGATAAGTTCTCGAGTTCTGCAAAGAATTGTATCATCGCTTCCTTTATTATCCCCAATGGAAGAATTGAGGGGTTTCAAATAATCATATAACTCATGGATGAGCAACACGCGGCCCGCGGGCCGCATGTGGCCCGCGAGACTCTTTTGTGCGGCCCGCGAAGCTTTTTTCAAATTGTTATGCTTTAACTTTTTCCTACAATGGATTGTTAGGAAAGTTTAAAGACTTGATCAAATATGCACTTATCTGCATTTGCCCCACAATCATTCATATTGTTAACTTTTTTCTGGGAAGTTCTTCTTCGAGATACATTTTTCGTAATTATTTAACAGGACGAATGACCAAGTTGGGTAAAATTCTCTATAAATAAGCAAAATAGAAAATAGAAATAACTATTAATCTCCCATTACTTTGAAAAGAAAAATCCATTAAAATGAGTCAGAAGAGCAGCCAAAAATCGTTAGCTACACATAATCAAAGGAATTTCGAAGTCCGTCGAAGTCGAAGTAATTATTTTTGTTTCAAGCAAAAATAAAGTTGTATGATAAAAAATATGCTCAACAATTAAATTATTCTATCCAATTCGACAAAATGGCTTGTTCTGTAAGCATTCATATACTGACAAAAAAAAAGTAAACCAAAACCTTGTAAATTTTTTTTTCTAAATATTGACGAAAATAACGAAAGTTTAATAACAAAGCTTGGGTGAACGATTTTAGATTTTTCGCAACATGGCAAAAATTTTAAATTCTCGATAAAAAAAACAATAGGTATCGGAAATTCTGTGATTCGACCAAAAAGTTTTTCGACGATTATCTGTGATGCTTTTACAGAAATTTAAAAGAAATTTATAATAAACATTACAACAAATTGAATTATTTCGCTTATAATCAGCTTTCCACATTACCAAAGTCATACTATAGTTTTAGAAATCCTATCTCAATGATATCTAAATAAGATTAAAAATTATAGAAATCTGGATAAAAATTGTAAAATCAAGAATGTAGTTTTGAAGAAAGTTGCTTAAAAACATATGAAATTGAACATTTTTTTATGATTTCGACAACTCTGCTCAAAATCTCGATGCAATGATTCAAAAAAGAACTTCAATTTAAAAAAAGGGAAGCGAAAAAATATGAGCACGTTTGAAGAAAAAAAGGTATTGAGAGCAAGTTTCAATAGTGGAAAAATTCAGAAAGTTCATTAGCGATTCAACGTCCAACGCTAAGAAAACGGTGATTTCTTTAAATATAGGTATATTTTTCACACTCTTAGTTATCACTGTACAATAACGAGATAGCTCGTATTTGATTCGCAATATGTTAGGTGCGGCCCGCCGACTAGATTTCACATTTATATTGGCCCGTTCGTTCAAAAGGTTGCTCACCCCTGATATAACTGAATATTATTCGTATCACATGCTGTTTAATATCAAATTTGATTCCATTTGCTTGATTAGTTCTCAAGTTATGCCAGAAGTTGTAAAGGAGTCCCTTTGCCTCTCCTTTCTCTCCACTGTAAGGAGGGAGTTGTAGCATTGATCTCACTGACGCGACACTTAGAACGAAATTCCTATCATTTTTTATCTAATTTTGCCACCTATCGTCGGTATTGCGCACCATGCAAAATTTGACGGAAAATTTCCTGTAGTACGATTGTATCGTCGAAATTGTCTATTTTTCCTTGAAAGTTAGGTGGCACTTTCCAACTGGGATAGCATTTAATCAAAAGCAATCGATGCGCACTCTGGAATCGATATTGCGTACTGCTGGAAAAATCACGGAATCGCGTGTCCAGTCAGTATGGTCTGTGGTAGTACCATATTTTAATAGAAACCATTTTTCGTTTTCAAATATCCTTCCATGAAAAAATTGGTTCCAATTAGATACTCGAGATAAGCAATAAAAATCGTATGAGAGCCTCACTTCTCTCTTTCAAGCTTTTCAGCACCTCCCTAATCCTATCTCCCCACTGGAAAAATTGAGGGATACCAAAGATTTAGGGAAACATTTTTCGTACCCTAATACCATCCCATGCCAATTTTGGTTCCATTTGCTCGAATTGTCGTACCCAAATAACCTTCCATGCCAAATTTTGTTCTATTGATTAATTATTTCAATTAATAAAAGAAATATTTTTCGTATCCAAATACCCTCCCATGTAAAGTTTGGTACCATTTGCTTGATCGGTTCTCAAGTTTTGGTAACATTCGTCTTTTGATTGGGAGACCCCATCCCCATCAACTTAGGGGAAGTCTCGAACATAAATAGGAACCTTCCCCGGACTCCCAGATATCCCCACCTGCCAAGTTTCGGGTAAATCGGTTCAGTAGTTTTCGAGTCTATAGGGAACAGACAGACATACAGAAATTCATGTTTTTATATATAGATTAAAATTTTGTATGTATATATTTTATAATTTTTTTCATCATAACCACCCAAAAAAATCGTTTTTTTACATTTTTTGTAGTCATGATATTGAAAAAAAAACAACCGGTTGGAAAAGTATATATGGATTTCATTTACAAGAACAAAACAGCTTTATGAAAAATGGTGACGTATTTCAGTAAAAGGCATTTTATGAGATTTTATCAATTTGTTTTTAAATCAAATGAAATGTAACGTAGCATAAAATTAAAAAAAAAAAACCTTAAATATAATGCTATCGTTTTTTAACTATCCTTCTCCGTCAAAATTCTTAAGATCGTATCCCGACTTTAAAAAAATTAACGATTGCATCGTTTGCGAGGTCGAAGCTCCGACAACTCCTCCCCCAAACAACCTGCGCTGCTGTTCAAAGGCTTTATAAATCATATCAGCAAATCAGCTGCCAACAGTTTAATGGCCAAACAAATGTTTATCAGCAACCGGCAGAGTCAATCCAATCGCATCGCATCGGAGTGGCGATATCTACACATATGTATGTTCATAAGTAAATGACATGCAGCGATCGCGTGTGTGTTGTCTATCTGACTGTCTGGCTTTACGCGAAAGATAATTAAAATCGAATTAAAGCTATATCGTTAATACGTAACCTCCCACCAATCTGTTGGTTTAGCGCCCAGTGAATTCCCGCATCACCTGAGTGATGGATGGGAGATGGGAAAGATTTCGCTCTTGAGATAGAGATCGCTTAATCATAGGTCTATAGGAAGAAGTAGGAAGTATTCCTGCCTACCAGGTAGTGAATCAGTTGTGGCTCCCGATAATACCAGCCGGTTCTCATAAAGACGCCGGCAGCGGCGCAGACGGCTAGACGTCGTCGTCTCCCTTACTTCATCGCAGCGGCTTCCCTGTGTTGTTGTATTCTAGACAAAACAGCGTCTTCTGATTAGAGTTTAAACACCCACACCGTACATTTGATCGCTGGCGGTAAAATCTGGCAGTGGGATACCTACTGTATGTATGTGGCGTGTTGGTTACAGCTGAGCAATTCCTTGTTGCGAATCGGCATCCCCATGAGCTGTCGATAGCATATCTATATCTGTACGATAGATACCTCCGAGAGATACCTCTTCCACATGGTACTACTGAAGCTTAGGCGGTAAATATGCATATCCCGCAAAAAAAAACCGGAAAGCGATCGTAGAATCACTCATATGAATGGCGGCAGTAGCAGTCCATTCGACGCCGATGATGCCAGACAATGTCAATGCGCTGATTAAATACTAATTCCCTGCTGAATATCTTATTGTTTTAATTGCCAATTCCCCCCGAGCTTCTTCCGCCATACTCTCAGAACCACCAACAACGTTCATACAGATGGTGCGAACACGATTAACGATCTGTGTACATTGGCATTTACTGTACCTGCATTGTCGGTAGGTGCTGAAAATATGGGAAGGAAAGGTTGTAAAACGCTTCAATAAGTTTACTGCTGCGGGCGGCAAGATTAAATGGAAGCAGCAGACAGGACAGGTTCCTCAAGTCGCGGAATGTAACGCAACAACCGAATTTCTACATATTAATAAAGTTTTGGGATGTCATTTGCAATTCAATGTTCTAACGTGTTTCTTTTGTTTGTTTGTATCATTTCAGATCGATCCTGGTGGCGGCTTGCGAGAAGAAAACGATCGTACTGTTCGATCCGATCACCGAGAAGCAGATGTGCACCATCAAAAATGCCCACAACGATAGCGTTAATTGCGTCAAGTGAGTAAAATCAGATACCTACGTACTTAAAAGAAAGTCTCACTGCGTTCGCTAGCACTCCAGACCCTGGGTGTGTTGATAAATTAGAAGATAAGTATGAGCATCTCACTATCATTATAAGGTCGTTAGTCGTTGACCCGGGCTTGGGAGGAGAACTGCTGAACTGAGTTATTTTTTTAAACTAGAGATACAAAGTGAAATATGACTATAAAAAGGATTATAGGTGATGATAAGAGAGCAAGTGCAGTAAGATTGTTATTTTGTTCAGCTGGATTGACTTGAAATGACTAAAAAGCAAATTGAGAGGACAGCTTGAAATGTTTGGATAAGATGGCACCTGTAATTTTTTTTATAAGGCTTGAGGAAACAGTTTGACACTTCAAAAATCTAGTCGATAGACCAGCTTTAAAAAAACAATAATAACTGAAAAATATTTGTTTTATGTTTCGAGTGGATTGGGATGACAGCTCGGAATTGCAAAATAGAAAGTTGATGGACAGCCCCAAAGGAGAAAAACGGCATTCCGTTGATTGCGCTATAAAAAAAACTAATGATTTTCAAGTTGTTACCCGGAGTGTTGCAATACAAAATTTGGCAAACCTCGTAGAATAAGCTTCCGACTCGTGCGGAAAAAACCTCTCTTTTTGCATTTTTTTGCAAAAATCACTACATGTATGAGCATTTCAATTGGATTTTGGTTTGACATATTTAAATTACAAAGAAACGAGTCGATTAGATAGATTGAAAAATAGAAGAAATAAAAACATCGAGTTAGGAAGACAGCTGTAAGATATTTATGAGCATTAAAGGGTGATACGGTCAAAATTTTGTCAATATAAACTCTACGTATTTTTTTCAATTTTGCACTTAAAACACCTGAACACCCCTCATTTTGAAGGTGTGTGTGTGTAGAATGTTGCTCCTATTTTGATTTTGGAATTCACTCTTCAGTTGTCAAAATGCCGTCCAAGGAAGAAGAGCAGCGTATCAAAATTTTGTTCGCGCATCGCGAAAATCCGAGCTACTCGCACGCAAAGCTGGCAAAATCGCTGAAAGTTGCCAAATCAACCATTACAAATATAATTAAAGTGTTTGGGGAACGTTTTAGGCACAATTTTCCCGTATGTTTGGATAACGTGCCGCTATTAAGCCTACCCCTGGGTGTATCGTCTACAACCGTGCATCGAGCCAAAAAACGAGCCAGACTATCGACTTACAAGAAGGTAGTGACTCCAAATCGCGATGATAAACAAAATACGACGGCCACAGCGCGTTCCCGGAGGCTGATGCTGACGAAGTTTGACTGCGTGGTAATGGACGACGAAACCTACGTCAAAGCCGACTACAAGCAGCTTTCCGGACAGGAGTATTATACGGCAAAAGGAAGGGGAAAGGTAGCAGATATTTTCAAGCACATGAAACTGTCAAAGTTCGCGAAGAAATATTTGGTTTGGCAAGCCATCTGTACCTGTGGCTTGAAAAGCAGCACTTTCATAGCTTCCGGGACTGTCAACTAAGACATTTACGTGAAAGAGTGTTTGCATAAACGTCTGCTGCCTTTCCTGAAGAAACACGGTTGTTCCGTACTGTTTTGGCCGGATTTGGCATCTTGCCATTACGGTAAAAAGGCCATGGAGTGGTACGCCGCCAACAACGTGCAGATGGTTCCCAAGGACAAGAACCCTCCCAATACGCCTGAGCTCCGCCCAATTGAGAAATACTGGGCTGTTGTCAAGTGGAACTTAAAGAAGACCAAAAAACTGCTAAAGACGAGCAGCAGTTCAAGGCAGTTCAAGGCTTTCTGCGGCGAAGAAGGTGGACAAGGTGGCTGTACAAAATCTGATGGCAGGGGTTAAGCGTAAGGCCCGGCAATTCTGATTTGGAAAAGCGGAAGCCTAACTGAATATTTTTCCTGAATTTCATACTAAATAAACTTGAAAAAGAAATTTAATTTGATTTTTTAAATAAACGATTCCACCGATTTACACGCGTTTTCCTTTGACCAAAATTTGACAGTATCACCCTTTACATGTGGTTCAAGGGGATAGCTTGAAATGGTAAAAAAGCGAGTCGAGAGGACATCCTTGAAAAGAGGACAGCTCAGAGTTGCAAGAAAGCTATTTGAGATGGTAGACTAAAATGTATTAACCCTCTGCTACATACTATCCCATACAATGTTTTTTTTTTTTACTTTTTTAAGGTTTATTAAGTTTACAACGAATATAAAGTTTGTATGTATGTACATATGAATGTACAGTACCGTTCATAATTGTATAGAAAATGGAAGCAAGCGCACTGTCATTTCGACTTTGAACTTCCATAACTTTTTACTCTGATGATAGTTTTTGATCAAATTTTTTGCGTTAGATAGATTAATTATCACACTATTATCATACAAAATTTGAGCTTTCTCGAGTTTGTGTGGCCTGAGAAACAGTAATTTTACGAAAATCGGACTTTTTGGACTTTTCTCATTCAAACTGCAATATCTCTGAAACTACGCAAAATTTTTCATTGAAATTTTGCACAGTGATTGTTGAAATATGAAGCTAGCATGTCTGAAGTTTTCGAAAAGTTCTATCGATGAGATCAAAAGTTACGCGAGGTGCAATATTTCAGGCATGAACCTTGAATTGCGATTTCTATAGAATTTTGGACGAATGTTTTCATAGGAAAATCATATCCTCTGTTTAACAACCAGTTAATCTATTTCAACCGAAAAATCACAACAATATCGCGAGATTCTGATTTCAAAACACAAATGGACCATTTATTCCATTTTTTCTTTTCTTCATTGCTTTTGCCAGACATTTTTTGTCTGATTGGTGGAAGAAATGATATTGTTCTCATAAATCGTCCAAAATTCTATAGAAATCGCATTTCAAGGTTCATGCCTGAAATATTGCACCTCACGTAACTTTTGATCTCATCGATAGAACTTTTCGAAAACTTCAGACATGCTAGTTTCATATCTCAACAATCACTGTGCAAAATTTCAATAAAAAATGTTGCGTAGTTCCAGAGATATTGCAGTTTGAATGAGAAAAGTCCAAAAAGTCCGATTTTCGTAAAATTACTGTTTCTCAGGCCACACAAACTCCAGAAAGCTCAAATTTTGTGATATAATAGTGTGATAGGTGATCTATCTAACGCAAAAATTTTGATCTAAAAATATCATCAGAGTAAAAAGTTATGGAAGTTCAAAGTCGAAGTGACAGTGCGCTTCCTTCCAATTTCTATACAATTATGAACGGTACTGTATGTTGGCTATCCACCATGGATGTACGGATTCACCGCAGTTTCTGCCTAAGTATGTTCTCACATCCATTCTTAGATTATTAAGTTCGACAAATCTCCAATACAGCGCGTACACCATACCCGGACCCCATGGCTTCGTATGGACTGTTATGGAGCGAAAGTATTTGTATTGATGTAGGTATATTTTTGAAAGAACGAGTCAAAGAACGAGAACGAGCCAGCTGGCAACTGATTGAACATTCATATTGTATAGTTAGATATTAGAGGAAACACAACTTACCTATCGACAACTTATGGGATTCGAGCCCAAAAGTTTTCTTGCCGATACCGGGAATCAAACCCAGTACGCCTGGCATACCAAAACCAAACTCACGCCAGCCTATCCGCTAGACCATTTCGGCGCTCAATACATCGAAAATCAAATTTGCAATAAAAAAAAACTTTAAAAAAATTCAAAAATCTCAATTTTTTCATCATTTAAACAATTAAAACTATTCGAAAAAAAAATTGTTTTTAGCATAAATTTCTAAGAAGTTAATAAAGTTATTTTTATTGATATTTTTTTTTACTCAGCGGACTCATAGTTTATGCAGTAAGGGGTTCGAATAAATGAGTTGAGCGGGTGATTTACAATGGCATAAAGAGAGTAAAAAGGAAGAAAGTTTGGTTGTAAATTAAAAGTTTAAACATTTAAAAGTACAACAAAGAAGTTCGTGCTTACATATTCACGCTCCTTTATTTTAACTCAAAATTAAGTATGACCGAGGTTCAGAACATAGTTCGATTCTATGAACTTAAAGTTGAGTACCCTTTTTCCTCCTTGTGATGGTTCAAAACGGAGTTCGAACTGCGAACTGAAAATTGATCTCTTTTTTTCCTTCGGCGAGGGAGCAAAGCTGAGTTCGATCTTATGAACTAAAAATTGAATTCTCTTTTTTGAACTGAAAACACTTAGCGAGTTCACTTCGATTCGGAACGGCAACCAACGAACACGACGGTAAATTTTGTCGTTCCGGAACAATTACCGGAAGACTTTGAAGGAACGTCATAATGGAATGTCCACCGTGTCAACGTAAAATTCTGTCCGTTGTTGTCATTATACGGTGAGCGGCTCGGAATGTCCGTAAACTTCCGGATGCTATTTACTTCCCGTGAGAAGTAACATCCGGAAGTTTTCTTTGACCAGGAGTGTCAAAACTTTCCACCGCTCTGTAATTGCAATGCAATGTACCGGAACAGCAACATCCGGTACAACAAGTTTTAGTCATCCTTTAATTCCATGAAAATAAGCTACCCTCGAAAAAAAAAAGGATAATTCAAGTTCGGCTGCCGAGCTTAGTATTGAGTATGCCTATCAGAACTTAGTTTTGCGATTGCCCAGTCGAACTTAAAGTTGAGGGCTGCCACCGAAGTGCTGTTTTGAACCAAAACTACTTTATTTTGAGTTTAAAAAAAGGAGCGTGTTGATTAACATCTACACCCAAAATTCAGCCTTAACTCTAATCATGAGTTCTCGATATTTCAATGAATTGGCATAAGATGTGAACGCGAGCGGCGATGTAACGATTTTTGACCACCGGCATTAACCTCTCGGCGCAACCGGCTTGCGTATGACTGGAGGAAACACAATAAAAACGAGCTCACGTCCCTCCATATCCCAACACAAGACCAAGTAGAATGGAAACAATCCTGACTCAGGTAGTACAATGGTCGGATTGATATAAAAATGATGTTGTGAGTTCGATTCTCACTTTCCGATGGGATTTTATTTTTCTTGCTTCTGGGATGAATTATCCAATAGGTTGAAATCCCATAAAATGTTTCGTTTGACTGTTTGTGTGTGTTTGTCTGTACATGCTTAATTCTTTATGCCGGTAGTCAGGAAAGCAATCATATCATCTTTGGCGCAATGCACATTGTTAGCCCCGATCGGCATTGGAATTTTGCAACCTCTTCTTTGGGTTGCGGTTAAGGTTATCTGCATCATCTTTGAAAGAGAACGGAAAGGATGATGAAACGAGGCAACAAAATTCACATTTTTCGGATGTACAAAAAAAAGTGCTGATTTTGATTAGTTTGGGGGTGTTGAATCCAAAAGCACATTTTTTCCTATCAGTTTTTGTTTTAGGAAGAGGAAATAGATATAACGACATTTAATGAATTAAATTTTGTCTTCTGAGAATAAGGTACAGAAGTTTACGTTCCGTTTATTCCTAGTTCTGTAGAATACGGGAATTTTTTGTAAAAATCTATAGAAAAAGAAATGGAACTTCCATTTGCCCGGATATTTAATACCAGGGTGGCCAGCGAACCGGGAATTGAAGAAGGCACCGGGAAAAACCCGGGAATTTCGAATCGAAAGCGGGAAAATTCTCTAAAGATTGTTTGTCTGATATAAAAATTTATTAAACCCTTAAGTTCATTCGTTTCATCATGATAAAAAAAATCAGAATTTTTTTTCAAGATTAGAACCATTCGGGAATATCGAAAAAATGGAATTTTAATTTCATGATTAAATTTTTAATAATGCGGTGAAAAGTTGGGATTTGCTTAAAAAATTGGAATTTTTGAGCTCAGCGCATACATTTCAGGGTTCTGAGATGTTCCAGTTCCTGTTTTTTTAATGTATGTTTTTTTAATTTACGAAATGTTGTGGAAAAATATCTCAAGCATAATTTTTTTTTAAATTCAAGGATATTGTTCAATATGAAAAAAAAAAAACGTTGAAATTAATCAACATTTGATAACTGCGAAGCTTAAATATTTTAAGTTTTGGTAAATAACTTCTATGGTGGATGGAAGTATTTTATATTTTATAGCATAGTGCACTTTCTTTACTTATCTCTGGGAAATCTAAAATATGGATGAAAAGATAAGTTATTTTAATTTTATTTACAAATAATGTTATTAAGTCATTGAACTCTTTATATTTTTGTGTGCCATGTATTCACTTCACTTGTGTTCAGTAAGAACTCAACTGTTATAGGAAATAAGTGAAAACAATTAAAAACGTTGAAATAAGATAGTTTTTTGACTTAATTCACATCTCGAAAACTATGATGTTCAAAACTTCATCATTTTTTAGCCACACAACAAACATATTTGAAATGGGGAAACAATTCTGAAGAGTCCGACCAAAAAATCGAATATATTCGTTTGAACAAATAAAGATAAAATGTCAAAAGAAAGGAAAAAGATTGATATTCATTCAGTCTATACTCACCTGTAAATGAACCAATTTTCTTAAAAAGTAAAATTTTACAAAGGTTTAATTTTTTTTTTAATAATTTTAACAATAAGAATTTCTTACGTTTCTGTACTTGTTTTTGGCTGTTTTGAAATGAGTTCACGGTACTATTATAAAAAATCGCAATATTCAGTAAGTATCTACACGTTTCCATTATAACCATACTTAGATATAAATTATGCGAGAAACACAAAAACTGAGTTACCACCATGATATTTGATTAATTGTAAGTTATGGCGAAAGAAGATGCCAAGTTATAAAATGATTTTTGTATACATTCTGTGCTTTTACTAGCTACCATATTTTTTAAAAAAAAGTTGAAAATCGTAGATCATAAGTGATTGGACTACGGAATCTCTTTTAAAAATTGGGACTTTCATTCATTAAACATTTATTCCCCAAACCAGAATTAAAAAACAAAATTTCACCTAAGAATAATTTTATAAATTTGGATTGAATTTTGAATAGAAATAGAATTTTTTTTTCAACTTTAAAATTCTATTATTGAAAATTCACGTTCAACTTTTTTGGTTAAAATCTGATAAACAAATTCTTTTATGTATTTTGAAACTGGAACAATCATTAAAAACCGAGAAAAACCGGGAATTTGAAAATAAAAGTTTGCTGGCCACCCTGTTAATACACAATTTGGGATAAGTCTGGTCCGGCCCGGTTGCCCGGATTTAATTAAAAATAGCGGTTTTGCCCGTATTTATTAACTTTATTTGCCAAAGCATACAAGATGAACCAATTGTGTCGTTTTTTTTTTTATTTATGCGTTCAAAACGAAACTTTTTGAGCAAAAACCAAATCAAAATTATTATGGAAGGTTTTTTTAAAGCTTGAAATACGATTTAAATCTACCTATAAGTTTTGATGAAATTTGGTTTACAAGTTATATTTTTTATTTTGTTGAGTTATCTGGGTTTTAACCAAATTTTCCTGGATTTTGCCGGATTTTTGGTCGACAATTTTGAAATCAAATGCCAGGATTTTGACAGGGTTTTAGTTAAAATAGCCCGGATTTGCCTGTTCCTGATACTTTTTGAAAAAAATTCTGGCAACCTTATCCCGTTTACATGTTCAAGGTTAAAAATGACTTGTGCAATGCCAGCTCCGATTTTTTTAAAGTTTCCCAAATAGAAAATTATATTCAGAAAATTGTATGTTTCTTAAGATCAAATAGCAAAAAACGATTTCATGTACCTACAAGTTTAGTCTCAGTGGTGTTAACTTTAGAATGTCTGGTTTAGTTTCATTGCTGAAATATAATACTTTGGCAGCGATAAGGAAGGCATACCCAATTATTTTCTAGTAATATAATTGCGCCTTCAACCATGCCCAGAAATATGAATTTAAACATTACCTAAAACCATACTTCAAGTAGGAAGTTCAAGAACTAATTTTCATAAATAGAATTATATGTTTACATTAAGTCAAAAATTCGATTGGATAATAAAGTGTAAAACATTTGAATGACATTTTTTCAAGTCTCAGTTTTCAGGTCAGCGAACAGTTCTCTACATCTGCTATTTTTTGACACAAGGAAGACCTCATCGTTTACAGTAAAGATGTTCGCTTCGTTGCTATCAGATCTGGTTCGGACAGTGGTGTTTTTCCACAACTGCTCACCATCTGTCACACTGTTTCCGCCCTCCTCGTCGTCGTCTAACCAATTTGTTAGTATGGAGGTAATTAAGAGCGAATTTTTGTCACACGATCGGCCACGTGTTTCTAATTGGGGATCTCGAGAGGGTTGGTAGAAGCTTCTCGATTTCCTGGATTCCGTCAGCCAGTTAGAAGGTTGATATAAGTAGGTATAAGACGTCTATAGCTTTAAACACATTTTTATGGCAGGAATCTAATAAGGCAACAGGTTGTTTACTACTCAATTCAAAAATACTGCTCTCAGTTGTATGACATCTGGTGATACTGCTTGGGTAGATTAAATCGAGGGTTTATTTTGGTTTTCGAATACATAGTCCAGATGTTGTTAGAATTTTGTAGAACATTTTCGTGGGGATCTTTCCATCAAGCTAAATCTTATGAGAGGTTTTATTACCTTCCTATCGAACATAGTCGTTTGCTTCCTCGAGATGACGAATTCCAGAATCAGCACAACATGACATCATCATCTGTTGGATAGACTAGATCGGGCACAGAAAATCCGTAACCAATTTGTTTAAGGTTCATAGATTGATGGTTGTTTCTAAAGGGAATTGTTTCGGATTATTCAGCGATTAGTGGTGCTCATTTGAATGCATCATAATATAATGGGTTAGCCTACAACATTCTGACACTGATTTTTATTTTATTTCTTAGATTCCTCGACAACCGTATGTTTGCGACCTGTTCGGACGATTCGACCGTTGCCCTGTGGGATACCCGGAATCTCAAGTCCAAAATACGCAGCCTCCACGGGCACTCGAACTGGGTCAAAAACATTGAATACTCAAAGAAAGACTGCCTGCTGGTGACGTCCGGCTTCGACGGGTCCATCTTCACCTGGGACATCAACAGCTACACCGAGCACGGGTTCGTGTATCAGAAAGTGTTCTACACGCCGGGTCTGATGCGATGTCGCCTAGTGCCGGATGAAAACCGGCTGGTCATCTGCACCACCGGCGGCTATCTTATCATCATCCACAACCTCAATCTGGCCTCGCTGGCTAAGGATCTCAGAGGGTTTAGGGTAGGTATAATTTTGAGGTATCGAAAAAAGGTCTTCTCATTGATATGATTTCTTTCTCCATACAGCCCAATCTGTACCGGCTCATGCAGCTGCGGCACCAGTTCATCCCGAATGCGGCCCGGTACGATCACGCCTTCTCCCGGAAGCAAAAGTACAACCGGGTGGAGCTGGTCACTGACTTCCCGGAAGGCAACGACGCGGAAGTTATCAGCTCACTCCAGGTAAAGGAACGGACCCTAGAGTCATCAGTTATATGCCAGTAGTCACTTTACCATGCAAAATAGGCCAGGCGGTATCAAGCCGGCCTACGGTCAGACAGATGGCAGAAATCTGTTCACATTTTTTTGGACCATCGTTTTTGTTTTGATTTGTTTTCAGTCAAAACATTGACCCGTTCGGATCATGACGCGTCGCGTTACGTTGCGTTTTCGACCGAATCCGCCCGACCGACCTACCCCCGCATGCTCTGGGATTGAGTCGCCGTAAAATTTATCGACCGTTACCGTTTGATTACCATTGCTAATTTCCCGGTGGCAGAATTATGCTTACCGCTGCTGGTGGAACATCATCGTTGAGGACCGTTGTTTTCCTTCTCTCACTGGTCTTCTATCTGCGGTTTGCACTTTAGAAAGGTGTGTAATCCATGCGTAAAAGTTGGTTGGAGCATTTGAATGGCTCAGGCTACAGGCAGCAATATCAGGTAGGGCACACGGTGTTTGCGCAGCGGTGTAATTTGCACTATAATCTGAAATTTCCTCAACCACAACGCGAATCAAAGTTCTTAAAATTGTAATCGTAAATTTTACATTTGGCGCAAGATAATGGTCGACCACCTTCAAGTTTTATGTGCCATCAACTTACACCGGTTCCTGGAACAGCGTAAGCATTTATAATGTTCACAAAGCCATCAGATCTTAGCCGCATTCCGATGGTTACGGGTTATGTATGGTATTGCTTGATCGATGTGAATTTGAAAGTCCGATTTGGATCAATCGAAAATCTAGAGAAATAATGTAGAACATAGAAGATTTGTTTTTAAATTTTAAAATTGATTATTAATTGGCTGATCCAGTGGGCCCAAACAAAAATAAGATAGTTCATTGGCACTTACCGTGCTCGGTTGGGTTCAACGAACCTTTGCCTCTTGACGGTATTTCTAAGCCTAAGTAGATTCGACACGTTTGACGATCTCCAATTCCGTCAACTATTGTTAACATCAAACAACAACAACAAGCTTAGCGCAACGCCAGTAGTAGCGTGGTCATTTTGTGAGTCAAGGTCTTACCATCTACCGGTAAACCTCATAGCAAAGCAAATCAGCGATAAACGAAACGCGCAATTCCAAAAAAAACGACCGTTTGATGCTTTTGTCACTCTCCGCTCCGTTTAGTACCCAATTCGGGGAGGTTGTCAGTCATTGGCCTTTTTCGTGGGAAAACTGTTGGATGGGGATTTTTGCTTTTAGCTTGTGCACTAACTTTCAACTATGTATTTTGAACTTACATGTAAAAATGTTGAGATGAAGATGGGGTCCGACATCGACTTTAATATTTCAAAAATCACCAAAAGAGGACCAAAGTAAATTCGGAAAATCAAATTTTTTTTTATGGCTGTACAGGAAACGTCGAGATCTGATGTTATCTCGAAAAAAAAAATTTTGGTCAAAAATATATTTTCTGGGAGCCAATCGACTAACTTTGCTGTGAACAAAAATAGTGTTTTGATGTTTTCAACAAAGTTTCATAGTTTCGCTTATTCTACAACTTAGTAGGAAAAATAAAGCTCTATCTCTTGAAACAATAACGTTGGAATTGATTTTGAATAATTCTTTATGCTTTCAAGTTATGAAGCATGTTTGAAGGAGAGAATATTCTGAAGGCACTTTACAGCTAAAATGAAAGACAAAGGCGCTAGATACCTATTGGACCACTGTGAAGCGCCGGTGGGGGTGGTTTTTTGGTGGTTTGCTTTGCAGAGCTTCAGCTTCTCCAACTCTGGACTCATCAACTGGAACTTAATTTATTGAATGTACCGTGAACGGCTCTAATTCTGCGCAGTTAAGGATTTTTCAAATGTTTTAAGTTATAAAAAATTTACCTTTCAATGAATTTCCTCAAAATTTCATGTACAGTTGGGTTAACTAACAAATTTAACGGCAAAAATAATTAGAGCTCAATTTTGGAGCAAAAATGTGGATTATTTACAACATTTGGATAAAATGCAAGTGGCCCTTATTCTGCGCACTATTTTCTATTTGTTCCTAATTCTGCGCATATGTCCCATATTCTGCGCACCCAAATAAAACCAATATACCATTCCGTACTTGTAAGACAAACATTGAATTTAATTAAAAAGTCTTAAAAACATGCTTTACGCTTAGTAAACTATTGCAAATTATGAAAAAGGGCCAATTCAGGCCTTGGATCTTTGAACCTTTTGTGACACTTTCTTTCACTTTTTCTTACACTTGCTATATGTTACTTGCAGATGCTTTTTCCTGCAGCTCGCTTACCCAATATTTGTTGACCGATCACGTTCTTCGCCGGATCTGGTCAAATTAACTTGTTTCGTTGGTGTGCAATGCACACTATTCCGACAAATAGAAGAAGTTCCGGCGGGCCACAAAATCGCCCCAGCTGGGGGAACTACGCGCTACTTCATTTGGTTTAATATCATTCAGTATCAGTTAGTCAACGAGTGGGAGTGAGCGGGTGAACCGAGAGAAGCTTCGCGTAGTTCCCCCAGCTGGGGCGATTTTGTGGCTTGCCTGAACTGCTTCTATACGTCGGAACAGTCTGTACAGTTGGGACTGAACGATTGACACGCGAACACGATAGAGAACGCAAATCAAGATTTTCTTTTTTTTTGTCAACAAAAGATAAAGTGAAACTCCCAACAACTTTACAGATACACAATCTTCATAAAACTTATTAGAAAACTGAAATTGAAAGTCTCCTAACTCCCTGCATTCAATTCCTTGCAGCTTTAACATCAGTTCATTCCGGTGCTTTTCATTCTGCGCATTAGAAACATAAGTAAACAAATGGTGTCAAATTCTGCGCATTGGTAAAATCATTGTTTTGATTTGAAAAAACATTTTTTTTCTCAAATTTTTTAAGCAGTCATGTTCAGAATGACTTTATCTTCCCCGTAGAGGCATTTCCAATGTGAAAATTCTGTTTAACACTGTTTCATTTGATCTTTTTGTTTTCCTAACACTTAGCTGGACTGCTAACGGCGGCCATTTTTCAACGTTTGCTTCCTACATTTATTTTGATTTTTGTCATTTCTCGCGAAAAATTCATCAGATTACAAAATAATCGGAAGCATTTTGAAGATAAACAGTAACTGAAGAGTTTCAGCTGGTTTCATGGATATTTTGTTCATCACATCTTGAAATATTTCTGTTTGAATATGAAAATGCGCAGAGTTTGGAACTGCGCAGAATTAGGGCCGGTCACGGTATATCGGCATAATGTAATTCGCGGTGAAAACCGGGGTAACCCTAAAAAAAAACTGTTGTAGAAGGTTTCAAAGAACGTCTTCGGCTAGAATATCAACTTTCAACTATTCCCAATCGATTCCACCATGTTAAACACGCTAAATGTGTCACGTTTTTGAGTTATTGGCAAAAAAAAATTCACGTTTATTTTCACGAGAACTGTAAACATGGACAAATGCTCACTTGTGACGGTTGAAACAGACACGTTCGAAGTTTTGAATCTCCAGATGCCCATTTGTAAAAATAAAATTGACCGCTGCTACTAAACAATACCGAATATATAATCGACTGTGGTATCGCAGTTATGTTGATCGTACACAGAGTGAGCTTCGTCGCCATCCAGAAAAAGATTTGGAAATTTGTGAACTCCAAACGGAAGGAGTCCGGGCTTCCAGCTATTCTCAAATTAATTAACCGTATGGCCACGTCACCTGCTGAAAAATGTTACCTTTTCGCGACGCATTTTGCCAGTGTCTTTTCAGTGGGATCGCCAACTGCCGATCAATTAAACGCCGCCGTAACACGATGTACTGGATCTGCATGTTTTTTCTGTTAAGGTGCATTTACTTACAGTTCTTTCGAACGTGAAAATGAAAATACTTATATTCTTCAAAAACTCGACTGTGTTACATTTCATGGCTGCGAAACTAGGTGGAATAGATGCGGAATGGTTGAATCATTATTTTTGAACTGATTCCTTGTCCAAAATCCTTTAACATTGGTTTTATTTCAATTCTCACGATTTTCACTGCGGAACCTTCCGCTCGAAGTGTAAACGCACTGAGCGAACGTGAAAATGGAAATGAATATAAATTCCGCGTTCATTTTCACGTCCGAATGGCAATGTGCATTCTGAAAAAAATTTCACCGATGACGGAAATTTTTTTTGCTCCATTAAAATTAGTTTTTAAAATGCAGGCACATTAAAAGGCAATGAAAGGCTTAAAAATACAACGGGTTTGAAATAAGTCGCATTAGATAATTTTTTTTTCAAATGTGCGCTTCAGAAAAGGCATGGAAATAATTGGAAACCTCTTGAAATTTTTCAAAAATAATCTTTTTAAAAAGAACTGAAGAGCAGCAAAATCATGAGCAAAAGTAAACCGATGCATTTTAATTTCATAAAAACTTCTCGATTGTTTCATTTAATTAAAAAGTAATTTTAATAACCTTTTTTTAGCAAATTTTTAATCAAGAACAAAAAAATTGGCTATTTTGCATAAGTTATTCATAACGTTTTTTCAAAAAGTTTTTCAGAAGAAACAACTCTTTGATTGATAAATACTTTTTGAGAGTACCCAAAATTCATAATTCAAATTTAAATTCATTGTATTCACGGATAAAGACTTTTGGATTATTTTTTTTTAAATCAATCGTTTTCAAAGATGAATATGGCTTGAAGAAGAATAGGTTTTATTTTTGGTTCTTTATATATTTCTTAAGAAATTTGAATTTAAATTTGAAAACCGGTTCGACTAGTATCGATCAAAACATTGGTTGTATGACCTATCATTTACCGATCGAAACCAATTTCGGTCTGTCATTGAACAAACTTGTTGCCGATTTGACATTTCACTGCGGAATATTTTTTCACTGTGGTGATTTCACGTTCACGTTCGCGTCCGAGTTCACAAGAACTGTAAACCGGGCTTTAGCGAGGAAATGGTTTTAGAAGCTATCATTAATTTGAATATCGGTATGCGTATTGAAAAGTGTCGCACTTTGCTGGTAAAATCTCTTAAGCTGGAAAAAATCGCTTATGAGGAGACAATCAAAATGTTCTTAACTACCGAGGTGTCACATTGCTAGCTGCCTGTTGGAAAGTATTTGCGAGGATCGTCTACGATGTTATGTTTTCGGCTTGCCGGAACTGGATCTCTGAGAATCAGCATGGATTTTTTCCTAAACGCTCGGTAACTTCAAACCTAATGGTATTAACATCCTTCCGTCTATCAAACATGGATGGCGGAAAACAAATTGACGCGATATATACCGATATTACTGCGGCATCTGATTCTGTAAACACGATATTCTCCTGGAAAAATTGCATCGATTAGTGTTTTCTGAACAATTGTGTGCATGGATCAGAAGCTACCTAACGGATACTGGATAGTCGATTAGCTGTTAAAATTAGCTCTGCTGAATCTTCTGACTTTATTCCAAAGTCTGGGGTACCCCAAGGCAGCAATTTGGGTCCTTTATTATTTAAATCAGTGGTTTTCAAACTTTTTTCAGTCGCGTAATCTGAATTTGAGTCTTGTTCAAAGTTAGGCAGCATTCAAGGGTCTTTAAATTTAAATAAGATTCTTACAACTGAACTCCGGCAATGTTAGTGTTAACCGAATAGGTTAAAAGTCTATTCATGGCGAATGGCACAATAGATTTTTTGAATAGATTGAAATAATGATGAACTAATAAGAACTTAACCTTAAAAACACTTAATTCAAAAAATTCTTTCATATTCTCTTTCCAACAAATCTATCACTAAATCACAGATCACGCCTTTTTACACAGATTTTTCGAAGGTTTTTTCTGTTAACCCTTCATTTCATGATTTTTTTATTTTCGCCTAAAAATTATATCAAACAGTTGAAAATGATGAATACATCACGAAAAAAAATTAAAATAAAATACAATTTTTCACTTTTTTATACATTTATTGTTGCAAATTTGTTACTTTATGAAACGAAGGGTTAAGCTAATTTTTTGAGGCAATACATTTTGAAGATCATCAAGCATTGCCATCAAAAATTAATCTTTTTCAGTATTATCCAAAATAATCTTACAAAACAAGATCAACATGCAAAAATACAAAATATGTGACAATTTAAAAAAATCTTTTATTTAGATACATTTTTAGGAGAAAATATTAGGATTCTGGAACAAAAATTAGCTTGCAGCTCTGTGAAATAAAAGATATTTAAGTCTTGAACCTGATGTTAAGTTCTGTAACGTGATTTCATTGTTTTGCATCGATCCTACTCGTTTGTTATTTCAAATCAACGTTGTTTCGTGATTTGTGAAAATGTGAATTACGACCTCATCGCCCCCCTGAGTCCTTCCAACGCCGCTAAAATTTTAAAATTTAGCTCACTGCCCCCCTGGAAGCTCTCAATGCCCCCAAGGGGGCGGTAGGGACCACTTTAAAAACCACTGGTTTAACTATTCTGTAACGACATTAATTTGTTGCTCATTGGATGTGGAGTTCTTCTCCTCGCGGATGACCTGAACTGAAAATATTTTTAGTCATAAACAACCAAGCTGATTTTTATGAATTGCAAAGCTTCTTGAACCCAGTTGTGATCTGGTGTGCTAATAATATACTTGTTTTGAGCCTTGCGAAGTGCTGTATTATCTATCACGTTTGGACGTGAAAAATCCTTTCATGCAGCATTACAATATTCTGGGCGAGCAGTTGCATCGTGTTGAGGAGATTAAGGACCTTGACGTTTTGTTGGACAATCGTATGACTTTTAAGCGTCATTTCATTACTCTGTGGTACTCGAGAAGGCAAACCGAATGCTGGGATTTATCATACGTTTGAGCAAAGAACTCACAGATCCGGTCTGCTTGCGAGCTCTGTATTGCTGTCTGGTGCGATCAATACTGGAATCCGAGAATCTCGTATGGTGGCCTTTTGAAGCTGCATGGACAGCGCGTTTTGAAGCAATTCAACGTCGGTTCGTGCCTTATGCTCTTCGTAAGCTACCTAGGGAGAATCCATTAAATTTACCGCCATACGCACAGCGATGTGCCCTGCTTGGTCTTCATTCATACGCTGTCGGATCGCCGTTCCATCGGTCAATCGTTGTTCGTGGCAAAGATTCTTCGGAACGAAATTGACTGCTCCTGGTTACTCTCTCGCTGCAATATTTATACTTTAGAAAGATCCCTGCGCAATAGGAATTGGCTCTCTCTGGAACCAAGAAGCACGCGATGTGGCAGCAACGACCCTTTTCGTTCTGCAAAATTATAACGTAAAAAGGTTATTTTAATATCTTCGACTTCAATGTAAAGCTTAGTTCTTTTAGAAATGGGACACTTTCATTTGCTAATAGCTCGTTAACTAGTTATTGGATATTAAAAATTTTAACAGCATTTTGTTGCCTGTAAAAAGTACTATTCGACCTATTTTTTTCAAAATTTAAAATTTACGCGTTTTTGAGATATGTACGATGCGAGAGAAAAAGAAAAAAATAATTTTGCACAGTTTCCTTGAAAATACGTCATTGTCAAATTGATAGCTGACAAAACCGTTGATTATTCAAAGAATTACTGAGTTTTTGTGGTGGATAAGTATGCAAACACTGTCAATAATGTCCACAAAGTTCAAATCAAGCATTGGAGTGAAGCAGATGATCGGCAACAACGGTTAAGGATCATCAAGGAATGCAAGTCTCATACCAGCATTTTTAATTTTCAATAAACGAAAAACTAAGGGTAGATCGCTGAAATGTCCAAAACAATTTTCTCCGATAAGCTGAAAGTGTTGCCTAATGATGACTCATTGAAATCCAACCTCAAACAACCATTTTTTGATAGTTCCAAAGCTCTTAAGCTGTAAAACCGGTACCGAAAAAAAAAACGTTTAAAAATGTGGTCAAAAATAATCAAATTTGTTCATTTCGAAACAACTGTATCCACTAGAATGCTTCCAGTTTCCAGTTTCCAGGGAAGTATTGGACCAAAAAGTATCAGAAATTGAAGAAGGAAGGTGAAGCCACCTAAAATATAGATTTTAAGAAGTATAAGTTGGAGAAACTGATCAATACCATGACTGAAAAAAGTGTGCGCCGGCCAATGGGAGATACCAAGAATAAAGTAGAAATTTCTTTAACAAAAAACGGTAAATATTTTTTTTCAAATTTTTTCATGAAAGATCATAACATTGCCTTCTTTTTCTTCATAGAAAGTATTTCGTTCAAACGAATGGTTTTTGAGATACAGGCATTCGAAACTGTCCCATTTCTAAAAGAACTAAGCTTTATCCATTTCAACTTTTAGACGCCCCGCATTGAATCTGACATAAAGGGTGATACGGTCAAAATTTGGTCAATATCAACTTGACGTATTTCTTTCAATTTTGCATTTAAAAATCATGAACACCCCTCATTTTGAAGGTGTGTGTGTGTAGTATTTCGCGCATCGCGAAATTTCGAGCTACTCGCACGCAAAGCTGGCAAAATCGCTAAAAGTTGCCAAATCAACCATTACAAATGTAATTAAAGTGTTTGAGGAACGTTTGTCGGCAGCCAGGAAGTCTGGATCGGGGGGAAATCGAAAACCGGAAGCCGCTAAGACGACAAAGAGAATTGCCGGTAGTTTCAAGCGAAACCCTAACCTCTCTCTCCGAGATGCCGCAAATAGGCTGGGTGTATCGTCTACAACCGTGCATCGAGCCAAAAAACGAGCCGGACTATCGACTTACGAGAAGGTAGTGACTCCAAATCGCGATGATAAACAAAATACGACGGCCAAAGCGCGATCCCGGAGGCTGTACACGACGATGCTGACGAAGTTTGACTGCGTGGTAATGGACGACGAAACCTACGTCAAAGCTGACTACAAGCAGCTTCCGGGACAGGAGTTTTATACGGCAAAAGGAAGGGGAAAGGTAGCAGATATTTTCAAGCACATGAAACTGTCAAAGTTCGCGAAGAAATATCTGGTTTGGCAAGCCATCATTACCTGTGGCTTGAAAAGCAGCATTTTCATAGCTTCCGGGACTGTCAAACAAGAAATTTACGTGAAAGATTGTTTGAATAAACGTCTGCTGCCTTTCCTGAAGAAACACGGTTGTTCCGTACTGTTTTGGCCGGATTTGGCATCTTGCCATTACCGTAAAAAGGCCATGGAGTGGTACGCCGCCAACAACGTGCAGGTGGTTTTCAAGGACAAAAACCCTCCCAACACGCCAGAGCTCCGTCCAATTGAGAAATACTGGGCTATTGTCAAGCGGAACTTAAAGAAGACCAAAAAAAAAGGACAAGCAGCAGTTCAAGGCAAACTGGCTTTCTGCGGCGAAGAAGGTGGACAAGGTGGCTGTACAAAATCTAATGGCAGGGGTTAAGCGTAAGGCCCGGCAATTCGGATTTGGAAAAGCGAAAGCCTTACTGAATATTTTTCTTGAATTTTATACTAATTAAACTTGAAAAAGTAATTTATTAACTTAATTCAGTTGTTTTTATTATCTTTTTAATAATCAATAAGTTATAACTTTCACAAGTAACGTTAAGATGTTAGTCTATAGTTACTTTTAGGTTGTTGAACCTGATCTGCGCTTTATCGGCAGGAGTTGTAGCTGTGGGAGCATCAGAAAAAGATGACTCGTCAGGTTCAGAGCTAGAACTTGGCGGGACTACGGTAGTGCTATTGCTATTCGGAGCGTCAGTTGTATCTCCAGGGCATACGACGTTGTTATTATTTCCGCGGGAATCAATCCAGTTCCGGTAGCTTGTCACATCGGCGTAGATGCCCGGATATCGTGGTAGAGCACATTTTCTCCCCCATGATACGACGCCAGCCAGTTCTCCATCACAGACCAGTGGTCCTCCGGAGTCACCTTGACAGGAGTCCACACCGCCTGCCCGGAATCCAGCGCACAACATTCCATCCAAAAGTTTGCCATTGTACGAGTTTGTTCCATTGCAGAATTCCAACGACATCACGGAAACGTTTGCAGCTTGCAAAAGCTCTGGCTTCGGTCTATGATCATTCTGCTCAAAAAAATCTAAACAATTAGAAGGTGTGATCATGGTGAAGCAACTCTAATTTTACTTACGTATCTTCTATCTCCCCAACCGCTAATCTGACATGAAGTATTAACGGCGGGAGTTGAATTCGTCAAATGAATAGCGCTTATCGTTGGATGGCCGGCAATGTCGATTGGCGTCTCAAGCTAAAGTAGGATAATTTTAAGTTCCTTATAAATATTCTTTATCCATTACAAACACTCACAATCAACAGGGCAATATCGTCCCTCACAGCATCAGGATCGTAGCACTTGTAAGGAATTGCCTGGCTAACATTCCTTACGACAGTGTTGGAGGTTATTTCGGTTCGGTTGAGAGTTCCGGCTACCACTTTTAAAGTAGTTGCATTGTACTGTTTTCCATACCGATCGAAGAGGCAATGAGCAGCTGTCAGCACCGTCTGAGCATCAATGAGACTTCCGCCGCAATTGTGTCCTTTGCCGAATTCAGAATCTCTGTT
Organism: Uranotaenia lowii; assembly: GCF_029784155.1. Lineage (NCBI taxonomy): Eukaryota > Metazoa > Arthropoda > Insecta > Diptera > Culicidae > Uranotaenia > Uranotaenia lowii. The sequence continues at coordinate 13,948,871 of NC_073691.1, read as the reverse complement.
CTTGAGGCGAATCGAAACCTGATATTGATAGAATAAACGATTAGCTCTCATTTCTTGATTTACAAATTCATTAATTCCACCTGGTGTTTAGTATTTTCAATCGAAGCCGGGAATCCTCCAACGATGCGTTCTTCATGACGTGTTTGTTCGAAAACGGTTTCCGCATAAACTTTCTGGCTGAACAAGGTGAACAAAATCAGAATTCCGGAAAGCCACATTGCTTTTCTTTGGTTTGAATCCTCTATGGAAGCTACTGTGTGATCCCGTAACAGCTTAGCTCATCAAACGATACTTTTTAAAAGTGATTATCCCCTGGCAGGTACTTATATAGGGCTCACAAAACCCTCAACAAAAACGTGTGCCTACAGAAGCACCCGAGCCTGATAATAATCAGCTGGTTTTATCGCCGTAAAACATTTGACGCATGTCCCTACTTCAGAATGCCTCAGAACCAACTTTCTTCGACTGTCGGTCGACGAACGGATGAGAGGATTTGAGCGTGAATAAATAGTATAGTATTTTTTACGGATTTTAAGAATTCATTCAGGAACGCGCGTTTCAACTCTAAGTTTACTTTGGAATAACGCATAAATTTGTTCGTTGGCCGAGTAGATCGTTTACTGTAATATGCTATTATAATGCTTATGTAAATGAATTTTAAGTGCATTTTGTGTTAAAGTTGCACATGTTCTCCAAACCATGGCAACTTTCATTGTGATTTGTTTTGAAAGTTCCGATTTATCAGTAAAATTTATTATTTTTTGTGTTTGTGTGACAATTATGAGTAAGAAAATAATATTAGAAATCCATTTCCTTATTTATTGTGTATTTTTGGTATTGTTATTATTTTTGGCTAAATTTGAATTTCGAAAGTTTAGATTAGTTAGGAGGCCTTTGGAAAGCTTTTGGGAACGGCCATACATTGTCTCCTGACTACAAAACGTTAAACATTTACCTGGCATCGCAGATCGTCTCGCGTGTTGACGTCTGGTAAATGTTATGGCGTGATTTATGCAATTTTTTTGGCAGCTGCGAGATGGACGTCGCGTCAGTCGCTGGAATCCCAGCTGTAGCACCGGAAGTTGACGGAGGAGAAGGATGCAAATGGTGTGCCTCGTGCGGCCTAGTGCCACGACCGGTGTAAGGTAAAGCGAGAACATTCGGAAATGAAATTCCAGAGTTTGCGGTTGGATCTAATCAAATCCAAACAGTATTGAACGACCCCTCGTCGCTTTGTTTACATTAAGTCTTAGCTTGGATGTAAGTGTAACTTTTGTAATCAGGTGTGCTCCGGAAAAATGGATCTCGAACAGAAACGTAGCGCTCCGGTTGCCTTGTTCCTAGCTGGCAAACGGTAGAAGGACATAGCTCGTGAGCTGTCCGATATAAGTGTGTGCAGAAGTTTTGTATACCATACAGTTAAAAGATACCTGGACACCGCCAAAAAACGGTATGGTGGGGGACGTAGACCTACTGTGGTGACACCATAGCAGGCGAAGATCGTCAAGAAGTGTCTTGAGAGAAATCCTCGTCGTAGTGCCACTAAATTGGCAGAGGATCTCAACATATCGGATCGAAGTCTCTGTCAGATACTGAAAGATAAACTTCAGACCAAGCCCTACAATATCCAAAAGGTTCAAGACCTTACGGTGAAGCAGAAACAAGAACAGGTAAAAAAAGCGAAGGCGTTGCTGAAGAGAGCCGCGGAGGAAGGTTGAAGAATATCGTGTTTACCGACGAGAAAGTCTTCACCGTACAGCAGTTCGTGAATAAGCAGAACGACAGAGTTTGATTGCCAGACAGATCACGAAGCCATGCCGACTTGCTGACGGCCACCCGGCGGCAGAAACCAGCATCGGTGATGGTTTGGGCCGGAATCATCCGTGATGGTCGTACTCCGCTGGTTTTTGTCCCTGAAGGAATCAACCAAATTACATATCGGGAACTAGTTCTACGGAATGTCGTCAAACCGTGGGCACCTCGACATTTTGGTTCCAGGGATTGGACTCGGCGCCGGCTCACAAAGCGAAGAAAACTCAACTTTGGATTGCGTAACATTTTCCAGGGTTCATTACGAGCTCCGAGTGGCCGGCGAGTTCGCCAGACCTGAACCCTATGGACTTCGCTGTTTGGAGTGTGTTGGAGGTCGAAGTCTGCTCTAAGTCTGCTCTAAAATACCACTAAAACACCTGCGGGCCTCATACGATGCGTTCCTCGACCGTCTGCGGCGAGTGGTTAAACTCAAGGACGAACAAGTCGAACTTTAAACGTGTGTAAAGAAGAGAACAATTTAAAATAATAACCATGAAATTACTTACTGTATTCTTCTCTTGTGCTTATATTTTCAGAATTGGAATGCCGGTAATAATTTCTGGTATTTCAACTCTTCCGAACCAGCATGGCTGCTGAATCCTCCTGCATTGCGTTAACATCCATGTCCTTTTCCTTCGATTTATCGGGTCAGGTCCGGCTTTTCCGGAATTATGGGCCCTTTTACATAAAACGAGTCGAGTAACTCGACTCGACTCCAGTCACTGTCGAGTCGAGCGAAATGACGAATTACGGTAGTCGAGTTAAACTGATCGAATTAAAAAATCGGATCAAAGCAAACTTGGTTTGGTAAATCTTGACAGCTGAGTCACGAATTTTCAAGCAGTCGACTCAGTCGAGCTACTCGACTGAAATTCGACTCGACTCAACTTCTGTAATACCAAAATGACTCACTCGAGTAAAATGACTCGTGATTCGTCTTATGTAATAGGGCCCTATATCTGGGGGACGTTCCGAAATGACGTGGAAAACACTTTGAAGCTCTGCCGGCCAATCTGTAACAAAAACAAAGTATTATGACGAGAACCAGCACAACTAAAATTGTAAGAAAACATTTACCGTTCTGTTCCGATTTTCACATATTGGGCACGAAGCAAAACTTGTTCCTGAATGACAAAACAGTTTAGCCTCAATAAACGGGGTCGACAAACAGTTACCATTTTTCGAGATGAATTGTACCGTTTTGTTTAGCTCAATCCAGGTCAACTTTACCTCGCTATAAGATAAGTTTTACCTTTTATGACTGAATCAAAGCAATCGAAAGATTCGATTGATCGAAAACGCTCGGTATATGAACTTTCCAGTTACCGTGGTTTAATTATAAGGAATCTTTCGATTGCTTTGATTGAATCATTCAACCAAATAGGCTCACAACACAACAGACCTTTTTTGAATTAACCTTTTTCCTAGGTGAATTGTACCTTTTTATTCAGCTCAATTCGGATGAACTTCACCTCGTTACGCGGTAAGATTTACTTTTTTTAAATTCACCCTTTTCCCGGTGAACTGTACATTTTTTCCTAATCGATTCAGGTAAACTTCACCTCGCTGTGAGGTGATTTTCACCTCCAAGAGTTTTTAGAAGTTACCTTTTTGGCTTTCACGAGCATTCACTTTGCTATCTTGGTAAATTTTACCTTTTTTATTAATTTAGAAGTTTTGCCAAAAGTTAACGGTAATTAATACCAGAGTTTCGGTAGTAATTACCGCTCGATTTAACCAGGGTTTGGTTCATAAAATGTTTAATTTTTGTCCTTCTTCCCTTTTCAGATTCATCCCCAGGGGTGGTGCGCACTCAGTAGGAACATGAGCTATGACGAAAGCTCAGAGGTAAACTCAGAAGCTATGACATACTATCTGTTTTAGCACATATTTAAACTCTGTTTCCAACCCTCTAGTGGAGCTGCGTGCACGACATCCAGGAGCTTACGACGGAAGACGAAGAAATGGACAGTGACAGTGACGAGGATGGCAACGGCAACAACGGGTCCGAGCACCGCAATCAGGATTCTTCAACAGCCGGCGAAGGTGGAGGTGGCGGCGGGGGTGGTGGTGCTGCTGAGGGTGGAGGTTCAGCGGCAGCTGCTGCTGCAGCGGCCCTCGTCAACGCGGCTGTCGGCGAACCAACGGTGCCGGAACCGAATCGTCTCGGCGCACCTCCGGCAGCCGCAGCTGGAGTCATCAATGCAGAATTTCCTACCCCTAATTCGGACATTTGGGCGGCAGAAGTGTCGCTGCGAAACAGGAACCTCCGGGCCGAGAATACCCGATCGTTGAACATGACCAACGTGTACGGTATTACCAGCGGATTGGTTCCTCTTAGTCCGGCCGAACATCAACAGCGGTTTCAGCAAACAATAACGGTCAACGTGAACCGGATGTTGTACTACATCGAGGAACCGAACAAGGGCAAAGGGTTCATCAAGGAACCGTGTTTCTCGGCCGACGGGCGGATCATCTGCTCCCCGCACGGTTGCGGCATTAGACTGTTAGCGTTCAACGAGCGCTGCAACGAACTACCGTTCATAACGGATCGCAGCGGAGGTGGCCCTGTGGATCAGCAGGGCCCAATCCAACCGAAGCCCCTCTACGAAATCAAGACTAAGCATTGCCACTCGGATGTGGTCGTTAGTAGTAAGTTCAGTCCCAAGTTCCCGCTGCTGGTGTCCGGTTGTTTGCGTGGTAAAATAGTTTGGCACCAACCGGTGCTGTAAGGTGGATGCGAGACGAATGATTAACGAGTACGAATGAATGACTGAATGAATGTTTTCGCGAGGTAAGACACTTCGGCCTGTATCCGAACAAATAAACCAACCAACCAACCATCCGTGAGGAGTTGTACTTATTTCGATGGAACAATTATGATGTTTGAGACAACAACATGTAAAACTTAAACTAAACTCAACAGCGTGCCGAAAATCGTGTACTAGAGCTAACTTTGGGGCGAGTATTCTCCTATCACTCGGACTAAAGGATTCCACTATCAAACTTTACCTCCTACGCCCAACGGCTTATGTTTGACTTGTACGTACCACTTGCTCAATCATCAGTTTTACTAGTAGACGGTAAACGTGAATCCGTTCGACCCGCGTTCTGGCGTGAGAGGGAGGCAAAATTATAAAAATTTGATGTGAAAACAAATTCATCACGATGTAATCATTTAACGATGTAATAATAACAACAAACAGCAAGTCGATTGTGAACCATGGCTTATGGCTTTGTTTCGAAAGAAATTCCTCTTTTGTTCGTTAACACTGACATGCGTTAAATTTTCAAGTTGTTTTGATAACTTTTGCAGCAGTTTTCTGTGAATTCTTAAGATGTTTCATACTGTAGGATCGCCCCTCGATGATAAGTGTTGTGATTGTCTACATCAATAACAAATATAAGTTGATGTAAAATCAAGGACGGCATTGGAAAAGAGCAAGGAAGTGATTTGACAGTTTTAGGAGTGAAAACGTGGAAATTAGAAGCTGAGTATTTGATAGAAGAAAAAACGTTTCCAAATCGGGAAATGTTTGAACTGGACTCTACACATACGACGTAATGAAAGCTCACGCGAGAATGATCAATTCCCTCGATTTCTGGTCATCCGTGATACACATACGTAAGTATTTTATATCTTTCGAACTAGGTCTCAAATTATGCAAGTCGCTAAGTGAGAGTAATGACCGGCAGAATTTAAATCTGTCAAAAATACCGTGGATATTGCTCGAGGAGAACCTCGGCGGCACACTTGGAGTATTTGACCGACGAGTGTTAAGAACCATCTCGTGCATAAGAACGAAGTGTGAAGGCGAAGAATGAACCACAAGGTACCACAACGAACCATAAGGAAAAAAATTTGTTCTATTTCTAAGTGTTCAGGGATATTTCTTTCGTTTCGGATTTACTAGAAAAGATACCTCGAAATTTGTTTTACGGAACCTGGTTTCGGTTTTTATTCTATGTCTTTCGATAGGCATTATTGACTTTCGTGTTAGGATAAGTAGGATAGGCGTAGGTATAAGTTATGACAATCAACAAAAATAGTTCCGATAACATAGGTAGGTACTAAAACTAACGGTAGATTAGGAAGATAAAACAATCTCTGATATATTAACACCACCGACACAACACAACAGAATCTTATCTACCGTCCTAAGTAATTGTCTTGTGTCAAATTTGGGAGCGCTGCTTTCAGCTTTTGTTATTTTTATTAAAGATTTTTCGACAATCGAACTCAGCCGAATTTAATCATATATGTACAATTGTTTTTCCTCAAATTATTTTTTAATAGAAACTAACTGTGTTAAAGAAATAAGGTTGCCGGTATAAGAGAAAAACTGTAGTGAAAAACATACAATAAATAACAGGCTGCAGGGCTTTTTTTACTGTTATTAATTACTCCATTAAAGACTTGCTAAAAGAAATCGGTGATGCTAACTTTTGGAAGAAGTATTTAGTTGGATAAACTGTTTCGATCTAACAGAGTTGATTCAAATTCTTCCTTCTATTGACAATAGATGGATTTGATGGATGATTGATTTTTGGTTTCGCTACGATCGGGTCGATTGTAATGTGCTACAAACTTAGATCTTCTCGACTTCATCCACTCTTTTGATCACTTCGCAATCGACGAAGGGAGAAAGAAAGAAAATAGTATTCCTTAGGTGAAAAAATGGATATGTAGGATAGGTTTTCAAAGCTTTAGTCAAGTTTTCCTTCGTCAACTGCGGCGTTTCGATAAAAAGAAAAAAACCTGTTGACTATTTCTCACCTCATAATTTCGAAGCTATTGTTTCCGTAGGGTAAACTGTGAATTTAAACATTAACACTATTGATTTGAGCGCGTTTGATTCTGATTGTGTAGTTTTTTTTCTTGTTAATTCGTTATTACTTTATCATAATATTCGTAACTAAAATAGTTCTATTACATCTTATCATGAGCTTGGACTACATAAATACATATTATCGATTAAAGGCATCGTATTGAATACTTTGTGATTAGGAGAACGAAAGTTTTGAATAGAAAAATTATGTCAATATCAACTAAAACAAATGTTAATAGAGGCAGGGATAGTTAGGTTTGAAAACCTTTACTACTCAATAGACAACAAACGTTTCTTTCCCTTTGCTCTGGTCACAAATTAAAATACTTTTTCCTAATTTTTTTCCCGGCACATGCAAATTCGACGTGTGGGTGTGCTGCTGTGACTATCGTTTTTTTTTTTCAAAGATTATCTCCTTCAAGGTAACCCCATTGTTTCAAACCACACATCGTCCGGTTATTCACACTATACTTTTTTTCGTTTCGTTTTCGATTTGGCACCGCTGATTCTCCTTATCCGCCCACCTTTCTCCTCCGCTGCTTAATCGTCCCAATCCTCGTCGTTGGCCGAGTTGGAATCGCTGTCGTCCTCGTCCGAGGATCGGATCACCCGCCCTCTCTGGGCCAGAGCCCGGCGCAGTGCATCGGCGAGGGCATCGGTTCCGCCCACCTCACCGCCGCTGCCACTGTTTCGATCGGTGAGCGATGAGGGCAGTTCCCGATCGGCCACATTTCTCAGCTCGTACCCTTTCCGAATCTCGGACATAAGATCGCCACGTGGATCGCCGCCGCCTTCGCTGCCGGTACTCAGAGCACTGTGGTCCACTTTCTGATGGGATTGGGATGGGAAGGAAAAGAGTTCGGTATTAAGTTATTCAATCGCGATCATTGGTCACTTCAGTCGAGTTCATCAACAGACAATTTCTCTATGGGGGTTACAGTTAAATATGAATAGAATACTTCCTTTATATTACATACTTCATAACAATTGTATTTAAAAACTTTGAACGCTGGAGTAGTCGAAATATCACTTCCAAATCAAATCATTGAGGACGTCACGACAGTATACGCTCTCGACAAAAAAAAACTTGGATTAAGATCTAGGAGGAGCAATTCGGTAATTCAGGTTGTTTTTTTTCCTTCTAGAAGAGAATTCACTGTTACCAGTAGTTGATCTATTGTGTCAGTTAGCCGCGTTACTTTGTGATATCAGGTTTACCTGGTTGGACCGGCAGTTGAATGCTGATTAAGTATTTGTCTAATTCGGATATGATATCGAAGATGTACGATGTAACCTTCTTAGGACTGTGCAACCATATGTCATGTGCGCTTATTGTTTTGGCCCCAAGTATTCGCACTCTTCGATTAAGAGAACAGCAGTTGCATAACAGATGCTCAGCAGCTTCTTTTTCAAACCTGCACAACCGATAGTCATCGTTTTGAATAATATTTTATCCCTTTGAAATATTTTTTTTCGTTCAGTCAGAGACCTGTGTAAGAATTTAACTCGTGCTTACTCAAGATTAATATGTTTTGGTGATTCGTACTCCCTCTGCTGTTCTCCAGTGGAAACAATAGCAGTTCTTTCTCAGTCATTGAGCTGCTTAGTCCTCGATACTCGACAGAAAAATTCAGGTCAAATCAACAGGCATTGAGATTCCTAACTAGTTGATCTGTTTCTTGGTGCCCTAAGATACCAAAATGGGTAGGAACTTAGAATGTAGTGTCTAAAGAATTATAATCGTGTATTGAAAAGATAACGTGTCTGATTTAGTACACGACGCACGAAGGTGATGATCTACGATGCGTAAATAAACCAGCCGAAGCCAAAGAGCGGGTCTCTTTGGATTAGGCTTTAAAGCTAACAACACGTCTTCTAATTTACAGTGTCGAGAAAGCAAAAACACAAAAGTTGGCGGCGAGGATAAAATTGTGAAGTGTCGTGCTAAGTGGAACGAGTAATACCGGTTAAAGGACCGGAGGAACCAGTGTATCGGTCAACTAGGACACAGGCAAGGGCAGGAGTTTAAGTGGCCGGTAGACCATTAATTTGTTTGGTTTTTTTTTTTAGTTCAGTTGTACTTCCTAATCGCATACGCTTTTTGGCGACAGCGATCGGTCCGTTGGCAAAGGTCGGGACACAACGGAAGTTTAGTTTGAACCCCGGAAAATACCTAATCGTACAATCGTGAGTATTATATCATTGTTTTCTAGAGAAAAGGCTATTGTGGTAAGCCATTTTGGGAAGCGAACATAATTGTTTGCATTCCTTTTGTAAGTCCATTTCCATTTTGCTTGAAGAAATAACAAAGGGTAAAGGTACCTATTGTTGGCAATTGAAATATTTTTCTAAGTTTTTTTTTTTGTTATGAAAATTAAATTTTTTAAAGAAAGGATACAAAGGTAAAGGTACCGATAGTGTTCTGCAACAAGTAATAGAATAATCAAAGGACTTTTTAGACAATTTAATCATTTTTTTCAAATCAGTTGTATAAACATTCAATTTGTTAACGAGGATTCAAAAATAGAGAAATATTTTGTGTTCTTATATTGTGATCATAATTGTTTCTTCTCTTTGATTTCTTGTGGTTTTAACTGTGGTTTAATTCAATTTAAACCAACTGTATTTTGATTTTATTGAATTCTAATACCATCCTTTTGTTCATTCTAGCTCAACAGTTGCGATATTTTCGGCGACGATTCTCGCTGAAATTGTCCCGGCTTTGGAATTGCGGTAATCCTCGGCGACGATTCTCGCTGAAGGTAGATAAGAAGTTCTGGTAAGCGACCATTTTAATTTTTTTTACCATTTCCGGTTTATTAGTCGGTTTTCGACATTTAAATATCGTGTTGGTGAGCGTTGGCCATTTTGGCTGTGGTAATATAATTATCGCGTTATTTGAAATTTAAATTGAAAGAAAAGCAAATCCATGGCTACACAAACTTTCATGGCCACCATGGAGCCCTACAGAAAGGGAACTTCTTTCTCAGATTGGGTGGAACGCCTTGGCTATTTTTTTATGGTCAATAATATTCATGGTGAGAATAGAAAGGCCCACCTAATAACCTTGAGTGGCCAAGCGGTGTTCACCCAGCTGAAACTTTTGTTTCCCAATGGAACTTTAGAAAATGCCTCTTACGAGGAATTGGTAGGAAAACTAAAAACTAGGTACGACAAGGTTCCATCGCTCCGGGTTCAACGCTATCAATTTACCCACAGGGTGCAACAACCGGGAGAGTCTCTTGAGGATTTTCTCCTGTCGCTTAAGATGCAAGCCTCTTTTTGCAACTTAAGCGATAATGAGCTTATGTTGGACCGTATGGTGGGTGGAGTCAGGGACGAGAATTTAAAAATAAGGTTGTTAAACGAACCGGATCTAACTGTTGAGAAGGCAGAGAATATTATTCTCACCTGGGAAATGGCAGCAAATAGTATGGCCTTGATGGCACCTGCTGTTTCTAATAACTACGCTCAAGTGGGTGCAGTTAGGCGACCGATTAAGGAGCGTTTAGGTTATAAACCGTACAACCGAGAACATTACAGGCGTCATCAAGCTGAGGACCACAATTATAGCAAGTCCAGAGGAGGTTTCGGTTCTAACAAGAACAAGAAGAAGAAGCCAAACTATTCGACAATCATTTGCGATTTTTGTGGTGTGAAAGGACACCCGGTGCGGAAATGTTTCAAAATGAAGAACATGCGAAGGGAGGCGGTAAATTTTGTTGATTCTCCCAAGTAACACAGATCAAGCCAATTGGCTTTTTTGAGTTTTAATATTGTTTTATGAAGACTTTTCGATGGCATCCCATTTTTAAAACGGTTTTATTGTAACATTGGAAATGCTTCATTTATCGTGTGTTTTAAAAGAGCCCTGAAAGTTTTGCTAAAACTTGAATAAAACACTATCTTAAGAGTGTTGTAAAAAAGTTGCAAAAGTATTGCTAAAGGTTCAATAAAACACATACTTTCCTGTTTTTATTAGAGCTTTGGTAAAGGTTTTAATAATGCGCTCAATGCGCTTTTAAAACTAGCGTTCAAGCCAAGTTGAAAAACTGATTTATTGGAACATTGGATGTAGGCATGATAAAACTAAGTGACAGATGATTTGACAATCGAGAAGAACGTATACACGCTTAAACTTTTTTACCTCTTTTTGAGAAAGCATAACCTGTTTTGAAAGGATTATCACTCAAAATTGAGAAAAACGTGCTATCAAAATGATATAAATTAACACAGCTAAATTAATCTTAAAAATAAAAACAACTTTGTTGTATCCGCATTCAAATTTCAAAACAACCGCAAATCAGTCCACATCATTATTCGCTCAATTCTCAGGGTTCGAATAAAAGCCCACTGTGAATAAACGGTTTTTGTGATTCGATAAGAATAAATGTATTAGAAAATTCATTAACAAGTACGCCTATTAAATTACTTGTTTAATTTATCCATCTCTGTCTCTCAATGCGAAGTTGATCCAATCCAGAACTAACCAAATTATTTTCAGATAAACCGTCCTTAAAAATTTCTGGAAGACTGCAGAAACCGGACTCAACTTCAACTCAGCAAAGACGGAGAAATTGAGTTTCATCACAAGCGAAAATGCTCATTCTAAATCAGCCTCAACAAGTTTCAGATGGTGTATTCAGAATGAAGACCACTAGCATTGGCCGATCATTGAAAATAACGATTTATTTAAAGCGTAAGGCAGTTCTGGTAATAGTAAGCAAAACATCCGAAGCTTTGAGGCCAGGGTTTTGACGACAGAAAATGTTCTATTCCAAAATAGTTTGAGATTATTTGATAGCAATACCTATTTGTTATTTAAAGATGATTGACCATCCTCATAGTCAAAAGGAAACAAAACAAAAAGTTGCATGAATGCCTTTTGCCAAGCAACAAATCGAAATGTTTTCATTTATTGCGAAAAACTTCTCTTTCTCAAAAATGGATCAATCCATCATGAGCGTGTATTCCATTTAGAGAAACGTCAAACGAAGCTGTGATTCCAGGTCTCTTAAAACCATTTAAAAACTGTTTATTGAAATTGTTTTATTACCACATTTTTCTAACCGTCATAAAACCATCTTAACACTGTTTTACAACTGCCTTAAGATTTTCAATATTAATTTACTGAGCGCCATGTTGATTGTGAAATTGAATCGAAATTACTGACGCCATGTTGCTGTAAATAATACTTTAATACTAAAAACTAGACATTTTCATCAATTTGACAATGTTGACGGTACTATTTGTTGTATAGGTGATGAATTTCAATGTAAAACAAAAATTGCATCATTTGAGCCAATTTCTATTTTCCTTTAATTATAATTTTTTTATTTAAAAAATGCTTAAAATATGGTCAACCTTGATTTTCTTTGAGGCGCGCTTAAGTTTTGATGCTATTTCGTATATACTTCACCAGAAATCTGAGGTTGCAGGAAGTTTCTTGCTTAGATATATTGAAAATGAGAATGAGAATATTTTTAAAATATTTTAAATGGAATCTTTACCTATCATCAAATGCTTGGGGGAGTAAGTGATTAAAACGAGAAAAAACGGAACATAAAGCTCCCACAGTAAAATTTCTATTAGATTCCACAGCTGCCACAGTAAAATTCCTATCAGATATCACAGATCCCACAGTAAAATTCCTATCAGATTCCACGACGAAGTTTTAAAAGAGCTGTGGATAGTCTGAAGAGGGCTCTGAAAGGTTTCTTAAAGCTATGTCTATAAGGTCGAATAAAACTATTCTGTTGGATGTTTTATAATAGCGTATAGAATTAGCTTTAAAAACGTTAACAAAATGGTCCCTTTTGGCCATATGTTAACTTTAAAGTAGTTGTGCTAATAGCGTAGAATGCGCTTTGGCTTATAAAGTAGCTTTAGGAAATAGTCTTAAGCGAACTGTTAAGGTTGGAATAAAACTTAAATTGTTACTTGGGTCTGGAAAAATGAACAGCTGCGAAAAATATCTTTCAGAATTGATGCAAAAAGTACGGACCAAGGATTCGGATTCGGAGACAGATTCGGATTCAGGTGAAATGAGTTGCATGCATCTTTCTACTATTTTTAATATTTCTGATCCATGTGTTGTGAACGTTACTATAGAGAACCAAACCTTTCAAATGGAAGTGGATTGTGGTTCATCCGTGACAGTTATGGGGCTTTATCAATATTCTTCATTTTTCAGCAAAAAACTAAAAAAATGTGACAAGACATTACTTGTTGTTAATGGTTCAAAATTGAAAATTGCTGGTGAAGTTAAAGTTTTGGTAAATTTTAAAGGTTTAGAAGCTAAATTAAAATTAATCATTCTACAAAGTGAACACAAGTTTACACCTTTACTGGGTCGGGATTGGTTGGACATTTTTTTTGCTGATTGGCGTAAATACTTTTCATCGTTTTCCGAGCTAAACAAAATATTAGATCAATCACCCGAAACTATTATTGCTGAGGTGAAGAAGACTTATTCTAACGTTTTTAAAAAAGATTTCTCTACACCTATACTAGGTTTTGAAGCTGATTTGGTTTTAAAAACAAATGACCCAATTTTCAAAAAGGCGTATGAAGTGCCTTATAGACTAAGAGATCAGGTCATTGATTATCTTGATAAGTTAGAAAAAGAAAAAGTTATTACTCCAATAAAAACGAGTGAATGGGCATCACCAATTGTTATAGTCATAAAGAAAGATAACAATATTAGACTGGTAATTGATTGTAAAGTTTCAATCAATAAAGTTATAATTGCAAATACTTACCCACTCCCAATCGCTCAAGATCTTTTTGCTAAGCTAGCGGGTTGCAAAGTGTTTTGCGCTTTAGACTTAGAAGGCGCTTATACACAATTATCCTTATCCAAAAAGTCTAGACAATTCATGGTTATCAACACTATTAAAGGACTTTATACTTATAACAGATTACCCCAAGGGGCTTCCTCTTCAGCGTCTATTTTTCAGCAAATAATGGACCGTATTTTGGAAGGAATAGAAAATGTTCATGCCTATTTGGATGATGTTTTAATTGCCGGAAAAAGTATGGAAGAATGTAAAAATAAGCTTTTCTTGGTTTTGGACAAGCTTTCTAAAGCTAATATAAAAGTTAACTGGGAAAAGTGTAAATTTTTTGTCTCAGAATTGCCCTATCTTGGTCACATTATAAGTGAAATGGGACTTAAACCTTGTCCTGATAAAATTGCTACAATTCAAAATGCAAAAACTCCAAAAAACATAACAGAACTCAAATCGTTCCTAGGTTTGATAAACTATTATAACAAATTCATACCCCATTTGTCTTCAAAGTTATATTATTTATACAATTTACTCAAATCCAATGTTAAATTTGTGTGGGACGATAAATGCACGGAAGCTTTTGAAAATTCAAAAAAATCTTTGATCAAAGCTAAATTTTTAGAATTTTATGACCCAAACAAACCGATCGTTATTGTATCTGATGCATCAGGATATGGATTGGGGGGAGTTATGGCACATTTTATTGATGGTGTTGAAAAACCCATTAATTTCGCATCTTTTTCATTAAATGATGCTCAGAAACGCTACCCTATCTTGCATTTAGAGGCTTTAGCTTTGGTAAGCACTGTAAAAAAATTTCACAAATATTTATATGGGAAAAAGTTTCAGATTTTCACGGACCATAAACCTTTGGTTGGAATTTTTGGAAAAGAAGGAAAAAATTCAATCTTTGTAACCAGACTTCAGCGTTTTGTGTTGGAATTATCAATATATGACTTCGATATTCAGTACAGACCTTCTTCAAAAATGGGTAATGCGGATTTCTGTTCACGTTTTCCACTAGAAGAATATGTTCCTAAGGAAATTGACTACGAGTTTATTAGAAGCATAAATTTTTCTGACGATTTTCCTCTTGATTATATCCAAATTGCTAAAGCTACACAGGAAGATATTTTTTTACAAACTATCTTAGCATATTTGCAAAAAGGATGGCCTGAAAGAATTGATAAAAATCTTATGAATATTTATGCGAACCAACGTGATTTGGAATTAGTTGATGGATGTTTACTCTATCAGGACAAAGTGGTAATTCCACAACAAATGCAAAGAAAGGTTTTAAAACTTTTACATGCCAATCATTCCGGAATAGTGAAGATGAAGCAATTGGCAAGGCGATCCGTATTCTGGTTTGGAATAAATGCTGACATTGAGAGGTTCATAAATGATTGTGATACGTGTGCAAGCAGATTACCAATACCAAAACAAAAAGTTATAACAAAGTGGTCCCCTGCTTCAAGACCTTTCAGCAGGATTCACATTGATTTTTTTTATTTTTCGCATCACACATTTTTGCTAACTGTAGATAGTTTCACGAAATGGTTGGAAATCAGCTGGATGAAAAAAGGGACGGATACACCAAAAGTCCTTAAAAAATTAATTGAAATTTTTTCTAGATTCGGGTTACCAGATATTATAGTTTCGGATGGAGGACCACCTTTTAATTCACATAATTTTACCGAATTTTTAGAAAGGCAAGGTATCAAGGTAATGAAAAGTCCTCCATATCACCCAAATAGTAACGGCCAGGCCGAAAGGCTAGTCAGAACCACTAAGGATGTTTTAAAAAAATATTTATTGGATCCTGAATTTTCACACTATGATTTAGAAGACCAAATTAATTTATTTTTAATTAATTATAGAAATACATTGACAAGTGATGGTTTTTGTCCATCTGAAAAGATGTTTAATTTCAAACCTAAAACATTATTAGATTTGATAAACCCAAAGAAGCATTCCATTACCAATACTGATCCGCAGGCTAATAATTACAAGGAATATTACAAAGAAAGATACTATGTCAAGAAAAACGATCCTATTGACGATCTAGTTGAAGGAGACGAAATATGGTTTCAAAACCACAATCCACATAATCCAGCTAGATGGGTTAAAGTCAGTTTCGTAAAACGTATTTCTTTATATACTTTCCAGATATGGTCTGGAAAAGGGCTAGTGTTGGCACACCGGGATCAGCTGAGGGTGCCGAAGGGTGCTAGGATGCACCAGCCTAACACTGTCATCACAAAAACACACGGTTCTCCTGAACACAATGGACAACAAATCTCGGTGGACGAATCGGAGGAAGAATTTCTCGGTTTTCCCGACGAAGAGGACCAAATGGTGGATGTTCGCCCGGTGGAAAAGAAGGCTCGAAAAAGGAAGTACGACGACTCGGCGGCAATGGCTACTGAGATAAAAGAACTTAGGCGCTCAAAACGCAGGAAGAAGCCTTCTGAAACCGGAGAGTTTATTTATTGGAGATGATAGTGTATTGATTTTTTTTAATTACTTTTCTTTAACTATAAGTTAGCCTATTTGAATTATATAATGAAATTTCCAAAACGTTAATATTAGTAATACAAAGCTTTTAAAGAGGCAAGAATTGTAGTGTCTAAAGAATTATAATCGTGTATTGAAAAGATAACGTGTCTGATTTAGTACACGACGCACGAAGGTGATGATCTACGATGCGTAAATAAACCAGCCGAAGCCAAAGAGCGGGTCTCTTTGGATTAGGCTTTAAAGCTAACAACACGTCTTCTAATTTACAGTGTCGAGAAAGCAAAAACACAAAAAGAATTTGTTGGAGTCGAAGTAATCCAGATATGCTGAAGATAAAACTAGGCAATCGTAAACTTCAACTTTGGTGAAAATAAATTTAGTTCCTAATTACTATTCAACTCAGGATTCAAGGTCAGGATTCTGGAGGACCAAGAGAAAATGGTTAGATTCCCGACAGTAGAAGCGCTGGATCCCATCATGGTGAGCAGCGAGTGGTTCGATCCGGTGGCGGTGGAGGTGTTACCTTGGTCATCGGGAAGTTGAAAGGCAGAGACAACTAAGTATCGTGGGCTTTCTCCATGAAAATGAGCCTGATCCGGGATTGTTGCTGGAACGCGGAGATGCCCATGGAAGGTGAAATCGCAAACGATGAGACGGACATGAGGGCGTTATTAACGATCTGTCTGAGTCGGAGAAGACCAACTTCAGTTTAGTCATGGATGCGAGAAGCGCACAGGAAGCATGGGAAAAAATTGAAGACGGCTTTTCAAGACGACTGTATCTATAGAAGGATTGGGTTGCTACAACAACTCGTATCGTCAAGGCTGGAAAAATTTCCAAACACTGAAGCCTACGTTGATGCAATAATTTCGACAAATCACAAACTGTCGGAAATGAAATGGTTGGCGTCAATTCTGCTGATGGGGTTGCCAAAATATTACGCCCCAAAGGTGATGGGACTTGAAGCATCCGGTCAAGCCCTGAGGTCCGACTTCGTAAGGAGAAAAAATATTGCAAGATGTCAAGGTGAAGCAAAATCTTCGGAGCGGTTGTTTTCACAAAAGACGACTGCAAGATTCTCAACAAAATGGATAAACCGAAAGGGCAGAAGTCGATAAAAAAACAAATGGGTGTTCAAAGCCAGCGGAGAGGTCGAGCAGTACAAAGCACGGTTGGTCGTTAAGATGTGCTCTCAGCGGCTAGACATCGATTTTGACGAGGTATACGCTCCAGTCGTGCGGTATTCCACGATCCGATTCATGATGGCAATGGTGGTGAAACACGATCTGCAAATCAAGCAAATAGATGCTGTTACGGCATTTTTGCAAGGCGAGCTGAAGGACGAGGTGCTATGCAGCAACCTGAAGATTTCGGCGGCAATCCAAGGAAAATTTGCAGACCCCGCAAGGCGATGTATGGTCTCAATCAGTCCAGTAGGGTCTGGAACAACCAGCTGGACCAGGCGTCACAAGAATTGGGATTGACTCAATCGAAAGTAGATACTTGTCTCTACTATCAGGCCACGAAAGGAAAGATGCTTTTTTTGCACGATATACGTCGACGATTTTCTAATCTTTACCAACGAAGATCGGGCACTTGAAGAGGTTCCTGTGTGATCGATTTCGGATGAAGGATTTGGGTACCGCCAAATACCATCTCGAAATTTTTCCAGAAGGCCAAAACTGGGTTGGGCTTCGAACGTTCAAGGTACAAAAGGCCCCTAATTGCGACGAGAAGCAAAACAAGTCCGCCAAAACCCGTGCCATTAAGTTGTACCTCAACATCTTCTGGCCGGATTTGGCCTCATGCCACTACTCAGGACGTGCTGAAGTGGTATGCGGACCATAAGGTCAATTTCGTGCCGAAAATGTTCAACTCTCCCAACACTCCAGAGCTCCACCCCATCGAGAAGTACTGGGCGATTATGAAGCAGCACCTTCTTAAAGACCTAAGGTAGTGAAGACAGTCGAGGAACTGAAGAAGCAAAAAACCATGCAAAAAACGGTTGATTCACAGGTTGTGTAGAAATTCTATGGCAGGGGCTAAGGCCAAGGTACGGGCATTTGCCTATGAAGTTTAATAGTGAAAAAATCCCTGAAAATTTGATGGCAATTGGATGAAAACTCGAATTTTGCGAATCAATTTTGTGTGTGGCAATTTCATCCTGGGCACCCTTTAGTACACCGTTCGAGGCAAGCGAGAAACTGGACAAGTCGATGATACCGAGCACAGTAAGCAGTGAACGTGGTATGCCAATTTGGCAACAATCCTGGCAAAATTTCCGTTATCTCAATGGAACAACATGAAGTAGACTTTGTTACCGGAGAGATGGCAATGCTGACATTGTTGGCTACACCGATGCAGATTAAGGAGATTTCGATACCAGGCGATCCACAATCGGTTACGTGTTTGTGCTGTAAGGTGGTGCAATTTCCTGGAGTGTAAAGAAACAACCCACGGTCGCCCTTTCCTCGTGTAAAGCGGAGCTGATGCCTTTGGCGAAAACTGGCGAAAAGATTTTAATCGGGATCTTGGATTAGGGAAGAGTGTTGGAGTCGAAGTAATCCAAATATGCTGAAGATAAATCTACACGCGGAGAAAACTTGGACTTTCAAACAAAACAAAACTGTCTTAAAACATTCATTTTTATTAAATCAAACTCCTGTTTTCTTTGAATCAATGAATTATCGTTCTTATTCAAATGAATAATTTTTGAAAGAAGGAATAAATTTTTTCAACAAAATAATTTTGGACTTTGATTTTAAACAAATTCTTTGATTCAAATGAAATTTGTTTTATTGCATATTTTTATTGAAACAAAGAAAATTTTCATTAAACCAAAGAAAAATGTTTTCAACAGAAAGGAACAATATCTTTAAGTAAAAAATTCAAGCTTAGAAGATATTTTTAATTGAGCTAGAAGAATTTAAAACCGAAAAATCGAATTAATTTTGACCGGTTGTGTTAAAAATCAAAACCAGTAAATCAGAGTTAGCTGTATAGGAGGATTCAGGATGAAGAATGGTAAACTCTTGCATTGTTACAGGACCACGGCTGATTTCGCCCTAAATCCAGCGGTCTGATTATCTTCGGCCCGATCTTCAACGGCAATCACCAGTTGGATGGCGACTAAAGCCAGCAACCCGAGTTACTTCCGGAAGTCTAGTGAGCGGCCCAAGAAGAATGCCCTTAGACCAAAATGAAAAAAACTGTGTCAACGAAAATTAGTATTCAATTAATGTGAACCAGTGTTTGTGTAGAGTTTCTGATAAAAATGAATTTAAGATGTAAATTCTTTCTTTTTGTTATTCAAAACTCCAAATATGAACTTCGGAACAACAGAAAATATTTCTTCCAATTGGAATAAAAGGAAAATGGTTCAATGAATAAATGCTTTTAAATCAAAATTTAAATTACCTTATAGCAAACGAAAACAACTTTGCATCAAACAAAACTGTTTTTGTTCCAAAGCATTAAGATTTCGATTCAAAGATTTTTCAAAAGAAAAAAAAATTAACTAAGAAAAATGCCAACCATAGAAATTTTAATTTATCCCAAAATTTAGTTCGTAAGTACTATTCAAACCTCCAAGACGTTACTAGGGAAGAATGACATCAAAATGTTAAATTCCCAGAAAAAAAAAAAACCAAGACGTTATTTTGCATCACAAGCTTAATTCCCATAGAATTAATATACTCTGCTCCTTATGGCCAGGTTTCTTAGTGCAACAATCAAAGCGCATACTCTTTTGGAGGTACGTCCGTCCAATGCGTACTCAATACTTTAAGAGCAGCCTGACTGTCAGGGAATATGGTTGATTTTGGTTGAATCTTATCCCGTGATCCCAACTGTTAAGAATTCTTGTTAAAATCTACATTCAAGTTAAAATTTGATCCAATATCACATAAGATTCCTTCCATATAAATTTAAACTTGATGTTTACTCGAAGAGATTCCTCTTTTCTTAACTCTAAGCGTACATCTTTCGAGGCTATCCTCTAAGCCACGGGCTGCGGCTCTCTTATGAAAGTGTCAGTTCGATCACCCGATGCCCAGTCTATAGTATCTTGTTAGAACAATCTATGTATTCGGAAATTCCGGTTGATGTGCTTGATATCATGGAAGTATCTATATTCTCTCCTGTGACCTTATTTGTCCATTATCCCGATTGACTACTTCAAATATAACCACTCACCTTAAGGGTGGTTCCTTTCCGGATACTATCGAGCAGCGCCGATCGTCCATCGTCCACGGTCGGCAGCGGAATCGCCGGTGCCGGCGGCTTCAGGGAACCCATCGACGGGGGCGGCGGCGGAGGAGCACCACCACCACCCATATTCATCGGTGCTGGAGGTGGAGGCGGTGGTGGCTAAAATAAGAGATGGGGTTTTGATGTTCGCTTTTTTTTTGCGGGCGATATCAGTGAAATGTAGGTAGATACTTACGGGTCCTGGAATCGGTGCGGTCGGAACTGCCGCTTGTGGTTGCATGGGAGGTGGTCGGGAAGGCGCTTGGTTCATTTTTGGTGGGGTTGTGGCCGGCAGCGGCGGCAGTGTTCGATTTGGTGGTGGGGGCGGTGGATTTCGCGTTTGAACACTTCCATTCATCTGCAAATGAAAATTGTGAAGGGGGTGAAAATTTTCCGATAAGCCGAGAATGAAAACCGGAATTGGTACCTGTTGCTGCTGCTGGTTGGCTTCCTGGAGATTTCGAATCGGAACGGGAGGCGGAGCATGAGGTTTCTGCTTGCGGTTGTTGTGGCCACTCTGCTCGGACTTCATCGTGTCCAGCACTTTGTTGCTCTGGATGAAGTCGTAGATGAACTCGCGCGTTTCGCGATCTTTCATCTGCCCGCGGAGCCCATCAACCAACCATCCATAACAGATGCCACGCGAGAGAGAAAAAGAGATTCGCGATCACGGTGCGAACGTGGAAAATTGGAAAACGGAAAGATGAGAAATTATGCGTGCGAGCCACCGATCGAGCGATCGGTCGATCATCGCTCGTTCGGTTGTTTGTTTGTTTGGGTGCGTAGGAACAAAAACAAGGCTCGTGGACTTTCTAATTACATGTCGAACATGGTATCTTACTTAAAGGTAAATTTAACGCTAGTTACTGAATCAGATGCGTAAGTTAACACCGCGTCTAAATGATTGAGTGATCGATGGCAAAACTGATACCTTGCACAGTCCCAAAGAAGTTGCCACCGAGCCTGAGTTTTTGTTACTTTCCGCCCCAAACAAGAGCGATAATAAGAAAGCAAGGCGCAACTAAAAGACTCACGTGCAAATCTCTGACGCCGGCCTTCTCGAGGAAGGGCCGTAGCGTTTCCTCCTCGCCGCTCAGATCGAACCCGCTGGTAGGGCTCCAGCCGACGTGCGTTACGTGCTTAAAGTTCGAAGGCATCCCGATGTCCTCCTTGCGCAATTTGGCTTTGCCCTTGGCCTTGGCGGGACGGTGATGGGGCTGTTGTTGCTGCTGGAACGTCGCGGCATTCGGAACGACCGGCGCTGAAACTGGGAGGTTAGGTTAGATTTATTTTCTCTTGCGACATGGTTAACGGATTCTCAAACTTACACGAAGGTTTGTGACGCAGGGTTACGCTGTTGTCCTCGAAGTTGTTCTGCGTGGCCGTCATTGGCGGTGGCCGGGCAGGGGGTGGATTTCTTTGCGTGCTGTTTCGGTGGAGGCGATCTACAAATGAAAAGAAGGTATCAGAAACAAGTTTTCACACAAGTAGTTGGTTTCAAACCCCTTGGTCAAACAAGTGACGGGAAATTTCAGGATGCAAACAAAAAATTTTTTGGTCCGAAATCAATATTAATGGTATGTAGGTAACGTGCATAAAACTAGAAATTTTGTTGTCTAAACATAGTGAAAAGTTGATTGTTTACTCCGAAATTTCAATCTTCCCCCGGCTGATAACTTTTTATAAATCATTTTTACAAATGGCATCTGGCTACTCGATTTGCGTCAGACAATTTGAAGATGTTAACAAAAAGTTGACAGCAAAGATTGAGGTATAATTGCAACCTGTATAAATACATATCTCAGGCGACGTTGGAAATCCCGTGCTAAGTGTTAGTAAAATTTTTTTTTGTAAACATTGTAACCATGACAATTCGTGACGTCAGTTGCATTTTCAAAAAAATAACCAACAGCGAAAACTAGAGAAAAAATCATTGCCAATTGCTGTATACGATTTTCGCCTAGGATACATACCCAAGTAACATTTGAGGTTTTATAACCGGCTACAAAACCAACTTTAAGTTTCGTAAAAGGCCTGAAGAAACTTATAAAACAATCAGTGTTACTTGGGATAAACATCCTGGTAAGTGACTTTGTTTACCTTATTACTTTTTTTATAACGAGTTCTGTAATAGTTTGCGAGTTTGTTCATCACCTTATTTGTACTACATTGGTGTAATTGTATAAATTTATGTGTAACGTGTCAGTTATAAACTCTGTGGAGCGTATCATTTTTGCTTTTGTAAATATTTTTTTACTCAATTTTAAACATTTAAGTAGGAATAATTAAACAAAAAATAATGATGATATAAATAATATTTGATAAGCTTGAAGGGATGTCTCAGTTATCGGTGGATCACACGAGCAACTTCCTTTCTCCCATCGCCGAATTTGCAAAATCTTATCGCAGGTGCGGGTTGCTAGTTTGCCGATAAAGCTACACTGATAAGATTGCGTTCTATTGCAAATCGGGCTGAAGAGACCGCGACATGTGTTTCGTGCATTACTTGAAAGAACAAATTAATAGTTCATATCTACCTACATAAATTTTCACATTTCCAGCAAAGAAGGCAAAAAAAAGGTTTCATATTACATTGCTCTCATTAAGTGAGAGACAGGAATCACGCTTTGAAACTTCCCATGCCGTTCAGACCAATTGAACTAGATCAGACAAATTCGGAAAATTTAGACATTTTTTGAGAAAATACAAGAACTTCATCAACTTTCCGTAACCTCAGACAGAGCACCCACAAAAAAACATCAGAAATTAGGTACATACCTCGAGAGCTTCCGTATATTTCATTTTTGTTTTTGTTATTTTATAATTCTTGGTGTCACAACCATCTGGAGTGCACCTTTCACTAATAGCCACCTTGCCATTTGCCGTCATTCAGAATTTGAACCACGAAAAGCGATCAAAGTAACCGCCCGCAGGTCTTTGCAAACGAAAAATCAGAAGCAGAGCAAGTGTGCTAGTGAATTGTGTGCCGAAGGTAAAGTTGTAAATCGTTTGAACAAATATTGTTTGTAAATCCTATTTTTTTCCTAATTTAGTCAGTTAGTTTAGCTACAAGCAGTTGTAAGTGGTAGGAACATTCGATAAACCATAACTATTATATGTACTACCAATCAGGTAAATTTAACCTAACCTAAACAAATTTTCCCAGTTCACGTGCTGCAAAAGCATACAGTACACGTGTTACCAAGTTGCGAGCACATAAATAGAAGAAAACTCAACTTAGTCAATCATTTCATTAAACTGAAAAAATATTGAGCTGAACGAAATTCTAAACAATGTGGCAATTATTGTAGGAGCTTTTCTTTCTAATTCTATCATTTAAGGAATTTATTAGCACTACCAAATAAACGTATGGTTGGATAAATGTCGTTTTAAAAAATCGGAAAATTCTGTTCTTCTAACTGTCGCTCACGCAACACTTGACTTTTTGGTTATTTTTGTCATTTTAGACAAAAATTAAAAAAAAAATGTCATTTCTGTTGTTTTTGTCATTGAAGTGGCAACTTTGGCAATTTTGTTTATTTTTCTATTTTTCTTATATTTAAATGTGTTTTCTTATACATGTGAATTGTATCGTTTTTGTTTGTTTTACATATCTCTATCCAATTATGTAATTTCATGTAAGGTACTTTTGTGATTTTTATTAATGTTTTTTAGCACTTTTTGTTGTCGTTTTTTTTAAAATTTATGTGAGTTCTGCAATAGACTGAGTCGATTTGGGGTTATTTGGAATTTCTCAAACCCTGGGGTCTAAAAAGCTTCGTCTTGGTCTAAAACTCATCCATGATTTTTTGCAAATGTTTAGGTAACGTTTACATGAGTAAATTTTTTTTTTTTTGTTTTTGATAGGAGTTTAACCCATTTAGGTCATTCTTCCTCGATAGATGAGTAAATTTGAACTTTTGGGTTTGTATGGGAAAATTGAATATTTTGTACTGAAAAATCAACATCATTTTTGTTTCGTCTGTGGAACCGAGCCAGCTGATGGTTTTTATGCCTATTTATAAAATTCCTAAAGGAAATTTTCCGCTGAACAACTTTGTCGAAGACCATAACTTCGTATCTTATTAAGAAAAAAAGTTATAAGCTGTTTAACAGGGGTATGTCTTCTCGCATTGATAAACAATAAATTCAATTGACATCACTGCTTGAGCCTCGCGAAGTGTTGCATGGAAACTAGTCACGCAATACCTCGCTAGGTTCCCTGCAAGGATGTCAATTGAATTTATTGTTTATCGACGCGAAAAAGTATACCCCTGTAAAACAGCTTATAACTTTTTTCCTAATAAGATACGAAGTTACAGTCTTCGACAAAGTTGTTTAGCAGAAAATTTCGTTAAGGAATTTTATAAATTGGCACCAAAACCATCAGCTGGCTCGGTTCCACAGACGAAACAAAAATGATGTTGATTTTTCAGTACAAAATATTCAATTTTCCCATACAAACCTAAAAGTTCAAATTTACTCATGTAAACGTTACTTAAAAATTCTGCAAAAAATCACGGATGAGTTTTAGACCAAAACTAAGCTTTTTAGACCCCAGGGTTTGAGAAATTCCAAAATGACCCCAAATCGACTCAGTCTATTCTGCAAGTCATTTTTGTTGTTTTAGGTCTTTATTTAATTTTGTTATGTTAGTTTACTTTTGTAAATTTTGCAATTTATTAATTTTTTACACTTTAGTCATGTTTGTTCTATTTGACGCTAGCTGACCCGGACACCTTTTAAAATTATTTAATTTTTGATCAGTATATCAATTTTTAATTCATATTTGCCCGCTGAAAACTATCGAGGGGTAGCAATTCTTTCTGCTATACCAAAAATGTTCGAGAGCATAATTTACGACCGGAAGTACCCATGTCTAAAAAGAAAAATGGCAGATATTCAGCATGGATTTTTAAAAAAGCGATCTACTGTTACGAATTTAGCAGAATTTGTTTCCCGAACTTCTCAATGGATGACACAGGGTTCGCAAGTTGATGTCATATATACATACATGTCTAAAGCTTTTGACGTTATCAATATTAAAGCTCTTCTGTCAGTGCTGCGCAAAAATGGAATCACCGGTGTTAGTCTACAATGGATAAGTTCGTACCTGATGGAAAGAGTTCAGTTTGTAAAACTTGGGAACGCGAGATCCAGCGTATTCCTGGTCAACAGCGGCGTACCTCAAGGGAGTCACTTGGGACCCCTACTTTTTATAACTGTAATGAACGAGTTCCCCGAAGTGCTGCGTGACGTGTTTGTGCTGATCTATGCGGATGATTTGAAAATGTTCCTTCCTGTTCGGTATCCCAAGGATTGTATGGTTCTACAGAATGCGCTTAACAAATTTTCTGAGTGTTTGAAAATCATCATTTTGGTTTGAAAATCAATGCCTCAAAATGCAGCGTGATCACCTTTTCAAGGAAAATGAGCAACATAGTGCACGATTATTGTCTTGAAAACAACTGTTCCGTAACAAAAAAATTCTCAGTGAAAGATCTAGGCGTAGAGTTGGATGCAAAACTTAGTTTTTCGAAACATATCGAACAAGTCGTTGCCAAAGCCAATTCCATGTACGGTATGGTTAGCAAGAAGATATGCCAGAATATCGACCTTTGTGTATGCTGGTTGGCTTGGAATCACTAGAAAATCGCAGAAAATCAATCGACATGTTGTTTTTAAAGGATTTAACCTCCCCGTTGTAAAAAGGGATATTTTCCTTGCATGAGTATGGGAGAAATTAGGTGTTTACATTTCTTAAAAAGCGTAGTGTAAGTTAAAAGTGTGCAAAATATTGTAAAAAAATAAAGTTTATTCACGATGAAATTTTGTTTTGATAATTGTCTACATCAATAAAAGTACAAAAGAAAAAATCAACCTTAAAATCACATAAATATAGGTGAGCTCCATGAAGCACAAAATCTTATAAAAACATGTTTACGTATTGATTTCGTAGCATGAACGTGAAAATCAATTGGATAAAAATCATGTAGTTTTTCACGTAGCCGCTACAAGCAGATTTTTTTTTGCGTGTATGTATGTTGGTTATCCACCATGGGGACATGGATTCACCGCAGTTTCTTTAGATTATTAAGTTCGACAAATCTCCAATGCATCGCCGCGTACACTATACCCGGACTTCATGGCTTCGTATGAACTATTAAGGCGCCAGCACTAAATTTTACTTGGGAAGTCCGGACTTTCGACTTCCGAAAGACTTCCGACAAAGAAAAGTGAAGTACTAAATTGTCGGAAGTCTGTGTTTTGTTGCCAGTTCACCAGCGACGTTTCTAAAATGTTTATTAAAATTCACAATATTATAGAGTGAATGTAGTGTTGGTGTAAGTATATTTTGGAAGAACGAGTCAATCAGGTGGGCTAGCTTTACAGGTATTCCGGCATCCGTAAATACATCTCGCCAGCTGGCCACTGATTGAACATTCTTATTATATAGTCAGTTATATGAGGGAACACATCTTACGTATCGGCCACTTATGGAATTCGAATCCAAAAGTTTTGTTGCCCATACCGGGAATCGAACCCAGTACGCCTTGCATTCCAAAACCAGACTTGCGCCAGCCTATCCGCTATCCGCTAGACCACATCGGCGTTCGGCAGCTATTGTCCGTTTTGTGTTTCAAAAACGGTGTTGAATTTCCCTTCAAACTTTTCAGATAAATAATGTATAAATTCTTGTTTTCTTTCCTTTTTAAGTTCTTTTTTGTAAATAATTTGTTATTATAAAAGAATGACGTTTAATTTGAATCTTTTACGAACACTACCCGTGAAGATTTTCGAATGTTCAACAAGTGCATTTTTAAGTGCGGCCCGTTGAAAAGATTATAAATTCAAACTGGCCCGTTGGTTGAAAAGGTTGCTCTTCCCCGATTTATGACATTTTTCTCGTGAGTCTAATTTATTTATGTTTTTTGTCACTTTGCATTTTATGCCATTTTATTATGTTTTATTCTATAAAATGTCATTTTTGCCATTTCAACATTTTTTTTCAAATTTTTGTTGTCTTAATTTATCATTGTTATCATTCTTTCCAATTTGTCGTTTTTGTTGTTTTTTTTCATGATGTTATTCTCGCTTTTATTTTTCACATTGTAATTTTTTGAAATTTTTGTGATTTTTCATTTTTTTTTAATTTGTGGTCTTTTTTATAGTATTTATCGGTTTTGTTTTTCTGTCATGATTATGTTTTTTTTTGAGTTTTTTAATATGTAATTCAATTTTTGTTTCAAACTCTTGATTATATGATGACATTTTAGAATTGGTGCTCATGGTAATTTTTCTACTTAGATTACAAGTTTTTTTTATTTTATATATCCTCTTTCTAGTTATTTTGATGATCACTCAGTCTTAAATAAAATCTATATGCCGTTTTAAAAAATTAAAATAGTTAACCAGTTGTTTTTTAGCGAATTACAGGTTTGCTAGCGATCTCCTCCTGAAATTCTTAAGTTTTTTCCCAGTTGAAAATTATCGTTTTTTTTTTGGGTATCGACTAAATCTGTTGAAATCTTGAGAAAATTTCCCATAAGAAAAGTATTATTTCAGGACATAAAACCAACGACTTTCGAGATTATAAGGAGTATATTCGAAAAAATGCAACACTTTGTTTTGTGAATAACTTTGGAATGCATTGATGGAAATAGATGAAATTTTCAGCGAATTTACCTGGTAATGTCATGTATACATTTGCAAATTTTTGTGACGTTCTGCCAAGTGGTTTTTGAGATAGCGTCCAATGAAGAAATTTTTCGAGTTTAATTTTTGGGCAACACGTGCACCATCTTTAATGTATACTTTTTTTTCAAAAAAAAAGGCTATTTTTGATTAGGTACGTTTGCTGTTTGGTCAAAGTTATAAAAAAAATTAGCCAGATCCAATTTAAACAGAGTATAAACTTTGTGGGACCAATTGAAGTGCTTTGCAGAGAAAACGGTAGCATTTGGAGGCAGTCTTCTTTGTATTTTTAGCCATTCATCGTGTCAATCGTTTTGAAAGAGTGAGTAATTTGCAGTTTCCAAAGATCGTTAGCCTTCTCAAGTACTAGACACTCAATTTTCCAATTTTTTCTCCTTGTTTATTTTCGGAAAATACAGGCGAAACTTGCCAACGAATAGTTTCTGGTTGGAAACCTGCCAAGTGACCGCCAAAGGGTTCGTTTTGCAGTCCATTACGAAATTTTTCAAAATATCTCCCCACCAGCAATCCAAATATTTTGCGCCGGATTTGACCACCGTATTTTATTTATTTAACCGGTGGCCAACCAGTTAGCTGGTTCAGAAAAAAGTCAGAAGATTGGCTTTTTATCACACTCTATTTATATTTTAGGATTGAGCTTGAAGAAACCTTCAATCATCTCACTTGATGGAATCAATAATTTTCACTTTTATTCAAATTTTAGCACACTATTAAGCTTTCTAGAACTTCATAAACGATGTACCATGTAAACATTGATGAAATATTTGATTTTCAGCTGTTTTTGGTTCTCACACTGGGATTTTTTTTCGATTTTTCTCAATCCTGTCCAAAAAAATTTGAACTTCAATCATGAACTTCAATATTATACGCTATCTCAAAAACCATGACAGATTGTCACCACATTTTGTACACGTTCAAATTACATTACTAGGTATCTTAACTGAAAATTTCATCAATTTTCATTCATGCATTCAAAAGTTATTCTCAAAACAAAGTTAGTTAAAGTTAGGATTAGTTAAACATTATGCAAAAAAAAAAATCATATGAAAAAGATCGCATTGATAAACAATTCCCTGCCAACCGAGCGACTTCAACCCTTGACCAGTGACACTTGTCACCGGGAGGGCACAAAATGTGAGTGAGTCCTACTGGGAGACAAGGCACTGTTTTTCGTTTTTTTTTTCAGTATAGATTTTTATGAAATTTCAAATTACACTGATGGATTCATTTCTCCACATGACTGTTTTAAACGGTTTGAGTTTGTATTTTTGTTAGTTTGCTCCCAATGCAATGGCCCATAAAGGTGAAAATGATATTGAACTCACCTTCTCTTCGGCGATTCCGGTTTGTGATGGTGGTCGTTGTGGTATTCATGAAGGCCGTCGCCTCATCCTCGGTGGCAAAGTTAAACGCCACTATCCCTTCCTGATAGAGCCGGAAGAAAAAGTGAACAGAAAAGTTAGAAACGGTATTTTATTTTGAGTTCAAAATTCAAAGTTATGGATTCCTGGCCTATTTATTCTGATTCTAAAGTATTTTCTAACGTAATCGTTGATTCCTTACGTTGTTTGATTCAGATTTAGAAGCTGGGCAACTTACCACTCCCTCGAACATGATCAGGAAGGGTCGCGGTTTGGTGACCTCGATGTTCTGGTACAGCTCCTGCTCCCACACCATCCGGTTCGTCTTGAGGCAGTACAGCTGGAAGAAGTACGATCGCCGGCAGTTGTCCTTCGTAAAGCAGAGCGCTCCGGTCCACTTCTTGACCCAGGAAGCGTGAGCCGGCGACTGGGTCATGTACAGCTGAATTACCGCGGTGCATAGTGACTGTAGAAGAAGGAAAAGTGGGAAATTGAAAACTAGGTATCATCAGTTGGTTTTTATATTTCTTTACGCTTATTTACGTCATAAGATTGTTTTGAGAGAAAGAAAGAAACAAAACCTCGATACAGTTTCGATTGATCGATCCTGAAAGTCGGCATACAGGGTATTGAGTTCTTGTTAAAACTAATTATATTGGTGTAGTAAATTATACTGCTTAGCAATGATCATAATCATTTGGGGCGTTAATTCCATTGACTCGTTTCGCACGCCTGGCGCAATGCACCCCAACGCAGGGAAAAAAATAGATCAAACGCTCCAACAAACAAATTAGCATACGAAATAGAGTTTAAACTACCGACTCCCATCGATCGAGTCGAAGCAAAAATAGAGGCGTACGCGCAAGAAAGGAAAAGTGGTGGTGAATCAACCATAAGACAATTATCTCTCTCTCGAATGCGATTGCGATTGGTGATGTTGTAGGTAGGTCAATCGAATGCAACGTTACACGTGACCGGATTGCGGAAGCCAACAACACGTAAGGAAACAACGTGTGTGTGCCTTTTGGCAAAATTTTGTATATTTTTTCGATAGTTCACCCTCATCGAAGGCTCTTTTCCTCCTTCTTCATTGACCGTAATAGTAAAAGAGTATTTATCGGGTTAGGTTTTGGGCGCTTTTGGGTTTGTTTTGAGTTTCGAGCACTTTCGAGTCGAGTGTCAACTTTCGATAGCCGGCGTTCAATCTCACGAACGGTTTTGTAACCTTCTGTAGATAGGTTTTTGGATAATATCTAACTGTTGCTCGCTCTGTTATGCAAGAGTATGCTTCAATATTCATAAGTCACAAAACGAAGTCTATTTTTAAACGGGTTGAGATAAGGCACATCCGAAATAGTATAAAAAGTAACAGATGTATCGGTAATTAACCAATCATTTGTGATAGGACTATACATTTCAAACGCTGAAGCATCACGTTTAAACATCATTAAAAAACAACACTTTGTCATTTCCTTTTCCATTTCTAGTGTAATGCATTTTTTATATAATTTCAATCTCAAACTTCCTTCACGGTTAGGGTGTAATTGACCCTATCTCAAAAATGGGTATGGGGAACATGCAATTTTCTGCCTTTTTTTCAAATGAGAAGGTCCACACTCCCTAATTTTTTATTTTTTTCTCAAATGGTTACGAATGTGTAGAAGAAAAACTAATTATCGGTTGGACCCGTAATTTTGAAACCAAAGATACTGAACTGATTCTTATAAACAAAAATATTTCGAAATTATAAAAATGTCTGCTATCAGATGAAGATTTTAGTTATGATTTTTGTGGTCTTCAGAAATCCGAATTGAATTTAAAGTGTCCTTAAAAAATGGGTGTTTCGCAACAAAGATAACTCATTTTGTCGATGAAGTAGATACAGATAGAATTGAATCTATCTACTTCCAAACATAAGTGGGTTAAGCGTGGTTCGCCGCAAAACTCTATCTGTAGGCTAACCACTTTATATTTAGTTGTTAGCCCGTGCTGAACGAAAATTTGGTATGTGATGATAATGCTTCTAAATAAAATTCTACTCGCTCATTTTCACCATCATTCATTTCTTTCAACTTTCTATCCGAAAGTAAGTAGAAGTGTTCTTTACAAAAAAAAAACATAACTTTTCACCTATAGGCCGAGAAAATTAATTAACAAATATTAACAAATATGTATATAAAGATTTTCAGTTTTTTTGCTACTCGACGCTTGCTCTAGCAGAACCAAAATGGCATAAACAACATTCTAATATACTGCCAAAATTAGAAATATACACATTAGCCTCAGTCGAATTGGGGTAATTTTTTAATTTCTCAAACCCTAGGGCCTTCGTTTTGGTTTAAAAATTATCCATGATTTTAACCAGAATTTTTAAGTAACGTGTACATGAGTAAATTTGAATATTATGTTTGTATGGGAAAATGAAATATTTTGTTTCAAAAAATCAACTTCGTATCTTATTAGACAAAAAGTTAATTATTAGCAGTTAAATAGAAGTATGTCTTGAAGCATTGAAAATCAATCAATTCAACTGACAACACTGCTCGTGCCTGTCGAGATACTGCTTGAAAAGTAGTCATGCAATACCCCTCTAGGCACAAGCAGTGTTGTCAGTTGAATTGATTGATTTTCAATGTTTAAAGACATACTTCTATTCAACTGCTAATAACTTTTTGTCTAACAAGATACGAAGTTACGGTCTTCTACCAAGTTGTTCAGCGATAAATTTCCTATAATTTAATTTATAAATTGGCACAAAACCCAGCACCA
The DNA here is from genome assembly GCF_029784155.1 of Uranotaenia lowii. Classification (NCBI taxonomy): domain Eukaryota; kingdom Metazoa; phylum Arthropoda; class Insecta; order Diptera; family Culicidae; genus Uranotaenia; species Uranotaenia lowii. Next base: position 13,916,825 of record NC_073691.1, on the reverse strand, counting down.
GGTCCGGTTCGACAGAAAAAACAAAAATGATGTGGATTTTTCAGAACAAAATATTCAATAGTTCAAATTTACTTATGTGAACGTTACTTGAAAATTTTGCAAAAAATCATGGATGAGTTCGAAACCAAAACGCAACTTTTAAGACCCTAGGATGTGAGAAATTAAATGTCTACCCTAAATCGACTCAGTCTAATACACATTTTATACTCAAACCAGTAGTAAAACTTCCTAATAAACAACCTTCGTGAAAAAATTTCAATTTTATTTCTTACCCAACGCCGAGTTCAGACTCGAAAGATAAATTGAGCTTCTAGGTTGCGCCCGGCAAATCGATATTGAGCCTTAATTTAGTTTAACTGAAAGATAGTGCTGCCATCCACAACTTAAAACTGGAAAAGAGTGATTTACTGTTAAAAAAGACGAAATTTTTGAATACCACCTTGGTACGTATTTTTTGATAGAAATACATACGTAAGTGACTTATGTATTTTTACAATATCAACATTATTTCTTAAGTACCACTTAAAGTGGTGCTTTGTTCATTTCGTATCCCTTCTTTCCCTTCAACACTCATTTAAATCCAAATATCTCGGAAACGCATGAAAATTTTTAAGTTTTGTATTCAGATAAAATATTTTTGAGATTAAAAGAATTTAGCTCATGGTATTTGTATCACAATATTTTAATCTATGTGGTAGATATCGAAGAAAGTATGCAAAAAATTGCAAAAATAAAATTTATTTATTTTATTTTTTCCTAAAAAGCAGTTTTCAGAAAATCGCTGTTGTTTCTTCTAATTCTGAAATTTTAACAAATGTTTCAATCTCAATCAATCACAAACATTTTTCTGCACCTAAGTTTGAGGGGCCGTAACTCACATAAAACTCAAAATAATGACTCCGAACCTGTTCAGTTGTGTTATTCGAATTAAAATGTTATTATTTCACCGACTCAATAACTGCTGTTCTCATTTAAAAAAGTCATGCATTAAAGGAATCTGGACGACTGGACAAAATTCTACAAATTTAGTATTTTTGTATTTTATGTTTTAATCATTCTTGTCGTTCCTGTAGATTTTGCCTTTTCGTCATTTTTGAAGCTTTTATCATTTTTCTCATACTAGGCATTTTTGAATTTTTTGTCATTGTTGTCACTTCGTCATTTTAATCACTTTTCATCATTTTTTTTCATTTCTCTGATTTTTGTAATTTTTGATACTTCTATCATAATTGAGGCGCTTGGGATCAGAGGGGTACAAAGGCCTTAATGATAGTTTCGAGAAAACGCGCTCCAAAGTGGTAAATTCAATCAAAAAAGTGTTCGAAAAAATTTCTTTTGTAATTTTTTTCCTATTCGTCTTTTTGTAATTTTTCGTTTTGTTATTTTTGTCATGTTTGTGTCTTTTAACATTTTTTTGTCATTTGTGTCAAATCGATTTCGTCATATTCGTAATTTTTATTTTAATTACAAAGAATTAAAATTTTAATATATTTTGTAACATTTTTCCATTTTTGTAACTTTTGCATTTTTTTTATTTTTGTAAATTTTGTCATTTTTGTATTTTTTTTCATTGATGTAATATTTTTCATTTTTTGTTATTTGTTTGAAAGTTTTTGAATTTTGTAATTTTTGTCATTTGAGTCCATTTTTGCATACGTCATTTAAAAAAAAAAATTAAATCTTTTTCATTTTTGTCAATTTTACTTTTTTTTATCTGTTTCTTCATTTTTCTCATTTTTATAAATTTTTAAATTTTTTTATGATTTTGGAGGAGAGTTTGGTCAGTTTTCTCGTGTGGGTATTTTTATAATTTTCATATTTTTTTCAATTTCCATTTTGGATATTATAATAATTTTTCATGAAGCTCGATTGAATTTAAATCTAGCACGAGTCAGTTTTAAAGCAAAAGGTATGTGGGTCATTTCATGTCAGGTGTGCACAGCGAAAAAAAATCTTACCAAAATTTCGTCAAACTTTTCTGAAAGACTTTCTGAGGCCTCCAAAAAAAAAAAAACCTTTATTTTTAAGAATGATCTGCCCACCCCTCGTTCTCGATTTTGAAAAAAATATCATTTTTGAAATACAATATTTCCAAACAAAAATTACACCAAAATGACAAAATATGCGTTGCGTAGATTTTATTGAAAACTATCGATTTATGATTAATTTTTTGTAAGAGTGACGTTTTCAACGCCAAAACACAACCCTACAAATAAAATGTTATTTTTCTTAAGGAGAGTTTTTTTTTTAATTTTAAGATTTTATCGTGTTTTTTAGTAATGCCACTATAATATTCCTTGTTTTCAAGATGTAAAGGATTTGAGTTTTATAGTCTAACTAGACTGAATTAATCGTTCAAATTAGCCACATTTTCCATGCTTGAACAGATTTGTTTTAATGATTATTTTCCTTATATTTTTGTGTTCCAACACTACCAGTTAAATCATCTTTAAATTGTCTTTACATTTTGTATAAATTGAATATTTTAAGTTCCGTGGAGCTTGAAAATGTTTAAATTCCAATTTTTTCAGCATCTAACTAAAGGGAACCGGGTGATTATGTGCTTATGTAATTTCGAACAAATATGCCGAAAAATAAAATAAAAGTTTTTACCGTCATTTTTTTTTTAATTAATTCCATTAAACATGACAGTTCCTGTTTTCATAAGACCCCAATTGATAAATGAATCTAAAATATGTAAATTTACAAAACATATCAATATGGTTTTGCATATCTTTAGTATGTATATGAAAAATTTGAAAATTGCATAAAAATATTTAATTGAAAATTATCAAAACAAACCTTCTCTATGCTGAATTGACAAATATTGACCAAAAATAGTGTTCACACGAAGATTAATCAAAATTTCCCTTATTTAGAAGAATATAATTTGAGAAATTGTTAAGAACCTTCGTCAGTTCCGAGACAAAATCTGGAATACTTTTTTGCAATTTTTCTCATTAGTTTATTTCTTGTTATTATCATTTTTGTCATTTCTGTATTTTTTTGTCTTTTCGTCAGCTACAAGCTTTTATCATTTTTTTCCATTTTAGGCATTTTTGAAATATTTGTCATTTGTATCATTTTTTTTTCATTTCTGTCATTTTTGTCCTTTTGTAATTTTCATCATTTTTGTCGTGTTGGTCTTTAATGACATGTTTGTCATTTGTGTCAGTTTATTTATTCGATTTCTTCATTTTCGTAATTTATGTTATTAATTACAAACTTTTATTTTTTTTTATATATTTTTGGGATTTGTTCAAACTTTTGTTACTTTTGCATTTTTTTTTTGTTTGTAAATTTTGTATTGTTCGAATTTTTTCATCTAAGTTTTTTTTTGTAAAATTTGTCAGTTTGGTGATTTTTTTAAGGTTTCATTAATTTTTGTATTTTTTGTCATTCGTTTCAGTTTTTGCGATTCCGTGACCGACCCTAATTCTGCGCAGTCCCAAACTCTGCGCATTTTCATATTCAAACTGAAATATTTCAAGATTGGAAGAATAAAATATCCATATAACAAACAGAATCTCTTCAGTTGTTTATCTTCAATTTGGCTCCATTTATTTTGAAATTGGATGTATGGTTCACGAGAAATTCAAAAAATCAAAATAAATATTGGAAGCTAACGTTGAAAAATGGCCGCCGTTAGCAGTACAGCTAAAGTGTTTTGAAAACAAAAACAAACAGTGTCATACATTATTTTCTCATTGGAAATGCCTTTACGAGGAAGATTTAGTAATTTTGAACACGACTGATACAAATTTTTGTGAAAAAAGTGTTATTTTTAATCCAAACAATAGATTTATCAATGCGCAGAATTTGACACCTTTTGCTTACTTATGTTCCTAATGCGCAGAAAGAATAGAACGGGAGAGAACGGAAGTTAAAGCTGTGAAAAATTGGATACAATGCATCAGAAAACATTTAATCGCAGGTTTTTTAATAAATTTTAAGAAGCTTGGGTATCCGAATCAGTAAAGTTAGTGGGAATTTCTTAAGAATCCTTCCAAACCAAATTTTTTATCGACGTAAAATAAAAACTCGATTTGCGTTCTCAATCGTGTTCTTTTAATACAAAATATAATCGTTCAGTTCCGACGGGCCACAAAATGGCTCTAGCTAGGAGAACTACATGCTTCTTCTGTCGGCTCACTCGCTGGTTTTATGTAGGTGCGCAGAATATGGGGCACATGCGCAGAATTAGGAACGAACAGGATATAGTGCGCAGAATAAGGGCCACACGAATTTTTTTACAAAAGTTGGAATTTTTCAAAATTTTTGCTCCTTAATTGAATTTTCTCTATGTTTACCGTTGAGTTCGGTAGTTGGCCCAACTGTAAACGAAATTTTGTGCAAATTCATTGTAAGGCTCATTTTTATGGCTATGTTTATGTTTTACATTTCAAAAATCCTTAACTGCGCAGAATTAGGGCCGTTCACGGTACGTCATTTTATTTTTCATATTTGTCACTTTTACCTTTTTTCTTAGTTTTCTTATTTTAGCCATTTTTATAATTAAAAATAATATAACTTAAGAAGGAGTTTTGTCAGTTTTATCGTGTGTTTATTTTTGTTATTTTTATATATTTTTTTTTGTCAATATCACCTTTGCCCATTATTGTCATTTTTCATGAAGCACAATTGAGCTGAAATTTAACACTGATCTGTTTTAAAGCAGAATGCATGTATGTACCTTCATGTCTTAACTTGTTATGAATTCTCAATTAATTAAATAAAGAATTTAAATTCTCCTGGCCAAGATGCGCTTGCAAAATTACATTGCCAATTTTATTTCGTTACTATCTGGTCAGGAAATGTAAATATGAGAAATCAGCAGTTCGTTTGACAAGCGGGGAAATGGCTTATTGCAATCGAAAACATAAAAGGGCAAAATTTGAAAATATTTGAAATTTAATGGAAAAAGTAGAAGTTCTTGATAACCAACGAACAATAAGTGAATGTTATGCACGTTTCTTGATTTTCTTGAACAAAAAGTGGTCGATTTTTTAAATGGGATTTGATTGGATGTTCTGAAATTTCAAACGCGTTTTTCTCGTTTCGAGCTTACTGCTAATTTCGCCCTTATAAAATGTTACGCTAGATTTGTGTCAGTTTATTCGATTTCGTCATTTTCGTAATTTGTGTTATTAATTACAAAGATTTAAAATTTTTGTATGTTTTTGTAATTTGTTTCAAATTTTGTTACTTTTCATTTTTTTTATTTTTTGTAAATTCAGTCATTTTTGTATTTTTCATTAACGTTAGTTTTTTATTCATTTTTTTTTTGTAAAATAAGTCAATTTGGTGATTTGTTTAGTATTTTTTATTTTGAAAAAAAAACGGTAAAATAGTCATTTTATTTTCTATGCCAAATGACTTTAAAGCAGAAAGTGCTTTAAACGTCGATATCTGGTGTTATTCAAAAAAAAAATTTGACCAAATTCGACTTTCTGGGATTTTGTTAATTTTTCGAAAATCGACTGCCCCAGAAAGTAGATTTCTTGGTCAAATTTTTTGTTCCAGATCTTGAATTTTGAATTTGGCATCAAAATTAAAATTTCGATTTGGATAATTGATCTTTGGTCCGGGCGGGCCCTTAGGTAATTTTTGAGGGTCAAATAATCGAGCGCTTTCAGGCACCCATAAGCTGAAGTTTTGCACAGGTCAGTTTACAAAATGTACATTCTACAAAATGTGCATTGCTGGTTTTCAAATTTGGACCATGAATGTTTTCATATTCCTAATGTACATATAGGGTCGGTTTCTGAAATACAAAAATCTAATGTCTATGAATTTTTATTGTTAACTAGCTGACCCGGTGTGCATTGCTACACCTTGCAAAAAAAAAAGTAATTTGTAAAAATTTATACAACTTTAGATTTTTGTTAGCATTTTTTTTTAAATCAAACCTCATCATGGTTTAGAACCATAAACTTTGAGATAAGAGGTGCAGCTGGAGTACAGAATTGCAATTCAAAGATGGTATATATTATTTACTGAAGCTTGATCTCTAAACTTGTTTTTCAAGATCTGAATTTGTACTCTGTTTTCAAAGTTTCATAATGACTCAAATATTGTCAATATTTAAGGATTTTCTACCTTTATTCCCAAAGTGGTAAGTTTTGAACTTCCATAAAAACATTTGTCACATGATGATTAATACGTCCAAGACAAAGTACATGCTGGCCTGCGGATCCGAGACCGACCGAACCCGCTTGTCCAGTAATAACAAGGTCACGATCGACGGCGACGAGCTGGAGATAGTCGAAGACTTTGTCTATCTCGGCTCACTGGTGACCGCAGACAATGACACCAGCCGTGAGATCCGGAGGCGAATTATCAGCGGAAGTCGTGCCTACTATGGACTCCACAAGCAACTGCGGTCGAGAAGACTTAGCCCTCGCACGAAGTGTAACCTGTATATGACGCTCATTAGACCGGTTGTTCCCTACGGGCACGAGACATGGATATTGCTCGAGGAGGACCTGCGTACACTCGGAGTATTCGAGCGACGAGTGTTAAGAACCATCTTTGGCGGCGTACAGGAGAACGGAGTGTGGAGGCGAAGGATGAACCACGAGCTCGCGCGCCTCTACGGCGAACCCAGTATCCAGAAGGTGGTGAAGGCTGGCCGGATACGCTGGGCGGGACATGTTGCGAGAATGCCGGACGACTGTCCTGCAAAACAGGTTTTCGCTACGAATCCGGTAGGAACAAGACGAGCGGGGGCGCAACGAGCGAGGTGGTTAGACCAAGTGGAGCGTGATCTGGCGAACGTGGGGTGCCCGAGAAATTGGAGAACGGTTGCTATGAACCGAGTGAATTTTAGGAATTATGTTCGTCAAGTTATGTCGTGAGACGGAATACTATGTAAATAAAATAATTTGTCACATAAATTTTTGAGTTATGCCAAATATCAGTACGAAAAAAAACCCTCTTTTAAAATATGGTCCCTTCTTTGAAAAGCTCTTTATCTTAAACTTACATGGGAGTTCCCCCATCTTTTACAAATTTGTTCCCCACTGCTTGAAGAAGGTAGGCTGATTTACCTGGCTCGAGTTTACATAAATTTCTAATTGAATGAAAAAGATTCGCATATTGGAATTCATTGCACATTTTACTTTATGGAAATAGAATTTTGAAAACCAATCAATAGCGTGAATCGGGACAGTTTTTTGAGTATATTCCTTAAATTCTGTATTATGAGCACTTCCCTGATTAGCTTTAGATGATGTATTTTATGGAGTTGAAAAAAATAAGCTATAGAAGTTTGAAAAAACGATGAAAAGGATTTTTAATAAACATTTTCAAACAGCTTTTTCACCATCCTGGCCCTTCGAAGCTATATGAATATCTATCCTTTTTGCGCCAAAATTATGTTAAAAAAATGTTTCGCCATATGCCAAACTCGTGGACATGAGACATTATAGCTTGAAGTTTTCCCAAACTTTATCATGGTATGAAAATTCACATTTTTATACAGTGCAATTTTCTTTTTTTTTGTAAATTTATTAAAGCAAAAAATATCAGTTGCATCAGAAGTCCCTTACTTTTGGTCAATAAAAATCAGTTTATTTTTCTGATTCCTTTCACTCATGAACACGTCAGTCCTATCTTTTCTTATTTAAAGAAAAGGCTCTTGATCAGTTCATGTGTCGGATCAGATTTTTCTTCTTCTTTTTCAGTTAAGTACATTTTTAAATGTTCAACAAAATGTTTCCGATCTACCTATGTAGACAGCTTATTCATATTTCTGTTATCAATATGATTCAAAAATAACCTTGTAGGCAAAATGGGTTAAAAAATTGTATGTAATTTTTTTTTACTTTCATTTTTTTTCCGATTGTCCGCAAAGTGTCATACCATTATTTCATCAGCATCAGAACTAAATTTATATTTTTAGACAACAAATGCTATATGGACAACAAATATGGAAGTATTTTTGCAAATCTTTCAATTGCTTTAGATTCGATTGATAAAATACCAATCCGTGTCACATCTAGGCGTCATTTATTTCCACATGCTGTGTACAATTAAGCAAGAAAAAACATATCTAGGTTGCATATCGCCCTCACGTGCATAAGAAATATAGGTACTTGGTTGAGAAACAGGTGCCTAATTGTTCAATTTTTCCAGCGATCAACGAACAGCTTTGGTTACTATCCACTTGCGACGACGTTTTCTTGACCATAGAGACGAAAAACAAACCCCTCAAAGAAAAGAAAATCTCAAAAAATGGATGCCATGATTTTTCGATTTCAGATTTTGGAAAAAATGTATATATTTTATTCGATCGGGAAAATGTCAATCTGGATCACATCTAGGCGTCATTCATAACCATGTGCCGTACAAATGAGCTAGGAATCAAGTAGAAAAAAATCTCACCAAGGCTTCATATCGCCACCCTTTGCATTGAAAATATGCTTGGTTGAGAAATACGCGCCAAAATATTCCCACTGAACAGTATGCTATGCCATGGTTACTATCCTCTCGCGTCGTTGGCTCGCGACGCCTCGACCATGGAGACGAAAAACAAACCGCCCAAAGGAAAAAAAATCTCGAGAAAATGGATGTCATGACTTTAATTTGTTTCGAAAAACTACAAATTTTGTATGGGAGTCCCCCTTCTCTTAAGTCGGATCGGTTTGTAACTATTATAGAAACCATCCCCAGCCCCAAAAACCCTCAGATGCCAAGTTTCACGATGATCGGTTCAGTAGTTTCTGAGTCTATAGGGAACAGACAGACAGACAAAAATTCATTTTTATATATATAGATAAGTTCTAGAAGCATCCATATGAATTTAATTTTTGAGCTAAGTACAATGCTGTAGACATGCTTAAAAGGGATCAGTATGCTCTGAAGAGCCTTCTTAATGCAACTTTAGGTCACGCAGGATTTTACAACTTCTTTTCTAAAATTGATAAGTACTAATAGCTAAGAGTAGTAGAAAATGAAATAAAAACTCCAAATGCTGTCTAAGAGAAGAATACAAATCTTGCGCAAGATTTAATTACGTCGTATAAAACAAAATGTAAACAAATAGTTTTATTAGTAAAAAATATAAAAAGTAATATAAACTAGTCGTAATTTCTTTCCATTTAGAATAATTGTAGCCTGAACAACATATTCTTTATGTGAAATATCAGTTTTAAAGTTGTTTTGATAACTTTTGCAGCAGTTTTCTGTGAATTCTAAAAAAGCTCACGCGAGAAATACAGATGTTGATATTTTCCAACCCATCAACTGTAATGAATCGTAGGCAAAAAATAAATCAAAACAAAATCTTCCGCCCGTTATGCGACGACATGGGCCCCCAATTAATTATTATTGTTAGCTCGTCGTGGTTTTCTTTTGGTTTTACTCCAGTTATTATGCAAAAAGAATCGCTCAATTTCCCTCTTCTACTACTTAGATAAATGTAAGTACCGTCGCATTGTGCACGATAGCAGCATTTTTGTTTTAACTTCTTGCTCTTTCTCTTATGTAAATGATGTGCATCGTCGCAATATTTTGCCCCGGCTTCGACGTTTGTATGCTTTTGTGATAATGCTTCCCATTTCGATGTTTATACATATGTGCCGGCATCTTCGCAAAAACACTTGCGAATCTTCCATCATCCACCGATCGCCGGCTTGATCTCACTCACTCAGGTGATGGCAAACTGTTACAACGACCAAAAAGCAGAAGGTTTATTTCCCAATTTCGTGCGTGCTGCCGCTGCTGTTGCAATTGCACTTCCAATTTGATCCAAATGATCTTCTGCTGGCAACTGATTTGTTTGTTTGGTTTGGTTTGGTTTTTCGTTTCGTGTCTGTTTGAGCCTCGAGGTGGAGAAATTATTTCGTTGGCTTCTTCACTGATGATGGAAGGAAAATTAAGCTAATTTTTGCTTGCACTAGTTTTTTCGTAAAAAAATAATTTATCTTATGGTTAGCCTACGGCATAAGTTTGAATCGTCCGATGAAAATTGTACACTGTGGCTTAATTCGATTTCGATGGAGATAGCCCCGCAATTGACAATTTGCATCATTAACCTGAGGTCATATTTTCAGAAATATTTATGATAAATCATGTTAAGAGACCATCTGAAGTAGATATCTGATTATAGAAGTAAATATAACCCATAAAACAAACTTCACATCAAAGATGCAACAGCCCAAAAACAAAAAGGATTTTGCAATCAAAACATGAAAAACTTACTTAACCGAAATAGTAAAGAGAAAAAAACAAACAATAAAGAAGATTAGCAGCATCTAATGTCATCTGCTCAATTTAACACGTAACTGAATAGAGCTTCACAGTCGGTGGTCAAAAGAGATGAAAATAAATAAACAACAGAAAAAAAAACTCCAGTGCAAATTTGTCGCTTCATTAAACTCAGCAGCAGCGATCACGCTTCGCGACTTTAATGTAACAAGCAAGGGGCAGCCCTTCAGAAAATTAATACCGAGCATTAAATGTGCCAAAAAGGCTGCGGAAGGTAAACACAACACAGTAGAGGTGGTCAATGTAAGTTGGACCACCAAAAAAAAGCCAATTCAAAAAGTAAACAACAATAACAGTGAAGTAGGGAAGTGGCAACCGAAAGGAGAGCTAAGGAATGAAAAAAGAAACAATAGTAATAAGTCTCCGATCGCACCTTATAAAACGAATTTTAGTTTTCTCGGTTTTTTTTTGCTGGCTTCATGTTGCTGGCAGATGTCACTTTATGTTATATTCATGCGTTTCAAAGTCAGTCAGTGGGTAAGTGCATGAGAGTGTTGCACAATGTTGCGTCTATGCATTCAGCATGTTGATTAGATGGTGCTCTACATTTTAGGAATTCATATCGGGTTTATTTTTAGCATTAATTTATTTCCATTCGGTTGGGTTGCTTATGTTGAGAAATAAAATTCAAAGTTTTTCTTGCTAAAGAAATAGACTGTTGCCTTTTCAAGTCTCTTCAATACAAATAAATTCTAACAGATAATAGAAAAGCTTGCGTTATTTTCAATCAAGAAAAAAAAAGAATTACCATCTAGTCAAAACTAAGGTGAATCCGCGCATCCATGGAACGTAAACTTCATGATTTACATTTACATTCACTCTTCCTGCAAAAATGCATCTGAAAGCCCTCAGCAGAGCCAAAGGAGTATACATAAAGTCTGTTTCACATAGAATCTGGTCGGATAAAATAGATCATTTTTCTGCAAAGAAATAACGTACAAAAAAAGTAAAAATGTCATTTTGTAGGGTTTTTATTGCAATTTAAGAAAAAAAATACTTTAAAATCATTCGTCAGCTTTTCGGATGAATTTTCAATCTTTTTTGTGATACCACCCATCATTTTCAGCAAAGTACTGCTGGTAACCTTATTCGCCATCTTGTTCCATCACTTTTATATTTGAGCGGGGTTTTTCCTGGTTCTGCCACATTTCTTCAGTTTGGCCTTAACTATTGCCCAATATTTCTCGATGGGACGAAAATCCGGAAAGTTTGGTGGATTGATACTTTTTTCAACAAAATCGATCTTGTTCTCCTTATACCGCTTTACGACATCCCGGCAGTAGTGGCAGCTTGCCAGGTCTCGCCAGAACTTCACCGGACCTTTGTGGGACCGAATGAATGGCAAAACCCTCTTCTGGAGACATTCTTCTTGGTAAAAATTTCCATTCATTGTGTCCCCAGTGATGGAAATCTTAGTCTTCTTCCCACAACTACAGATCCCCCTGCCAAATCATCAACTTACGAGCAAATTTATCTGCGAAAACAAACTTGAATCTACCCGCAACATTCCCTTTACGCTTCGCAAGGTAAAATTTGTTACCGGGTATTTGTCCAAAATCCATTTTGACGTAAGTTTCGTCGTCCATCAAAATGCATCCGTTGTACTTGGTCAACAGTTTCTCGTACAACTTCCTTGCTCTGGTTTTGGCAACCAGGTTTTGTTTCAGCGTCCTGTTGGGGTGTTTGCTTGCATGATATGACCGCAAGCCTTCTCGCAAACAAATTCGTCGAGCTGTGGAACGTGTGGAACGTAAACTTCATGATTTACATTTACATTCACTCTTCCTGCAAAAATGCATCTGAAAGCCCTCAGCAGAGCCAAAGGAGTATACATAAAGTCTGTTTCACATAGAATCTGGTCGGATAAAATAGATCATTTTTCTGCAAAGAAATAACGTACAAAAAAAGTAAAAATGTCATTTTGTAGGGTTTTTATTGCAATTTAAGGAAAAAAATACTTTAAAATCATTCGTCAGCTTTTCGGATGAATTTTCAATCTTTTTTGTGATACCACCCATCATTTTCAGCAAAGTACTGCTGGTAACCTTATTCGCCATCTTGTTCCATCACTTTTATATTTGAGCGGGGTTTTTCCTGGTTCTGCCACATTTCTTCAGTTTGGCCTTAACTATTGCCCAATATTTCTCGATGGGACGAAAATCCGGAAAGTTTGGTGGATTGATACTTTTTTCAACAAAATCGATCTTGTTCTCCTTATACCGCTTTACGACATCCCGGCAGTAGTGGCAGCTTGCCAGGTCTCGCCAGAACTTCACCGGACCTTTGTGGGACCGAATGAATGGCAAAACCCTCTTCTGGAGACATTCTTCTTGGTAAAAATTTCCATTCATTGTGTCCCCAGTGATGGAAATCTTAGTCTTCTTCCCACAACTACAGATCCCCCTGCCAAATCATCAACTTACGAGCAAATTTATCTGCGAAAACAAACTTGAATCTACCCGCAACATTCCCTTTACGCTTCGCAAGGTAAAATTTGTTACCGGGTATTTGTCCAAAATCCATTTTGACGTAAGTTTCGTCGTCCATCAAAATGCATCCGTTGTACTTGGTCAACAGTTTCTCGTACAACTTCCTTGCTCTGGTTTTGGCAACCAGGTTTTGTTTCAGCGTCCTGTTGGGGTGTTTGCTTGCATGATATGACCGCAAGCCTTCTCGCAAACAAATTCGTCGAGCTGTACTGTGGTTCGTCTTGAACTTTTTCGCCAAATCACGCAAGGAGATTCCAGGATAATTGTGAACTGATCGAACAACCTTTGTCATATGTTCCACTTTTACGCCTGGTTTGTTTTGCTCGATCCACCGTAAGGGTCTCCCGGTAACGTTGCAGCACCGAATTTACAATCGATTTTGGATATTTCAGGAATTTCGCGATCTTTACTCCTGACCACGTCGGTTTCTCTACGTGAGTGTGCAGAATTTTCCCTCGCCTTTCGCGCTCCATCGTCGATAACTTTTGACTGACTGCTTCAATCTTGATGAAATTTTCACCACTATCCGGATCAAAACACTGTCAATAGATTCGCGATGTGACAACTAGGGGCGCTGCAGTAAATGAAAAGATGCGACCAGATTTAATGTGAAACAGACTTTACACAATCAATCGATTTTGAGTTAGTAGTGCCAAAAAATTCTTCGTAAAATAATTTTTTCCCTTCATCTTCACAATTTTTGTTTGAAGGCAACAACGATTAGATTATCATACACGGAAAATAATAAAAAGGTAAAATTTACCAAGACAGCAAAGGTAAACGCTCGCAAAAGCCAAAAAGGTAACTTCTACCTTTTCGAGGTGAAACTCACCTCACAGCGAGGTAAAATATACCTGAAACAAAGAATGAAAAAAGGTACAACTCACCGAGAAAAAAGGTGAATCCAAAAAGGTAAATTTTACCTCGTAGCGAGGTGAAGTTCACCTGAATTGAGCTGAATCAAAAAGTATAATCCACCTAGAAAGAAAGGTAAATCCAAATAAGGTAAAACTTACCTCGTAGCGAGGTGAAGTTGACCTGGATTGAGCTAAACAAAACGGTACAAATCATCTCGAAAAAAAGTAACTATTCGACGAATCCGTTTATTGAGGTTAAGCTGTTTTGCCGTTTAGGAACAAGTTTTGCTTCGTGCACAATATGTGAAAATCGGAACAAAATGGTAAGTGTTTTCTAAGATTTCATTTAGTTGTGCTGGTTCTCTTCATAATACTTTGCTTTTGTTCCAGATCGGCCCACAGAGCTTCGTGTTGTATTCCCGTCAGCCTTCAGATATTATTCCGGAAAAGCCGGACCTGACAAGCTTGGCGAACAAAGGACTTGCCTCAACAATTTTTAAAGGACACGGTGATATATTTTAAAAATAAATATAAGGTAACAGTCCCTATTTATTTGAAATAAATACCATTTTTTCATGAATTGTGTTTTTTTTAAATAAATTTTACTGCAGAAACCAAATCAAACAAACTAGCATTTACCTTTTAAATCAGTGAATGGGAAAACGGTATTATTTACTATTTAACTACGTGAATGAGAAAATGGTAAAATCTACCTTTTTGCTAGGTGAATTGAAAAAAGGTAAAATTTACCTTTTTGCTAGGTGAATGAAAAAAAGGTAAAATTTACCTCGAAAGAGGGGTGGAAAAAATTCACCTCGCAAAAAGGTAAATTTTACCTTTTTTTTATTTTCCGTGTAGAGAATACACCTTTATTAGCGTACTTTTGTTAATTTGATTCAGTGTTGCCAGTTAATTTTTAGGCTAATTGTAGAAATTTTTTATTGTTTATTTTCAAATTTTCTTCGAAATTGAAAATTTTGTCAAACATTTTTATTAACAATCATCTTAACATAATTTTTGAAGTTATTTTTTTAAGGGGTTTTGACACACCTAAACTCAAAAATGTAAAATGTGAAGTTTTAAGGAAAAAATGTTAGCGAGAAATTGATTTTTTTCTGTATTTGGTTCTGGAATTCTCTAGAGATTTTATATTTTTCACGGTTTAAGAATACCCTGCTTTATACCTTTTACAAGATTTATTGACCGAATAAATAGACATTTTCTAATATTTGTAAGTGAAAGTGTGTGTATACTGAAAATTTTTAGTGAACAATTTTGTAATTTGATAGTTATTCACAACTGCAAAAATTGTGATGAGATATAAAATATCTAAATGTTTCACTGTAAAAGGTAAGAAAATTATTCCAGTATTCCATTTGTTCAACGAAAATTGCCACCTTCCTTTAAGTCTTTGATAACAACTTTGACAACTGTTTTTCACGGAAACTTCTTTATTTTTGGACGTCATCTTGGAATCTTGAAGTACCGCATTGCATCATTTTTAAACCACATTATGATATCATGTGGTACATCTAAGTTGATGTTATGGATGATCTCAAATTCTCTGGGAGATTTCATTCAATTAATCAGAACCGAAACTTCAATTTGCCAATGAAACAATTTTGAGGTTCAAAGGCTTTTAAAATTTTGAAAATTATTGTCAGGAAAATGTTTTTTCCGAGAGATTTAAGGTTAGATTTGAATTAAACAATTTATGAAATGCAAATATTTTGACATTTTCAAACTGCGGGGGGAACTAATAAAGTTTAAGGTATTTTATTGAATTTTTTTTATGAATTCTTCGAAAAATCATGTTAGATTGCTTGAATTTTGTAAATGTCCCTTCTACTTTCGTTTTGTAAGAATTATTCTAAACCTCTGCAAATGCAGCCAGTCGACAGGGTATTAAAAGAAAGGGTTTTGAACTTATACCTATGCTAGTTCTAGCTTTTTTTAAGTTTAAAGCTGTTTCACTCAACTCGTGAAGAACTAGGATGCTTCTGCTCATATACGAAAAGGCTGTAAGCTAAACAACATGACTTTTTGGGACTTTGATCGTTTTTTCAGAACTTCTGTTACCAATTGAATGTTAGTAAGACATCAAATTCTTAATTTTCCATTAAGCTGGACTTGCATTACAAAAATGACAAAATTTATTAAAATGATCAAAACAGCAAAAATGACAAAAAAATCAAAACAGACAAAAATTACACAAACGGTGAAATTGACTGAAATGAAAAAAAAAATACATATGTATGAAAATTTAAAAAAAAAATTACAAACATCACAAAAATGATTAAAAATTCCAAAAATGATTAAATTATCAATAATCATGAAAATAAACTGTGACTGAAATAGCTGAAATAACAAATTGATAAAAAAAACTTTTTGCCATTTTTTCCAATATTTTATTTCTGTCATTTTTGCAAATTTTGTCATTTTTGTCTCTTTTGTAATTTTAGTAGTTTTTGTCGTTTTCTATCATTTTAGTCATTTTTGTAAATTTTGTCGCTTTTTTCAATTTTGACTTTTTTGTCATTTTTGACTATTTTTTTCATTTTTGACTATTTTTTCATTTTTGTGATTTGTTATTTTTATCATTTTTGCCATTTCTGTCCTATTCGTAATTTTTTTCATATTTCATATTTAAAAATCAGGAAAATAAACTGTGACTGAAAGGCTGAAATAACAAATTTATAAAACTGATAAAAAAAAAACTTGAAAAAAAACTAGAAAGTTACTAAAATTATGAAAATGATATGAATGACATCAATGACAAAAATGATCGAGATGAATTATAAAATTATAAAATTAAAAAAAATTAAATGAGAAAAACAACGAAAGTGCCGAATAGCAAAAGTCTTTTAAAATGAAAATGATAACACAAATGAGGAAGAGACAAAAAAAGTTAAACATGATAAAAGTTTGATTTTTTTTTCATTTTTGCCTATCTCATTGATATTTTTGAAATTTAACCACTATCTGTTTATTTTTGAAAAAACAACAAATTTGCCATTTTTTCAGTATTGCCTTTTTTGTGTTTTTGCCATTTTTGTCAATATTTTATTTCTGTCATTTTGTCATTTTTGTCATTTAGTCGTTTTTGTCATTTTTATCGCTTTTTCATTTTTGTCGTTTTTGTCATTTTGTCATTTGTCATTTTGTCAGGTGGGTAGGTGGGTTTGTCATTTTTATCATTTTTGTAATTTTTGTCTTTTTAGTCAACTGTTTGTATTTTTTTTTATCAATTTTGCCTATTCTGTAATTTTTTTCTTTTTTTGTTGTTTCTGTCATTTTGTAATTTTGGTTATTTTTGTCATTTCTGTCATTTTTTCATGTTTCATATTTATAAATCATGAAAATAAACTGTGACTGAAATGGCTGTGATAACAAATTGATAAAACTGAAAAAAAAACTTGAGAAAAATCTAAAAATAACTTAAATTATAAAAATGACAAAAATGACATCAATGGCAAAAATGATCAGAATGTCAAGAATGATAAAACTAAAAAAAAATGACAAAACCAACAAAAGTGCCGAAAAGCAAAAGTGTTTAAAAATGAAAATGTTTACAAAAATTAGAAAAAATAGAGAATAGACAAAAAATGTTGAAAAAACTATAAACATGTCAAAAGTTTGTAATTTTTTATCATTTTTACCCTTTTTCCATTTCTATCTTTTTTATGTTTTTGTGATTGACCTACTTTCGGTAATTTTTGAAACTTTTGTAATATTTGTCATTTCTTCATATTTTACAGTAATGTCATTTTTGTGATTTTTAGGTTTTATTTTTGTTATGTTCCCTTTTTATCATATTCATCATTTTTGTCATTCGACGTTTGTGTCACATTTATTATTTTTGACGATGTAATTTTCGACATTTTTTGTCATTTATACCTATAGTTTTAGTTACTTTTGTCATTATTATATTGATCATTTTCGTCAGTTTTTCAGTATTTCATTTCTGACATTTTGTTATTTTTGTTGATTTGGTCTCCTTAGACATTTTTGTCATTTTTATGTTTTTTTTGTCATTTTTGTGGTTTTTGTTTTTTTTTTGTCATTTTTGTAAATTATGTTATTTTTGTCAGTTCTAACATTTTTGTCATTTCTGACTATTTTTATCATTTTCGTAATTTTTGTCATTTTTTAAATATTTTACCATTTTTATCATTATTCTCTTTTTTCATCAACTTTTTTTTTTTTGTACGCTTTATTTTAAGACTTTCTAATTTTGTAACTTTGTAATTTTTGTCTTGTTGTTTTTTTTCAAATTTGTTAATTTAGTCAATTCTGTTATTTATGTTATTTTTGCATTTTCGTTACTTTTTAAGGTTTGTAATTTTTGTCATTTATAACATTTTTATCATTTTAGTCCTTTTTTATCATTTTTGTCATTTCTGTCATATTGGTCGTTTTTTTTAATTTTTGTGATTTTTGTGTCATTTTTTTTTTTTTTTGATATTTGCATTTTATGTTTTACAAAAACATTGGCTCTAGCAACTCTGTGCAAAAAAATTTACACTGGCATTCTATTTACAATAACTTAAAGCTCTTACCTCATCTGTAGCCTTCTGAAATATTCCCAAAATAAAATAGCTGTTTTTGGGAAAAAAAGCAAGATTTTTAAGAATTGGGGGCCTTCGATTCGGAGCGGAGGGGGGAGTACGACTCACCCAAAACTTTGGATTTCTCTTATTTACATTGCAATAAGTCATCCTACTAATTTAGGGCCAATTCGGAGAGAATCGATACATTTTCATGGTCACTCGGTATGGAATAATATTTTTGAAAATGAAAATTCTGTATGTATCAGTAATTTTCGACATTTTCGGTATTCCTGTCATTTTCATCATAATTGTAATTTTTGTAATTATTTTGGTTTTTGTATTTTTGGCAGCTTTGGAATTTATGCCATTTTTGTAAATTTTGTAATTTTTTAAATGTAATTTTTACATTTTTGTAATTGTTGTAATATATTTTAATTTTGTCAGTTTTGTAATTTCTGGCATAAATGTCACTTTTGTATTTTTGTCATCCTTGTCATTTTTCATTTTTGTAATTTTTTTTCATGTTTTTTTTTTATTTTTGATGTTTTGCCATTTGTTCTTGTTTTGTGCTATTTTTGACATCTTTGTACTATTGTTTTTGCAAATTTTTGTCACTATTCTCAGTTTTGTAATTGTTGTGATTTTTTTGTAATTTTTGTTATTTTTATATTTTTTTGTCAATTTTGTTTTTCTCAGAATTATTTTTATTATTTCATTTTGTTTTTTCAGCTGATTTTCGTGCTTCTTCATGATTTTCAAGAATTCAAAGTTGAAATTCGGAGTCACCTACCGTGGCCTTGAGGATTGCGTTCTAGTTTTTTTATGAAGCTGTCATGAAATCGATTCTTGGTCACGACACACAGATTACATTCTCTGTGGGCTGGTTGTTTTAGCATTTGAAAGATGCTAGCCGTCATATCTTTGAAAGATGTACTTGTACAGCTCAGTGAGATCCTATATCATATAATCACAAAACGTCTCGTTAATGTAGCTGAAAAATGTGCACAAATGTGTGTATTCAGAAGTCAATTGTTTTGTTTTGTGTTCCAAGTTAATAATTTGTTCAAATTGTAGAATGATCCACGTTGAGAAACATGCAACATTGGATTGGGATTTGACCCGAACCATCCCCTAGAGGCCCTTCATTGTGACTGCTCCTGCAGTTTCAATTCACCATCAGCACAGCAACTCAACAAGGAAACATGATCTAATAGTTTTAATAGGAAAATTTTTCATTTATCCTAACCGGTGCCGACCGGTCTGTCTGTTGTGTATCTCTCGGTCGGTTGGTTTGTTGTTTTGAGGGGAGATGTACTTCTAAGTATAGGTAGGTATGTGTATTACCATTCAACTTTTAGCTAATGTAGCAGAAAAAAAACAAACCAAATCAGGGGGCCAGTCAGGCAGTGGGTTTATGAGACTGGTTCATAAACTAAACTTCATAGGCATTATGGCAAAATCTGCTCGTTTTACGCCTTTTGAAGATAGTAGTTATTTACCTCTCATCTCAACTAGATAAACCTTAACTAACCCACCTCAACATGTTACCTACTGCATTTTTTTCCAGTGAGCTTAGAAAAAACTACGATGCGTGCCTTCGCCAACTTGAGCTAGGTCGGTTTATCATAAATGATGGTAAGAAATCAGGCCTCTATAAGCCAATATAGAAAAAAGCCAACTCACTCTGGGACCACTTATGTATAAGCTCGCATTATCAGGTCCGATTCCGGTCTGGCACAACACAACCCAGTGCGTGAGAGTGTGGAATGAAATCGAAAGTGAAAAGTTTACTTGACTTTCAATCGAATTTTTTTGACGGGCGACGATTGACGGAGTTCGATGTATTGGTTTATTTATTGTGACCGAAAGAATGAAATCACACGTCACTTTACAAACAGCTCATTGTTTAACGTTTTAAGCAATTTCATGTCATTTGGCATCAAACTAAATTTGAAAATTTTGACATTTTCTGTCAATACCTATTTTTTTTTTAAATTTAACCCTTTGCTTCACATTAACAAATTTGATACATAAAATAAAAAAAAAAATGAAAAAATCATGATTTCTCTATTTTTTTAGGTACACAAAATTTCTTCATGTTCAGAATGATTTTTGAGAAACATTTAAAAGGCGTGGAATGGGGTAAAATTTTTATTAATTTCCATTATGGTAAAACTCACTTCGTAACCTAATCGTGAAGCTCCACCGCAAGATGTTTTTTGAAACAAACCCATCTCTCTGTTGACTTGTACTTACGTATGTACATACAACTGGTCCCAGATGCCTTTGGCAGTGGGTTGGAAAAAGTTGCAAGAAAAATCCAACCGGAAAATCTTCTTCGATTCCACCAATAGCATAAACCATACATAGACTAACCGCTTGCAATTGCACTAAACAGCCGTGTATTACATCTGTGCAAACTTGCAAAAGGCAGGTTTTTTTCCTGCCATACTCGTCCATAACAACGACTCATCGCGGTGCTTATCCAGCATCCATGAGGGGTGGTCTTAGTCTAAGTTACCTAGACTAGGTAATAGACACATGATGGGGTTAAGAACTAGTTTCCTATTTGCTCGATTGAGATGCGCGATTTAAGGGGAAAAAAGCTTAGGAATGCTTTTCACATTTCTGGTAGCATCCAGTTGGAAGTTGTTGCAGTTTTCACTTTCAACCATGTGTCGTCTCTCCTTTATGCGTTAAGTTGTCTTGCGCAACTTTTAGCTGTAAACTGGTACTTATTAAGAAGTGTTTCTATTACGGATGGCACTCGTGCAAGGTAAAATCTTAATTAGGTTTCTGTCTACTTTGGAAATAACCCCATAGAAGCTGATAAGACCAAATAAGACGGAATTCGTTTTCGATAATGACGTTGGAGTATCAACCTGTTGTTGAAAACCTCCGATTACAAGTAGGGTAGTGGATTAACTCACCTGACAGCGCTTTTCCAGCAGCCCGAAGAGTTGCTCGTTCTCCTCGTTGGTCAGCAGCGAGCTGGGCCGGTTGGCCTTTCTGGCGACTCGATCGGCATCCGCAGCCGTCGGTTGTTTCATTTTTGGGACCTTATCAACTAGGTAGGACTCACACAAAAATACTCTTTACAATGCAAGCTCACACTCTGGAGGTGCCCTTAAGACTGTAGTTGTCTTAACTTCCGGTTTCGGTTCGAGTTTTTCGTTTTGGCGTCCAGCACTTTCGATAGATATTTCTCGTTCTGTTCAGGAGCTTGGAGTACCTAACACACTTTTTTAAGATTCGGGATAAATTAGCATACAAGTTAAAAATTTTAAAACATTTTTCGAAAGAAGACTACACTATGAGTTATTTTGATTGAAAAAATTACAATGGAAATTACAAATTTATAAAATATTTTCAACATTTTGAAAAGGTTCGACCACGTTGAAAACTCAAAATCGTGCTTCAATGATGCCAAAAAAACGTGATCACTTTTTCCATTAATTATTCTGAAATTTTAAAAAGTCTATTGATTTATCTCTGAAAACTAAAAAATCTTGGTAGAATCTGATCATTCAGGGGATAACTCAAAAGTGGTAAATTTTAGAACTAACAAGCAAAATGTCTTATGTGAAAAAACGTCCAATCGAAAAAAAACTGAGAATGACCCAAAAGTCACATGGGACACTTTTTTTTGGTTTTGAAAAAAATTTGGCTTGAAAAATGCATACATAACGAAAAGTAAAAAAATATGTTATAGAGTATAACATTTTTCGGGTTAAGTTCTTTTATATTAAAAGTTATTCAATGAAAATCATTACTTTCTAAAATAAGTCCTAAAATTTTCAGTTTTTTTAAGCCTTATTAAATAAATGAGGGATATTGAAGGCTTCATTGAAAAAAGAAAAACTTTGGTGAAAATGTATCAAATATCAAGAAGTTGACGCAAAAGATTAGGTTTGGGGTTCAAATCAGATTAATTTTCAACTCTCGATGCATTCAGATTTTAGTTGAAATCTTCGTTGAAGTATCTTTAATATGAATATGTCATGTTAAACAAAAAAACAATAAAATATATTTCCAGCTGAATTTTTCTGAACCTGAAGTAATTTTTTCAACAAAAAATTATCATTAAAAGTTCATTTTATTTTTTAAAAACCTGTGCAAAAATTAAAATTTATAGATTTTTCAAATAACGCAATCTTGAAAATGAATTCAGATCTTATTAGTGGTGGTGGTTTTCACCTTTTTTAGGCAATTATGAACTTTAATTCCGAATCTGAATTCTGCATTTTGGATCTCATTTTAAATCGATTTCTGAATTTCTCATTTTAAATCGATTTCTGAATCTAAATTCCAAACGAAAATTCTCGATTATTAACAACCGTAAAGGGCATTTCATAATAGAATCCTTAATTATAAACCTCTTATTTGAATGATGAATTCTGATGATTTTCTATAAGAATTCTTTCTTTAATTATTTATTCGTAATTTAACAAGTGAATATGAATGAAAATTTCGAATGATGAAACTCTGGTATTTCAACTCTGCATAAGCATTAAGAGTAAAAATTTCAAATCCAAATCTTAAAAATGGTTTGTAATTTTTTATATTTTCTTTCAATATTCCGGTATGATGAGTTTCGGACATGTAAAATGAATCTAATTTTAGTTTCAAATGCAAAACCAAGATTCGAATCAGGATTTTGTCCCAAAGATGAACCGAACTGAAAATCCAGAATAAAGTATTAGAACATAAGAACTTGTTTTTTCTTTTTTCTCGGGATTTTCATCCCTCCAGAAAACATCAGAACTGATTCAAATCTAAGGTTAGCAAATATTTTTCCGCACCCATCCGGACAGGACAAATCCGGACTTTTTAATCTTGAAACCTTGTAAAATCCGGAAATTCGAATTGAAATTTTACAACCATAAATCTGAGCAATATCCAGACAAATTTAGGAATTCTTCAATTGACATCAAGAAAAAATTAAAAAAAATGTTTTTTTTTCATCGTAACACATCAGCCAGTTTATTTGGATAAAATTTGCTCAAAAAATTGTTTTCGACGCAAAATACATATTTCTGATCACGCAATTTAAATTTTTCATTGATTTTGCCAGGCCTATGAAGTATTCATCGAATCCCATGTAAATGGAAATCAAAAAGTTGGAATCGCACATCTGGTGAATTTTCTGCACACTCGATGAATTTTGCCGCACACTTGGTGAATTTTTGTACACACTTGATGAATTCTGCCGCACACTTGGTGAATTTTGTGCACACTTGATGAATTTTACCGCACATCTGATGAATTTTGCTGCACATCTGGTGAATTCCAGCGAACAATTCAGTGTGTTTTTCTCGCGTTTTAAATGAATACTTCATACCTGTGGATTTTGCAAAAAAGTGAAAACATTCCACGAAAATCCGGGTAATCTGGCAACCTTAGTGAGTCTAATCTTATTATTCGAATAAAATTCGATTCGCATTGTGAACAACTTTTGATTGCGTTTTTAAAGTACAGTCTTTAAATACAGTAGTTTTTCGATTTTATCACGGTCAAACAAAATTTTACCGTAAATATGGCGAAACCGTGAATTTGGCGAAACTAAAAATAAAATTGGAAAACAGTATTTTTACTGTCTTTAATCAATGATTTATAATGTTTTAAATAGTGGAAACGTTTTGTATCAATGAATTTTGATTATAAGATGTAATTATCGAAGATTACTAAACACATAGCATCGATTTTAGTTCAAATTATTCTTCTCTATAGCAATTTTAAGATTTTTTCTTTAAATAAAATCAAGTAGAATATCAATTTAATAGTCTATATCTAAATAAAATGAAAAATTTGTTTTTTGTGGAAATTTAACAGTCGTTATCTCTTATGTCGATTTTTGAAAAAGAGTTCAAAGAAAACTGCATCAAGAAATTTTCTTCTCAAATTTTAAATTTCAATATTTTAATCTTTGCACCTACATTCACACTTGATTAACTTAAAAGTTTACATTTTCGAAAAATATTTTGAAATTTGCTCAACTTAGACTTTTAAAGTGTGTTTCTCGAAATTTGCTTTAGGGCAGATAATCCTTTATTTTTCATATGTAGAAATCTTAGTTCTTTCAAGGTATCTACATATTTTACGGCAAAGCTAGCAGAATTTCATTTTGATCTCCCAAAATTTTCCATCCAGACAATACTAAAGACTGTCCAATCAGGATTGCGCACTAGACTGAGTCGATTTGGGGTCATTTTTGAATTTCTCAAACCCTGGGGTCTAAAATGCTTCGTCTTAGTCCAAAACTCATCCATGATTTTTTGCAAAATTTTTGAGTAACGTTTACATGAGTAAATTTGAACTTTTAGGTTTGTATGGGAAAATTGAATATTTTGTACTGAAAAATCAACATCATTTTTGTTTCTTCTGTGGAACCGAGCCAGCTGATGGTTTTTATGCCAATTTATGTAATTCCTAAAGGAAATTTTCCACTGAACAACTTTGTCGAAGATATTAACTTCGTATCTTATTAGGTAACAAAGTTATTAGCTCTTTAACAGGGGTATGCCTTTTCGCATTGATAAACATTAAATTCAATTTACATCACTGCTGGAGCCTTGCGAAGTACTGCATGGAAATAAGTCATGCAATACCTCGCTAGGCACCAGCAGTGATGTCAATTGAATTTATCGTTTATCAATGCGAAAAGACATACCGTTCAACAGCTAATAACTTTTTTACCTAATAAGATAGGAAGTTAATATCTTCAACAAAGTTGTTCAGTGGAAAATTTCCTTTAGGAATTACATAAATTGGCATAAAAACCATCAACTGGCTCGGTTCCACAGAAGAAACAAAAATGGTGTTGATTTTTCAGTACAAAATATTCAATTTTTCCATACAAACCTAAAAGTTCAAATTTACTCATGTAAACGTAACTCAAAAATTCTGCAAAAAATCATGGATGAGTTTTGGACCAAGACGAAGCTTTTTAGACCGCAGGGTTTGAGAAATTCAAAAATGACTCCAAATCGACTCAGTCTATTGCGCACGCCACCCTTTCAAATAAACAAATTAAATAAAGAAATCAGAAACACTTATCTCTATTCAAAAACGTTTAAATTCCCCCACATCTTTAATTGACTCGCATAGCCAAAAAAGTTTACTTTTTTGAGCGGCTAACAAGCACAAATAACAACACTAGCAACAATTAGCGTTGCGTTAAAATACTTAGTCGATTATTACAAGTGTTTTAAAATCCAGATTGCGATTTTTAACATTATACAGCTAAAGTAAGCAGTTCGATGGCATTTTCATATCATTGATGCCGTTCTAAGCAAGAATGTCCCATGTGACATTCGGGTCATTTTCACTTTTTTGCTGGAAACGGTCTCTTTCAGTGTTAACTTTCGAAAAAAAAAACACAAACAAATATACTTTGTTCTGAACTTATACGAAATTTTCATCAAGGTGATTGTCTCTATGTTGATAGTTCTACGCAAGAATGTCACACTAGAGAAAATTCTATGAAAAATGCAAACTTTATCAAAAACTTGTCTTAAGATGATTTCAAACTGTTGAATTTAATGTTATTCACTGAAAAGAACACTAAAATAGAGGGCAGAGGAGGAGCGAGAAGCCTTGAGTGTTTTATTCAGAGAATTTTTCACTAAACACTTTTCGGTAGGCACTACTTACAGGATCAATACTCAACTATACATTTTTATAAACAAAAAGGAACGTATTTCTCAAATTACGGTTTAGCATGAGTTTTTGGGAAAGAATTAAACTACTCAAGCTTTTAAAATTATAGAAAAATTCTAGCCGTGTGACAGTTTTTCGTAGAACTAGCATCGGCATGCGTTCTGATTCTACGCAAAAGTGTCACACGGAGCATTTTTGGCCCTAATTTGCTGTTTTTTTTTGTAGGAAATGTAATTTTTTTGGAAGAAAACATTGTAAAATGATCAACTTGAACTGTTCACTACGAAAAAACTGTCGGTGAATTTTTAGTTTGAGAGAAAAATTTTAAATATAGCTGATATTTCAATCGCGTTTTACTCGTTTGCACGTTTTTCCACATGGGACAATCTTGCTTAGAATGGCAAGAATAACTATAAACCAACAAAAACCATAAAAAATTTCATGAACAAAGACGCTCTACGCTTTTGAACGAAAATTAAGGTGCTGGAAATGGTTTCTGAATGATTTCTAAAAAAGCGTGATAAAATCGAAACACTAACCGTGATAAAATCGAGCGTGAATTTGGCGAGTATTGATAAAATCGAACAGTGATAAAATCGAGAAACTACTGTATCTATCAAAAGTGAGAATTTTTTTGAACTGTGGACCTGGGATAAGATTTCGAGGTTTTAGCCTTAGTTCTGTTTCGAGATTGTTACTCTTCACTTCAGTCGTTCATGAAAATATCAAGAATATAAAATGTTGTGTTTAGAGAAGACCATTTTGCTTGCATTGTTGGATTCTCATGGAGAGGAGGGGGGCTGGTTTAATCCTAAAAACTCCCCGTTCCTACGGCCATGAAAGAATTAAAAAAAAAACATTAACATCCATCTGTGCTATACAAAATCGTTCGAAACTAAATTGAAAATTTCTCTACTACTTTTAAGACTGACTTGAATAAGATTGAAAGTAAAGCCTCCAAATTTGTTATACTGCGTTTTGCTTATTTTTGCGGCCTCAGCAGGTGATATACCTACGTACTCATCTAAAAAAATGTCATGCATTGAATGATAAAGACAACACATCAACGTATTCAAATTGAAATAGCAACTTTCGATGTCCCAGCGTCTGTGACGAGGGGGAATCTAATTGAAAAATATGTTTGTACATATGTGCTAAATCAACCCTGATAACAAAATTTAAAAGAGGGGAACGATATGCCTGTAGATATCTTGTGGTCAAAATATGCGGATTTAGATAGAGCAAGATACCATTTAAATTCGGATCTTAGCGTAGATGTGAATAAAGCGCTTGTAATTGTTTCTGCTATTTCGTTGTTACTTTTTATACCTAGATAATAAAATTTTGCCATTCTTCAGTTCGAGCTAAGTAAAAGCTTTAATATTTTAAAGAAGAATAATCTTTTTGGTATTTATTTGCATAGTCTCAAAAGCTAGAATGACAAACTTCCATGAATTAATACTTGTTGGACAAGGATCTTGAAATTCGTATAGATAGAGTTCATTGCTTTAATCATCTATGCAAAAGGTATCTTTCCAATAAGTAATCTTATTCATTCTTGAACTAGTTATTCTGGAAATTAGAATTAAATCGTACTAATTTCCTCTGTCCCTTTCCGATAGAGGCGTAGGTAGACCGTAACAGTAAATCCCAATCTCCCCGAACGATTCTAAATTTCGAAATTCCCTTGTAGGCGTAAACTGTATGATGTCACCAACAAAGTCCAGCCAACAATTGCCTTCTGTCGCAGTTCCCCCTGCGGCCACCATGTCGTCTTTCGTATTTCGTCAATCACTTTGCTCCATAACCCAGACACAAAGCTGATTCACACGGAACGAGACCTTCGGAACAACACTCTTCACTGAACGATGACTGGTTCCACGCAAATGAAAAAAAAATCGCGATACACCCTTACCGTAACAAAAAGGAAGCAAATCACACACAGTGTCCCCCGCAAGAGAAACAACACACAGGGGAAAAAAAACTGTCACCCACGGAATAACCGACGACGACGACGAAGACGATCCGCACTAGACGTTTCCGGTGCCCGGCAAGCTCTTACCAGCTGGATCGATCACTTTCGAATGGGTTCCGAGCGCGGATTGTGGGGTATTTTTGACTTGCTAGCCACAGTCAGCCAGCAGTTCCACTTTTTCCCGTAATCTGGCTACAAGCGAGCGATGCGAGATGACGGACGACCGACGTCGAACGAAAGATATGAAAACATGGCAGCACGATTGCACAAATACTATTGCACGGATGTGTCAGATTTTTTTTAATCAAAATGGGACGCAACTGAGATAGTGGTTTGTTCAGTGTTTATCGAGGTGTTTTGTTATGTGAAGGTGCGGCATCTGGTTGTGAACATTTCCGAATTATTCTAAAATGGACAGCAGAAAACATCTATAATGCTGATGTTTTGATAATCTTGAAAATTTTGGATAAATTTCCGTTTTTTAATTTCTTAAATTGCAAAACTTAAAGTGAACCTAACATAATGACAAATAAAACAATTTCACAAGTTTTAATAATTTCTGAAATATGTAATTTTTGTCATCTGTCAATCTTGCCATTTTTGTCATTAGGGGCCGTTCAGATACCACGTGGATAGAAAAAATGAGATTTTTGACAACCTCCCCTCCCCTTTTCTGGATAAGCGTGTGAATTTTTGTCATTTTTGCCATCCAAGTCATTTTTGAAATTCTTGTTTATTTTATCATTTTTAAAGTTTATGTCATTTTTATCATTGAAATTTATGTCATTTTTATTATTTTTGTCTTTAAGTCATTATATCATCTTAGTCTCCATCACCTTTGTTTGGGTTCCCTCGCATTGCTCGATAGTGGGCAATGAGAAGGCAGACTCTCTGACAAAGGTGGGGGCGACAGAAGGCGACACTTATCCACGTGAAATCGTCTTCCACGAATTCTACTTCTTGGTACGAGGGAACTCTCTTGTCAACTGGCAGCGCAAATGGGACGAGGATGAGCAGGGTCGGTGGCTCCACTCGATTATCCCAAAGGTAAGCCTTAAACCCTGGTTTAATAGGTTGGACCTGAGTCGGGATTTTATTCGTATATTTTCCCGTCTCATGTCCAATCATTGTTCCTTAGACGCGGTACTCTATCGTTTTGACATTGCTGGCAGCAATTTGTGTAGTTGCGGCCAAGGTTACCATGACATCGAGCATATTGTTTGGTCGTGTGAGGTCCATCTTGTCGCCAGAACGAATTTAATAGACTCCCTTAGGGCCCGAGGAAAACCACCTCATGTTCCAGTGAGAGATGTACTAGCTGTGCTAGATTTGGACTACATGTTCGAAATCTACCTTTTTCTAAAAGCTATCGATCAACGTCTATAATTTCTTTTTTATTTTCATATTTCCCTTTCTATCTTCCTTTCTCCTCTCACAAAGTGTTAAGTTAAGAAAACAATTGTAAACAACCAAAATCGATTTTGGCTCCTTAAAGCCTGAAGGTATGAGCCGTTTCAAATAAAGAATTGTTAAAAAAAAAAAAAAAATCATCTTAGTCATTTTAGTCATTTATGTCATTCATGTCATTTTTCATCATTTTTATTATAAATGTTCCTAAAGGATCAGTCATTGTTTTCATGGTTATCATTTTTGTATTTTCTGTCAATTTTGTATTTTTTGTCATTTTTTTACTATTTTTGCCATTTTTTACATTTTTGTCATGTTTGTCTTTTTATGTCATATTTGCCCTATTTGGCATTTTTTCCTTTTCTTTATATTTGTTATTTTATGTAATTGGTGTAATTTTTTTCAAATTTTTGTATTGTTACCATTTTAGTTAGTTTTGTCTGTTTCAGCATTTTTGTACTTTTAGTGCTTTTGTCAATTTTAGCAAATTCGTATTTTTTGTTATTTTTGTCTTTTTTGTATTTTTGTCCTTTAAGTCATTTTAGTCGATTTAAGTCAATTTTTTAATTTTTAATTATTCCTGTTATTTTTGTGATATAAGTCATTTTTACCATTTTTGTCGCTTTCCTTATTTCTACCATTATTGTCATTATTTAAATTTTTATTATTCCCGTCATATTAGTTATTGTTACAATATTGTTATGGAATTTCGGCAAAATGAACTCTAAAACTAGTTAATGCTCCAATGTGCCCTAGCTTTAACTCTCTCTGTACCTATCATTTCCTATCTTTCGTTCTCATTCTACTACAGTTCATCTCTCCGAAATGCCATTAAAATATTATAGCAAATTACCATCAAGTCACCATCTACCGCCCAGTTAAGCGGTTTTTCAACTTCAAACATGTGTAATAAAACAACGATGGCAGATTTTTATGCGCTTTTTTTCCAATACATCTCAAAACTGTTCTACTATCAATAAAAAATTTAGTGGAATGCGAAAAATGTACGCTATTCAAAATAATTAACTAAACTTGGGGGAGTTCAACTGGCCCTATTACCGCCCACTCGACTTTTTCCGTTACCGATACTGTTTTCTTAAGGAAAAACTATCGCAACAACACGGAACAGGTTCTTTTTGGTATTTTTCATGTAAGAAGCTGTCAAAACCATATTTTGGATCTTGAGAGACTACATTTTGTGAAATTTTTCCCGTAAATTTTGTTCAAATTCAACAAAGTGCGTTGACTGACAAAATGATGATTCCCGGCAAACAGCCTCAAGTAACCGTTTACTTACAGCGATAAAACATCATTTTCTAACATAATCAAACTGCTGCTACTTAAAATTTAAACATTTGACACAATATTTGCGTTAAAAACAAAGAAATTGTGCGTGACCGGTCATTAGGAACAAACACTTTTGTTTACATACCAATTACCGCCCAACACTAAACGTTCCAAAAAACAACAACTATTGAAAAAATCGAAAATTTTCAAATGCAAATCTATTCTACGAAAATAAAACTATCGTTTCAAGTCGATTTTAGATCGAATAAGTACTTTTTTGGAAACAAAAACCCTTTTTGCATCAGGAGTACATGAATGCTCAGTTCGCTAACAGGCGTTGAATTTAATAATTTGACCGGAAACGAAAAACCAAATATTTTATTTCTGGCTAGCGTTAGCATAATTAAGTTATGTTTTTCAGTGAAATGGTCGAAAAATGATGCCAACACAGAATGGAAGTCTTATTTTTGGGAAAACACCCCTCTTTTTTCGAAATACACATAAAAGGGTGATTCTGGGCGGTAAATGGTGACTGGGCGGTGAATGGCTACTTGATGGTATAACGGCAATAAAATTTCGAAAATAATTTTTACTATGCAAGTCATTTTTACCAATTTTGTAATTTTCTTTCATTTTTACCATTTTTGTCATTTTTGTCTAGTTGTTTGTTTTTTTTTTCATTTTTGTCAGTGATGTCCTTTTTCTCATTTTTGTCTCTTTCGCATTTTGTGTCATTTTGAATGAAAAATTCCACGGAATCAAAGCAATCGGAAGATTCCTTTTAATTCAACCACTATTCAATTTACTACCTTCTCACTTACTACCTTCTCACTTACTATCTTCAACTCTCTTACTTTCTTTTCGATTCGAGAACACCAACTGAAGAAGAGTAAGTTGCTTTCGAAATACCGGTATCTGAACTTGTTTTATAGCGTGGTTGAATTAAAGGGAATCTTTCGATTGCTTTATGATTCAGTAGAATTAATATCATTTTTGCAATTTTTGTTATTTTTGTAATGTTTGTATTTTTTCAGTTTGGTCTTTTTCGTCTATTTTTATAATTTTGGAAATTTTTGTCATTTTCGATCGTTTTTGTCTTTTTTCGCATTTTCTTCATTTTTGTGATTTCAGTTATTTCTATCCTCACGCTGTCATTTTAGAATTGTCTTTTATATTATTTTTATAATATTCCCAATTTTCCTGGTTGTTCAATTTTTGTGATTTTAGTTTTTATTTATCATCATTGCAATTTCGTCAGTTTCTATCAACTTTTTTATTTTTTAATATGATTTTTGAATTTTGAATATGAATTTTGCGTCATTTTATGCCAAATTCATCTTTTTTGTCATTTTTGTTACTTTTGTCGTTAAGTCATTTTATGTTTTTTTTTTAAATATTTTTATCATTTATTATACATAATAGTTTTAGTCAGTTTTCGTAATTTTCGTAAGTTTTGATATTTTTTGTTATTGTAATTTTGGTATTTTTTTTATTTTAGTTCATTTTGTTCTTTTTGTGATTTAAGCAAAAATTTTAATTTTTGTCTTTTTTGTAATTTTGGGTTTATTTGTCATTTTTTATTTTTTTTTTATTGCATTTTTGTCATTATTTTACTTATGCACATTGTGTCATTTTTGTCAATTCGGGTTTTTTTTAAATAATTTTTAAATTTTTGTCACTTGGGTAATTTTATGTGATTTTTATAATTTTTGTCATTTTCGTCTTTTTTGTTAATTTTGACATTTTTATGGTCAATTTATTTATGTCATTTTATGTCTTTTTTGTCATTTAATGTCTTTTTTGTACTTTTTGGCACAATTTTCCCGTATGTTTGGATGACGTGCCGCTATTGAGCCCCTAGTTATAAACGAGATTCAAAACGATCGAGGAATTTGTTCTTTCAACAATGACGACGACACTTACGATTGATGCCAATCATCTTACTTTGTATGTATTGCACAGTTATACTTTATTTTCTTTGTTTATTTAAGGTATTCATTTCGATTATCAACCATCATCATCGTTTTTCCAGTTTTATATTATCTGTCTATGTGTTTAGTCGAATATCCTTCTGGTAATGCGGATATGTTTACATTTATGGATTTATTTCAACAACATATATATCTTTAAGTCATTTATATATTTACTCAACCATCGGCAACCTAAATTTTGGCAATCTGTTTGTATAAACAACTACCAACTGAAAAGTTCTATATCTGATACACATCTGCTGGATTGTCAATCGATTTCCCACCTTTGCAGAAACATCGATTCACAACTTTTGATTAGCTTCAAATAGAGCGACGTTACTCGCGTTTAGGCAATAAAAAAAAGTCTTAACCTACAAATATATATTGACTAGTAACCGCAAATACAAATTACGCACAATAAGTACACTCCTATGTAAGTTCGATGACTTTACCAGACGAAAAAAATAAAGTTTTCCAAATATCGTCGTGTGTAACACCATTATTTCACCGACATTGTATAAATACCGTAATAAGATTGCTATCTTTTCTTTGATGAAATATATTTTGCTATGTATAGTTAATTATTCTGCTGTTATTTTTCTTCCTCTAAACGTATGAGATCACTGACTATGGCACGAACGCATTGTCGATTGAATGTTTGTTATTCTCTACGCTACAAATTGGCTGCTGACTTCTGCACACAAACTCTGTCTCTTTTACAACATCAATCAATGAATTTTATTTCTATTTTTAATTGTTGATTTTTAATTATAGGTTTTAACATGGCTTACCGTTTTTTTGCTTTTAACTTTATTTTTAAATCTGTAAATCTTTAGCATTTTGATCGACTTTAACTTTGGATGAGATTTCTGTTCGAGATGGACTAATCCATTTGTGGACCTATCAACGGTAATCTTCCTCAATGAACTTTAAATGAACGGTTGAATAAATGTTCATATGGATACTTAAAAGTGTGCTTAAAATCACAGAGAACCAAGAATTATGAAAGTTAGATTTGTTTAAAGATATTCTGAACTGATTTTGAACGTTGTTTACTATTTTTTATACCCGAAAAATAGGCAAAAAGTCGATCCAGAACTGCTGAGTTTTCCCTGCATGTTTTCTATCTCATCCAAACTAGTTATATAAATTGCTACCAAACTGTTAACTATATTTTTTTTCTTTTTGTTTACTCTTTTGGTGGTTATTTCCTGCATCCCTCGTAGATAAGCGAAGAACTGTAACAGCTATATGTATAGAGGGAGAGCGAGATTTTATAGAATAATTGCGATTCGATTGACATTGTTTGTGTGGGTATGTTGTTCGATAACGCTGCAGCATTTTTGGTTACTCCTTCGGGATTTAGTTCTGTTGAATGCTTTGGAATATTATAGTACTACTTCAGCTAGGAAGTTTAACGAAGGGACATTTGTTGATGAAATAGTAGGTAAAATTTATGTAACATATTCAACAAAGAATATTCAACATTAAAAAAATTCTAGAAATCTTACTCAATCTGAATCTAATAGATTTTTTCTAAAAGTTGGGGGTGTATCGATTGGTCAATGAGTATGATAAAAAATCGATCAGTCCGAACTGTCTCAATAAGTATATTGAAAAGGGATGAATCTCCTATAGGGAATATTAGCGTCAGCTACACCCCGGATTAGAACATCGGTGCCAGATTAAACAGGCTGAGTTTCATTCATTCATTTGGAGCATGGTTAATTTCAGTGCTCTTTTGAAACATATTTTCTAACGAGACAATCCCCCTTATTCTGCGCCGCGCGTGAGGTGACGATAGTCGAGTCGAGTCGGAGTCGTGTGAGTCTGTCATCTTATTCCCGAAACCGATGTGACAGAGCATACGATTTTTCACTCACGGTGACTACTAGATTAGGATAATAACTCAAAAAGTTAATTCTAAAAGACGTTTCTCACCTAAAGCGACTACTGGAATCGGGTGACTCGACTATCGTCACATCACGCGCGGCGCAGAATAAGGGGGAATGAGATTTCCTTTTATCAAATTGACTGATGTTCAACCTAGATCAGTCAAATATTCAGGCTCTGTTTTGGTATGATTTTTTCGTACGGAAAATGAACCAAATCCGGACCGGAACAAATTTTTTGAACAGGGAAGAAAGTTTTTTAGCATGCAGCGCCAACTGGTTTTCACAGATAGAACTAACAATGGAGTGATTATTTCCTGCCTAAAATTGATAAAATTAAATTGTAAAAAATTGCAATTTTATTAATAAGAATTAAAATTTCAACCAAAACATTTATTTGTAGGTAATTATAGTGTTTTTTTGGCTACCTCAAAACACACTTAAAAATAAACTCCTATTAATTATACTTTAAAAAAAGTGTATTTCTATTCAAAACTCTTGTGAAATTCACATATTTTAGCGTGTTGCAGCTTTAAAAACTTAAATATTATGATATTTTCATTATGATTATTATAATACTGTACTTAAATTTAAGCAAAATCTAAAAACATGGAAGGGTTTTTTTTTTAATTCATGTTGTAGAGGACTCTATATTTTTGTTCGTTTACGATAAGATGTTCTTTCAAGAAATCAGCATAACGTGCCTCAAAAACACCCAAAAAGAAAATTGCTGATTGGAATGATGAGATAAAGCAGGCCACATGATTGATGAAAATCTAGCTTAGCTAAGAAATTTATTCTTTCTGGTTTATGTCGAACTTAAAAATCACCCTGTTCTCTAGTTCTGACACTGAGAGCCAGTTAGCGCTGCTTGTCCTAAAGTTTCACTGCGAATATCGCACTGCTCTCTGATTGTGGTTTGGAG
This sequence comes from Uranotaenia lowii, assembly GCF_029784155.1. Lineage (NCBI taxonomy): Eukaryota > Metazoa > Arthropoda > Insecta > Diptera > Culicidae > Uranotaenia > Uranotaenia lowii. The sequence continues at coordinate 13,881,545 of NC_073691.1, read as the reverse complement.
CAAATTCGGTGGCTCCAGAGAGGTGATTTTAGGGCTCTTCAAACAAACCAGAATACAATTGCAAGCTTTAAAACACATGAAAAGTATTGTGGGCTCATTCACTTAGTTTGAGAAGCCTTTTTTTTTTTAATTCCTTCTCAAGTCAATTGCTTCAAAATACAGAAAACAACTTAGAAAAAAGACTTTCAAATCTCGTTACACAGACAATCATTTAATGAACTTTTTTCAACGGTTGAGGGAATTTCACCCTAGAAGACCCTAGAAATAACTGTTGGATTCAGATTCAGGAAGATTTTAATAAGTCAGCATTTTAATAGTTTCCTGGGACATCATGTACTGAATTAAGTAGTTTGGTATATGATCACGAACAAAAAAAAACTTGACTAGAAAGTCATATTTCGGCGGTAACAATATGGCACAGACAAGTGTGAATATTATTCGTTTCATCAAATTTGTTTCTCTGTAAGCTCTTATTTTTGATTTCCGGTCGCTGACTCAAATCGTCTTAATACGCCTTGAATGTTGTTCGTTCCGCTGTTTTAACGATTTCCTATGATAAGCAGCTTTAGATAATCAATAAATAGATTGGATACTATGAATAATGGGTATGTAATTTGGTAGATCAGATTCATTTGGTTTTTTTTCTTGTGGAGATATATACATTTCTTTCATCAAAATGTGATAAAAACATATGTTTAGACAAACATATTTAAAAAAAATATCGTTTCTTAAAAATAGTGAGTATGAAACTAGGAGTTTTCTAAACAATCGAACTAGTTTTGGAAGAAAATAGCGGACCCGTAGCATCGTAGAAAAACTTACAACAATTTTTTTGATCAAGTCTCACTGAGCCAAGCTGCCTTAAACGGTCGTCTCTCGGAAAATCATGGCGGCCATACTATTGGGACCGGATCCGGGTCCCTGCTGGTAGAACACGGAATCACCTTCGATGGAATCTTCCCCGCCACTGGTGGAGGAAACCGTCTCCGTCGTCGTCGTTGTCGTTCCATCTCCGCCACCGCCATCGGAAGTGTTGTTGGTCTCGGAACCGGTCGTCGATTCCTGCGACTGCGTTGGGGTAAACTGAATGTAGTGAGATTTGGCGCTTCCCTGCTGCTGATACGAGGGTTCGTCACAGATGCGCGCATTCAGATCTTCGTACTCCTGCAGTCGAGTGTGCAGATCGTCGTCGGACATTTCCTGGCAGGTTCCTGGTTTGTTTGTTTTCGTTAGCGATTTTAGTTGTTTGTTGACGGAAAAAAACAGTTTTGATAGTTTGAAATATTCAATTTGATTAATCTCTGAGCTTGGTTTAAAAAATAATTTTGGATGTTTTTCACAGCAAAAGCTAAAAATACGTGCACTCGCAACGGAAGCAGCATTCAATCACTTTAAAACATGCAAACAATAATGCTTCGATAAGCGGATACTTACTGTAGTATAACAAAAAAAACAGTTCCGTTACGATTAAACACTGAAAAAATCCTGGAAACGAATTTAATATCCAACCATTTGAACGTTTATTTTTTTACCTATTTTTAATTAAAAAAAAATCAACATTCTATCAACATTTTGATTTCCTAATTTTAATATTGGATTCCAAAATTTGAATTTGAATTCTGACGTCTAACATCTGAATCTGAAATCTGAATTGGAAAATTGAATCTGAAATCACCTCATCATCTGAATTTGAATCTGGAATCGTAGTTTGATATCTTAAATCCAAAATCTAAACCTGAAATACAAATCTGAAGTTTCCTAAGTTAGAATTAAATCTGAATTTGGAACCAAATTCCAAAACCTGAATTAGCAATCTCAATACATGGAATTTAAATCATAATTTGTAATCAGAAATCAAATTAGTATGCATTTGATGATAATCCTGCAGACTAGTATAATACAAATTATCGTATTTATGCCCTAGTTTAGCCCTAGACCTATGGCATTTTTGAAGTAATGTTCCTGTAGATCTCCCTTCTTTAATTACCAGGTTTACTTCTTGTTGTTTTTTTTTTTAAATTTTTAATATCCAACCAAAAATAAAAGAAGCTTTCACAAAACACACTCACAAAAAGCGGCAATAAATAAAACACAAAATTTAAAATAAATAATGACTCTCTATTATTGTACAGTTTCCATTTCATAAGTAACTAGCTAGTCTACTAAACACTAGACCGGGTTCACACGAAGAAAAACAACTATAAACTTAACACATCTAAGTACAATCAGTGAAGGCAGAGGGGGAAGAGGGTCGCAAAAAAAACAAATAATCGAGACAGACTTAGGCTAGGTGGAAATGACTTAGGTGAAGCGGGTTGGGCACATTTATTAAGTCTCAAATGCTAAGCAATCGAACAGCAACAGCAATACCGCCGACAACAGTCCACCAGCTTGCCACGGTTCTGGGCGCCACGACGTCTGGAACAACTACTTCCGGTGCCTAGCTCAGTAAGGTCGCCGGTACCATCGCCGGCAGTGCGGGATCGATTGGCGGTTAGTAGCTGTTCCTCGGCACCCCCGACGAGGGTTCCTCCACTTCCGGTACCACTTCGGCTCTGGTGGTACTGCTTTCGTCGGTCCGAGATTCGTTTCAGCTTCTCCAGCCGGGATTTTAGCTGTCGGGGGGAAACGCCTCCTCCTGCCACTCCACTGGAGGTGTTTTTCTTCGAGGAATTTGTAACCGTTACTGGTATCGGGAGGGGTTGTTTTTGGTGGTTGTCAACTTGACCAGTGATCTGAATCGTAGTTTCCGGATTGTTGACTTCCGGTTTGTTCTTTGTTTGATCTTCCTCTTCAACGAGCATAACCGTTTGAGTGTCGTCAAAGTCGAGTTTGTCCATGGATTCCGGAACAGGCGAGTGAGACTCGATACTCTCCGGGGTGTATGGTTCAAAATGCCGATGGACAGCTACACTCCCACCCGTAGTACTTCCACCGCTAGTCGGCGAAGTGTATGTATTAAGATAGTGAGTATCAATGCGGTTCACTATGATATCATTGGCAAGCATCATCCTTCTGGAAACCAGCGTCTTGCGATGTTCCGTCGGTTGATGTTTGATTATATTCCGACAATTGGGGCAAATCTGAGGACTAGTATCGGAGGGCTGTTGTTGGTCAAGACCGTGAATCGAGCCGGTTCGACTATGACCACTTCCTGACAAACTAAAGCTACTGCTATACAGTGAGGCACACATACAAACATTTGCATTAAATTCCGTATCGAAGACACTTATCGAGGGCACCTTGGGCGGAGGTTTTGAAGGAGCTATCGTTTTGTCCAGGGCAATTTTTGACGGATCCAACTGGTCTCCAGGACTGTAATCATCGGCAAACGGTATATCTAATTCGTCCAAAATTTGATCAATGTTGGCTTCTATTCGATCGGAACAGTTCGAACAGCGCTCTTCAATCGAAACTTCATTTAAATCCAAATGGCCTAACCTATTTTCTGAGTTAGTAGTAGCATTGGTGCGCATTCCAGTATTGGAGGTGGTAAGCTCAGCGTGACTGTTGTTATTGGCGGTATCGAGGCTGTTCGGTTTAACACTAACTAAAGACTGGGAAGTTACTACAGCTAGTCGATTACTTTCATCGCTAGTCGAGGTGAGATGGTTAAACAATTGCTTAAAGCTATCGTCTGCACTTGCACTGGCACTAGCGCTACTAGAACTACCATCAAAAATGTGTTCAACACGTTTAGGTGCATGCGTAGTATCACAGGAACAGTTAGTTAAAATACCTTGACTCGTCTTCACTCGTATGCTGAGAAAAATGGGCTGAAACGGTACAAAAGAGGAAAAATTAGAAATTAGTTTTTTTCAGGGATGTGAGATGGTATAGTTGGTATTAAGCTATTTTTTAAGGCTACTTCTTAATAAACATCGGATAAAGATCCAGCGAGGCTGACCGTAAACGTGACAAACGTTTGCTAGCGTTGGTTGGGAGATAATTCTAAGTTAATGTTCAGATCTTGTAACTTCCTAGATACAAGAGGTCACAGCTCACAGCACACAGTAATTATTGGGGACGGTTCACGTAAAATATCGTAATTTGAGCAGCTAAATGGAATAATACGAGCCAAGCTTGAATTGACCATGCCTAGAAAGGTTGTATCCAAACGCTGGCGGTGATTGATCGACTTACAGAAGGACTTCAGAAAATTTCGAGCTTCGGGCCAGTTGTCTTAAGAACGAAGAGCGAGCTCAGTGGTCTGCGTGGTCTAGGCCGAAGATAGAATTTCCCTAGCAGATCGTTGCTGGACTGATTATATAGTAGATGTGGCCTACGGATGTCAGGTTCCGAGCGTCAGTAGACTCGTACGTGTCTATGCCAACCATGTGCCAGGTCCCTCGAATGATCGGTCTTATGAAGCCAATCGCATTTCCGGGATATGAAATTGGGACCAAGATTTGATAAGGATCAAGCGAGAACATGACTACAAGGTTCGGACTCAATTAAACTGAGGCGGCAACAAGCTTACTAGTGGACTTCAGTGGATCACCAAGCTTTGTGCGACGGACATAAGAGGTCGGACTTCAAGTCTTTAGAGGAAAGGTTAGGCCTCGAGTCTTCAGGAGGTTTGTGTGGTCAACACCGAGTCTTTACGATAAGAGGTCGGGTCTCGAGTCGCAAGAGAAGAGATCAGGTCTTCAATCATTACGAGGAGAGGTCAGATCTCGAGTCGCTAGGGGAGAGATCGGACTTTGAGTCGTGCCGAGGAGAGGTATGTGTACGTCAACCTCGAGTCGATGTGAGGAGTCGATTTGCCGCCTGCGAGCCCGACACAACAGCAGATAACGTTGTACAGAGGATGTGTGCGGATTCCAACACTTGGCATGCGGTCAGCGATGGGTTCACCCGGATCATGACTGCCCTGCAGAGGAGCTGGAACCAACGGCAGTCCGCGAACGGTGTAGGATGACTCCATCGGCGGGGAGCATCTGAGTAGTGTGCATCCGATCCCCTGATCGAAGCTACAAAGATAAGGCAACATCTTCTGCGTAACGGAGGTCAGGGGTGCGCCGCGAACGTGTGTAGGATACCCCAATGTCGGGGGGTATCCGAGTAGTGCCGCTTCCTAAGAGGGAAACTGCGGGGATAAGACTTTACCTTCCTCTTAGCAGATCTCGAGGGAAGAGGGTTAACCACTGTCGGGGGATACCCACGGGTAGAGAGGCTCTCGACGCCGAGCGAGCCTCTCGAGTCGGTGTAGGATGTCGTTACCGTCGGGAAACATCCGAGTCGTAGCGTTCCAAGTTCCGAATGTGTGCCGTGACAAACGCGAGTCTAGGATAAGCTGCTCTCGATCTGGCACACAACGGGCAGGAAAAATCCGCGGGCCAAAAAACCTAGAGTTGCCAGCCAAGGGGGATAAAGAAGACCGGACAACGGTCGGAGTAGACTGACCCCATCGACGGGGGGCTGTCGAGTAGAGTGCGTCCGACCCCGCGGTTTGAAGTTACAAAGATAAGACAATACCTTCTGCGTAGCGGATGCCGTGGGCGCACCGCGTTCGTGCGTAGGATGCTCCACCTTCGGGGAGTATCCGAGTAGAGCGGTTCTCAACGACAGAAGCTGCGGGGATAAGATTTGACCTTCTTCGCAGTGGAAATCGTTGGGAAAGGGTTATTCCACGTTCGGAGAATACCCACGGGTAGAGTGGCTCTCGACGCCGGGTGAGCCATTCGAGTCGGAGTAGGATGACGTCTTCGTCGGGAATCATCCGAGTCGTTGCGTTAAGTCCCGCGAGTGTGCCGTGACAGGCGCGAGTCTAGGATAAGCTGCTCTCGATCTGGCACACGACGGGCAAGGTGGCAAACTTCGAACCCTGAAGATAAGAGGTCGGGCTTCGAGTCGTTAGAGGAGAGGTCAGGTCTCAAACCTTCAGGCGGAGAGGTTTGTGTAGTCAACCCCGAGTCTTTATGATAAGGGGTCGGGTCTCGAGTCGTAAGAGGAGGGATCAGGAACCTTACCAACAAGAGGAGTCACCTCGAGTCATCACGAGGAGGGGTCAGATTTCAAGTCGTTAGAGGAGAGATCGGGCCTTGAATCATGCAGAGGAGAGGTAAACCTCGAGTCGATGCGAGGAGGGGTCGGATCTCAAGTCGTTAGAGGAGAGATCAGACCTCAAGTCGCGAAGAGGAGAGGTTTGTGTGGGAATCTCGAGTCATTGCAAGGAGATGTCGGTTCTCAAGTCGTTAGAGGAGAGTTCAGGCGTCGAGTCGTAAGGATGAGAGGTTTTGCTGAAAGTGGTCTCGTTAATGAGTATTGTCTTGGAGCGCATTAGCGCGAATAGACCTTCCACTATTGAAGTATAGTGTACTAAACAGGTTTGAGGCCCCAGGTGGAGTTTAGGGAGTAGGGGGTATACACGGAGTATATCATGAGTCTTCCCATTGTACCCATGGACCCAGAGTAGCAAACTGGGGGGACGCGGTGGCTCGCCGTGCCTTGGAATACAATCCGTAAACCGGGATTTACCACCTGTGGTTACCAACTAAAAAAAAAAGTCTTCCCATTGCACCCATTGAAAAAGAGCGGCAAACTGGGGTGACATGGTGGCTCGCCGTGCCTTGGAATACAATCCGTAAACTGGGATTTATCACCCGTGGTTACCAACTAAAAAAAAGCTTTGTGCTTGCTGCTTGAAAGCCTCAAAGCGAGCTCAACGGACGGGAAACGATGTCAAAATGTCGATAAAGAAAACGAAGGCGTCTTTTACCAGGCGGTCCGTATAACTTTTACATAGAGTTGACAACAACCCAAGTCTATGATACAGTTATACTGGGGGCCTAAGGCCACCGACCGAAGAGAGTTCGGAATAATTGAACGGGATCGTTGGACGTCGAGCTTCTAATAGTGTGGAAATGCTGCCCCTTTTCGAACAATTGAGACTTACGAAACCGAAATCGGGTTACAATTGACCTTCAAGTGGGTGTTCGGCACCCACACGTCACATGTTGCCGGAATAGTATCGAAAGTCTGGTATCCGAAGAATTTTTGGACTCTCTTCATATAGACTTAGGGTCGAATCTATTCTTCTAACGACACAAGGCCATCTACACATATAAGGAACGCAATTAGATACTACTCGGATAATTTTTGATGAATATTCAATTCATACTACACGGACTCACGCAACTTTATAGACCTCTAAATTTGATATACGACGAAAGTATTAGGGTACTGCGACATTTTTATTTCCACTGTGGGGAAAGTCCTTCTTGTAACCTATTGCTCTAATTGTAGGGCTCGGATGTTATGTACTCGACAGTACCTGCCAACGAGGTCAATCTGTTTACACCGAGGTCCCATCTTCGACTCCCGTCATGGTATAACAAACCAAGGTTTCAATACTTCACGGCTTTTCTAACACGTCGTGTACGAACGCGAGTTTCTCTCATAGGCACATTGAACCCCCTACTTCCGCTTACCTTATGATCACCCATGCAAACATCTTCACCGATGATGCCGTAGCTGGGCTCTACACCTCCCCGCGCCATCGTCAGCTGATGCTTGCCGTTCTCCCGCTCGTCGATACCCTCGATGAGCCGCCTCGCCGCCGGACTGATCAGTATCCGATCGCACCAGGCCGGACACCGCGTTGCCATGTAGCTGCCCGGCTGTCCGGGATCCTCCTCGTACGGATAGGACGGCGGAAAGGTGATCGGGTACTCGTACAGTATGCTCCGCAGCGATTCCAGCTCCCGGTCAAAGTGGCGCAGCTGTTGAGAGAGGTAACCTTCTATAGTCGGTTTATTGGGTCTCAAAATCGTTTATAATACTTACCCAACTCTGTTTAAAGGTGCTCTGATCGGTGTGGTTGAACTCCTTCTTGCCCACCGTAAGTACGTTTGACCCGTCAGGATCTCGATATTGCACCTTTGTACTGTCGTTTTTGGCATTGGGGATTCGATGCATCGTGAGATCTTCGGTTAGTTTCTGAAAGAAGGGAGGGAGACTTTAGTAGGGTTGCGAAAGTCAATCGTGCAGCGTAGATGAGTGTTTTATTTTTAGGAATGAAGAAGACCCAAGGAAAGCTAAAGTGTTCCGTAATGTGCCGCGTTCAATTGAATGACGGTATCCGGAAGCCGTACATAACAAAAAATAAGAAAGTTACAGTTTCTAGGAAAATACACGGATAGGAAGTTTGAGGAGAAAAAAAAAACGGCGGCGATAGAATGACAGAGAAACCTTCCATATGTGTAGGATTAGAAAAAGTGTGTGACAAAACATGCAACTTTCGATGTGAGATAATTGTGTTAGTCAAAAATGGGAACAGAGAGAAGGTAAACGGAGAAAAGATGACGAATACATAACCGTGTCCGGCAAAAAGGTGGTCTTACTTTTATCACTCCTTCAGTATCACAACGGAAGTTGAAATCGCCAAAGACAAAATATGGCACTGCTTTGTTAACCGTGTCCTTGTGAAATCTGAATCGATTCGAATCCGATGGATTTTGGTATTTTTGATTGGATTTGGTTTTTTTTGGTTTGTGGTTTTTCGATCACAGGCACAGCCAGAAAGGAATAAAGTAAGCAAACGCGTGGGCGTGGTGACAATAAAAGAGAAATTTTGTTAGCACTTTTGTCTTGAAGGATTCGATTTTTTGTTGTTGTAAAATCATTCAAAAGAGTTTTTGTTTTGAAAATTCTAGGTAACAGATTTCAATCCGTAAAAAAATTGAACACGTAAAACTACCTTCTCAAGGTGTGCACCAGGGCTCTCCGGCGGCTTTTGCAATAGACCGATGGGTATTCCTCGCAGGCGGCCAGATTGGAAGCGTCGTGAAAGAGATGGATGTTGACCAGATCGAAGACGGTCCCGTTGACGGACCACCGCGTCCTCAGGAATCCTTTGCGGGACCATTTGCACTGTAAAAAAACAGAGAAAAAAAGTAGGTTTATGAACACTTTTTGACGTTGTCAAGGTCATTTTGGCGCTAAATTGAAAAGTGGTGGATTGATTAAGGTTTGATGAAAGAACTTTAATTTTTAAAACAGTTCAATGTCTGACTAGGTAAGTAAAAATTACAAAATAGTTAAGTGATTGGCTACAAGAACTGGATCATAATCATGATCCTGACCCTGAATGAGAATTTGACCCGGAACCTGATCGTTATCCTGAAAATGAACCCTGACCCTGAACCAAACTTTGATCCTGATCCGGAACCAGATGTTGATCACAATCCTGGTCGTGATCCTAATTTTGATCCTGATCTTGACGCTGATTCTGATTCAGACGCAGATTTTTCACACTGATCTGAAACCTCAAAATTTATCCAAGTCCGGATGCTGATTCTGATTGTTAACCTCATCCTGATCCTGATCCGGAAGCTGATTCTGATCCAAATCCTGATCCTGATTGTGATTATGGTTTGGTTTCACATGATCAAGTTTAGCAAAGTCATACAGTTTCGAGAAGCTTTTTCTGGGTATGTCGAATTTCTATGTTTGGTTAAAATTTTGTACATTTCGGCACCAACTTGTTCGATATTGTGCGGTATCAAGCGCAAAAAGGCCCATAACGACAGGAGTACCTCAGGGAAGCAACCTGGGCCCACTGATGTTCTTGGTCTTTATCAACGATAACCCGCTAATGAACGTGCACGGCAAAGTTCGGCTTTTCGCCGACGATACCCTAATCTCGTACAGCAATGCCAATCCCCTTCAGAAAGTGGAATGGATTGAGAAAGATTTGGAAGCCCTCCAGGAATACTTCAACTGTCATCTCCTCTCGTTGAACTTATCGAAAACCTCGTACATGCTATGCAATTCCGGACGTCGCTGCATACCACAGCTGTCGTTGATGAGTACAGGCAACACGATAATTGAACGTGTACGCGAGTTCAAATATTTAGGATTACATTTGGACGATACTTTAAGCTGGAAAACCCACATAGAGCATCTCAAAAGAACATTGGCTCCATCTGTGCGTCCATTTGAGAAAATTTTTGCGTTTATTCCCACCCACTGGCTGAAAAACGTATACTTTGGATTGTTTCACTCAAGGTTGCAATATCTTTTATCACTATGGGGCAAAGCCTGCAAAAGCCGTCTAAGAGAGCTGCAAACTATGCAAAATAGAGCCCTCAGGCTGTATTTAGATTGTCGTTTTCATACCCGTCAGAACAGTTATATGATATGGTCAATTCAGTCCTTCCTTTACGAGGTACTCAGGAATTCCAAACCCTTGTATTCACCCACAAACTTCTGACAAGCAGAGATACTTATCACAACATGCGCTTCGAAAGAATGACGTCACACCGCTTGTCCAGAAATGCGAATCATCTACGACTATTCAGAGTGAAATGTGATTTGGGAAGAAGAAACCTAGCTACTTCGCAAGTAAACTCTATATCTAATGATTTTCCCGGCATCCTAATACAGTGTTCATCGCCCTCCCACTTCAATTTCAAATGTTATCAATTTGCAAACAATACAGCTTTCTCCATTAGCATTCCTACAGCACAATGCTAAAACAAAATAGTGAAATAGTGAACTAATAACAGGACGATAATTCGCTCACTGGAATGCCCTTACGTTCTGTGAAAACATTGTAAACGAATTGTTAAACTGTTTTGATAGAGTTTTGTGCCTGTTGAAGAAGCGGCTTGGAAAGAGTTTAACTCCAGCGGGCTTTCCCTGTTCGAGGAAAAAACAAACTCTGTGTATCGTGGGCTCCAGTTTTCATAATTTTCGTGAAAATGAGTAGCATTTCCCGACAAAAACGCAAAAAATGTCGTGCACAAATGTTTTTCTTCCACAACATTTCGCTGAGTCAGATAGCGAAAATGGAAGAAGTAAGCATTAAAGCGCTTCAAAATGCCATTCGGAAGAATATAAGTATACAAATCTGGGAAAAAAAAACCAGGAAAGGTGGACAAAACTTTGGACCAGAAAGTCATGCGTGTATGATCCGCTAGCATGATCACCCAGTATTGTTTTGGCCTGATTTGGCATCACTTCTCTATCAAAGAAAGTCTAGATCATACCGAAGAAGGTGAATCCGCTTAATCGAAAACTTCGCAAACTACTGGAAGAAAGTGGTCTAAATCTTCCCCAAGTCTGTGCCAAGGAGGCCTACGATTGACTGAAATTTAATTTTTTATCGATTCATTGTAAAAGAAGACTATATAAAACATAAAAGTGGAATAAATTTTTAATTTGCTTCTAAATTTGCTTGTGCTTAGACATAATGGGACACCACCCAAGTAACAATTTGAGCTTTATTATGGTCAGCAAAATTTCGTTTGGACTATAGCATTAATCTTCATAAAAAGCTAAAGCGCATTCTATAACATCACCTGGACTCAAATAAAGCCAAAATCAGGCTATTTGGCCCTACCCTAGAAACGTCATCAAGACATATCATTGTTGGTCATCAATGTTGGTCACCAAAGCTTTTAAAAAGCTATTATTAAACATGTTAGAAATTTTTGTTTTTTTCGATTCTGTGAGTTCTCGGAGTTTTTTTTTTTTATTTTTTCCAGCAACCATAATGGTTGATGAATGATGATTGCATTATTTAGATATGATCTGGTAAAATCAATAGCAAAAAAAACCAATGTTTTAACCGATTGTATCCCATTTACCCGAAAACCATTGCCCAGAATGAATTTTTCCCAGAATGACAAATACCCGAAATCAAACCTCAGAATGAACCATTTCCCAGAAAAAAATTCCCCAGAATGCACCATTTACCAGAAATTTTTTCCCCAGAATGGACCATTTCCCAGAATTTTTTTACCCAGAATGGAACATTTACTAGAATGGCACAAATTCCAGATTTTTTTCCCTAGTATTTTTATTTGTTTTTTTTTCTAATGAATTCTTACCTACCTACCTACCTAAGGGTCCAGCGCCGATTGACCGGCGCATAGGGCTGAGATAAAAGAATTCTTGAATAATTCATATGATTCGAAATTATTTTTTTCAAAATGATTTTTTAAATCAAACTACGACTTTGAAATTTTCCAACTAAATTTATTATAGAACCAATATTGTGCTTTGTTTATGGTTTGGGTACTTTAATTGATTCAATGCTTACCATGGTCCTTTAAAAACCGTTTTGGTATCCGACTCCTCACGCTGCGCGTTCGAACTTGAAAGACGTTTTGTCCTTCACGCTGTCGCGTGGCGGACGGGGCTAAGGGATCACCCCTAGCTTTCACGCAGACCTAGGAAGCCCCGGCAGACCTAGACCAATGTTTTAGGGCCGCCGCTTCCGACGGCGGGTCGGCGGCTTCCTCGGATTTGGGAGCTTCGGCGGCTTTGTGCCGCCTCAGCCCCTTCATCCTCGTTGGTTGCAGCCTTGCCCCAAAAGAATAAAGTTATGCAACATTTTTTTTGGTAACAATTCCTTTTTTTTTTTAAATAATTTCTAGTAAGGATAAATGTTTTCAATTTTCTGGTGAAAAAATTTCTGGGAAATGGTACATTCTGGCGAAAATTTTTCTGGGGAATGGTTCGTCTGGGGAAAAAAATTCTGGGGAATGGTTCTTTCTGGCGATTGGAATTCTGGGGATTTTTCATTCTGGGCAATGGTTTTCGGGTAAATGGAGTACAACCGTTTTAACCATATAATGAGCATCTTTTCTACTGCCAGTCAAGATTTTAGGTAAAATGTGTATTAGACTGCCCCAAATTTGTATGGGAAATTCAAAACCTGTGAAATGTTATGCGCTGCAGGCAAAAATTGATCCTAGTCCTAGTACAAGATCTCATGCCAAATTTGGCCCAGATCGGATCACGGGAAGGGGTCGCTCAACGAGCCTGAAGTTTGTATGAGATTTTGAGACATTTTGTTCGGGAGAAACATGAAAAACCAGTTTTTCATCAATAACTTTAGTTCTCTTCAGCCGATTTTGTTGTTGCAGCACTTGGGCAGTGGAAAGGAGAGACTTTACTACTTGAGGGTAGAAACTGGAATACTTTATTTTCTATCCTAACAACCTATTTATGGGAAAACCATCCCTATGGTTACATATTTGATTGTTTATTTATTATGTGTATGTTGTTATATGTCCCATCGATTGCTTCGATTGGACAAATCTCAACATTCCTCCTCAAAATACACATTCGCAGTCTTTTAACTACCTCCGGCGGCTCCTCCTGAAGTTGGGGATGCTACTCTTCAATGCACGCACCGGAATGGCATCAGTTCGACGACCTTCCCGGGATCTGGCACGACGATCTCCCAATGGCCCTGGCCCGACGACCTTCCATGGCTCTGGTCTCAGCGCTCTTCATGTGGCTCGAAGCTTTCTCCTTCGCCTCGACCCCTTTCCTGAGTCCTGCGCCTCCCAGTGGTTCCAGTCCGACGACCTCCACTTGGCTTTCCAGTCCGACTACCTTCCATGGCACCGGCTTGGCGACCTTCCGTGGTACCCCGCTCGCAAGTCCACCAGTGACTCCTGGTTCAACGACCACTACCTGGATCCTGACTTGACCACGTTCCATGATACCGGCCCGCCAACCTTCCATGGCTTCCGGTTCGACGACCTACCAGTGGCTCTGGTTCGACGACCGCATTCGTGGTCCCAGCCCTACGACCTACCAGTGGCTCTGGTTCGACGACCGCATTCGTGGTCCCAGCCCTACGACCTTCCATGGCACCGGTCCGACGACCTCCCAGTGGCTCCGACCCGACGACCTTGTTTGGTTCCGGCTCGATGCTCTCCTATCGGCCCGACGCCTCACCAATGGCACGACGACCTTCCTCTGGCTCGCCGACCTTCCTATGGATTCCGGTCAGCTCGCAATGGATTAAGCCCAACGACCTTCCTTGGCACTTGTCAAACGACTACCGTTTTCCTAGTCTGTCGCCCTACACCTAGCGTCCCGGTCCGACGACCTTCCAGATGACTCCTGGTCCTACAACCTTTCACGGTTCCCGGCTCGTTGACTTCCCTTGGCTTCGGCACGTTGTCCTTCCATTGGCTTCCTTGCTGGATGACTGTCCAGTGTTGATTCCGCTTCTCCTTCTTTCCACTAGTGCTGGGCCCATAACCTGTTGTTGGAAGCACTTTGGGCAGTGGAAAGGAGACACTTTACTTCTTGATGGTAGAAACTGGAATACTTTATTTGACTAATTTCGCTACCTTATATACTAAAACCATCTCCATGGTTACATAATATTTGATTGTTAATTATGTGTATGTTGTTATTTGTCCCATCGATTGCTTCGATTAGACAAATGAGTCGGGGCGGTCGAACATATTGACGCCTCATTAACAGTGATGAATATCACCGTTAAAAAAGTTAGCCCATTTTTGAAGCCTAATAACTTTTTTATCTTAACTCTTATCGATATGCAGTCTTCGGATGAAATATTTGTCATAGGTAAGGCTTTAAAAGAAACTATTTTCGAAAGAAATCGACTGACGGGAACTGAAGTTATTAATGAAAAACTGGATTTTCATGTTTCTCCCGAACAAAATGTCTCAAAATCTCATACAAACTTCAGGCTCGTTGAGCGACCCCTTCCCGTAATCCGATCTGGGCCAAATTTGGCATGAGATCTTGTACTAGGCCTAGGGTCAATTTTTGCCTGCAGCGCATCAGTTTTTCAAAAGTCGGGTCATTTGGGGCACTCTAATGTGTATGAAATAGTATCTTAAAATAAATGGTCAATCATGATGAAATGATGGAAAAAAGGCCTGAAAAAATATTTTCCAATGCTTGCATTGTGAATCCATCAACATGGCGTCATTTTGTGCCCTTCGATTTTGCAACCAACATGGCGTGAGTCAATTCATTGTTTTATTATGGTTTAATGATGACCCCAAAAAAAGCTACGATTTGAAGTTTCTCTCGCAAGCCAACCAATTACACGCTTAGGATGAGTTCCTCATTTTTGAGTTGTTAATCATTAGTACAGTAAATGAGAACAGACTATTTGAATGAAAAGGGATTGGTTGTGAATAACCCGTGGAATAAATCATGAGTTGAAGTCAAATATCGTTGTCTGACGCCATCTTGAAATCCAAGATGGCTGCTTCCGCTGAACTTTAAAATGTTGTAAATGACTTGAAATCGCATGAAACCCCAACAAAATGGGTACTGGGTGAAAGGGCTAAAAGAGTGGAAGTCGAATTTCGCTATCAGACGCCATCTTGAAATCCAAGATGGCGGAATTCGCTCAACTTGTAATGCTTTAATGCTGACAAAAAGTCGCATTAAACCACCACTATACGGGTATTGAATGAAAGGGCTAGAAGAAGTCGATTTTATTTTCTTTCCGACGCCATCTTGAAATCCAAGATGGCGGCTTCCATTAAATCTTAAAAGACTGTTAATCACTGAAAATCGCATGAAACTACCATAATATGGGTATTGGGTGAAAGGACCAAACGAGTAGACGCCGCCAAATACGATGTTGGCAAATTCGATGTTGGCAAATTCGATGTTGCCAAAATCGAATGTTGCCAAAAACGAACGAGGTCTGTATTGGTCTGTATTGTGGTTTTATGGGATTTCCAGTCACTTACAGCATTTCAGAGAAACGCGAAAAGAGATATTTGACTTCTATCGTTTAGCCTTAGCACCCAATACAATATATTTTGAGGGTTTCATGCTATTTTCATTCATTTACAGTATTTTTAAGTTCTGCTGAAGCCACCATCTTGGATTTCAAGATAGCGCCAGAATGCAAAAATCAACTTCTTATAGCTTATCCCAATTGACGAATACCCATATTATGAAGGTTTCATGCGATATTCAATGATTTAGACCATTTTCAAAGTTTATCGAAAGCTGCCATCTTGGATTTCAAGATAGCATCGGATAGCAAAATTCGATTTCTACTCGTTTAGCCCTTTCACCCAATACCAATTTGGGTTTCATGTCATTTTAAGTTATTTACTACATTTCAAAACTCAGCGGAAGCCGCGATCTTGGATTTCAAGATGACGTCAGATAGCGAAATTCAACTTCTACCGGTTGATCTCTTTCAACTTATACTCTTACAATATGGGTTTTATGCGATTTTCAGTCATTTACAGTATTCTCATGTTGAGTGGTAGCCGCCATCTTAAATTGAAGATGGCGACGGGCAACGAAATTCGACTTCTACTCGTTTATCACTTTCACCTTATTGTGAAGGTTTTACGATATTTTCAGTAATTTACAGCTTTGAAAATAAAAGCGGAAGCCGCCATCTTGAATTAATGATGGCGTCAAACAACAATTTTTTTTCTACTTTTTGGGCCCTTTCACTCAATACTCATGTTGTAAAGGTATTCATACCACTTTCGGCGATTTCAAGTTTTCAAAGATTTTTATGTTTTTTTTTTAATTTTAACTCAAAACCAATACGCATAACTTATCAAAAATGTGTAAAAATGGGAGTTCCAATTCAAATATGTGCTTTTTAACCTGAGCGTGTCCTGTTTTGACATCTTGATCGAGAATTGTCACTAAATTTTATGGCGGTTTAATAATCATGCACTGAGTGCTATTATAGAACATGCAAAAGAAAGCTTGGAGCAAACTTTTAAGTTTGTGTTTTATTATAGTTTAAAAAGAGCATTCATTTCAAAATAACTAAAACAGTATGTTTAATTAAAGTTATATTTGCGTTTTCAAAACTATCTGAAAAAATATGGTCGAAAAAAAATATAAGCATTCTGCATGACCATAATTAAACCGTCATAAAACGAGCTGCACAGAAAAATGCCATAATTAAACCATAATAAAGCTTCCTAATGCTAGTTGGCTTAATCTGTGTTACTTGGGCATTTAAGCAAATTTTTCCTTCGGAAAAATTTAATTTTTTCTTCACGAAAATACACAAACGGGTTTCTGATCCTATTAATTAGCTTTACTACTTTCGAAGTAAATAACAACCAAATTTTGGTAAAATCTTACTGAATACACTTCCACAAATCTAAGTTTTGTTTTAAAAATTTAATCCCTCCAAAGGAAAAAGTCCGATAAAACAGTCTCGCTACGCTCTGGTAGAAATGAAATTTGAATTTGATTTCCGATTGTTCCCTTCTTTGTCTGGAGGCTTTTCCGAAATAAACTCTTGAATTTTGAATCAACTGCTCTTCCAAGACGTCGCAATAACATTATTTTAATTTTTTTCTTCAAATGCCGCTCTCATTTCCAAATTGAAATTTGAATTTCTGGGTTCATAAGACCGATCTCACTTACCTCCGGGAAGAAGTGCTGCGGAAATTTGGCCTTCTCCTTGGAGGCGACCGATTCGATGTTGCCGGTGTGTATGCTCTTGCCGCTCACCGATTCCCACTCGTGGGTCAGAAAGTTCCACATCTGCAGCTGGTCGATGGTCCGGATGGCGAAGTAGAGATTCCCGAGGGCCTGCAAATCGGAAAGACCGAATCAGAAACAAAGCACAAAGGATATACATAAGTTAACGATAAGTAACAATAACGGTTAGGTTGGAAGAGAAGGTAGGGAAAATTTCTGCCGGATGAAGCCATTAGGCTGATGAGCCGTTACGGAAGGATGCTTCCACCTCCGGGGCTTGCCAAATGGGGTGGTGATTGGGATTTCCTGCTGCTGCTTCCCCCCATCGAAGGATCATGGATGTAATATTCATTTGTTTCTGCGCTCCAATGGGCGAACTTAGCCTTCCCATGAGCTCTGATCTGAATGGATAATAATGTTGCCCACTATTTCGTAAATCAGTTACTACTAACGATTCGAAAGGAAACCTGTAAAACAAGCAATTTATAGTGTTTCTACAAATTAGGGGGGTAACTGGGGAGCAATCTTCGGATCTAGACAAAATAATTTAACCGAATGGGAAGAATTTATAAATTCTCACTTGATTCAAGAATAAACAATCACTTGGCAGCTTGATTCCAAATCAAAAAACAAAATCATTGAACCAGTCTAGTAATTTTTTTTTGTTTTTTTTTCTACCCTAATCTTTCAGCAAATCGGAAAAAACGCGGCAAATATGCGACCTATAAAAAATACCGGCGGATCAATACCACACATCCCGTAGACGTAGTCGTTTCGAATATCTGTGCGTGCAGTCATAGCCAAACCCAAAACCAAAACCGAAAACCTGTTGTTGGTTTCAGGGGGGAATGACGCCAAAACAGATGATGCGTTGTTTTTATTTTCTTTATTTTTTTTGCTGATTGAGGTTGACACAGGTGTTTTCCGTCAGTCAAATGGAATAGTTCCGGGTATTGGGAGTTTTTTTACGGGATTTGGAAATTGAGATGGAAATGAATGGGAAAAATATGATTTTTTTTCTTATTCAAATTCAGCCAAATTTGTTGATCGAACCTAATCCAATTCAAATAGCTTTTCGAACAAGTTTTTTAAATCAATAGAATATTTAATCTAATAACAATAAGCGGAAGTCTCAATTCGCTGTTTCCGAAGCAATCATTTCCATCTTTTTTATTATATAACATTAATGGAATTGATTTTTTATGGAATTTATTTGCTGATAAAGGAACATTCAATGATTGGATTTCAATCTTCACATAACTGAATAACATAACATAACAAAACATAACATAGTTAATATCGCAGTCAAATTCAAACTTAAATCCTAAATTTAGTTGGGTTTACAAGAACAAGATTTGACCGCAAAGTTTTGATCTCTTACCTCAACTTTCGGAAATTTGATTTATTTTCTTCGATGGAATTTGCTCAAGAGTTCGATAGATTTATTTAATTAGTTTTTTTTTTATAAATGAAGGCTTTCTTCAATCTACCTTTAGCTTAATCTACCAGACTCTTGAGAAAATGCGAAGATTCAACTCATCGAATAAAGTAATTTCCCTTTTTTTATTACTTAGGAGTTCATTGAAAATTTTATTTACAATTTTAATGATTTTAGGACGTATCTTCGAAAGTTACGATTTCATATGAAGAACTGCTGATTTAACAAAAAATTATAGTAGACTAGCAGATCCCATACGAAGTCCGTTTCGCTTTCAATTTAGAATATGTCATGAACAGTTTAAATGAACGTCAATTTACAGGCATTTTCCAGATGCAATTACGAATGCATTTTTAAGCAATAATCGCAAAAATGTTGAACACATTATATGAACGATCACTTTTTCTGTCGTTTGCTACTAAATTTGAAATCAGGAATCAATTGACCGTGCCAAAACAGCCCCGTTTATGAATTTTCGTTTCGATGCGATACAAACTCACGTGATTATTGCAAAGCAAATTTCAAATCGTGTATAAATTTCGACTCGATCGTCGCAGTTGTTTGCCCTTCCTTCAAAACTAACGTCAATATCGCAAAAAAAAAGTGAATTGTTAATATGAACGACCCCGTTGGCCGACCCCTGACCCAGAATTGGATAATTGGAATCAATTGTTCGTCCTTTATAATTTCTATGTGCAAATTTTCATCTCAATCCGATGTATAATAACGTCAATATCACAAATAAAAAATGAAAAAGATAATATGGATGAACCCTTTTGCCGGTCCCTTATACAAAATTTGATACCTGAAATCGTTTGCACATCATTCAAAATTCTCGTGTGCAAATTTTTATCTGAATCCGATGTATAATAACGTCAGTACCACAAAAATAGTGAACAGTGAATATGGACGACCCCTTTGGCTGGCCTCTTACACAAAATTTGATACCGGCAATCGATTGCCCGTCCCTAAAACCACCCGAGAGCAAATTTTTATCTCAATCTGATGTTCAATAACGTCATTATCACAAAAATATTAGAAAGTTTATATGGACGACCTCTTTTGCCGACCCCGGACCCAAAATTCAGCCAACAACTCAGCTCTGATCTGAACTCAGCCAACTGATCTCAGTTGGCAAGTCAGTTGCTTCCTGAGCCGATGTCCGTGAGTTCGAGCCCAAGAGTACACCGAAAAAAAAATCATGGTAACCGTTACCATATCCGAGGGTAAATTCAAAAATAAAAACAGATGGTTTTTTTTCGAGTACGTTTTTGGTTATCTTGAACAACAGATTAGTTAAAATTACCATGTGAACGTGTTATGGTGCGTTATGGTAGAATGACGGTCAATTTTACTATGCCATGGTATTTAAGACAAAACTATGGTAATTGATCCATGCATTCAATGAAATAATTTAAATTTTTAAAATGCTGGTTTATTTATTAATCACTGTTATTTTTTTTCACATAAAATATTTTTGTCATCATTTTTGTCATTAACACTGTATCAGGAACTATATGCCAAAACCAAACGTGATGAAGGTTCCTTCTACATTTTGTTTCCGGTGTTCCGCGGTTTTCCTAAGATTTTATTTTGGTCTTTTCGAATCATCATCTAAAAACGTAAAAAAAAAATAAATATTGTGCAGAAATACTAATAAAATTTACTTACTCTTGAACATTTTATAAACTGTTGAAATTTTTGGCCGTTGATGACTCTGCTTGCACTCCAGATTGTAATGGCCTTCTGCGGATAAATAAAACAATGTATCTTTTGTGACATATCTCACACCAAAACACTTTACCTTTAAGATCGCGGCACATAGCACTAAATCAATATTGTTTCCAATGTTTCAACAAAAAATTAAAATCCAAAGCCATTTCAATGGCAAGGAGTCAACAAAGTGCAAGATGACACAACTAATTGAAAGTACTTTGGCTAACGACAACCATGGTAAAATGTACCACAGTATTGTGACGATAACCAAAATTTTATATTCGAATGCACAAAACGTTCCGCATGGTAAAATTAAGCCTCTTTTTATGTAGGTTTACCATATTTTCTTTTGACCCGCATGGTAACATTAACCAAAACATCGTCAAAATAACCGAAACTTCATATTTATCAACAAATTTTGCGCATGGTAAAGTTAAACCTCCTTTTTCATTAAGGTTTACCATATTTTTTTCTGCCCGCATGGTAAAATCAACCAAAAAGTCGTCAAAATAACTAAAACTTTATTTATCTCGACAATATTAACGTATGGTAAAATTAAACATTTTTATTCATTTTGGAATACCATGATTTTTCTTTCAGTGTAAAAATCGATCACAGTTGTACCGGATAAGTACAACTGCATCCTTGATATACATAAGTCGCGAATGAGGACTGTTATCGAAAAAAAAACCAACAAACATTACAAGAAGGACAAAATTGATGAAAATAACAAATATGAATCGAAAACGTTCACTGAAGAAGGTAGTAAGTTGCTATCGAAATACTGGTATATGAACTTTTCATTTACCGTGGTTGAATTAAAAGGAATCTTTCGATTGCTTTGATTCAACAAATATGACTAAAAGAGCTCTAATGATAAGAATTTTTCAATATTACAAGAGTGACATCCTTTTTATTTTTGTTATTTTTTGTCATTATTCCAGTTTTGTCAGGCGACGTTTTCTCCTTGATGGACCATGCCCACGGAAGCCGAGTAGTAGAAGGTCACGGACTGCCTCCTGTTTTCTTAAAGGCCGACAAACTTAGTTGAACCGAAGAATGTTGTTTTACAACAAGATGGAGCCCCATGCCATACCTCAAAACGGGCCCAAAACTTTTTTAATGAACCTCTATTGAACTTTTTGGTTCCATATGGTAAATATCAGTATATAGATCTCAAGACTTTTCAACACGCCTGATTTTTTAAATTCACCCATTTTTTTATGTTCATTCCTTCGCACGAACCTGAACTGCGCTGTTGGACGTTAATTTCATATAAATCGAGCACGTGTAGAATTTACAAATAAATAACCTCCATCTGCATCGATGCATGATGAATGGAAATATTCTGAAAATCACCGTAACTTTCCTGTTATTATTCCGGAACCGTCGTAATTGAACTGCCCTTCACTGTAAACAGTTTCAATAATATTATAAAAAACAAAAGGAAAGTTTTGATTTCGACTATTTTTAGCCGCCACGAAACGGAAATGATTGCCTCTCTGGGCTGAGCTGATTGCCGAGATTCATTAACTAACGGTGGTTTCATTCAGCTTTTCGTCAGAGCACCACCAATCGTAATTGCGGGTGCGCGCTAAAACTTAAGTACAGAAAAAACGAGCAACATTTCGCAAAGTTTCCATCCAGCAGAACGAAGGAGCAGCAGCTGTGTGACGAGATTGAGAACATTAGAAAATAACATCGAGAGCAAAATTGTACAACAAACATTGTCCTATCTCTAATTGAAAACGAAGAAAATGTAAACTTTGCTCATCTGATGCCGTTGACGCCGCCGTTGTTCCAGTCAGCCAATGTGGAAGGAAGAAACAGTTGAGTTGACTGACGTAGATGTATACAGAGTAAGCGCCATCTTCTGCCGTGTAGATTGCAAAAACAGAACAGAAACGAACCGAACCGAAACAGATCCAGACCGGAGAGGCTGTTGTAATAACGATGATGAGTACATACAGATGTTTTAATCTGATTCTCAATCAAGCGTGGCCATTAACAACGTAAACAGCCCAGGTTAAGGAGGGAGCTCATAGTGAGTGGTTTAAACTGGGCCAATAACGTGACTGTCTCCGGAATGAGATGGCAAAAATGACGCCCTCTGGAATGCGGAATGTTAAATTCGGTTTCCTAGGGTATTTTTCTAGTCCGAAATGATGCGGAAATCAATGCTCTTTGAAAACTTTTAAAAGCCAACCCGACATGGAAGGATACGTGCTCGTGTGGTAATTGAATAGAAACAAGCCCCTCAAAAACATGAAAATTTTTATCGGCCAAATCTCAGCCATCTTATGGCATATCTAATGCTTTTTTTTATTTAGGTATATTCAAAAAGAAGGTTTGAATAACCTCTTAGCTGAATGAAACTATGATTTCAAAGCAGTCGATGATTTCTTTGAATTCAACAACAGTATTTGAAAGACCCAAATACTAGTATTTCACTGACTACTTGCTAGCATCCTCAGTGGGTTATCGACTGAAAAACTGACAACGGCACATTTGCCGAGCATTCGAAGTTTACCTACAAATAATTTAGAGCTACCTAGCTTGGACAATTTAAGAGAGGATACACTTTCTTCAGTCGATAATCAACTGAGGATGCTAGCAAGTAGTTAGTGGAATACTAGTATTTGGCTCTTTCAAATATTGTGGCTGAATTCAAAGGAATCATCGACTATTTTAAAATCCTTTTTTATCTCATTCGACAGATCGTGAGCAAAACCTTCTACGTTCGTTTTTGACTCAACATATATTAACATTATATGACTTAAATTAGCTTAAAGTATGAGCATTTTCCAAAAACTGCACTTAAAATTAAAACCCGGTTATTTCAGGGTAGGGTGGACCAAATTTCAAATTTGAAGTTCCACTCTAGTCCTTATTTCATACTTATCGAAACACAGTAGTTGAATTTTATACAAAAATTTACAATGTGCTTAAAGTAAATGAAAAAACTACTTAGGTTATCGTCCATAAGTTTGGAATCAACCCGCAGTAAGGTGTATGGGTCAAGAGTTTGGGATCAGTCTTCTAAAACATGCATTTTTATTTCATCTCTGTTATCAAACGACGTTTTGTTTATCTGGAAAGCTAATTTGAAAGCTTATGAGTTGAACTTGCTTTGTGAATGTTAAGTTGTAATCTTTTTCAAGACCAACTTCATTGAAGCTTAAGCTTAAACTTGATAATTTCCTGATAATTTTCACCAAATAGTTTAACCGTTCACTAATACACGCAAATTTGTGTTGACCATAACTTCGATATCTTAAGAGTTATTGCAGATCGGTTGAGCTTATTTGAAAGCCTATAAATTTAACTGAATTTGGCAGACTAAGTTTAAAAATATAAAGCTTAGTTCTTTAAGAAATGGGAAACTTTGCTTGCTAATAGCTCGGTTACTAGTAATCGGACATTCAAAATTGAGAGATATTATTTATTTCGCTTTTGAGATATTTGCGATGCAAGAGAGAAAGGAAAAAAAATGTTGCACAGTTTCCTTCAAAATCCATCATTTTCAAATTGATAGCTGACAAAACCGTTGATTATTCAAAGAATCACCGTATGTGAGTGTGGAAAAGTATGCAAACACTGTCAAAAATGTCCACAAAGTTCAAATCGAGCATTATAGTGAAGCACATGATTGGCAACTACGGTTAAAAGTCATTAGGAAAGTCAAGTCTCATACCAGATGGACGATAAAACTTATGAAAACCCCTATTTCAAACAAATTCCAGCGTTTGAATTCCATAACATGTCTGCTTGTGGTAAGGTCCTTAGCATATTAAAGTATGTATTTGCTGGTTGTTTTGTATAAAATATAATTATTTGCCAAGATTCTGCTCCTGTGGGAAAACGATAATTTTCAAAAGGAAAACTTTAGTTTTTGCTGTTTTTAAAAAGCCTAAAAAGAGTAATCTTGTATGCACCCTCGCAACCTACGATCTATACTAACCGATTATACTTTAATATGATTCTCTAGATAGTTTTACTACGTTATTGCCTGGTTTTACCAGAAGAAATTCCATTAAAAACGCATTTAAGTGGCTCAAAAATAATCAAATTTGGTTAATTTCGAAACAGTTGTATCCACTAAATTTTCTTCAGTCTCTTTTGAAAGAAAAGTATTGGACCGAAAAGTAGCAGAAATTGAAGGAGAAGGATGCAGCTATCTGGAATACAGATTAGACGAAGTAAAAATTGAAAAAACTGATCAACGTCATGACTTAAAAAAGTGTGCACCGGCCGATGGGAGATAACAATAATAAAGCAGAAATTTATCTTACAAAAACGATAAATAATTTTTTTTCAAATTTGTTCATGAATTATCATAAGATAACCTTCATTTCCTTCATAGATGATATTTCGATCAAACGAATGGTTTTGGAGATACACGCATTCGTAACTATCCCATTTCTAAAAGAACTAAGCTTTATCATATACGGTTATCATCAGAATTTTAACTAAGATTGGAACATTGGTTTTTAAATTGGTGTAAAAGTTGTAACATCAATCATGTCATTTTAAGATGTATACTTTCTATTGCCATCTTATAACTTCGAACTTTCAACTAAGTTTAAGTCATAAATTGTTAACATATATCTACATTTAGATAAAACGAACGAAGAAGTTTAGAATCTTTCGAATGGGATCAAAATAAATGCAATATGTTGTAAGATGGCTGAGATATGGCTGATCAAATTTTTTTTAAGTTTTTAGGGGGGTGATCCCAAACTTACGACCGTCAGTTGCAATAATATATTCGTATATTTTTTTAATGGTATTTTGTTTTGTATTGTTTTCAATTTTTGTCTTTTTAGTCATCTTGATCATAAATTTTCATATTCTTTTCACTTTTCCTCGTTTTGTCATTTTATTTATTTTTGTGGTTATTTTGAGTTTTGTCATCCAGCCATTATTTATATTCAAATTTGTTGTTTTTTTCACTGCGTCACTTTGGTCACTTTTTAAGGTTTATTATTTTTAGAATTTTTGGCTGTTAAGTAATTTTTGTCATGATGGTATTTTTTTGTCTTTTTTATCTCTTATGTAATTTTTGTTGTATGGATATTTTTCTTATTTTTGTCATTTTGACATAAATTGACAATAATAGAAAAAATCCAAAATTTCAAAAAATAACAAAAATTATAAATGTGAAAAATTTTAGAGATTACAAAAATTACAGATACCACAAAAATGACAAAATTAGAACAAAAACCAAAAATGACATCAATTACAAAAGTGACATAAATCTCAAAAATAATAAAATTTACAAAAATGACAAAATAAAACAAGAATTACCAAAACTACAAAAATAACACTAATAATAGAAATGACAAAAATGACATAAAAAGTGAAAAAATATATCATAAAAATGATCATAATGACTAAAAAGAAAAAAAAAATAACAAAAATTACAAGACGAAAAAATGAAAAGAATGACAAAAATGACAATAAAAACTTAGCGAGCGAGTACTGTATGACAAAAAGATAAAAATGACAGAGATGGAAAAAATTTCAAAATTACAAGAATTACAAACACGACAAAAAAAAAACAAAAACAACAAAAGTGATAACGATGACAAAAATTGCAAACATAATAAAAACAACAAAAAATTCAAAAAAGGTAAAATTGGCAAGAATGACAAACATGACAAAATGACAAAAACGACAAATATAGCAAATGAACAAAATGACGAAAAATACAAATATGACAAAACAACTGAAATTACTAAAATGTCAAAAAAAAAAAACAAAAATGACAAAAACATGGGAATACAGACAAACTATAAGACGAAAAATAACAAGAAAAAAAAACTTTTTTTAATAGCAGAGGTCCACATCCATTTTTTCAACCCAAACTAACGATTCAAACCTAACTTTTAATTTTAAACAAGACAAATTTTAATCAAATAGCAAGGTTTTCATAAGCCAAAGTTTCAATCCGTAAATTTGCGTTGACACTTTCGACGAACGGAAGATAATTTCATTGAAATTATCTGTTAGCAGAAATTTCTTTGCTAATTATTGCGATTTTTGTACTTTTTTAGGATTTTAATAATGTTTAATATAGTTCATTTTTCTAATCAAAATTAAAATTTCGATTTTTCCGATTTCCTTTGGTCCCCCCGTTGGTGATTTTCGAGGGTCAAAACACCGAAATTTTGAGCGCTTTGAGGCACCACTAAATCAAGTCCGATTGAACTGAACTTTGAAAAGGTCAGTTTTTTGGGCCAATCATCAAAATGCATACGGTCGTTTATCGAAATTTGATCATGATATTTTTCCTATACATCTTTTACCACTCTAATGAGGAGCATACACCCTTCTCACGAGTTAGTACTTATATGTTCGATTTTTAAAATTCGATATTGATACTTTCCCATAAATCCATTGCCACCCCTACGAACATGTACAGCCCCTAACCGACTTTTATTTACTATTAAATTTCATTAAGAGGTATAAAATATGCTCACTGGGAAAACTGTTTAAAATTATCTCGCGATCCCTTCATCCAGCCAAATGTGAGCCTGAATGTTTCCTACTTTAAGTTGTAATGTCATTTTCGTTACTTGGAAAAAACTTTCTTTAACTTCAGTATTTTTGTGTCAACTGTTAAGCCTTTTGTGTACATTATGATTGTTATCATTTTTATTTTCCTTTTAGCTATCAACATTTCCAGTGCTTTTTCTGTGGATACACATCTTTTTTTCATTATCCTTATCTTATCCGTCCCAAAACTAATATATTATCGTGACTGATGTAGGTACACATATTCAATTTAACTTGATTACCTTTCTCGAGCGAAGTGAGTGGATTGAACGTGAAGAGATAAAACGGAAGGCTGATATGGAAATTTCACAACAAATCCTACAGCTAATGGACGAAATGGTTATTCAATCTTCTGTCCAATACACTTCGATAAAAAAATACTCTCCTCACTGGGCCAATTTCACATTTAAATTGCAAATTCAAACCCCTCGTGTCGATTTGTTTGGGCCTCAATTCCTTCTGGTGACCAAAATAAGCGATGAAAATACATAGACGAGGCAACAGAAAAAAAACTGATTATTAAGTCACGGCACCGTATCGTCAAGTGTTTTATCGCCTCCGGAATATCAATTTGCTACAGAAGTATCAAATCTCTCTCCCTGTCCTGGGTGAATAACTTTTCTTCACTCTAAGAAGCTCGGTGGCACCTGGTCCAAAACTCTTCCAACTTCCAGAGCGCCTCTAGCCCACAGGCGATGAAATCTTCTTCATCTGCACCATTATTCAGGGGAAAATTCTTAAGCTTCTGCGACCGGCTCGTGGACGGCATTTCAAAGCTGTTTTTGAGATGGGACGACCATCGTCATCGTCAGCAGGCAGCAGGTGTAGTGTACAGGGTAGTAGATATATCTAAATATAACTAGTAGATGAAAAGATGGGGAGGAGTATTTACATTTTGGGCGAAAAGAAGAATTAGTGACAGGGGGCAGGAGTCCGTTATGACAAAGACGACGGCTTCCCCGTGTGGCTCATTAAAATGTCCAAGGATCATTCCTCGAAGCTGGACGAGAGAGCGAGAGGCATACACCCAAAATTCAGCCTTTACTCCAATCATGAGTTTTCAATATTTCAACGTCATTGGCATAAGATGTGAACGCCAGCGGCGATGATTCGATTTGAGACCGCCACTACAGAGAAGAAAAAAAATGCTTTGTTTCATTTTCACCGACAGCATTTTTTAAATTCTTGTTTCTGGGATGAATTATCTAATAGGATGAAAATCCCATAAAGTGTTTTTCTTGTTTCGCTTGAATGTTTGCATGTACTGGTCCTGCATCTTTTTGCCCGAGAGCTCGAGTTTTTATGCCAGTAACGTGAAAGATATATCATGTTTAGCGAAAGGCACATTCCAGCGCATTTTCGGCACATTGTTAGCTCCGATCGGCATTGATATTTGGCAACCTCTTCTTTGGGTGTAGGTAAAAGCTTAGTATTCGTTGAAATGCCGCTGGCAATATTTTGCATTATCTGCTCCTGTACGTGTAGCATTTAGGCAGAGGGGCATTCAAATTTCTCGAAACAAAATTTTCGAGAATATTTCCGAGAGTTTTCACAAACCGTAACAAGCTGTAATTGTATTGAAAAGAGACAAACCTGGTTCACACAAAATGCTAAAATTTTCCAAAAAGGTACAATTTGAAACCAGAAATTTCAATAGCGATCAGTTGAAAAGCACTTGAGTACAAACAATTATTTAACTGTTGAAGTTCAGTGTGAGATTGATATCATTCACTCCATGGACAAGGAAGTCGATTTCTTCTGAGTACCTTTTATTCAGCCAGATGTGAACTTTGAAAGGTCAATCGGCCTAGTGCCCTTTTGGTATTGTGTTCATGGGGCTTGACTAATTACGACCTTTAACTGGAAGCTTCCTTTTTGAATGCCGTGTTAACAATATTATTACACTTACTAAACAGTACGATACCTTTTGGGCTACAAAATGTCCCAGCATTTTTTTCAACGAGTCATGATTGCTGACTCGATCCGTCACAGATGGCCGCATTCAAGTTTGAACATAAATGTTGTTCTTTTTATCACTCTACGTAACAAAAATTGTTAAAAAGGCTGTTAAAATTCAAATCAGACCATACTCACTTAGGTATTGTCATGGCTAAGTTGTCTTAAAACGTCTTCCCTTTTATCGCACTTCTTAAGCTATCTTCTATTGTCTTATCTTTCATATTTTTCAAGCACAACATCGAAAGGCCCCGGGAGCATAAAATTCTATTCCTTCAACGTCCCATCTCAGTTTAGATTAGAAGGGATTCCAATCTGGCTGTACGCGTGTGAAATTTTATAGCCGGCTCAGAGAATGCCACACCTGATTCCTTCTGGCTGTACCTTTTGTGTTTATTTTCATTCGCAGCTTCGGCCGCTTCTGTTCATATCACTCTTTTCCCTTGAGCTCAAAGCTGATCTTGAATAAAAACAAAACGACCACTTGTTTGATAGAGGAAAAATCTCAAAACAAATTGAAAGGCAACAAAGATGCACCTTCAACAACAGTTACTGTACTAGGTCGTCATCTTAAACGACGTAGTCACCAACGACCAGAAAAAAAGAAAACAAATTCAGAACAAATCCCTATTTTTTCTCTGTCTCGTTACAACATGCATGTACCATGAATATGAACTTGAAGGGGTGGAAATTTGCCAACTTGTATAACGTGATATTGCCTCAAATTTTTGGTTTGGTTTTTGCTTAAACGACTTATGTGTCATCCTGCAATTTTATTTTAATTTACATGAGATGTTTCCCCAAAATTACGAGACAATATTTACAAATCGTTAAACGAAACCCGTGAAATTATTCCGGGTAGAAAGTCAAACATTTATTATCCTTATTAGGCGACCGTTACCTTCTTGTTCCAATTTAGCTGGAAAATATACGGACGACATTAATGCGACAAGCGCTTGTATCCTGGGGCATTAACATTAGCAACATTCTGAGAATGCCGCCGTCACCCTTTCTCCATGTATCCCTACACCTTCGGGCGACAAGTGCTCTCGCGGGACTTGTTTTGGGGTTGTTGTGAAAAACACAGTTGAAAAAAGGATACCCGCGTCCTATCGTCGAAATTCTGTGGTACATTTTTCAAGCCCTGAGACTGAGCTTGAGTCAAGGGGCACAGGAAATGAATTTTCCATGGCGGGATGGCTGAATGCTTTGGCATATATATTTTCCCCGGGATTATGAGGAGAGCTTTCGCTTTTGTGCATTTTTTATGCTCCGGTTATGAGAAGCGTTTGTTCGGATTTTTTTTTCTTATATTTTATTATCGGTGGGGAGACTCTTTGAAAATTTAAACACAACCTCCCGTTCCTAGTCTTGCATTCTAATATCCATAGCTTGCGAGCTTCTTTACTGGGAAAAATTGATTCGAATGGTTAAAAAAAACGCTCTTGAAAGAACTTTTCGGTTCGTTTTTTGGTGACGTCTGACATTTGTAGATCATAAAGTTAGAGAAAGCGAGCTTTGTGATCTCAGAAAACATTTAGATGTGTCAGCCTTGTCTTCCTCGTCATTCAGTCAATCAAATATTCCTCAAAGAAGTTTTATACCAGTTTAGGAACTCAACATTAAAGTTTCTACGCTTTCTAGATTCAAGGGAGTATCATTACAATCAAAATTAACAAAAAACGCACACTCAAATCCTATTCAACCTATTGGGTATTATTTAAACCTTATTTTATATCTTCAGCATAAATTCCTTAGTTAGAGGTCAAATAAGTTATTCCCACTGAAAAAAAATTTTCATCGGATAATTCGTGCAGTAGAAAGTTGAAGAACAGTACGAATACGTAAAGTTACCTTTTGGGTAACAAAATTCCCCGGCAGTTTTCCGACGAATGATGAAACATTCATCGAAGATGGTTCCATTTAATTTGTTTGAAAGCAATTAAATTTTCTTTTTCACCACAGGTTTATCGTTGTCAATTAATCATAAAATAAGTCACAAATAAATTTTCAATCTCTTTCTCTAGTTAACTCTGCAACAAAAAATTTCCACAGATAAACTAGTCGATCAGTTGAAATAATTAATTTGTGCTGCGAAAGAAAATTCGATTCCGCCGGACGAACTGGATTCCATTCATAAAATGTATGCATACCTCAACGGAGAGATAGTGATCGAGACCGAGACTCCCTCCCTAGCCCAGACTAGACGCGAAGCGACACATGATGATGAACCATTCCAGCACAGAGGCTGGCACATATTGACGTATAGGTATGAACCTTTAAAATAAATATTATATTGACGTCACTAGTCGCCGGGCGTGAAAAAAAATCGAGAGAGAGAGAGACTCGATTAGCGGTTTAACTTCTTCTACTACGGGCGCTTTTTTTGTTTACCTTTTTTTCTCGGAACCTTGCCTTGGTCAAAAAAATTTTACACTTCGGATCTGCTAACTAAAATTGTTCGGGAGATTTATTTTCTGTAGCAATGGTACCGGTTTTGATGTTTGATGGAGCATTTCGGTTCTCGGATGATTCACCGGTAGCATTTCGAAATGGAATTTTTATTTGAAATTTTCTCGTATTTCTACCGAAATCATGATCAAATAACAAGGATTACTCAAAAGCTGTCATTATTGTACTTTTCACTCTGAATTTTTTACCATTGGCTGATGGTGTTTTACTCTCGACTCTTCAATATCAACTTAGAAAACTGTACTTCTGACTCTTGACTTTGGACCGTGGACTCGTATCTTTCAACTTTTGGCCTTTGACTTTCTACTCTTCACACTTGATTCTTGACCTTTTACTTTGACTTTTGACTCCTTATTCTTGATTCTTGATTCTTAACTCTTGGCTTTTGCCTCTCGGTCTTGACTCTTAAAGCTTTACTTTTGATTCTAATCATTGACTTGTCACTTTCTCAACTTTGACTCTTGAGCCTAAATTCTCGACTCTTGATTCTTGACTCTAAATTCTTGAATCGAGATTTTTGGCTCCTGACTTTCGACACTTAAACACCTTGATTTTCTTTTGACTCTTGATTCTAGAATCTTAATTATCAAATCTTGAATCATAACCCTTATCTTGGATGTTGTCTCGATTATTGACTTTTAACAGTTGATTCTTGTCTTTTTTTTGTTAACTTTTGTTTAACCCTTGATTCTCGATTCTTGACTCACGATTTTGGACTCTTGACTCTCAAATCTTGATTTTTGACTATTGAGATCTGACTCTTAAATATTTCTTGGTACTTGACTGTTAACTTTTGTTTTTAAACCTCGATTCTTGAATCTCGACTCTGAAAATCAATTTTCACTTTTTATTTGGAAACATAAACTCTCACTTTTGAATCTTCAAATTTGTCACCCTTGACTCTCAAATTACATTTCAAGATTCAAAATTCAGTAGAGTCAACAGTGAAAAAATTAGGAGACAGACGTTAAGTGTCCACTCTTGACTCTTGACTTATGAGTCTCGACTCTCGACTGGAATCTGGAATCACAAATTTAGAGTCAAGACTCCAATTAAAAAAAAAGTTGAGAGTTAGAAATGAAGATTGAAAGGCAAGCGTCAGGGGTCTAAAGTCGAGAACCAAAAGTCGAAAGTCAAGAATAGAGAGTGAGAAGTAAGAGTCAAAAGTCAAAACTATAAGTCACGAGTCCAAAGTGAAAAGTGAAGATTTAGGATCAAAAGTTAGAAAATGGGATTCAAAATTATCTACAATTAGGAGTCAAGAATAGAACAACGAGGGTACTCTTGACTCTTCAATATCAACTTAAAGCACTTGACTTCTGACTTCGGACCCTCGACTCTTATCTCTCAACGTGAAAGTGTTTCACTTTCACGTTGATTCTCCATTTTCGACTCGCGATTTTGGACTCTTGACTCTAAAATCTTGATTTTTAACTTTTGACCTCTGACTCTCATCTCTCATCTCTTGATTCTTGACTGTTAGTATTTGATTATTAACTTTAAGTCCTTGATTTTGGAATCTCGACTCTATGCTTATGAATCTTTATGTCACTTGAATTTTCCTTTTGATTTTTGAACATGAACTCTCAACTCTTGACTCATGAATCTTCAGATGTCAAGATTTCTGTTCGAAAGAGTCAACAGTAAAAAATTAAGAAACAAATATTAAGTGTCAAGAGTCAAAAGCCAGCAGTCAAGCGACAAGAATCAACTCAAGCAACCAAAAGTCCCATATTGACTTAATTGAAGGCTTTGAAATTTATAAATTGGTGACAAAAAAAAACAACTGCACAATTCCCTTGAATATGAACTGATACCTAGGACGAAATAGAGAGAATTTTTTGTTCATCTTACGATTTTTTGAAAGCTGAATTTAAAGACCACTGAAAGCTGAATAGAAGGTCATTTAGACTTGTTTTGGAACTTGAAAGTATCAATAAGAACTTGAATTTTTCAGCTGCAAAGAAATCAGAGAATAACAAACGCCATATCAGAAAGTCAGAAAGCCTGAGTTGATAGAATCTGGAACTCACTTATTCATAGACTCATAAACTAAGAAAGTCGGAAAGACAGATATTAGAACGTCAGGAAATCAGGAAACCAGCAAGTAAAAAGTCAAAATTGTAAAAATGTAGGAATGTAAAAATGTAAAAATGTAAATATAAAAATGTATAAATGTGAAAATGTTAAAAATGTGAAAATGTTAAAAATGTAATTATTTAAAAAGGCAAAAATGCAAAAATATAAATCTAATAATGTAAAAATAAATAGATGTAAAAACGTAAAAATGTAAAAATGTAAAAAAATAAAAATGTAAAAATGTAAAAATGTAAAAATGTAAAAGTGTAAAAATGTAAAAATGTAAAAATGAAGAAATGTATTAATGTTGAAATGTACAAATTTGAAAATGTAAAAAAATGTAAAAATGTCGAAATGTCAAAATGTAAAAATGTAAAAATGTAAAAATGTAAAAATGTAAAAATGTAAAAATGTAAAAATGTAAAAATGTAAAAATGTAAAAATGTAAAAATGTAAAAATGTAAAAATGTAAAAATGTAAAAATGTAAAAATGTAAAAATGTAAAAATGTAAAAATGTAAAAATGTAAAAATGTAAAAATGTAAAAATGTAAAAATGTAAAAATGTAAAAATGTAAAAATGTAAAAAAGTAAAAATGTAAAAATGTAAAAATGTAAAAATGTAAAAATGTAAAAATGTAAAATTGTAAAAATGTAAAAATGTAAAAATGTAAAAATGTTAAAATGTAAAAATGTAAAAATGTAAAAATGTAAAAATGTAAAAATGTAAAAATGTAAAAATGTAAAAATGTAAAAATGTAAAAATGTAAAAATGTAAAAATGTAAAAATGTAAAAATGTAAAAATGTAAAAATGTAAAAATGTAAAAATGTAAAAATGTAAAAATGTAAAAATGTAAAAATGTAAAAATGTAAAAATGTAAAAATGTAAAACTATAAAACTGTAAAGGGACCGTTCAAATATTACGTAACACAATTTTCGATCATTTTCAACCCCCCCTCCCCCTTACGTAACACATTCGTTTAAGATTTTCTATCCAGAATCCACTGACCGTAACAAACTGCTATACCCCCCCCCCCCCCCCTCCCCTTAACGCGTTACGTAATATTTGAATAGTCCCAAAAATGTAAAAATGTAAAAATGTAAAAATGTAAAAATGTAAAAATGTAAAAATGTAAAAATGTAAAAATGTAAAAATGTTAAAATGTTAAAATGTTAAAATGTAAAAATGTAAAAATGTAAAAATGTAAAAATGTAAAAATGTAAAAATGTAAAAATGTAAAAATGTAAAAATGTAAAAATGTAAAAATGTAAAAATGTAAAAATGTAAAAATGTAAAAATGTAAAAATGTAAAAATGTAAAAATGTAAAAATATAAAAATGTAAAAATGTAAAAATGTTTAAATGTAAAAATGTAAAAATAATAAAATATAAAAATGTTAAAATATAA
Source organism: Uranotaenia lowii (assembly GCF_029784155.1). NCBI lineage: Eukaryota > Metazoa > Arthropoda > Insecta > Diptera > Culicidae > Uranotaenia > Uranotaenia lowii. Next base: position 13,846,704 of record NC_073691.1, on the reverse strand, counting down.
AAATGTAAAAATGTAACAATGTAAAAATGTAAAAATGGTAAAAATGTAAAAATGTAGAGTTGTAAGAATGTAAAAATGTCAAAATGTCGAAATGTAAAAATTTAAAAATGTAAATATATAAATATGGAAAAATGTAAAAATATAAAAATTTTAAATCGTAAAAAGTAAAAATGTAAAAATGTAAAAATGTAAAAATGTAAAAATGTAAAAATGTAAAAATGTAAAAATGTAAAAATGTAAAAATGTAAAAATGTAAAAATGTAAAAATGTAAAAATGTTGAAATGTAAAAATGTAAAAATGTAAAAATTGTAAAAATGTAGAAATGTCAAAATATTTAAATGTTAAAATTTTAAAAATTTTGAAAATTTAAAATTGAAAAATGTAACAATGCAACAAGGTAACATGTAAAAATGTAAAAATATAAAAGTGTAAACATGTAAAACTGTAAACATGTAAAAATGTAAAAATGTAAAAATTTAAAAATGTAAAATGTAAAAATGAAAAAATATAAAATAGAAAAATGAAAAAATGTATTTTTTTTTGTTTTGATTATAGTCGTTTTATCACCTTTATGGCATTCACGACTTTGTATCAACGCTGCAGTTGGCGGACAGTTATTGAATAACTTATCCGGTACAACTATCGAACACAGTTGTATCGATGTAAAATAATAAATTTTAAAAAAATTCAAAAAGATTTTACTTTTGACAGACAAGTTTTTTTTTCCCGTAAGGCAGAACTGCGAAGAAGAACGAAAAAAATCGATTACATAGAGCGACGAATCAGGTTTATAAGGAGCCAAAGTTGACGCACATCCTGATAATGATGATTCCAGCCAACCATGACTCACAGGAGCAGCAACAGCAGCCATTTCCGATGACAGCAGAATTATGATGGTTTTCTGATGGATTTGGAGCTCGTTCGCTTCTTGTTGTTCGCATTTCAAATCGTAGAAATTTCTTTCGAACCTCTTCTCAGCCTATATTTGATTGCGTTGAAATAAGCGTGTAGAGCGATAAAAACAAAAATCGGTCAAGCTTTTCGCACACCTGTGTATTCATTCAAGCTCAACGTGGTAACTGACTGGAAGTGTGTGTGTATTTTCAGTAGACCGGCTTGATTTTTGACTTCAAAAGGTTAGATTTGACTGATACAAAATATTTCATAATATTTTTTTGAAATAAATAGATTGAAAGTTAGATTTTGCTGTTCCATTACATTAATTTTGAATAAAAAAAATAGAAATAGTACACAGTGTTGCCAAAACTTCAGAAATATTTGTGAAGCAATTTTTAATTTAAATTTTTTGCAGCAACTGGGGTTTTTGGAAAAAAAAAATTTAAAATATTAAACAGTGTTGCCAAAAATGTATATTTTTTTTAAGTCGTATTTTATCCATAAAGGCTTTTTTATGGTTTGCCAAAACTTAGTTCGAAGCCTAAAAAGGCTAAAATTTTCACGCTGAATCCAAACCGGTCTCATTCTAATACCTTTATTGAAAGCCAGCTAGAAGCCGTTGAAAGATTTTGGAATCCGAATGCTTACTACCGGTGCGGTGGCGAGACGTACGGAACGGACGATGATGGATCTCTGTTTTGAAATTTGATTCACGATTTCGACGACGGACGTCGAGAGCATTCGCAGGTGTAACAAATCAAATTCGTTGCTCCATACTCGGATTTCATTTGCATAGCGATTCGATTTCTTCGCTTTCGATCACACAACACAGGTTGATATTTATTGCTGCATTGGTTCAACATATTACCGCGCTCTTTCGAGGTATATTGCTTTGCGGATTTTTCCTCGGTTCTTAGTTTTATGATTATTGGATTTTGCAAATGTGGAACGATTAATTTTATTCGGGCCTTTCAATTCGAGCTATTCGGCCTGAATATTTGGGACTTTTTTGAAGGAGCCGCGTGTTCTATTTTGAGAAATTCCTTGATGGTTTTTGAAAATAAAATCTATCATACCTGTATTAAATAACATCCAACCTCAATGATCGCCATACGCCATACTCCAAATTTAATTTAAAGGCAAATTATAAAAAAAACTCAACTTTTGCAATTGATTAAATTGCCACGATGCTTTACTCTAAATAAATTTTCTCCTCCCATCCCACACATACACCCGAGGGAGAAGCCAATGGTTCTAATTTACCCCACTTCAAATTGGGTTAGTGCCAGTGCACTTCCTGAAATGGCGCGAAAAGGAACACTTTTCGAAACAATATTGTTGTGTTTTGCTCAACTTTTTTTTCTCATCAGTTATTATCATGACTATGTATTACTATGGGTTTGCTACCGAGCAACCGGATGAATGCACGTAAATCGATATTGTTTACATTGTTGGGCGTGCAAAAGGGCGGTGACGGGTGAGCAGAAGTAAATGAGAAAAAAAACTCGACCACTTACTAACCGAAACGACCATTAGAGTGCTTCAAAATTGGTTGGTAAATCACCGGTGTTTTCCAGATTTAATTTTAAACACTAACATAATTTTGGAGAAAATATGTACATTGGAAACATTTTTGATAGAAAAGTTTCGGAATTCATCCTTAGAATGTCAATATATTATGGGATGGTTAAAAATAAGTGAACCCTAGGGTAAACTAGGTTAAATGTAATGTTTACACTAGTAAAACTTTGAACAATTTGGAAGATCTTCTAAAACTAAAATGATTATGAGAAAGATGAAATGAAAGTAAGAAGACCATGAGAAGTATTTAATAGATTTTAATTGAATTTCGAAAATTACACTTTCAACTTGTTTCACCTGGAAGATCATTGATGTTTACCCATGTAGAAAAATATTTCACCCAAAAGAGTGTTGCATTTCCTTTTGAGTATTTACTGGCCTTGTCTCATTTAGTAAAAAAAATGATTTTTTTTTAAATATGAAATTAGATTGTACCAACTTAAACTACGACAATATGCAACCTGCCAACAATATCATCGCCATCTCTATCATCACTCTACCGATGGTTGTGATCAGTTGGACTTGCTGTGTGTGGAAATTTCATCAACGCCTCGACCCACCCTTTTTTAACAGAGGAAGGAAGAAAGATAGGTAGGTATTTGTTTTGGTGTCTAATGACTGCCAGTAGTTTGACGTGGGCACAACAAAATGACATTAACACGAATAGCGTAGAACTTTATCCTGCAGCTTTCATAATGTTTGGACAGGCAACAACAACAAATGCAACAAACTATCGAACTGTGCATTTCTTATGGTTTCTTTTGGTGTGGTCACTTGACTCGATTCCATGACTGGACAAATGGTTGGTTTCGAGTGAACAACTGTGTAACTAAATATACCATAAAGAGAAATGTACCTACGGCTACGTGTATCTTACGCTCAGGAATGCACTTGCCAGGAATGCGTATCACTCACCATCATCATATGATTGCACACGCCATTTACAGTCGCTTGAAATTATCTGACCTAGATCCTAGAGCGAACGATTTATCTGCATCTGGGGTACTTAGTCATTGGATGTGCATCGTCAACTTTTTATGGGGTTGCATCTCGAAGTTCTGAGTTTATCTTATTGGAAACGTTTTTGATTGACAACGACTAAATCGAATTCTGAAGGTCCTTTCAAGGACTGTTTTATTTTCAGAAAACTCTTAAGACACCTAAACGACAGAAAAGTACCGAATGTTAAGGCCAATTATAATGATGTTACGGTCAAAAACGATTTGAGCTAAACACGCCATCTCTTTATGCTTAAGGCTGCCGGTATTTTGAAAATAATGAAAATTGTTAGACGTCTTCGTTCAATATAGTAAAAATTTATCAAAAAATGTAAACATTTCCTACAGATTTCTACTCTCGTTCTAAAAAGTCAAATAAGCTAAAAATATCAAATCTTTGCAAAAAATTTAAATTGAAATATGGGAGAGATTAGTAAATATCATTAAATTGAGAGAGATTTACTAAAATTCAACAATTTTGACTAAATCAAAGCAATCGCAAATTCCCTTTAATTCAACCAAAGTAACAATATTTCGATTACTTTGATTCCGTAGTATAATTCAACCAAGTTGACACACATATTAGAGAACAGGTGGTAATGACGGGTATGTTTTTCTCAGCAGCAAAATTTAAAATAGATAAAATTTTCAAAAATTAACGTTAAAAGTGAAGTGAATCGAATTGTGTGGACCTGAATTTTACGGATTGGATAACGTACCTGCATTGAAATGGAACATGGCCGGAAGAGCTTTCCGGAGAAGCTTAATTCAAAATCATGGCAGATTCAGCAGTTAATCGCTTACAAGTTTCCTCTGGATGTATCCCAGTCCCATTTGGCGCAGTAATGGTCGTTTTATGGTGAGATCTGTCCATTTAAATAAGGTTCATTTCTAAGAAGTGTTGAATACTTTTGTTAGTTTAAACTACATCACTTTTCCTTATTCATCAATACTATCTACCAAGTAGGATTTCCAATAAAACGAATAACCTTTCCCTTTCCTGTCTGAAAAAGCATCTTTATATGTAGGGTCGTATGAGTTCTCTGCATCTGAAAAGTTGATTTAGCTGTTCAGACTATCCCTATATGATTACATTGACTTGCCACGGTGTGCATTGTGGTACCACACTGATTCTCAATAACAACACTTGAAATGAGTATTGAATCCAGGTACTCATTTTGGCATCTTGTGTTGGGCTTGATTATTAGTTGTACCTCGTGTATCAGCCAATGCTAGATGTGTGTAGTCACCCTATGCTATGCTAAGTTGACACACATATTAGAGAACAATTTTGACAATTTGGCACCATTTTCAAGATTTAGGAAAATGAAAAAAAAAAAATAAAATTTCGAGCTGTCCACAGTGGAAATACAGACCCCAACTAAAAATCACAAAAAAAAACAACTTAAAAATTATGAAGAATGACAAAAACAACAAATATGACGAAACAAAACAAGCATTATGAACTAAACAACAACAGAGCAAAGTGCATCCAAAACATGATAATAAATTAATAGAAAATAACTAAAAATGGTCGGAAATTCACTAAAAATAACGTTGATGAAAATAATAATAGTTATTTAAAAAAAAAAGAGAAAAAAATCTTTCGATTTTGGCAACACAAAATGTTTGAGCATGTAGCCAAAATCGAACGGGATCTGTACATACAAAAGACTAAAATGAGAAAAAATAATAAAACCCGATTTAATACACTTAACAGTGGATTGGAGGCTTTCTTACAGAGTGTAAATTATCTTTGGAAACATATGACACAATGATGGATACCTTAAACCTGAATTATATATGATTAATCTATGAAAAAGATAATGATCAAGGAAAATCGATAGCAAAAATTACCACACTCAATATTAAAAAAAGGTGGCCAGTACGTTTTTTTGGGGGATAAGCGAACTGATATTTAACGAATTCATTTACTATCAAAATATTTCAAACTGTTTAAGTTTGAGAGCAACATTTCTCGACGCTCACTAGTGGTCAAGGGGTTATCCGCCTGAACTTTCATGATAGATGGCGTGTGATCGATTCTCGGCTGTTTGATGAACTTTTTTGTCAAATTATCGATCACCACTGTAATAATTTTAGCGATTGCTGGCTACTGCTGCTGAGCAAATGACTACCTTTTTTGGAGCCTATACATAAGCATGATATTTATTATGCAATAGAACAATTTTAAACATTTTTTTTTAAGATATGACCTACAGGAAAAAAATCCAATTTTTTGATACTAAATTCATCAAAATCGTGAAACCTAGAATAGGAGTTAATGTGGTAAGAACGTTTTAATGGAACATACAAATCCACGGACATCTTCGTAACTCGTCGAGCTGAGTCGATTGGTATATATAAAGTGGGGTCTTGGACCCTTAATTAATGATATCCCCAACTGACCATTCGCTATGCCTTTCTGTAAGAAAGCCAAAACATATTGTAGAATGAGAAAAATAGCAAATATGACTTTAAAAAAAACCAACATTATAAACAAAAAAAAACTGCTAAATGGATCAAAAACATATATACTGAAAATTATGTTAACGAAAATAATAAAAGTTTTTATGAAGGAATAAATGAAAAAAAAAGTTGAGGGGAAAAACCGTTTGGTTTTGGCAACATCCGATTTTGGCAACACAAAATGTTCGGGCATGTTGCCAAAATCGAATGAGGTCTGTAATTAAGAAAAAGATTTTACAAAAAAAATTCCAGCATGCCAAAATTGTCGAAGGTTCTTAAAACAATCAAAATAGATAAAATCTTTACAAAAATGCTTAAACCTAATGGTTTGAATAATTTGAACAATTTCGGATATTTTTGCACAAATTAAGTCAAATTCACAATTGACAATAGAAGACAGTTTTCGAAAGTTTAACAACAATTATTTAGGACAGTTTTTTTTAGTTTAATTTATTTAAAAAAGCTAATATACAATAATTATCCAGCCTGACATCCTAAGCTAATCTTTCTCTTTCCACATACATTTAAAAGCAATTCAAACGATCTTCAAATTCTTTTTCATAAACTTCTTGATTCTCCCATCTCAACTTGCGTATTTATCTTTTTAATTGATACTATGAAGCATTCGGGAAAAAAATTAAGCAATGTGTCATTGCTTTGCTAGAAAACCACAGAGAAGCTTTTTCGTTCTTATTATTCGAGTCCACTTCTTTTAAGAGAAGATCCTCTAAATTATAAACTTTTAATTCACATATTTTCCAGATCATTTCTTTTATCCAATCCAACACTTTTTTAGCAAGCCTGTGTGTGATAATTATTATCTGCAATGGAGCACCTTAGACAATTACCATTAACCGAATTTCTAACACCATGAGCAAAAAGCTTCTCTCAATTTGGTACAATATCGTTAAAGAACAAAAAATCCTAGTTCAGTCCTCAGATGATGAATATTTTTGGAGACAATTTTTCCAAATTATATCTTAGTATAATATGATCTAACTTTACTTTTGGGACAATATTTTTTCTATTTAGTATATCTGTATATATCTGAGCGCATTCGACTAAATCTGGGTTTATAACTACTTTATAACTATACTTTTATTTACTTCAATAATGTTTCTAAAAGAAAAAGGAAGTAGGGAAGATAAGGGCATAACGAGCACCCAGGGCATAATGAGCACTCTTTTTTCTAAAAAAGTACGTATTTTTTAAAAAAAATTATGTGAGGATTTGTTTCGTACTATCTATAGTATTAATTTTTCATCAAAAAAGAAATATCCTTTTCATCTTTACAGAAATATAAAAAAATAACCAGCTAGGTTCTCAAGTGATGAAAATATTATAATTTTTGAGCACCACCAAATAAGCTTTTATGACCTTTAAATCATCTTGATCTGAAATGTACGCACTGCAACATGATTTACACATTGTTTCTCAATTTTCACTATCATAAAAATTTTGATTTTTTACTTTAATCAATTTTAAACCGCGTTTTTACTTAAATTTGTTGACTCGGGGCGATCAGAGCACAATCAATCAGGGCACGATGAACGCCTCTTCGACACCTTACCAATAGGCCAAATCGTCAGATGAAACAAGTCAAGCTGTAGCTCTATTATTCAGTTGACTTCATCGAGTCGAATTCGCTGCTAGATTCCCCGCCAGAAAACGTTCATCGTGTCCCGATTAATGTTGCTTATACTGCCCCAGGAGGGTTCTCATTATGCCCCTACAGTGACTGGTTTTCAGCTTTCGGCAAAAAATTTTAAAATGCATCTACTTTTTCAAGTTTCATCCAATTAGGCAATAGACTATTTGAGTGTCTGAAAACGAAACAATGATGTTATTCACATATTATAGCTGTTCTCTATAGTTAAATAAGCGTTTTCCTTAAGGTGGCCGTTATGCCCTTATCTCCCCACATGGGGTTTAGGATAACTTAGAATGCAACTTTTTGTCATTATGTTGTTTGTATTTTTAGTCTTTAAATTTTTCGCAAATAAAGCCATTATTTAAGATTTATGATTTACAAGACTCAAATCTCCATCAGTACAGCTTAAATATAATTGATCCCTATTTACCTTAAAAATTTATCCAGGCCACAAAAATTTTCCGACTTCTTCCGATTCATGTTAATAGAAAATATACTTTATATTTTTGATATTTCGATCATAATTTAAATTAATAATATCCAAAATTTTACTGCAAAATTCAACACCTAAAATTTTCAAAGAGTTAACTTCCTTAATCAGTTGGGGTTCTAGATAGCATTTTTTTTTGTTTCGATTATAGTCGTTTTACCATCATTATGGCATTCGCGACTTTTTCAACGTTACAGTTGGCGGATCGTTATTGAAAAACTTATCCGGTACAACTGTGTTCGATGTTTACTCTTGGGCTCGAACTTGCGGACATCTGCTCAGGAGGCAATAGACTTGCCAACTGAGCTATATCACAAGCCCAATACTAGATAGCATTTGTTTAATCTATAAAATATTGATTTTTTTTTTAAATTGATTTTAATCCTACCTAAAGTTTCAAAATTTTCAAAACAGCAATTTGGCAAGTCAAATTCATCATCATTTTTTTTTTTAAATGTTGATATCGTCAGCATAGGCATAGTTTTATCAAACTTATTATATATCAAAATTCCAGAAATTTCTTTGTCAATTTCCCTGCTAAGAAAAATTGACAAAGAATATATAAAATATATAAAACGAATAGAAGCATACTCAAGAGGCATTCTTGTCGAACAGAACACTTGGTTCTAAATTCATTAGTCATAAATCCGTAAAATAAATTTTTTGATGAAGCTTCTTAGCTTTAGATAATTTCGATTTTTTTCAATTTTTTTTCTATTTCGAGCAATTCCGTTCATTACAAGCTATTTGTAAGCTTAGTCAGCACGTATGTTTACCATATTTTTTTCCTTCTCGCCGAGTGATTTTAGTGGGACATTAGTAAGTAACCATATGAGAAAAAACGAAAATACACAAGACAAATTATTATAATTACTAAAAACAGTTAGATCTACCAAATCAAGCATCGAGTATGACCAATTTAGCATTACGCGTTAGCGTGCCATCGTGCTTGAATTGTTAGCTTTCAACTATTTTTGGTACGTTTTGACTTATTTATCTTTTGAATTTTGATGACTTTATTTCTTTTTTTTTCATGAATAACTTTGAAGCATTTAATTTCAAGTCATTTGGCATCAACATTAAAATTCCAATTTTCCTATTTCTTTAAGTCCTCCCTTTGGTATTTTTTGAGGGTCAAAAACTCGAAACCTTGAGCGCTTTGGGACACTCTTAAATAAAGTCCAATCCAATTGAGCTGAAATTTTGCACAGGTCAGTTTTTGAGTGATTCTACAAAATGTATACGGTCGGTTTTCAAAATTCGAAATTACTCTTTTTGCCGCCTGCCTACTGTACATTCGACTGAGTCAATTCGGGGTCTTTTTTTAATTTCTTAAACCCTGGGGTCTGTCTTCAAAGATTTGTCCTCATCCATGACTTTTTTACAGAATGTTCAAGAAACGTTCATATGAGTAAATTTTGATTTTTAGGTTTGTATGGGAAAATTCAATATTATGTTCAAAAAAATCAATATCATTTTAATTTTTTTGCCAATTTATAAATTCTTTGAAGGAAATTTCCCACTAAGCAACTTTGTTCAAGACCGTAACTTTGTATATAATGAGGCAAAAAGTTATTATTTGTGAAATAGGGGTAACTCTAATGGTATTGAAAAATAAAAATTACTTCACCGCTCATTTCAACACCTTCATCTGACTCTAATCTTCTATCTTCTGTGCGGAAAAAATTGATGAAAACCTCGTTTGATTTTGGCACGGTTTGATTCGGCAACACAAAGTTGTGCGAAAAGGGCCATTTTAAATTTGAAACGTAATATCAGTGATAATCAAAACTTGCAAAATAGTTGATGGTCAGAATTTTCATGAAGACATTCCGTTACCTCTACAAAAAAGATGTAGGCTATATATTAGGTAGGTACTTGTATTATTAATATAGGTACATTTTTATTTTTTTCCCTTGGGCAGTGTTAGCCGCCTGAAGTTAAACTTCTCTCAGGCCTCTTCTCCAACAGGCGTAAAGACCTGTCAAAACAATTTCAACAATTAATTTACAATATTATTCCACAATATGTAAGAACACTTCAGTGAGCGAGATGACGCTCTGTGATGAAGTGCTTAGCACTAAAGCTAAACGAGAGTTAACATATGTATTAAAGGTCACAAATAAACTAAAAAGGGAAAATGTTTTATTTTTATCAGCTTTTTTCGGTAATTACTGGATTAAATTCTACAATTTTATCATTTTTGAGTTTCTTCAAATTTTAGGTTTATTTTTTTAGAACAGAGGCTAAGTTAAAACATTTTTCCAGTTACTCTGGAGCATACCAAATCACCGAAATATATGCACAGGTCAACTCTGTCAAAAATTCCTGATTTTTTGAGGATTTCCTGACTTTTTCCGATGAATTTTTAATCCCGACTTTCCCGAATGAGTAGCCACCCAATTCATAAAAGCTTAAGTTTGTTGTATTCTTGATGTTAATCCGAATAAGAAACAAAATCCACCCACAATTTTTTTTGTTTTGGACTTCTTAACTAATATTTTATTAAATTCAAAATATTACATCAAAAAGTTCAAAAGCTTGTTTGAGTTAGAAAAAAATTTGAGCTTGTTAATTCATAACATACTTTCACCCTCAAAATCCATTTCTAAGATCTTTTATTTAGATGCATTTAACCCGCTATGTCGCATTTAGGAGTAGTTTCTTCTACTTAGTTTGTAATTTCATTACTTACAGATGAGAAAAAACTAACTCTTATTTGACAAAATTTGAAAAAAATTTAAAGATAATTGTTAAAGTTCAATGTTTTCAATTCTGTTAAGGTTTGTTTAGTTCTAGATAAGAAGTGCAAATTTGTACCAAACATTCTACATAATGAGTACGATATTGGAATTCCGAACATTTCGAACATTTTTCAGGTCTGGAATATGAGCTCTAAAATAAAAGTTTTAAGTTTCAATGTTTTTTTTTATTTTTTAGTTTCGAAGTTTCAGTTCCAAACGTTGAGTTCTATTTTATGATTTCTGCTTTCGGTTACTCTTATATTGAATGCTGGATTCTAAATCTGAGTTATAAGTTCTAAGTTGAGTTGTGTGTTCAACTTTCTTAGTTCTGAGTTCTAGCTCTTGAGCTTTTAGTTCTCAAATCTATGCTCTGAGTTTGAATTTCAGTTACGAGTTTTGAGTTTCTAGTTGTGGTAAGTTGTTTGTAGCACTTATTTTGAATTTTCGTTTTGAGTTTTGATTTCCGCAATCAGAACTGTAAATTCTGTATTCATTTGTTCAGTTCCAAACCCAAAGCCAATGTTTATATTTTGAGGGATAAGAATATTATATCATATATTGAAGGGATAAGAAATAATTATACATTAGAGCCGACTAAAATTCGTTCAAAATCATTTTAAAATAGTTTGGTATGTATGTATTGAGATCAAGTATCGCTCCAACTACAAATGCCTGGCTCGATCATCGAATCGTTTCCAAGAAATATTCTCACCACCCAAATAACTCCTATCGATTACATCGAGACAGAAGTCTGGAAACACAATCAAAAATACTTGCCCTGGTGATGGCGACGATGATATTTCCGGCGCTTTAATTTTCTGCCTGCCCACACAACAAACATAATCGAATCAAAATCGCGAGAACGCCAAAATCACGCAATCCAAAAATCCGAAAAATCCCCATAATTCCGAGATGAAAAATAAGGGAGAGAGATCCAAAGAAAAACCTCGACTCTTAGTGCTAAATCGTGATGAAAATCCAATCAAGCGGAAAGCGGGCCCATTTCATTCCGGTTTCAACAACAATAACAATCGAAGAAAGAAAACCACCAATCACAAGAAAGAGGAGAAAACGAAAAAAAAAAAGATTTCCATCAAATCCAATCTACACTTTTGTGGAAAATGCTCGGCGGCTTTATCAGCCACTCGAGAAAATTCAATCTTATTCAGCCCAGAATCCTCAATCAGCCAGCATTTCCATTTTTTTTTGAGGTTATGTTCCGCCCTGCTGCTAGATAACGAAAATTGGAACCTATCCACTTACCGTGAAATGTTCCGCCGAGTTGTAGTCCTCGTCGAGGTAGACCCGGATCCGATTGTAATCTGCCAGCTCGGCCGATTCGCACAGATTCTTGATGAACTCCTGCACGTACTCCATCGATTTTTCGTACGTCTTGCCGCCGACTTCCTGCAGGTGCAGGGCGATAAAGGCGGGCCGCTGGGTGGCCACGTGCCTCAGAAACTCTTTGATCCATATCTGGAGCAGCCGGGAGGGCTAGAAAGGAATGGGAAGAAAGCAAAAAAAAAAGATTAAATTATTACCGGTAGAATTGAAGATTATCCCGAAAGATCTCTCGGGAATAAATTTAACCAAAAGCGCATAAATAGTTAAATTCAGCAAAAGGTCGCGGGAGGTAACTCGTAGAACGGGATTTACGGCAATGATATTTATGTAAGAATTATTGCACATTACCTAACAATTGAATCACGGTCACAAATTTTTATGACGCTCTTCCAGTTACGCATTGTTCGGTCATGTTATGGGATAATCCCTGGACGCGCCATATGCGAAAGAGCCTATTTGTACAAAATCTCATTAATTTAATCTAAGAAGTAACAAAAGAGCTGAATTTAAGAATTTTACTTTTATTCCAGCATAATAAAATTCACTTTAGAAATCATGTAAACTGTTTAATGTTCTTGCAATAATTGCAATGAAATAAATCTAAATTAAACTCGTCAAAGGATTCATTTGAAATTATGATTCGACAGTAATACGCCTTTATTGTTTATGAATGAAAGTTTGATACCTGTTCAACGTGAAAGAATATTAATTGTTGTTTAACCAAAATACAATCTCTATCATCCTTACGTTGAAGTAAAATAAACTCTCACATTACCGCTTTTTCAACTTTATTAACGAAGATGCCGTTACAGTGATACTTGCCTTGCAAAAATCATTTTACTTTTTTCAAATGTTATTCCTTATTCTGTCTATATTAAATTTTTCTTAACATGTATTTTGTGCTAGTTTCGTTTTCTTTATTTTGCTATTTTTTGCCTTATAATCTTTTGCTTTTTATTGTTTGCTTCTAGTTTTGTTACATAAGTCAAGCTTTTCTTGATTTTTTTTTTATTTCAATTCAATTTAATTTTGAACTTAGTTTTTTTCTGTGTTTTTGCTCTTCTCATATTTTTAATTATTTTTATTACAATTTCGAGGGTGATGCAAATTATTAGAGACACATGAGATATCAAAGAAAGAACGAAAATAAGCCGTAAATATCATGATCTTATTCGAAAAAAAAAATACAACGGCTCACCGACAGGACTTGACCCCGCCCTTTTCGTTTCAATCTAACGCCGCGTTAGTTAATTACACCACGGTGAACGTGACCAAAGAAATTCCAGTATGCGTACATGTCGAGCTCCATCAGTCGATTGCTGGATCTTCTATCGGTACAGTCCATGTATGTATATTTCGAATGTGCTCTTTGCTCACTATTGCTCGCTCTGTTGTTTCTCTATCACTACCCATCGAATCGGGATTTTAGCCGAGCTCGCACATTTTTCATTAGTTTTCCAGTTTTCAAAAAGTATTATTTTTTTCTTTTTTTTTTCATGTTACATTACTTTTTTCTATCCTAAAAAAATTAAATATTTCTCCATTTTTTGTAATTGTTCCTTCAATTTTTTCTAAAATTATTTCCCATTGTTCTCTCCTTTTTTTTCAATTAATTGTCGATTTTTTTTTAAATTTTCTCATTTATTTTATTTATTTCTCCATTTTAACAACAAACCAAAAGGGAACGATTTTGATTTTTCCTCTACCTTTTCTAATTTATATCTATCTCTATATTTATTTTTCAATACCTATTTTTTACTTTTTCGTTAATTTTCTCTACATTATTTTTGTAGGCCCGAATGACCAGAGGAGTTGAAATGTAATAGAAGTCTACATTGGTTAATTTTCATTTTTTAAATTATTTATTTTAATTTCTCGACTTTTTTCTTGTTTCAGTATGTTTTCTCTAAATTGTGTTACAAGCTTTTTTTCTACCATTTTTTTCTTATTTTTTACTTTCATTTTTTTATTTGTTTTAATTTTTTTTCCTTTTTTATTTTTTTTCTATTTATAAGAAGAGAAATCACCGTGAATTTGTTTTATGAAATTAATTTGCGGCTTTATCGGCGAGGGTTAAAGAGTTGAAATGAAAGACGGATAGAAGATCAGAAGAAAATTTTAAGGTGGTAAAAAGAGCGAAGAGCATTTGGAATAGAAGCTTGACCACATACTAAATTCTTTGTCCCGCACCAATGAAATGTATTGAAGAAGTAGTACCCAATAGAGGAGGCACTACATTTTTCGATACAGTTAAATATGGATGGTTCGACCGCCATGTGAGCGCACATGTGTCGAACGGTCCGTTCGTACCTCTATTGGGTACTACTTCTTCAATACACTTAATTGTGGTCAAGCTTCTATTCCAAATGCTCTTCGCTGTTTTCACCACCTTAAAATTTTATTCTGATCTTCTATCCGTCTTTCATTTCAACTCTTTAACCCTCACCGATAAAGCTGCAAATTAATTTCAATTTTTTTATTTTTAAATTTTGTTTTAATTTTTAAAATTTTTTTTAAAATTTATATTTTTTTTTATTTCAATTCATAACTTTTATTTTTTTTTTCAACTTTCATTAATTCTTTTCAATTATTTTATTTTTATCCATTTTTTTAAAAACTATTTTTTATTTTCTATTTTTTAAAAAAAAATTTTATATATTTTTTCAATTTTTTATTTTTAACTTTTTTTTATTTTTTTATATTTTTTCAATTTTTTATTTTTAACTTTTTTTTTATTTTTTACTTTTTTAATGTTTTTTTTTTTTAATTTCTTTTTTGTGTTATCTTTTCATATTGTTTTATTCTTTTCTATTTTTTTATTGATTTATTTTTTTCAATTTTTTAGCAATTTTTTAATTTTTTCTCATTTATAATTTAAATTTTTTTCAATTTTTTTTTATTTATTTTTAATTTTTTTATATTTATCGAATTTTGTTATTATTTTTCAATTTTTTATTTTTTTCAATTTTTAATTTTTTTTAATTTTATTTTTATTTTTTCAATTTTTTTATTTATATCAATTTATTTATTTGTTTTCAATTTTTTTTATTTTTTTCGATTTTTTTATTTTTTTTTTTTCATTTTTTTTATTTTTTTCCAATTTTTAAAATTTTTTTTTTTTTATTTTTTATTTATTTTAATTTTTTTTTATTTTTTTCCATTTTTTTTCAATTTTTTTTTATTTATGTTCAATTTTTTTTCCATTTTTTTTAGTTTTTTTATTATTTTCATTTTTTTATTTTTTTCCAATTTTTTTTATTTTTTTCCATTTTTTTTTCATTTTTTTTTTTCATTTTTTTTTTTTATTTTTTCCATTTTTTTTATGTTTTTTCAATTTTTTTCTTTTTTCCTTTTTTTAAATTTTTAAATTTTTACTTCTTTTTTTTATTTTTTTTTACCTTTTTTCCATTTTTTTTAATTTTTGTTTATTAACTTGTTTTAAGTTGAAGCCATATTTTTTTCTTTTATTAATTTGTTATAGATTTTTTTATCTTTGTTATTTTTTTATGCATATATTTTTTATTTATTTCTTCTTGTATCTTCTGTATTTTTCTATTGTTTTCTATTATTTTTTTTATTTGTTTCTGATTTTTGATTTCTTTGAATTCTCATTTTTCAATTTTTTAATTTCATTTTTTTAATTTGTTTTAATTTAAATTTTTTCAATATTTTACAATTGTAGGTCATCATTTTCTTTTAAATTTATTAATTCTTTCATATTTTTTTCACAATTTTTCTTCCAATTACTGAAAGTATTATATTGCACATTTTTCTTTCTTTTATGTAAGACTTTTTTTCATTAATTTATTCCATCATTTCCATTATTTTCTTGTTTTCATTATTTTTTTCAATTTTTTTTTATTTATATTTTATCCACTTTTTCCATTGATGGTTTTACACATTTTTTATTTATTTTTTTACCCGTTTTTTCACATTTTTTTTGGATTTTTACTATTTTTTTTTTTAAATTTATTCCATGATTTTCTCATTTTTTTTAATAGGGCTTGTGATATAGCTTAGTTGGCAAGTCAAATGCCTCCTGAGCGAATATCCGCGAGTTCGAGCCCAAGAGTAAACATTGAGCATAGTTGTACCAGATAAGTTTTTCAAAAACTGTCCGCCAACGGCAACGTTGATATGAAGTCGCGAATGCAATAAAGATGGTAAAACGACTATAATCATAACAAAAGAAATCATTTTTTTCCTATTTATTTTTATCGTTTTTCTTATGTTTTGGTTTATACTTCATTTTTTTATCATTGTTTTTTTCTTATTTTCTTATTCATTTCATCTCTAGCTTTGTTTGTTTGGCTCCTATATTTTTTTTGGTTCTATTTGGGATATAATTTTTATCCACATACAGTTTGCTATTAATTAATTTATTTTTTAAATTTGAATGTTTTTCTCGATTAGATTTTTGGGTTCTTTTTATTTTTATTATATTTTTGTAAATTTAGATTCTCCTTTTACTTTTAAAGGTTCTTTTTCTGTTCTCTTAATTCGTTTGAATTTTTTTTTTCATTTATAGTATTTTTTTCAATTTTTGTTTTTTTTTACTATTTTGCAACTTTTTTCAACAATTCTTATATTTCATTTGGTTTTGTTAACATGTTTTTTAATTCCTATTCAATTTCTTTGTATATAAGGTATATGTACTATTTTTGCCTCCATAATTTTTCATTTATATGGCTGACCGGGGGAAGCAAAATGCGTTTTTACCAAAAACGAGTTCCCGGGCCAAATTTTGTTCGTTTTGTTGACCCAAAAAATGACCTGTTGAAAATTTGAGACTAACTTGAATTTTAATGTCATTTTTTGTAGAAATCAAATTTTCCATTTTCCTTATTTCACGTAGAAAGAGAGTGACAAATAGCCTTTTTCGAATTTGAAACCAACATTTCAAAAATTCTGTCTTTCTCTTCAACTAAATTAAAGTGAACGACAAAATTTTCGCAGACTTTTAAAATAGGATTAAGCTATAGGTACGTGGGTTTTGATTTGATTGATTACATGGAAGAACACGAAAATTTATTCAGAGAATGTCTCTTGTATAATATCTGTATCTCATAAGATGCAAAAAATTCTTATACATTGAGCTTACTGAAAATTTACTAATAACAACCTTGCCGAGCACCAAAAAGAGGTTCATTCAATGCTCAGAAGATTGAATATATTTACATGAATGTTTCTTTTATGGACAATAAAAATATTTCGAGAGTTACTAAATACCGTCAAACGGGGCATCATGCAAAAGCAGGATTAGATGCAACATTTTTATACAGCAACACTCATTTAATTTTTATTTCAATATACTATAATAAAGTTATCATTGAATGATTACAATTTGATGATGACATAGTTTTTAACATCGTGAAAGAGTTTTTTAAAGTTTTCGATTCTTATAAAAAATTTAAACAATCGTGCAATAAATGTACAATTTTTTACATTTTTCGATGCCGTAAAAAACTTTACCTAGTATGACAGATTGGCTTAATGGTTTCACCTACAAACTTTATGTTGCTTTCATTATTCTATACTAACACTGTTGGGGCATAAATTTTTTTCGGACCATCACCAATTTTTTTTAAATAAATGTTTTTATAATCCATTTAGCTGTCTGGGGCAAAATGCAACAAAATGCAATCAGAACTAAATCTCATAAATCTCGTTTCCATATGCTGGGATATGATTGTTTTGCATTATGCGTTTGTTAACATTAAAATTTCATCCATCCAAAGATTTATTTTCATGATTTAAGCTAAAAGAATATTTTGAAGTATTTTTTACCCCTAAATGTATGCAACAGAATAACACCTATTTCTTTAAAAAAAATTGACAGAAAAAGTGTTAAATTTAATCCGAACAAAACCAAAAATTACTGCAAATGGTGCTTTATGCATTATGACAACACAAATCTATCCAAAACTTTAAATTTTCAGAAGTTTTCATTTGATTTTTCATTAATTACAGAGTTTGTTGCAACTTACCCCTTTTTCTTAGTAGGGTGAAAATCGCATGTTTTTGTAAATTAAAAAATAACTGGTAAGAACAATAATTTTTCTGACTACGCCAGTTTGGTGTCCCATCAACCTTAAAACTTTTGATGTACAAGAGGTATGATTATCTGTAAGCAATAAGATTTTAGAAGCCATTGAAGTTGAAAAGTGTTGCATGTTGCCCCATTTGACGGTACCTAGAAGTTCAGCTTTCTGAAGCCAGCGTTTGCAGAAATTCAACTTGAACTGGGTTTATTATACCCAAGTAACACCGATAGTTTTATTGAACTCCTCAAGCCTCTTATAAACCTTAAACATTATCAAGTAGCCTGCTATAAAACTTTGAATGTTACTTGGGATATGTAACTTTTGGTTACTTGGGTATTCACTTTTGCTTAAAAAATTTCTAATAGATACGAACGTTCTATCGTATTGTATGGAATCCCTCTATCCCACTTTTGAAAATTGTATGGGTCATTCAATACGATAATCCACATCGAACTTGGAAATTTCTGCCCTCCCAACGTAGCGCGCCGGGCGGCAATCGAAGAGGTATTTTTCGGATGACGTTCGCTCGCCGTTTTCGCGGCATCCGAGAATTATAAGCGCATAAATCAGCTGCTGGCTGAGCTCTGGACTGGTACGGATGGAGTTATACAAACAAAACCGATCTACTATAGACGTAGATAGGCAAGTACATATAGGTACGTAGTAGGTATTCAGATATGGAACCGGACTGGGCAAATTAAAGAAGGAGCAAAGCGAAACCGATACAGCACACGCCAATCGAATAAATTTGATCGGCTTGAATCCGTCGGTCGGCTCACCGCGAACGAGACATGGATGACGGTTATGGATATAGAGAGAGAAACTTGGTCCGAGTTACTACTTTCTGTCGCCTGGTGCGTGACCTGTTAATAGGTTCGCTATTGGTTTCATGTTTGATTGATATGACGAGAATTGATATGCGACTCTGAGAGATTATACAACGGAATCGCTAGGGAAACAAATCAAAGATAACTTTTTCTTTGGTCAATTTGGGGACATGTTTGATTGATCCTTAAGTGGTGTACTTTATTATTGATTCCGGTTATAATTTGATTCGGATTTAGTTCAATTGGCTAGGAGATAAATTTTGAGTACGTTGCTATATTATAGCAAGAAGTCTTACAACTGAAATAACTCTCGGATTTTTCACTGGAAAGTCCAAATATTTTAGATCATATAGCTTGCGAATGGTACAAAAAAAATCATTCCATCAATCTATAGTGTCTATCAATATTATCGTTATCAGGGAGGAAACAGAAGCTTATTATACAAACAGGACCCAAATGCTGTATGTCACTGTCACTTTTTCTTAGAGCTAAGTATACTGATATTGATTGAATCAGTTCAACATCAATGATTCATGGATCTCAACAAAAAAATGAGAATAGAATCGTATCAATTTTGATTTATTAGAGTCCTAAATGCTGTTCTAAAACATTTTGTACATTCAGGTTTAGTAACCTTGATTTTAATATTTCCAGTCGTGTTTGTGATCCGTTGAACCAGAATTTATTTATCTCTTTTATGACCGTTTTTTGTACCTTTATGTCATGACTCTTAGGCCTTAATACTTTTGACTTGAAGACCTTTGACCTGAAGACTTTTAGGCTGAAGATCTTTGGCCTGAAGACTGTCATGGTATGACGATCTTGGACCTGAAGATCTTTAGCATAAAGACTGTTGATCTGAAGACATATGAGAGCTGGCTTATATTTCGGTTGGCTTGAAGTCCTTTGCCCGCGCACCTTTTGCCTGAATAGATTAGACCTGAAGACCTTTGGCCTGAAGACTGTTTGCCTTAATGCTTTTCATTTGACGACCTTAAGCCTTTTTATTGAACTATTTTGACCTGAAGCATATTGGCCTTTGACTTGACGATATGTGGCATTAGATTGAGTCGATTTGGGATCATTTTTAAATTTCTCAAACCCTGGGGTCTAAAAGCTTCGTCTTGGTCCAAAACTCATCCTTGATTTTTTGTAGAATTTTTAAGTAACGTTTACATGAGTAAATTTGAACTTTTAGGTTTGTATGGAAAAATTGAATATTTTGTACTGAAAAATCAACATCATTTTTGTTTTTTCTTGTGGAACCGAGCCACCTGATGGATTTTGTGCCAATTTATAAAATTCCTAAAGGAAAGTTTCCGCTGAACAACTTTTTCGAAGACACTAACTTTGTATCTTACTAGACAAAAAAGTTATTAGCTGTTTAACAGGGGTATGTCTTTTCGCATTGATAAACGATAAGTTCAATTGACATTTTTCCATACAAACCTAAAAGTTCAAATTTACTCATGTGAACGTTACTTAAAAATTCTACAAAAAATCAAGGATGAGTTTCGGACCAAGACGAAGTTTTCTAGACCCCAGGGTTTGAGAAATTCAAAATTGACCCCAAATCGACTCTGTCTAATGTGGCATGAAGACCTTTGACCAGTAGATCTTTTAAACACACGAGCACTTTTGACCTGAAGATCTCTGATTTGAACTCGTTTGGCTTGAGGATCAGTAGCCTAAACATCTTTCGCCTGAATATTTTACAGGTCAAAGGTCAAAGGTAATTGAATTGAACACCTTTGACCTAAAGACTATTTGCCTTAATGCATTTGACCTGAGGACGTTTAGCCTGGCGATCTTAAGCCTTCGTTGTTGAACTGTTTTGATCTGGAGATAATTGAACAGGAGACCTTTAACTAAAAGACGTCTGACATGAAGATGTTGAAGACTTTTGACGTGAAAATATTGCATGAAGACCTCCGACCTGAAGACCTTTGACCTGAATGTTTGTTTTAGCATTGATACCTTGATACTATTGGACTTTTGGTTTAAAGATCTTTGGTAGACACCTGTGGCCTGAAGACTACCATGGTATGAAGATCTTGGACCTGAAGATCTTTAGCATAAAGACTGTTGAGCTGAAGACATATGAGAGCTGGTTTATATTTCGGTTGGCTTGAAGTACTTTACCCGTACACCTTCTGCCTGAATAGATAAGACCTTTGGCCTGAAGACTATTTGCCATAATGCTTTTGATCTGACGACCTTAAGCTTGAAGAGCTTTTTTATTTAATTTTTATGACCTGAAGCTCAAGACGTTTGACCTGAAGACGTTTAACTTGAAGACGTTTAGCCAGAAGACCTTTGGCTTGACGACGATTGGCCAGAAAAACTTGACCTGAAGATCTCTGACCTGAACACGTTTGGCTTGAAGACCAATAGCCTAAACATCTTTCGCCTGAATATTCTGCAGGCCAAAGGTCTTCAGATCGAATTGAAGACCTTTGAAGCATTTGATCTGAGGACGTTTAGCCTGGTCTTCGTTGTTTAACTGTTTTGACCTGGAGACAATTGAACAGGAGACCTTTTGCTGGAAGACGTCTTACTTGAAGATGTTGAAGACTTTTGACGCGAAAATATGGCATGAATACCTCTGACTTGAAGACCTTCGACCTTAATAATTTTTTTTGCATAATAACCTTCAGCTGAATACTATTGGACTTTTGGCTTGAAGATCTTTGGTATAGGCAGCTATGGCCTTTTGATCTGAACTTACTTTCTTGTCAATCTCTGGGCAGTATAATTTTGATCATAAGTCCATTGGACTGAGGAATCCTGTGCCTGAATATCTTTGCCATGAAGACCACTGGCGTGAGGTTTCATGGTGCCCTGAGGCTTTTGACTTGTGGGCGTTAAACCAGAAGCCCTTTAGCCTGAAGACATTTGACCTGAAGATATCTGGCCTGGAAAATTTAAACCTAAATGTGGAACATCAAATTCGCGCTGTACCAGCTGAATGGGAGACGATCAACCTGCCTCGCTGAATATCGTAAACTGACTGGCTGTGGCTCACGCACGACACGACACGATAAGACAGGCTCAGTCGTCGTGATTCGTGTGTACGCGTGTAGTGATGTCGATGAAGAGAATACCGACGGAAAAAGGCCTAGCGGCCGAGAGAGTGTGCCGCTCGCAATAATCTGCTACACATCTCCCCTCCACAATAAGGAAAGAAAATTTAAAAAAATGCATTTTTTGGTATCAAAGCTTACCATTCTATTCCTTCCTTTTCCAAATATTTTCGCTCATTATTTTTTTAGAATTCGAAGGGTGGTCCCTTAAAGAGAAGTTGAGAGCCCGTTCCAACTTTTCTCTGTTAAACCTCCCGTCTTCGTCAGTTGAAAATTTTAAGGCAGTTTTGATTTTTTTGATTATAATTTTTTTTTTATGAGTACAACATTATTAGTAACAACACAATATTTTTTTATAATTTAGTGAGGATTTTTTTAGGATAACGGAAAATAGAATGATGTTGAATTTTATCAGTTTTTCCACATCTATCCTTCTACACGAGTATTCATCTGAAAAGTGGTCGAAAACCCCTTAATCTACTATAGTTGCGTAACAGCAACATTGTAGTGTATTTTTTTATTTCTTTTATTTTCTTAATGTTTAGATGTTGGCTGGATAAGCCTTGATGTTAACTCTCATCGCAATCAAACTTCAGTCTGAACTCGATTGGAAACTTTGATTGGAACTCTTATCGCAATCAAACTTCAGTCGGAACTCCCATCGCAATTGCAAACTTAAACCTTTGATTGGAACTCTTATCGCAATCAAACATCAGTCGGAACTCTCATTGCGACTGGAAATTTAAGCCTCTGATTGGAACTTCCATCAATAAAATATGAAAATATGTGAAGTGAACCTCCAGAAACCTGTTCACCGATTCACCGAAATCATATCAAATGAATTTTCAGAACACTCTTCATGTTGGTCCTCCCGATCCAACGAACATTTGTGAAGTGAGCCTTCAGAACACTCTTCACGTTGGTTCTCCCGATTCAACGCAATTTCATAAAGTGAACCTTAAGAACACTTTTCATGTTAGAACTCCCGATCCAACGAAATTTCGTGAAGTGAACCTTCAGAACACTCTTCATTTTGGTCCTCCCGATCCAACGAAATTTCGTGAAGTGAGCCTTCAGAACACTCTTCACGTTGGTACTACCGATCCAACGATAATTTGTGAAGTGAACCTTCAGAACACTCTTCATGTTGGTCCTCCCGATCCAACGATAATTTGTAAAGTGAACCTTCAGAACACTCTTCATATTGGTCCTCCCGATCCAACAAAATTTCGAAAAGTGAACCTTCGGAACACTCTTTATGTTGGTCCTCCCGATCCATTTGTAAAGTGTAAAGTGAATCTTCAGAACAATCTTCATGTTGGTCCTCCCAATCCAACGATAATTTGTAAAGTGAACCTTCAGAACACTCTTCATGTTGGTCCTCCCGATCCAACGAAATTTTGTAAAGTGAACCTTCAGAGCACTCTTCATGTTTTCATGTAAGTCCTCCCGATCCAACGATAATTTGTAAAGTGAACCTTCAGAACACTCTTCATGTTGGTCCTCCCGATCCAACAAAATTTCGAAAAGTGAATCTTCAGAACACTCTTTATGTTGGTCCTCCCGATCCAACGAAATTTCATAAAGTGAACCTTCAGAACACTCTTCATGTTGGTCCTCCCGATCCACACAGGGGAAAACGATGTAAAAAGGTGATCAAAATTGTATAGGCCAAAACGGAGCGTTTTAGACCTATAGGGTCTTCGGGACAATTTTACCTACATTTAAGGCACTTTCAAATGAGCTTTTGAAAAAAAATGATTCAATGACCTAGCAGTGAGATAAAAAAAAATATTTTTTGTACTTTTCATTTTAGAGCAATTCTGTATTTGGCAAGTTTTTAGATTGTAAAAAATGTAGCAATTTTGTTGAAGACGTCAACTTCGTAGAAGCTAACCCAAAAAGTTAGACGGGTTCAAAATAAAAAAATATTTTTTATTCAAAATTTTCAGTTTTTTAACTATATCTTTTCAGGCCAAGGTTATTCAAGCAAAGTATGTTTGAAAGAGTTTTGAGTCACATAAAATCGAACAGTTTTGTCGAACACACTTTATAAAAATATTCAGACTGAAACGAGTTAAATTGGAAAAATCAAGAAAAATAGCTGTTTTCAAACACCTGTATCTTTCTAGTTCGGACGAATTCGATTCATTTTTTTGGTTGCATCAGAATTAAGCAGATTTCACCGTTATAAAAACATAGAGTTAACAACGTTAAACTGTTTTTTTGTAGCCTTATAAATGCTTGAAGTTATCAATTTCCAGGGATTTTAGAAGACAAATTTTAAGTTTATTTAAACTGACATTTAGCAACCGTTTTTATTTTGTAGAAACTTAGCCATATTATTCTCTTGCTCGCGTATGACGTTTTTAAGCCTCCATTGGCGAACCTTACAACCTATCTTTTCGCTTAAAATACAATATATTAGACGAGTTTGTTTTTCGGTTAGCTTATTTTAAATGCAAAAAAAATGTCCTCTAGATTCCTTAAAAATAGCTAGCTAACTTAAATCATTTATAAGGCTACAAAATAAACAACTTAACGTTGTAAACTCCATGTTTTTATAACGGTGAAATCTGCTTAATTCTGATGCAACCAAAAAATGAACCGAACTCATCCGAACTAGAAAGATACAGGTGTTTGAAAACAGCTATTTTTTCTTAGTTTTT
The DNA here is from genome assembly GCF_029784155.1 of Uranotaenia lowii. Classification (NCBI taxonomy): domain Eukaryota; kingdom Metazoa; phylum Arthropoda; class Insecta; order Diptera; family Culicidae; genus Uranotaenia; species Uranotaenia lowii. Next base: position 13,821,906 of record NC_073691.1, on the reverse strand, counting down.
CTAATCTAACACGTTTCAGTCTGAATATTTTTATAAAGTGTGTTCGACAAAACTGTTCGATTTTATGTGACTCAAAACTCTGTCAAACATACTTTGCTTGAATATGCTTGGCCTGAAAAGATATAGTTAAAGGTCCTCCCGATCCAACGAAATTTCGTAAAGTGAACCTCCAGAACACTCTTCATGTAGGTCCTCCCGATCCAACGATTTTCAAGTTGTAAACCCTCCGTTTCAATTCTTCAGTTGGACTTTCTGTCCCAACAATTCGAAAGCCGCAGACCTTCTGTCTGGACTCTTCCGTTGGACATCCCGTCTCAACGATTCTTATCTGCCATCTCATCTTACTTGGTTTTAGAACTTGAAATTGGTCATCTACTAAATAATATTATTTCCGTCACTCATCAAAATCAAAAACTTCGGCTTTAGAATATTCTGACTAAAAATGTCTATTAATTCATGTTCCAATTGATCGAAGCTCATTTTTGCATGAATTCTAATCTAAGACATTGAATTGTTACATTTTGGTGGAATTCTGAACATCGAATTGATCCATAAAAAAGCTTTGACTCTGGCTTTTAAGGCTATTTTTGTCATTTATGCTGTATGTAAGATGTAAGCTTTCAATATTGACGTTCAACATATATTTCTCAAGTATCAAATGACGCTCCATGTAGACATATCAAATACCCAACTTTCTCATCCTGATCTGGTGTTCTCCGTACGTTTTGGTGGTGCGTCACCACAACATTTTAACCAACTGCTGCTGGCTAGCTGTTTGCTTCTTCAAGTTACTAAGCGGCTTAACCACAGTGTTAAGTATATAGCAGACGACTACTGCTAGCAAGAGCATGTCTTGTTTTGTAAACGTACAGACAGCCCTGAGCCGAGGATGAGAGACAGCGACTTCCTTCCGTTCGACCCCCCTTCATCCACATCGTCCCGCCACCGATTATGTCACACCTTCTTCAATGGAAAATAAATTGAGAAAAAGCTTTCGGCATCGAAGAGGATGAAAAAACATGGGACCATTTTTCGGAAAGGTCTTTAGTCGATAAACAAAAATCTTAAGACTTGGTTAGTGGAACCTTTTTTTAATGTTTTCAAATTTAAATGAAAAAAATTAAACTATCGTAAGTGATGCTTTAAAAAATATTAATAACAAGAAGCGCTATTTTTGACATGTTTTTGGCATCAACATATTATTGCCAGCCCCGCAAACAAGCATCTCATCGTGTTGTGTTATCTATAGGCATAGTGCATTTTCTCCTGCTGGCCCTCACCTTTACGTGGTGGCCGTATATTATGAGTTATTTTTGATATTCTTGTTATCCACTTCTACTTTTTATGCTCTGGATAGCAAGCAAATTGCAGCAGCCAGCTACATACTTGTGATGGGTAAAATTGTGCTGAGAAAAATTGGCCTAGATTAAGGCACAATCCAGAAGCTGGCCGCATTTATGATGGTGGTGCGAGCAGGAGGACAGTATACATTGAACTTTCATATTAATAATTAAAAAGTAGATTGCGGTGCTTGCTGGCGAACAGGCGGCATACCTTAATAAGAATTTTACACTTTGATGAACTGAAGCCAACAATGCGGAAGCACGGAATTCATGTATGTATAAACAGTGGGAAAATGAGAACATATGCGGAACTATCGTTGGTATTAGTATGACCCAATTTTCAATTTTTAAAAACAGTATTTGAAGCTTTCCCTTCGCAAATATATCGTTTTTTACGAGATTCAGTTGCAAATTCACAAAATGTTTATAAAGCTCTTCCCAAGAATTTTTTGCCATTCAAAAGTATATACTTTCAACTTAAAACTAGTTTGAAAGTCCAGTTTTAATAAAATAAAAGCATAGCCTTTAACCTTCTCTACGTGACTTCACTGAATCTTTAAAATGTTTAAAAACTACTTGAAAAACTATGTGTGTCTTTGGAAAAAGAAAAACATACAAGGTATGTAGTGTTTTGCGTCCAGAACTCATTCCAGCGTCCTCGAAGTCTGCGACGTTTTTACTCGGCTAAAATGTCCAAAAAACGGAAGATCCAACGTATTTTTCTGAATCCTCGTTTCCCTCTTTCTAGGAATAAAACTATCTCTACAAATCTACAGAGAGAGAAAGGAATCTCTGACTGACTCCCCTTTGTTCGACAGCAGCAGAGGTGCCAGGTGTCCTGATTTATCAGGATTTGTCCTGATTTTCGAGAGACCGTCCTAATTTATCAAAAACTTTCTAGTTTTTTTTTTGTGATGGTCCCTTCGGCCCATTTGGGTCCTTCCTCCACCCCATACGCTTCTTTAGAAGTGCGAGGGACATATTATCCTAAGGATAATTTTATTTTACTTTAAATTTTCTTTTTCTGTATGACTTATTTAGTCTTACTCCCGTACAATTTAACATCTGATTCTTCGTCAGATTCCATCACTTTCATCGTATGATCCTTGTCAGGATTGGTCATATTTTCAAACAGTCCGTTTGATGTATTGTATTGCCATTTTCTTGAAAGTGTTTTTGTTCACAATATCTTTGATGCTCGACGGTAGTTTGTTGAACATTTTCAATCCATTGTAGAAAAGAGAGCGTTTGCTCATCTTTTTTCTAATATTTGGCAGTCTGAAGTCTTGTGCTCTTCTAGTGTTGTATCTTTGAATGTCGATTCCATATTGCAGACCGTCCGTTAAATAATTTGGTAACATTCCATTTTTCATCTTATATATAAACATTAAGCTGTTATATGCAATTCTCTGTTTCACTGACAAGCATTGAAGAATATCGAGCATTAAAACACTAGGGGTGTATCGATTGCATCGTATCACTACTCGCATAATTTTATTTTGTATTTTTTGCAGTCGATTCGTTTGTGTGTCAGATGCATGAAGCAATATTGTAGCGCAATAATCGAAGTGTGGCATGATCACGGATTTTACACAAATTACTTTTGACCAGAAAGTCATAAAGTGACTAATTCGGCAAAGTATCCCATATTTTATGGCGATTTTCTTGATTGTATAGTTAATATGTGCGATGAAATTTAGCTTCTCGTCAACTTGTATTCCCAAGTATTTTACTTGGTGCACTCTTTCGATGGCACCACCATCAATCAGCAATTCTGGGCAGACTTTTATTTGACGATTACCAATAACCATCCAGCTGGTTTTATTAAGATTCAGACACAATTTTTTATGTTTTAAAAACTCAGAAATATTTTTCAGATCGGCATTTGCTTCTTGGATAACGAGCTCTAAGTTATCACCACTCCAGTAGGAGACTGAATCATCCGCAAATAATTTAAGAGAACCATAACGTAGACAGTGTTTCATGTCATTGATGTACAATATGAATAATATGGGACCCGGAACACTTGCTTGGGGGACTCCTAGATTATTTTCTCTATATCGTGAATATGATGGCCCATATTTTGTTCTTTGCACTGTGTAACTACCGTTTTCAATATTGGCCTTCCAATTTCGAAGTATCAAGTTCACTGCAGACTCCGTTGAATGCTGCTTTCTGAATCCAGATTGCTCGTTAATCAATATACCTTCTGACTCAATAAAATGTAGAAATTGTTGCTGCTAACTCCAGCACCTTTTCTTGTATTTCCAACTTGTGTATCGGACGATATAATTTAGCATCACGTGCTTTTATCTCTTTTTCAATTGGCACAACAGTCGAATGCTTCCATGTAGAAGGTATCATTCCTAATCGTAGACTCGTATTTATAATTTTTTTCAGCTGATTAGCTAGTACCGGTAGAGAATCGTTAAAAACTTTCAAAGAGACGTTGTCGATACCAGCCGTGGATTTCATATTTTTCACGATTTCATCAAATTCTTGACAACTTATTGTTTCAAATGAACTGAAACTTCCACCATTGCAGGCAATATGATCCACAAAGGCGTTCGAACTTGCCGGAATACTGTCATGGATTTCCATGACACTGTCAATGAAGAAGTCATTAAAATTCTCTGCAATTTCAGTTTCATCCGTGATTTCAACCCCGTCAAACGAGACGGTATTTTCTTCTGCAGCATTTGGACTTACTAATCGTTTTATCGTTTTCCACAACAATTTTCCATTATTTTGATTTCTTTCCAGCTCATCTTGAATTGATCGATTTTTAGCCAGCTTTATTTCACTTGAATATTCATTCCTTACCAATTTGTATTTTCGCCAACTTCTTTCGCATTTCGTTCTAAGAAACTACTTATAAAGATTGTCTCTTTGAAATTTTATTTGCTTGAGGCTACTGGAGTACTATTTAGTACTCGAACCTGTACCATTTAGTACCGGCTTAATAGAATGCTTTATCTGAATTACTTCTGAATTAGGTAGCAAAAACTACTACACGGATATATAAAAAAAATCGTAAAAAAAGTTAGGAATGAAATTTAGGAATGAAAACTTGGGAAATATAAAAATTATCTTCAAAAGAAAGATGGCTAAATTGTTCCTCATCTCATTTTGAGCTATTCAAGTTTTCAGATGTTTACTTAGATAAAAAGATTCAAAACTTACATCTTCAAAGACGCTTCCCACGTTGGCCGTGACCAGCAGAAAGGGTAGGGACTCTTCGCCACCTGACTCGGCCATCCTGATGCTGCTGCTCTTTTTTCACAGTAGCTACGACCTCTCTTTCTGGACAAGTAGGTACTTTCAACTTCGGTATTCGTTTGTTCCCCACACCCTTGCTGTTTCTATAAACAGCACCCTCAGTAATTGGATTTCGAACTATCCTCGGTCACCAGTGTGGCGAATCACACTTGCCCCGATGCCGATGATGAGGGGTTGTGTTTACTTTTCTTGACCAATGTAACCAACAGCCTCTCAAGGGTGTAGACGTTATTTGATTTCAAGAGATTTCCATTGGTCGCTTCTTCACGGGGGTATCATAAACCGGACAATTACCAATTGTGGCGATTTTCCCCGTTGGCAAACACAGTCGTCTTCACTAGTGCACTTTCTTCCTTCGTAAAACCTCGCTCCTATTTTCACCCAACAAGTAAGTTACCTAAAGGAAATTTCAATTGAATTTCAAAACTTCAAGCCTTATCAATACATGCCATGGGGCAGAAAATTTACTCTTTTCAATTAGCATATCCCCCTTTTGTGTTTAAACAACACAAACACGTACTTTGGAAAATAAAATACGAACAAAAAGTTTAATCGTCGGTTTCGCAGATTGCATGGAGACACTTTCACTTTCCTTTTTTTGCCAATTCGAGTCACTCCAACGATGATGACAAGTTACTTGTGAAGAAGGTGACCTCAATAATCTTGCCCTCGCGTCTTTTTGCAACAATCGCTTAGCGAATCACTAGTAATATTTTTTGCCAAAACCGGACGCTTCCGAGGGATGTGTTATGGTTCTATCATTCCGGACAGGGGTAAAAATACGTAAGAAAAGAACCAGCCAGGCAATGCTCTGACGTCAACAGCCAGTAGTGGCCTCAAGACAGTCGCACTCGCTCGGACAGGTCAAAGCTACTTCTCGACTATTTTTTTTTCTTGGTTGGTTTACTTTGGACGTTCCACTCAGCACTGTTACTTTTTTCTCCGCACTCACAAGGGAGCAGCTTCCTTCCTACAACAGAAAACAAGATTAAACCCGAAAAATAAACATTCGAAGGAAAATTTTCCCCAACTCAAAATACAGGAAGCTCGCTCTGGAGACAAATCAAAATAAGCAGTAACAAATTAACTAGATACAGCAATTAGAACACTTTTTTGATTGCAAACGACGACGTACACTTGAAAAAGAGACAAGACGCGATATGAGGCACTGGCTGACTGAAGCTGGAGGTCACTTTTCCACTTTCCGGACAGTTTCACACCGATCAGAGCACAGAGAAGAGCAGGGGTGGAGGAATCTTCCTTTCCTGCAGTAGCAGTTCAACTATTTTTCGATCCGATACACACAATGGATGGAAACTTCCGAACACTCAACCGAACGGTAAGGAGACAAAACGGCAACTGACTGGCTGATTCCTCTCTTTTGCGTCCGTTCGATTCTGATTGGAATTTTTGACATTTCCTTTTAACTTTCTCTCTGCGCTCTCGATTTTTTTTCTGCTTTTTTGCAAAATAACAACGCTCATAGGCGTTGTCTACAGGAGGGTACAGGTATTATGAACATTCTCATTAGTTTTATTTGCCACTGATTATCATATACTGTTCGTAACATAATGCTGAGTGTTTCACTAAAACTTTTGAATTCTGAGTACAAAAACCTCAAAAACCACCGTGCCAACCGACTGTCACTATTTTTGTTTTGAAAGTTTTTGAGGTTATTTTTTCCTGTCTCATTCATACCCGCCCAGCAAGTGTGCCTGAGAAACATAAAACAAACTATTTATTCCTAATCAAAACAAAAATATTAAAGTCGTTAAACATATTATACCAATTAAAATGAACAAGCAATTTCACGTAACAGACTCTATCCATTAAAATCTTTGTTGCTCGCTCCATAAAAAGTACAACTCTGACATTTTTTCGTTTTTATCATTTTTTCATGACAATGACAAAGATGTTAAAACGACTATAATTGAAGATGTACTCGAAACTTGCGTTAGTATAGTTTTTATCAATTAAAAAGTACTTAAGACCTAATGCATTTTTTTTATCACTCTCACTAGACAGTGTTAGTTCATTTTAACATGAATTCTCCACAATTTTTAAAGCAAATTCCGTGACGATGCATTACGTCGTACAAACCGAATCGTCAAAATGTTTTTTTTTGCGTCATTTTGCATCACGGACATACACGGTAGCGCAAAACTCTGTTTTGTTTATATTGGCTCATACGACCTAATCAAAACGAACTCTATGTCTTTTGGTCATTTTTGAAATTTTCATCATTCGGTCTTTTTGACATTTTTATCATATTTGTTATTGCTGTCGTTCTTTCGTTGTTGGCATTTTTGGCATATTTGTAATTTTTGTCAGTTTTGCCTTTTATAATAATTTTGATATTTGTGTCGTTTTTCACCTTTTTAAGATTTTTGTCAATTACAAAAGTTAAAAATGACAAATATTGCAAAATCGACATATTATGTCATTTTTTTTTTGTCATTTTGGAACCTCTTCTCATTTTTGTTATTTATTTTTTTAATAATTTTTTTATTTTGTAAATTTTTTAAATTGTCGTTTGTTTTTTTTTTTTTGTCATTTATGTCGTTTTTGTCAATTTATTTATTTAAGTCATTTTATTTTTTTTTTATCCTTTAGGTCATTTTTGTCTTTCGTTAGTCTGTGTTCTTTCTGGAAATCGTGGACAGTATTGTCACTGCATAATCAAATTGCCTGAGTTGATGTGTTGTTTGGAGTGATTGTATGTATAAGGTAATTTTGACGTCTTTTCTAATATTTTCCATTCCAGAAAAAAAGGTTCGGGGTTTTTTTGAATGGTTGTTTTAAACTTTATTTTTTCTCAGTGTAACTACTATGAACATTGCATTTTCACTGGGACGAGGAAAGAGAAGTGGAAGGAGCGAAAAAAATGTTTTAACGCTCTCCGTTTCGATTTTCTCTCAATCCCAACCAAGTTGTCAATTCAAATTTCTCGTTTGTTTGATTTCAAAGCGGGAACGTCCAAAATCTTAACTACATCAATTTAAAAAACAAGAACCCAAAATGCAATCCTCGGAAACGGCTAAAAAAGTGCTACTGTTCGAGGCCGATAGAATAGCAAGCTTCCAGACTTGGCCCTACTCCAGCAAGAGCGCCTGCAGTATTCAAAAGGTGAGCATCATTTCCGTTTTGTCTGAAAATGTCCGTTGTTTCTCGGGTTCCGAATTGCTAATATTGTTTCATTTTAGTTGGCGGAAGCCGGCTTCAGCTGGATCGGCGATGGTGATGAAAATGAAGAAGATACCGTTATCTGCTTCGTTTGCGGTAAAGTTCTGGACGGATGGGAAGAAACGGACGATCCCTGGGAGGAACACAAGAAGCACGCACCGCAATGTCTGTTTGTGAAGTACGGCCGACCGGAAGGTGAACTTACGGTGAGTAATTTTGTTAAAAAGGGAAAGCTCCGAAATTTATAGTTTGAAATATTCCAACAGGTTGAGGAAATGCTCAACATACTGGAAGTTCTGCTGAAGGAAAAACTTCAAAACAAGTACGAATCGCTACGGAAAACACTTAAGGCGCATATCGAGAAAAAACGAAAGGAGTTGATCAAGCAACTAACCAAAAATTAATCATCCCCATTTGCCATTCAATGAACTTACTTTTAAAAATATTTTAATTAATAAAAATATGTTTAATTTTTATGAAAAGGCTTTTTTTCCATTAGTTCAAAATTAACATTAGTTTCTAGATATCGACGAATTGAGTTAAAAATATAAAAGTTCTCTAAAATAGGTAACTTATTTTTAGAAAATGACGCGACTGAAAACTAGTGAACATAACGTTTCAAATTTATTTCATTTCACGAAAGTTGATTTTGAGAAATTCATTCTCAGGTATTTGGTTTGTTAGATTAATTAAGAGTATTTGCAACTTGACAGGAAAGCTTGGAAAATTAACATTTTTGTTCACTATAATATACATGCAAATAAATATCACGCGTTTTACAATTTTTAACAAAACAGTTCAGTATCAACTTCTTAATTTTATTTTTGTTTATTTATGATCGGTAGCCTCTCGGAAATTCAGGTAAGGATACGAATATTTTCTGGATCAATCAATTATCTCATTTTATGGTCTCGAAACCGTTATGTGACCACTTAGAAGATGAATTTGTAGTAATTGTGTTGTCAAAAAAGTTCATATAATTTTGTCTGCGTTTTTGTGTTCCAGACGTTTCTGGAATCGATCAATATCAAATTCATAATTTCGGAAACATTTAGCAGCAAAAATAAGGAAAATTTTAAAGATATATACAAAGTATTTGAAATTGGTTCACTTTTCTCAATCCTTGTATAATGAATAATCATAATTCCATTATTGCATTTTAAGCTTCTAAACAAAAAACTCGAATTTTGAGTAACATACTGTAAGTAATAATAATTTTCGAAATAATTATGTCTTTTCGATAACCGACCAATCAAATATTAAATTACCCCAGGAGGCGTCCAAATATTACGTAACGCAATTTTAGATAATTTTCGACCCCCCCCCCCCCCTACCCCCACGTATTTTATAAAACATTCCTATATCTTATTTTCAATCCAAAAACCACAAAGCGTATAACAAACTCTTACACCCCCTTCCCTCTACCCCTAATAAACGCGTTACGTAATATTTGAATGGCCCCTTGTGTTCACGAAACCAAACAGAGAAACCTACTCGTACCTCAACTTGATGATGCAACCTTGCCGTTACGCAGATTGAGTTCTCACGTGCTGAGTTACCTGGTTGGCTGGGCTCATTCATGGTAAATAAATCCCCGTTACATATTTACTATCTCAGTGTCAGTAGTACACAATAATCAGTTACAACAATCATTGATTGGAGCGGTCGTATTTTCCATTTGTAGTGCACCCGCAACAAGACGTTATCGATTGATTGATTCATCATAAACCTATATAAATACGGGAATGTCGGAAGCGATGGGATTTTGAAGGCCGTATCAAATGTCTGGTACAGGTAAGTCGAATCTTTCTATTTAAGGATGCAGAATAGTTAATAAGTAGACTAAGATAAACTATGTAAAGTTATGCGTCTTATCACGGATTTAAATGAAGGTCACAGATTGTAGACTCGACTGCCATACGAAGGTCCTCGGTGGATATCGATAAGATAGAATAGTTCTGCTCTAATTCTTAATTATTATATCACCGGCAACACAGATTACACAATAATTGAAGATGTTGCAGACTGAAGAAAAAATGTCATTCACTAGCCCAAGAATTACGTCGCTGTCGCTGCATTCAGTTTTTCCTCCCAACATACGTACCTCCATCGTACAAAGTCCACTTGAAACTTCAAGTTTACAATGACTTAGCGTATTTTGTCTGAGTAGTGCGTGATAAGACCGCAATTAGAAAAAAAGAGGTGAGCAGCATGTGTTTGAAAGAATTACACAATACGCTAGATATCACACTTATGAGAAAAACGTGACATGGTATCTCTCGAGCGGTGTGGTTTGTAGAAGAAAACAAAATCTCACCCATCATTTCAGATAGGTCCCAGAACCAAATAACCAATTGACACCGAGATCAATTCCAATGTCGACCGAGTTTCTTTCTGTTATCGGAGCTTGTTCCTTCCGATTGTCGGAATCTGACTTCATTATCGGACTAGTTGTTTTGTGTGTTCCTCAGCGATTAGTTTCGGAGTTCTGCTTCTACAACTGTTCGATTGTAAGCAAGTCACCAACCTCTCTCTGTGTTATTATTACAACAATTAGCAGGAAAAGTGTGCTCGAGTGATGTAACTACACATATTGTCAGTATCGCCCTCGACGAAAAGAAGCCTGCATTGCCTAGCTTACTATTCTTGCTGATACAGCCAAAAACTAAGTGGCGTACAGTGGAGTTTTCGAATTAGTTAGTCAGTCAGTCAGTCGTGCGGTACCGGTCGAGATAGGCTCTTTTTTCGGGTTAAGTGTTTAATTTTGGAAAAGATAATGATTGTAAAATTTGTTACCAGTTTTCTGTTCTCATTTAAAAAATGCGAAGCCTCATAGGATCGTTGAGAATAGACTGCACATTACAGTTCTAAGTGCATTCCAGCATTCTTTTTGTCTGCGATCAGCAATCTGAGTTGGCTTATTGTTGTGTAACGTGGCGACGGCATAGAACTAATTCATCATCGAAGGTACTTGTATCCAAAAAGTTGCCATCATTATTTATGAAGTTGTATATTCATTGGTTCTAGTGTAATAGAAGCGGGTTTTTCTTGTTAAAAAGATATTTAGTTCAACTTAATTATTCAGGTGGATCAATACTCTGAAAGCTTCGGCCTGAATCCATTGAAGCACGCAACGCATGGAAGATTCAACCTGAATAACCTTGGACTTGGAGAAATTTCTAAGAAATAAGATTTCACCGCAAGCGTTAAAAGTGAACTATTGCTAATTTTGCTAGAAAATTACGAAAATTGATTTAGGCACTCAAAAATTTGGAGCTTACGAAATTTAGAACATTTACTGCTACAAAATGAGTTAATCGACAAGAGTTATTTTGCTGATGTGAAAAATAAAGAATTTGGATTTTTGGTTTTCTCACCGCGATTGTTTATTCTTCGAAGTTATCGACGTATTTCGGTGACCGTAAAACGTCGATAACTTCGAATTAAAAATAAAGAAATTTAAAAAAAATTGTTAATCAAATTACAACCTATTTTTACCCATTGAAGACACGAATACCCAAGAAATGGTAAAATGTCTATAATAAACCATAATAATAATAATCACGAATTTGGAGGTAGAAAGCAAACATTTTTTTTTTCAAATTTATGTTTAAACTTTTCCAGATACAATTTACCGTTATGTAGTAGCACCGTAAAACCCTTGCCTTGGCATTCTCGAAGTTCTAAATGACGTCAAACATAAGATGTGAGTACCTTCCGTTTTTTGTCATATGGTTGATTTTAAATTTTTCAAAAATCTATTAGTAGAGTCTTTTGGCAAAATTGCTGTTCAAACGGTGCTACACTTTGAAAAACCTGGGAAAATGTTAAGATTTTCAACGCATTTTTCCTAAGACTCATTTTGTTTTTGTTTTCACTTTTTGTTTAAAACATCAAGGATCGCAAAGAAATCTAAGCCGTGAATTACCAAAATTTGGCATCGTTTATCTCTGAAACCACTTGACCAAACTCTACAAAGGATGTTTTTTGAGTCACCTAAGTAATATGTTTAATTTTGATCTGCATTGTTGAATCAATCTTACAATATGGTTGATTTATCTTAGATACTGATGCTGATCGAACAAAATAGAGTGACATAGAAGAAACAATTTAAAACAACTCAGAAGTTTTTATAAAATTTTCCTGTGATTTTTCAAATAAAATTGAAAATATGAGTTTATTGATGGTTCCTCAGACGCTTTATTATAAAATATTCACAAAGTACACATAGATATGTGTTAACAAGATATAAATAGGGATGGAAATCAGTCTTATAACATGGAAGAACATTATTAATTTAACTTTTTTCCATTCGATACAGATCACTCGCTAACCCGTTTTCAGTAGTGAACAAAAAAGCTATGGAACACATGTGTTAATAAATCACCACCAAAGTCATGTCATCATTCGCAACTCGGCTCCCGGCAGCATGAAGGAATTCAACAAAATTATTGACCTTTTCGATCACTCGTTCGATGTTCAGTTCTTACCTCTAACTAACTGAATAGAGTTCACACCGTCAACCAGTTCGAATGATTTAATTGATCAAGATCAAAAGAGCATATGGAAATAGACCTCGTCTGAATCGATAGAAGAGTGATAGAAGAGTTTGTGATTGAAACTCTTTCGAACTACCGATCTGTTTAACTCCTGCTATAGTTTAATCTAGTCTGTGGCGCTAACGTAAGGTGAACATGACAATCGATCGCAAAAGCAAGCTTACCACGGCATCGTCATCAATGTCGGCTAATAATCCGCGACGTCACGCGGACATCGAGTACGATAAGCTTCCCGGGACCGATGGCGGCGGTAATCATCGTCTCGGTGGTAGTGTTGGTGGAGAGGAAGCAGTTTTCGATGGCGCAAGGACATCGACGGCGCCGTCAGTTGAAGCTCGCCATTCGCACCGTGTACAAGTAGACAGCGCAACGCCATTCATCGACGATCTGCAAAGAACGGTAGCAGCTAGCGGTATTCCCCGAGTCGCAGTGGTTGGATCGCCATCGGCCGATGGTAATTGTTTGATTGGGAGGTAAGTGGGAAAAAATTCATCAAAATCTGAATAAGATTTTACCGTAGATGATACAGATTGATTCAGATAAAACTCATCAAATCTACCAAAAGATTGCGTACAAATGAGTTGTGAAGAACCTTTTCTAGAACAATGGTCAAAACGGAACTGAGTCATTGCTTTCGAATGCTTGTAAATGCCTCCAAATAATCATTTTCCAGCTGAGTGAATCTCGAAGTCGCATGGCATTGAGAAAACACCCACACTGAACATGTTTCTCATGTGTTTGATTCATTCATACCTTAACTTTAAAACATGTCTGACTGTCTAATATGCAAGGAAAAAGTGTTTCTTTTAAATTTGAAATGTTAATTGTATTTTAATAAGGAATTAAAACATCCATGCACAGAGTGTAAAGTTAGGCTCTACACGATTTGAGTGTTTGTGGACATCCCGGGCCTTTACCTGAAATCTATCACCTAGGTTAGACCTAGATGCGATCAACGGAGAGTGATTCAAAGTCTGGTTCAGTGGGAAATTTGGAGTTTTTTCCCGCGATAATCTGTCTGAACACGTGAAAGCGAATCTCAGGTCAGCGAATTAGCCCCATAAAATTTGTTCTTTGCAAACTTTGATAAGATAAGTAACATTGTATGTACGTACATACTTATTAGGTAGTGTAATTGGGCAGTTAAAAGACCAGCTATCTGTCGCAGTTCATTCGGCAGCCTTTGTGTATAACGCATTTCGTCCAATTTTTTTTTAAAGCTTTATGTTTTTAGCACTGCACTTATCTCCGAAGATCGTCTATTACGCATCTAAATTTACTACATTTTTCAGTCATCATGTAACTTGGATCGGTTGCAAAGCATGAAAGTTGGGGCAAGAGGGGCCAACAAAAATAATAACAGTCCTAATCGTACCCGATTAGATAGCAAAAGTTTTGCAAACAATCCCGATGATGGCAATATTCGATCGACAACTTTGTCCTATAGGTACAGACGCCGCTAGGGTGCAATCTTGAGCATGGTGCATTTTTGAGATGATATTTATTTCCAGAAGACTCAACGCTGTCGTTGTTTCCGTGTGTATTTGTTTTTGTTTTTAGTCCATGTTAAACAACGAGCAATTATTTTGCTTGGATTGATGTGATCCTGATATTTGTTAAGAAAATTAAACAACTTTCTTGTGAGGGTAATGGAACCTTTCGTTGTTTTAGGGTAACAACCAGAAATACGAAACATTTACTAGAAATGACACCTGGGTGGAAACCCATTTTTCACGCTCATTCGAGTGAATAATTTTTTTTTTAAATTGGTGCAACGTACGCAAACGTTGATCTGCAATATTTTTTCTTAACCCAAGGGTAAGAAATTGTGACCACTTAATTACTGTGATAATCCTTGACCCGGTAGGCGAACAGTATAATACTGATAAGTAATGAAAATTTACTGGTTGTTCTGGAATGTTTCGGGATGGGCGAAAAATTTCGGCTATCTCGGTTTTTCGTTATAATAAAAATTTGGTTTAAATTTCTCCGTCAGCTATACGGATTTGACGTTTGAGTCAAAGATTCGAATTTTCGTTCGTAGATATTTCTGACGTGAGCGCCAGATGTTCCGGAGACTCGCAAATGCAAATAGGGCTTTTCTGATCCGGGTTTCGATGTCTTTCTTGGTACCACCATATCAGGCGTTATCTGACTACTAAGATACTGGAAGTATGTACTCCACTTTCTCAACCTGTTGTCCAGCTACCATGAAACTGGAGGGATTTCCTGTGTTGATCTCCATCGACTTGGTCTTTCCGACATTGACTTTGAGATCGCTGCCTTGAAGCTTTCGGTGAGGTCATCGAGTTTGCTCTGCATATCCGGTTGTGTTTGGGCGAGCAAAACAGTATCGTCAGCCAGGTCAAGGTCGTTCAGTTGCTCCATTGATGGAGGATTCCACGGCAATCCTCGGTTCGGTGCACAGTCGATCGATCCAGTCAGAATCTCATCCATATTGCTATAAGAAAAAGTAGCGGTGATATGATACATCCCTGTCTCACTTCAGCAGTTACCGGGATAGGTTCGGACAAGACGCTGTCCTGCAAGACCTTGCACGAAAATGCCTCGTACTGTGCTTCGATAAAATGGACTAGTTTCTTTGGGACTCCTCGTCGCCTTAGAGTCGCCCAGATGTTTTCATGGTTCAGTGGGTCGAATACTTTCTCGAAATCAAACCAGCAGAAGAGAGTCCTGGAGTTCGTTGGTTTGTTTCAGTATGATTCGTAGCGTTGTGATATGGTCCACACATGATCATCCGGATCGGAATCCAGTTTGTTGACGTCGTAGTGTAGCGTCGATTTTCTCCTGGATCCTGTTCAGGATCACTTAGCAGAGTACTTTAAGGGTTGTACTGTACAACTTGTACAGATCAACGTTATGCCTCGCCAAAACAACTATACTTGTCAAAATCTATGGAATAACCGGCTCGAAGGACCATGTTCAGTTTCACTCCTGACGACACATGCTCCTTTTTTGAAACTCAAAATTAAGTTTGACCTAGGTTCAAAATATAGTTCGAATCTATGAACTAAAAGTTAAGTTTACTTTTTCAGTTCAAAACGGAATTCGAACTGCGAACTCAATACGATTCCTTTTTTTCCTTCAGCCAGGGAACAAAACTGTTTTCGACCATACGAAATTAAAATTCAACTCTCTTTGTTGGACTGAAAACCCTTAGCGAGTTCTGTGAAGCCTTTTGGTCTTCTGACTGACTATTGATCCTGCATGAAGAATTCTGACACTGGGCTGAGTACGTTCTGCTATATTTCGAATATGTTTTAATCTCAGTAGAGAATAATATTAATCTACCAGGTTGAATCAACACCATAATATTTGATAATTGAAAATTATGTTACTTAATTTTATCGGTCTTATCGATGAAATGTGATGCCCTTTTTAGTAAGAACATCTTAAGATTATGAAGTTTTATAGACGGATAGAATGTTAAAAAGAAATGAAAGATGGTGAAAATGTGAGGGTAGAATTTATTAGATGCATTATCATCACATACCAAATTTTTGTTCGAGCACGGGCTAACTAATAAGTTGGTAGATA
This sequence comes from Uranotaenia lowii, assembly GCF_029784155.1. NCBI lineage: Eukaryota > Metazoa > Arthropoda > Insecta > Diptera > Culicidae > Uranotaenia > Uranotaenia lowii. The sequence continues at coordinate 13,805,984 of NC_073691.1, read as the reverse complement.
CCGATAGAGTTGCAACGTTTTTTTAAGTTTATTTACCAAAACAATCAGATGCATTTTTCGTCGTGGGTTAGTATATCCTTGAAAGGTCAATCACACGGGACCAAATCATGAATCCGAAGGAAGGAAAAGAATTAGCTTTCTCAGCTGATTTCGTTGTTTTAAGCAAGCTCTGAAGACTAGTTAAAAAGCGTCATTACAAATTACATTTTAGGTGCAAACAACTTGGGCCAACTTGTAAAAATGTTGGGTTTAAGGAAGCAGAATGCGTTTTAGCTTCTTTAAGAAGCTTAACGCGATAGTTTTAAGGAAGGGGTAAAATCCGTTTTTATGATTTTTATTCACCTACGTCATTGATGTGTTTGCTTCGAAATATAATAGGTACTAATATTAATTTTAAGATAATAAATTCAAGCTTGATTGCAATTAAAATTAAACTCTACAAACCATTTTACCCTAAACTCACGTCTCAATAATGACCACGCTTTATCTAATCTCGGAGCCAGCTCAAAGTTTCTTCGCAGACAGGGATTTTACTCGATAAGTGCCAAATGGCAATTAACAACCGCGGTCTGGATATCTCTGATCATTGTTGTACCTACCGTTTCTCTTATTGTATTGCAGCAGTCCCTCGTCGTCGGTGCTGACGGAAAGTTGTTGTCTGCTGCGCAAACCGGGCACCATGAAGAATAAGCTGAGCGGACTCCGGGATGCGGTTGCGAACCGAAGCCTGCTGGTGGATTTGTTGGCGATATTGTTCGGTGTCGGTGCTTGGATTGGAGTTAACTCGAGTTTCGTGCAGCTGCCGCTGTTGGTGGCCAACGCTCCGGAAGGATGGAATCTACCGTCGTACCTGGTGGTGATTACGCAGCTCGGAAATCTTGGTCCTCTGCTGTACACCGGGTTGCAGAAACTGAAGGCCTTTAAGGATTCATATATGATTTATGCGCTGTTAATCATTGGAACAGTTGGAGCCATCTGTATGGCTTTTCTGTTCGAAACGACGGCGCACATTTTTGGAACGGAACGGTCGGTTGCGATGTTCGTGTGCGTATTTTGCTTCGCTCTGGTCGGATGCACCAGTTCGGTTCTATTTATGCCATATATGGGACGATTCCGGGACGTGTATCTCATCACATATCTGATCGGCGAAGGATTTAGTGGATTTTTGCCCAGTATCGTTGCGCTGATTCAGGGTGTCGGTGGAAATGCCGAATGTATCCCGAGCAACAGTACTGATCCTAATGCACCGGAATTTGTCAGCTACACGCCTTTGCCCCGCTTTGGTTCGATGGAGTACTTTATCTTTGTATTTGTCGTATACATCGTTAGCACATTGGCCTTCACAGTGCTCGATAATCATTCGAAATGTCGCAAAGAATATGCAGCAGTAGTAATCAGTCACGGTAATGATTACACTTATGAATCATCAGATCCCACCAATTCGACAAACGCCACAGATAAAAGTTCTGGTGGTGCAGGTCCCGAAAAGACTAAAGTGCTCTCGAACTTCAACTACGCGTACCTGATAGTTCTGCTAGGAGTGCTGTGCATGTTCGGGAACGGTGTCTTTCCCAGCTTACAGTCTTACTCGTGTCTGCCGTACGGGAATGTGGCCTATCATCTAACGGTTACCCTTAGCACCATGGCCAATCCGGTTGCTTGTTTTATGGCAGTGTTTCTACCGCATACATCCATAAGGGCAATTACATCGATTTCGCTGCTAGCTGCTGGTTTTACCTGCTATGCACTGGCGACAGCTTTTATGAGTCCGGCACCGCCGCTAATGGGACAAGCCATCGGTGATGCACTGGTGGTATGTTCTTGTTTTTGTATAGGAATTAATAAACTCAATTAATAAAATAAATTCCATCTCTTCCCAGATCATCACCTGGACCATCCTGATAGGTCTTGTCAGTTACGTGCGGCTCTCGATAACGACTGTGTTCCGGTACCAGGGAGGCAAATCGTTGGTTCTGGTTGGTGCCGTTACCCAAATCGGTTCCCTGATCGGATCCGTAACATCCTTCTCGTTGGTTAACTTTACCAACCTTTTCCAGCAGTACTATCCATGTTGATCATCGTGTTTAATTCTAATAGTGTCTAGGTAGACTGACTCACCTATAGGATCTTCTGATTGTTGTTAGCGATTATGTTGTAATCTTATCATATGATCAAACTCATGTGTCCGATTAGAAACTTCAAAATTCATGATTGTAGATCAGATCGTGCCTAGTGTACCATGTTTTAAAATGTTGAATGTGTCTGTGAGAATGTTAAGCTAGTTGAGTAAGTACAAACTTTTACACGTTTAAGATCAAAGGTAGGAGGAAGGATCTTGTTTTTTTTTCTGGAAGACAATAAGGTTATGTTTTTATTTTATGATTAATAACTATTAGAGATAATTTATGAACGTAAACAGAGAAAATAATTACGTTATTGACTTGTTTGTTTGTGAAATATTGCTGTACGTTGTTCAGATATCCGAAAACATGCCCTGTTTACATGAACCATGTCAAAAACGAACGATTTTTCCCGCTTGTCCAAAACATGTATAATTATAACGAGCTTTAATTTTTTTTGTCAATTTGTAAGTCTTTTTGGTCACATTTAGTGACGTTTTCTAGTAGTTTTATTCATTTTTGTTAATTTTGTCATTTTTGTGATTTTTAAGTATGTTTTGTTTTGTATTTTTCGTTATTTTCATGTTTTTTTTTTTTAATTTAATTTTATATTTATGATTTTTGTCTTTTTTAGTACTTGATGTAAGTATTTTAAATTTTTTTGTTTTAATATTTGAACAACACTGGGACATTGTACAAACAATATCTACTGATCGGTTTAGTGGTATGAAATTTCGAAACTGCTAAGACTTTTGAGAGCACATCGATGCCACATTTTGGATGTATTCAAACCAAAAATTAGCATCCTTTGCTATCAAATTATTTTCAAAAACGAGATATCGTAAAGCATTCAAAGAATCCTACAGTCTTAATGTTCCTGTCCTTTTATGAAAATTGAGACACTTTTTATAGGTCATCTTATCATCTTATTTCGGGCAAAATGTTACCAAATTTTACCTTCAAGGCGTGATAGCAAAATTTGATATAATTTTACCATAACAGTCTGCTCAGGTCAAGCTTCTTCGCGAAGTTCCCAATTCGAAGTCACTCATTCCCAAATTAATCATCGCTCCCGTTTTATTCTCTCTCTTTACAACCAGCGGCCACATCCTCTCACTCTCTCACAAACGAAACCGCTAGCTGGGAGTATTTTTGAAGAACGAACGGCTGTCAAAATCAGCTGTTTTGGCCGTGCTGTTTGGTTGTGTTGTTGACACGAAATCAGCTGTTTAGCGGGTGTGTGCGCATGTTTTGCGTCTGTCCCTTGGACATGTTGGTGTTGTTTAGTACGGACCGTGTAGATTTTTGTTGCTACTTGGGTTCAGGCCGTTCAGGCCGTTCAGGCATAGAGATTTGGATTTGAAACAAGTTTACTCAAAACGTCGACGATGCAAATTTAACTCATATCGCCAGAGGCACAAATTGCGTAATTTCTTCGTTTGGTTCTGAGCAGAACCGATGTATGCTGGTTAGAAGGTGCACGCTCTTTTTTTTAAACTCAAAATTAAGTATGACCGAGGTTAAAAACATAGTTCGATTCTATGAACTTAAAGTTAAGTACCCTTTTTTCCTCCTTGCGATGGATCAAAACGGAGTTCGAACTGCGAACTCAAAATTGATCCCTTTTTTTTCCTTCGGCGAGGGATCAAAGCTGAGTTCGACCTTATGAACTAAAAATTGAACTCTCTTTGTTGGACTGAAAACACTTAGCGAGTTCAGTTCGAACCGGAACAGCAACCAACGAACACGTCGCAAAATTTTGTTGTTCCGGAACAATTACCGGAAGACTATGAATAATGAAATGCATGTTCACCGTGTCAGCGTAAAACTCTGTCCGTCATTGTCATCATATGGTGAGCGGCTTGGAATGTCCGGAAACTTCCGGATGTTGTTTACTTCCCTTAGGAAGTAATATCCGGAAGTTTTCTTTGACCGGAAGTGTCAAAACTTTCCACCGCTCTATAATTGCAATGCAATGTACCGGAACAGCAATATCCGGGTACAACCAATTTTAATCATCCTTTAATTCCCTGAAAATCAACTACCCTCGAAAAAAAGGATAAATCCGAGTTCGGCTGCCGAACTTAGTAATGAGTATGCCTATCAGAACTCAGTTTTGCTATTGCCCAGTCAAACTCAAAGTTGAGGGAAGCCACCGAAGTGCTGTTTTGAACCAAAACTACTTAATTTTGAGTTTAAAAAAAAGAGCGTGTGAGGCTTTATTTTTTCCCAAAACTGCTTCGAAAAGAGTAACATAACTAATAAAGTGTAATAATTAAATTTGAAAGTTGTCGAAAAGCATTGATCACATAAAAGAATAATAATGTGAAAATATGGCGCAATTCAATGTAAATCGTTGTTTTCAACATAATATGACTGATTTTGTAGTTCTTTTTTAGATTCCCGCGGTTGTATCCAATAGAACTCAGTCCATACCCCCACCTCTTCATACCACTCTCTCAGCATACCACCACTACTACAACATTGCTGTAGAAAAAACGAGCATAAACTCTGTGCTGCACAAAACTTTTTATTTAAAACTTAATTTATGTAAACCCAATTCAACATCAACAACGATGTGTTCCTTTAAAAGAAGAAGAACCTCCTCAAAATATCCACTATTGATAAATCTAAGTGTTGCACATGTTACCCATATGCCGATATTTTTCACATGTGACAAACCATGGGTCATGTATTTTTTTTTTTTGTGTAAAAAACATTGAACAAGCGTTTTTTATCGATTATTCGAAAATAATAAAAACGCACATGGGACTTGTTTGTGGCCACATTAGCCCTAAGAAAATAGGTTCTACACTCTTTACTCCTTAACAAAGCAAACGGTCGACTATATCTTCTAAATGCACAACTCCCAAAGTTGAAAAATGTGAAAAGGTCTTCAGTCTCGCTTCTTAATAGACTCATAAGCGTTTGAGACAAAATTTTACTCCAGCTTCTATAAGCAATTGCAAGCTATTTTATATAGATAAAAACATATGAAGAATGCTCCTACGTAAAGCTTCCAAGTAAATTTTAATTAGCGTTTTAAAAAAGGTTGAAATAGTTTCGAAAGGGTTTCTCTCGAAACGTCAAAAATGTTCATACACAGCAAATTTGTTTTTGCTGGAAACCAGCAAAATTTTGCTGGTTTTTGTCCCGCTGACTTTCCAGCAAAATTTCCAGCAATTTCAATTGCTGGAAAAAACAGCAAACGTTAATGCTGGTTTCCAGCAATTCAAATTGCTGGAAAATCAGCAATCCAGATTGCTGGAAACCAGCTATTTCTTTCAACACAACTGGCAGTATTTAGTATGAAATTTATATTTCAATTCAAAATTAAAGTTTAATATTGGCTGTGCATATAATAAGCAATAAAAACAATTATTTTCTCCCATTTTCAATAAGGGATTAATTTATTTTCCAAAAAAAAAACTTTTTTTTCACAACTTTTCAACACCGGCTCTGGCGTGGCCGCTTTGTGCCAAAATGTTGATAATCCGCCACCTGTAAAAATAGTTTTGATTAGTATCTTCTATATGGAATATCTACCTGTACAATAAAAACTTACCCTTGACTTGATGCCTGGTTGCTAGAATATAGAGGAAAATAAAATAATTATATTAATTTAACCTTAATTCGTAAAATAGAATCTCACCTTACTTCAGCGTACGAAACAAAAACAAACTCCAAATTGACAACTCGATTGCTGATTTTCCAGCAAACTGGATCAATTGCTGGAAAGTCCAGCAATTTGAAAACCGATTGCTGATTTTTCAGCAAAAATGACAAGCACATAACCGAATGCTGAAAAATCCAGCAATTCGAAAACCGTTTGCTGGTTTCCAGCAAAAATTTGGATTGCTGAACGTTTCCAGCAATTTTTTTTTGCTGGAAATCGAGGCAAAAATTTACAGTGTACTGTACATCATGTAGCAGTGTGTACATATATCGATTCTTAGAGCTTATTTTCCGGTGCTTGAAATTTATAATTTTTCGTCACTTGAGAAAAAAGTTGCTTTTTTTATATTTCTGTAGAGTTATGAAGATGACTTCTTTTTCGCTGAAAAATTATTTCCAGAGGAAGTATCAAACTGTTCCTTATGATTTTTTTTTCTTAGAAAATACGTACTTCTGTACAAAAGAGCGGTGGTTACTTTGCCCCGGGTGCTCGTTATGCCCGTATCTCCCCTTCATAGTAAACATAATAAAGCTTAGTTCTTTTAGAAATGGGACAGTTAAGAATGGGTGTATTTCAAAAACCTTTCGTTTGATCGAAATATTTTCTATGATGGAAATGAAGGTAATCTTATGATAATTCATGAAAAAATTTGAAAAAAAATTTATCGTCTTTTGTAAGAAAAAATTCTACTTTATTCTGGGTACCTTCAATCGGCCTACGCACACTTTTTTCAGTCATGATTTTGATCAGTTTTTTCAAACTTTTATTTCGTCTAATCTCTATTTTACGTGGCTGCATTCTCCTCCTTCAATTTCTGCTACTTTTCGGTCCAAAACTTCTCTTTTAAAAGAAACTGAGACAATTCAGTAGATTCAGCTGATTTGAAAATTTAAAAAAAACCTGATTATTTTTGAGCCCTTTAAAGCGTTTTGAATGGAATTTCTGCTGGCAAAATCTGACAATAACGAAGTAAAACCATCATGAGATTGAACTTAAAGTATAATTGGTAAGTAAAGATCATAGGTTGCGAAGGATACATACAAGATGATTCTTTTTAAACTAAAAAAAAAAGCGAAAACCGAAGTTTTCGTTTTGAAATTTTTTGTTTTTTTTTCACGGGAGCTAAATCTTGGCAAATCATTATATTTTTATACAAAACAACCAGCAAATGCATACTATAAAATGCTAGGAACCTTGTCACGAGCAGACATGCTTTAGGATTCAAACGCTGGGATTTGTTTAATATGGAGTTTTTCATAAGTTCTTTCGTTCATGAGAAATCATCTGTCGAATAGCTTCAGTACTAGCTATACAGCTTACGAGCTCTGGAACAAGCAAAAATTTGTTGTTCGATGTTCCGTTTGAATGATTTATAAGTAGGCAACACTTTCAGCTTATTGGAAAAAATTTTTTATGGACATTTCAGCGATCTACACTTAGTTTTTCGCTTATTCAAAATTAAAAATGCTGGTATGAGACTTGACTTCCCTGATGACCCTTAACTGTAGTTGCCGATCATGTGCTTCACTCCAACGCTTAATTTGAACTTTGTGATCATTTTTAACAGTGTTTGCATACTTTTCCACCACTCACGCACTGTAATTCTTTGAATAATCAACGGTTTTGTCAGCTATCGATTTGATAATGAAGGATTTTGAGGGAAACTGTGCAAAATATTTTTTTTTTCGTTTTCTCTTTCATCGTAAGTATCTCAAAAACGCGTGAATTCTAAATTTAGGAAAATAAGATCTAAAAATACTTTTTACAGGCAGCAAAATGCTATCAAAAATTTGTATGTCCGATTACTAGTAAATAAATAAGCTATATATTAGTAAAAGAAAGTATCCCATTTCTAAAAGAGCTAAACTATAATTGAAATACAATTGAATTCTTACAATTTACATTTTAATCAGTCTTATAGACAGGCTGAACACCTTACTAGAAAATTTATCAAACATAGGAGGGTAGGTATTTGGAAAGGAAGAAGTTTGACCCTTTCATCTTCCAAAAGGGCAGATGGAAAAGTGGGAAGGAATCCTCATATATTTTTTTGCATAACTCGAGACCTAATAATCCAGATGAAACTGAGTTTGACAAATGAAAGAATCTGGGTACAAGATATATTTCTATGATGTTTTAAGATCTCTATCTGCTTCCAGTGGGAAAATAGAAAAGAGGGAAAGACACGTTTTAAATCAGGTTTTCAAAAAAGAAAAAAAAAGTCATATTAGCAAATAAGAATTACTCAATTTTGTATTGCAATTCGATATTCAACTAGCAGCTTTTTAAAGAGGTTTCGTCTAAATGATGTTGAAATTCAATTTAAAATTATGTGAATTTAAAACGAAATTTAAATTAGTTTTACAAATTTTATCAATCCTTAGTTAGAAGGTAAAGCAAAGTTCACCGGGTCAACTAGTTTAATATAAATTAATGTTCTAAAACAAAAATATCATTGAATGTCGTATTTCACGTCACACCGTAAACAAATCTTCCAAACCGATATGATGGCTGTGGGTACACATGCACATGGAAAGCGCAGTACGAGTACTTGTGCGATATTTGTATGAAGCTTTCCTCTTTCTCGAAAGGGTCGTCTGGTCAAAAGAAATAATATTCATTCATTCTGCTTTCTGCCTGTTTCGGAAAAGCATCGAACATGTAAGATATTCCACACCGCAGATAGTAGTGAATTGTATTGGCAAAAGTATCAGTAGCAGTAGCAGCAGCTAATATCATTGGATCTCTCTGTCAGTGAGGAAGGACGGAAGAAAAAAAAAACGAAAGCAGTCAGCAGCCGACATTCTGGGGCTGAAGTTTTGTTGGGAAAATCCTAAGGGAAGCAGTGATATTTTTCTTTCCTCCCCCATATTTGTTGAAACAGTGAAAAGGTGTGTAACTTTGTGAATGTGAACTCTAAATTCAGTGAAACGCGGACATTGTCGTCTTCGTCTTCGAGACCAGGCGCAGGCCGAGGAGAAAATTTATAAAAGTGTGGAAAAAATCAATCGTGGAAAAGTTTGGCTGATTTCTGGCCGAGTGAGAAGAAAAAGGTACCCACGGTGAATCAATGTTGGTGTCATGGAATGGCCGAACACTGTGATCATCCAAGCTCATATTACATATTGAATAAAAGCTGACATTAAGAAATTATCTCACCAATTAGCATCATCCAATCGATAGTTTGAACTAGTTGATAATTAATAGAAGAAGCTTCTAATCACTTTCAAATACGCACGGATGCCTAGTGCATAAATTAATACCGAATTATGGATAAGAAAATTCCGACTTTTCTTTTCTGAGCAGCACCCACCCCTCCCTGGGGGCTGCTCGGTGAGCTGTACAGTAGGTAGGACCACCCCCTCAAAAATGACCGATCGGAAGGGTTCCTCTGAATCAGCAGCTTCTCCTGCTCCGTTTGGATGATGTATCATTTATCATCATCATCAACAGCGCCATCATCATTGGCGAAGCAATAACAACATCACCTGCTGCTAGCAGACGACGACAACAAACCCCCAACGCAAAATTTGCCGTGTGTTGGTGGCACACGTTTCTTGAGGTTGTGTTTTGTCAGTAAGCTGCTTCAGAACGAAGCGGACTGTTTTTTTTAAACAATATATGACACAGGGTCGAAAAATTATTACTTCTCGTAGCGACAACCTAACTTAAAATTTTTTACCAGTTCGAGATATCTTGAATGCTGCCAGAGCATCTCCAATTTGGATAGTACTGTATAGTCTTATAGGGAGCTGCATACAGTATAGTGTATGCAACAGACCGGTTTGCTGTTAAGCTATTCACCGATTCTCAATGATTTTTGATAGTGAAAGAAAAAGTAAATGGTTGAGCTTGACAGCAGACACTTAACCTACACTAGGTACATATATCGAAATGTAAACATAAGCAGTATACTTCTAACAAGTGTTGGTTGACCACTTAAATATTAACAGAGAAACAGTCGAGAAGTAATAGTGATATGGACTAAGACAGTAGACTGAGTCGATTTGGGGTCATTTTTGAATTTCTCGAACCCTGGGGTCTTAAAATTTTTATTTGGTCCAAAACTCATCCATGATTTTTTGCAGAATTTTTAAGTAACGTTTGAGTAAATTTGAACTTTTAGGTTTGTAAGGGAAAATTGACTATTTTGTACTGAAAAATCAACATCATTTTTGTTTCTTCTGTGGAACCGCTAAGGTTGCTTATGGTTTTCGTGCCAATTTATAAATTTCTTCAAGGAAATTTCCCGCTGAACAACTTTGTCGAATATCATAACTTCGTATCTTTTTAGACAAATAAGTTATTAGCTATTTAACAGGTGTATGTCTTTTAGCATTGATAAACAATAAATTTAACTGACACCACTGCTGGGTGCCTAGCGAGGTATTGCAAGACATACAAAAAGTATTCGTCGCGGTATATCCCAGTAACGTTCAGAGAAGCATGTTGCCTTTTAACACTAGACTCAGTCGTTTTAGGGTCATTTTTGAATTTCTCAAACCTTGAGATCTTGAAAGCTCCGATTTGGTTCAAAACTCGTCCATGATTTTTTTTTGCAGAATTTTCAAGTCACGTTTACATGAGTAAATTTGAACTTTTATGTTTGTATGGAAAAATTGAATATTTAGTTCTAAAAAATCAACATCATTTTTTTTTCTTCTGTAGAACTGTGCCCGTTACTGGTTTTTGTTGTTGTAGGAAGAACTTTGGGCAGTGGAAAAGAGAGACTTGTTCTGGTTAGTGGTAGAACTTGGAATACTTTATCTTCTATCTTAACATCCTTAACATTCTTATCTTAACATGCATTACGTGTATGTTGTTATTTGTCACAACGATTGCTACGATTAGACAAATCTCGACACTCCTCCTCAACATACACATTCGCACTCTCCGTACTGCCTTCGGCGACTCCTCCTGAAGATGCGGCTGCTTTACTTCCACGCAGGCACCGGACCTCAATTTTCGCCTGCATTTGCACGACCTTCCATGGTATCGGTTCGACGACCTCCACCGGGATCTGGCTCGACGACCTACCATGGCACCGGTCCGACGACCTTCCTTCCGTCTCGACGGCTTTCCTGAGGCCTGACGCCTCCGAGTCAGTGGTCCCAGCCCGGCGAGCTCCACTTGGCTTTCCGGTCCGACGATCTTCCGTGGTACCGGCTTAGCGAACTTCCGTGGTACCCTGCTCGTAAGTCCTCCAGTGGCTCCTGGTACGACGACCACCACCTGGTTCCGGTCAGCCAACCTTTCATGGCCCGACGACCTACTAGTGAATCTGGTTAGCTTCTAATGGCTCCAACCTTATTTGGCACCGATCCGACGACCTTGTTTGGCACCGGCCCGACACTCTTCTTTTGGCTCGGCTCTTCACCAATGGCACAACGACCTTCCTCTGGCTCTCGGCTCGCCGACCTACCTATGGACTCCGGTCTGCTTCCAATAGATCCGATCTAACCGTTCTCCAACTTCTCTAGCATCCCACATTTGCCAGATCACGCTCACGCTTAGTCTAACCACCACGCTTCCCGGATCAAGAAATCGGCCCAAAATCGGTTGGATTTCGGTCCGTTCAACCCGTGAATCGGTTAGAAATCTGACGAGAAATCCAACCGATTTCCGACGAATTCAGTGCCCTGGTGACACAACTTTCCTGACGACGATAAGTTTTTGCGAGTGAGCTGTCAAAACAATCGAGTCGTTTCAAGACCGAAGTCGGTTACACCCATAGAAGAGGTTGCAAAAATCCAATGCCTATTTAGCACATCTCTGTGCCGATAATGCGCTGAAATGTGCACTGTGCCGAAGATGATATGTTTGAAAAACCGTAACTGGCATAAGGACTCGGCTCCCAACTAAAATGATGCATGACCACTACATTCAAGCAAAACAAGAAAAACATTTTATGGGATTTCGTTCCTATTGGATAATTCATCCCAGAAACAAGAAAATAAAAATATAAACCATAGCGCCCGGTAGGGAGAATCGAACTCAAATCACTAACTAAATGATCTTGCCAGACCGACATCTTAACCAGTGTACTATTTGAGCTTCATGCAGGAAGAGGGATATTTGTCATAGGCATTCTGCCGCCGATCAATCACAAAAGAAACGCACGACAGTGGCTTCCCGGCGTTTGGCCTCCTTTCAAGGTATTCATTTGTCTTGCGATGGAAACGGGAAAGAGAACGGGAGTGGAGGAAACGGGAAACCCATTGAATGAGAACTGTGCTTTGCTTACTGCCTGCTATTACATACACACGCTACATATACACAGCTGCTTAAGCCGGGCAGCTTGGCCGGTGCTTGTTTGCCGGTGAATTGAAGGAATATATTCTTGTTGCTTTTGCTACATACACACGCACAGCTTAGCCGTGGATGTTTGCCGGCGAATTGAATTGAAGGAATGTTTTTTTTGTTGTTGCTTTTACTGCATACACACGCACAGCTCGGCCGTGGTTGTTTGCCTGTGGATTGAAGGGATTGAATTAGAAGGATGTTTTTGTTGTTGCTTTTGCTACGTTCACACGCACAGTGCTCGGTTCGCTGGCTGCCTGGTGTTGGCCGGTATTTATTTCCATCCTTCTTCGTCTTGTGATGCGATAGGGAGGGACGTGAAAGCGTTTTTATTTTGTTTCTTTCAGACATACGCAATTCGGTTAACTTGGGAGATTAATGCCGGTGGGAGCAAATCGAATCAGCACCGATCGTGTTATCTTCTTGTACCAATGACGCTATGTAATTGACTACACGCCATTGGCACAGAGGCTGAATTTTGGGTGTAGATTTCCTACCAAAATCTGACGTTTTTCCGATCAAAATCTGACGGTTTTCCGATAGAAATCGGACAAAAAATCCGAACGCTTTGCCCTGTTTTTTTTTGTTGCTTTTCTGCCCTGATGTTGATTTGTGTTCGGATTCCAAATTTTTGGAAATAAAACAAAAACAATTCTATGGATATCTATATATATAAAACAGGGAGAGAGACAGCCCATACAGAAATGTGCGAACACGCAAAACTCTTCACTGGAGCATCCGATTTGCATGCGATTTTTTTTGTTGTGTTCGTCTTCACGCGAAGAATAACACAACGGAGAGATAATTTCGAAAATGTTTTTGTGGAATTTGAAAATTAATTTTTAGTTTTTATTCGTATCAAATAAAAGTCATGGCACCCAATTTCCATTTTTTTTTCCATTCGAATCACCCAGAGTAGGAAGGCGCCAAAAGCAATCAAGGCTTACTGATGTTCATCCATCTCTCTATAGCAAGTTTTGGCGCCCATTTTCGTTGCAAGTGTACTTTTCACGTGGCACCAGTAAAATGGATACTTGGATGTAATTGTTCACCTTCCGTATGGGGTGAAAAAAAAAGAACGCAATAAGCCGGCATGGAGTATACCTATTTTCGAAAATTGTCATGTTTGCTTCAGCATCAAGGCAACTTTACCATTTTTTAAACTAATTAACCCAAAGCTAGCCCGATTGCCCGGTTTTACCCGGACTTGACCGGGTAATTGATAAAACAAAATTTAAAGGGCCCGTTCAAGTCGTCCGGTTGTCCGGATTTTGATAAATAAAACCCGAATTTTCCGGATTTAGTCATTTCGAAAAGACATACACCGTCTTAGCCGACTTAGGCTTTACAGACTGAATAAATGACGTGGACAACTTAAGATTAACATTTAACACCCAGTACCGAGATGGGAATCGAACCCATGCCATCAGTGGACTAGCGATTACCGTCTTACCACGCTAACCACTCGACCACCGAGACGTACAAACATTTGCCAAATAAAAAAAAAATCTTATTAAGTTATTATTTTTTAAATTTTGCGTACTAAAACGAAAGTTTTTGAGCAACTTTTAACATAATAATCATGCACGGTTTCTGGATGCTTAAAATACAATTCAAAATTTGTAATGTGTTTCGAAGAAAATTTTTTATTAAAGTGCTTTTCGTTTTAATTTTTTTTAGTAGTTTCTGAATTTAGCCCAAATTTGCTTGGTATTGCCCGGATTTTGGATTGACAATATTGAAATCAAATGCCCGGATATTGTTAGGTTTTAAGATAGAATAAATTTGCCTGACCAGGATGCGCGCGGGGAAAATTCGGATCTCTTTTATTTACTCCGTTATTTTGTTTTGTTTATTTTCCGGTTAAATGAAAGACTGTAATATTATTCAAGAAAAATAATATTCTACGTTGGACTGTGGAAGTTTTGACATATCCAAAACAACTGGACAGATAACAATGAAATATTCCATTACAGAATCTTCTGTTCATATTTATGGTATAACACCAAGAGAACGTCTAATTTTTAATTAATAGAATAAGACGACCATAAATTGATTTACTTGGTTTTTGTTTACGTCAAGAATATAATGAGTTAGTTCGAGAATAGTATGATATTAACTTAGTAATTCTATGTGAATTTCATCAGAAAACCATGGAAATGTTAGATACTATCCACTTCTTCCTTTCATACTAAGGTGCTGAAAAACTAAACAAAATTAAGGATATAAATAGGGTTGACTTTGTAAAAATAAAATTCATAATTTGATCCAACACTCAGTATCAGAAATCAAGAACAGATAATTGGTTCAATAACATCTTCAAATACAAGAAGCTTGGAAAATAAAAATTTTAGTCTCGACGAAAATATGATTCAAGATCCAAAACAGAGATAATGAAAACTGAATTAGATTTGCAAGGACTTTTTTGAATTTCATTTCTGATTTTAAATTCAAGATCTCAATGTAAAAAAAGATTTCATAACCGTTTGATGTGAAATTGCTGTGAATAAAAATTCCATGCACATATATTGAATGTTCTAATTTTCTTTGTTCAGTGCTTAAGCATCCATTTCTCGATAAATATGATAAAGTTATAGTCGATATAAAAATGATGATTTTAAAAATTATGAGGAGATTATCTAATACAGAGAACATATCAAATGCATGATAGATAACGAAAAACAGAATGGTATATGAAAATTTGTTGATATTTATATGTTTGCAGCATGAAAAAAATCGCGAAATTTCATACCATGAAAAGTGTTGTGCCATTTCTACACATTTGGTACCTACACGATAAAGAAAATTTTAAACATGGTTTTGGCGAAAAAGGAAATACAGTTGATCAAAACTGCTTAAAATGACGACACATTTCAACAAAACACTTTTTGGCACTTATCTTGGGGTTTATAGAAATTGAACATATGGGTGTCAAGGATCCTCTGTAAATGAAAAAAATATATATAAAAAATAGATTTTTAACTTAATCCCATTAGATATTCGCTTTCCAGTTTTGTTGGAAGTCAATCTTCTACGAAAATTTTTGCCCTTGGATGTAGGCACTACCATAATATAACAGAAGTATTACGAAAATAGTCAAAAAAAAACTGTGTCGATTCACCCCGTTTGAAGGTTATAATCCAGTTTCATGAGCGTAAATAATTATTTACCTATTTTCTGCATATTTACATGTTCATTATTTTTGCGAAATTCAAAGGCTTAACGAAGTTTGCCGGGTCAGCTAGTTTTTAATAAATTTTGGATGGCAATATATACAATATTTAAAAAAAATCATTTTTTGTGTTAGAAATTTTGATAGGATTTGCCCAATGGGGAAGATGATCGTCTGCTTCGAACACCAAAAATTCGCCATCCTGTGTTTTGAGAGCCGCGGTACAGGATCTGCAGCGCATATAGGAAGGTCTTCTCGGTATTTGAGAGTCCGGGGAATGGTGTGAAGGTGTCAAAGAGGGAACAGGCTTCGTCGATGATGTACAGAAGCAGCCTGAGGAAGTCGGATTTGGTGTTGACTTGTAGCAGGAGCCCAAGTGCTCGATTGTTCGTCAACACATCCAGCTCCTTGGTGATGTCCAGATCCCCCAAGAGATCGACGATCTTGTGCTATAAGCTGGGTAATTTCCTGTGAATTTTAAAAATCATTTTGAATTCGCTATGTAGGCATTCGTTTTTTTATATTATTACCTGTGACGCATCGGTGCACCAACTGACTCCGGTTCGCGCCTGGAAAAGCTCTTTCTAGCTGGCCACAAGCGACTTCCTTCCGTCATCATACAACAAGACCGCGACCAAACTGCGCGGCAATCCCAGGTGGTTCGGCATCTGCTGCTGGGCCTTGGGCTGGGGAGTTGAGTAGGCCTACAAAAAAATTGCTAAAAACAACAAAACACAAAAATAAATCATAAACCTACCTCCAAGGCTTGATCCAGCAGCAAAATAAGGCGCAATTGGTCGGGAAGTTAACACCCCCAGTTGCTGCAAATTGATGAGTCGCAGTTCTCTGCTCAGGTCAAACCCAAGCAGATAGTGTGCCAGATTGGGGGTGCTTCGCTGCTGCATACACTCCTGCAGCAGCTCGATGATGGCTTGCTTGCACTGCAGCCACACTGCAGCTCCAAACAAACGGAGCCTGTTTCATGGTACTGCTCCTGTAGTGCCTTTCGAGGTTAGTAGCGGATCGTTCTTCAGTGCTGTCGACAATTTCCTCCGGTTCCAGAGAGGATTTCAGCTAAGGATTCCCTGGCTTTGTTGACATCGACGTCCTGGTGCTGTTACCCCCGGAACTCGGTCAGACGGCACCTTAGCACTTTCGAATCGTTTTCGATTGACAGTCCCACCCAGTGATGTCAACCATTGAGATTTTGTCTGGATCTTCCAGACTTTTTGAACTTATTTCGTCAGACAATTTTTTAGGTATCCAGACTTTTGACTTTTCTTCCAGACATTTTTAAGATGTAAATCAGGGAATAAGGCATAGAACGTAGTGCTTTCAATAATTCCACAATGGTGTCAGAGTGTCAGTTATTGATGATGTTTAGAATGTATGATTAGATTGTCAATTAAAAGTTGGCAGTTGGCATCTTTGGTCCCGCCAAGTAAAACGAAACCGAAGTGAATCGATTTCGATTTCTGTCATTGTATGGCAGCGTAGAAATGGTCGGGAAAATCTAACAGAATTCCAACAAAAACCGGAGGGATTTAAACAGTAATCGGTCCGGTTGCGAATTCGTTCCGATCCGGGTTGTTGCGCCCCTGCTCGTCTCGTTTCTACCGGATTCGTAGCGAACACCTGTTTTCCAGGACAGTCGTCCGGCATGCTCGTAAAATGTCCTGCCTAGCGTATCCGGCCAGCCTTCACCACCTTCTGGATACTTAGTTCGGCGTAGAGTCGCACGCCGCCGCCAAAGATGGTTCTTAACTCTCGTCGCTCGAATACTCCGAGTGTGCGCAGGTCCTCCTCGAGCAATATCTATGTCTCGTGTCCGTAGAGAACAACCGGTCTAATGAGCGTCATGTACAGGTTACACTCTTCGTGCGAGGGCTAAGTCTTCTCGATCGCAGTTGCCTGTGGAGTCAATAGTATTCCGCTGATTCTCTCACAGCTGGTGTCATTGTCTGCGGTCAGCAGTGAGCCGAGATAGACAAAGTCTTCGACTATCTCCAGCTCGTCGCCATCGATCGTAACCTTGTTATTACTGGACAAGCGGGTTCGGTCGGTCTCGGATCCGCAGGCCAACATGTACTTCGTCTTGGACGTATTAATCATTAACTCAATCCTTCCTGCTTCGCGTTAATGCTTCCATTATTTGATTCAACTATTTTTTCCGTCCAACTGTTTGGATTTTGAACTTTCGAGGAATAGTAGACTTGGAATTTTCATTCGCTTCAGAAGGGTTCAGAGACGTTTAACACTAGTTTTAGAAATTCAAACAGCTCAAACTACAGGATCTCTGAGTCAGATTTTCAGACCTTCCTCTGTCTGTTATATTTTAAATACAGTGTTTCACCGTTGTCTAAATTTGTTTACTGTCCGATGGAAATATGATATGATAATCCAAGACACCAATAAGCAAAACTACAGTCTGTAGGGGTGTACCTTTACTCAGGAAAATGGCAAGCACACACGCAGGCAACTCGCATTGCTATACGACATCGACGATGGCATTCATTCAGTCAGTCTGTAGACGGGCAAATGAACGAGCTTGCCCCGTGTAGGTAGGCTTTGCATTAAAGCAAAACACCCTCAGAGCAGCAGCAGCCAACAACAGCAACATAACATACACACCACAGTGCAGTGCAGTGTCTGTGGAACATGAAATCACCATCACGAATTCGTGAGCAGCAGATGAGCATTAGGGTGTCCCAAAATTGCATTACTTCTGGGAATCTGGGGGCTCACCCTCCAAATGGTAGATTAGGATGTGCCGAACAAACTTTTGTATGGGGCCGACTAAAAAAAATCATGTTTAGAGGTTCCGCAAGCGCGATCTTTAAAAAAAGTCCACTTTCAAAAGATTTGATTTTAAATAAATTCTGGGTCCAAAAATTTTCGTAAAATTTATATATTTTATATTTTTTTAATTTTGTTTGAGTTAAAAACTACACGTAAAAAATACAAAATGAACCAAATTTGTATCAAAATGTAAAACTAGCAAGCTATTTTCAAGAAAAAAAAATTTTTTGGTCCAAAAATTTTGAATTCAACTGACCAAAATGTGTACCAAGCGTAGAATATTTTTGATACCAATGCCATCAAAAGATGCGGATTTTCGTGCACTTAAACTTTGCTGAACAAAACATGTGGTTTGTATCAACGTGTGAACAGCTATTCACGATTTAATGCTTAACAAAAATCACAATTAAGGATATTTTTTATTTAATTTATCAAGTTTGTCTTAATAAATACCTACTTTAAAATCAAAATACTTGCAAAAAAGGACTTTGATGGTTTGAGGAAGTCATCAAAAGGCCATATGCCGAATTTGAGCAGAATCGGACAACAGGAAGGGGTTGCACTGAATCTAATGTGTGAAAGGGATTTTGAGACATAGTGTTCTAAAGAAGCATAAAAAACTGGTTTTTCATCATACATTTTTGTCTTTATGAATCGATTGCTTGGTTATGTAAGTTTTATTAAAATTTCAATTAAGACTAACATTTCACCTGAAGACTGCAACTCGATTGGACTTAAAACAAAAAAGTTATGGCTGTTCAAAGATTGTATTTTGGTTACAAATTGTCCTGTAAAACTCAATGAGTAAAAAGTACTCATTGTGTGTTAAACGACAATTTCCCACAAAAATACATTCTTGGAACAGCCATAACTTTTTTGTTTTAAGTCCAATCGAGTTGCAGTCTTCAGGTGAAATGTTAGTCTTAATTGAAATTTTAATAAAACTTACATAACCAAGCAATCGATTGATAAAGACAAAAATGTATGATGAAAAACCAGTTTTTTATGCTTCTTTAGAACACTATGTCTCAGAATCCCTTTCACACATTAGATTCAGTGCAACCCCTTCCTGTTGTCCGATTCTGCTCAAATTCGGCATATGGCCTTTTGATGACTTCCTCAAACCATCAAAGTCCTTTTATGCAAGTATTTTGATTTTAAAGTAGGTATTTATTAAGACAAATTTGATAAATTAAATAAAAAATATCCTTAATTGTGATTTTTGTTAAGCATTAAATCGTGAATAGCTGTTCACACGTTGATACAAACCACATGTTTTGTTCAACAAAGTTTAAGTGCACAAAAATCCGCATCTTTTGATGGCATTGGTATCAAAAATATTCTACGCTTGGTACACATTTTGGTCAGTTGAATTCAAAATTTTTGGACCAAAAAATTTTTTTTTTCTTGAAAATAGCTTGCTAGTTTTACATTTTGATACAAATTTGGTTCATTTTGTATTTTTTACGTGTAGTTTTTAACTCAAACAAAATTAAAAAAATATAAAATATATAAATTTTACGAAAATTTTTGGACCCAGAATTTATTTAAAATCAAATCTTTTGAAAGTGGACTTTTTTTAAAGATCGCGCTTGCGGAACCTCTAAACATGATTTTTTTTAATCGGCCCCATACAAAAGTTTGTTCGGCACATCCTAATCTACCATTTGGAGGGTGAGCCCCCAGATTCCCAGAAGTAATGCAATTTTGGGACACCCTAATGAGCATAAGTCAAACTAGGTGGAAATAACATTACGTCGTAGCTGTTTGCTCTAGACTTACTAGCGTTTTTAAAAGTGTATCACTGCAAAGTAGTTAAGAGTAATTTTTTTTTCATCTATTTACCCAACAGAGGGTGCTACCCATTACCGATAACTACGGGGACCTATCGGAAAACAAAAAGTGTTGTTGTACTAATGACATTCAAAGTGTTCCTCGTTGATTACTTTCGTTAGATACCGTGCGCTGAAGCTTGAATGAAATTCGGGCCCACTAACTAATTAACAAAAAACAGTGCAAGTGAAACAATCTGTTGAATTCTCCTGAGGGGGAGGGTGCATCGAGATGGCCTCGGGTTCTGGCCACCATCAGCAGCCGTCGACTTCATCGTCAGCACCGTCGTCATCGTCATCGATGCCCAGACGACGTCGGAAGCTGCCCCACCGGCAGGGCAACATCCTAGGGCACCTGGTAGCTCGGCAACTGGGTGATAATGTGCGCCCATTCCGGTCCAATTTGTTCTACGAACGGCTCCGGATCGCCAAAAATCTGTACAAGAAGGATCTGGTTTCGCACTATGGCTGTGTCAATGCCATCGAGTTCAGCCAGGAGGGCGAGCTGCTTGTTTCGGGTAAGTTTTGTTTTTCTACTTCAAATTACGAAAACAACATCATTGCTCGTAGGCTAATCAGGGGTCTCGTCTCGTTATCATTTGAGGTGAACCAAGGTGTTCCAATGGCAAATTTAATGTTCCCGATTTTTTTTTTGTACCTTTACACATTGTTGTTGGCATCCAGAAGGAACACGTTCGACCGTACATTGGTACACAAATTTTCCCTTCTTTCTCTGATGTGCGAAGGTGATGATTATCGTCATGATCATCATCATCAGCGACATCAGCCGTGTTGTACATAGCAAGGCCAATGGAAGAGAGCAAAAATATTACGTCGTTGGGGTCGTTGTTTGTGGTATTTATGGTTTGCAGTTTTTTTTTGTAATTTTGCTTTTCCGTTTGTGTACACATCTACTTATAGGGCTTGTACATGGGATGAAGTAATAGGGAGTAGACTCAAAGGATCTAAAGGGTGATACCGTCATAATTTGGTCAAGGGAAAACGCGTGTAAATTGGTGAAATCGTTTATTAAAAAAATCAAATTAAATTTCTTTTTCAAGTTTAATTAGTATAGAATTCAGGAAAAATATTCAGTTAGGCTTCCGCTTTTCCAAATCCGAATTCCCTGCCATCAGATTTTGTACAGCCACCTTGTCCACCTTCTTCGCCGCAGAAAGCCAGTTTGCCTTGAACTACTGCTCGTCCTTAGCAGTTTTTTTTTGGTCTTCTTTAGGTTCCGCTTGACAATAGCCCAGTATTTCTCAATTGGGCAGAGCTCTGGCGTTGGGATGGTTCTTGTCCTTGGGAACCACCTGCACGTTGTTGGCAACGAACCACTCTATGGCATTTTTACTGTAATGGCAAGATGCCAAATCCGGCCAAAACAGTACGGAACAACCGTGTTTCTTCAGGAAAGGCAGCAGACGTTTATTCAAACACTCTTTCACGTAAATTTCTTGGTTCACAGTCCCGGAAGCTATGAAACTGCTGCTTTTTAAGCCACAGGTACAGATGGCTTGCCAAACCAGATATATCTTAGCGAACTTTGACAGTTTCATGTTGTTGAAAATATCTGCTACCTTTCCCCTTCCTTTTGCCGTATAAAACTCCTGTCTCGGAAGCTGCTTGTAGTCGTCTTTGACGTAGGTTTCGTCGTCCATTACCACGCAGTCAAACTTCGTCAGCATCGTCGTGTACAGCCTCCGGGATCGCGCTTTGGCCGTTGTATTTTGTTTATCATCGCGATTTGGAGTTACTACCTTCTTGTAAGTCGATAGTCCGGCTCGTTCTTTGGCTCGATGCACGGTTGTAGACGATACACCCAGCTCATTTGCGGCATCTCGGAGAGAGAGGTTAGGGTTTCGCTTGAAACTACCGGCAACTCTCTTTGTAGTCTCAGCGGCTTCCGGTTTTCGATTTCCCCCCGATCCAGACTTCCTGGCTGTCGATAAACGTTCCCCAAACACTTTAATTACATTTGTAACGGTTGTTTTGACAACTTTTAGCGATTTTGCCAGCTTTGCGTGCGAGTAGCTCGGATTTTCGAGATGCGCGATCAAAATTTGGAATATTTGGACACGCTGCTCTTCTTCCTTGGACGGCATTTTGACAACTGAAGAGTGAATTTCAAAATCAAAATATGAGCAACATTCTACACTAACACACCTTTAAAATGAGGGGTGTTCAGGTTTTTTAAATGCAAAATTGAAAGAAATACGTCAAGTTGATATTGACCAAATTATGACCGTATCACCCTTTAACAGTTCAGGAAAGTGTACAAAGGAATAAGCATTGGATTTTTAATGTTTTAACATAAAAAATACGCATTGTTTTATTTGAAACCTATGTTGATGATGGCGTTAGAACAGTTTACCTGGTTGAACTTGATCAGATTTTATGGTCCAGTTAAAATAATTAGTTTTTTTCCGATCTTAAATCTTCTCTCTCACTCATTCTAGGTGGCGACGACCGGCGCGTTCTGCTGTGGCACGTGGACAAAGCCATCATGGACAAAGAGGTCCCGGCGGCGATGCAGAAACAGCACCTTAGCAACATCTTCTGCTTGGGGATGGATTCCCGCAACGCTCGGATCTTTTCCGGTGGCAACGACGATGTTGTCATCGTGCACGACGTTCAAACGTTAGTACATACTTAGATCATTTGTTAATTATAGTTTAGCGTTTGTTAATTTGGTTTTCTTCTTTTTAGGAAAGAATCGGTGGACGTGTTCTTGCACAGCAAACCCGTCTACGGGTTATCGATTGATCCCTCAAATGATAATATCTTTGCCACAGCCGGAGAAGATGGGAAAATTCTGATATTCGATCTGCGCGACAGTTCGGATGTGATGTGTGTGTCTCGTTGTCGATCGCCCTTCCACGCGGTCATGCATCATCCATACGATGCTGGGTTTATTGTGACGGCGAATGCGAAGGAAGGAGCAGCGTTGTGGGATTTGAGGTCTCCCAAGATGCCAACCATTCGTTATGGAGGAGAAAACGCTGCCCAGAGTTGTATGAGCGTTAGATTTAACGCTCTCGGCACACAAGTGCTAGCGCTGAGAAGGCGTCTTCCTCCGATACTGTACTCAACAGCTTCGCCGGAACCGATCTGCCAATTTTATCATCCAGACTATTACAATTCTTGCACCATGAAGAGCTGTTGCTTCGCAGGGGAGAACGATCAGTACGTGCTGTCTGGGTCAGATGATTTCAACCTGTATGTGTGGCGCGTGACAGACGCAGACGTTAATGAAACAGATCAATGGGTTGATCGGAACCAGATGGTTCTTTATGGCCACCGTTCGATTGTAAACCAGGTGCGGTACAATCCACAGAAGTGTGTTATTGCTTCCTCGGGAGTCGAAAAGATTGTCAAACTTTGGACTCCATTCGAACTGGACTCGTGGCGCGGTAGTTTGACGGAAGAAGCCATTGGTCCGGAAAATCCAAGGGAAGTTTTTACCAACGAGGAGTACATTTCTCTTAACATGACTCATGACTACAGTCACCAATCTACCACGGAAGATCCCAGAATGATGGCATTTTTCGATTATTTGGTGCAGCAGGAAATCGAGGGCTGGAACAGCGAAACTTCCGATCAAAGTTCTGAACACAGCTCGGATGAAAACGAATCATCGAGGCCGGACACAACACAAACATCGGACACGGAATCGGTTCAGAACTATATCCCGCTAAGGGGTCAGCACCATAGCAGACGTGGGGATGTAGCCCAGAGAACCAAGTACCGGAACCGAATTGCCTATCTTATCGCCACCAAACGTAATCGATTGAAACGTTTGGCCCTCAAGACTGCAAACACCAGAACTGTTGTCAATAGACGTTCCATTACCAAATCAAAGTATGGTCTTCGAAATCAACCCAAGCGGCCGGGTTTGGGAGCGTTGAGATCCACTCGTAAAGGAGTGGGCAAGCGAAATCGTAGACTAAGCACCAGCAAGTACAACAAGCGCCCAGTGTCCCATGAGCAAACAAGCGATTCGGAAGTTCCAAAATCCACCAAGAAACGTCGGCTGCAAACGACTAACCTAAATCTGGCAGTTTATCGGACGTTCCGAAGAAAATCAAAGGGAGGTACTCCCTCTTCCACCTCTAATACTAGCACCCGGGTCGAGGAATCCAGCTCCGATGACGACGATGCCGATAACGACAGTGAACAGCAGGGCTCGCCACCGAAAAAGCTCAAGCTCGGGATGGACAGCTATAGCAATCTACCGTCTACCTCTAGGGGTTTCAGCGGAGCCTCTGGTTCCACTAGTAGCGTGTACAACAACGGGGCTGGTCCCAGTGGGTTGTGCAACGCTGGACGGAGTGGTACGGCGGCGACAAGGACCAGTGGCAGTAGCACATATGTGAGCACGGATACACCGAGCACCAGCACCGGATTGACGGGCAACGGGAGAAGTATGTTTTCATTCATTCCTTTTTTTGCGTCTTTGATTAGTACTATAAGTAAGCCCGATATGTTTAGCAAATGCTAGCCTGATATGGATTTTCACTCCTAGTTTTAGAATACACTTGACATTCTCCAAATCCGATCTAAGTTGGTAGTAGAAACTGTGTACTGTGTACTGTGTATCATAAAATTTGACTATCTTATACATTTCTTTGACGTTTGTCGTCAACCTAAGGTCCGGCACCGTTTTTCCGACGAATAGGGCCGAAATAAAAGATCTGTCTCTTCTTCGATTCCCATCTGGACTCCAATCAAGTGCAATTCTACAAATCGCGTCCTCATCTCTTCGCAGCGTGTGCCCAAACCATTTCCACTTACGTTCCCGAATCTCGATTTCTGGCGCCCACACCGGTGATGAAGTTCTACGTTTGAGATTCAGTTGCCAGTCCACTAGGGGCGTATGATATTCCGCAGGCAGCGATTCACAAAACTTGGAGTTTTCGCGTCGTCACCCCATATGTGCACCAAGTTCCACACCCGTACAACAACACGGATTTGACGTTCGAGATGAAGATTCGGATTTTCGTTCGTAGAGAGATCTGGCGGGATAGCCAGATGTTTCGGAGACTCACAAACGCAAATCAGGCCTTTCTGATCCGGATTTCGATGTCCAAGATACTGGAAGCATTTTACTTTCTCAACTTGTTGCTCAGCTACCACTTAATTGGAACGATTGTCTGTGTTAAATTCCATCGACTTGGTTTTTACGACGTTGATTTTGAGAGCTGCTGCCTTGGAGCATTTGGTAAGGTCGCCTAGTTTGCTCTGCACATCCCGTTGTCTTTGGGCGAGCAAAACAATATCGTCAGCCAGGTCAAAGTCGTTTAGTTGCTCCATCGTTGAAAGATTCCACGGCAATTCTCGGTTCGGTCTCCAGTCAATCGATCCAACCAAGATCTCATCCATTACGATTAGAAAGAGTATCGGTGATAAGACACGTAGGACAAGACACCGTCGTGCAGGACCTTGCACTAAAATACGCAACAGTTAAAAGCGGTCATAATATTTTTGAACCACTTTATATAGGTCGTCAGAACCAAGCAGTCAGATTGAAGTGTTTTACACAGGTCTTTCACGAAAATTATGAGCAGATGACTTCCTTGCGGTACTCCAAAATGGGTTATCGTTCGTTGTTGTTTACAATTTTTTAATTTTTGTGAAACCTTGACGGTGCGTGATGTATGAAGCAAATCAGTCGAGTGAGCAAGCTGAGAAACTAGTCGGCCCATCAATGCAATGAGTATTTTGTGCGGGACAGTCAAACGCTCTTGCAAACTCCAAATGGTATCGAAATCTATTGCAACATTGGTATGCCTTACGTAGACGTCTAGATTAGATTTCCGCAATGTGAGTCTTATTGGTTTGAGTGTCTGAAGGCGCTTTAAGGATACATGTTATTTCAAAGATGAGTACAATTTGATTTGGAGTATGTGTACAGAGGATTCCACATAAGAGGGCACTTGAAAACAACCATAGTTGGTTTACCCCAGCTCCAATTAGTTCAAAGTTACATTTTTTTAAATCAAAATCGAGTTCTCTATAGGCTTATCGTAAGGATTACAGGTGTGACTTTTTTAGTGGTCAGTATACAAGCATTGTTTAAACCTTATCTCATTGCCTTTTGAGCTCTTAGCTGCTATGAAAAACCTTAAAACATTCTGGTATGCCAGGGTACATTCTTTTTATGGACTTCCGGCAATACCTCTGCTCTATACAACTCAAGATCTGAACTTTTTTTTCCAACAACTCAAAAACCGATTTCTCATCTCAATGACTCGAGGTTTACGCACACACCTCATCTCTTGACGCCTCGAGGACGCTTCCTCGTTAAACGAGTCAAGATCTGACCTCTCCTGGCAATGTCTCGAGGCTAACGCACACTTTTGTGGACGACACAAGGCTTGATATTTTCTCTAAAGATTCCAAATCGGCGCTGAAGTTACCATCCTTAGTATACCGACTCGAATGACGCGCGCAGCGTCCGTAGCCACTCTCCTTCATGGGTATTCTCTACGGTACCCCCAAAGGAACAACCCTATTTCCACGAAACTCTTCGCGAGGCAGGTCCAGTCTTATTATCCTCACAGCTTCGACTGTTGGGAAACGACACTAATCAAATATTTCCCACTGATGAAGGCATCCTACTCACGCCACGCGACTTTCCCAAGGCATGTACTGCACAGAACGTATAGACTTATTTTGGCTTATCGACAGCCAGGGCCTATGAAATACGCTTGCTCTATTGATGAAGCTCTTGTAATATCTCATAAAATCATCACTGTATTACGTTTTAATCGATCATTTCAACATTCGCAGACCTGCTGTTTCATATCGCGTCCACCACCAACGACGACGATGACGATTCGGACGACGATCCATCGATTCCGGATCGACCCACATCACCGGACAACATGCTCCGGGTGATAACCTCACCGATCAATCACTTCGAAATCCCATCGAACTCGTCCGCCATTCTAGCGGTGGATCACAACGATAACAACATCCTGGATCACAGCAACAACAACAGCAGCTACGTAAATCACAACGGTGGCGCCGTCGTCTCGAATACCGGCGGAACCGACACTGCTGCCCGGATCATCAATAACAACAACAACAACGGAAATAGTATTCGAGCCCAGGGAACAGGTTCGGAGGTGGTACAACACAACAATAACGGCGCTCAGAAGCGAAGTGTTCAACAAGTCGACAACCAGAACGAGTCGTCGTCTTCGTACAATCAGGTCTATGACCACACCTATTCTAGTCGGTCCAACTCGAGGCTGTCCAGTAGCTACGATTACGATTGTTCCTCGAGCAATGACAGTTTCGTGGACTATTTCAACAACAAAAAGCGTCTACTGGCTTCGACGGCAAGCACAAATGGGCACTCAACTCCAGCCGCTGGAGAAGATCAACAACAACACCCGTCAACAAACGGTTCCGGACGGAAGTTCATAGACTACAACCGGGAACTGCTGAACTACACACCGGACAGTGGCATCGCTACCGGGCCGTGTAGTTCCGTCTCGACCAACGGGGTTCCGTCAAGTTCGAAGAAATCACTGCCAGGTGGAGGAGGTACACCGATGAGTTCAACAATCGGCAATAGCAGCAATAGTAACGGTAACTACATACCGGAAGCAGTTCCCGGAACGAGTTCGGCAGGCTCCGGAGCCAATGGCTCGGCCGCATTGGATTTGGGTACCAAACTATTCCAGCAGAAGGTGGCCCGGGTGCGGAAAAACTATCGAAAGCACTTTTGTGATGATTCAGATAGCGAATAGGTTTTTTTTGTATCTAGTTTTAATTTTATATTGTACTCGTTTCGTTTTAAATATATTTCGAGAGTATTGAGACTTCTGCCACGGAAGAGATGTAGAACCCGCTTAAGTCAATCGCCGAATGAATTTTATATTTCACAAGCAAGCGAAAATAGCAATGTGTATGGCGACCGTTACAAATATTTTAATTTTCCTTTTTATTTTATTTTATGTATTTAGCTATCGAAAACTTTCTGGTCTTTCAAAACTTCTATTTCTAGTATGTTAGCAATACCTATTCGATTATCTCATAAGTTTAAGCTTACTGTTTTTATCTGCGATAGAAAATGTGAATATGTTTTCAAAACGTTGGAACAAGAATTAAATTCTTTGAGAATAAAATAAAAACTTCTGATAAGTTAAATAACTTCATCAAAATAAAAAACGTTTTTGAAAATTCCTATAGCTTTTATTTGAAAAAAAAAAATCAACTTTCATCTTTAATCAAAATAATTCAAATCATTACAAAAAAAAAGTTACTCTAAGCTTTACCCCAAAATGTGACAGACATATTTCCAACGAGTGAACTATACGGTAGCTTTCTATGACATGCAAATCTAGTTTGTTGACAAATTAAAAAACAAGTCGCAAACAAGCATAATTAAACTGTACAATTTCCAACAACCGAATGCTGTTCAGTACAGACTTTCTTCTTTTCCTTATGAAAATATGGGTGATAAATGTTCCCTTATAAAATTATGATGACTAACGAACCGAACCTAACTGACTCCCTTTAATGACCTACGGTAAGTCAAAACGTAACTTGGAAGGAGCAATTTGATAAGATGATTATATTGAAGCAACAAGAAAAAACTTTCATGTTAAGCTGATGAATCATATGTGTATGTACAGAAAAAAACAAATATTTGAATAAACATTACACAAAAGTATAAGTAAGGGTAACTAATAATCGTAACAAGTTCTGTATTGAAAAAAGAAAAAAAAATAAAATGAAATCTTTATACGTGTGATTTACCTAATATGGAATAACAATTATTAATAAAAAAAAAAAAAACAAACAACTCAGTGCAACGGTTAGGAGATCGGAAGACGTGATAGAAAGAAGAAGTGAAAAAATCTTCTACCCACTTGTGCACAGAATTATAATAGAAAAGAAGGAAAAAACAATAAAAATTGAATTTATGCATCTTTATCCTAGAAAACTGTGTGTTTTAATTTTTATCGTGAATAAGGGTTCAATAGTCAATCAATTCCTTCAACCTCTCTCCCAACCAAAATTGTTTTGCTAGGATGCAGAGGTAACCTCGGTCCTAAAGCACAAAATAGATCTTTCATCCTTTTCTCTTTCTTCCAATCTATCTATTGACTACTAGGACGTGGCCGGCGCCGTTATTGACGTTAAAAGAGAGAGCATCAGTTTTGAGCAGTGTGAATGAGCTGCTAATCCCAAGCACCATTCATTTGACCTCTGATTAAAATTGATGGCCTCGGTCAATCACGGAGTAGCAACCATTGGCAATGTGGAACTTGTTCTACTGAGCCACGCCAGCGATCGGGGACCTCGAAGTGATTGTTATCATAATATGTTTTTGGAACAAGCAATGCACACATTTTCTGCAACCATGCACTTCGGGTTTTACGGTTTAAGGTGGATGTGAGTTGTTAATCAAGCTAAGCTAAGCTAATAAGGATTCAATAGTAGAATTAAATTGAATAAAGTCAGCATGTGCTCTCCTCATAACGGCTCGAGGTCGGAAGTCTCTTCTGACAACACAAATCCGATACTATTCGGATCTTCTCCGGCGAAGCATTTATTCGACACAGAATGTGCTGAAGCATATTGTTCGTCCTATTTGACTTTGAGATCTAGATTTGGTTTTACTTGGTCGACAAAGCTTAAAGGTACGTGAGTAAAATTGCTGTTTACATAGGTTTGTACTCTATTGAAATCTAGCCTCTAGCTCTAGCAAATTAAAGGGAATCTTTCGATTGATTTGATTCAGTAGACTTATTTAATCTAGTGAGCTCTCAACACATATTAGAATAAAATAGATCTAGATTCTGTTTACTCATTTTAAATCTGATTTAGAAATTTTAATCTGATTTTTTAACTATGTATATGAATTCTAAAATTAGGAATTGTGATTGCGAATGCCACTGCTAGACATTTACTGTTTAAAATGACTGAAGAAATCTGATTATTAATTGTTAATATTTTTGTTAAGTTTTATCAATTTTTGCTTGAATTGGTTTTAACAAGTCTCATAAATCATCTATTTATTTTTCAAGCTCGCTTTTTCCCTGCACTAAATATGGTTTTAGAATCAATTGTTAAACTTTCAACAGGAAAAGTGTCCCAATAAACGGTCCTACGCCGTTTGGCCTAAAGTCATTTGGCATAAAGCCGTTTGGCATAACGCCGTTTGGCATAAAAGTCGTTTGGCATAAAGTCATTTGGCATAATGGTCATTTGGCATAATGGCCGTTTGGCAAAATGGTCATTTGGCATAAAAATATAAAAACTCATAAGGTTACATAAAATGTTGCTAAAAATTAAAATACATTAGTTTTTTTTTCAATTTACCGAGTTTCTAGGTTTATTCAAATCCCTAGTAAGGCCCGTGTCTCTAGGTTAACCCAAAGCTAGAGACAATCCCCTAGCCCGGTCCGCAACGCGAAGCGTAAGGACCATACGTCATTTTAGTTCGAACGCGAAGCGTGAGGAGGCTTCCTCGAAATTTTGATCCATAATTTTAGGACGGCCCCGTCTTTCGAGGTTTATTCAAAGCCCAGGTAGGCCCCGTGTTTCTAGGTTTACCCAAAGCTAGGGACAATCCCCTAGCCCTACGTCGTTTTAGTTCGAACGCGAAGCGTGAGGAGGCTTCCTCGAAATTTTGATCCATTATTTTAGGATGACCTCGTCTTCATGCCCAAAGTAAATGCAATATTTTATGCCAAATGACCGTTATGCCAAACGGCCATTATGCCAAACGACCATTATGTCAAACGGCCATTATGCCAAACGGCTTTATGCCAAACGACTTTTATGCCAAACGGCTTTATGCCAAATGATGTTATGCCAATCGGTATACAATCCCAATAAACTTGATAAACGAAATGACAATACCTAATTTGGCAATAAAACAGACAATACAAGAATGGTCATCAAACAGATATAACCACAACTAGATTACTAGAGTATGTTTTATTTGAAGAATCATCTGATCAGAAAGATACACAGATCTGGATAGCACAATAATATTACTAAATTTTAGATAGTTTATTCCATTCTCGAATAAAAAGGTCTCAAATAGTGTCGAACCGGTGCACACCCGTGTGGCCCCTTCCCCCGGATCCGAAGTCAGAAAATATAAAATAATACGAAAGCTTACCTTCTAGGGAAAGAAACGTCGTCAGTTGAAGCAAAATCGAAACATTAGGCATTGCGAATACCGAGTGCCTGTTCCAGCTCGGCCCGCTTCTGGTTGACCTTGGTGAAGAAATAGCGCGAAACGGCTTCTTGGGTCCACGGTTGATAGTAGAACTCGGCCCGACGTTCCTCCTCCGGGTTACCAACGACATCGGTCATCGTCTTGAGATCCCGGGTCTGCGAAACGATCCACTTGTGGATGAACGTTTGCGGGTCCTTGGCAAAGCTAAGGAAGAACTCCCGATTCGTTTTGAGCTGGTTGATGGTTTCAACCGTGTCGTGAATTTTGCTGTCCAATGTTTGGATTTCCTGCTGTGAGGCGGTGCTCAGCAGGAAGTTGTTCATCTGGTTTTTGAGGGTGTCGTCCACCTCGACGTCAATGTCGTAGCATGCAGTTTGTTTGTTTTCCATTCCGCCCTCGACGGTGATCACGTGGTTGATAACGATCGGATCTGGGGGATGAAGCAGTGGGTTCAGACGCTGTGGGATTTCGGCAAATTTCATGCGTTGGCAGCCAAAAATTTGCTCCAGATATTTATCGCACGCAATGTATTCACGTTCAAGGGAATCCTGCAGCTTATGCGTCTTGATGTATTGCCACAAGGCGGAAATGATGACCGGTCTGGTTTGGGTGTGAACTCCCAGTAAACGAGCCAAGCGAGGATCGAGCTTGAACTGCAGTGGCTGATAGTCTAGAAGGAGAAGAATCGTACAGCGAACATTGCGATCGCCAGGACGCTTAACTTGGAAACCATCGGTTTCCTGAGTGGAATGAGTACGATGCCATTCGACCAGATGATTGTCCGGACCGTACAATTCTTTGTCCAACTCGATAACCAATGACTTAAAGAAGCTGGAGAACTTGCGCTTGATTTTATTGGGGTCGCTTTTGTTGTCCTCTAGTAGGCGACCTTCAACGCGAAGCTCCCAGGAAGCAACCGAACTTTCGCCACCCTGATCAGCGCCTTCATTTTCCTTGCTTGGGTAGAACGTGTTGGATATGAAGATCCGTAGCTTGCGCTTTTGTTTCATCGGGCGTTTAAGAGCTTCCTGAATATCCAACCGTTTACGCATGATAGTAGCGTCTAGTTTACGCTCAAAGGCCAATAGGTCCATGTAGGCCTGAGATTCCGGAACCAGATCACGCACCTTTTGGGGCAGAATCTTGTCGGCCAGTTTCTTCTTTTTCTTCGCCGGAAAGTCACTGAAAATAAGGAAACAATTTTTGTTTTAAGCTTTTATATAGACAGATCTACTACAAGAGTCATTACCTTTTAGGCGGCTGCTGAGCGATCGGGTTTCGGTTATCGGCCGGACGTTTGCTTCCTCCGGAACCACCGGCTGGCATCGGTGAGCCTCGCATGTTACCACCCTGAAAGCCACCCGGTTGCATCGGAGGCCTCGGGTGCATCGGTGGAGGCGGTTGATTCTGGGGTGGGGGGCCACCTGCCTGAATCGGAGGTGGGGGCGTGTATCCTCGGGGCTGTCAACCGGAAACAATGAGTACTGAGTTCCTTAATTTTTTTTTTTGATTTCTTAAGAACTTACCGGAAAGTTGTTGCCCGGTCCATAGGGACGCATTCCAGGCGGAGGTTGATTGGGCTGAACGGGTTGCCCGGCCGGTGACGGTGGATAGCGCTGAGCCCCGGGTGGAGGTGCTCCCGGAGCTCCGCCACCAACAGGAGGCCCAGCCGCTGGAAAACGCTGGGACATTGCTGTTTATTTGTTGTTACCTTTTCTGAAAACTGGTGCTTTTCGTTCCTCGGTCTTAAAGCAATTTTGTAACACAATTTGAGTACGATTTCCCTGGAAAATTAGAAAATATTCAACGAAAGACCAAGCCGCGACCTCAAGCTTTTTTCCGACGGCAACAAATTTTGACAAGTCGCGTCATTTTGTTTTCACTTGCTAACGCTTTGGGCGTTACTTACGTTACATCTGTACAGTGCTGCAAAATTGGTTGACTTTTTAAAATGTGCAGGTAAACAAAAAAAAATGTACTCATTTTTAATGAATTTCAAAATTTGTCAATATGTGGCAAAATTTTGCTTCTTTATAATTGAAATTGTTAAGTGTTCAAAACAATGAAAATCTTTTATTTGTGAATGTTTGTTAAAAAAGTTGAAAACTATGAAATTTATTTCGAAAATTACAAAATCGTCTTGTGATATCAAGATTATAAAAAATATAAATTGTCAAAAAAGTCAAAATTTTAAAAATGGTTGTAAATGTAAACGTCTTATCAATTTTATAATTTTATAAGTTTAAAAATTATAAAAAAATAAAAAATTGTAAATTTTATAAAAGTTCACAGCAAAAATTAATTGCTGTAAAATTACGGCAAATATCCTGTAACAAAAAGGAGCAGGACATTTACCGTAATTTTACAGGTCGAAATTAAATTACGAGACAATGAATTTTATAGTGCTGTAATTCCAAATGAACCTGTAAATAAAATACAGGCTCGTTGGAAATTACAGTTCTGTTTTTTTTTGTTTGGTTCTGCCGAATGGTTATTTTTCGAATTTAATAAAAAGCAAAAAAAAATTGATTCGAATTTATATTTATTATTCTTTATCAGAATTGAATTGAAAAAAAATATACATACATAAATGGCTTACATCACTAAAATAAAAGTCACTCGTTCACAAAATTACACTAAAACCATTCGATCCATGGCCGAAGAGGACTTACTTGTACCAAAGACAAATATTTGTAAGACTTCCGGAATTCCCTGGAAATCTTGATTTTTTATGTTGCTGCAGTTTTTTCGTTTCTGTTCCTTTCTGCTGGCATTACTTTTGGCGTCATTCCGTGAGCTTCCATCGGATCAGGAGCAGAGACCAAACAGCTCGTTCTGTGGAAGCCGGATGGTTTTTTTCTTTTCCTTCCAAGATCCCGCGTAATTGCGATCCATTGCTGCTAGTACTGGAAAGAAAATAATTTGAAATTATATTGTAATCCTCAATAAATAAAAAAAATGTTATTATGGTTATTATCTGTTTTATGCAAAATCTTAACACTTACCAGTGAAAGCTACAATTGTTGTGACGCTCAATATTTCTTTTCATGAGAGAAGATGTTACTTTCCGGAACAAGGGCAGACCCGATTATGCAACGGCAGAGGTATCCTCCACATTTGGATTGTGAGATTCGCTGTCCTCTTTTCTACCGTTGGAATTATACACTTTCGGATCGTTGACCTCCTCCAGTTGGCGTTTTTATCCCGTCGTGCCTGCTACCGCGCATCAGTCACAGTCGGATTGATATCGATTTACATACTGCAAAAAAGAATGATAAGTCAATGAATATGGTTAAGTTACTGAAATAAACTTACTTGCTACAGCTGATTGTTTGGCCATGTTGGGGCAAATAGGCCGGAAAAACCGGAAGGAGTCTTCATAGTCAGCTGTTGCTAGGCTGCTGCTTGAAAGGGTGATGCTGGAAAACTGCTGCTGCTGATCGGGAGGATTGATAACATTTTCCTAAACATCCGTGCTTATTGGTCGCCTCGCATAAACGGTGAACGGTGCTGCGGGTGCTGCTTAATAAATCCTCCTTCGCTGCTTTATTTGACCGGTGGGCCTCGGCTGCACGACGGCGTAAATAAAATTTTCGACAACTGAGCAACTATCAGAGTTGCGGCACAAAACATCCGGATTAAAACGAAACACAAAACATCCGAATCAAAGACAAAAACGTAAACAAACATGCCCGTTTCTTGTTTTTGAAAACTAACTGGGATGCCAGGAGAATATTAATTGACTAGTCTAAAAGTAAATGAAAAACAGTTTATATTACAGGTGATGTCCTGTAACAAAAAGGAGCATGACATTTACCGTACTTTTACAGTTAAAAAAAAAATTACGGGTCATGAAATTACGCGACACGTATTTTTTAAGACCTGTAAAACTACGGTAAATGTCATGCTGCTTTTTGTTACGGGACATATCCTGTAATATTAAATTATTTAACATTTACTTTCAAAACAATCAATTGAAATTTAAGTGTTTTTTACATTATAGGTTGTATTATTTTAAAAGCAACCATTTTCAAGTACACGTAATTGTCATTATTTTTTTCTGTGTTGCTTAACTAATAAATTTATCAAAATTGTCAAAACTGCAATATTACAGTGTTGTTCCGATTTTGTCAGCTCCCGATTTTGTCTACCCCCGATTTTGTCTATCCCCGATTTTGTCAGCATTTTATCCCGATTTTGTCAGCTTTTAAATTTAGTTGAAATTTTCTGCTTTTGAATTAAAAATCCCAGTCATTTAACACTGTATGTTTTTTTGGGGGTAATTGTCCTGGCCCACGTAGAGCACCACCCGTTAACCACTTGGTATTTTAAGGGTTGGTATTTTAAGGGTTGGGGTGATGGAAGGGTCATAAGAATTTTCATTGATGACGAATAGAAAAAGATTGAAAGTTGACCACATTTTGATCACATGGTTTATGGATAGCTCTGAGGGATCATCCATAAACCACTTAGACTTCAGGGGAGAGGGGGGGGGGGGGTGGGGCATTGGCCAAAGTCTACGCTCCATACAAATTTTCGAAATTTTATATGGACAAAAGTATACGAGGGGGAAAGGGAGGGGGGAGGGTCTGAAATGGCCAAAAATGAGTCTACGTGGTTTATGGATAGTCCCTTAGGGAACTATCAACAAACCACGTGGATTTGTCGTTTTTCATAAAACATATATTTTTTTCTTTTTTAATTCAAAAAAATAAAAGACGGTTAAAAATAAAACATTTATTTTTGTAAATCCATAAAAAAGTACCATTACATACTTCAAATTAAAACGCTCCAAGTCTTACCAAGACGACACGAGGTGTTGGATGCCGCACGAAGTATGGAGTCAGCATTCTTTTGAATTTTTCTGACGGTTGTTGGATGGATGTTGTATTTCTTCGCGATGTCTGCTTTCTTCGCAGCCTTTTCCTCAAGATTCAGAAGGATTTTGACTTTTTCCTTAAGGCTGAGCGCGTTTAGTTTGTTTTTCTCAATAGGCACTATTTTTGGAGACATCTGTAAATTGTTAAAAAAAAGCCATCTGTTTTGAAAACCATACACCTTGAAGCACTCAGGATAGTACAAACCTTGCTCTACACAGTGGTTAGCTATTAATGGTGACGCTTTTTAAAGTTAGTTTCAACGATGGTTCTTGGTGGTGTTTCCGATATTACTGCGGAAAAATTGGTAAACGTATGTATCAGGAAACAGTATTTTCAGATTTTATTTGGCGTTTAGAACTTACCTCACCGGCGGTTGGAAGCAGAAAGAGGTTGTTGAATATTGACACCTAATCATGAAGCATTTCTGTAATTTTGGCAGCCGTGAGCTGTCAACACGTGCTGATAGGTTCAAGATGTATTCAGTTTAAAGTGATCTAACTTATGTGATCAACAAATTCAGCTGTTTTGCAATTGCATATCAATCCTGCAGCTACGCACCAACGGTTTTTCAAATTTCCATTGTATGAAGGGTGTTTGTAAACAATCACTTAGGGTAGAGTTCTTGAACAAGTCCTCCATTTTGCTATTGGCAAGACCTTTAATTTGACGCCTCAAGAACTCAAATCGGTCAAGCGGTCATCGAGAAACGTGTGTGACATTATTTTGTAACATACACATACACACATACATACTCACATACAGAAATGTTCCGATCTCGGCTAGCTTAGTGTGACACTTGACCCTCGGGGCCTCGGATCGAAAGTTGGTTTTTCAAGCGACATGTATACCCTGCTTTGTAAGAAAGGTAAAAAATAAAGAAAAGGGCTCAATGTCACCCCTTATCACGGTATTGACAAAAATATCGAAATAACATTGTCGTGTTCTGCGCTTTTTTTTGCAAATCGAACGTCCTTCCGGTATTTTGAATCTCGCGTATAATAAAACACCTTAAAACGCAAACGTCTAACGCAAGCGTCGCAACTAGAATGACCAGACCGGTTTTGCACCGCTTTTCATCAGCCCAAGACTCTCTCTCTTTTACTCAAACATTTCTCTCTTTTATTTCGACATGTAGTTGAGCAAAAGCTCTTTCTCAAAGCTTCCAACAGAGTAACTGAAATTTACATTCGGAACACTGATACAAATCGATCGATAATTACCATGAAATTGTTCAGGATTGAATCATTCAACGGAATGTTTATTTAATATGTTTTCCTTATTCACTACATTATTCCCCTTCTCTATTCTCGATTTTTTTTATTCAAATGATCAAGACATCAAGACAATATACTTTACAAATGTCCATTCTAAAGAGGGGGAAATAAAAACACACTAAATTTTCTTTTATCCTAATTTCATGAATTTCCTTAGCAAAGGTGTTGAAGAACATGTCATATCACCAAATACGTAAGGAGCAAAAAGTAAAAAAACTATCATGAGATTTGTCAAAATTTT
This sequence comes from Uranotaenia lowii, assembly GCF_029784155.1. Lineage (NCBI taxonomy): Eukaryota > Metazoa > Arthropoda > Insecta > Diptera > Culicidae > Uranotaenia > Uranotaenia lowii. Next base: position 13,768,481 of record NC_073691.1, on the reverse strand, counting down.
TATGGAACTTCATTTGCTTCTCATTCGTGCTTATACAAAACCTTCACTTGAACTCGGATTCCCTCGTCAAATGTAATTATTCTAGAGAAAGTTAGTTTAATTTAATTTTGTCAGGCAGGCATCCAGAATGACTATTAAGACAGCACACTTATACCTCATTTGAAGCTAGGCCAACGAAACGAATTAACCCATAATTCTATTATTATATCGTTACTACGTGGTGACAGAATCCATGTTGATCTGATTTTTTTTTTTTTGTTCTAAGATTTATATTCCAAAACTCTTCTCTGAACAAATGTGTTCTTATCATCACCGCATTTTACCATAATTTAATGTTTTCTAAATGTTATTAGCGTCAAAATTGTTTGGTTTTCTCTACAAACCGGAAACGGTTTTTGGGACTTTCGAATCAAGTCTCATATTGTCGATCTTTTGAAAACACTTGGATTGAACCTCCGGAGTATTTATAAATCCAATGATATCAAAGTAAATCTCTTTTGACCGTACTAAATTCAATTTTTTTTAACTTCTTTTAACAAATAACCACGGGCGATCTTCATTTACTGGTCTCAGGTTTCAAACCGAGAACTCCAGTGTGAAGTAGCGTTATTTATGTTGAACTATCGGTAAATCAGGATCCACTTTGATTTCATCATCGATATATTTTAATGACTCTCTAACACATATAAACCAAGTTCTATATCGATATTTTTCGAAGAGTCTCTCGCTCTTACATATCAAATTCAATAATCGATATTTATTTCATTTATCTCTTTTTTACATGTCTTATGCCACTCACGCGTAGCTTGTAACCTACAATTTGATAAGAAATTTTTTTTTCAGGCTTCAAACCGAAGATTTCTTTTTTTTTATTTGTTGTTTTTTCCGTCTCAGGATTTCAACCGAGAGCAAGAAAATTTTGACGAAATGGAAGTTTGCCAGAGAACTAACGAAAATTTTCAAGTATGCCAAAAGTCTCTCGCTCTTGCAATTTCAACGACTCAGAGTACTCTCGCTCTGCCTTTTAATTTATTATTTTTTTTTTTACGAGGCTCAAAGATCTTTCGCTCTGCCTCCTTTCTTTCACATTCATTTTTCCAACTCAGAGTTCTCTCGCTCTGCCATATTTTCCAGACATCGTCCTTCAACCTCGAAATTTTCGTCAGTTCTCCAACATTTCCAATTTAACTCCAAAACACTTTTTCTTCTTTTTGAAAACGTTTTTTTTTTTTTTAACACTGAATTTCTTACCGAGCGGTCCGAATACCGACGACGCCACTGTCGTGTTCTGCGCTTTTTTTTGCAAATCGAACGTCCTTCCGGTATTTTGAATCTCGCGTATAATAAATCACCTTAAAACGCAAACGTCTAACGCAAGCGTCGCAACTAGAATGACCAGACCGGTTTTGCACCGCTTTTCATCAGCCCAAGACTCTCTCTCTTTTACTCAAACATTTCTCTCTTTTATTTCGACATGTAGTTGAGCAAAAGCTCTTTCTCAAAGCTTCCAACAGAGTAACTGAAATTTACATTCGGAACACTGATACAAATCGATCGATAATTACCATGAAATTGTTCAGGATTGAATCATTCAACGGAATGTTTATTTAATATGTTTTCCTTATTCACTACAAACATGTAAACGGACAATTATCAAATCAAAATTGAAATTATTTTCAAGAAAAATTTTTTCCCGATTTTGTCAGGTACCCTGTTTTGTCAGCCCTAAATTCAAGATGGGGCTGACAAAATCGGAACAATACTGTATATCCTAAACCTTGTACAACAGTTATATGTTACTTTGAGGCTACCGCAATGTTGAATAATAAACTTCAACTTTACAAAATTCGTAGATTTAAAAAAAATCTTCAAATTCTTCAAAATATTCTTGGATACTGTTAGCAAAGAGTAAATTTTCTCTATTGGCGATGGTCGCGCTCGCAATCTCGGTATACGATAGCTTCGTTCAATCGTTAGTAAAAATCGGTTTCAACTGGTTTCTGTTAACTGATAGATGTTCAACGAGCCAATGTTTTGGTCGAAACTAGTCAGGTCGTTGTTCAATGGAGCAAGTTGAAACTAGTCGAAACCAATCCAGCTCGGCAGCAGGATTAGTTTCGACTTGGTAGAAGTCGGTCGAAGTCAATTGGAAAGAGACAGGTGATCAACTATCAATCCATTTCTACTTGTTTCGACCCGTTTCTACTAGAGTTGATTGAACAGACATGATTTCTCATGTGTTAAACAGAGAAAGCAAGAGCCTTCACTCCAATTTCACTCCGATTAGCTGTCATTCTTATGGAAATCTGTATAAGAGTAAAGAGCAAGCGTTATTCTTTTTAGCAGGCCCGCAAGCCCAATTCATAGATTCAAAATGTAATAACGGTAATCGCTTTGTACTTACGGCGTGTTCGTAAATTGATTTTTTCTATCGAAGTGATTTTTTTTATCGATGCTGGCGTTCGTAATTCCAAACAAACGTATGCAAAAGCATATGGAAAGTGATTTGACATCTACCAAACAAATCAATCGACAGATGCATCACCCAAAAAAAATCAATTTACGAACGCGCCGTTAGAATTTTTGCCAAATTTAGATCATACATTAACAGTGTAACAATTTAAGACGGTGGTCGAGTACCTAAATCCATCTCCCATGTTAGCGTCAAATTTCGCGCGGATTTCTCGATTATCAACAACTTGCATTCGGTGGTGGATTGCTGTTTCTTAATTCACGAATTTACAGGAAAAGACCGTCTTTCAGCCACTTTAAAGGTCATAATAGTGATTTCACAAAACAATCAATCATGAACGATAGCTGTGAGTATAAATTTAAGTTTATTTTCGCCAATATCTTAACTTATTTTGAGCCCATCTTCCCTACATAGTCGGCGCCGGAGGATTCAGTGCCAATGCTGGCGCGGGAGGAGCGGCTCAAGAAAATAAAGCCGAGGGAGTGCTTCCCCTGACGGTCTGCCAGATACTGGACTCGTCCGAGGCAGGTATTCAGCTGTTCGGAATTCAGTACAGCATGGTTACGTTTGTGGCCATCGTTCGAAACATCGATCACTCGTCTACCAAGATCACGTACCGGCTGGAAGATCACACCGGTCAGATCGATGCCCACCTGTGGTTGGAAGAGGGTGATACCATGAACGTGCCCGGCATTGTGGCCCACGGATATGCCCGAGTTGTGGGCTCGGTCCGAAACCAGGGAGGAAGCAAGGCAGTTATGATCTTCAAAATTGATCAGGTAACCTTATTGGATTGTACCCTTAAACTTCATTAACCAGAAATTTTGTTTCACAGGTTAATTCGCCAAACGAAGTGACCACCCACTTGTTGGAGGTGCTGAATGCCCGATTCAAGGGAGAAGAATATTCGAAGAGCTCCGGTGCTGGTGGTTCCGGGGGAGAGTATAGCAGCGGGGCCGGTGGAGACAAGGCCAACGCCTCGAGCGGTGGCTTTATGGAGAGTGACGGCAACTCGATGGGACTTACCGGCAAACAGCTGGTGGTGTACAAAGCCATCAAAAGTCACATCTCGGATATCGGAATCAGCCGGCAGGAGCTGCAGAAAAAGTTTTCCCACATCAGCGCCTCGGAGATGCAGTACGTTTTGGGATTGAAATCTGTTTGCGAATTTTACCAAAAAATTGTTTTCTCTTTTTTTTCAAACAGGAGCATAACGGATTACATGACCCAGGAGGGAATCGTCTACACCAGTGTGGATTCCGATCACTTTTTGTGCGTTGATTCGTAAAAGGTAGTAATGTTAACAACCCTGTACCTATAATATCTAAGTTATTCTTGTATTGTTCTCTTTTTCCAAACATCTTTAAATACATTCTGTTTATGATTAAGGAAAAATGTACATCAACTCATCAAAATTTGTTAGATGACATCACCTTATCTGAAAACGTCTACCTAGTTGGAAAAATTCTTGTTTATGGATCAGTTAATGTTTTATAATTTTCTACAATGTTCAACATTCCTATTTCGGGATAAAAAAAGTTCTACAAGTTTTGCAGTTTTGCAGAAAACAAGGCAATTTTACCACTGATTTTACAGTCCACTGGTTTTTGGAAATAGACCTACTCCCAGGGGTTTTCCCCTGCTCAATTAAAAAAACTACACGTCATGGTTGAGAAAGTTTAAAACTAAATGAAATTCACTTAAGGGGATTTTTTTTTATTATCTGACGGGTTTGCGCCGGGGGTCTTCAGATTTTCCCCAAAATTGAAAATTTGGTTCATTTTTGCGACTTAAAAACACATGTATTTTTTAAGATTTCTAACATTTTTATTTTTTGAGTTAGCTTCGGTTAGATTTTTTTGTAAATAAAAAATAATCATTTTTCAAAGCTACATAACTCTGTTGTTTCTCAACGGAAATTATAAAATTGCACATCAAAATGCATTGCAATTTTATCAGCTTTCCAAATAGAATAGTTGAAAAAAATTAAATAATGACCTTCAACATTAAAAGTTGTAAATAAACTTTAAATGGCGTCTAAAAGTACCGTCTGCACCACCGAATATTTTGCAAAAAATACCATTGTATAGCTGGATTCATAATGCAACTTTCATCTGAAGACACCAAAGTGGGCCATTAACACCTTGAAGAGTTATGAAAGAAATAATGACAATAAATCTCTTTTTTTGCATCGAAAACAAACAATGGTCGAAAAACTGCACTCATATATGGAGATAGCAAGCACTTCTAACAACATGGAAACAAAAGAACTTACCAAAGCAGGTAAAAAACACTATTTTTTCGTCCTTTTCAGACTGTCCCTACTCGCATAACAGTCCCATATGAATTTTCGTTAGTTTAGGTCAACATAAGGCTTCAACATAAATGACTAAAAAAAGAGGTTTTGTTCTAGAAATTTCGAAAAAAATATCAATTCGTGGCTGTCCTATATGAAATATACCTGAATAACAGTGCCATACGTGAAATACCACGGATTTGGTTACTTTCAATGTTTCTTTCGGCGAAATAGTCTTTGGTTTATTGCTTTGAATCATTTAAACATTTTTTTAGCTTACGTGATGTCGAATGATGCACACTAGTTTTCGAAGGCAGGTCTGACTTTCTTAGGAATGACTTCCTGAGCGAATAACTATCGGATGCAATCAAAAATCGTAAAAAGATTCAACTTACAATGTGGAATTCATGATATTTTTTTGCAAAAGTATGTTTCTTTTTCTGACAATAGCATTTAGAAGTTCAAAAATGATCAAATTTAAGTCTTAGAAAGTAGCTTGGTGAGAAAAATATATTTTGTATGGGACTGTTATGCTAGTAGATTCGAAAAAGGTTTCAAATATGGTCGATAACAGTCCCATAATGAAGAAAAATGGTGCTCTCGACCTTACCAATAACCCAATTTCGAAAATTTCAGGTCTAACGATTTATTATGACAACCTAGGAACGATTTTCGTTTATGCTGAAAGTGGTGGTCACAATTTAAAAATATATTCCAAAACAGAAAAAGCTGATTGTCTCGCTTGCTTATTTTTGTATATGGGACTGTTATGAAAGAAGGGGCGGTAAATTGTTGCAACTTAACTGACTTCATATTTTATCCAAAAATCTAATAACGTATTCCTTTATACCCAGTTTTGCACTAGGTCCTTGTTGTGTTATGCACATTTTACTGTCATTTTAGAAGTTTATGCGCTAAGTTTTGCATCCGTAATTCCCCAGATTTGATTTAAAATGGACGGTGGAACACTGAAGATTCGTGTGTGAGCGATCGAGGTAGCAAAACACTGACGACGAATTATGTTCGTTCTAGTATGGCAAACCTCAAAACTGGGCGAATGTAGAAAACGAATATGGTAAAAGTATCACATTTTCATCATTTTACAGCTTGGGCTGGCCATACTGAGCTCTTTGATTATTTCTACAACATTTGTGCCACTTTCTCATACTTTTTTGATCAATGGGAAAGGATTTTGGTGTCCAGTGCTTAGCTCCCGATATAAAAACTATGTAAAGCACGTCTATATTTGATTTTTTTTAATAACATTTTTGTGATCCCAAACACAGGGACTGAACCTTCTACTATTGGCATTGATTATGCTTCACAATGATCTTTGATCGAAAAATAAACAAGTTATATAGTATATGACAGGTTGTAAAAGCAACATTCCCATTATTAGTTATATCACATAAACAATACGATACTTAGAATTTTGGTTAAAATTTTAAGTCAGTTTTGCTGTAAACACTCTACAAAGCACGAAAAAGTAGTGTTTTTTACCTGCTTTGGTAAGTTCTTTTGTTTCCATGTTGTTAGAAGTGCGCGCTACCTCAATATGTGAGTGCAGTTATTCGACCATTGTTTGTTTTTGTCGCAAAAAAAGAGATTTATCTTCATTATTGCTTTCATAACTCTTCAAGGAGTTGATGGCCCACTTTGGTGTCTTCAGGTGAAAGTTGCATCATAAATTGAGCTATTCAATGGTATTTTTTGCAAAATATTCGGTGGTGCAGACGGTACTTTTAGACGCCATTTAAAGTTTATTTACAACTTTTCATGTTGAAAGTCTTTATTTATTTTTTTAAAACTATTTTCTTTGGAAAGTTGATAAAATTTCAATGCATTTTGATGTGCTGTTTTAAAATTTCCGTTGAAAAATAACAGAGTTATGTAGCTTTGAAAAATGGTTATTTTTTATTGACAAAAAAATCTAACCGAAGCTAACTCAAAAAATAAAAATGTTAGAATTCTGAAAAAATACATGTGTTTTTAAGTCGCAAAAATGAACCAAATTTTCAATTTTGGGGAAAATCTGAAAACCCCCGGCGCAAATTGTCAGATAATAAAAAAAAATCCCCTTAAGCGACTTCAACACGAAAATAAGCTACTAAGAAAAAATAGCTACGTTTGATAAATACAGAATGTACGTATATAGTTTCTTGTAAGTCTTCATCTGTTCGAATTCTCAGGAAATTCATGGACTTGAAGCTGAAACCCGTTCTGATACATAACGATTTTTAAAATCAAGACAGGAAGTCTATTTCCACAAATTCAACAGACCATAAAAGGATTTCTTTCCAGATTTTTCTAAACAAACACACAAGTTTTATCAGGATCGCTGTCCTTTTCGCTGAATACATTTTTATTGATTTATTTAATTGATTGGTTTATTTCATCTTAAAAGAAACAATAATAATGGTCATCCTATTGTTAAGTAGGTATGCAGTGATCGATTCGTGAATCTATTTACGCTTCTACTTTTCAAAATAATGCTATTTTTTTTTAACTTTCTTTTAATTTTCACTATTTTATTTGAGAGTTGCTGAAAATAGGTTTGTTTTCTTCAAGGTGGAAACTGCATAAATTCGACGTTTTTTCAATTTTTTTTTGTTTTTTTTTTACAATTTCAAACATTAACTCGGATTCTAAGTGCCCGTGGAATAAGAAGTCGGTTTTTATCACTGGTATCAGTTCGTTTCCAGCTTTAGTGAAACTGAAATCAGTAATAAAACAGAATCTTATAGCATAGAATTTTGGATTGATTAAAGATGTTTGAGTAATTGGATTATTTTTTTATCTAACAGCAAGATTTTTTAATATTCTATTTCATAGCTTTTATCAACGACTTAAATGTTGTTAGTTTTTCTAATTGTCGCTCAATTACTTATCCTAATGTTTATCAATCGATTCAGTTTTTTTTGCCATTTTGAAGATTTATCAGCAACGATTTAAACTTATTTTCATTCACAGCATTTAAAGTATGAGAAGAAATTTTTTTTTTTTTTTTTTTTTTTTTTTTGTGGCGTTTAAACAGCTGTGAGAAGCTGACGCGGAAAAGGAAATGTGGGTAGAGGGGTCAGGGAAATAAAAGTTTAGAGTAGGCAGCTTAGAATAGTAAGCGATCTTGAGACGTTGGCTATACCATCTTGCACTTCCTTAAGTCCACTTCGGATGAATATGAACTTAAAGCAGAACAAGATAGTGAACAAACCCCTCATGATACCAGTTGGAGGAAATACGTTGGCGGTTTGAGACAGGTCGCTTAATTAATCCCAACGAAACTAACTACAGTATTTATATATAATTTAAAACAATAAAATAAATTAGAACGCTCTCACCATGTTATAAAACACTGTTATAGGTGTTCATTAAATCCTTGGGATTCGAAGCCATCTTAGGGGTCCAATGTTGAGAGGATATGGCTTGAAGGGCTCGTTCGTCATCATCGGAAGGTCACATGCAAAGAAATAAAAAAAAAAGAAAAAAAAAGAGAAAAAAAGAAAAGAAAAATAGGATATTAGTTCATTTTATCTTTCAATATATAATATGAAGCCTAGCTCAAACCAGTAATAATCTAGCTTTAATATCTTGATCGATATCGTCTACTTATCAAAAGTACTGGAAATGCACAATGCTGTTCTTCTAAAACATAATCACTTATTCTGGTCAGCCTCTCTGACAAACTATGCTAAGTCTACATAGGGGTTCTATTTTAATATATATCGTGTGCCTATTTAAAATGCCCGAGATCAGTGGTTTGGACTACCTATACTCATTGTTATTCTTCAAAACCGTACATTCTATTATCTACTTCCATAGATGAATTTCAAACCTAACCGAAAAACGTAAAGATCTGCTAAAAGTGAATAATTAAATAAAAAGCAAAAAACGTCTAACCAAATGAAATATAACATTCTTCAACAACAGCATTTCCATCCAATGAGCCTCTAGTTCTTGTAAAATGCTTGATTTAAGAATAAGCCAACGAAATTCATAAACCGCAAATACACACTTACTAGAGCATTGGGGAGGCGAATACCATAACCTTCACCTAACATCCATTACAAGCACACGTTTTCTCTATTTTTAATTCTATAAGACTAAACCAACTAACTACCTAACCAAACGAATTATGCCCTATTGAAAGTATCAACTTTTATTATGGTAAATTGTGATACTTTCACTACAAAATGTTGCGATTGTTCTGCGGAAGGGAGGGCAAGTGTTTCAACTCCCATTCATCTTATCAACATGGATCATGAAAAAAATAGACATCTTTGAACCTACTGCTGAATTTAAACTAAATAAAGATGTCCAGCTCCTCTTCTAATTTAGGCCATATTATGACACCATGTTTAATAAGATTGTGTGTAACGACACTGTCAGGAAAATGATGGTTTGATCTATCATTTTCACAAACATACACACCACAGCCGTTAACCCATTGCAACTTAGGGTACGGATTTAAAGTATGAGAAGAAATTGATTGAAAAATATTTTATTGTTTGAATTTCGAAATATCATGCTGGTCGACATAGAGTCTTGAAAGGTAAAAAAATAAACGAGGAATTGCGTAACAAATCTGTACACTGCACCTGCAGTCAAAAATCCTAGATAACGGTCCAAAATTAATCGCTAAATAGAACGCGCCTCACTCATACAACGTTTCATTCCTTCGCTGTCTCAAAACGCACTCGAAAATTTTGCTGCCAAAATATTAGTAGAGGAAAAAAATTTTAGTTAATAACAGCCGACCGCTTATCGCGGTTTTTGCCTCTGGTAATGGTTCGGGCCTTGAAGGCGGCAGCATTGATGAATTTCTTCTCGGCCTTGGCCATCTTGGCACCTCGCTCCAGCTCGTCCATTTTGACTCCTAGCTGCAGAACGTCGCGTAGGAACGCGTTCTCCGTTAGGTGAACATTCATGCCAAATCCAAGCGCGTTGCGTAAACAAATGTACTGGTGGTGGAGCGACCAGGTGTCCAGCAGCAGCGATTCCTTGCCGAATTTGATCTGGATTTCTGGAGGAGAGTCTTCTTCCAGATAGCGCAGCACATCGCGGAAGGTGGCCCGTTGCACTTTGCGGTCACGTTTGGCACGATACTTGTGAGCGTCGGTGGCCAACTTCTGCGTAGCTTCGATCAGTTCTGGCAGTTCATCTTCGAGAAAATCTTCATCATGAGAGCGACCACTTTCCAGGATAAGGGCGATGGTTTCGCCGGCAGCCATACGGACATCCAAATGGGGACTCTGGAGCATTCCTTGAAGTTTTTTGATTGAGGGAACCATGACGTTGTTGCTGTTGATGAGCGATACCAGATCACCCGATGGAATCAGTGTCAAAAGTAAAGCCCAGGCGCTCAGGGCCGCACTGTGGAGGGCAGCAGCATCGGCATTGGCACTGCTGGGGCTGCTGTCCCCCTTCAAATAGCTTCCGGAGAAGATACCCTCAAAGCTTTTCATCAGTGGCAGTAGATCACCTACATCGTCAGATCCGAGGAAATTCAACATACCCAAAGCCATGCAGCATTTGGCCCGAGCATCGCAGCTAGCGGCTGTGTCCTGTGCGGTGGCCACCAGTACCGGTTTCAGCACTTTGATCAGCTCGTTTATATCCTCTGCACCCTCAAGCTGAATGACCAGCAGCGGAATAATCCTAGCGGCCCAGGCTTGTTCCGATCCTTTGCCCTTCTTGATGGATTTCTCGATCGCGTCCATCAGTGTCATTTTCCTGTCCTCGATAAAGTCCGGTATGTAGTGATGAACCAGCACCTCGTTGATGGCCTGGAAGGCGTTGATACGGGTCTGTAGCGACTTGTCCGAAGCATTCTCGATGGCCTGCAGCAGCTTTTCCTCGTACTTCTCGAATCCGCCCGATTCCTCTCCGCTTCCGTCGCCATCGTTGTTGTTGTTGTTGTTTTTGTTGCCGCCACTTCCGCTTTCCCCGTTTTGTTCCGACTGGTACGAGTACACACTGGCGTTGTCGTTCGATAGCTCATCGTCCGAGTCATGTTGATGAGAATTTCCGCCGTTGGCTATTAGGGGGGGAAAAGAGATAAAAATTAGTTCTACATAAAAGGTATTCAAAATGGTTGCGAAATGAAAAGCAGGTTTCATGCAACAAGAGATACAAAACAAACTTTATTAAATCGAGGAATTAAGTATAAAGAACTTAGTACTGGATTCATGCCTATAAACTTCTAAAACGTATAGCGACTTCCTTCAGTGCGAAACTTGTCACACTATGGGTTCAACTACAAGAAATGGCATTTGGCATAAAACCATTTGGCATAATGGCCGTTTGGTATAATGATCATTATGCCAAACGACCTAACCTAACATTTTAGTGTACAAAGGAATTCTATAGAAATATATCTAACATTCCATAGAAGCATAGATTCATGAAAAAACTAAACTTTTGGAGAGATCATCAGGTGCCAAATCAGCACAGGGGTTGAATTTACATCACAAGCTGGGGCTTGGTTGACTGTTTGCCAAATATTTGCAAGCATTTCACCGTTCCGAGGGTGGGGTAGTTTAAATAGAATAGCACTCTGACGGAAGCAAATATGATGAAGGCAAGATAGCTTTTTCTATTCATTTTAGGGGATTCTTATTAGCAGATGACAGAAAACCTAAATAAATTTGTTAGTCTGCTCGAAAACAGAAGTATATAATTATGATGCCAGAACCATTAATTTTGGCATTTGGATGGCCGTACCTATAACTTTGAAATTTATTCATTGTGGACAAAAGGGACATTAAAAGATAAACTTGACAAAACATTCCCAACCAGTCAAACTAGAGCTAGGTAGGGTACACATGCAGTTGATTCTGTTTTACCCCAATAATAATCAGAAACTTGCACCACGAAGTAAAAAAAAACGCAAAGTAATGAACTAGGAAAAAGCGAAATTGCACAAGCAAATTACGCTCGAACGAAGAAAGTAGACATAAGTGCAAGGCAACCTTTGAATGGAGGCCAACTTACAAACAGACGCGAGAAGGGTGAGTGTACTAGTGGTTCGTATTTGTGTGATTTTGTTCTCTTTGTTCATTTTTTTCGAAATGGTAGAAAGTGATTTCACACTGTTCTGTTTTCATAATTTTTTTTTTTTTTTTTTTTTTTCATGCGGCAGCTTTATGAGAAATCACACGGCCCTTTTGAGGCCAAAATTTTTCACCGCGGGGGAAAGCTAGGTAAATGAAATGGGAAGGATTGGGAGGAGACCGCAATACACCGGGCGGATTAAGAATGTGTCTCATTTAAACTCCGGTTGCTCTCTGACAAGTCAGACCCTGGCGAACCAGGGCTGGGCTTGCCAATGAGCTGTATTGCGAGCGAGGGTATTTTATATCGGTTGAATAATGTGTAACACTGTGTCATGTGAAGTGAGCAACAAATAGTAGCTTTAGAGGGCTGAGGTTTGTCGTGATAGTATTATTGTGTAGTGTGAAGTGAGCCTTTGTAAGGCCGAGTTTTGTTTTCACAGTGAGTATTATTGTATCAACTGAAGTGAGCAACAAATAGTAGCCTTTGTAGGGCTGAGGTTTGTTGTCACAATGAAAGTATTGTGTCATGTGAAGTGAGCAACAAATAGTAGCCTTTGTAGGGCTGAGGTTTGTTGTCACAATGAAAAGTATTGTGTCATGTGAAGTGAGCAACAAATAGTAGCCTTTGTAGGGCTGAGGTTTGTTGTCACAATGAAAAGTATTGTGTCATGTGAAGTGAGCAACAAATAGTAGCCTTTGTAAGGACGAGTTTTGTTTTCACAGTGAGTAGTATTGTGTCATGTGAAGTGAGCAACAAATAGTAGCCACTGTAGGGCTGAGGTTTGTTGTCACAGTGAATAGTGTTGGACCCTACCTGTCACCTAACCTTACTCGATTCAAGAACTTTGAGCCTATGATTGTTTTCGCTTGAGATTAGCATAGATTGGCTAATAAAAGATATTTCCAAATATGTAATTACATTAACAACTTGGATACCATAAAACCGAATCTCCATTGAAAGGTGTTTATCACTGGCAGCACTTGTAAAAATTCTACGTTACACAAAGAATAAAAAATAAACTGATTAATAACCGAACAGGACTATACTACTAATGACAATGCTGTTCTTCTAAAGCCTCATCGCTAACTCTGAGCAACTTCTCAGAGCAACTTTCCTCAATCTGTTTCAGTTGAAATAAATTACATTCCTATTTTTGATTCCCGATATTATTTTCCTGGACTATCTTTTATTATTGTTTTTCCAAATCGTACCATCTTTCTTTGACTTCCTTAATTGAATTTCAAACCTAACCGAACATTAGGCAAATCTAGCAAAAAGCGTTGAAATGAGAAAGAATTATTGTTAACAGGAAACTGTCCAAAAAGCATTCTGATCCAATGAGCCTCTAGTTCTTGTAAAGTGCTTGATTTAAGAATAAGCCTTCGAAATTCATAAACCGCAAATGCACACTTACTAGAGCATTGGGGACGCGAATACTACTACCTTATTATTAGTTATGAGAGTTATTAATCCGTGACTCCTTGAAGCCTAGGATACGGGGACACATCTGGACTTCTTAAACAAGGACCTGAAATATAAAACTTTATTAAACAAATTGTATGAATAATTATATCAGGTCAAACAATCAATACTGATCGGACCATATTGAACACTGGTAAGACGTTAGTTTAAAGCCGTGGGGCCAACACGTAGGTTCTGTTTCACTGGTGTTCATCAGTGATCCGTTCGTGCTCGCAAGATCTGGTGTGATATTTACACTATTCGATATTTTAAGATCTTGCGCGACAAGGCATACCCATTTATATCAGAGTGATATAAATGAGCCTCTTACCATGCCCACGGACTGTTCTGTTTTCATAAATCACTTCGTAATTTTTAACCAGTAGAACCAATTTTTTTAAATTTAAGTAAATCAGCTTTCCAAAGTCTTGACCTTAATGACAATAATTGCTAGAAGGACTTTCAAAAATATTGAGGTCCTAATAATAAAAATCACCCTAAAGTCAATAAGGAGCAACGGTTTAAAATTGCTCTCAAGACGAAAACAACAATCAGACCAGATCACTCGCCTATGTCGTGATGTTGAAGTTGATGCAAAGGTATGTCATTCAATTCAACGTGACTGATTTGGTGAAATATTGTGTTGCGTTATGTGAAATTGTGAGAAAAAAAAAATCCATCGCTAGAAATCTGTAGTATGTATGTAGTAGGTACCATCTAAGTTTCTCGGATTCCACTCTATACGGACTATTTTTATTCACACAAAGAAACATAAAAGGTATTTGTAAGCCCTTACTAGTTAGTAAGCTGGGCCAGCGATATAGAATCAGCTGTGTTAATTATCCGTATTCGCGTAGCGGACTTCTCATTCGTATACACATCATCATTCTGTTAGCTGGTTCGGTTCACAGCTATTTGCGATGCAGTATGTTTTGCTCTAGCTTCATAAGCACCGGGTTCATTCGAGACCTTGGCTTTGATTTTCACGGTTTGTTGCGGCTTTAAACGATCCATCGTTTACTGATAACAACGACCACCACAACCGCCACCCACAATCGATACCAAATTATATGTATGCTTCCATCTGCGGTTCAATTGGATTGAACAGCTGAGAAGAACGTTATTTCCTGTCATAGGCCAATAAATTGTGAGTGTGATAAGTAAACTGTACTAGCTAGGTAGAAACTTTAACTGTTGATGAGTTAATAATCGGTACTGCTTTTTATGCATGTGAACTTTTGGTATTACACATATTGTGAAAGTCACGTAGTGTTTCGTGCAATTGAGTATTGGTGGTCATTTTAACTTTCCTGGCACCAATAAGTTATTTTTGTTTCTACTGTTTTTTTTTTTATTCTAAGATCAAGAAATTAACAAGTCTCGCAATCCCGGATTTTTTCCGAAATGTTCCTACATTCCAAATTGTATTCTTCTATGTACTAACTCAAAATTACAAGTGCTACTTTTTATTTGCCTAGGTTAATAGGGTGTGTCGTTTTGCAACTTTTTCGAATTGCATAAACCTCTGCCTACAACTTTGCCGACGATTGCAAAACGGTAGAAGTAACGAGAAAAAGTTATAATGCCCCAAACAGATTTTCCGTCCAATTTTAAGAAATATCATTCTAAAAAGACAGTTATTGATTTAAGAGAATAGAAATGTTCTGATGAAATGATTTTTATTAGATTATCTATCATTTGCAAACAAAAAGTTAAGGTTACCAGAAATTAAGAGTTACCAGATGCTACGATTTTGCAAAAAATAAAATTTCAATCAGGTAGAACTGTCTTTTTTTCTTCACATCACCTATTCACCCATCAAATTCACTCAAATTTCAATAGATATTTAACTGAGGATACTAACGACGACTTCTATCAGGTGATTGAATTGGTTTCGCTTTTGAATGGAAGGAAAGTGTTTGGTTTTGATCAACGAAATATGAATGATTATTATAATACTTTAATGAGTTATGGCTTTCTTATATCTAATATCCACATTACTCGTCCTACAAGTCAAGCTCTACTCGATCATGTTTGTTTTAACTTTTATGAAAAATTTCCTATTAAGAACGACACCATATTTAATCCAAATAGTGATCACAACTTCGTATACACCCATTTTCCTTATTCACCTTACCGACAGCAGAAAGAAAGATTTAAGTACAGAACTGACTTTCAAAGAATGAATCAACTTCTTACAATGCGCTTTTCACCAGCCTATATGAGTTCATTTACAGATCCAAACCAGTTTTATGATTACTTTTCAAATACAGTTCAAAACACGTTACACGAATGCACTAAAAAAATCAAGCTTAAAACTTCTTCAGAAAATATCACTCCATGGATGTCGGATGAATTACTCAAACTTATCAATTGGAATAAAAATTTAAGAAATAAAAGAAAGAAATACTTAAGACATGGGAAGTCAGTTGTTATTTTAGATGCGAAGATAAATGATTTGAATAATAGGATTACAAGTTACTCACAACATTTGAAGCAGTTTTATTACACAAACAAATTTTCCAACTCTAAAAGCTCAAAAGAAACGTGGAACAACATTAACGAAGTCTTAGGTCGTGTTGTCAGTAGCACTTCAATAAATAAAGTTCAAGCATTAGATTCTAACTCCGTAGTTACTAGTAAACCATTAATCTGCAACGAATTCAATAAGTATTTTTCATCTATTGGACAAATCATGGCTTCTAAACATTCTTCAAACAGTACCGATTCTATTAATAAATACAATACCATAGCTTTCAGTAATAGAACTTTATTCCTCGTTCCTACCGATGAAATGGAAATAACTTGTCTCATTAAATCTTTTTCTAATAACACAAGCGCTGGCCAAGATAATATTAGCGTATTTCTTCTTAAAGCTATAGTTGAAGCAATCAGTCCAATTTTAAGCGACATTTTTAACCTTTGTATGCAAAGTGGTGTTTACCCTAGAACTTTAAAAACAGCTAGAGTAACACCAATTTACAAATCAGGTAATCCATCACTTTGTAACAATTACAGACCAATATCAGTTCTTTCTACAATCAACAAAATTTTTGAAAAAATACTATCTAAACGATTGTCTTCCTTCTTGAATAACAATTCTTTCTTTTACTCAATGCAATACGGTTTCAGGGAGAAATCCTCTACTACTAACGCTGTGATTGAATTAACGAATAGTATACAGCTAAGTCTCGATAAAAAAGAAAATGTGTTAGGCCTTTTTCTAGATTTATCAAAAGCATTTGATACAGTCGACAGAGATATTCTTTTAAAAAAATTGGATTTTGCTGGCATTCGGGGAACATCGTTGAGTTTATTTAAAAGTTATCTGACTGACCGATCTCAATATGTCAGCATGAGTAATTACCAAAGTTCTATACTACCTATCGATGTCGGAGTCCCACAAGGCTCGGTTTTGGGACCACTATTTTTTATTATTTACTTGAATGATATGGCCCTCCTACCTTTGAAAGGAACACTAAGACTCTTTGCTGACGATTCCTCCACTTTTTACCACAGTGATAGTCATACAATCAATGATAATAACTTATGCAGTGATCTTGTTTTATTGAGTGATTATTTCCGTATCAATAAACTAACTTTGAACCTAGATAAATCAAACATATTAAGTTTCAAACCTAGTAATCGTTCATCATCAAATCCCTTACCAGTTACCAAATCCATATATCCCAGTATAAAAGTTGTCACTGAGTGTAAATATCTTGGAATAATTCTTGATGAGCAATTAAATTGGAACCAGCATATCGATAATCTTTTAGCAAAGCTGAACAAAATAAATGGAATTGTTTGTAAAATAAGACGAAGATTGCCACTAAATGTACTACTTATAAGGGGCTGTCCATTAATGATGTCACGCAAAATTTGGAAAAAATTTACCCCCCCCTCCCCCCTCCGTCACATATTGTCACAAATTCCGTAACCCCCCTTTTGTATTACGTCACGTTTTCCTAACCCCCCCCCCCCCCCTCCCCCTGGAGTAAAATTTTCAACTCATGGAAATTTGATTAAAAATGTTGCTTTTTTAAATTCATCAGTTTTATTCAAAGCATTGAAAAAAGGTTAACAACTTTTAACAAGCCTTCAATCATTGGTTAAAACACATTTCAATCATGAGTCCAAGGATTATGTTGATGACTTTCCATATCAATGACCAAATCTCTATATATCCAACCATCCAAATCTAGTTCCTCTTCTTCAATCCATTCGCAACCCAAATCTTCTCCACCGGTTAGAATAGCCAAGCAATCATGTTCACGTTTTGCCACAATTTAAGTGGGAAGGACTTTCCTGAGTGTTGCAGTGAAGGTGTTCTTGCGAACTATAAGCATAAGTATAAAATTTACCAAAAGTGATTACGTGAGTATTATTATTCGTTAAATGAATGGTGCAAGTCAGTATATTTTTATTGAATTTAGGATAAAATTATTTGTTATTGTTTTGTTGCGTTTTTTTTTGTAATGATTAGTGATGTCACGCTCAAGCTGACCCCCCCTCCCCCCATGTCACAAATTGTCACAAAAATCAAAACCCCCCCTCCCCCCCTAACGCGTGACATCATTTATGGACGGCCCCTAATATATCATTCACTTTTTCACTCAATACTGACATACTTGGTTTCAACTTGGGGTAATGCATGCAATAGTCAGATCAATAAATTACAGATCACCCAAAACAGAATTCTTCGCTTAATTTACAATCTTCCTATCCGTAGCCACACAGTTGATCTTTACAATAGTATCAACAACATAATTCCAGTCAGAGGTTTGTACATAGTCCAGATTTGCAGCTTCATTTTTCAAAGTCTTAATAGAACTACTCATTGCAATATAACATTGAACCGTTCTAACCACCAGTATCTTACAAGAAATAGAAACATGCTCGATCGCCCCACCGTTATTTCTTCTATTGGTGAACGTTCTCTTGCTTTTAGTGGCGTTAAATTTTTCAATTATTTTGAAAACAAATGTGGATCTTTTAATAATAACGTTCAACTGAAAAAGCTTATAAAAGAACATCTTTTGCAACCTCATTTCTTATCAACACTTCTAAAATCTTATAACATCTTTATATTATAATTTCAATTTTACTTTTAATAAAAAAAAGAGACATCTGTAATATAGTCATTTTTGTTATTTAGGTTTGATAGAATATTAAGATTAGTTTAGGTATAAGTAGTATATGATTAAGGTACTCCTTAAGCGGCTTGACCAGTGGAGTATTAAAGAAATAATGTAAATAGCAAACTTATGAATAAATAAAACATCAAAATCAAAAATCAAAAACGAAACTCGCCGAGCGCAAAACGCGTGGCGCAACTCAACGAAATAAACACACGCGCGCACCAGCAGCTTTCCAAGGTCACACACGATCTACACTAGTGGACGGATCGTTGTTGTACCTGCTGGCTGCTGATGTCCGTTGGATTGAATTTTTTTTGCTCAAATCTTGCATACCGACAGATACTCTTTCCTAGAACGCGTCGTCGTCGAGTGGACAACGACGAATGGACAGGCGAAAAGTGTATAAAAATAAAACTGAGAAGACTGAGCCAAACCTATACAGCGATACGATCGACTAATGGTTTGCTTTATTAAATTTTTTTTCTCACTAATGCTATTGTTAATAAAGTATTTTCAAAGTTTGTTTGCATAACTTTGTGGTTGCCAAAAAAAAATTGATAAAGGTAAAATTAAAAATAAATATTTCGCCAACTAACCTTGCTTCTTATTCCGGTTTCGTGGCATTTTGGCTGCTCCTTGTCTGCGATAACAGCTGATCGACAACTTGCTGCTGCTGTTGTTGATTGGAGGAGGTTTTGTGATGTGTCCTCCTAGTGCAGCTGCAACTGTAAACTGAATGCTCTTCTCTGCAATTAACGGCGCTGACTGGCTATTCGTTGGTTTAACTGCCTGATAGGTAGAAGCAAAGCAACAACACACTTCACGTGAGCACCGAATGAATTAATCGAAACACAAGGCAGACAATAAAGGAAAAACACTACCGAAATCTGTGTGCACTTGTTTCTCTTGCGCTGCCTCTACTAGCTTATACTTTAGGTAGCAGATTTCGAATGGAAACGACCTTGTGGGACAGGTACAGGTATGCTGCACCAGATTCTCTTTTCTTTAGGTTTCTGTTTAAGGTAAACCCTTCTCCACTAGCTTTTTTCACAGTACGTCTAAGTTTTGTTTTTGTCCTTTCGACTATACAAGAACACTCAAGCCTGCCTCAGTAACAAGGGCCAGAACAGAATCAGGATCTTCTCCCCTGATCTTGTTGCTCCGGACAGTTTCTCCCAGCACTGAGGGTACAGTTCTCTATGGAAGCAGTTTTATAATAGAACTCCGACAATTGCTGGTCCACAACAATCGAAACTTTCGATGAATCACTCAAATCAATGGCCTGAACGTTGCGAAATGGAACACTTTGCATGATGCGCTGGCTGCTTCCTGACGCTTCCCTTTACACTCTTTCCTGTTCCGTCAGCTGCTTCTGGAACACTACCACACTGCGTTGGCACCGACCAGGACAGTGACTCGTTATGAAGAAGCAGACGAAAAAATCCCAAGTCAATTTTCGGATTACGCCACCAAGTGCAAAGGTGAACTGGTTGCAAATTTTCTTCTTCTCAAAGCAGGGCCCACAAATCAGCGGAACGGTTGTTTTCCCCGATTTTCAATCCGAAACTAATCACGAATTGCTGTAGCACACTGTTGAAGCTCGCGAGTTATGATGGAATTTCGCCACGATTGAAACAACAATGATGCAATGAATAAGCAGCATTCACAGCACTTACGCATGCACGTTTCGCGATCGATAATCTGAAGTCAGTACTTGGGGATTTTCACGTGAAAGTCTAGACTGAATTTTCAAAAGTGAATATTTTGAGATTCAACGTTTTCGACGAAAATTTTTTTAAAGGTTTTCAAAAATTTCAAACTTTGTTTGTTAACCCGTAATAATATAAAAAAAATTTTTTTTTTGTATGATGTTTAAACTTTTTGAAATTTTTGACTACTTTTTATTGTTTTGACAGATTACCGGACGTCGCCGTCAAAGGGCGACGCGCGTAAACCGCGAAATCTTCCCCGCCCTTCAGAAACAAAATTGATCTAGATAAGTTTTTCTTTATTCCACACTACACACAAAAAAAAGCATAGTAAAATTACTAGATCCGTGGTTTAAATGAACAACACGCAACCATATTTTTGAGTCAATAATGTTTTGTTCTTGATATTAGGTGTGTTCAACAGAACTCAATCGAAATCAATTGAAATGGATTGACAGCTGATCAGCTGTTTTTCCAATTGACTTCGATCGATTTCTATCAGGCTGCTGAATGAACAGCCAGACACTAATACTAACGTACAGGCGCAGTGTTTTCAGATGTAATTTTTTTTGTCAGCTTCGTTCAGAATTCGAAAAGGCGGTTTACTCGAGGCAAATTGTAATGAATCCATCATTTTGGCCATCTCAATGGCAATTCTTTCCCGTACTAAAGCTGTCCGAAAAATTTTCGATTAGGAAGTTGTTGTTCGACTCGAACTAAATTTGAATACTAAAAAGGAATTGTGTTTAGAATAATGAGCCATTTTTAGAGACAAGGAAGGCACAAACGCGAAAAATTGTTGCTCTATAGGAAAATAATTATTATTTTTAAAACATGCAATTATGAAAATAAAATATAGTCATTTTAGTCAGTTTTATAGTTTATTAAAAAATTTTTTCGTGTTTCACAAGATAGATCAAATTTTTCCATTTCCTTTGGTGGGTCTTGATGGTCACTTCCTATTTAATTATTATAATAATCCGAAACTGACTGACAGTTATTGTGAAAATGAAGTCCTAATTTACATATGCATCACAATTCTTGTGCAACTGTAGCCGACTGACACCGACACCAACGCAGCAACACCAAAACAGCATCGACCTATACCACCAGCACCGCACCAGTGAAACAACATGAACTCTCCTGACACCACTTTCATTTTCACAACATTTGAGCTTGTTGTGAGCAGCTGCAGCAACTGATCCGACTGACACCCGTCACCCCACTATAACTCAGCACCACCGGCACAGCTCCACCGTCACAGCACCACGACGCTCCACCGATTGACTACACTTTCAACTGCAGTTAGTCAAAAACAAACCCAGTCAGCTGTTTTTGACAGTTGTTAACTGCATGTGTGTTAGTGTAATAGAAATCGATAGAAACGAATCCTGCACTTGTGCTTGATCGATTTCGATTGGTTTCGATCGATTTCGATTGGCTCCATTGAACGTCAATTGGATTAGTTTCGATCACAACATTGGCTGAGTGAACAACAATTTACCAATCGAAATCGATTGAAACCGATTTCAATTGGCTGTTGAACGGGCTTATTATCATGCACATAGTAATTTTACTTTGTGTTAATTTTGGCTGCGCATAGTAATTTTGACTACGTTCATAGTAAAATTGTCAATGGTAGAATGAGCTCTTTTACTTCGAGCATAGTAAAATTGCAATTTTCCATTATCGTAATAACACATTAAAATGAGTACCCTATCATGATATACATCACAAAATTACCATGCGGCATTGTATAAAGACCTTGAAATAAAATTCATTTGTTACAAATTAAAATTTTTATTTATTTAATTTTTTTTTCTTTATACTTCAATTCATGGTGGTAGCACCACCCATGAATGGGGCACAGGAGTTGCATCACACTTAGCGTCTGAAATGAAAATGAAAAAAAAAAACGGGAAACAATTAATTATAGGAAATACGAAAACGTACAAAAACTGTTCAGTTTGCTTGTTCAACAAGCGGTAAAAAAATTAGAAAATAAAAACAGAATTTCACTCACCTGAAGGCCTGCATTTAACGGCCCGGCAGATGTACTGAAATTGCGTTCCGCAAACAGTGTGCCAGCTCACCGGTTAGCAGCTTTCGTCACAATGTCCTCCGACGTTGTCCAATATCCGAAATCGAGGGAGGTTGAGGAACTCGAGCGCATTCGCCGACACTAAATAAATTAAGAAAAAACAGTATCACACATGGAATTGAAAAAAATGGTAAATTCGCCTGGTGGTGAATGAAATAGAACGAAATCTCACTAACCTGAAAAATTTCCGACCAGACTAATCTGCTGTTCCGCTCCGGGTGCGTTGTTTCAAAGGCTCGTTGAGGCCCTTTCCAGTTGGTCGACTACACAATCTGGGAAATCTTTCGTCAACAATATAGGAAAATTGTTCTGTTAGCATATTTCATAAGCAGTTAATTTGAAGTAACAAAAAAAAAACACAATTTACTCACCTGAGGGAATACATTTCCCGATCCGACAAACCGACAATCCGATAATTTTTGTTCGCGTTCCGAAATCGCGAACGGCTGACCCGTAAAAAACAAACACTCGAACGAAGCACATAGTAAAATTACTATGAATTATAATGCGCAAAGTATTTTTGACAACACAAATGACGGTGTTTCAACATTACCATGGGCATAGTAATTTCAAGAACACGAATTGTATAATATCAAAATATCATGCGCATGGTAATTAAGACACGAGAAAATTACTATGAGCTGTCAAAGTTCGCATAGTAAAAATACTATGTCGTAGTATTATCGCCCAGATTTTCGGTAAAAAATACTAAATCATGGTTGAAAATACTAAATGATGGATATAGTAAAATTATCATGAATCTGTATTTGAAAAGCCCATGCAATTTTTTTCCGTGTAGAAAAATATATTAAACACACTGAACCTCGAAAATACCCAAACTTGAGAACTTTCTCCGCCAACCCGAATGAAACTCTCTCCCTACAGGTTTGGCTATTGGAGGCATAACCCAAAGTTAAGCTCTTAAAGGAGAACTCATCCCCCAAAATCTGGTACTGCAATAAAATGGAAATCAAAATAAAAAAAAATACTGCAGGTACGGGAATCACACCCATACCTGCAATGGCTCTGCGATTACCATCTCAGGATGCTAACCGCTCGACCACCGAAGATTTGTTGAGAGAGGCAGCTACATCATCGTATATAAGCGAGACGTTGTGCGAACGAAGCGGGAATAAAAGTTATCCCCAAAAAAAACAGTTCTTCGCTTTGAACTTACCCCCCAAACCTAAATCTGCCACGATGGAGGTAACAGAATCAGATGCGCTTACAACAAAAACCCCCCAAAAAAACAGTTCTCCGCTTGAAGGACAAGTTTGGCGTATTGGCAAGCTGTGATTTTTTCACAAACTTAAGTTGTCAATCTAGAACTTCGGTTTGGCGGGTGGCAGTTCTCAAGTTTGGGTATTTTCGATTTTCAGTGCAAGCTCCGTTATACTTAAGTAAAAAATAAAACACCAGTTTCTTTTTGTCAACATTAAAAATCATTAAAGGCCCAATTGAAAAAAAAAAAACTAACAGGACTATATAGTTGAAAAGAAAAAAAGTGGAACAAATGGAAAAAAAATTTAAAAAAATGAAAAAACCTTTTAAAATGACAAATTATATAGAAAAAAAAAGAAAAAAATTACAAAAATGAAAAAAATTACAAAAAAACACAAAAATGACAAAACGAAAAAAATATACAAATGAAAAAAAATGACAAATATGACAAAATAAGATAATAACATAAATGACAATGACAAAAATTATATAAAACAAGAAAAAATGAAAAATAATTAAAAAATCGACCGAAAACACCTAAACGTTGAAAAGATATTTCAAAAACAACAAAAATTATCAAATTAACGGGAATCACAAGAGTGATAAAATCCAAAATGAAGAAAATGTACAAATTTATTGATTTATTTAATATGAAAAAAGTTTTGCAAGGCATGGTGCGATCGAGAGGAATCATAAATTGATAATTTGTTACTTGAAATTGAGCTTTATTCTACTTTTTTCGGTTCAGTCTTTGCACAGCCAGTTTGTGAAAATTATATGAATCACTATAAAGAAGAAATCAAGATTACAAGATATTAGAATGGTTTGATCATTTACTTTTTAACCCAATCCTTCATTTCATAATGCCAGAAAAAATTTCCCTCGTGGTTCTTGTTTAGCCAATATAATTTTCATAATTTTCGAGTTATTCGGCAATATTTTTTGTTTAGAATTTAGTGTGTAAAATGAACTTCTGATTAATTTTTTTTCTGAAGGGTGCTCATGAACGCTTTTGTTTTTGTTTACGCGCATCCCGCACGCAAATGAATTCAGCGGCATTTTGTTTGGCACGTTCGTGAAAAAAGCAATCGATATCCGTTTTCTCTCGGTGATAGGCGTGAAAAATTGCCACAATTGGTCAGTGAAATACAATGCTGGACGGTTGGTACTGCCGCTCAATCAACGAGCAAGCCCAACAACAGCAGCAGCAGCAACAACAGCCTCCGAATCAAAAGCAGAATCCCAATCATCAACAACAACAGTCGCAGCAGCCGACACTTCCGCATCTACAACAAAATTCAATGCATCAGCAATCGCTAACCCCGCAGCAGCAGGCATACCTGCTGCAGCAACAACAACAACAGCGAATGTTGCAGCAACAGCAACAGCTGCTTCAGCGGAACCGGAATAGCTCGTTTGATGGGGAGGACGATCGCGATGGTGGCGACAGTTCCGATGAAGATAGCGATGAGGACGTGCTGCCCCGCAGGAGTAACATCGACTACAAGGCTCAGTACGGCAACCTCAAGAAGAAGCTCAAGTATTTGCTTTATGTAAGTGAGGCTTGTAAGGTTCCTGGATATGTTATTTTAAATCTGTGTTTCAATTTTAGGAAAACGAATTCTTCCAAGAGAATCTGCGGACCAGTCAGCGTCGTCTGCTGAAGGTGACCCGCGATCGAACATTCCTACTGGATCGTTTGCTCCAATACGAGAAAACCGATTTCACGTCTTCGGAAAGTGAAGATACGGAATCGTCGGATGATTCTTCCAAGGTGGAACCCGCGGTGCAAAGTTCTGGACCAGGAAGGAAGCGTAAAAATGATCCATCTTCAGCCAACAGCTCGATGAATAAAAACCCTACCAAGCGAAGGAAACCGGGTCCCAAAAAGCAGCTTTCTGCCCAGCAAGTGTACATGCAACAGATGCAGCAACAAAGACAGCGCCAGTTACAAGCTCAGCATCAGGCGCAGATAATGGCCCAATTGCAGGCTCAAGCTCAACAGCTTCAGAACTCTGCCAGCAATAGCAGTGCATCAATGATGAACCACAATCATAACCCGCAGATCCAGCATCAACAGCAACACATGCCCAACAATCAGGACGGACACTTGACCACGGAAGAAGTCGAGCGGCATCTCCAATCCAGAACCCAACAGTCGATGCTGTGTGAGGTCGTTCCGGAGGGTGAACTACCGAACGAGATGTTTAGCCAGAATCCTTCGAGCGAATCCAACGACCAAATGATGGGCGATACTTCGCCGAGCAACCTGGGTGAAGAATGCTTGTCCGTCGATCAGGGCATGATGCAGCACCACCAGCAGGATTGACCGGAAGAAGTGGTTCCGTGTCTAGAAGTGGAGGAACAGACGAGGATGGATTAAAACTTTTCAAAAGTGTATATTTGATTAGATTGTGTTGTAGGTGTGATCGGTACAATTTTGATGTAGTAATAAAAGTAAAAAAAAATCGAACTGAAATGACAAATTTGATGTTAATTCAAAAGGTTTCAAACTATAATAAAAATTAGTTTATACCAACACTATCGAATAATTTGGCAAAACTGTGTAAAAAGACATTTTTTTAAATTTTGACAATTTTGAAATTATCGACTACATTGAAAATTTCAGAATTTCACAATTTTGACATTCTCAAAATTTTCATAATTTTGACATTGTCAAATTTTTTACAATTTTAACAATTCTGAAATTCTCGGTAATTTTAACATTAACATTAATCAGGCATTCCAAAAAACGGAATACAAAAAAAACTGTCAATTTTGCCATACAACTTTCAAAATTATCAAAACTCTTAAAATAGACATTTTCGAATTGTCAAAAAGGTTAATATAAATGTTACAACTTAAAAAATGGACAAAAATTATTTAAGAGTCAAGGTTGTGGAAAAATTCGAAAATTGAAAACTGCTTAAATTAACAAAATGTTAGAACTCAAAAATTAATTTAATTTTTCAATATGACTAAATTTCCAAAATAACAAAAAAAAAAATCAAAAGTTACAATTTTGTCAAAGATTTAGAAAATCATCAGAATTTTTTCGCTATAGAAAGGGTAGCTGGCTTTCTCATTATTGCCGGTCAGAATGCGAAAGAAGTCCACAATCGCTAAAATATACATTTAAAAAATTACTTTACATTCACAGAGATATCCATATCCCAACTCGGTTGGAATTCTATTTTCAATTGTAGGTATGGTTACTTTCAATTTTCACTTTTATTTTGTTAGTCAAAGGATGTGAGTGTGGGTGGATGCGTGAATTAAAACCTTGTCTTTGTAGTATTCTGCGGAAACAATAGGCGTATTTTGGGAATAGGTGTGATTTGATAAACTTTATAATTATTTAGCTTAGGAAAACATTTCTAAAGCAATTTGTAAATTTTTCCGGGAGAGCTTGAAAAGAATCCTCTTTGATGTTTAAGAAAAAAAAAGTAGGAGTCTTCGTCGTTTGCTACCATCAGATTTCTAAAAAGATGTATACATTCAGCTTGCTAATACTAGAATTTTTAGTTATCACACCGTGCAGTTTCCTGTTTTTCCTAAATCCGGAATTCCTACACCGTTCCGTTGCTCCTCTAATCACAGTCTTGTGTGTGTGTTTTTTCTTTGTTCATACGCGTTGTGTAGCAATGCTAATAGTTGTAGTAGTAATTGTATTGGTAGTAGTAGTAGTTTCATTTTAGTAATAATTATATAAGTAGCAAATATTTAGATAGTCAGTACTTTGTGTAAGTTTGTCGTACTACATGCGTTGGGTGATTTAAGTAATCTAATCATTTAACTACGATTTCTGTTCCGACAAACAGTGCTCTCTCTCTATCTATCTAGTCTGTTCTACAATTTTAGCGCTTTCCGATTTCCATCTAACATTGGTGTTAGAATGCGTGCTGGTAGTAGTTTCCATATTTTCCCTTTCCTTTTTTTCCAGTAAAATAGTGCAAAATCACCCTTTTAAAGTGTGACATGTGACAGAGACCTCTAACAGTTAAGTTGTCGCTCTTTAAGAGCATGATCGTTTCTAGTTGGTAAACGGTTAATATTTTGTTTCTTGTAGTAACACACCTAATACCGGGGACGATACCCAAAACGGTACATTCACATATTAGTTACGACGATAGTAGTCTTATAATTCGATCAGAATGTGTTTGTTGTTGTTGTTTATTGTGAAAAATACTAGCTCAAAAGTTGATCGATCATCTTAGTGCACACTTAGAAGGGCTTCTTGGCCGGTTCCGGGAAAGCTTCTCGGGCCGGGACGAAGCTCAGCATCATGATGTGCCGGGCGTAGGCCTTGGTGTTACGGAACAGCGTATCGGTGCCGTGGAGCCGATCCAGCACGCCGAGCACACCGAAGCATTGGTTGAATCTGTAGGGAAAGAGAAAGAGAGAGAGAAAGAGAGAGAGAGAGAAAGAGAGAGAGAGAGAAAACAATCGTAATTAAAACAGTACTCTCTGGAGCCACGATTGAAGGAATTCTGATTGTTTTATTTTGTTCCTCTACAAAATAAACAAGTATCCCACGTCCAACACATAGAGAAATTCGAAAAAAACTCTAGGTGACGATCACATTAACAAAAAAAAAATCCTAAAACCGACCATATACAGTACCGTTCATAAATGTATACAAATGTGAAACGCGTGCACTTCGACTTTGAACTTTAATAACTTTTCACTCTGATGATATTGTTCGATTAAATTAATTTGTTCGATTTTTTCGAGTAAGCCAAATACCTACCCTCAACTGTCTAGTGGCCAAGTTTTCTCCAATTTCTTTTGAAACGGATATTCGGCACGAGGAGCGATCAACTGTGGACATTCTGGCATAGCTGTGACCCAGGATGCGGAGCGTGTTTATTCAGTTGTCGGCAAGCAATGCATCTGAATCTATGCATAACAAAAACTTCATCAATAAATTTAATTCTTAAGCTATGACCTTTAAATTAAGCCTTCGAAATTAAATGAAATTAATGAGTTCCTCACTGTTTTATTTGTTAATTCATTTTTGAAAACGATTCCTTAAGATAGTCTCTTGTCCAATCAAGATCTTAAACTTTGACGATATGACTCATCTCGTAATGATCGATTCGGAAAAACAACGGCTAGCCACAATCAGTATCTTCTTGAAATCCTCTCTGCTCAATTTCATTTGATATCCGCCCATATGCATTCTGGTTTCCAGTGTTTTGTGCCGCTGATCACAAGAGATTCTTATAAGATATTCTATAGAGATTCTATAGAAATGTATAGCTTGATGTAGGAGGTTCTGTTTGTAAGATCCATTATCGGCTACACGTTGCCATGTTTCACTTGTGTGGTCAACACAATTACTAAGGACAACTTTCCAGGATCCCTAAGAGCACCTGCAACGGTTCAGGTCTAAATATTGGTTTTAGGTATACCAGTTTTAGCAAAATTTTAAATTTTGGAATCGGCTAAAACACGCGCTCCCCACCGGTGTGATGGCAAATTTAAAACGGGTACACTTTTATTGCAGACACTCAATAATTGAAAAGAAAAAATTCATTTTAAGTGAAAAATTGCTAAGTTTTGAGTTTTACACCGTCTTAATTGTACCAGGATTTCATTAACTTAAAGTCTTTTTAATAAAGTTTGTTCGAAACAAGTAGAAATGGATTGACGATTGAATACCTTTCTTTTTCCAATTGACTTCGACCGATTTCTTCCAGGCCGTAACGAACCCCCATGTCGAGCTTTGTCTATTTTGACTATTTTGACTAGTTTCAGCTTGCTTCATTGACAACGACCTGACTAGTTTCGACCAAAACTTTGGCTCATTGAACAACTATTGTGTCGCGCCAGTCCAGCGCTGTAAAATCGGTTGAGCGACAATGGATTTTTTTCGGAGTAGGTACGTTAAACCTAACGTCGGAAGTAGTGCGCTGGAATCGTACGGTGACCCGCCATCCAGCGCACTACTTCCGACGTTAGGTTTAACGTACCTACTCCGAGAAAAATCCATTGTCGCTCAACTGATTTTACAGTTCTTCCCTGTAACGACAATACCAGTTGGCAGAAACCAGTTGAAACCGATTTTTATCTATGATTGAACGAAGCTTAAAAAGCCAAAATGCCTATACGCAGCGAGAAAAAAAGCTTAATTGAAACAAAAAAAAAAACCTTTTTCTTTTAAAAATTGACTCATTTTGGGGTGTTGATTCCAAATATTAATTTAGTTTACCAGTTCTTGTTTATAGGTAAAAATTCATTAAACATATTTGTGCTTTTGGCTGGGCAAACTAAACAGATTGACAAACATGCTCCTTTTATGTATTCTTAAGTAGAATTTTCATGATTATCACTAATTATCAGTAGTTTGTAATGTAGCAGACGGCTTTTAGCCAGAAATTGAAAGGAATTTTTTCTAAGAATCATGTCAGTTTAGTCAATGTTATCGAACAATATATCATATTTCATGGTTTTTATATTAAAATTGTGAAATATGATGGATTATAAATATTGTTAACAACTTTGTACAAAAACCGGTCATTACACGGATATTCAAATTTTTTAATTTTTTTTTAAAGTTTATTGTTGTTTTGCATTAATTTCATTAGAATGTTTCTGTTATTGAAAATGAAAGTTCATATAACGTTTGAACTCGAGAAACGCTGACTGGGCTCACTAATTCGTTGAGGCCAAAAGCTATTTATTGAAATATGAAGTCAAGAATAGTTTTACATAAATTATTTATAAATGATACATGGTTTTTGTTAACATGTTTTCTCAATTTGTGTTACGTATTGACCGGTTTTGGCGAGAAAAAACATTCAAATAACTTCTCAAAAAGAAACAATTATTACACCCAATGCTACCCAAACATGTGTGAAAATAATCATCATTGGCTAAAATTTTCTCAGCGTGAGCCCCAAACGTCTAAATCGGTCTGTCG
Source organism: Uranotaenia lowii (assembly GCF_029784155.1). Lineage (NCBI taxonomy): Eukaryota > Metazoa > Arthropoda > Insecta > Diptera > Culicidae > Uranotaenia > Uranotaenia lowii. Next base: position 13,738,101 of record NC_073691.1, on the reverse strand, counting down.
TATATTTTGAAATCCTGTTCCAAATTTGCTTGAATTTGGAACAAAGGCGTATAACTGTTGGGAATTTTGAAATCGATAACTGTGCTAAAACAGCAATTTACGCCACCGGTGCCAGCCGAAATGTTTTAGCGTGGTCGAAAACCGTGTTTTGCACCTACCGTTGGGACAGCCCTAAGGGCTGTCCCAACGGTAGATGCAAAACACGGTTTTCGACCACGCTAAAACATTTCGGCTGGCACCGGTGTCGTATATTGCTGTTTTAGCACAGTTATCGATTTCGAGATTCCCAACAGTTATACGCCTTTGTTCCAAATTCATGCAAATTTGGAACAGGATTTCAAAATATACGACAGACCGATTTAGTTCACGGTGAGAAAATTTTAGCCAACAATGATTTCTTTCACACATGTTTGGGTAACATTGGGTGTGATAATAGTTTGTTTTTGAGATATTATTTGAATGTTTTTTTTCGCTTCAACCAGCCTATACGTAACATAAATCGAGAATAGATGTTAATAAATACCATATCAAGTATACACTGGATTCTTTTTTTAAACGATCTTATTTTACACGGTTTTATTTTGAACGACTTTTTTTAAACGATTTTCTCGAAATAAGACGATTTTTGAACATTTTAAAAACAGGTACTACACATTCCCGCTTTTTGTCCGAACCACTCTTGGGTGGTAAATGGATTCGAACGTTGCTTCCCGACGGAAACATTTGCCGGAATGGCCACTTAGAGACTCTGCGGAACTTCCGGAACAACCGTGGCTTAAAACCCAAAACAGAGCAATTCAAAACAAATCTTTGAGCTTCCCGGTTTCACTCAAATCACTTCAGCATGGTCTACCTGGTTGGAAATGATCGATTTACAGTCCAAGTTGGCCGCTTTATTCAAAATGAGCGATGAATTTTGCCCGGGTGTTTCGAACTTTTTTTACACGATTTCTTTTTTTGCACGAACACAACAATCGTTTAAAAAAAGAATCCAGTGTAAATGTCATAAATGTATAGATGTCACATTATTCTCGATTTAATATAATTAAATAAAAAGCTTTTCATTTGGGCTCGACGAATTTGTGAATTTAGTCAGCGTTCTAAAATTTGAAAAAAAATAAACGAAAAGAAAATTTTAGTACTTTTTCGATGAGGTAAAATAAATGTTTATTTAATAAATATTTTTGTTTTATTTGACATATTGAGAGATTTTTAGTTTCGTATAGATTGCTCGGAGTTTTCGTCAATATCAGCATATTTTTCTGTATCCATACATAAATTTACAAAGTGAAACAAGTTTTTGTCAAACAAATATGTCGTCAAATCAAAGGAAAATTTCCTTTGACTTTGGGATAAACATTTCTCATTTCCTTTATCAATGTCAGCAATAACTTGAAAAAAATATTGCTTTTTCATTTCATTTTAACAAAACCTCATTCCATACACGCAGAAAAAAGATTTTTTATTTCAAAGGAAAGTGCCGCAAAAACAAAGGATTTTTTCCTTTGATTTTGGGATAAATAAAAATTCCATTGGTTCAAGGACATTTTCCTTTGTTTCAAAGAATTTTTCTTTTGAAAAATCTTTGAGTCAAAATCTTAATGCTTTGAAACAAAAAACAGTTTCATTTGATGCAAAGTTGTTTTCGTTTGCTACAATGAAATTTAGATTTAGATTTAAAAGCATTGGTTCATTGAAATATTTTCCTTTTATTCCAATTGGAAAAAATATTTTCTGTTGTTCAGAAGTTCCAATTAGGAATTTTGAACAATAAAAAGAAACAATTTACATCTTAAATTAATTTTTATTACAAACTTAACACAAACACTGGTTCACTATAATGGAATTAACCGGTCCTAAATATTGGCCTGAGGGCATTCTTCTTGGACCGCTCAATAAACTTCCGGAAGCAACTCCGGTCATCCAACTGCACGCAGCGAAAAGATTTTTTATTTCAAAGGAAAGTGCCGCAAAAACAAAGGATTTTTTCCTTTGATTTTGGGATAAATAAAAATTCCTTGGATTCAAAGGCATTTGCCTTTGTTTCAAAGAATTTTTCTTTTGAAAAATCTTTGAATCAAAATATTAATGCTTTGAAACAAAAAACAGTTCCATTTGATGCAAAGTTGTTCTCGTTTGCTATAATGTAATTCAGATTTAGATTTAAAAGGATTGGTTCATTGAACCATTTTCATTTTATTCCAATTGGAAGAAATATTTTCTGTTGTCCCGAAGTTCCTATTAGGAATTTTGAATAATAAAAAGAAAGAATTTACATTTTAAATTAATTTTTATTTAAAAAATTAACACTAACACTGGTTTACTATAAATGAATCATCCGGCCTAATTTTGGCCTGAGGGCATTCTTCTTGGGCCGCTCAATAGACTTCCGGAAGCAGCTCCGGTTGGTAGCTTTAGTGGTCATCCAACTGGTGATTACCGCTGAAGATCGGGCCGAAGATAATCAGACTGCTGGATTTAATGCGGAATCTGCCGTGGTCCTGTAATGCAAGAGTTTATATAAAATCTTAAACATTCACTTTTTGATTAATGGAATAACACACACTTACCATTCTTCATCCTGAATCCTTCTAAAGCTATCTCTGATTCACTAGTTTTGATTTTCTCAACACAACCGGACAAACTTTATTAGAAATTCGGTTCTTGCTCAATCCAAAATATCTTCTAACTTTAAAATTTTAATTTAAAGAAATTATTCCTTTCTGTTGAAAACAATTTTCTTTGGTTGAAAGAAAATTTACTTTATTTTAAACGAAATGTGCAATTGAACAAATTTCTTTTGAATCAAAGAATTTGTTTAAAATCAAAGTCCAAAATTATTCAGTTCAAAAAATTAATTCTTTCTTTCAAAAATTATTTATTTGAATCAGAACGATAATTCATTGATTCGAAGAAAACAGGAGTTTGATTAAAAAAACTGAATGTTTTGAATCAAAGTCAGTTTTGATTTGTTTCAAAATCCAAGTTTTCTCTGCGTGTGGTGATTGCCGCTGAAGATCGGCCCGAAGATAATCAGACCGCTGGATTTTGGGCGGAATCAGCCGTGGTCCTGTAACAATGTAAAAGTTTATATAAAATCTTAAATATTCACTTTTTGACTAATGGATTAACACGCACTTACCATGGTATGCATTCCTCATCCTGAATCCTCCTAAATAGCTATCTCTGATTCACTAGTTTTGATTTTTAACACGACCGGCGAAACTTAATTCGAAATTCGGTACTTGCTCAATCCAAATTATCTTCTAAGTTTGAAGTTTTAACTTAAAGAAATTATTCCTTTCTGTTGAAAACATTTTTCTTTGGTTGAAAGAAAATTTACTTTGTTTTAAAAGACATATGCAATTGAAAAAATGTCTTTTGAATCAAAGAATTTGTTTAAAATCAAATTCCAAAATTATTCGGTTCAAAAAATTAATTCTTTCTTTCAAAAATTATTCATTTGAATCAGAACGAGAATTCATTGATTCAAAGAAAACAGGAGTTTGATTAAAAAAACTGAGTGTTTTGAATCAAAGTCAGTTTTGTTTTGTTTCAAAATCCAAGTTTTCTCTGCGTGTAGATTCAAAGCAATTTGACTGAATTAATTGAAGTATTATTTCAATTGACCTTTTTTCCTCGTTGTGTAGTTATTTTTGCTTTTAAATTAATGAAATCCTGGTAGAATAGTTGAAATCATTGTTCTGTCAAAAAGAATATTCGTAGAATTAATTTTAAGACAATTAACCGTGAAACTCAAAACTTATGCATTTTTTATTATAAAATGGGTTTTTTTCTTCTCAGTTAATGAGTGTCTGCAATGAAAGTGATTCCGTTTTAAATTTTCTCTTACACCGGTGGGGAGTGGGTGTTTTAGTCGATTCTAAAATTTCAAATTTTGCTAAAACTGGTATACTTAAAACCAATATTTACGCCTGAACCGTTGCAGGTGCCCTAAGGGTACGAACACAGTGAGCGCGAAGCGAACTGCGAAGCGAAATATTCATTCACCGGATGAATTTCGCAAGTTCGCTTTTGAAGGCCGGCCACAGTGCACGCGAATTGCGAAGCGGTTCAACACTGAAAAAAACCTTCGGTGTTGCAAAAATTAATCACACGTGAAAAAATCTTTGCAAATTAACAAAACTGTGAGCGAGGGATACGCACCGCGCAAAAAAAAAACTAATCCGCGTTAATTCCGAAAAACTCAATCAATTAGTAACAGTCGAATTTTGCAGTCTGACGCTATGAAACGCCATCTTAAAATCCAATACGGCGGCTTCCGTTCAACTTTAAAATAATTTAAATGACTGAAAATAGCAAAAAAAAAATCTACTAAAACTATGACATAAATATAACAAAATTTTGAAAAACAAATACAATATAATAATAACAAATATTACGAAACGCTGACAAAACTTTAATAAAAATATGGCAATGGTGATAAAAATATTACAAAAATATTAGAAAAATATACCAAATCTATGATAAATTTGACATTGAAATGGCAAAGCCATGACCAAATTAAAAAAAAAAATTGACAAAAATTAATAAAAGTTGACTAAATAATAACAACAAATTAGTAATAATGCCAAAACTCGAAATTAAAAACTTTGACAAATATTTGACAACATTATGGAAAATATGAAAAATGGAATAAAAATATGACAAATATAATAACTAATCAAAAATTACAAATACAGACCCCGTTCGTTTTGGCAACACGCCCGAAAATTTTATGTTGCCAAAATCGAATGTTGCCAAAATCGAACGGTTTTTTTGTCACTTTTTTATTTTTGATTTTTAATTCAAATATTAGTCAAAATTTATGTAAAACCTTATATTAGCATACAATTTTTCAATTTGACTTAATTATATTAGTTATGTGCAATAAACATGGAAAAATTCATGTTTTTACTGTTTAAAACTATCATAATTAAGCCGAATGAAAAAATTTCATGCTAATATTACGTTTTACATTAATTTTTATTTGTTTGAAATGAAAATAAAAAATAAAAAAAAGACAAAAAAACGTCTTTTTTGGATGTTGCCAAAAACGAACGGTTTTTGCTCGGATGTTGCCAAAATCAAGCGGGGTCTGTATGACAAAATTTTGAAATAAAATAACATAAATCTGGCAATACTATGACCAAAATCTTATAAATGTGATAAAAATATATGCAACAAAAGTATGAAACAATGTTACAAAACTATGATAAAACAAAACTATGACAGTTGACAAAGGTTGTCATAGTACTGTAAGATTTTTGTCATTTTATTTTAATTTTTGTCATAATTTTGTCATGTTTTCGTTTGTCATATTTTTGTCATAGTTCTGTCAGATTTTTTGTTCATTTGATTGTAAGTTTTTTTTATAGTTTTGTCCTTCTCTTCATACTGAAAGTCTTTTCCAGTACAAATGCATTCGATGATTAGTCTTGTATTTGAACTCACGGACATTGGCTTAGGAGGGAACTAACATGCCAACTGAGTTACACATATCACAAGCCCATAGATTTGTATAGATTGTGTCATTTTTTCGTCGTATTTGCGATATATTTTTTACATATTCATCATTAATAAATTATTATTATTATTATTATTATTATTATTATTATTATTTTTATTATATGTTTGGATTTGTCTTTTTTTTTAAATGTTGTGATTTTTATGTCGTATTTGTCATCATTTTGTCATTTTTCTTACATATATTTGAAAGTATTTTGTTATATTTTTATCTCATTTTTCATAATTTTGTTAGATTATTGTCATTATTTTTGACAAATTTTTGTCATATTTTTTTCAGAACTTTGTCATATTCTAGCCATTTTGCCTTATTTTTTGTCAGATTTTTGTGATTTTATTGTAAATTTGTTGTTATTATTTTGTCATTTTTGTAAATTTATTGTCAAATATTGGTCCTTATATTAGTTCTGTCGGGTAATTTTATTATCAAATTTTGATTATAATTTTATCATAAATTTTTTTTCTCATTTGTCATAGTTTTGCCATTTCTGTGATTTTTTTCTCATATTTTTGTCTAATTTTGTAATATTTTTCATATTTTTCGGCTTAATTATTTAACCACATTTGGCGTGTTTTATTCAAAGTTTTGTCATTTGTCACTACTTTTTTAGTCATATTTTTTAATTTTAGTAATAGTTATTCATATTTTCCCACAGTTTTGTATTATTTTTGTCAATATTACTTTAGTTTTATAACACTTGTTATATTTTTGTTTATTCTTTTCAGTGCTTTTTTGCAGTTCTCTCAAAATTTTTGTTAAATTTTTGTCAGTAATTTTTCATCTACTTTTTTATCCCTTTTACTCATTTCTTATATTGTGGATGGACCTTACGATTTTCAGTTATTTATTGCATTTTGAATTAAGCGGAAACCGCCATCTTGTATTTCAAAATGGCGTCGGACAGCCAAATTCTACTTCTACTTATTGAGTACTTTCATCCAATACCCATATTGTGGGAGTTTCATGTGCTTTTCAGTCACTTCCAGCATTTTAAAGTTGAGTGAAAGGGGCCATATTGGATTTCAAGGTGGCGTCGGATAACAAATTCCAACTTCTATCCGTTCAGCCCCTTCACCCTATACACATATTGTGGGGCTTTCATGCCACCGGTCGTTTATTGCCAGTTATAACTTGTTTCAATAGAAAAAGACTGAAACCGCGTTTGTTTCGAAAATCCTTGCTAAAAAACCGTGCATTTTTCATTACCAAAACAGAAACGGCAATGATAATTAAATAAATCAACTTTTGAAAAATTTTTTTTTGATAAATCATTTTACGATAAAAAATATCCGAGAGAATATTTTCAGTGTATGTCCGGATGAACAGGATGAATTCGCGCGATCCAGCCGGGTCTTCGCACGAAAATTCGCTTGCACTGTGGCCGGTCCATGTTTTTTTCAACGTGTTTCAATGAGAAGCGGTTTTTCGCGCGAATTGGAAATTCGCTTCGCACTTCGCACCGCGCTCATTGTGAATTCGACCTAAGTGTGGTATCAACGAATTAAAACGAACCTTTTATCTCTATGAAAGTTTACTCCCGGTGCTCGGAGACTGAGTATTGATGATGTCCCTTTTATGTTTGGCTACTTAGGCGTAGTCACATTATTATTTCTTTTCGCGAGACGTTGTGACAGTCTCAGGTGTCACGTAGGCACGACAAAACTCGTTGAAGCCTGGGGGAGGAAAACTGAATAAAAAAAGAAAAAAATCTTTCAAACGTCAAATTTCTTTCATCAATCTACCGAGCAGTGCGAAGGTAGACAATTTTACTTTCTTATTTAGCGATTTTCAATAAAACTGTTTTGATGCTGAAAAGCACTTGTTTTGCATTAAACAATCATTTAATTAGGTTTTGTTTCACTCTGGCAAATTCTTGCATGTTCAGGCATATTAAGTGGCTCAAATTTCGTTGAAGTTTTCGAAGGTGATAAATAAAAATTGCTTGATCAATGGTTGATCTTGAAAATAGCTTAAATAACAGATTTAGATTTTGGGTAGTTCCCTTGGACCGAACAACATTTTTATATAGTTCAAAGTTGATATTTACGACAGAGTTGACAGACTATCTAGCTGTTGGATTCGACTTCGATGTTTACTTTTGAATCTGCAGCAATTAACTCAGAAGACTAGCACCTAAACAACTGAGTTACATGACTCGCTACACAAAATTGATCATCTAAAGTTAAAACTTGATCGATTACAAATCTTTTCTATACAATTGCTGGTTTTTGTCGAACAGAAAAAAAAACGATACAGAAAACCTGAAAACGATACAGCGAATTTCAGTCTTCCTCCCCCAGGTTGAAGCACCCAAAATATCGCAACCGTTGCCTAGTGTGACGTGACTATGTGTACAAACATTAATGTTCGAACCTGAGTACGAACATCGGGTACAACTTGTACGCTCGGGTTGCTGTTTTTGAAAAACCTACACCGAAAGAAAAATCATAGTGAACGTTACCATATCCAAGGGTGAATTTAAAAATAAAAACAGATGGATTTTTTTCGAGTACGTATTTGTTTATCTTAAACATTAGTTTGTTTAAAATTACCATGTGTTTACGTTATGGCGCGTTACGGCTTAATGACGTTCAATTTCACCATGCCATGGTAATTATTACAAAATATTGTAAATTTAGTAGTAATCCATGCATTTAATGAAACAATTCACATTTTTGAAATGCTGTTTTATTAATCCATCATTGTGATTATGCTCTTCTTTTATTATTCGGCGTAAAAGATCAGGAAACATATATACGCCAAAAACCTAATTTGGCCTCCAGTGTAAGGACTTCGTGGGGTTTCGGATGCAATTTCCACTTTCGTAACTAGATATATTGCACAACGATTTATTCGCGTCTTTCCTGTCCGCGTACCAAACTAAAAAACTCCCCGTTCTTCTTCCCTTTCCTCCTCCTCTTACTCTCTATCTTTTCTCTTCTATCTATGACAAGGTAACATACTTGCTGATCAATATATGTGTACTATAAGGTGCGCCTGTAATATGGTACCCTACATCCCCCTTGACAAATCTTTGACTAATGGGGTATATAATTTTCAAGCCATTTAGGTTCTTTACGAATACGTTTCTCACCTACTCTATGAGTGCCCGTTTCATCGTTTTTCGAGTTCTCATTAGTAGTTTCTGTTGTCCTATCTTCAGAAGAGATACTTAACTTTTCATTTTCTTGAGGAGTCCATAGTTTTTTCAAGTGAGCAACGTTCCTACGATATATCCTATCAGAAACTGACGATTTAACTATAACATCCCCTCCATGTTTTTCCTGTACTATGTATTCTTCGTTTACAAAATCACCACTTAGTTTATTATCTTTCTTTTGCCTTTTAATCAATACCTTGTCCCCTACAACAATTGAACTCGGAGTAGCTCTTCTTTTCTTATCTGCATATTCACGACCTAACTCTTTTTGTATTTGATCACGTTCTTTGGTTTCTTCGTCACCTACATATGTTGGCATCAATTGTGGAATTTTAGATCTTATTTTCCTCCCAAATAACAATTCAGCAGGTGACCGCCCTGTTGTCGAGTGTGGAGTACTACGGTATGCCAACAAGAATTTCTGCAGTTCCATCTTCCAGTCTTGGCCCAGCTCCTGCGCAATTTTGAGTCGTTTCAATATGGTCCTGTTTTGGCGTTCCACTTCGCCATTCATTTGGGGCCAATATGAAATGGTATTAAGTAGCTTAATGCCTTGATCTTTACAAAACTTTGAAAACGCCTCACAATCTTCGCTCAATTGTGGTGCGTTGTCAGCGGTCAACGTGAGTGGTATTCCAAATCTACTAAAAATCTGCATCAGTTGAAATATTGTGCACTCCGCCGTTATAGAATCCATTTCACAGATCTCAAAATATCTGCTGTAATAGTCAATCACTACTAGCAGAAATTGTCCTTCTGGAAGCGGACCCAGAAAATCGATGGCTACGTCTTCCCACGGTCCGTTCGGCATCTCTCGACGCGCCATAGGCTCTGGAGCTTCTGGAGCAGATACTAACGTACAGCCATAACATCGCTTCACAAACGTCTCCACGTCTTGGTCCATTTTTGGCCACCATACTGATGTGCGAAGATGGCTTTTCATCAATCGTGAACCGAGATGACCTTCATGAGCTAAAGATAATACTTGCTCCCTCAGATTACCTGGGACTACTATACGGTCACCCCGCAGAACTACATGTTCAATCGCGCACAATTCTCTTCCGACAATGCGATAAACCACCGGCAAATCATGGAGACGGTTGTTGCGTAGACATTGAATAACCGTTTGAATTTCATTGTCTGCCTTAGAAACCCTTTGAATTTCTTCCCAACGGATCGCAGCAGTCGATGCTGCAGCAAGAGCTATTTCGTTTACAAACAGTTCCTCAGACATATCAAACGGTTCTGCTTTCAGTGTTGAGAGTCGAGATAATACATCAGCTATGTTTTTCTCACCAGGCCAGTGCTTAACTGTGTACTCAAAAGCCTGTAGTCGGAGAACCCAACGCTCTATTCTAGCGCAGGGTCTAGACCGTGGAGTGAAAAGATAAACCAAAGCTTTACAGTCAGTGATAAGATCGAATTTCGAGCCCAACAAATACATTTGAAATCTTTCGACCGACCATACTAACGACAGCGCTTCCTTTTCCGTTTGGCAATACTTCTTCTCAGTGGTCGTTAGTGATTTAGAAGCGAAGCTTATTACTCGAGACTCTCCGGTTGTGTCCGTTTGAAAAAGAATAGCTCCAAGGGCCGATGGGCTAGCATCCGATATGACTGACGTTTGATCATCAACATTAAAGTGTCCCAAAATCGTGTCAACTGCCAGGGCAACTTTGATAGCATCAAATGCAGTTTGCTGCGGTTCCTTCCATTCAAATTTACTGGACGACAACAAGAGATGACGAAGGGGTTCATCAATTTTGGCAAGATTTGGAATGAATTTGTTCAAATAATTTGCCAGGCCAAGAAAGCTTTTCAATTCCGAAACGTTCTCTGGCCGGCGGAAAGATTTGATGGCATCCACTTTACTAACAGAAGGTTTAATACCCTGGGCTGTAATGACGTGTCCCAAAAACTCAATCTCGGCTACGCCGATTTGGCATTTTTCATGGTTGAGAACTACTCCTCGATCTTTCAGGCGCGACATGACGACTTGAAGTCGTTTATCATGTTCTGCACGAGTTGACCCTTCAATGTATATGTCGTCTATGTAGCAGAACGTTCCTTCGCAGCCAGAGAGAATCTCTTCCATAACTTTTTGGAAAATTTCGGGGGAGGACACCAGACCCATCGGCAGCCTTTTAAACCGAAACAGTCCTTTGTGTGTTATGAACGTCGTGACGTCTCGAGATTCTGGGGCCAACTCAGTTTGCAGGAAAGCATCTTTAATGTCTAGCTTACTACGGATTGCTCCTTTACCAATTCTAGCTAATAGTTCTTCCACAATTGGCATAGGATATCGTTCACGAAGCACAGCCTCATTTACCCTACGCAAATCGAGGCAAATCCTTGGCTCACCATTCGCTTTTCCCACCACAACTAGTGGCGAAACCCAAGATGTTGGTCCAGTTTTAATCTACGAAATAAATTGCATTAAAACATTAAACAATTTTACTACTTTTATTATTCATTTATTTGCTTTCAAGATAAATCAATCTTATGACATCCTGCCTGGAAACTGTTATTGGAAATCCTTTCGAAGAAAACATAAACCTCCTACCTCAATGATATCTCGAGCCAATAACTGCTCAATCTTCTCATTTACAGCAGACTCATATGGTATCGGCACTCTACGTACAGGTTGAAAGACCGGTTTGTATTCAGGATTCATATGAATTTGAACCTGCATGTCACGAATTTTGCCAAACGGTAAAAACTTATCCTCGACCTGGTTTATGTTTAATCCGACTCTCAAAACTCCCAGAGCTTTGGCCGTTGTGTCGCCCAACAAACAACATTGTCCTTCACCAACAACAAAAAATTTAGCTGAGACCGTTTGATTTCCACAAGTTATGTTAGCCTGAAACGTCCCAACTATTTGAAGAGGCTTCGTGTTCCCATATCCTCTCAAAGTCTGTTGTCCTCCTTTGATCATGTTCGCCACGTTTACTTGCGCCTGCTTCATTTCCTCCCAGACTTTTAACGGTATCAAATTAGCATCAGAGCCTGAATCAATCAGCAACATCAAAGGGACATCGCCTACCACGCATTCAATGAGATTTGTTTCGTTTCCAGAGTAAAAACAATATTATGTTTTGCTCTTTTTCTCTGGAACATTCTCAGCGTCGTCCGCAACAATTTCTTCTGCTTTATCATCAAACTCGTCTTTAATTTCAGTTATCAATCGAATTTTTCCTTCTTGGTGTTTGAAAATAACATCCCGCTTGTTGAAATATCGTTTTCCACACACAGCCTCGAAATGCCCCCTCTTGTCACATTTTCTGCACTTTTGATCGCGAGCTTTACACTGCAATGATGAAGAAATGTGACCATCTATTCCGCAACTGAAGCATCTCATTTTCCGTGCATCATATGGTTTCTTTTCCAGTTTTCGCTGCGCACGACCTGATGTTGTTGATTTTCTTACGAATCTAGATTCCACTTTAAAAACCTTTTCTATATTGCTTTCATTTGGATTCAACGAGCTTATGTCCTTCATTTGCTGTTCTACGCCCTCCATCATTGCACCTAGCTCTTCCAGCTCGGCAAGCGATCTATCCTTTTGAAGAATGCGACGTCTGAGTTCTTCAGATTCGCATCCCTCGACTATAGCATCTGTAAGGAATATTTCGGTCAATATTTCCTTTACTTCCGTGGAAAATTTCTCCAAGCCACAATCGGCGAGCTGCTGACGAATGCGCATCATAAAATGTGAAAATCTCTCGTTTTTCGCCTGTTTCATCTTCCGCAGTCGACAGCGTTCCAAGATGTATTGCCTACCAGGCTCGAAATAATCGTCCAACTTGCTAATGGCCAAATCGTACCAGTTCACCTTAGTCGCAACCAAAGGAATTTTGTCTACATCAGGTAGATTTCCGAAAACTTTTTGTAACTGTCTTCCACCAAAATGCAAAAGAAGTGCTTTCATCTTCCGTTGGTCAACTACATCAAACGCTTCGAAATATACTTCCAGTGAAGATTTCCAACTCTTCCATTCTTTGGATAATTGATTTCGGGCTATTTCTTCACATCGAAATGGTGGAATCGCTCGCGACTCGCTGATCTGTAATGCAATTAATTAATATGTCAATACACACGTCATTGTCAAAACTTCTCAAAGCACAATGTTTTCGAATGTTAGTTCCTCAGAACTCTAGAACATCTTCTTCTTTGGCTTCTCAAAGCTCAATAATAAACAATGTTTGTTCCTCAGAACACTTGCGCATCATTTCATTTAGCTTCTCAAAGCTCAACACTTTCATTCCTTCGCTCCTCAGAGTTCGGATATCACCAACATTCTCAAACAATGTACCTCAATACAAGGAAAACAAACACCTAATTACTCATACTTCTCTCCCACTCCTCAGAGCCAAGAGAGCAAGAAATTGAGTCACGTATAATCGGGTGCCCCTCGGGAATTCTCTCACCCTTTTCTTCCTTTGGTCTCGACCATCAAAACGTACGCCATTTTGGCTTTCGTGCCACATTTAGGATGGGCTTTTCCCAACACAAATTGTCTAATTTTTCACTTTTAATTCTGTTTTCCACTGAACTCACCATGTTTTCCGCCATCCTCGTCGCCAGATGTAAGGACTTCGTGGGGTTTCGGATGCAATTTCCACTTTCGTAACTAGATATATTGCACAACGATTTATTCGCGTCTTTCCTGTCCGCGTACCAAACTAAAAAACTCCCCGTTCTTCTTCCCTTTCCTCCTCCTCTTACTCTCTATCTTTTCTCTTCTATCTATGACAAGGTAACATACTTGCTGATCAATATATGTGTACTATAAGGTGCGCCTGTAATATGGTACCCTACATCCAGTGCCGCGTAATTGTCCTAAGATTTTATTTTTGCCGTTTCGAATCATCGTCGTCTCGAGCGCTGAATTTTTTTTAAATGGAATGTTAAATATTGCACAAAATTATTTATAAAATTCACTTACCCTTGAACATTTTATAAACTGTTAAATCAGCTTCTATCATTGATGACTCTGCTTACGCTCCAGATTGTAATGATTTTCTGTGGATATATAAAAAGTGATATTTTTGGTTACATTTTCCACACCAAAATACTTACCTTCAGACACAGAGCACATAATCAATTTAATTCCAAAATTTAAACAACCGATTTTATGGCAAGAAAAAAAACTAAGTGCTAAATGACAGAACGGAAGCATGTTGGCTATTGACATCCATGGTAAAATTTACCAGAGTATTGTTAACCATTATTAAAAATATTTTTCAAATGCGGAAAATGCTGCATATGGTTAAATTAAACCTCTTTTTTTATTTAGGTTTACCACATTTTTTCTGATTCGCATGGTAAAATTCATTAAAATTTTATTTATATCGACAAATTTTGTGCATGGTAAAATTAAACCTCTTTCTCGTTTTAGTTTACCATATTTTTTCTGGTTCGCATAGTAAAATTAACCAAAAGATCGTCAAAATAACCAAAACTTTATTTATATCGACAAAACTAGCGCATGGTAAAATTAAACATTTTTATTTATTTCAGAATACCATGATTTTTCTTTCAGTGTATGATTTGGATTGTATAAAAATCCAAGGTGAACTTGTGCCTTAAATTTTGCACCCAAGTTGAACTTGGTGCATGTTTTCGTGAAGACTGTTTAAGATAGATCAGCTATCACTCTATTATTTCACAAAATTTGAGCTTTCTAAAGCCACACATGCTGCCTGAGATACAGTCATTCTACGAAAAACGAACTTCTTTTTATTTACTTTTGCCATTCAAACTGCAGAATGTCATGCTCCTAAAAATATTCAACCAAATTTGGACCAAAAGTGAAATCCCCGTATGTTGGAAGCTTGGATTAGTCATTCCAAAAGCCAAACCCAAGCAAAATCCTTTGCTTCTCGACAATTGACACTTCACTTCGCGAACACCGTCATGTGGAATGCCTATCACTCGACCTCTCCAAGGTCTTCGATCGGGTTGATCGCATCGCTATTCTTAACACCTTTACCAAATGGGAACAAATAAATAGATAGATACATCCAAGTCCTCATCAACGAAACGCGCTCGAACATCCGACCTGTTATATGTGGAGTCCTACAAATAGCCTCAACGTTATTCCTGGTGGCTATGAACTAAATTTTTCAGGTCATACTTTGAAACATCTAGGTCCTACGCCGACTGTATTCTTCTCATCTCAATCTCTTCATTTCCTAAGATTGTCAGAAGAAAGCCGCAGCATGCAGCAAACATAGTAGCTGATTGGGCCCCTAGAATGGGTTTCCAGTTTCCTTCCGAGAAGTCCAATCTCCTCCTGCATCGGCTCCTTAAGGATGAACAAAGAATCCTTCAAGTACACTATACCCGTCTACTGGGAGTCTGGCTAGAAAACCGCCTAAATTTCAAACTGCACTTCAACAACGTACAGAAAAATGCCACCAACAAAATGAACATCCTACCAATTCTTTCCAACCATACAAGTATGGCCCACCGAGATTCGCTTTTCCGCTTTCTACACGGTCGGTTACTTCCGTCGGTCCTCTACGAACTTCATTTAGTCAGCCGAGCCAAGTGTAGTATCGTCGTAATAAATATTATTTTTCTAGTATTATCGTTGGTATTAATTGGTTTTATTTAAAAAACGTCATATGAAAGTGTGCGTAAGTTTAAAAAGAATCTAGGCAGTCGAGGAGTTTCCTGAGTGGTCTTTAGTCGATATTACATTTTGGCGACGAGGAGAAAAAAAAATTTCAAGGAGGTACATACACCCTTATTCTTGTTTACGGCGTATCTGTCGTTCGTTCGAACGGATACTTTCGATCGAATTCGAAAAGGCTATTCTTGTTTTCGTTCGAATGCGATACTTTCGATTTTGGTGTTACCAGATCAACTTCGAAATTTTTTTAGCAGCAGGCTGCGGCGAAATGACATTTCTTATCATAAACATTGCAGTTTCTGGTCCGTGCCAAAAGCGTAAAGATTATTTTTAAAGCGTGGTCATTTATTAATCGGCAAGAAATGGCTGAGAAACTTTATTCCGCGTCGTGTGCCGAACACCGGGCGGTCGATGAACATCGTAAGCAGTTGAAGGCAGAAAATCAGCATTCGAGAGGGTTGTTTCCAGCAGCGCAATTTGGCCGTATTGCAATCATCGGTAGCGGTTTGAGCTGTTTTCTAGTGATCCGTTCAGGAGCTGTTCTCAATAGCCGATGGTGGTTATGTTAGTGATGTAGCTGCTGCTGATGCCTATAATATCACCCGCCGAGAGGAATAAGGAAGGCTTACAATGAAGTTTCAAATAGAAATAAGCTTAAAATTATGAATTAAATTGATTATGTAAATCGAAATTAATGATTATTTTGAATTACTTAGCAAAAACTTTTTCTTCATACGCCTGAGGTTTGCGTTGTAAGTCGATAGCTGGAAAAGAATCGAAATGAAACGTGAAAACTAAATTCCTGGCGACATAGACAGCAAAGTCAGCTGTAGCAGAATTATTAAGAAATTTGGAGTCCAAATTCATTAAAACATTCCGGGCACGCGAAGTTGTTCTGCTGATACTGGAAAAAATCCCTCAGAGAAGAAAGAGAAAGATGATTGAGATAAAAATTTCTATTTTTAATTATTAAAATATGTTTGTTTTTGTATTTAAATTTTTGTTATTTTGAAGAAATTGATTTCGTGTGGATTTAGCTCACATTTATCTGGTTATTTTGAACCAATTTTCTATCCCATAATCGGTTTTTAATTTCGAAAATTCCTTCAAACGCTCATGATTCGCAGTGTCAGACTTGCGTTTGTCAGCCCATAGAAAAAATACGTTCGAACGAAAACGGGAATGCAAAGTTTTGTTCGTTCGAACGATGTTCGAAAGATCGAACTGCTCTGATTCGTTCGAACGAAAACAAGAATACGAAATTGCCTAACTTTCGAACGAATGTCATTCGATCGAAAACGAGAATGAGGGTGATATTTAGACTTCAAAACGAAAAAAAGTTTCAAGAAGGAAGATTCCAAACGTCTAAGGGAATCGATAACCGGTACGTGATTTGCCTCCCAAAAATATTGGACAGTTTAAAACATTGTTATTGCGGTGAACAATGATGAACTTCGGGTGTAATGACTAGTAAATAAAATAGCATTACATGTAATGAGCCGGATCCTAGGTGAAATAGTTTCGCGTCGCTTTGATGTGTAGTTCCAAACGAATGAAATATTTTAGAAATATTTAAATTTCTGTGTAGAAATTACACCAGTAAACGATTGATGGCACCATGTCGTTTTTGTTGTTGTCTGAGATCTTGTATTTCGGAAGATCTCGTGGTTTGGCACAAGTACTAAGTGAGGTGGATTATGAACCAGTCGCTTAGATGTGAATTGTATGTAATTATTTGGTAGGCACATTAATGTGGTGCTTAAATGCGTCATTAGAAGTCTGATTCCATTCTGCCGAAAAGTAGGTGAAAAACTATTTTTTATAAATTGTTATGTAGTTGTTTGCAGTTTGCTCATTTTAATTTTCGAGCGAGGTTCAAGACCGCATAGTTGAAATAAAACTTGGAAGTAAGACATTGACAAGAATTATGGAATCGATTAGTAGCACTGATCACACTGACATGACACTTCGAAAAAAAAAATTCATTCAAATTATGTCTTAAAGCCTCCTACCGTCGACATTGCGCGGCTGCAATTCGAGCATAAAAATTTGACTCTATAGCATGGACCCCAACCTGTTCAGTCCGTTCGAGTAGTCTGAACTGATCGATATCTATCAAATGTCTGGTTTAATTTTCCAGCCGGGCTACAACATCTATCGAAGCGTCTCTGGTATCGACATTACTCGTTAATTTTTCGAGCAGCCAAATCAAGTGTCCAGTCAGTGTGGTCAGTGTTAGTAGCTTAAATGCTGTAAAAAAATCTTAAAGTAAATTTAAGATCAGTTTAATATAAAACTATGGACAGTGATAAAAACGTCCGGGAAATAGTGGTTGATATATGTTTAAAAAAAGCTGTCATAAATCTCATCACATTCAAAAAGGTAAATGGAGCTATTAAAATAGAGTATTGAAATATTTAAGTACAAGAAACCGTTTTAGGTACTAGAAATGGTTTCGCAAGCAAGATGAAATTAAAAACAAAAAAAGAAAGAAAGTAAATGTAGTATCGTCGTAACATTAACTTTCTAATATATTTCGTTGGTCTTAATTGGTTCTACTTAAAAAGCATTAGGTATATGAAAGTGTGCATAGATTTAAGAAGAATCTAGGCAGTCGAGGAGTTTCCTGAGTGGTCTTTGGTCGATATTACACCAAGGTAGATCTGATCAATAAACTGGAGTCTTTCAACAACTAAGATGTAAGAATAATCAGTTCAGCATTCCTCACCAGTCCAATTTCTTCCCTGATGACGGTGGACCAAAAGAATCACCATCGGCGATCTAACGACCTTAAAGGCCAAAACCCTCCACCACACCTAGACAAACCCCTATATTAAGACCCTGGAACAACAGGATCCCCAAAGTTGACTTGATCCTGGTACAAAGAATAAACGCTGGAGATCATTCTAACATCATTCCGCCCCACTTAAGGCAACGGATAGCTCAAAAACAAAAATCACAGCTCCAAGTTTATAATGATGATTTCAAGCCGGAAAACGGCACAACGGGATTTACGATGTAGACAATATCCAAGACAAAAGCCTCCCTATTCCACCTGAATGCTCTGTTCTCAGTTCCGTTATATTCTTCTACTCTGCCAGCGAATGCTTTATTAGTTGGTGAAACTGGATCCGACAAATATCAAAAATATCACATTTTGCCGGGTACCAGAGCACGCTGGCATTGTTATAAAATGTTATACTCACTTTAAATGATGAAAATCGTGAGCCTCCGGGCTAGGGAAGAACGGCAAGTGGTAACCGGAGTGGGCGTTCAATGTCGACAGGATGACTAGGGTAAACCACAACCAGGCCACGGCCACGTGGCTACCCAGCAGGAAGATACCCAAGAACGGAGGAACCAGGTTGCTAAACACGTGCTCAATCGGATGGCAATAAATTGCCGTAATGGCGATCGGGGCTGTCCACTCGTGGTGCTGTTTGTGGATAAACTTGTAGATGTACCGGTTATGCAGCAACCGGTGGGCATAGTAGAATCCAATTTCCTCGATGAAAATACAGAACGACAGCTCTGCCAGCACCCAGTGGAAGGTGGGAAGCTCCCTCAGATCGTTGAGACCCCGAAATCGCATTGCCTGGTACATGAATATGGCCATCGGAATGCCAACGACGGTTTGGTTGATTACCACCTGGGCAATGACCCGGATGAGCCGAGTCCTATCGACCGGTTCGTTAGTTCCAGGTTGCATTTTGTACCGCCGGATACAGGAAGGTCGACATGTCAGATCAAACAGGGTGTAGATTCCACCGAAGAACCAGTACACGAACATCGTGAACAGAGTTGTGCTGTGGATCCATAACGTTGCTGGATTTTCACCTGGTTAGGAAAGATTATTGATGGTACTGTTTGATTAGCTTTCAATCCTATTTTAAGTTACCAGTAAAATCAATGAATTTGTCCCATTGAGATTGCCAAAAATCTCCGGATGCTCCCCAAAATCGTTGCAGATGCCTTGAGATAAAAATACATTAATCATAGGAGTCGATAAAATAGATCACTACGCTTACCATGTCAGCGTGTTTCGGAACGCTGCAAAGCCTACTAGGAAGAAGCTTACAATGACCAGGAAATTGTAAAGCGATGAAAGTAGGCGTGGCTTTTGGCCTTCTGGTTGCAGGCCATTTGTCGTGGCGGCTCCTGTTGATGATGTCGTCTGTTTTGGAGTCGATTGTTCCACCACGGCATCATTCCCATTGCCGGTTTGCTCCGAAACCCCAGAGATTGGCCCATCCATAAGCGTTGTCATAGTAGGCTGGGGGGAAAAAACAAAAACTTTTGAGAGCAACAAGTGGTAACGACCCACCACGTGTCTCCATCATATTGCCCCAACAGCCTTCGAAGTTTGAACGCAAGTAGGTAATCAAAACAAACAGTGTGAAGATGAAAAATGAGGAAAGTTTTCACCCATCTCCTCCCTTTATCGGAAAAGCCGTCGAAAAGGGGAAAAGTGAAAAACATAAACAAATCGCACACAATGACACAAATAGTCGCATTTTCTCAAACACACCTGTGTGTTGGTGTGTATCGGAATCTTTGTTTTGGTTTTCGGAATCTACCATCGCGACACAGCACACAGGATGGAAAATCGATACATTGATTTTAAGGTCTACCTGCTGATTGCCCGAAACGGAGATTTTTTCCGGTTGTTGTAAAATGCTTTCTTCAAATGAATTTCTTCTTAAAACATATTTAAGATCACTTTCAGCCTAAATCTTTCACAGTTATCCTAAATCATAAAGTCGTTTGAAAAAAAAAGTTGTATATCAAAATCTGACAAACTTTTTTTTATCATTTCATGAATTATGTAATTGCTATATTCAAGTATTGTTTTCTATCGCTGAAACGAAAATGTTTTAAAACGCTTATAAGACTAGTTAATTTCACTGGCCATTTTTTTAAATTTGCCGTAAGCCTTCTTTGTTCTGGAGCAATTGCGTTTTACGCAGTAACTTTTTGAACTATTTTTTTTTTCGATTCGTACCTGGTAAAAGCTAAACGTCCAGCCTTAATGATTATGGATGATAAAATGCCACTCGTTGCAGATAAACAATTTAACGATTGTTGAAATCCTTGGGATTTTCCTTTAATTTGTTGGAATTTTGTTGGTTCTTTGTGGAAAACAAACTGTGAGCTAGCTTTACGTGCGACTTTAGGACGCAAAACTGAAAAACAAGTCAGTACACTAGACCGAGCGATTGTCGAATGGAAAAGCTCTCGGCTAACCAACAATGAAAACAACAATCATGTCAAAGCTGTGTTAGTCGTGGCGTCAGTATGAATATATTTAGGGATCGAGGGAATTTTTAGTTTTTTTAATGATATTCAATTCAGTTCGAAATATACCTTTTCCTAAAAGCTATTGATCTTCGTCCATTCATTCTTTTTATTTTCGTATGTCCTTATCTATTTTCTTTTCTATTCTAATAAAAAGTGATGAACTTGATTTAAGCACACAATTGTAAACAAACAAAATGAGTTTGGCTTTGGATATTTAATTTATGAAAATATAGAAATTCAATTTTTGTTTCCTTGGAAATGATATAATGAAAAAACGAAACGTAAGATTCCGTGAAAAATGTTTTGAAGATTATGAGGCCACCATTGGTCATCAGATTCTGAATATGACAAAAAACAACAAATGACAAGAATAACAAAAATTATATATAATCACACTAATTACAAAAAAAAAACTAAATTGATAAAAGTGATAACAAATTACAAAAAAAAAAATACCAAATTTACGAAAAAAGGAAAAATAAACCAATAAAAACTAAAATGAAATAAATGACAAAAATGACAGAAATTACGAAAACTACAGAAATGACAAAAATGAAAAAAAAACATCAACTATTTCAAATACAATTTTTTTTTAAATTTTCCGAAATGATAAGAATATTTTTTTTTAAATTACATTTATTTATTTACTATTTATAGATCCTAGGCTTCAGCCTTTTATCTTTAATGGTGTTTACAATATATTTATGGAAAAACTAACTTAAGTCTATTTTTGATTTGTTCTCTGGACATATTCAGTTTTATAACGTTAGCATGTGCATTGTAGAGCGCCATCATTCTGTATATTTTGATTAATGATAATGATAAATAATACGAATGATCAAAATGACAAAAATTACCAAAAAGACAAAACGATAAAATTGATGAAGATAAAAAAGGTTAATTGAAAAAAATTGACAAATTCACATAAAAAATGTTCATATGCTACAGGTGCTCTAAACGCATTATTATTAAATTTTCAAAACGATTTTCCCAATCCAATGAAGCTGTCACCGATGTTTCAGTTGTTATCACAACTTTTTTAATCCATTTTAGATTTTGATCTCAACTACTTGAAATTCTCGCTGTTTTAACTGTATTTTCGATTCGATTTGTTCACCACTTAATTCTCACTAATTTCTTTAAAGTTGGTCTTCTCAATTCAATAGAAAATTGTCATCTATCTGTTTCAGATGTTCCTTGATTAACTTGTATTCTGGATAGTTTGCAAAGGTCTTCGAATCTTCTTAATTCTTATTCTTATTCATTCGTTTCATCCGTCCTCTCGATTCATTGTTGTTTACGTTTTTTTGAGTTGTACTCTCAACCCACGATGATTTGTCCCCTGAAAAGTTGCATCTGTTTTCTAGATGTTTCTGTTCGTTTCCCGGTGTCCTCTCGAACCACTCGAAATACTAGTCAATGTGGTTTCAAGTGTCCTCTAGATTCATTATTTTTATACTTTTTCAAGCTGTCAACTCAATCAACTTAGAATGGGCACAGATATTTTCAGCTACTTTTTCGACTTGCTATGCTTTCAACTTTATCAAGCTGTTCTCTCAACCCACTTGAAGTTTACATAAATATGTTCAAGCTGTCCTCTCGATTCGTGAGTATTTTGTGTTCTTCCCCCGTGTCATTCAATAGAAAAGAAAAAAAGAAAGATCTCGTTCGAAACTGTGAAAAAAGTGTGAGAGTCCCTTGAAGTTAAGAGTTCAGAGTTTGGCTTTAGGGTGAGTTTGGAATATGAGTAATCAAGTTGTTTCCTCAAAACAAGGGAAGCGCCTTTGACATGAACTGCGTGCCACTGCCAGAAATTTGTGCGGCCAAAACGGCGACAAAATTAGTCCAACCCGACGATTTGCGGAAGGCCTGAAACGTGATAATCTCAACGTGTTGAGCTGTATTTTTGCGGAACTTAGTTGGGTACTTACTCGCATTTGAAATGGCATGATAGAATTCGAATTCAAATCAAAATAGGCAGAGAGAGTTAAGCGCTTGAGTAACTGTCTTACTGACTCAATTGAGAGTGTGAAAGATCGAGCAGAGGGAGCGTGAATACCTACATGAGATGAGAGTGCAGCCAAGCAAGCATCATTACCTACTTGTGCTGGGCCACGCCGCACCGCGCGCCGATACCCGGAATAAATGTGTAATAATCACAACAAGTAATGGTTTTCGTAAGTCTGCGGGGCTTGGACCGAGCCGAACTGAAAGTAAGCAAGACACGCATACGCGATGCGCATCTTAAAATCAGTGGGTGAAGCTAGCGTGTACTTACAGTCCGGTTCCAGCATTTCTCTCGGGCGGGTGTTTTCTGTTGTTGCGTCGTGAGTCTTGAGGTTCGAGGTTGTTGCGGTTTCAGTCGCGTTTTTTTATCCTTAGTTGTTATTTGCGTGGAAGCGTCTTGGATTGCACCAACTTCTTGCTTCTACAGCTTCCGGTGACACACGGACGGAGCAATGTCTCTGGGAATCGAAATATTCGACCTTCCGGCCCGACATTTTCAGCTATTTTGGGGCGCTTCCGGTGACATGTGGCAGTCGCTGTGGGATCGCTTGCTGGATGTTACAGGTGATTTTGCGGTTTGTTTTCTTGCAGTAGAGAAGAGTAGTCGAAGAACGAAACGAAACGAAACGAAACGAAACGAAAGGTGGTTTTCTGATTTGTTATGGGTTACTGCGGGCCGTGCTGATTAAAACAGAACGAAGATCGCTGTCAACGAACTTTGTCATGGCGTGCTGTGTGCGAAAAAAAATCGCAGAAGCAAAACAGAACCGGCTAGAGGTCACGGTTTTGTCGGTGATGTTTGCAGATTTGCATTCGCATTGTGACTTTGTGAGGCTGAAAATAGCTCGTTAACATTTATTAAAGAATCAAGCATGGTTTAACTGTCGAATCTGACTGTAGACTTATTAGATTTATGAGAAGCTCATGGAAAACGAAATATTTAGAACAAAAACACGATCAACTGAACATGAGAAGTAAAATTTTAATTAAATATCAAAATATTCTCAAAACTTGAGATAACCTGAAGGTTGGCCTGATGACCCCCTGTCTGCAAGGGGGGCACTTATTCGAACAATAAGGAAAACACCAATCTTATCACCAAGTAGGCCTGCTACTATGCAAAGTACACGCAACCCGAAAACAAGAAAAAAATGATACCAACAACAAGTGCGCAAATGGTAATTGCAAATCATTATGGTTTGCGTACGAAAGCAAACCAGCCTTCTTCGATGATTGTGCTAGATTGGAGTCTCCAACCCAAATGTTAGTTATCAGCTAAGAAAATATAGCTCCAAGATTATTCGTTGTTTTCCTGCTTCTAAGATTACCGATTGTGCAAATATAAAGGTAGACGTCTCTGTCTGAGATTTGCAGAGAAAAAAGGGGGAGCGTGTGCTCCCGATATCTTTCTGTTGAGGATCGGTGATAAGAATGTAGAGCATCGATTAGCTACCGATAAATAATCCGTATTTGTCGGATATTAATCCATCAAAATTGAATTAATCATTGTTAGTCTCATTGTTGTCGGGATCGATTGACCGGATTCTGCTGTCCGGTCTATGTCACGACACGACAAAGCAATTGAACAAATTGGGACATTTAACGTTGATTAGTAAGGTTGAGGTTGGTACCGTTGATGCTGTGGACCCCATACTAGCTGGAGTAGATTGTCAAACATCCAGGGGTTGATACGTTCAAAAGGTTTAAAATCAACGCCGAGGGATGACGTTTGTCAAACAAACTTCCAAGATGTATGGGTTCTAATTTCAAACATACAGCTGGTATGTTCTATATAGAAATGCATCTTCTTTGTTAGAGAGAACTTTATTATTTACATGGGGATGATGGGAGATGAGTCATGAGTTGTTCTGGTGGTGTACCGATAAATATTTGTACCCCACCGTATTGTTGGCTCTTTCTCTTGTATTGCTGAACCTGGACCAGCTGCACCAGCTGCACTAGCTTTGTTATGCAATTATTTGCACTATTTTCACTGCCGTTTGTGTATTTCATCGAGTTCATACATAGCAGCCAATTTATGATATATCCATGGGGAATCATCTTTAAAATGATGTACATATACTAACATAAAACCTAAAGATTTTATTACACTTGATCAAAGACCAAGTTTGTGTATACTTATGTTTAAGAATATTATCAAATTCTTTTTCATGTATTATATTTTAAATGTTTTTGTAGTCTATATAATTATAGAAAAGATACGACGCACAGACAATTATTGGTTGAATATTAGTAATTGGATAAATATTAGTAGTCTCGTAATCAGCAATGATCACGATCAATTTAGACGAAAAATATAACTTTTTGAACTCTAGGGATCAATTGAACCGATTTTTGAAACCATTGCCTGAAATATGTGTAGAGTTTATCATTGTTCTGAAAATATGCTATTATGAAGTTCATATTATATTCTAACGATTGATATATTGGAATGAACATTTTTGTTATAAGTTTTTCATGTGAGAAACACTTTAAAGTGATGAAAAAAGATCTTCATGTCGCATTTTGTGAAATTTTCCAAACAAAGTTTAATAACTCAGAAAATTATTTTGTTAAAATTTTTTGAGCTTATAGCATAGCTGTTTTGCTTCATATGGCACATTTTTTTCATTTTATTTATGTAAGTCATTCCAGTTTCGAAATTTAGCTAAGGAATCAAGTATCCCCACACGCAGGAAAATCTATAAATATAGTAAAATTACGCGTCTACTCGAACATATATAAATATGATTGTTTGGTTCTGACCCGAAAATTTGATCAGGCCGACCAGAAAATTATCCGTTGCCACGAAATGGATTATGGCTAATATTTGAATGGATGAAATTCAACAGGATGGCTGTTTTAACCATAACTGCTGCTCTTCCCAAATTTAGGATTGTAGATTCAGAGTATAAATAAGAATTAAATTTACCAAATAAAATTTTTCACTCGCCACAATCCAATATTGTTTCACGGTGTCTTTGGGAGAAAACTTTATTTTTCGAAAATTAGCATCGCTAATTTTTGCACCATTCGAAAGCTGGGACTTTCCCCTTTCATTTGAGCCCAAATTTGAAATAATCCACCGGGGGGTCTAGAACATTTTATTTTTTTGAAGATTTTTTAAATTAATGGTTTTTTTTTCAAATACAAAATTATACTAATCACTGTGAAAACGCTCGTCTTACCTTTAGCGTAAATTTAACATCAAATGTCAATAACATGATTTAACAGGAAATTTCCCTCGCTACAATTTTGCAGAAGACATCAAAGTAATACAAATTGAGAGAAAAGAGTTGGAATGTCACAAACAGAGTGACTATTATTTTATTTGAAAAATCTAATAAAACTTCTCACCACTAAGACTGTACTAAGACCAGAAAAAGTATTCGTAAGTTATTGATTGTAGAGTGTGTAAATGTTCAAAATGGTTTATTTTCATTAAAAACCAATCTTTTACATGAATTTGATCTGGATTATCTGAAGTTATGAGCATTTGTAGGGTTTTATTCTAGAAAAAAGTTCTCAACTTTATTTTCAACAATTATAAGAGGTTGATTTGATGTAATACTTTTATCTGAAAATATTCTCTAAATTCACTCAAAGTTGTCAGATCTGAAGTCATCAGATTTTTTGCGATTTTTTTATTTCGTTTTCTGAAAATTTTGAATTTGTTTAAATTGATGATTTTTCTTTTAAATTTCCTAGATAAAATTAAAAAAAAACATGGATTTTCATCTGATAGTATGAAACACTGCAAACTTTTGTCAGTGGATTTCTGGGTTTTTGGCTTCCCCTGGAATGTTATTTTCTTACTTCTATGAAAACAAAATATAACATCGTGTCATGAACAGTATTTAAAGCGGTGGCTTCAATGCCTAACATAATTTTTCTACATATATTTGCCCAGATTAGGCACATATTTAAAATGTAACATTGCTCAAAGTATGAAATGAGTAACAAAATTTTCAAGTCATGCAGGTGCCATCTTTTTTTTTATATGGCCGGACAAATTTGAAATCTATCTTTTGTCATTTGGAGTAGAAACATCACGAGGAGGGGGGTTGGAGATTATAAATAAAAAATAATTTAAATTTTCAATACATTGAAAAAAAAATTGAACCAAAGCTGGCTTGCAACAAACTTGTATACAATCTACATTGCACAAAATCAAGCAATCGAGAAAATTAAGATCAAACATTTGAAAAAAATCTTAAACAACAGGTGATATTACTCCCATCTTCTATAGTTTGGCTTTCGCTCTTTTAACTGTTTGAATTTTCGAAGAATATATCAAATTTTTGTTTAAAATACCTTAAACTTTATTTATTCCCCACTTCGAGATTTTTGGAAACATCGGAGTGACATAAAAAAATAATTTGATATTTGTTCCGGAATAATAAAACTCCACAAATGCTTATAACTTCAGATAATCCAGATCAATTTTAATAAAAGATTGATTTTTTAATGTAAATAAACCGTTTTGAACATTTACACATCTCTTTAAATAAATGTACAACAACAACAACATTTACACACTCTAAAACCAATAACTAATCTTGTAGAATACTTTTTTGGTCTTAGTACAATCAGTGGAGAAGTTTTATTAGATTTTTCAAATAAAATAATAATCACTCTGTTTGTGACATTCCAACTCTTTTCCCTCAATTTGTATCACTATGATGTCTCCTACAAATTTGTAGCGAGAGGAATTTCCTGTTAAATCATATTATTGGATTTACGCTAAAGGTAAGATGAGCGTTTTCACAGTGATTAGTATAATTTTGTCTTCAAAAAAAAAAAAAAAAAAACATTAAATCTTAGAAAAAAATAAAATGTTCTTAACATGAAAAAAATAAAATGTTCTTCTCCGCTGTTTTTTCCTGCACTTTCCGGATTGTTCTCCCGGGAATCAAATCAAATCAAAGTCAAGTGGATGTAAATATCTTAAAACAATTTAAACTATTTGAGAAAAGAAAAACTTTAAATATTTATCAATTTATTTTTCCTGTGGGTCAACATTTTCCGCTAAAGCACAAAAAATATCTCCTTCAACTGTTTCTTTTTCTCTTTTTTCTGTTTCAAATTTACGTCTAACTTGTTCAACATAGAAATAAATGTTGGCTGAACAAAATACGAGGTCTAGCATACGAGTTTCTGCCGTAGCATCTAGCAGAAAATGCTCATCGTGCTCCGATAAATTGTGCTAAAAAAATACGCCCAGAGTCAACAACTTAAAGTAAAAACGCGTTTTAAAATTGATTATAGTGAAAAATCGAAAATTTAATTATGGTGAATTATGGAGCCACAGCTTGATTAGTTTAGATCTGACGATTTAGCCTTTTGGATAGGTGTCGAAGAGGGCATCAAAAGACTCGAGTTCGTTTCTCAGTCGAGGTAATTTTTTTTTCATTTACCATTCCAGCAAAATGAATTGCTGAATACCATGAGCAAACTAAATTTCTGGACAGTCTTCCGAAAATCAATCAAAACAAACACTCAGGATGCGTTTCCTGTTGGAAACATTCAGATTGTATAATGGGATAGCGCCTCTCGCAACTGCTTCGCCTGGCTGGTATGCAATCTCGATCAGCGCTCCTATCAGCTATGCAAACCGAGTCGCATCATTCAGAATCATCGGTTTAGCAAACATCGCATATCGGAGATGAGTGAGATACAAACTGATCCATTCTGAATGTAGCTCACTCAGTATCTGCCTGAATTATATGAAATTCAAAATTATTTTTTGCAGGACGACAGTTCAGTTTGCGACGCTGACGAGTTAAGACGCTTTTCGATATTATCGCGTGCTGCTCGTAGTGTTCTCGATTTTCTTTCCTGTGTTTCACTAGCACAGACATCCATCTCAAATATCGTTTCAGTGACATTGTGTATTGTGAAATAGACTTCTGATTGATCTCTTTCTTGAGTTTCTCGCCATTATGGCGAATCGAAACCCACCTTGGGGTGGGCAAACCGATCCCGGACAAGCTTTTAGAAGAACTCTCCCGTCATGGATGGATCCAAATGGATTGCATGGAGACTTGCAATTTCTTTTGATGAAACCAGCCGATAAAGTGAAACTTCCAGCTAATCCATTTATAATTGCTAAATCTATCGATCGTGCGGTGGGTAAAATCGATGGTGCGAATCCTATCGATGGTGGTAATTGTTATCTACTAAAAGTGCGTAGCCCAGATCAGTTCAGCAAATTGGAACGTATGACGGAGCTTATTGACGGAACCCCCGTCACCGTTAGCTCCCATCCTACATTGAACACTTGCCAACGCGTAGTTTCGTGCCGGGAAGTTTTTGGACTTTCGGATAAGGAAATCCTCGATAATCTACTCGACCAACATGTAATAAAAGTGTACCGTTTTGTGAAAAAAGTTGACGGCAAGGAGGAACCAACAAACTCTATGGTCCTTACATTTAGAGGAACAATTCCTCCAACACACGTTTATTTTGGTTACGTTAGGGTTCCAACTCGGGCATATTACCCTCGACCACTTATGTGTCTCAAGTGTGGCAAATTTGGTCATACCAAACTTCGTTGCAAGCATCCTGAAATATGTCTAATTTGCGGGGAATCTCCCTCACATCCTGACTGTCCGAAAACTCCCCACTGTGTTAATTGCGATGGTTCGCATTCCGCCAGAGATCGTTCTTGCCCTGTCCAGCAAGAAGAGCAAGAAATTGTCCGAATCCGGGTTGACCTGGGAATTTCTCAGGCAGCTGCGGTTAAAGAATTTCGTTCCCGATGTCTCTCTGCCCAAAACGTCCCCAGTAAGATCCAACAGCGTTTAGTAATAACCAAACCAAAAGCCACAGCAGATGAAAAGGATGCCCGCATTCTGCAGTTGGAACAACAAATCGCCGTTCTCACTGCTCGCCTAAACGAACTCCAACCTATGACCGATTTTGACTCCGAAACCGACAACAAATCCTCTGACAGTTCTGTCACCACCATGGTGACCGAAACCAGCGAAAACACCTCATCTACAACCAGATCCACAACCAAACGGAACCGAGGCTCCCAGAAATCATCTGATGATTCCCAGAAATCATCTGTTGATTCCCAGAAAAAACCCACGACACCAAAAAAGAAACGGGCTCTCCCAACCAGTAAGTCCAACATAACCGAACGACCCCGTGGTAAAGAACCCTCCTAGGCTTCCTTCTAAAACTTGGTAAGTTTAAACCCCTTATTTTAACACCATGGCTGATACATCAAATATCAATCCTCCAGATATATCCCTCCAGAATAACGTTCCCTCTTACGAAGCCCTATCTTTGAACATCAATTCACAAACAACAAGCTCCCTCAATGTCCCAGATTCCTCTTCCCCCAGAACTCCCACCCTAATACGAAAAACCCCTTTCGCTCTACAGTGGAACCTACGAGGTCTAAGAGCACGAGCTCTTGAAATTCCATTACTGATCAACGAGTTCTCACCTATTATCCTTGCCTTTCAAGAAACCCTTGCTCATCCAAATCAAATCTCTGATACGTTTATCAAAGGATATAAACTTTTATTGAATACCAACCTTGGTCAAGGATCTGGTATCGCTGTTAAAACTGGCTACCCCTTCTCCAATATTCCCATTGATTCCCCTTTAAATGCAGTCTGCATCCGTCTTAAATCGCCCTTTGAAATAACTGTACTATCGATCTACGTTTCACCCGAAAAATCCTTCAATGACTACTCCAAAGAAATGGAAGAAATATTTCTACAGCTTCCTCAACCAGTGCTCATCTTAGGTGACTTTAATTCACACTCCACCAGTTGGGGCTGTCACAGAACAGACAGAAAAGGTTCTTTTACAGAAAATTTCTGTTATTCAAATAACATAACAATACTAAATAACCTCCTGCCTACTAGAATTGACCCCTCCACCGGGAACACCTCTGCCTTAGATCTGAGCCTTGTTTCCTGGCACATCGCCTCAAAATTCAGTTGGAGGGTCCTTGATGACACCCATGGGAGCGATCACTATCCAATAATAATTTCCCTCGAACACTCTGCTCCAAAAGTAGCTACAAGACCGCGTTGGAAGTATGAAGACGCCGATTGGGTCGGGTATCAAATTGATATCGAACGAGCCCTTGATAGAGATCCCCAACACACCCCTGAATCCTTTTCCCAACTTCTTTTTGATACAGCTGCTTTACACATACCACGAACTACTGGCGTGCCTGGAAAACGATCTGTCCCATGGTGGGGCCCCGAAGTCCGGGACGCCATAAAACTACGCCGGAAAAAACTCCGTGCGCTGAGACGCCTCTCAGCTGACCATCCCAACAAAGAAACAGCTCTTAATGAATACAAGACCGCACGCTCAGCTGCCCGGGCAGCTATTAAAACCGCTAAAAGTAACAGCTGGAGGGAATTTGTCGAGGAAATCAATCCCGACACACCTTCCGCCAAACTGTGGGAAAAGATTAAACGCCTGAGTGGCACCAATCGCACAAGTCGCTTCCAGCTTCTGATTAACCAACAGTACTCAAACGATCCCTCTCTTTTAGCCGAATCCTTTTGCCAACACTTCTCATCCATCTCATCCCCTGACCCTTCCAACAACAGCAACTCCCCCATTGATTTTAAAACCGACTTAATCCTTGAATACAATTCCGATTTTACCTCACATGAACTTGATGTAGCCCTCCAAAAGGTGAAGGGGCGATCGGCTGGACAGGACGAAATTGGCTATCCCCTATTAAAAAACCTTCCCCCCGTTGGTAAAGCATATCTTCTTCGAATACTGAACAAAATATGGGATATCGGAGAAATTCCAGTTCAATGGAAAGAAGGATTAATCATTCCCATCCCCAAACCGCAACAAGACCTACACCTCATTAACAGTTTCCGCCCCATAACCCTTTTGAACTGTTCAGGCAAAATTCTTGAGCGAATGGTAAAGCGACGTCTTGTGTCCGTTATTGAATCCAGAAACCTTTTGGACACCCGACAGTATGGTTTTCGTCCAGGATGCTCAACAGATGACCACCTTACAATGTTTGAAAAAATCCTAGACGATGCCAGAGAAAGACGTCACCACGTTGAGTGCTTATCCTTAGATATTTCCAAGGCCTTTGATAGGGTCTACAGACACAAAATCCTATCCACTATTAAAGAATGGGGAATCCTCGGTAGAATGGGACTCTTCATTCAAAGCTTCTTATCTGAACGAAAAGCCAGAGTCTTTATTGATGGCAAATTATCCTCGTCCAGAGTAATCGAAAACGGCGTACCACAGGGGTCAGTCATTGCCCCAACTCTGTTCCTCATTGGAATGCAATCGCTCTTTGAAATTGTCCCAGAAAACATCAAAATCCTGATTTATGCCGACGACATCACCCTCTTTTCTATCTCCCCCTTTTCTCTGCTAACCAGAAAACGTCTACAAATCGCTGTTGATAAAATAGCTAACTGGGCCCCTACTATGGGTTTTAATTTTGCCCCCGACAAGTCTAGCCTAATGCACTTTAGCCACAAAAAAAGAAGACTGAACAGACTGCTTCCCCTCGTAATGGACCACAAGACCATTCCTCTTGTCCACGGAGCTCGCATATTGGGCGTCTGGGTGGACGATCGTCTTAGATTCTCACGTCATTGTAACAGAGTTCGTCAAGCTTCCTTTCCTAAACTTAACATTCTCAGAAAGGTCTGTAGTGCCAGTGGTGCTGGATCCCGCGTGTCGTTGTTTCGATTTCTCCACGGATGGCTTTTACCAACAATGCTTCACGGTTTCGGCATTTTTAGTGTTGGAGGTGATCATATTGCAAAAAGTCTTGAACCAATATACAACCAAGCCGTTCGTATCATAAGTGGTGCTTTCAGAAGTAGTCCCATTCTGTCCCTTATGGCTGAAAGTGGACAAGTTCCCTTCGAATACATCCTCTGCCAAAACCTATCTGCCAAAGCTATCCGCTGGTTATCCTATGGTCGGGACCCTGATGTCCCTCTGGTCAGGCGAGCCAGGAACTTTTTACAAAAATACCAAGGGTCTCTCCCTGACATTGCACCCCGCCCCGAACCCAGGTCCCGCAAATTTAACTCTTCGATCCCGCAGGTTGACTTAAGCCTTCTTTCCAAAATACGGGCCGGAGGCAGTCCCGCAGTTGCCCGGTCATTTTTCCATCATCTTGTAGAAAGAAAGTATAAACATCTTCCTAAATTTTACACTGACGGATCAAAATCCACTGATGGTCGTGCAGGATGTGGTGTGTTCAGTAACAACGCTAGCCTAGCACTTGCCTTACCACCCAAGTGCTCTGTATTTAGCTCAGAGGCCTTTGCCATCCTGAGAGCTGCACAAGACCTTTGCCCCCATCCAAGATCTGTAATTTTTTCCGATTCGGCCAGTGCATTGAAAGCCGTTCTGGCCGGAAATACAAAACATCCATGGATAAGTGACCTATCCGATCATGCTGTCCAGAAAAACATTACCCTATGCTGGATACCCGGCCATGCCGGCATCCAGGGCAACGAAGCTGCTGACCGTCTTGCTTCCGAAGGTAGTGAACAAGAACCACCCAACATACCAATCCCTTCTCCAGACGTCTCTCACTGGCTCAAAGAATTTCTCTCTATAACCTGGAGCAATGAATGGAACAGGTGTCGGGATAACAAGTTGAGAGAGATAAAGAACTGCACCTCAACTTGGACCGATCGAAAAGCTTTCCTCGAACGGCGTGCTCTGACACGATTGCGAATCGGGCATACAAGGCTGACCCATGGTCATCTGATGGAGAAAGAGGACCCTCCAGTATGCCATGCCTGCAATGTTCCGATAACCGTTAAGCACATATTAGTGCAGTGCCAAATCTATCATCAAGAACGAACAGACAGTGATCTCTCAAACAGCCTTCGGGAAATTCTTTCGAATGACCCAAATGAAGAGGAAAAAGTCATTAGCTTCCTCCGAAAGAGTAACTTATTTGCTGAAATCTGAATTCTTTATTCTGTCCTATCCTCTTTCCTATCTATCTATTTCTTAGTATTTTCCTTTCCTTATTATTAAAAAAAAAAAAAAAAAAAAAAAACAAAAAAAAAAAAAAAAAAAAAAACAAAAAAAAAAAAAAAAAAAAAAACAAACAAAAAAAAAACACAAAAAAAAAACTACAAAAAAAAAACACAAAAAAAAACTACAAAAAAAAAAACCACAAAAAAAATACAACTACAAGCCACGGAAGGAAAAGGGATGAATCATCCTAAGGGATGAAAATCCCGGAAAAAAAAAAAAAAAAAAAAAAAATTTTGCAGGACGAGAAAAATCAAACAGTTGTGCGGGACACCATAAATTCTCAGTAGTTTTAACGTGACGGACGACGGTTTAATAAGAGAACTTGTAAAATTTGAAAAACATGGCGAAAGTGAACATCTTTCCCTCACAAACACAACTTCAATTTGATTTTGATCATACTGATGTTAAAAAACGTTATAATAACAAATAAATTTATTAATTTGCTATATATCAAATCAAACAAAATACGCTAATGATCGGCTTCATGTATCACTCATTCACTGCCTGATCCATTCACTCCTGATCGAAGACCAACAAGATTCGCCATATGCATTGCGCATTGGTGAGATTCCAATTTGATGATGGTGCTGCACTGTTTTGACAGCAAGCATCGTACGAGGTGATCTGTATTTTAGCGATGAATTGAACGATCGATGATCGGGTAGGTCCAGTAGCAATCAATAACGAAATCCGACCGTTGTACGTTCAGTTGCGAAGTGCAATCAGAAACATTCATTGAAAATGAGTGATATTCGGAACACTGTTTCTGGAAAACCAGCAATCTGAAAATGTGCTTTTCTATGTGCTGTGTGATGGACGACGAAACGTATATAAAAGCCGATTTTAAGCCGGCATGAGTTTTTCACCGATGTTCGATGTGGACGACAAATTAAAGAAGAAGAAAATGTCGAAGTTCGCCTCCAAATATCTCGATCGGTAGGTCATCTGCTCTTGCGGACTGAGGAGTGAGCCTTTCGTGAAAAAGGGCACAGTAAATGGCGAGATCTACAAATCTGAGTGCCTCGAGAAGGGCATTTTGCCGTTCTTGCAGCAGCACGGCGTAGCTCCGCTATTTTGGCCGGATTTGGTATCATGCCACTATCCTAAAAGTGTCCTGGAGTGATATGAGGCCAATTCTGTCCATTTTGTTCCAAAGGACATGAACCCGCCAAACGGTCCGGAGCTGCGCCGGGTGGAGCAGTACTGGGCAATAATGAAGCGGGATCTTTGGAAGAGCAAGAAGACAGTCAAAGACGAGAAGGACATGTTGAAAAAATGAAGAAAAAAAACTGAGAAACTGGAGACAGCTAAGATGTGTTTCTTTGTATAAATAATTATATTTCAGTGGGAATGCATTTGGGGTTAATCTGAAGAGACTATTGCAAGCGGAGTGGATTGCCAACCATTGTAGGTCTCTGAAGGTTGGATGCCTTCCCTCGACGAACCATCGGCCGTGGAAGCCTGAGAAGCAATTCGAAGGCCGAGCCACACAGACATAGGCTGGACCTTGCTACCGATGGGGGAACCATACAAACATACATACAAATATAGGTATGTGCCACTCTTAAATTTTGGTTTGATTCTAACCATAGAAGAAAATTCGCATGACATTCTCGGTGTCGCAATAATTTCGTGTTCGCCCTGAAAAGCTCACATATGCAATCAAACATGAACAAAAGGTTGAACTTTGATTCTGATTTTATATATGATACTTAAATTTCCTTATGGTAAGTATTCGTGTCTAAAGTTAAACAATTGATTTACAGAGAAAGGTATAAATACCTTTGAAAATCATTAAAAAGCTTGAAAGATTTTCAATGAAGATATGAATTATGTGTGGAATCCATGTGGAGCATTTGAAATTATAGCTTAAATGAAAGAAAAAAAAGTCCAATAAATTTTTTAGTCCTAAATACTTGATAATGAAAGTGCTCACATTAAAATTGCTCAAAGTATGAATTACTTGGTTCCACGAAATGCAGAAGGAATTTCTAATTAAAATTATTTGATACAATTTTTTTTTCTTTCCCATTTCTAAGGTGACGATCCGTTCCGATTATGGATCTTCGGATCGCTCATCTACACCATGATCCTGTACTGGTCCATCGGATCGGTCTACACGCTACTCGATGTTACCAACAGGCCAGCATTTCTGCGCCGTTTCAAAGTTCAACCGGGAACCAACGAACCAGTCGACGGCGATCGTCTCCGGAAAGTCATCCGGCAGGTCCTGTTCAACCAGATCGTCACCGGGCTACCGATGCTGTTGGTACTTTACACCGTAATCGGTCCACAAACGGCGGCCATGATCCGAGAACTACCGACATTTCCCACCGTGATCTGGCATCTAACTCTGTGTGTAGTGATTGAGGAATTCGGATTCTACTACAGTCACCGGTTGTTGCACGACGGAAGGATCTACAAGTACATCCATAAACAACACCACGAGTGGACCGCACCGATCGCCATCACGGCCATGTACGCACATCCGTTCGAAAATATCGTTAGCAATCTACTTCCGATCGGCATTGGTGTCTGGGCTACCGGTTGCCACATTACCGTTGCCTGGATGTGGTTCACGTTGGCCATCTCCAATACTCTGCACGTGCATTCGGGATACCATCTTCCGTTGCTCCCCAGTCCGGAACAGCACGATTATCATCATTTAAAGTATGTCACATCACTGTTGTTTGAATTTCTCAAAAATAATAATTTTTTTTTAAATATTTTTTTCAGATTCAATCAGTGCTACGGAGTTTTGGGTGTGCTGGACTGGCTCCACGGAACCAACAATATGTTTATGGCCTCGAAGCAGGCCGAACGGAACTACGTCCTGACCAAGTTTGTTCCAGTGCGGGAGCTTCATCCGGATGAACCGGTCGTGGACAAGAAGAGTCAATGACTCGTGCCAAGTAAAAGAAGCGGGTTTCTACGAACCCAGATTGGATGTATAATACTCGAAAGTAGAAGATATTTTTTCCATGAAAATTTCGAACAATGCAATATTCGATCGATATTACGTACCTACATATCTACAAAAAAACGCTGTGAATTATAGATGAAGCAAATGTGTTTTTACCTAATAAATTAAGGCTGGATTAAAAATAAACTGTATTTGTTGAGAAATTTCTTCCAAAATAATGGGAAGGGATCTTTTTAGGCAAGAAAAAAAACATGATTTTTTTCTAATCATTCATATCAAAACCTGAACATTCCTCATTTCGTAGGTGTTTGTGTAGAATGATGCTTCTATTTCTTCTATTTGGATTTTCTTTATTTATCAAAATGACATCTAAGCAAGAGGAGCTACGAATCAAAATTATTACCATTCCTTGTGTCAATCCAAACTACACGCACGCAGAAATAGCAAAATCATTGAATGTGGCCAAGTTGACCGTCTGTGCTGTTTTGGCCGGATTTGTCATCCTACCAGAACTCCGCCCAATGGAAAAATATTGGGCGATAGTTTAGCACAACCTTATGAGAACCAAAAAAACTGCTAGCAGCGAGAAGCAGTTTCAAATCAAAATGGCGTTCTGCGGCCAAGAAAATGGATACACGCAAACTTTCAGAAACTTACCGAGTAAGTTATTTTTACGCAACCGAGAGTTTTATAATGTTTACTTTCTCTTGCATACTTTTCGTTTCTTATTTTGTATGCAACTCAAAAGTTTTTTCAACAAAACTTTGGAGTGAGTACTTTTTTAGCAGCCATTTTGTTTCTTTTTGGCCGTTTTTTTTTCGTCGCGGTGCAATCGATTCCTGTTGCGAACCAATTTTTCAATTAATTCCGAAAGTAGTGCGGGTTATTCTTATTCCTCGGATGCAGACCAAATTCCGGCGGCAATTGGAACAGGTTAGTTTGAATATTAGTTTTTTGGATTCACATTTTGACAAAATTTTGTTTTGCAGGTTATTCAAGCAGAAGCAGGAAGCTGAAGAAAGCATTATCAGTGGAAAGCACCAAAACAACAGTTTTCAGTTTTGAGGAACCGTCCAGGAATGGGTATCCGGTACAGACTACGGAAAATTTCGACGCGTTCCGGCCACATACTATGTCTGTTCAACCGGTCGGTGGAAAGCATCTATTTCCCGTGACGGTTCCGTTCAGTGAACCTCTACCCGGATTCCGACCACCAGGCGCTCCAGCAGCACCAAAAGGTGGAGCGGAGCCAGTAGACACCCCGGCACCATGCCTACGATATTACAATACGATGGTGGTTCCGTCAGCAGAAAAATTGCTGTCCCAGTTTCCCTGGAAAGAGTACCGGTCCGTTCAAGGTATTTTTTAATCCGTAAAAACCAGTTTTTCCTGACTGGAACTAAGAAATCTTTCTTTTATAGGAAAAATGTTCTAGGTACCACAAGGAATCGCAATGGGTAGTCCAACCAGCTGGGTATGTTGAGTGGAAGAAGAAAGTCGAAGCTGGGGAAGCGGCCAAAGCGTTTACTATGAAAACTGTTACCGCTACTTCCATTGCATTGGTGCGAAAAAACTAAAATATCAATTTGGACCTATCAACTGTTATTCATTTATCGACTCTCATCTTTCAGTCAAGAGCATCGAATTCGAAGACATATTCGGGTGTCTGAGTTAGCTGTTCACGTTCCGATGCATGCAAACGGATCCCAATTGGTCCGACTTTCCGGTACGATGCTAACACTAGGCAGATTATCGGAAGGTGAGTTAATTACTTTTTATTTTCCACAAAGCAAGAAAATGTATTTTTACCAATATCAAAATAAGTTAAAATAAGACTCAAAAACCTAGTTTTTTTTTTCGAAACATCAGTTGAACTGAATTTCGTTAGATTAGTTAGTTAGATAAAAATTTAGAAGGCAATCATCATGAGTCAAACAAATCCAAAAATACATTCTGTTATCCGCAGTTTTTTGTTTGATTTTAAAATATTAAATAGAGACAAAGTCAATTGTCGAATTTCAGTTCGACTTAGAGGATAATTATGATCATTTCAGAAAAAATAAGTTTTCGTTACCCATTTCAGGTAATCGAAACCGCCACTCGCAACGATCGGCATCGAATTCTGGAGTTATCCCGAAAATATGGATTCATGATCGGACGGAAAATGCCTACGTAGACGCGGTACTCATCCCGGGTGAAGTGTCAAGCATTGAAAAGAATCCGTATTCGGACGGCAGAATACGACTAAAAAAATGTGGCACTCGTTCCGATTATCATAGCCGAACAGTACCTCAAGTGTACACGGAAAATAAAAAAAAGGTAAAATTTACCTTTTTGCGAGGTGAATTTTTTCCACCCCTCTTTCGAGGTAAATTTTACCTTTTTTCCATTCACCTAGCAAAAAGGTAAATGTTACCTTTTTTCAATTTACCTAGCAAAAAGGTAAATTTTACCTTTTTCGCATTCACCTAGCAAAATAGTAAATAATATCGTTTTCCCATTTACTGATTTAAAAGGTAAATGCTGGTTGGTTTGATTGTTTTCTTCAATAAGAATTAAAAAAATACAAAATTCTTTCAAAAATGATATTTATTGGAGATAAATAGGGACTGATAATTCGGCTTCGCGTTCTTCTGAGCCGCTATGGCCGCTGAATCCACCTGCGTTGCGTACATTCATGGCCTCCTCCGTTCGAATAATCCGGTCAGGTTCGGCTTTTCCAGTTTGAGGATGACGTGGAATACACCTCAAAGCCCTATGGGCAGATCTGAAACAAAATCAATAGTATTATGACGAGAACCAGCACAACTAAATGATATTTAAGAACACTTACCATTCTATTCCGATTTTCACATATTAGGCACAAAGCAAAACTTGTTCCTAGAATGACAAAACAGCTTAACCTCAATGAACGGGTTCGGCGAATAGTTACTTTTTTTTTAGAAGAATTGTACCGTTTTGTTTAGCTCAATCCAGGTCAATTACACCTCGCTACGAGGTAAGTTTTACCTTATTTGGATTTACCTTTTTTTCTAGGTGAATTATACTTTTTTATCGAACTCAATTCACCTCGCTACGAGGTAAGATTTACCTTTTTTGGATTCACCTTTTTTCTCGGTGAATTGTACCTTTTTTCCAACCTCGATTCAGGTAAATTTTACCTCACGAAGAGGTAGAAGTTACCTTTTTGGCTTTCACGAGCGTTCACCTTTGCTAACTCGGTAAATTTTACCTTTTTATTATTTTCCGTGTACTACTGCCATAAGTGCCGCCGTTGCCCCCAAGAATGTCGTGTGAACAATGTGGTCCGAAGCAATATATTAATAATGAACCTGATAAGTAAAGAAATTATAATTTAAATGCCCTATTCTATTTGTTTAATTTTGTATTCGATTAAAATCACTTATTTTTACCATTCATGCTATTCAACGCACCGGCTAGAAAACATGAAAAAACTTTCTGTTGAGTAAAGTGCATTAAACTTTACGTTGAGTTTATTACGCTAAACTTTAAGTTGAGTTTAATGCATTAAACTTAACGTTAAGTCCCTGCACTTTTTGTCCGAGATGCGTACAAAAAAGTGGCGGCTGAGTTTATTATTTTTGCCGTGTAAGGTGACTGTACAAAATCTAACTGTTTTTAATGCCTTATCAGTAAAACTGGATGCGATAGACAAAATCTGACAAAAATTGGAGTTCAGGACGACAAAATCAGACAAAAAAAATGTTATTTGAATCCAACAGAGTGTGAAGTTATTGAGTTCAAGGTTGGAATGACGATGAGCAAGCACTGAATTTCCATTGAGTTTTGAACGGATCTGTACAAATTTTCTGTAAAAACACAAAATCAGGCAAATCAGGCTTATTTCTAAAAATCAGGGGAAAAACGAGGCTTATCAGGTTATCAGGATAGACCTTCAAAAATCAGGCAAATCCTGAAAAATCAGGCACATTGGCATCTCTGCCTGGCTGGAGTGGGTGGCATTAGTTAGCCATCGCTATAGCTACAAGGAGTCATGTAATGACTTTATTGCATGACAAAAATAAACTGGTTTTAGGGAAGAATAACACGAAGTGGTAAATTCCTGGCAAAAAATAGACGGGTACAATTTAAAATTCCAGATAAAAAAAACGAACAGATAACTTAACTGTGTGTGTCAAGCTTCTGTGACGGTAAGAGGGCGATCTCGTCGTAGTTAGCTATCGCTACTGCAACGGGTCTTCGAGAAGGCAAGTTGAGCGTAATTTTCGTTTCCACAATGACTCTATTCCACTACTGAAATCTGCTTATTATATATATGTATATTTATGTCTAAAATAATCTGTATATAATAGCAAAAATCAGAAAGGATAAGTTAAAGAAATCTGACAACGAACGTAGCCTACATATCATCGTTACAACTGTCAATTCAAATATCAAGATACATCTAAACAGACAACAAAGCAGTATACTAAAGGGTAGATTCGTGCGGACCCCTTGTTTCTTTGTGTCGTACCCCTCGCGCGTCTGGTCGGATCAGCGCAACATAAACGAAAATAGAAGCACACATAAAAGAGAAAACCGTCACATGGCGTTCGAAGGGTTGGATTGGAAGTAGAGTTGCATGTACGAAACGAAAAAAACGCAACAAAAATCAAAACATTCAATTCAACAACAAAAACAACAGTACCACAGCGACTAGGATTGGGTGTTGGAAGTCGGATTAGTGCATTATCAACGAATGCTGGTTGAAAATCTTCACGCTAGAAATTGTACAGAGGTAAGTGCATTTGTGCGTATGTCATTCTATATGTATCGTTTTGTTGCTGGTATAGAGAGGCAACCCCCGAAATATATGTGTATATATGTACGATTTTATAATTGCAGTTTGTTGCTACTGTCAGCCTAGGAGAAGAGGTGATTAACGCTAGAGCTTGACTTGGTACTTGGTACGTGTTAATTGAAGTTGACAAACAACTATATTAGTAGATGTCGAGTGAGGTGAAAGAAAAGTTAACAAATTCGCGAATCTTCTTTTCCAGAGTTGTTTCAGATGTTCGAACGTACGACGAAACTACTTGAGGCGTAGTTGATCAATCATTGAAGGAATCAAAAGTGGCAAGTGTGCCCCTTTTTTCGCGATTGCAGCCCGTAATGGAAGGCAAAAGTTGGATTCTTTTGACAATTGGATTAGTGTTGCTGAGGCTGGGTAGTGTCTCCAGTGATGGTGCTTTGAACAATACGAGTTCTTCGGATGGAGGTAATAAAACGGCGTTGAATGCTACGGTGTCGAAGGTGATTGAGGCACTGGGGGAAACGGGTTCGTTGCAGCGTGACAGTTTGGACGATCTGGACCATGTTAAAAAGAGTCGCATCTCGGCCCGAAAAGGCGTTGAGTTGAAGGACGCTCCTCAGACGACATCGACGTCGTCGGTCGATTCGACTGTTCAGAAACCGGCCGTGGATAGCACAACACTGCCCGGTAGTAATCATACGCAGGTCACTGTAGGAAACGGCAATGCAACGCTGAGCAGTAAGGTCAACTCGACTGCTTCGATTAAAAGTGCTGCGAATGTTACGACTTTGGATGTGATTTCTCCGGCAAAGCCTACTAAGGCAAATGTTACGATATCGAGTACGACGACATTGGCTACTCCGATGAGTGTCAATGTAACTTCAACGACCCAGAAGGCAACTGTACCATCAACGACTTCGACGACGACTACTACATCCACAACAACAACAACAACGACATCTACTACCACAACAAAACCTCCAAAAAAGAAGCCACCAATTACCTACTCGGTGGACGATGAGCCTCGATTGATTCAAGCGGCCAAACCGGGTTATAATTCTCCCGTAGCTTCTTCAAGCCAACCGGTGAGTGATGCCAGTGGTCGGTTGCACGTTGAAGAACCCCTCGCTGAACTGTCCAAAGAGTACATCCCGCCGGCGCTAATGGGACCACCCCGAGGCCACCGGGAATACGTCATCCCGGTGGTGACGCTTATATTCGCGATACCCCTGCTAATGGGACTGTTCCTGCTGTCCTAC
Organism: Uranotaenia lowii; assembly: GCF_029784155.1. Taxonomy (NCBI): domain Eukaryota; kingdom Metazoa; phylum Arthropoda; class Insecta; order Diptera; family Culicidae; genus Uranotaenia; species Uranotaenia lowii. The sequence continues at coordinate 13,695,485 of NC_073691.1, read as the reverse complement.
CGGAGGGCCAAAGAATTCTGGCTGACGCGGCACTACCGTCGGATGGACTTCCTGGTCGATGGAATGTACAACTACTGATCGACGACCCCCCAGATCAATGCGATGATTTATTAGATAGCAGAAATATCCCTCCCCCAAAAGAATCCTTAAAAATGGTAAACCAAGTGACGAATCTTGAAAATAGTTCCCAGAGAATTTCTCCCAAGTTAGGCCAAACAGATTATAATAACCCACAGTATCGTATAGGAAAATACGTCGTTAAAATTTAGTAAACGTAGACCACACGCAGCTCCGCTTTAAATTTGATACGGTAATCGACAATAATTTTTTAACGGTTTTTATTGATTCAACGGCTTTGTAAATACTTACGTTTACAATTTGTAATCCACAATCGAATAAAAACTGAATCAAAACTAGAATTCAAATAATGAGATCGCAAAGGAATGTTTAATTTTTGTTTAAATTCGAACATTTTTTTAAATTTGTATGAAACTATTAACACTCGAAACACCCAAAAATATTTTTAAAGAAATCTAAAGAGGTGTAGAATGAAAATATCCTTAATCACTTTGAACGTTTGTAAAAACCCAAACTATCTAAATTTAATATCGATAGATCATGTACGGTAGAAAAATAAAAATCATAATAGTGCCTTTTCCAAAACACTTTTTTTTAAATGAACCTTGATTTTTAAAAATCATCCAAGCAACCCCCGAGCTCATCAAAGTAGTAACTTTTTCGTCGATAAACTCTGAAGCGTAGAGTCCAACCTCAGTAGGCGTTGTAGAAATGATTTTAGGCTTTCAATTTTACACGGAGACACATTTTTCGAGCGCTCAATTCAACACGCTTCCATTAGTTGGAACGAGTGAAATAGTCCGATGGGCAGATAGATTTGATTAGTTGGAAACGGAAAATTAAGAGAATAATAAGAACAAAATTTGTATAGGAAAATCGAAAAAAAAGTTTTAAAAAAGTGTATAGCGAGATCTTGAAATGAACATAAAATGTGAACCTGTTATTTGATTTTTTACGATTTTTGATTCAATAAAATTCGAAATTTATGATACTGTTTTCATCGTCAACAATATCACATTACCAAAACTGGAGAGTTAATATAAAATTTTAGAATTTAGAATTCCATAAATTTCAATTTTCAATTTCAAAACTTTTATTTTTACAATTTTAAATTTCAAAAATTCCAATCTTCAATTTAAAAACTATCAAAAGTTTTGAAATTTTGAAAGATTTAAATTTTTAAAATTTAAAATTTTCAAAATTTTTTAACATTAAAACTTTGAAATAAAAAAAATGTATTGTATTGAACCTATTGGTTTTTGCAAAAAATATTAATATAAAATAAAATTTTAAAATTTTGGAATTAAAAAATTTTTAAACTTCGATTTTTTTCCAAATTTAAAAAAAAAATTAAATTTTGCGAGCTTAAAATTTTATAAAGTCCTTTATAAAATTTGAAAAGTTTTTATTAAATTTTCACATGTTAAAATAACAAAACCTTCAAGTAGGGTAGATAAGGGTATAACGAGAACCCGGGGCGAAGTAAGCACCCCTCTTTTCTACAGAAGTTCATATTTTCTTAAACGAATTTCCATGAGGAACAATTTTGCACTTCCTGAAGTATGAATTTTTCAGTAAAAAGCAGATTTTTTTTTACATTTTACAGAAACATTAAAAAAAAAACAACGTGGTTCTCAAGTGACGGAATTATAGTATTCAAGCACCGGAAAATAAACTCTGAGGATCGATAAATCATCTTGATCTCTAATGCGTGTTCACTAGACTGCCACAAATTTGTATGGGAGATTTAAAACCTGTGAAATGTTATACGCTGCAGGCTAAAATTGATCCTGGGCCTAGTACAAAATCTCATGCCAAATTTGGGCCAGATCGGACCACGGGAAGGGGTCGCTCAACGAGCCTGAAGTTTGTATGGGATTTTCACACATTTTGTTCGAGAGGAACATGAAAAACCAGATTTTCGTCAATAACTTTTGTCTCCTTCGACCGATTTCTTCCAAAAACGGGTTTTCTTAAAGCCTAAACTATGACAAATATTTCATCCGAAGGTTGCGTTTTAATAAAAGTTAAGATAAAAAAGTTATTAAGCTTCAAAAATTGGCTAACTTTTTTAAAGGTTGATATTCATCACTGTTTTAATGAGGCGACTAAATGACCGACCAGAACACTCAATGTGAAATACATGCCATTTCGTCAAATAATGACCGATTTTAACCATTGTTGTTGCGAACGATTGCAATTTTTAATGCTTTTCTAATATTTGAGTTTGGATGATATTCACTTGATAGTTCGAAAAAAGTAAGGGCGGAAAAATGGTTGACAATTTAAAAAAATTGCATAACCACAGGGGCTTAGGAACATGACAGGACAATTTGTGATGCCAATAAAAACCAGTTTTCATCAATAACTTTGGTTCCCGTCGGCCGATTTCTTTCAAAAACGGTTTTTAAGATGGTAATCGTAGTGAACGACTGTGCCGAAAGAGGTGTTGCGTTGGTTTCGGAATTTCATGGTAAAATAACAAAAAATGAAGAAAAACTGCAATATTTATTGAAGGTAGTTGAGGCACATCGAAAAAAATCAAATCTCCAACAAAAAATAATTTGATCTGAAATGCTATGCATAAACTTTGAACTTTGTTAGTTACTCTATGAAAAAATGAAAAGATTTTGAAATATAATTTTTAGTTTAAAACCTACTAGGAAATAACTTCAACCGTCAACCTCATTATTTTTTGTAATAAAAAACACTCTAAACCAAATGAAGTACTTTTTTTTAACTACAGCTTAAATTATAGAAAAACGTGAAAAGACTGTAAATGGACCTGTTTTTTGAAAATTTATCTTTTTATTTGCATCACAAATCGTCCAGTCATGTTCCTAAGCCCCTGTGGTTATGCAATTTTTTTAAATTGTCAACCATTTTTCCGCCCTTACTTTTTTCCGAAATATCAAGTGAATATCATCCAAACTTAAATATTAGAAAAACATTAAAAATTGCAATCGATCGCAACAACAATGGTTAAAATCGGTCATTATTTGACGAAATGGCATGCATTTCACATTGAGTGTTCTAGTCGGACATTTAGTCGCCTCATTAAGACAGTGATGAATATCACCCTTAAAAAAGTTAGCCAATTTTTGAAGCTTGATAACTTTTTTATCTGAACTTTTATTGAAATGCAACCTTCGGATGAAATATTTGTCATAGTTTAGGCTTTAAGAAAACCCGTTTTTGAAAGATATCGGAAGAAAAAGACTAAAGTTATTGACGAAAATCTGGTCTTTCATGTTCCTCTCGAACAAAATGTGTGAAAATCCCATACAAACTTCAGGTTCGTTGAGCGACCCCTTCCCGTGGTCCGATCTGGCCCAAATTTGGCATGAGATCTTGTACTAGGCCCAGGATCAATTTTAGCCTGCAGCGTATAACTTTTTCAAAAGTCGGGTAATTTGGGGCAGTCTAATGTTCACATTGTTCCCTAAATTTCACATTCATTGAAGTTTTGCTTTTTCACTATAATCAATTTCAAATTGTGTTTTTACTTTAACTCGTTGACTCGTGGCGAAATGAGCACTATTGAACGGGGGACAATGAGCATTCTCTATCGTAGCATCTAGCAGTGAATTCAATATTTTTCTAGATATTTTAGCGATTTTTACTTAACTTCAAACAAAGATTAATCGCTTTAAATAAAAAAAAACAAACCTCCAGTTTTTTTTTACATTTTGAGACCACATATATATTTGATAAAATATAACTCTGAAAAGATTTAACGAAAAAAATGTTTTTTAGGACCACCCTAACCTTATGAAAACACAAATTGTCATAAAACTTCTTTTTCAAGAGATAGATGTTTGAAGTCTTCAACAATTATGTTCTACAATAGAGTAGAACAATGTAGGCCTCTATCTTATCACAGTTTAGAAATTATTTTTCATATTTAAGAAACTTTATGAACCACCCTAAAATTATTTCATTCAAAATCAAGGAATATTTAAATAAGGTAGTGCAGAGAGCCATATTGGATTTTTTTGTGACGTCACAAAAACGAATGCATTATGTTTTTTTTCTTATTTTATTGATGAATGCAATGTCGCCTTGAAGCTAAAACGAGCAAAAATGAAGAAAAAATCAGCTTTACAAACGTTTAGCTGATAGTTATTGAGTGTTCAACTGATTGTCATGATTTTTTTCCAACCGGTTTACCTTATACAATTTTTATGTAGAGCAATTAACATCAATTAATGATTGTTAACTCAGTTTACTGAAATGCCAATAAAAGATTGTGGTTTTGTATAAAAAATGGTGTTCTTATCACTTTATTGTAATGAGGAGCTTAAACTGGCCTTACTTGAACATTGAAGACTTTGAAATAAGTTTAAAGTTTCGCAAATTTCAGTGGGGAGAATTCTCCATTTTTTCGAACTTCGATGGTCAGATAGACTCTATTTCATAGAGAAATTATTCGAAAATGCAACTTTTTTTGTACCGATATTGAAGAGCAAGAATCCTTCTTGAATATCATTTATTCAAAGTGGAAAATTTCCAGCAGATTCTTCGAATTATCAACGAAAAAGATAAGTTTCCTAGTAAATTAGCAGATTTTTCTTGATTGTGTCGTCTCAGCCTGTACGAATACTAGAGCAGGGTTGCCTTGGCACTACCTTCTTTGAATATTCCTTGATTTAAAATGACTGCCTTTAGTTTTTGTAAAAGTTTGTCTAAGATATCAAATGTATCAAACTTAAGGGAAAGACGTCAAAAATTGTTTCCCGCTAAATTTTATTTCTGGACCACTGTGCATTGCCAAGCCAAATAATGTTTTAAAATTTGGATTCTTATCATTTTTTTAATAAAAATTGTTCTATTTTTCTAAATTCGAATTTTTCACGTTAAAATAAAAAACATAAAAATTTATATGAAATTAAAAATATTTGTAAATTCAAAAACAAAAATTTTTAAATTGTAAAATTTTCAAATTTAGAAATTTTAAAAGTTCGAAGACATTTTGAAATTTGAAAACTTTAAGTTTTGAAATGTTACCCTTGAAAAGGGACATTCCAAACTTTAATTCGAGAATAAGGTTAGAGTTTTAGCATTTAGATTAAGATATCTAGTTCAAACCTTTTAAAGAAATTTGCGAACATTTCGTCATTTTTAGATAGATTTTAAAAAATTTCTTAACTTACCTTATTATTTTTCCACGAAGGTTGGATTTCGGTTTGTTTGCTTGTTTTCAATGTTCAGAGATGTCGCTAGTAGAATTCTTCAGAGTCCCCCAAGGCAGTCATCCAGGACCCTTCACGTTTTCAAGTTATTTCAATGCCGGGTGTTGGATTTCGACTTTCGGATTAAGCTGAACAGATGAACAATCTTGAGAGTGAGAATTTCTACAGGGCGGTTCTTTCAAATCTATCGAGTAAGGGAGAGAGAAAATAATGAAACCAAAACAACGACAGCAAATAATTCAATAGTTTGGTTCTAAGTTTTTTTTTTCTCTTCTTCTTCAAAGTGGTTTGTTTGTTCATTGTTTTAAGACAGTTGTGTTTGGAAACTTCCGCTTTGCTCTCATGTTTTGAAAGTTTTCATATAATGAATAGAAGTCCTATCTTTTGTTCCTTTTTTTAGACATAGGCTTTGATTAGCCTGTTTTTTCTGGTTTGCGGTTACCAGGCATCAAGGTTTATGATGATTGTTGTGTGAGCGAGTGTGAATGTGTGAGTAAAATTTTTGTTTCAATCACACACACACAAACACTCAGCCGCAGGGGTTTAAGTTCGTTTTAATTTTCTGTTTTTGGGATTTGTTCAGTAGCTTTTCGACGACTCTTTTTCTTGTCCTTTAGAATCACATTCAGTTGCCTACGACCGACAGTATTTTTTAACACGCATACTGCGATCATCTACTTCACTCCTGTCAAAAAGGTTCATATGCTCCAAAGCAGTTTTCTCTTTTTTTGATATTTGTTTCAATTCAAACGATTACTCTTCTTTAGATAAGTAGTCGCATCTAGAACACTTCAGTTTGATAACGATTCCATACATAGTGCACATATTGTGTAGAAAATTTCTTTTCCTAAGACCGTAATTTGAGCTAGTTTTATTTTAAATCAATTCCATTGCTTATCTTGCTTTTCCGTTTGTCGTGTTTTTGTTTTTGTTTGTTTTTTTTTCTTCTCTTTCTTGGTTTACGCTTATGGTGGTGTAAGTGTGTATGTTTGTGATTTTCTTTTTCAAACGATATTTATAGATTGTTGTTGTTATTTTTTTTCCTTTGCTACGCAGGTGTGATTTTACTAACACTGAACTAGTAGTATGTTTAATATTTTTTTACAAAGAAGATTGTATGATAATTGTGTGTTTTTTTTATTTTGCTATTCATTGACTGGTGTTGTTGATGGGATTTTTCTGTTTTTAAAATAAAAATTTGCTTGCATATTTGTGAGTGTGTGTCCTTCTGTGAGAGTGTTTGTTTCAGCTACTTTGTTGTGGTGGTATTTGTGAACTATCTCTAATCGTGTGTTGATGTTTTTTTATTCACTGTTGTTTTATTGAGATAAATCTTATATGTTTATAAACAGACTTTGTACTTGTTAACAAGTAGGGTATATTTATCTGGAGGTTTGTGTACTTCTTTTTTATTAAACTGCATTGCACTTGCATTGCCTTCAGCCAAGTAAGAATAGTGGTAGTCGTCAACACTTGTTTGTTGGCTTCGCTTAAAATACAAATACACTCAAACATGTATAACTTTCTCTTATAAATTTACACGAATCTGAATGCTACATAATGGTATTATATGCTTCAATACATGTATGAATGTAGAACTCGTTTACATTTAACTTGGTGTAAGATGTTGTATATAATCTCAATATCATTTTTTGTTGATGTTCTATTGTTTTAAATAATTTCTAAACGTATTTTCTTTTTTTCTAATCATTAGTGCCCCACACAGACAACGACGAACGATGATGTTTTTTTCACAAAACTACCACACAAAGATGGTGCCTCACTGTATGTAAATGTTACTTTTAGTTTGCTAAATTTTAAAACAAAAACAATGACAAACTTGCGAAAATGATTATTTTAGTAAATAACGGAGTGCCAAAGATCTCAATACACGTTTCTACTTTTTCCGATGACATCTGTTTTACAGCTGTATGGGTGTTAACTTTTCAGGTGATATGCTTTTATCAGTTTGCTTAAGTAGTTTGGACTTGCAGTCCTCTATTATTCTTTAGCCACCTTATCGGGACAAAAATAACCCGGTTTCAGATGTTTTTTTGATTAAGGGAAAAAGTCAAATCTTACAAAGTGAATTAGTTTTGAAAAATGATTCATTAATAAGATCCGGTGTAAAAAAATGAAATCTATCAGTGTGTTTTGTGAGTGCTTCATGGACTATTGATTGTGCTCTGTATTCTTGAATTGTTTTTTTTATTGAGGAAAATCGAAATAAATTTAAATAGGCTATATTTAAAAATGACTAAGCAGTTAAGGCAAGAAAAGAGCGAATTTATGTATTGGCAAGACATTAAGAGCAGGGTTTCCAGTTGTGCTATTTGTATGTTTTATGTGTTCTAGTTTTTTTTCGCTACCAGTTACTATGTTTTAAAAATATCATTGGCACGAGTAGTTACGATTGGGGATTTTCGGCTTGTGTTTATTTATTTTTTCTTTCTCTTTAGAATAGGCGTCTACTTCGTTGGTTTTCGGTTTAAATGTCTTAAAAAGAAAACAAAACGGACGAAAATTAAAAAAAATGGAGAATCTTTGTATTTTAAATTCTTATCCCGGAATAAAGTTTTAAAACAATTAACAGAAAGTAAATCTGGATGCTATGTATCTTGGATTTCATTTTGAATAAAAAAGCATTTAGTAATTTGATAATAAGAAATAGAAATAAGCGAGTTCGGTTAATCCAGTTAGCTCGAATGACCGCGGATTTTTTTTTGTTTGGCGTCGATCCAACGTTACGATCGATAAAAATCCAGATGTTCAAAATTACTGATTTTTTATGGAAATTTCCATATGCGGACAACGCCCGACTGTAAAACAAAACCTACAAAAACTTAACCGTTCCAATTCGCAAAAAATGGAAGTGTTTCTTAAAACTAACGGTAAAACTACAGTTATTAGGACCAATTTTACCGGTAGCTCAAACAAGAGAAATTTTACAGTATAGGTCATAAAAATACTAGTAGTTCAATAACTTTTGTAGAAATTTTACAGTTCTTTTTAAGTAGTTCTAGAGAAGTACCGGTAGTCCTAAACAAACTATTGAAATTTAACAGTTCGATGAACATTGTATAACTTTTACAGTTCGATGAAAATTATAGACAACCGGGTAGAAATTACAGATGTTCCGGTAAATAATAACGAAATTATACAGTTTGCAAGAAACAATTTTCCGGTAGTCGAAAAACAATCTTTATTCGAAAAAAGAATGAAATTTTACAGTTTGTTACAGTCAATACAATACCTAGGTTGAAATTACTGACGGCTCAGTGAAATTCAAAGCAACTGAAATTTGACAATTTGTTAAGAAGAAATTGCAGGAAATCCAGTAAGAATTATTTCATTATAGATTATTTTAGCAAACATATCGGCTATTTCTAAAAAAAATGAATTTCAGATTGCTTATTTTTTATTTTTTTTTACTTTCATTTACTGACATTCAACAGTTTGTTATACAAAAATTACCGTTAGTTAAAAAACAACCGATAAAGCCGAAAAACCGAAAAATAAAGCACCGATAGTTCGGTTCGATTACAGAGTTAAAAGTTTAATAATAACTACCGGAATGTTATAGTTTGCTGCCAGATAATATTCATCATTAGCTAGAAGCTCGGGAAAAGGATTGAAAATTCACATTTTTTACGTGAAAACTACCGGTAGTTCCTACAAATTGATAGAAATTGCTCGTTTAATTCAAATTGTCAAATGTTCAGTAAAAATTACCATTAGTTTGATATAAATCTGAGATATTTCGATAAAAATTACCAGTAGCTCGAGAAAAGTATCAAAGACTAGGGAAATTTTACAATTTCCTTTATTTGAAAATTACTGAAAGACGAGTAAAAATTATAGATAAACCGATGAAAAATACAGGACGTTGGGAAAAATATTTTGGTAAAATTTCAGGTATTTTGAAAAAAAATACCAGAAGCTTGGGAAAATTACAAGTAGTTAGATAAAAACTAGTGACATTTGTAGGTATTTCGTTCAAATTAATGGTAGTTCAAGAAAAGTATCAAAGTCAATAGGAAGGTTTAGCTGAAATGAAAAAAAAACTGAAAGAAGAAAATATTTTTTTTGTGATTTTTTCCCGAATCCAGATTTACTTTTTGTACGACCCAAACGCAAGCATATTGTATAGCCTTTGTTTTGTGGACAATTTGAAATCGCAAATTTCGCTTCTAAATTTCGTATAGTTGATAATTTTGGTAATGTCAAAATACTACTTTCCTGAAAAATAGTGTTTCGAAAAAATTATCTTTCTTATCAGGATCCAAATGTGAAGCAAATTTTTAACTCCTTTGAAAATCAAACTCCCGTCGAAAGCTAAGTGAGTTTCTGAGAGGTTCTAGACAAATAAGGCAAAGTTGGAAATGTTTTTAACATTTGTTTGAAAAAGTGTACGCAGGGTAGGCAGCTTTGAGAAGCGTTTTTCGAGCTCCGTAAGTAGTTAAAAATTTATATATGAAAAGCTTCCAACGGATATGATAATTGGTGACAGGGTGATGTTTCGAAACATGTTAGGATTTGTTTTTTTTTTTTCGAGAGAGATTGAGAGAAAGGCACGTAATGTACATTGTTTGTCGTTTGGGTATTGTGTATGGTTGAAACAATCGCCCTACGGTAGCAAAAGAGGAGCTTCTTCGCTTGATCTTTCATTGATTTTTCTTCATTTTTAGGAATCGATTTTCTTTATCAATATTTGTATTCTGGTCGTTTGTAGGAAATATTGAAGTTTTTCTTTTTTGTACAATTTACATAAAAGTATATACATGTAGGCTATTCATTAATTTAAAAAAATGGCAAGAGGGAAATCTATCAACAATAGTATGGGGAGCTACTTTTTCTTCTTAATCTTTAACGTTTCCTAATATATAACAGTTCTAGGTTACGATTATTGGTATTTTGTTCGTTTCAGACCAATAGTTTATTCTTTTCTTGTTTATTAGCTAAATATTATACTATGGTACGTACGAAATAACGCTCATAAATATTTAGAAAACCACTTCAAAACTCGTGTGTGTATGTGCACGCATAGTCCAGTGCCCGACTGGCTGTTTCGGGCAATGAACGGTTTCTACTAATGATTCTGATTCTGAAGTGATGTTTAGAATTTGTTTTTTTTTCTTGGAGCTTAACAATTCTCGTATTAGGTTGCTATACATTAGTAGAACATCCGAAGATGTTTGCTTGCTCTATAACGTTTTTTTTTCTTTAAAAAACCCGACTCTAGGAGGAGTGTATCCGTTTCTTCGCGAAAGAGTTGTTTGGCTTTCTAAGCTGTAACGTGATTGTATGACACTGAAACCACCTGTTAAGGTCTATAGGTTTTCGTAGATAGCTTTAAAGTAGCTAACTTTCAGGTTTAGGCGTTTTGTCTGTTGCGACTTTGTTTGACAGCCAAATCGAAACTAGAACGAAGGAAAACCAATTCCAGCTAATCGACGCCTATCTACACCGGATCAAAGTCCAGCTCGGGTGGTCCCAGCAGATCGGGCTTTTTGGCTACCAGCAGGTACACCTCCATGTGATCTTTACCTTTGACGTAAACTTTGCCCCGGGGCTCGAAATCGTAGCGCTCGGTTAGCACCGGGATGCAGGCACTGCCAACCTGAATCCGGCCGGGGACTCCTGTAGAATCCATCCTTGAGGCCACGTTCACGGCGTCACCCCAGATGTCGTAGTACAGCTTGCTGGTACCGATAACGCCGGCCGTCACGTCCCCAAAGTTGTACCCCACTCGCATAATCAGGTTGAACTCGAGCAGATCCCGGTTGAAAGAATCGACCACCTGTTGCATGGCGATGGCGAAATCCATCAGCGTGTACAGATGTTCGAAGTCCTCGCCGCGACTACTCGGATCCAGCCCGGAGGCCGCCATAAATGTGCTGCCGATGGTTTTGATCTTTTCCACGCAGCGAAACTCGGGCCTTGCCAACAGTTCGTCGAAGTCCCCTATCAGTTCGTTAAGTACCCTCAAGTATTCCTTACCACCTAGATATGATTCGTCGTACATTTCGTTGAAATTTACTATACTGGCAAATATGATGCCGATGTTGTGATGATTCTCCGAATATTTGGCTGTATTTTTTAGCTGTTCTGCCACGTGCTTGGGAATGATATTGTGCAGGAGCATGTCAGCCTGGTTCTTCATGTTCTGCACCCGGATCTTGTCCTGATTGGCGACTGCACTTCCGTAGAAGCTCAACCGGTAGCTGATTTCGAACTCTCGATTGAGGAAGCAAACCAACACCAGCAGCAACACAAGATCGACGTAGATTTCGATCCGGTAGTCGTTGAACCAATCGAACTGTGCTTGATGCAGCTCCGGATCAACGGTTGTCCCGTTGAAAGCTTCCGTTCCATTATTACTAGTCCCGTTATTGGCAATGGCTGCAGCTGCCAGATCACTTCGTTTCAGCTCCAACATGTGCGTAATGGCGATCAGAACAAACGCTACCGAGGTGCAGAAAGCTAAAGCATTCCTCATCCACCAGTTGAGCTGCGTAAAGTTGCAGAAGTGTATCACGCAGATGAACATCAGGAAGCCGTAGTGGAATTCGAAAATTTTGAACTTCGTTACATCCATCATGGAGAAGTTGGTTAGTATCGATACGACCGGCAGGGACATCATGATGGCGCCGCACAAATGCCACGGGTACCAGTTGGAGATCAGCCGAAGTAGCGAGTCGAAACAGCTCTGGGTATTAAGGGGTCGCGATCGACGGGCAAACTTGTGGGTCCTTCGACAGACCTGCTTGGTGCAGATGAAGATCGCGAAAAGCTGCAGGGTACTAAATGCCATAAAAATGCAGACCCACACTTTGTACGACTCTAGATATGTAGAAGGCGAGAGTAGGAATAGTGACGTTGAGGTGGCAAGGTAGATTAAGAACGATACGAAAATATCGATGTAGGTGTTGTATTTGGGGGTGGCAAGCGTTGGGGGACCTTCTTCGAGGTCAGGTTCGTTTCCAAAACGATGCGCCTTGTAGCGGAACTCGTGCTCCATCTGCCGGGATTTGAAACGTAGCGAAATCGGTGCTAATGGAGGTTTGACGAGGTAACTTCGTTGGCTTCGTGCATTGTCTCGCACACAGCGTATCAGTTGCAAATCCGATTGCTTTCGCAGCTGCTGGAGACACGCCGCCAGTGGATCCGGATGAGGTTCCTTGATCACGCAGTGGTAGTCGTTCAGTTCTCCATTGGATTTTAACGCGGCTATCGATGGTTCGGTGACCGTTGCAGCGGCCGCGGCAACAACTGCCGAGAGACTAGATTGAGAGCTAGTGAAGTATCCGGATACTCGATGCGCTGATAGGGCGGCACTCTGATTCATGAGCATGATGTGCTGCTGAATGCTGGACCGCCTGCTATTGGATCGAATGCCCGAATCCTTCCGAGATGTGGCCGACGGACACAGACTAGCTCCATCGCAAATCAGTCTACCACTGGGACATAGTGAACTGTGCCGACTATTCATATCGGTGCCGTTAGCAGCGATCGTGGAACTTCGTGGCCGCCCACTGGGTGCCTCCGTTACCAGCGAAGTTTTCTCGCACTGGGACCTATAGCTACCGGTCCTAGCGAAGGGCGATATGTCGCTCCTACTGGCTGAAATGTACGACCTCACGTCGATGATATCATCGAAGACCGAATTCTGACTTAAACTCGAGTTGTTATCGGCCCCACAACCTCCGCTGATCGATTTCGAGCCCTCGCGATCTCGTGATCGTACTCCTGGCGGTATGGTGCAACCTGTCACATCCAACGTATGACAACTCGGTCTAGGGGTTACGATCACGATCGGTAGCTGCTGGTAGCCGGCACCCGTCAACCCACCCGCCTGTTCCACTACACATGGCACTTCGTCACATTTTCTACTAATATCACAGTCTTTAACTTGCAGTTCCGGAGCCAGAACTACATTGGTAAACTGGCTACCGCCATTGATTGCCAAACCCGCCGTCGTTCCTGGCCCTGACTCGATCTTCTTTAATAACTTACCCATTTTCCAGTTCCTAAATCTACCGAACTTCTCGGTCGTAACGGCAACCGTCAGTCCATCGTCGTAACCTTCCCCGTCGGAATCGATTCCGTTCGGCATCGACTTGGTGCTTACAATTATCCTAGGCTTTTCAAGATCTTTTACCTGATGGTTGGCCCCGCTGGTCATCCCTTTCAGAAATTTGGTCATCTTCGAGAGCGATGCTATCCGAGGTCGAGGCGTCGAAACGGGTGAAGCGTTCAGCGAGGACGAAACCGGACCAGCCGGTGACGCTGGCGGAACTGCCGGATGATGGATCGACGATAGGTTGGTGGTGCTCTGCGAGAGACAGCTTACGTCACCGACCCCGCACAGATGATGATGATGGTTGTGCTGTTGGTGATGATGATTGTTGGGATGGTCCCCATCAAGTGGGGATGTCGCCAGCAGGTGACTTCCATCTCCGGGAAGGCCCAGACTGGAAAGGCCCTCCGTTATCGAGCTGACCAGATCTTGCTTCTTTCCTAGCACGAAGTAGGTGCGGTGGCCTTAAAGCAAATAAGAGGATTTAATGCTTGCAGTTATCTCTAAATAATCCAAAACTCACCATCAACTTCTTCGCCCTCTTCTATGATGTAGGCATCGCCCAGAAAACTGCACGTTTCTTCCGAAACGTGAACCTGATCGGGACGACCACTGGACTCCATTCTAAACCAGATACAATCAGTTATTATACCTATTTTCAGGAACTGGATCAGAGGTTCCTTACCTATTGGCCAGAGTAACGTCATTACTCCACACATCGAACTTTACCCGTTTTGTACCAACGATTCCGCAGAGCACGGTACCCGTGTGAACTCCCACTCGCATCTTAACTCCTTCTTGACGCTGAGCGTCGAAAACCCTCAGTGATTGGATCATCCCCAGACCCATCTCCACACAGCAAATGGCATGATCCGGTCTCGGTTCCGGACAACCCGAAACGCAATAGTAGCAATCCCCCAATGTGGAAATCTTCTCGCACCCATTCATCAGGCAAAGATCGTCGAATCGTTCGAAGAGATCGTTCAAAATTTCCACCAACTGCTCGGCCGTCTTATTCGACGACATCTTCGTGAAGCCCACAATATCTGCAAACAGAATCGACACGTTCTCCATGCTGTTCATGTGAAACGGTCGAAACAAACTCTTTAAATCCGACGGCGTTGCTCTTCGCGGTGGACACTGATCGAAGCTCATACCCTTCACAACACTCCCACTTTCTTTGAGTAACAGATCGGCCACCTTCGGCGGCATCATCGAGTGAATCATTTTCTCCTTCAACTGTTTCTCCATTTCCAACTGTCTTCGTACCAGCAAATTTTGACCCACCTTCATAAAGGTCCCCCGCATTCGAACCACTGTCATTATCAAAATATGCACCCCCATTAAATGCACACACAGCTGTATCAACACTCGTATGATCACAATTTTGTACACAAAGTTACTGCCATCGGCAGCCTCGATTCGCTCCGGACCCTCCAGATCGTCGATGTGCGGATGCTGATCGTAATGGTGTTGATGGAAAAAAGACAACACCTCAAAGCACACAGAATACGCTACCGTTATACTGCCACAAAGCCACAGCGGCAGCGGAATGATCGTGTAGATCAGCATCACGATCTCGATGCAGATCGAAAAATGCCCAAGAGGGCTCAGTGACCTATCCGTGAACAGCATCAGGAACAGCGAAAATAGGCACAGCAAAATGGCGCACGCCGACGATATCACATCGGTGTAGGCCCGGTAGGCATCGGTGTGGGTGACCCACATGCCCACCAGGCCGAACACCAGTATTAGGCCGATGGCGACGGTGAGCAGGCTGTAGCGGGTCGGACCACCACCCAACAGGAAGTAAATCAGCCACACCAACGAGCAGAGCAGGATGTAGAACAGTGCAAACCTGTTGGGGAGAGAGAGAGAGAGAAAATGGAAATTCGATCAGTCGCTGTTGATCGGATAAACTAAGGATAATGAAAGACGAAACTGTTATAAAAAAAACCCGAAAACTAAAAAAAGATCTTTTTTTTTGTTATGTTTGTTACTCTGTAACTTTTGTAAGCTTTAAAATTATGTTACTGTACACGAAAAAAAATATGTCAAGAGATTTCAGAGATAAGTTTCAAGAAAGAAGTTCAACCATGCCTCGAGTGGTAAAATCGATCAAAGAGAACTAAGCTGACAGTGGAACAAAAACAAATACAACCGACTAGAAGAAGGCAATAAACTCCAGAGGGTTTACTTCTAAGCGAATTCCAAGCTTTTCGATTCGGGACGAAACCACGAAGTAAATTTTTCTGTCTAATTCATCCAATAAGTATGAAAAAGATTCAATGTTGACAGGTAAAAAATCTCTTCAACAGAATCAATCCCAATCTCGCGTTGAAAAGCTGAACCCCGTTACTAGTTGAAGTTTTCAAAATCCTAAAATCCTGCATTTTTTCGTTGGCAAAACTCGCTTGGTACTCACACGGAGTATTGTTTTTTTTCTTTCAACAATATTCTGCTTATATTTAATTATATTTAGGGTTGATTCTCGATCACCTATCAATATTCGACGTTCAACTGTACACATGGTTGATTATATGATGGGGTTTGTGCATTCATCTATAAATGTAGTTGGTTCATCTGATCTTCTGATTGATTTTTCGCCCTCAACTTTAAATACAGTAGATTCAACTATATTCTTTGATTGATATTTTGCATTAAGCTATAGATATAGTTCATTTAACTATATTTGTATGGTCGATTTTATGAAATCGACTATATGTAGATTAGGGTGGAAGCCATATGGGTCATGTCGAATTTCGAAACCGACGTTATACATTTTGTAAATTGGTCTAAAAGACTGACCTGTGCAATATTTCAGCTCAGTCGGACTTGAGTTAGGAGTGAATATGCATGAAACGTCGAGATTTGGTGTTATACAACTTGGTGGTATTGAAGGTCAAAAAATCGAAACTTTGATCGCTTTATGGCACCCCTAAATCAAGTCCGATTGAACTGAAATTTCGCAGTCAGTTTTTTGGGCCAATCTACAAAATGAGACCATGAAATTTTTCCCATACATTGATTGCTACCCTAATGTAATGTGATTTTAATGTAGATTTAAGAAATTTCTATGGTTGGTTTCACGCCTTGAAATAAACATAAAAGAAATATTTAAGTTAACCGTAATACATTTCACTTGTTGGTGTCGTGCCCCTAGATCACTGTTTTTACGTTATCGTATTATTACAAATCGCCAGCCTCATTTAGTTTTTTCATCTTCTGAACCATTTCTGAAAAATCGAAACAAATTCAGATGATGAATGTTAAATTAGCTAAAAAAACTAAATGAGGTTGGCGATTTGGCATTGTGCGATAGCTTAAAAACTGTGTTCGAGGGGCACGATACCAACAAGTTCTTAAGCCGAAAAACTGGAAAAGACCTTAATTTTAAATAACTATTGTCGCAAGAGCAAATTCTGGCTCAAAATGTTGTCGAAAAATTCCTTTTAATTCAGGCACAGAATTTTGTTCTAGATCACTGCAACTGCAGCCCAAAATCATTTTAAAATTTCTTACTTTGAACTTATCTCAAAAATAACTTGATAGATTATTACGAAATAATGCACGTGAGGAAATGTTATTATGCTGAAATGTAGTTTTGTTCACTCAATTTCACTTTTGCTGTCTACAGCACAAACTTCAGTTCAGTAACCACTTTTTTTCGAGTGCAGTCCTTTGTTTTTGTCATTTTTTTCTTTTTCGTTGTTTAGGTTTTAACTTTTTTATATTTTTTTTTAATGTTTTCATACATATTTGTCATATCAGTAAATTTGTTTTTAGATTAAGATTTCCATTCATCCTTTTAATATGGTTTCCTCTTCTTGTCAGCTTTGACCGTTTAATTTTGTACAATTTTTCTTTTTTTATTTCAGGCGATAATTTTTTCTTCTTCTATTTGTCTTACTTTAGATCTGCATCATTTTTTGTTGTTTAAGCTAATTTTAACATTTAATTCGCTTTGTCATTTTGATCATTCTTGTCACTTCCGCATATTTTGTTATTAAGGCCATTTTTGTCATTTTGTTTTTGACATTTTTTAAATTTTTGTCATTCTATAAGATTTTGTCATTTTGGCCATTACCGTAACTTTCGTAATTTTTTTCATTTCGAACGTTTCTCTTATTTTTTATTCTATTCATTTTGTCAGTTTTGTAATTTTTATAGTTTTTGTTTTTTTGTAACTTTTGTAATTTTGATCATTTTTATAAATTTTTCATTTTTTAGAGATCAAAATGAGAAAACGCCGGATCGAAAAATAAGATAAAATTAACTAAAATATTTAACATAAAAAAATTTATGAATTATAAGGAATTTAAACAAGATTTCACCAGTCGTTTAGTACTTTTTGACCTCTCTTCTTGATTTTTAACCCAATACTTAAAAAAAAACCCGATACCCAAAAAAGAAATTTCGTTCAACTTAATCTTCTTTGCAATAATTTTTTTCGGTTAATTAAAGATAGGTGTTCAATATCTATATTCAATAATAGTTATCTATGCTACAAGTTGCCAAAAGTGGATTTTTTTAGCACGAATCGTAAATGAATCCAACGAGGCTTGGCGAATTTTGAATGCTGATAGCTGATTCGAAAATTTAATTTAAATTTAGGGTTGTGTTGATTTAGGTTGACAAATGGTGTCAAATTTCCAAACAAATTTGAGGCTCTTCAAGCGACCTCCTAAAGATACTCAATTGAGCGGATATTTGGCATGGGGGCCTTCTCGCCGACCAAGAAAAGATTTCAGGAACATAACCCCATTTTTGGATCACGCTGGTAGATTAGACTGAGTTGATTTGGGGTCATCTTTAAATTTCTCAAACCCTGGGGTCATAAAAGCATCCTTATGGTTCAAAACTCATACATATTTTTTTGCACAATTTTTGTGTAACGTTTACTTGAGTAACTTTGAACTTTTAAGTTTGTATGGGAAAATTGAATATTTTGTACAGAAAAATCTACATCATTTTTATTTCTTCTGTGGAACCGAGCCTGTTTATGGTTTTGGTACCAATTCATAAATTATCTAAAGAAAATTTTCCGTCGAACAACTTTGTCAAGACCGTAACTTCGTATCTTATAAGGCAACAAAGTTATTAGGTGTTTAATGAGGGTATGCTTTTTGGCATTGAAAAATAATATATTCAATTGACATCACTGCTGGGTGCCTAGCGAGGCGTCTGCAAGGATGTCAATTGAATTTATTGTTTTTCAAAGACCCCTGTGAAAATTTCCTTTAGAGAATTTATAAATTGGCACAAAACTCAATAGCAGGTTCGGTTCTGCAGAAAAAAAAAAACAAAAATGATGTTGATTTTTCAGAACAAAATATTAAATTTTTCCATACAAACATAAAAGTTCAAATTTACTCATGTAAACGTTCCTTAAAAATTCTGCAAAAAATCATGGAAGAGTTTTGGACCAAAACGAAGCTTTTTAGACCCCAGGGTTTGAGAAATTCAAAGATGACCCCAAATCAACTAAGTCTAACTGGTATATACTTATATCATCACCTGTGGACTAAGTGATTCTGGGCGACTTTTTTTTTCTTTAAGAACTTTCTTAAACTACATCTAATCTGGGAGGTAGCTTACCGAAACTTGAGTCGTATCTGCGGGAAAACGCTGGCCTGGTACTGGCCCTCCAGCACCGGCGAATCGAACCGGGGATCGAACCAGGAACGCGGTGCAGCCCGCTCGAATGCCACCGGCAACATGACGCTACAGCACGAGTGCCTCCGGTCCATCTGGGTCAGGTAGCTCTGGATGTACGGCGCCAGCGAGATCTGGATGTCCTCGACGGAACCCTTCTGGCTCTCGGTTAGCACTGGGGGCATCGTCGTGAACGACGTCGAGCGCCGATGGTTGGACGTTGTCTGTCAACGAGATAGCAACACAAACACAAACAGAAAAAAAACAAACGTTGGTTAGAAGCGAGATTTTTCATTTGCCGAACGCGATAATTCAGTATAAACTCTCAAGGTCTATCTATATTATTCTATATCTATACAAGATAGATACTGGTCCAATAAAGCTGGAAAAGATCTCTTATCAAAACGGGCGTGTGTTGTCTGAATCGCTCGTAATGCTCAACACTAAGCCGGTTAAGAAATGAGGGGCTAGCCAACTGGGAGATACCGTGAGGATTCGTTTGACCTCCTCGGCTCAAATGGAAATTGGGTCAGTATTTAGGTGAGGTTTCCTCTAAGCATAAAAAAGTTGATCGAAAAAAAACTCAATAATTTTTTTAACCGGATGTCACAAATTAATTTTCAGCAAAGATACATTTATCTCAACATGGACAAATGTACACTTGTCAGCGTCTAATTGTGTATCGACACTTCTATCACGGCAAATCAAAATAAGGCAAATTAAAAAGATAACGAACCCCCAAAAGAAAGAAAAATAAACACATCATCACAAAATTGGTGACAAAAAAAAAGCCACAGAATGAAGTAAGCTAAACATGTGCACAGTGTGTTGATAACAGCCGCGCGGATGCGTCTGGATGACCGTCAACCAGATAGGGTTGATAATAATTCAATTATTACTGTTTTCCCCCCCCTTCCAGTTTGGCTCGTTTGCTCCAGAAAGTCAGCAATGGGGGAGGACCCAATTGACATACATACTTGTAAATTAGTTTTGTCTTCATT
The DNA here is from genome assembly GCF_029784155.1 of Uranotaenia lowii. Classification (NCBI taxonomy): domain Eukaryota; kingdom Metazoa; phylum Arthropoda; class Insecta; order Diptera; family Culicidae; genus Uranotaenia; species Uranotaenia lowii. The sequence goes on along the minus strand of NC_073691.1, from coordinate 13,675,479 downwards.
GCTTCACTCGCTGTACTAATAAACTTTGATTAGCAAACATAATTGGGCATTTACAAGCGCAGTTGTTCCGGTAGTTTTATTGAGAATGAACTTTTTTTTATGGTATGGTTTTTTATGGAATAGATTAAATTGCTTCAATCCAGCTGAATCAGTTTTTAAACAATTGCGCTCTTGAAATTCAAAATAAATGCAGAAATAAATGTTTAAAAACTTTTCAAAAAATTTAAAACATGATTATTGACAAAACGTTAGAAAATTATCCTTTGTTTACTCTCTGGAGCCACCATCGTGAAACTTCGACACAATAAGAAACAGCGTTCCTTTTGCGTTCTATGGTAGAAAATAGAGATGTACCGAATTTTCGGTCGGCCGAATATTCGGCGCCGAATATCGCCGAAAAACCGTTAAGCCGGCTCACCGAATAGTTGAGCTAAGTATTCGGCCGAATAGGCCGAATATCTTCTACAGACTTATAAATTTTTCAAATATTTTTTGATAGTTTATAAAATATGATTTCAACAAAACATCTAAACTGTATCCGCGTATCTTTCACTGTAGATCGTACAGGAGGTTGCTGAACGGTATCGCTTTATATTTTGGTTATAGTTTATTCCAGATTTTCAGGATATATTCGGGCTTGCCCTAAATCCAGTAAAGAATCCAGATAAGTCAAACTGGACGGAATATCCAGAAATTGTTTAATAATTCCCGAGTTTTGATCGGGTTTATTCAGATTATTTGCTAAATCGCTGCGAAAAAAAATCTCAGATACCTCTTTAAATTTTTTTTAACGATTTTGTGTTCAACTTTTCGAAAATTTCAAAATATACATAAATTTTGCCTTTTTATATTTTTGAATACCTGACCGTCTGGATACGTATGGTTGAAAGTATGGTTTGCTTAATGTTTAGGATTATGTATATTTTCAACAACTATTTTACAGACATCTTGCTCAAATTCGACCTTCATCTATTTCAATATCAGAGAAGCAATTTCAAAAAGCTTGGCACCTGTTTCGATATATTTTATCCCAGATTTCACAGGAACGCAATCTCTTTGGTGATAAACGCCCTAGAAGCTACTAGTCATCTGATGTCTTATCAGTTATTGGCGACATTTTTAAAATCAGAAAGACTCCTGCTTAAAAAATATCTTGTAAAACGTCATCCGATAATATCATCTGGTTGAAAATAATCGACTGAAAACATTAGGGGCATTAATATGGAAGAAATAGAAAGCATTGAAATAATTGCTTAAGGGGTTTTCACTGAAAACTCAATAAAATATTCGACCGAATATTCGGCCGAATATTCGTTTGGCCGAATAGTTGAAAGGTCAATATTCGGTATTCGGCCGTTCGCCGAATACCACTATTCGGTACATCTCTAGTAGAAAACATTCGAAAACGTACGTTAAGTAATACTATAATCTCGATGTACTGTTGAATTCACGCTTCTCATTTTTGTATCGTTACTATCTGGAGCCACTCCGAGCCACCGAATTAGATTTAAATTGATAAGCAGTCGAAAACTTTGATCCAGTTGGGGTAGCAGCTCTCTGGGAGCCACTTGGCTGACATTGTTACAAAACATCAATATCAGTTTCTCAAAATTGCAAGAAAGATAATGATATCTACTTCAATCCTCTAGTACCCAACCTAAATATCTACTGAAATTGTCCTAAAACCGCTTCGAATAGTTATTTCATTTACAATTTTTTTTCCGTTAAACGATTGAATAGATCTTTTTCTAGAATTTGATGTCAGCTATTATAATACGCGTGACATTCGCTGTTGCTTAGTGAAGTCCAAAAACCAATAAAAACAAGAATGTGGCCCGTTTTTTCAAAGATCCAAAATATTTTTTTTGTTTCGATTATAGTCGTTTTACCATCTTTATAGCATTCGCGACTTTATCAACGTTGCAGTTTGCGGATCGTTTTTGAAAAACTTATCCGGTACAACTGTGTTCAATGTTTACTCTCTTCCAAAAATCATCGTTTTACAACTCATGGGAGCTTTTCATCAACATGCCCTCTAGCTTAAAATTTCAACACCTATCAAGCTTTCTCCTATTGGTGCACTAATGCCTGTCTATCCACCTTTCTTTCAAATTTCTATAAAAAATAAAATTCTCTCTAGTTTTCATTCCGCCGAACATATCATTAAAATTATAATCATTTTATAATATGTATGTAAATGTAAAAATGTAGCCTTAAATGCAACAAAGGTTCCGGATTGATTTTTTGAAAAAAAAAAAATCAACCGAAGTTGGTTAAAAATAATGAAATAAAAAATTTGCCTAAAATATTTTGTTTGAAAAATCAAATATTTTTCATCAATATAGTTTTTTTTATAGAACAATATACAACTTCTGTGAATTTTTTAGCGAAAACAAAATTTGGGTTCAAGAGGGTTGAGTTGAAAAAATCGTCAAAGACAATGGAAGATTTAAAAATTAATGAAAAGAAATGTCCACTTTGGCACTCTCTGGAGCCACCTCCCTGGACAGTTTTATAACAAGGAGATCCATGATTTTTTTTTTCATTTTCGAACTATTTTCCCGTGTTTTTATGAGTTTACTTTTGTTTTTAAGGTCTCTGATTGAAGTTTCGTTTTAATTTATTTTTGTAATTTTGTGCCTAATGTATTTTTCACATAAATTTCACTTTTTAGTCAAGTGTTTGCTCTATTCTTCTTTTGTTTTTATATTAGTGTTATCAAAGATTGATTTAACTCAAAACTGACCCATTTTAAAATTTCGCCACGCCACATCACCAAGACTAGGGTGATGGGCGAAATCCGACGAATGATTTGAAAGCCAAAATGTTCCAAAACTCTTTGAAATTCTCTGGAGCCACTATTATTATAAACAGTGTTTTGAGTAGTACATCTGTGTAAACTTTTACTAAATATTGTGCCTAATGTATGTTTCACATAAATTTCACTTTTTTGGTCAAATGTTCGTTCTATTTTTTTTTTTGGTTTTATGTGATTACAGGGTGGCCAGCGAGTTTCCATTTTCAAATTCCCGGTTTTCCCGATTGAGATTTTATGGTTTCCCTCGTTTCAAAATACGCAAAAAATATGTCCATCAGGTTTTTTGACTCAAAACTGAAGATATATTTATGCAAGTTGAAAGTAAAAGTGTGAGAGGACTTGATTGTTTTTAGTTTAATCTTGAAACTCAAAGGTTATTTTAATTACGGTGATCGTAATACGATAAGAAAATTAGTCTAGTTGCCCGAACCTTAACCGAAAACTGTCATTTTTTCAGTCTCTCATAATATCTTCGCTTTTTATAAGAGAGACTGCTATAATTTATTATTTGCATGGATAAATCATAGTTTGGATATGATGAAATTTAATACTTTAAAAATTTCAAGTTTAAATTCTAAATTTTTCTATTGAAATCTACTGATTAATAATCTGATAAGTTCTTAAAACAGATTCAGATGAACCTTGTTCATGATAAGCAATCTGATATTTTATTTCGGATCTCATATTGAATACTGGATTTTTTTTTTGGATACCTTTAACATTTTTATTTGAATGCGCTGAGTTTTTGATTTTCTGTCCTATCTCAAAAATGCATGTTTTTATTCGATTTTGTATGTAAACAAGAATCAAACAAAACCTTGGTCTCTTGTTACATCTTCTGCCATCTGTGCGTTTATCAAATAACCGAATAAAATGATGGCACCTTTTCTTTCGGCATTTTTCTCGCATGGGACAAAAAGTTAAAATTGAGCCAAATATATTAAAGAAAATATTTTCGAAACAACATAACCTCGAGGTTATGTCGTTTATCAGAAATTTCCACACCAAACCAAATTCATATCTCTCTTCTAATGTTCTATTAAAATTCATTTTTTTTTCATCAAATTAATCCGATATTTTAGTCGAACTCGTCCAAATAATTCCCCTAGTTTAAATGTGTTTGTTAGATTTCTGCTAATTTTTCCAAGTTTCGTTTCAGCATAACGTGTTTTTCTAAAAAAAAGAGCTCCTGATGCTGACTTGAAGTTCATCAATTCTGGACTAGTGTATAATAATTCCAGTTATAAGATAGATGATAAGCTAAAATCTTAGTTTTCGAGATGTGAATTCAATAGAAAACTGTCGTATGTCAACATATGAATTCACATCAGAACTATAAATTCGGGGCATTTAGATTTTTTTAAAATTCCATTCACTTATTTCTTAATTCAGATTTTAAAGTTCTATTTTTTCCAGATATTCGCAAGAAAGTGCACAATAGTAATTTTTTTTTAATTAATTAACGTTTTAAAAGTTAACTTACAAGACTTCAAGTATTAAAACTTCAGTTGTGAAACGTTTATATAATTTAAAAACTTTTATATTTTCACTGCAGTGCGTGAGCTAAGAAATAAGCTAAATTGGTGGTCGATAAATCTCAATTTTTGAAATATTCCCGACTTTTTACTCATTAATATAAAATCATTTTACTCATTAATATAAAATCCTGACATTTTTCTGCTCTTCCCAAATAGATAACAATCCTGGAATAAACGACTATAGATTGTAAAGTTTCTGAGAGCAAGTTCCGTCATGATGAAATGAATGTATTTTAGGATATAATAGGATTTATAAATAATTTTCCCGGTTTTGATTTGAAATTCCCGGTTTTCCCGATCTCATTTCAAATTCTCGGTTTTTTCCCGGTTCGCTGGCCACCCTGGTGATTGATAAATAAAAACCTCGTTTTTGCGTTTTACCTGAATGTATGCTTTATTAATATGTCTTTAAAAAACTTTATCACACTTCCTGTTTTGGTTTTTTTTAATAAGTTTCCTAGTATTGTTTCATGTTATTTTTTTCTGTTATTTAATTTCTCATTGGTGGTTCTTAAAGTCTGCTTCATTTAATATTGGAACAAATTCTTTTGCTCTTTTTTTTTTTTTTTTTTTAAATATGTCTTTATTTGTATCAAATCATCATTACATTTATATTACATTATTACATTAAATTAGGTGTTCAGCTCAATAATGAACTGTTCATAGCCATATAGTTAACTTGGTAAAAGAAATTTATTTATAAGAACTAAATTTGCTTAGCGCAATCAAGAATTTAATGTAGGAGAACATCCTGTAATGGCAAAAATATTTTAAACTTAAAACTAAACACTAACCTAAAATTAAACTAATTATAGAGAGAACGAATCTCTGCGATGGAAGACTGCATCGATTTGCCTCTGAAGTTGGAGATAATTTTGTTGGCCATCTCTCCGATCGATTCAATGCCCGCAATCCGATGAAGATCTTCGGTGCTGTGCCAAGGTGGAAGCCGCAAAATCATTTTCAGAACCTTGTTCTGAATCCTCTGGATGGCCTCCTTCCTCGTCGCGCAGCAGCTAGACCAAATCGGAACTGCATACATTATCGCTGGTCGAAATACTTGTTTGTAGATAAGCATCTTATTTCGCAGACACAACCTGGATTTCCTGTTGATGAGAGAATAAAGAGATTTAGTATATTTATTGCATTTTGATTGAATATCTTCAATGTGATTTTTAAAAGTAAGATTCCGATCAAGTGTGAGTCCCAAGTACTTCACGTGATCAGACCATTCTAATGAAACCCCATTAAAAGTTATAGAATGATTTTCATTAGGTTTTAAAAAATTTGCTCTTGGCTTATGGGGAAATAAAATAAGTTGAGTTTTGGAAGCGTTAGGAGAAATTTTCCACATTTTCAAGTAATTCAAAAAGGAATTTAAATTTTGTTGCAATCTACTGCGTACCACCCGTAAATTTCGACCTTTGGCTGAAAGCAAAGTGTCATCAGCAAATAATCTTCTACCTTTTCCTTCTGGTACATCAGGAAGATCTGAAGTAAAAATATTGTATAAAATTGGCCCAAGTATACTGCCCTGAGGGACACCAGCTCTAATGGGTGTCCTTTCAGAGCATGAATTTTGATAGCTTACTTGTAAGGTTCGGCTAGTGAAATAATTTTGAATAATTTTGGTGAGATATACAGGAAAATCAAATCGAGCTAATTTAGCTACTAAACCTTTGTGCCAAACACTGTCAAAAGCTTTTTCAATATCAAGAAGAGCAACACCAGTTGAAAAACCTTCAGATTTGCTAGCGTTAATCATATTAGTTACACTCAAAAGTTGATGTGTAGTAGAATGTCCATGACGAAAACCAAATTGTTCATCAGGGAAAATAGAATTCTGATTAATGTGAATCATCATTCTATTCAAAATAACTCTCTCAAATAGTTTACTTAAAGAAGGAAGCAAACTAATTGGCCGATAACTTGAAGGCTCTGAAGCACTTTTTCCAGGTTTCAAAATTGGAGTTACTTTGGCATTTTTCCATTTATTGGGAAAATAAGCCAAATGAAAACATTTGTTGAAGATTTTAACTAAAAAATTTAAAGTGCTTTCAGGCAACTTTTTAATAAGAATATAGAAAATCCCATCTTCCCCTGGAGCTTTCATATTTTTAAATTTTTTGAAAATCAATTTAAATTCATCAATATTTGTCTCACAAGAACTTTCAAACACATTTTGCTTAGAAAGAATATCATCAAATTCAAGGGAAATTTGAGCATCAATTGGACTTACAACGTTTAAATTAAAATCATGAGCAGACTCAAATTGTTGGGCTAATTTTTGAGCTTTTTCTGCATTAGTTAAAAGAAGTTTATCCCCATCTTTCAAAGTAGGAATTGGCTTCTGGGGCTTTTTCAGAATTTTAGTTAATTTCCAAAATGGCTTTGAGTAGGGTTTTATATCCTCTACTGCTTTAGCAAAATTTTCATTACGAATGAAATTTAAACGACGTTTGATCTCTTTTTGAAGGTCGCAATAAATTAATTTCAAATAAGGATCCCTAGTACGTTGATATTGGCGTCGACGAATGTTTTTCAGTCGTATCAAAAACTGAAGATCATCATCAATTAAAGGTTGATTAAATTTATGTTTAACTTTAGGTATTGAAGCGGCTTTAGCATTGACTATTGAAGTTGTCAAATTTTCTACAGCCAAATCAATATCTTCTACTGAATTCAGTGGAACGTTTACATCTAAATTACGTTCAATAAAATTCATGTATCGCTCCCAGTTAGCCTTTTGAAAGTTAAAAGTTGATTTTAAAGAGTTTTCAATGGGACTTTGGGATAAAGAAAATGTTACTGGAAGGTGGTCTGAATCGAGGTCCGCATGAGTAACTAATTGACTACAATGCTCGCCTAAATCCGTTAGAACCAAATCAATTGTGGAGGGATTTCTAATTGAAGAAAAACAAGTATGCCCATTAGGATATTCAACAGTATAATAACCTGCAGAGCAGTCGTTAAATAAAATATTCCCATTTGAATTTGATGAAATATTATTCCAAGATCGGTGTTTTGCATTAAAGTCACCAATAATAAAAAATTTAGATTTATTTCTGGTGAGTTTTTGTAAATCTCCCTTCAAAAAATTTTTCTGTTCACCGCTGCATTGGAAAGGCAAATATGCGGCAACAATTATAATTTTCCCCATAGAAGTTTCTAATTCAATTCCAATTGTTTCTAAGACTTTTGTATTGAAAGAAGGAAGAAGTCTAAATTTGAGACGACTATTGATGACAATAGCTACACCCCCACCTTGTCGATCAAGTCGATCATTTCGTAAAATTTTAAAGAAAGCATTGCTTTTCAAGCTATTGTCTGGCTTTAAAAAAGTTTCAGTGATGGCAGCAATATGTATGTTTTGAGTTTTCAAAAATAAAAAGAATTCATCTTGGTTAGCCAACAAAGATCTAGCGTTCCAATTCATAATATTTAAACATCTATTTGGATCCATGAGGGAATCGTAAAGTCATAATAATTTTGTTAGCATAATTAAAAGAAGTTTGGAAAGCTTCAAACATTGAATTTGCTTTCAACATAAGTTGCATCATTTCCATTAAATTTTGATGCAAAAATTTTAATTTTTCCTCAGTAATCTCACCCAAATCAACAAAATTGTTAGGATCAGAAATTGAAGGAGAAGAACAAGTATTTGAATTTCGGGGATTTTCCCAAGCCTTCGCATGAACGTTGAGACTTGGTTTTTTCCCATTTTTATTAGTTATGCCTGGAGAGGGCAACCCATTTTCAACCACCTCTGAGAACGATAAACAACGAGTCTGTGGCGCAGAATCAGCCCAGGTAACATTAAAATCACTTCGGGTATTACCCAGCCGTGATTCCAATGTAGGCCGAGGCTGACTGCGAACAGGCAGGTTGTTTGCCGGTCTGACGTGTGAAGACGAAAAAGAGGAAGGAGGAGAAGAAACTTTTCTGGAAACTTTGGGATTTTTCCTAGAAGCAACTATTTTTGCCCTAACGGGACAGTCTAGAGAATTCGAGGAATGATTACCTGCGCAATTCGCACACTTAAAAAATTCTGTTTTTGGCTTATCACCACCAAAAAGGCATTTAGATTTTTCATGATCGAATGAGCCGCAAAACATGCATCTGGCATTCATTCTACAATTTTTAGTGCCATGACAAAAAGCTTGACAACGACGACATTGCGTAATATTTTGTAAAAAATTGGTAGTAGATTTACGAAAAGGTTCAAATTTTACTCGACAATGAAACATAAGACGAGCCTTTTCCAAAATTTTCAAATTATTAACCTGATCCTTTTTAAAATGGATCAAATAAAGTTCAGGAGCAAAACCAACACTACTGGTATTATTCGTGTTGGTTCTTTTCCTCATTTGAATTACTTGAATTGGAGAAAAACCTAACAAAGAATTTAATTCAGCTGTGATCTCATCCGGTGTCTGATCACCAGTGAGACCACGAAGTACAACTTTAAATGGACGATCACTTCTAGTGTCGTACGTAAAAAATTGGTGTTTTTTATTATTCAAATAATTTAAAACCTTTTGAAAATCATTAAAAGATTCCGCTGATCTGAAAAGAAATCTTCACATCCTTGACGGAAGTGACGATTTCTTTTCGAAAGGCATTGAAGTCAGGAATCGTGACCGTTATTGGTGGAATCTTTTCGTTTTTAAGAGTATAAGAAGAGGAAGAAGGTTTCTTAGTACTCTTATCAGAATTAAATATGAATATTTCCTCATCACCGATGTTATGAAGGACATCGAATGAATTGGAAATTTCAACTTTTTTGGCAGATGGCCCTGGATTAGGTTCAGCAATCCGTTTTCTTCCGGCCCTTGAGCCGGCCGAAGACTTCCCCATGCTGGAAAGAAAAGAGAAAATATGAATAAAAGAAAATGAAAATAATTTTAGCACTGAAAAGTGCTGATTGAAATACAGGTAAGGAAAAAATAAATAATGTAAAATGTTCCTGCAGGTACACAGCAACGATACGATGCTCCGACGTACGTGTTGACGGCTCAACGGTACAGATGGAAGTGAAATTCTTTTGCTCATTGTGGCGCTCCTAGTGGACGGATTTGGAAACTTTTTTCACCCACGTGTCGGAAAATTTATTACCTTTCACCATGTATTTATGTCATAAGACCAAAAGATAGCATTTTGTAAACAACCGCCATGGAAGCCGAACGGAGAGATCAAATTGTGCACAGTTTTCTTACGAGTACGAGTACGAGAATTTCTTCGAAACAGCAATGAATAATTTTTTTTAATTTTTTTTTATGAAAGTGTAAAGAAAATGCTACATTTGTATGAAAAACAAATTATGAATTCGTTAATAAATGACTGAACTACACGCAATTGTTTGTGTTCCAATATTAAATGAAGCAGACTTTACATCCGTCGAACTTGGTCAGCACTTGGTCGTACAGCTTTCGAGCACGGATTCTGGCCACATTGTTCTGCTTCAGCGTCCGATTTGGCTATTTGCTGGCTCGGAATGACCTTATTCCTTCCCGGAGACGAATTCGTCGCACCGTACTGTGAGCGGCCTGGAACTTATTGGCCAAATCGCGGTCTGAAAGATTGGGATTCCTCTTGACGGCCTTAATGACTTTCCCACGCAGTTTCCGGTCGACAGTTCCACTCCGACGCTTCGAATGCGGCTTCCGAGCCGTCGTCAATGTTTCCTTGTACTGCTTGATAACACGCCATACGGTATTTCTGGGCATTTTAAGCTGTTTAGCTAGCTTCGATGCCGACAACAATGGATTTTCAAGAAAACTGTGCACAATTTGATCTCTCCGTTCGGCTTCCATGGCGGTTGTTTACAAAATGCTATCGTTTGGTATTATGACATAAATACATGGTGAAAGGTAATGAATTTCCCGACACGTGGGTGAAAAAAGTTTCCAAATCCGTCCACTAGGAGCGCCACAATGAGCAAAAGAATTTGTTCCAATATTAAATGAAGCAGACTTTATTTGTCGTTTTTTTTATTTTTTTCATTCGTTACTTTTTCTGGAACTTATGTATGTCGTATTTTTTTAAATTCATATTATTTTTGTCGTTTTTGTCTTTTAAAACTCTTATTTTTGACTGATCGTTTTCTGGCTGGCTTACTTTTATTTCTCTTTTGTATTATGATGGGTGTTTTGTATTGCAAATTTTTTGTCTTCATTTTTCTAGTTTAATTCCAATTTCACTCATTTTAGTAGGGGAGAGTGGGGTATCGTGGGCCATGGGGAAACGTGGGCCACTTTTAATATCTCAGATGTGTGTTGAGATAAAAATCTCAAACCAACTGTCATCGTCGTCGCTTTGCGTGAGCATGTATTCCTATATGTTGTTGAAATACGCATAATATGCTTGTTTTTTTTTATCAAGGTAAAAGAAGTTAGAAAAATTTACTAACATAATTAAAAAAACACCCGCTAATTTCATCGATGGAGAACCTAAAGTACATAACAAAAATATGCACATACGCTTATGATCTTAGTTTTGTCATGATCTTTCACGTGAAAAAGGAATTTTTGATGAAACATCAATAAGTCGCACAAACGCAACCAATTTGCAAATCATAGCTTGTGGGGAATCGTGGGCCACACATCTTGAATCACCTATATTTTCATGTTTTCATACACATTCAGAACTTAAAATACGTTTTACCTATCTGCAAACTTTTTTTTATGCCAAATGATGAGTTATGAAAAATATTTTGTCCATCCCTTATAAAGATTTTTGAAAAACGTTCGCGAGCCAGGTTTTTGAATCTATTCGATCATACACATGTCGTTTTTTTTATTTCATCATCTAAAATTACTTTAAAATAGCGAAATGAATTATGAATTAACATTTTTGGGTCAACTCATAAACTTTGCATGTTATTTGGTCAATTTGGATTTGGATTCCCCACCATTTTTCAAAATCCAAAAAAATTTGCTTTTTTTCAAACAGTCAGAATTTGGGGAAAATAACTTATTAAAAAATCTAAAAAAAATACCTTATGATACCTTGAAAATGTAAAAAATCATATCATTTTTTATTTTCATTTTATCTTTTATAATAAAGAAGTTATGGAAGAACGAAAAAAGTGGCCGATGATTCCCCACTCTCCCATATTATTTTTTTCTCATTTACAATTTCCTTAACAGACCCTGTTCGTTTTTGGCAACACGCTCGTAAGTTTTGTGTTGCCAAAATCGAACGGCTTTCGACACTTTCATATTTTTTATTTTTATATTAAACTACTTAAAATTGTATAAAAACAAGCCTATTATTAGCCTTTAATTTATTAAATTTGCTCAACTATATTAGTTTTAAGCCGCAAAAAAGAGAACTCTTCCCTCCATACTGCTTAAAACTAATATAATTGAGTCAATCTAATAGATTTATTGCTAATATAATGTTTTTCATAAATTTAAATTATTTTAAAATAAAAATAAAAAAAGTGACGAAAAACGATTTTTTGGAATGTTGCCACAAGTTGAACGGTGTTTTATACGATACCTACTTTTTTTTTACAAATGAAAAAAAAATGTTTTGGCGAATGTAGGTGAGAAGCTGACGAAGGCACATTAGGCGTCACAGTTTATGTGTTGCGAGATATGTGACGTTCTTTCAATGTCGATGTTTGATAATACCTGAATGCGATCATTGACATCGATTCGATCGGGGTGTTGAATTATAGATTACAACGTGGAGTGAAATTCTCTGGAGCCACTATTAAGCCTAAAGTTTCCAAAATCGAGGTTTTCTCAAAGCAATTATGCTTTTTGTCTATATGACTATTTTGACAATTTATTAATTTTTTGATAATTCTGCCAATTTTATCAATTTTACAAACTCTGTCGATTTTCTAAGCTTTGTCAATTTTGTCCATTTTAACAATTTTGACAATTTGACAAAGTTGTCAATATTACATAACACAACAAAATTCACATTTTTCGGAAGTGCAAAAAATTTAAGAGCTTATTTAGAGTAAATTGGCAGCGCTGATTCTAAATATGCAATGGTTTTTTTATCAGCTAGGGTTTTCGAGATAACTTACGAAAATTGGTAAAAAATTCATTAAGTAAATTTGTGCCCTTTTTAGGCAAAACTATAGATTCTATGATATATTCTATAGTATAGAACATTACAAAATTTTTGAAAATAAAGATTTCATTTTTTTTGTAGAGAAATTTCATCTAAGTTGGATTCATTTCTCTACAAAAAAAGTTTCGCTGACTGAATGTTTGAGTCAAGACCCATCTCTGGGTCGCAATTTCAAAATAGAAATAAGGCGGTGCCAAACACCGAAATTGGCTGGATATCCAAATACGGCAAAACGCATCATTTCTCATCATAACTGACAACCCGTGCAGGATATGAGAAGGCAATGCAAATCTTGCCGTGCTTAAAAATGTCCAAACTTGATTCCAACTACCGTAAGACGAAATGATGGGAATAGAAATAGACCAAGAAAATGATTATGATCACATGGGAGAACTATTCCCTTTATTCCGATAGACATCGACACTCAACCAGTATAATATTCATACGCCAGGTTGGTCTCCTGTAGTAGAATGTTAATACATGGGCCCCGGAGAGGCGCAAGATGTGGGTTCAAGTCCTACCGGGAGACAAGGCGAATTTTTTTCGCATGTTTTTCAACATCGATTTTCTCTTATCTAGTTCCTGAAATTTCATCTAAGTTGGATTCATTTCTCTACAAAAAAAGTTTCGCTGACTGAATGTTTGAGTCAAGACCCATCTCTGGGTCGCAATTTAAAAATAAAGATTTCAACTCATCAATCAATTTGCCGGAGACCGCGAGAAATTTTGAATTCTGGAGAAATAATGTTACAGAAGCTTTCTTTTTGTCAGTAATTCGGCAAAATACGAGAATTAAGATGTATTTTTGAATAAAATTTTTAATAAATTGATATCTTTGATATTACTCAAAACATAAGTCCAGTCGCTTTGCAGATTACAAAGATGTAAAATGATTAAAAATCTCCAATATCAAATAACCGGAGTTTATTTTTAAAAAACGTTGAATTTCTTAAACTAATATATTTAGGCAAGATCTGAATCCTTGAATGAAAGAAAGCTTTATTAGTTTATCAGTTATCAAAGATCGATTTAACTATAAACTTTTTAAAATTTCCACAGGCCACATCAGGTGACCGGACAAATCGACAAATAATTTGAATTCAGGACGCGAAAATCTTTCAAAATGAGTTATCAAAACATAGGTACCAAAAATGCTGTTTCTCTGTGTTATCAACTTTGTCAAATATAAAATTCTTTTTTTTCTTTTTTTGTTATTCTCTTCTCCTTTCCCCCTTCAATTTTCCAAAAAAAAATCCTTAAAAAGGAAATCAATAAAGTTTGAGAAATTTTATTGAAAATAAGATACAATCTTCGAAAATTCATGCAGTTGCAAGAGAGAAAGTCAACCAGAAAAAGATGGCAATTGTATCACCCTCTGTATTCGAGATTTTTTACATTTTCAATCTAAAATAACTTTATTGTTTCAGTTTTGTGCTATGTAGATTTTATAAAAAAGCTTTTGTCTAATTGGTTCCGATTTATTGAAAATATGGGTTATTTTTTATTATCCCTCTTCCTGATGTTTCAACTCCAAGTGACAAAAGAAGGATTTCAGATTTGATCCGGCCTTGTTGACATTTTTGCAAATTCTGTAAATTTTTAACGATTTTGACAATCAAACTCTTTGAAATTCTCTGGAGCCACTATTAGGCTTTAAACCGTTGTCTTCATAAAAAATTGCAATATTTTAAATACTAAAAAACTAAAAAAATATTTCTTCCCCTCCAGGAAAAAAAACTTGGTGTCAGATAAAAACAAAACCAAAAAGTACTTCCACATACGGAAAAGAAAACTTCTGCTTTACAATTCCATCATCAACCTTCTCTGTACCGTATCTAAAGCAAAAAAGGCATCTACGAGTACAGCGCACGTGTCCGATAGAAAGATAGGCAAAAAAATATATATTTGAAGAAAAAAAAAAGGAACTATAAACGGGAGCAGATTTTCATCTCCCCAGTAAATGTCGAGACGAGACGATACTTTGGGAGGAGAGTAGCAGCAACAGCTGAATGACATCTACTACGGCTTCTCGGTCCGTCGTGACAATCAATCCCCCAGAGAATTCCACAGAAAGATTGGGGAGAAACATGTGAAGGTGGGGGTATGGTTGAGTTTAAAAGGTAAAAGTATCATTTTTAGGAATTTTATTTTACCTGAAAATTAATTTTCAAGCAATTTCCAGAGATAATTTTGCCTCCTAAGCTGATCAACCTTGAAATTTGAAAATGAATGCAAATTTTTGCAACGATGTTTGACACAATCTTTCACAGATTATCTTGTCCAATCGAATTGCTGGTGGTCACACTTATTTGGGCTTCGATGGATGCAAATTTTTGATACGCTCGAGTTGATAAATCAAGAGGCGAATTAACACGATCATCCGGTTCATTTCCGGATAAATCGTAGGTTGTTAGAGAATTTTTTGAGGTTTGTTACCTTAAACTCGTGTGTAGGTAGGTATTAGAGATATGAGCGACTAGATGACGACAGGAGGACGCCTTTCTGGATGGTGCATTTTTGCAGTTGAAATTTATACAGTTTTTTTTGCAAAAAAAAAACTCTGTCTTGCTTCGCGTGCACCGGAAGCTTCTACTATTTACCAGTTTATTGCAGTTCTGTAGCGCAGCCAGACGCGGTCTCCTGTTGTGCTAGGAAGCAGTTTTGGACGTTAATCTTTCAACGAAAGCTTCTTTTAACGGAAAATTTTTACAAAATCCTTCATGAATAGGAAAATATAAATAAAAAAACAGTAGCATTTATCAATATTTACCTTTCCATCGTGGGCACTTCAGATAAACAGATAACAGAAAACAACAATTCCCCTCTCTTGGGTTCTTCTTCAGGTTGCACTTGAAGGATTGATTCGATTCGTTTCGAAACTAATCTCCCGATATTCTCTCGTTTCGTTTCAATTCAATTGATTGTGTCACAATATTCGATCCACAATGATCACGTGTGAGTTCTCCAGGAGAAAAAAAAACACAAATGTCTTCACAACTTTTTTCCGCCAATTTATTCGTGCAGCCTCAAACAAACTTCGTATCACTATTCCATCATATCGTTGTATCTATGTACACATAGAGGTCTTGCTCACTTGTTCAGTTCAGCTTGGCTTGTTATCGTACTTCGTTATCTACAGTGCAGTGCACCAACTTTTTTTTTTATTTCGGACGCCGATGTTCTCTAAAGGAGAGGGCTAAGGAAAAAGTGAACGAAAAATTCATTCCTTTCCATTTCATTGCCGTTGTCACCGTTAAAGGCAGAACTTGGTGATCAATTTCTCGGTCAGCTACAAAAAGATTCGGAAAAAGTTTCTTCCCTCCATCTGGTCCGCCTAAACTTGAACTAATTGGTTGTCAAAGCTTAGTTATCGGGCTTCGACTTGTTTAGGGAGTTTGGTGCGACAAACGGCTTATTGTGCAGTGAAAAATTAACGTGAAATTCGGATCCAGATTGAAAATTTACAATCAAAATATTGAATCTAAATTCAAAGCTTTCAATTCAAAAAACTGTAATCACGAGACGCTCGCTGGCTCAAGAAAGTCATTTTGGTCATTTTTGTAATTTTTGTCATTTTGGTCATTTTTATGATTTTTGTCATATTTTTCATTTTTGTCATTTTTGCCTTTTTTTCATTTTTGTCACCTATGTAATTTTTGTTAATGTTTGTCATTTTTGCCGTTATGTTATTTTTGTCATTTTTGTGATATTTGTCATTTAAGTTATTTTCACCATTTTTTGTGAATTTTGTCATTTTTGTCGTTTTTGTCATTTTTGTCATTTTTGTCATTTTTGTCATTTTTGTTATTTTTGTTATTTTTGCAATTTTTGCTTTTTTTTTGTCATTTTGTCATTTCTGTCGTTTTTTGTCATTTTTTGTCATTTTTGTCATTTTTTGTCATTTTTGTCATTTTTGTCAATTTTGTCATTTTTGTAATTTTTGTAATTTTTGTAATTTTTGTAATTTTTGTAATTTTTGTAATTTTTGTAATTTTTGTCATTTTTGTCATTTTTGTCATTTTTGTCATTTTTGTCATTTTTGTCATTTTTGTCATTTTTGTCATTTTTGTCATTTTTGTCATTTTTGTCATTTTTGTCATTTTTGTCATTTTTGTCATTTTTGTCATTTTTGTCATTTTTGTCATTTTTGTCATTTTTGTCATTTTTGTCATTTTTGTCATTTTTGTCATTTTTGTCATTTTTTGTCATTTTTTGTCATTTTTGTCATTTTTGTCATTTTTGTCGTTTTTGTCATTTTTGTCATTTTTGTCATTTTTGTCATTTTTGTCATTTTTGTCATTTTTGTCATTTTTGTCATTTTTGTCATTTTTGTCATTTTTGTCATTTTTGTCATTTTTGTCATTTTTGTCATTTTTGTCATTTTTGTCATTTTTGTCATTTTTGTCATTTTTGTCATTTTTGTCATTTTTGTCATTTTTGTCATTTTTGTCATTTTTGTCATTTTTGTCATTTTTGTCATTTTTGTCATTTTTGTCATTTTTGTCATTTTTGTCATTTTTGTCATTTTTGTCATTTTTGTCATTTTTGTCATTTTTGTCATTTTTGTCATTTTTGTCATTTTTGTCATTTTTGTCATTTTTGTCATTTTTGTCATATTTGTCATTCTTATCATTTTAGTCATTTTTGTTATTTTTGTCATTTTTGTCATTTTTGTTATTTTTGTCATTTTTGTCATTTTTGTCATTTTTGTCATTTTTGTCATTTTTGTCATTTTTGTCATTTTTGTCATTTTTGTCACTTTTGTCATTTTTGTCATTTTTGTCATTTTTGTCATTTTTGTCATTTTTGTCATTTTTGTCATTTTTGTCATTTTTGTCATTTTTGTCATTTTTGTCATTTTTGTCATTTTTGTCATTTTTGTCATTTTTGTCATTTTTGTCATTTTTGTCATTTTTGTCATTTTTGTCATTTTTGTCATTTTTGTCATTTTTGTCATTTTTGTCATTTTTGTCATTTTTGTCATTTTTGTCATTTTTGTCATTTTTGTCATTTTTGTCATTTTTGTCATTTTTGTCATTTTTGTCATTTTTGTCATTTTTGTCATTTTTGTCATTTTTGTCATTTTTGTCATTTTTGTCATTTTTGTCATTTTTGTCATTTTTGTCATTTTTGTCATTTTTGTCATTTTTGTCATTTTTGTCATTTTTGTCATTTTTGTCATTTTTGTCATTTTTGTCATTTTTGTCATTTTTGTCATTTTTGTCATTTTTGTCATTTTTGTCATTTTTGTCATTTTTGTCATTTTTGTCATTTTTGTCATTTTTGTCATTTTTGTCATTTTTGCCATTTTTGCCATTTTTGTCATTTTTGTCATTTTTGTCATTTTTGTCATTTTTGTCATTTTTGTCATTTTTGTCATTTTTTGTCATTTTTGTCATTTTTCGTAATTTTTGTCATTTTTGTCATTTTTGTCATTTTCGTCATTTTTGTCATTTTTGTCATTTTTGTCATTTTTGTCATTTTTGTCATTTTTGTCATTTTTGTCATTTTTGTCATTTTTGTCATTTTTGTCATTTTTGTCATTTTTGTCATTTTTGTCATTTTTGTCATTTTTGTCATTTTTGTCATTTTTGTCATTTTTGTCATTTTTGTCATTTTTGTCATTTTTGTCATTTTTGTCATTTTTGTCATTTTTGTCATTTTTGTCATTTTTGTCATTTTTGTCATTTTTGTCATTTTTGTCATTTTTGTCATTTTTGTCATTTTTGTCATTTTTGTCATTTTTGTCATTTTTGTCATTTTTGTCATTTTTGTCATTTTTGTCATTTTTGTCATTTTTGTCATTTTTGTCATTTTTGTCATTTTTGTCATTTTTGTCATTTTTGTCATTTTTGTCATTTTTGTCATTTTTGTCATTTTTGTCATTTTTGTCATTTTTGTCATTTTTGTCATTTTTGTCATTTTTGTCATTTTTGTCATTTTTGTCATTTTTGTCATTTTTGTCATTTTTGTCATTTTTGTCATTTTTGTCATTTTTGTCACTTTTGTCATTTTTGTCATTTTTGTCACTTTTGTCATTTTTGTCAATTTTGTCAATTTTGTCATTTTTGTCATTTTAGCCATTTTCGTCATTTTTGTCATTTTTAACATTTTTGTCATTTTTGTCATTTTTGTCATTTTGGTCATTTTTGTCATTTTGGTTATTTTGTTCATTTTTTGTCATTTTGGTTATTTGGGTCATTTTTTTAAATTTTTTTAAATATTGTTTATTTTTGTCATTTTTCATTTCTGTGATTTCTGTCATTTTTATTATTTTTGTCATTTTTGTCCTTTCTGTCATTTTTATCATTTTTGTCTTTTTTGTCATTTTTGTCATTTCTGTGATTTCTGTGATTTCTGTGATTTCTGTGATTTTTGTAATTTTTGTCATTTTTGTCATTTATGTCATTTTTAACATTTTTGTCATTTTTGTGATTTCTGTGATTTTTGTAATTTTTGTAATTTTTGTCATTTTTGTCATTTATGTCATTTTTGTCATTTTTAACATTTTTGTCATTTTTGTCATTTTTGTCATTTCTGTGATGTCTGTCATTTTTGTCATTTTTATATTTTTTGTCGTTTTTGTCATTTTTTGTCATTTTTGCCATTTTTGTCATTTTTTGTCATTTTTGCCATTTTTGTCATTTTTGTCATTTTTTTTCATTTTTTGTCATTTTTGTCATTTTTGTCATTTTTGTAACTTTTGTAACTTTTGTATTTTTTTTAATTTTTGTAATTTTTTTAATATTTGTAATTTTTGTCATTTGTGTCATTTGTGTCATTTTTGTCATTTTTGTCATTTTTGTCATTTTTGTCATTTTTGTCATTTTTTTCCCTTTTGTCATTTTTGTGCATTTGCATTTGCATTTTTTAATGTCTTGTCGCACGTAAATTTTCCTTTATACAGTTTAACCTAGTTCGATTTTGCCTTATTCTAAGTTTTATATTTATGTTTTTTCGTTTTGTATAATTTATCTTGTTTTCTATTTTTTTTTAAATTTCACTTTCTGTTCTACTCTTTCATATTTTCATTCGTTTTGGTGGCATTTTTGATGATTTAAGTTTCATGTCAATATTTTCAAACCCTGTACAAACCGGAAGAAGGTTTTCTTCAATTTTACCCTCTAAACAATCGAAAATCTTTCAGAAGTTCGGATACATTCTTGTTGCAAGATATATTTTCTATTTTTTGTCGTTCTTCATCCAAATTATTCAGAAATCAGATGAAGATAGAAAAAAAAATCAAAATCCAACATCCGGAAAGCGTAAACTAAGATTCGAACATATCAATTGAGAAAGTAACATAAAAAATTGAAATCGATATCACTGTATGAGCGATAAGATCTCGATAACTTTTGAATGCAAATATTTACCAAACAAAGTTAGGTTTCGATCATAATCGCAACTTTCATTGACCAAATGAATAAGTGTTTACATCAAGTAACAGTCACTTTTTGTTGTTCATACCATTTCATTTCTTGGAAAATTCATCACGTTTTTTTTTTCATTTCATCTTATCTTATCGGACGGCAGTTTATCTGCAACAGAGACAACAAACCCAGTCAGTGCTGTTGAAAACGCGAAAAAATGTCATCCGTTCTACTACCTAAATGTAGATACATACATATGGGTACAGTTCAATGGACAAGATCGTTCAAAGAGACACCAATCCCACATGATTGACTTTGTTTTGAACAGTACAAAGTCCACAATGCAATGTTACGTCTATTTAGAAATCAACAAAAAGCATTGGTCAAAAAAATTTTTAAAGTTCTTTGAAAAATTATATTACTGTCTTAATGTCTCGTGTACTGTAGAGTAAAAAATGTGAAGAAAAATTTGGTTTATCGCTAGCGTATTTTGGGCTTGAATATTGCAGCACTTTTTCGATGTTTACACTGCCGATAAGCACCTTTACAGATTGTAAATTTTCGGTATGACGTATGATTTGGATACACAATACCAAATTTTGTATCCGAATTCAGTCCAAAATTGAAATATGACTGAAAATTATGAACTTTTTCTATACCAAATACCTTAAACTCCATTAAAATTTCCTACAAACAGATTAAAAAAAAAAACAGAAACATCTGCGTAGGTGATGGATTTCAAAATTTAACAAAAAAAAAAACAGATCCACCTTTCTGCACTGATTTCACTAAAGTACTAGGCACCCCACATACGAAATCGGTCTGTTTACTGCGGCTTCGTTCACTTAGCAAGATACCGGCTCTGGCAGTTGTTCAGCCACAGCCAAAATTAACAGATATGCTTTATATCCGACATTCACCAAAAAAAACCAACCAATCCAATCCAGCAGAACGAGAGCTAGCAGGCCCGAATCGCGTTTTTGGAGCGTTTTTGAAGCGGGACGACGATTGGCGTTGGTTGGTCAATATTTTGACTGTTTTCCTAATGGTCTGTTCAAATAGTGGACATACGATACAATATGTATGGTCCTCTCGATTGCGGATCAAAACGAACAAAAAAAAACCAAATTTTGCACCATCAATTTTGAACTTTCTGAACCCTCGAGCAAAAAACTTGTACAATCCGATCAAGGTCTGGTTCTTTTCAACTCGAATCCCAAGGGTTCTTCAAATAAACTCCGGTTGTTTGTCTTTGAAAATTGACCGGAGACTTTTAAACAGTCGACGATCCTCGATCCCCATACACAATTAGCCGTTTTTAAACGATCACGAAAAAATAAAATAATTGTTCCGCGCATGATAAAACTCATTCTGTATCCTACATCTTATTCTATCAATGACACTTGAGGAGCCAGAACAATATTGCAAACACACACTTGAAAGAATGAAACCGAATGAGCTTATCAACGACGACGAGATCTATCTCTGGGCACCACAAACCGGGGACAATGAATATCGCGCGCAATCTTCTGCACTTGACCGAGGCAAACAAACGACTAAGGTGGCACCCCGAGCCAGGATTTATCTTTCCGTAGTAGTCTGGCTCAATTCACTTTGCGGATGCTGCGGCAACAACCTGTCAGATACCTACTAGTTAGACTAGAAGAACAACTCTGCTCGGCTCTCTGAGGGGACCGAACGACGAAGACCAGTTAGCTCTGTCTGATAGCAAATTCACGAGATCGTTTGCGTTCGCTCTTTCCTGTTGACTCTTTTGGCTTGTTTTAAATGACAATGTTAGAGTGGTTCAAGATGTTTAACTTGGATGATTTACTCTTTTGGGATTAAGAGTTTCCAACATTAAAGACAAACGAATAACAGATGAATAACGAATGTGATCATAAGATCATGATCTTCAGATCCTCAGAATAAAAAGTACTTTCCATCAAAAAATAAAAACTAAAAAATGAAAAAAAATTGACAGAATATCAAAGTAATATAAAAATATGAATGACAAAAATGTAAAAACTAAAGACAAAATCCAAAACAATAGAAACGACATAAATGACGAAAATGATAAAAACAGGGAAAAAAAGAAAATAGTCAAAATCGACAGTAAGTACTAAATTTCAAAACTGACAAAAAACGTTGACGAAATTGTGTGACAAAAATCACGTATATAGTCAAACTAAAAGGGTAAATATGAAAAAAAAAAAACAAAAAAAAACGATAGAAACGTTAAAGACAACAAAAAATATTAAACACCAAAATTCAAAAAAGAAAAAGACACAAAAATGTGATAAATTGATGAAAATGACAAGAAATAAAATACAACACAGGAAAAAAACGTTCAAAATAAGAATAATGACTTAAATAAAAACTAAAAAAACATTACCAAAGTAGTATTCTAAAATGGACAAAGACTATAAAAATAACCAAAATGACAAAAATGATAAGCGAAAGAAATAACAAAAATTAATAATATGACAAAAAAAAACAGAAATTTAAAAAAAAAATAAAAAAGGAAAAAAAGGCAAAAATGAAAAAAATTACAAATTTGACAGCATAGATAATAATTACAGAAATAACTAGAAAAAAACAACAACATTTTACAAAAATTTAAAGAATGACAAAAAGACAAAAATGATAAAAGATTTAAAAAAATAAAAATGGCAAACAGGACTAAAATAACAAAATTGACAACAATGATAAAAAAAACGACAAAAATTAGAGTTGTTAGAGATATTTCGTTTTGAAATTCCAAAATCTTTCTTGGTTGAAAAACTTTTATTATACAAACCCCGTTCGATTTTGGCAACATTTTGCAACATTTTAAAAAAGACGATTTATTGGTCACTTTTTTTTTTTTTAATTTCAAAATAATCAAAACTAATGCAAAACATAATATTAGCATACACTTTATTAGATTGCTTCAATTATGTTAGTTTTAGTTAGTTTGAAAACGAATATTGTTTTACTTCCGACGTTTCGGTGATTAATTTCATCTTTATCAAGGATTCTATAAAGGTTTTTAAGTTGTTTAGTGTGTGATACAAAAGATGTGTTATAAAAGTTTCCCCTTTACCAGAGGATCTTTTCTTTATTTTTTGTAGGTTTCAGTTTTTAAAAACTGTTTTCAGCAACGTGCCTTGAAATGTTAGATTGTTTTTAATTTTGGTTTTGCCACATAAGTTTTATTAAAAACTTTCAACCCTTTTTTCACCACAGATATTAAAAAAATGTTTTTTTTTTCGTGTGATAAATGAAATTAGGATATATGATTTTAATTCAAAGTAATATTGAACCGGTCTACTGGGGCACCGGCGCCGAACACCATCATCACCGTCATGATCATCATCAGTCAGCCAGTCAGTAGTTAAGTTATCGTCATCATCGCAATCATCAGTTGCTCAGCCGCACGCCCGGTAGACCGTGAACGCGCTAACTAACTAAGAGAAGGTCTAGGTGGCCGTTTATCATTCTGTAAACTCTCTGTGTGATCTCTGTGATCTGTACAATCCAACACGGACGCCAGCGATCGACGGTAGGCGACAACGGACATGGAGACAAGTAGAGACGCTTAAGCTGAACCGGTAGCGGGATGCAGAGTGTTTATCGATCGTTGTCGATTCGATCCGTCGATGGCGTTCAGGGCAGTGACTCTGGTTTATTGCAAGTGAGTGTACCATATGAAGTGCGGTATAGGGACAAGGGATACAGAATTGCAAGTTTAAGCTGTTTATTTGAAAATATTTTTCGATATTCGATATTTTTTATATCATCATTCATTATACGAGGGATTAAAATCTTTAATTGACCATGAATTTGTTGAATGTGATACTTTTTTTATTAGAGGGAAATATAAGAGAGGGTGAAAATTTATAGCTAAAAGAAAAAAAATCGAAACTTTACTCATCCAGTCAGCTCCGCTTTACTCTTCTTTACTCTACAGTGTCTTCACTCTACTCTACTCAACTCTTATTCACTTTACTGTTCTTTACTCTACTCTACTCTACACTATTCTAACTCTACTGCAACTTCACTATAGTTATAGTATTCTCAAGCTCTACTCTACTCTACTCTTCTCTACTCTGTTCTACTCTACTCTACTCTATTCTAATTTACTCAACTAAATTCTACTATACTCTACTTTACTAAATTCTACTATACTCTACTCTACTCTGTTCTACTCTACTCTACTCTACTCTGCTCTACTCCACTCTACTCTACTCTACTCTACTCTACTCTACTCTACTCTATTCCATTCTATTCTATTCTATTCTACTCTACTCTACTCTTCTCTACACTACTCTACTCTACTCTAATCTACCTTAATCTACTCTACTCTACTCTACTCTACTCTGCTCTACTCTACTCTACTCTGCTCTACTCTACTCTGCTCTACTCTTACTCTACTCTACTCTACTCTACTCTACTCTACTCTACTCTACTCTACTCTACTCTACTCTACTCTACTCTACTCTACTCTACTCTACTCTACTCTACTCTACTCTACTCTACTCTACTCTACTCTACTTTACTCTACTCTACTCTACTCTACTCTACTCTACTCTACTCTACTCTACTCTACTCTACTCTACGCTACTTTACTCTACTCTACTCTTCTCTACTCTTCTCTACTCTTCTCTACTCTACTCTACTCTACTCTACTCTACTCTACTCTACTCTACTCTACTCTACTCTACTCTACTCTACTCTACTCTACTCTACTCTACTCTACTCTACTCTACTCTACTCTACTCTACTCTACTCTACTCTACTCTACTCTACTCTACTCTACTCTACTCTACTCTACTCTACTCTACTCTACTCTACTCTACTCTACTCTACTCTACTCTACTCTACTCTACTCTACTCTACTCTACTCTACTCTACTCTACTCTACTCTACTCTACTCTACTCTACTCTACTCTACTCTACTCTACTCTACTCTACTCTATTCTACTATACTTCATTGAAAACTGTCCGGACTGCTATTCGGGCCGAAAGGTTTTCTTGTAAATTGAAAATGTCCTTCTAAGCAAAGGCTGCGTAGTTTGCTCGATTTTTTTTGTCAGATATCATTGTTGAGTCGCAGCCATAACGTCAAAACGTCATTTGTTTAAGTCTTATTCGTAGCCCATCTGCGATGTCCAAGGTTCAAGAGGTGGAAAACTATAACAAGGAAGAATCTATATTGGGCGAACCAGAGCCACTGAGAGGTCGACGGATCTAGAATCATGGGAGACTGCCGTGTCGAACCACTGACATTCTGCCAGTCAAAATAAGGGAAGAAGATCTGTTGATACTTACGGTTTCGGCAGAGGAAATCTGCCGCTCCGTCGGCGAAACCAAAACAGTTTGTTTTGGTTCCGCATGCTTTGAGTCAATTCGCAATTGAAACAATAGCGGTGATGATTGATGATGACAGCTGATGATGGTAAACACGGTACAAATGTTTACATCATCACACTGTGAAGCCAAACAACTCAAATTGGGTTTGTGGTAACACAACAGTGTTACCAGATATTCTGGGTAAGAATATCAAAGTACTCATTGAGAAATGAGTACTTTCCCGGTTAGGGAATATAAGATGTGGAAGTGACAATTAGCTATCGCTAATTAATATAGTTGTAATCTAATGACCTCATAGACGAAACATGAATAAAGATAACTCTATTCCACCACTGAAACCTGCGTTTTCTACAGGTTATGGGCCCAGATACATCTGGATACGGAAATTACGAGTTAGTTCGTGAGGGGTACTCTCAAGTATTAAACTTGCGGTTAGCAAGTGGAGCAGCCAGCAGCCAGAGGACCACCAAGAAGAGGGCCACCAGCCAGAAGGACCAGCCTGCGCCGAGACGACCCAGCCCAGAGGGATAAGCCGGAGAACTACCAGGCAGCGAGATGTCCCAGGCCAGCCAGGAGGTGCCGCCAACGGTCGAGCCCGGGATGGTTCGCGGATCGAGAGGGTTACTCTCGATGCCGTCACGAGCCACGCTGCGGTTAGCATGCGTGAGCTCACGTCCGACGGCCGGGAGGAGTCTCTGGATCCGCAACCGGGCAGCGCGAAAGTTCGAAGGTCAACCTTGTTACCAACTCGGTAACATTGTTTTTGTTGTTTTTTTTAAAGTAACTGATGGGTTGGAGTTAGGATACAACATTGTAATAAGCTAGCTTAAGAAAACGGTGAAATTGAATTCAAACACGTGATGGACTGCAAAGTAGGCGCAACCGAAAAAGCACATGCGTTGAACTGAGGCGTTGCTTGCGCTTGAACGCAACGACAACAACCACGCGTTCTGGAAGAACGCAGATAAGCAGCGAAGATCGAGATGGGAGGTTTCTTGGTGAGTCAAGGCGAGTCACCAAGCCTCTTGGTTTCCGGCAGCGGTCAAAGGCAGACGTGATTAGTGAGTGCTCCTGAAGAAAGTACGACTACCCAAAGCGAACCCCTTACAAAGTCCGAAGGTTCCTATCGATCGACCGATATCGATAGCCAGTGAATTGCCATCCCAAGCAACAGTGACCGTGTGCGAAAATCCAACCAGCGCGTTTGTTTGTTGGATTTACCCGCTCTTGTGTGCCAGCCGCCAGCGCGTTCGAGTCGCGATCAAGATTGTGTGCGTGACCGCCCTACGCGTGGCTCGAATATTTTTATGAGCAGCATCCCAAAAGCCGAAGTGCGCGCCCAGCAAACGCGCTAAGCCAGCAGCGTAAACGACGACCAGCCTTGTGTGTGTGATCCTACACTACGCGTGGCTTGGTCAGTCTGGTCCCATCCCAGCCGAGAGAGAAACAGCCAGCCGTTAGCGTGGTGCGTGGTATTGCACCTCTTCCATCCCATCCGTTTCCATACGTTGCGTCCGGTGCGACGACGACGTTCCAGCCGAGAGGTACCATAGGCGCGTGTGTGGGTTGCCTATCCAAGCCCGGTAGAGAGACCGGATTGCCCAGCCGTGCCGTGAGTGTGGTGCGTGGGACCGCGCCGCTCCTCCCGTTCCATCCAGGCGTCGCCCGTCCCGTGGCGACTCCGACGTTCAACCGAGTGGGCGATTTCCCCGCTACCAGCCCGACCCCCGTGTGCTTTCCACCCGAGAACCGAATTCGCCGAAATACACCAGCTTTTATAAAGGTAACTTTTGTGTTAGGAATCTACCCATCCGAAAGCTCCCCCAGCCTAACATACGCCCTGAGACCCAGGAACAAAAGAGGCCTTGAGCGCCCAAACCCGTTAGTCCCCGTGGCTTTAGACCAGGGACTGGGTGTTGCTGGGCAGCCCCTTCTGGGCTGAACCCGTTCCTGGGGAAAAAGTAAAGTTTCAACCTGGAGGAACACCCTGGAGGAGTTGGTTGGAGCTGCTAGCCGAGAGGGTTACTCTCGTGCTCTGGCTGTGCGCTGCTGTTAGCATGCTCGAGCACAGCTGGAAGCAATTTCTGGACTCCTGGAGGAGGTGGTTTGGGCTATGGTTAGTTGCCAGCGACTTTAACCACCCCATGCTGCCGAATCTTAAGGTTTCTCGAAATCATCGGGAAACGGCGTTGATGGCCAAGAGAGGTTGTTCTTCTGGGGTTACCAGAAAACAGCCTGCTAGAATGTCCCACCGCTCGCAAGCTGAGGTTATCAGCCACCAGAATCAACGTAAAGTTCGATTTGTCATCGATTCTGGTGCCACTCAACACATGGTGCGAGATCAGAGCCTGTTGGTTGATGTCAAGACTCTGGAAGAGCCATATGTCATCAACACAGCTAAGACTGGCGAGTGTTTGAGAGCCAAGCGAACTGGAACAATGCATCTGAGCAGTGTAATTGGAAAGTCCATTGTTCCAATTATACTGTACAATGTACTCGTGATTCCAGAACTCGACGAAAACCTACTTTCGGTCAGAAAGTGCACCGAGAACGGGAAAAGGGTCACTTTTCTCGGAAAGCAAGTCCAGTTTGAGTATTCAGGGGAGGTTTTCGCCCAAGGAAAACTCCTGAATGATTTATACTGCTTGGATTTGTTTTGGAGCCCTAAAACCAGGCGGAAAGCCTTGCTTGGAAGTCAGCCAGCAGTCAAACAATGGCATATGCGTCTCGGACATCTTGGCGTTGGAGCGTTGCAGCGAATGGTCCGTGACAATATGGTAGAGGGTATCTGTCATATTCCAGCCAAGGTGGAGAAACAAGCTGTCTGCGAAAGCTGTATGGCAGGTAGACAAGCAGCCAACAGTTTCCACAACGTCGAGTTGCCTAGGTCGGGTAGACCATTAGAGCTTGTGCACTCGGACGTGTGTGGGTATATGGAGGTGCCGACGTTTGACGGATTCCGTTACTTCGTCACGTTCATTGACGACTACACCCACTTCATGACCGTCTATCTGCTCAAGCACAAGAGCGATGTGTTCGAGCGCTTCAAGCAGTTCGAGGCTATGGCAACTGCACACTTCGGTCAGAAGCTGTGCAAGCTGCGATGCGACAACGGGCGTGAATACGTTAGTAACGAGTTTCAAAGACATTGTTCTGAGAAAGGAGTTCAGATGATATTCACGGTCCCGTATACTCCGCAGCAGAACGGCGTCAGCGAGCGAGCGAATCGTACACTGATGGAAAAGGCCAGAGCGATGATCCATGGTAGCGGATTGTCGAAGACGATGTGGGGCGAAGCTGTTTTATGCGCTGCGTACCTCACAAACAGATCTCCAACAAGAGGTCTTGTGGTCAACAAGACTCCTTTCGAGATGTGGTACGGTCGGAAGCCAAAGCTGAGCAATCTTCGTATTTTCGGGTGCTCAGCCTATGCGCAGATCCCGAAGGAAAAGCGGCAGAAGCTTGATTCCAAGTCCAAGCGACTCGTTTTCGTGGGCTACGCGAATAACGGATATCGGCTTTGGAATAGTTCGAGCCGATCCATCGAGATTCACCGGAACGTGGTCTTCGACGAAATTAGCCTTTTGGAGCCAGTGCGTGGCGGTGCTGCGCCAGAGAAGGGCATTGAGAAGCCTATCGAAGACCCACCAGAGGCCATCACATTTGAACGGTTAGCCGATGTGTATGAGCCAGAACAACAGCCCACATCCGAGCAGCCAGTCGATGTGCAAGCACCCGAAAACACATTCGAGCGGTCAGCCGATGTGCCAACAACAGAAAACACATCTGAGCGGTTAGCCGATGTGCCTGCTGATCCCGATCACACTATGGTTAACAGTGTGGTTGTTGACGATCACGGCGAGAGCGACTACGAGAGCAGCGCGGAATTCCCGGACGATGACGATGATGACCAAGATTCCGTCACCCGTGAACCGGCCCTGAGACGAAGTCAACGAACAAGAGGGACTACACAACGCTACGTGGCTAACGTAGCCGCTGTTGTTGATGAGGAGCTACCTCAGAACATCACTGAGCTGAAGCGCCGGGACGATTGGGATTCTTGGAAGGTCGCCATCGACGAGGAGATGACAGCCCTGATGGAGAATAAGACTTGGGAAGCGGTTAGCTTGCCCCCGGGTCATAGCAAACCTATCCTGTCCAAGTGGGTGTTCACCGTGAAGGACGATGGTCGCTACAAGGCTCGATTGGTCGCGAAAGGGTGTTCCCAAAGACCAGGATTGGACTACTGGGAAACATACGCTCCGGTCGCCAAGATGGAGAGCGTTCGGACCGTCTTGGCGTTGGCGAACGAATACGACATGGTCGTTCATCAAATGGACGTCAAAACTGCATTCCTGAATGGAAATTTAGAAGAGGTTATCTTCATGCAGTTGCCAAACGATGACGTCGGCAAATCGAAGATCGTTCGATTACAGAAAAGCCTGTACGGCTTGAAGCAAGCGGGTCGTGCTTGGAACCAGCGATTCGACGACGAGATAAGAAAGCTTGGTTTCTATCCGTTGAAGAGTGACTGCTGCGTTTACCGATCCTGCAAGCGAGGACTCACCCTCATCCTGTACGTGGATGACATCCTGATTGCCGGAAAAGACGTTTCAGAGGTTATCTGGATCAAGACCGAGCTTGGAAGGCTATTCCAGATGAAGGATCTCCTGGAAGTCAAGACTTTCTTGGGGATGACCATCAAGCGAGACTTTCCGAATAGCGTCATCGAGATTTCGCAATCAGGATACGTCGAGAAGGTTCTGCAACGATTCGGTATGGCTGATTGTAAACCCGTTAGCACTCCGCTTGACACAAACGTTCGCTGGACGAAGCTGAACGATGGTGAGGTTATCACCGAACAACCATTCAAAGAATTGATCGGTTGCCTACAATATCTGGCGACATCTTCGAGACCAGATATCTGTGCTGCGGTTAGCGCACTGAGCAAGTACCAGGCCAGCCCGGCGGATAGGCACTGGCAAGGCCTGAAGCGTATTCTGCGATACCTTCGAGGTACGACCGATACGGCGTTGGTATTTCGCAGAAACGCGAAATCGGAACCACTCATCGGATATGCTGATGCAGATTTTGCCAACGACTCCGATGATCGAAGATCTGTATCAGGCTACGCTTACATGATCTTCGGAAATCTTATTTCGTGGTCAACGAAACGCCAGCAGACGGTCAGTCTGTCATCGACCGAAGCTGAGATAGGAGCCCTTTGCCATGCGGTCAAGGAAGGTTTGTGGTTAACAAACTTCCTTGGTGAATTGGGTGTGGTTAGCACTCCTTTCACGTTAATGGAGGACAACATCCCTTGCATCCAGTATCTGGAAGAGGCGCGGACTCATCAGCGGATGAAGCATCTGGATGTGAAGTACGCTTTCATCAGAGACATCATAAGAAGCGGTCAGCTATCTTTGCGACACATCTCTACTGATGATCAGCCAGCTGATGCGTTCACGAAGGCGTTACCAAGGGCGAGGCACGCGAAGCTGTTCAGCATTGTCAATCTGCGAATTGAGGGGAGGTGTTGATACTTACGGTTTCGGAAGAGGAAATCTGCCGCTCCGTCGGCGAAACCAAAACAGTTTGTTTTGGTTCCGCATGCTTTGAGTCAATTCGCAATTGAAACAATAGCGGTGATGATTGATGATGACAGCTGATGATGGTAAACACGGTACAAATGTTTACATCATCACACTGTGAAGCCAAACAACTCAAATTGGGTTTGTGGTAACACAACAGTGTTGCCAGATATTCTGGGTAAGAATATCAAAGTACTCATTGAGAAATGAGTACTTTCCCGGTTAGGGAATATAAGATGTGGAAGTGACAATTAGCTATCGCTAATTAATATAGTTGTAATCTAATGACCTCATAGACGAAACATGAATAAAGATAACTCTATTCCACCACTGAAACCTGCGTTTTCAACAAGATCAGACAACGGTCGTAATATACATGATCTAATCCGTGGGGGGCTGTACTACCCGACACGCGTCCGATCCCACGGTTTGAAGCTACAAAGATAAAACTAAGATATTTGTCCAGCGAAGTGGATGCTGTGGGTACGCCAAAATCATGAGAAGTGTTACTCCATCAAAGGGCAAGAAGGGGGCAGAGGGTTGTGGTGTATTCGACTAGTGTGTTACCTAACAATCGAAGCTCTGGACATGAGACATGACCTTCGCAGTGGAGGTTGCTGGGAAAGAGTTAGTCCACTGCACTGGCGGGGAGTATCCACGGAGTAGAACGGCTTTCGACGACGGGCGTGCCATTTGTGGAGGTTGCGTAGGGAGTCGTCTTCATCGGGAATCATCCGAGTCGTTACGTTAAGTCCCGCAAATGTGTTCCTGAGTCGTTAGAGAACATGGGGTCTTTATGAGGAGAGGTCAGTTCTCGCGTCGTGAGAGGAGAGTTCGGGTTCGAGTCGTGTAAAGAAGAGGTTTGAGTGGGAACCTCGAGTCATTATGAGGAACGTCGTTTCTTGAGTTGTGAGAGAACAGTCTGGCTGTGAGCCATTATGAGGTTGCAGGTATTGCTGAAGGTTAAGGTATTGCTGAAAGTGACTTCCCATCGTAATAGGATAGTTCAACGACAGTTCAAGGCGGGAGCCAAGGTCAAGGCCCTATGTGGAGTTTAAGGATTAGGAGGTATACGTGGAGTATATCAAGAGTCGTTCCATTCCATGGATCTAGCAAACAGGGGTGACCGAGAATCTCCTGAGAGTTTGTCAGGTCGAAGCCAATATGAAGTAATCGGCCTAAAGCTATGAAAGGTCATCGAACCGGATCAATTAGGAGGTCGTCAGACAGGAGCCAATGAGAGATCGTCGGACCGGAGTCAAGTGGAGGTCGTTAGACCAGGAATCATTGGTAGGTCATAAGGCCAGACCCACTAAAAGGTCTCGTCGAACCTATTTCTGCTCATCGGGAACTTTTAGTCTTCCGAAAAACTAGATGGCAGGTCCCCAAACTGTCCCCGAGGTGTTCCTTGAGGAAGTCACCTGGGTCCACTTATTTTAATTTTTGAAGAGCGATCCTTTTAACAGAAGATTTTAACCTAACTGGCATACAATACTGGAATTGTTGCTTGACTTGTAAGAGAGGGTAGTCTCGGATTTGAGTTCAATCCAACCTGAAGAAGTGGTCACTCAAACGATCCTGAGGTTTAGAATTTTTTTCTAGATATTCTAGATTTTCTAGATATTCTAGATTTTTTCTAGATTCTATAGCATCTAGATTCTATAGCATCATTGATACATTTTTGATTTGTAATCAAACTCGATCCGTCAGAAAAGCAAATATGTATAACATTTGTCACTGTCAGACGACGACTCATCAGAAGGAGTTATTTGATTATTGATTTCTCGATTAAAAATCGGGAAAGCCGTTCGAAAAGAGTTTTTATTGCTTGGAAAGAAGCGATGATGATTAATTTATGGGCGTTTTTTGTTTTGTTTCGAAAATGTTAAGACAACAGCCTCGGTCATCGTAGAGAAAGTAGGAGGGTTTTGGGTTTAAATAAATTCAACCCGGTCATAAATCTCATCCCCGGACAAGGATGTGAAACTTTGTCATGTTTTCGGGCGACGTCGAAAATTGACTTGCCGCTAGCAGCTAGACCATCATAATATATTCATAGCAACCCCGGACTTCGATCAATCACGCATCGAAAGATAACAACGGCTAGGCAGAAGCGTGACGACTTAAGCTAACAGTGAATTATTGATTGCCGAGAATAAAATTTTTGACACGTAGAAAGTATGAAACCTTTCAAAATGTGAATTTTTAAGTTTGAAATTAACGTAGATTTTGTTTTTTTTTTAAATTTGATGGATTTGCCTCCTCGTTTTAGAACAACACATACGTGCAGGAATTTCGAAATTCTAAAATAGAAGATTAAATCCAATTTGCGACGACGCACTTCGTTACTGACCTAAGTGGTTTCGCCAATCCAAGAAATTGAAGGTTGAAAGTTGTTTTCAGTAAACGATTGATGTTGATGCGTCGAAAATCGAAAAACTTGAGACCGTCCAATCATTTCTAATCATTTATGGACTGAAGAAAAAAAATGAAGAAAGAAACGATGAAAAACATCCTCGCATTTCTTTGACTGAACTGGCATCGTCATCGCTATCAATCAGAATTTGTGATGTTATGTATACGCTAGCATGGAGAAAACATAAATAACAAAATCCCCTTTCTCCGGAATACCTGTTACTTTTCACCCGGAAAGAATAAACGAAAGGTGAAAACCCTCTATCTTCATGATTAGCCCCATCATTAGGATTCCTAATTTAGGCGAAAGAGACAGTGAGTTAGGCCAGAGCCTAATGACAAATAATGTCGTCAACGTGAGTTTTGTCCTTGCTCATTCAAATTTTTTTTTTGGGTTTAACTTTGATGTATAGAATCACGTAACAGTCAAGTTCGGTTAGTAAAATTTCTTAGAAATAAATTTCGATTGATCACAATCTTTTCTTAAACTGAATTTTTTTCATTTTTTTTCCGTTTGAAATTTTGTCTTCTCGTTTCTGTCACAGTCTGAGCTCATGCCAAGCTGAAGAATCGCGCTCGTGTTTCCATGCCCTTTGGAATGTAGTTAGATGTACCGAATAACGAGCTAGAACAAGGTAGCTGTTAGCTCCCTGGAAGGTTGATTGATTGACGGATGTTATTGAGAAGGAAGGATGTCAATGAATGCTCGAGACACACATACACACTGGTGACAGACAGGAGATTATTGGAATGCGTTGAAGTAAATTTTAGCGAAGTTTCTCCTCAATTCTGAGGAAAAAGACCAACAAAAAATTAGCTGGGCGAAGTCAACAGCAATCAAAATTTGAATCATTGTGTAGGTATCAGACAGCCCTAATTTAATTTCAAATTTCGAATTACAGATTTAAATTTCAGATTCAGATTTCAATTTTCAGATTTCAGATTAAAAACTTAAAATTTCCGATTTAAGATTTCAGATTTCAGATATCGCAATCAGAATTCAGATTTTAGGTTCAGATTTCAGATTCAGATTTCAGATTAAAATTTCAGATTCAGATTTCAGATTCAGATTTCAGATTCAGATTTCAGATTCAGATTTCAGATTCAGATTTCAGATTCAGATTTCAGATTCAGATTTCAGATTCAGATTTCAGATTCAGATTTCAGATTCAGATTTCAGATTCAGATTTCAGATTCAGATTTCAGATTCAGATTTCAGATTCAGATTTCAGATTCAGATTTCAGATTCAAATTTCAGATTCAGATGTCAGATTCAGATTTCATATTCTCAGATTCAGATTTCAGATTTCAGATTCAGATTTCAGATGCAGAATTCAGATTCAGATTTCAGATTCAGATTCAGATTTCAGATTCAGATTTCAGATTCAGATTTCAGATTCAGATTTCAGATTCAGATTTCAGATTCAGATTTCAGATTCAGATTTCAGATTCAGATTTCAGATGCAGATTTCAGATTCAAATTTCAGATTCAGATTTAAGATTTCAGATTCAGATTCAGATTCAGATTTCAGATTCAGATTTCAGATTTCAGATTTCAGATTCAGATTCAGAATTCAGAATAGACGAACCATCAAAAGTTGAAAATCTCTATAATAAAGACAAAAAAAAAATCAGATTCAGATTACAGATTCAGATTTAGATTTCAGATTTCAGATTTCAGATTCAGATTTCAGATTCAGATTTCAGATTTCAGATTCAGATTTCAGATTCAGATTTCAGATTTAGATTTCAGATTACGATTTCAGATTCAGATTTCAGATTCAGATTTCAGATTTAGATTTCAGATTACGATTTCAGATTCAGATTTCAGATTCAGATTTCAGATTTCAGATTCAGATTTCAGATTCAGATTTCAGATTCAGATTTCAGATTCAGATTTCAGATTCAGATTTCAGATTCAGATTTCAGATTTCAGATTTCAGATTCAGATTTTAGATTCAGATTTCAGATTTAAATTTCAGATTCAGATTTCAGATTTCAGATTTCAGATTCAGATTCAGATTTCAGATTCAGATTTCAGATTCAGATTTCAGATTCAGATTTCAGATTCAGATTTCAGATTCAGATTTCAGATTCAGATTTCAGATTCAGATTTCAGATTCAGATTTCAGATTCAGATTTCAGATTCAGATTCAGATTTCAGATTCAGATTTCAGATTCAGATTTCAGATTCATTAATTAAGATTAATCACCGTGATTTATGTTTTGAAATTAATTTTTACGGCCTTATCGGTGAAAGTTATGTTCTCATAGTGAGAACATTTCAAGAATTGAAAATTATAGATGGATAGAAGAAGATTAGAAGAAAATTATAGGTGTTGAAATGAGAGATCAAGATCAACTATTGTGTTGTGTTAGACTCAACCCTGTCCGATTCTAACATTTCAAAATAGTTGATCCGTGATTGAACAAAAGTTAAGTATGTGGTGAAAATGCTTCTTAAAAAAATTCTACCCGCTCATTTCAACACCTATAATTTTCTTCTAATCTTCTTCTATCCATCTATAATTTTCAATTCTTGAAATGTTCTCACTATGAGAACATAACTTTCACCGATAAGGCCGTAAAAATTAATTTCAAAAGATTTCAGATTCAGATTTTAGATTCAGATTTCAGATTCAGATTTCAGATTCAGATTTCAGATTCCGATTTCAGATTCAGATTTCAGATTCAGATTTCAGATTCAGATTTCAGATTCAGATTTCAGATTCAGATTTCAGATTCAGATTTCAGATTCAGATTTCAGATTTCAGATTTCAGATTCAGATTTCAGATTCAGATTTCAGATTCAGATTTCAGATTCAGATTTCAGATTCAGATTTCAGATTCAGATTTCAGATTCAGATTTCAGATTCAGATTTCAGATTCAGATTTCAGATTTCAGATTCAGATTTCAGATTTCAGATTTCAGATTCAGATTTCAGATTCAGATTTCAGATTCAGATTTCAGATTCAGATTTCAGATTCAGATTTCAGATTCAGATTTCAGATTCAGATTTCAGATTCAAATTTCAGATTCAGATTTCAGATTCAGATTTCAGATTCAGATTTCAGATTCAGATTTCAGATTCAGATTTCAGATTTCAGATTCAGATTTCAGATTCAGATTTCAGATTTAGATTTCAGATTCAGATTTCAGATTTCAGATTCAAATTTCAGATTCAGATTTAAAATTCAAATTCTAGAATCAGATTTCAGGTTCAGATTACAGATTCAGATTTCAGATTCTAATTTCAGATTCAGATTTCAGATTCAGATTTCAGATCTCAGATTTCAGATTTCAGATTTCAACTTGTTTTTCTTTAAAAGCTTCCAAACCCTTATATAAATTCACCAATCAAATTACACTTCTATAAATTTTACTGAAAACGAAAAATTCTAAGGCAAACCTTTAAGTTGAAAAAATTGTGAAAATTGACAAAATTTTACATAGATCATAACTATTGGCAACAATGTAACAAAAATCTTATTCAATCAAAGGAAGATTTTTTTGCTCAGTAAACTTTTTTCTAGATGCCCAATAATTTAATGAAGTCAAAAATGTTGTGAACATTTACATTAGTATTTTCCAATTTCAACGTGAGATGAATCGTTAATCAGGATCACTTAATTTTTGAATCGACAAGCAATTTAATCATTGATTGTTCTTAGTTGTTTTTTCCTTCATCCAGTTTATGTGGTAGATTCATGCGCTTCAATGTTTTTAACATGAATATATCTGACAGCACGGTATATTTGAGTTTTTGTATTAGATTATATTTTAAAAAGACTTTTTTATTCATCAAAAAAATTTAAATATTGTGTTGAATGAAACCAAAAATTAACAACAGTAATGCCAGAAACAGTTGAAAATTTATTCATTGAAACAAAAAATGTAAACTGTATTCTTTAGAACGATAAATTTATAAAACCTAAATCGCCAAGCAAAATAGGTCCAAATTGAAATTCAGGAGGAAAAAGTTCAAAAGGGGTTCATTATTGTCTAGTTTCTATATTGACGAGTTTTACAAAAAAAAAATGTTAATATTTGCTTGTTTTTTTAGTCCATAACTAAGAAATAAACAAAACAAAGAAATGTCACGTGAGTTAGTCAGTAACGTTTTCAATAAACGAGTCATTAAAACAAAACAGATTGATCCCAACTGATCTCGAACTGTCATAACACCTGGCCGGGGCTATTAAAATAAATCAGCTTTAATCGCCCGAAATTTACTCCCCATCGATTTTATGCAAAAGTTGAGTCATAGTGTATATCCAGCAAAATATTGTTGCAGCAGCAGCAGCTCTGTTTCGACCGTAAATCCAATTGATCGATTTTTGAATGGTTTTCTTTTTTTCTGTTTTAACTTTTGTTTACCTACAGACGAGAGACGGAGAGGAAAAAAACACTCATCAACTAGCAGCGCAGTTGAATAGGCAAAACGGTAGCCTTTGGTGTGTTTGATTAACTAGAAACTTTGAACG
Organism: Uranotaenia lowii; assembly: GCF_029784155.1. NCBI lineage: Eukaryota > Metazoa > Arthropoda > Insecta > Diptera > Culicidae > Uranotaenia > Uranotaenia lowii. The sequence goes on along the minus strand of NC_073691.1, from coordinate 13,637,816 downwards.
TATAAACACCCAACAGAAAAAATAAAACGAGCGAACGAACGAGTTGGTGGTGCTAATGATCGTCTCATTCATCGCCCGGAAAACGATCCTAGAATCTGAGTCATCTGAAGAATTGCCCTAGCTACATATGTACCTCAAACTAGTTGTTTACCTTTCGGACCACGGCGCTTATTTCGTATTGCAGAAACAATGGATCGAAATAATTGATACCGTTTAATTATTTAGTTTCTACACCCACAAATCAGACTTTACTCTAAAAATGAACTTCTTCGGAAGTGAAATTATTGGTACAAGATTCTATGCCGGACCGGCATTAACAAGCTTTCTAATAACTGGCATTGTCCTCCCAGCGCAACCGCATTGCTGAAAGAAACCAAATAAAACGTATCCGTAGACGTAGATAGGAAGGACTATGGCAATAAACTTTCGTTTGTAAACCGACTCAGATAAGATCTAATAAGATGGGTAAGATATCGGACTAGCAAGCCGAGATGAGATGTTGCAGTGAGTTCGATTCCTACTATTTTTTAAATGAATTATCCAACAGGATCCCATAAAAAGTTTTTTTTTATTTCGCTTGAATTTAGTGTCCATGCATAAATTTGCTTGGGAGCTCGAGCCTTTATGCTAGTAGTGCTTTTCCAATCATATCATCTTAGATACAGTACACTTTTCAGTGCATTTTCGGAACAGAGATTTGTTAAATAGGCATTGAATTTTTGCAACCTCTTCTATGGGTGTACCACTTTGTGATGGTTGGCCGTCCGATTGTAAGGAATTTTTCTTTCATTCTAGCTGTATTATTTCATACTTGAATAAGGTAGTTTTGAGATGGTTCAGTGAATAGGTGAGTGTTTAATAATCAGGACGTTGTGGGTTCGAATCCCACCTGATGTGAATACATTTAGAACACACAGATCAAATTATTCACCAAATCTTGCAAACAACATAATTCTTTTTTTCAGTAAAAATATTCTCTCATCCCCTCCTGACCAAAACTACCCACTATGGGGTTTAGGAGCGATAATTTCCTTGCGCCCCAGCACGGCGCTGCCACCTTCTTATTTGTTTACATCCGAGTGCCGGCGAATTTTTCGGTTTTATTGCCTCACGTTCGAGCGATTGTTTTTGCAAGTCCGGCTTTGCCACCAATCTGCATGTTATCCATTCTACTCTCGTTAAAAACGGTGTTAAGATTTTCCCCGATACCATGACGATGATGATGGAGGCCAAATTGTGGTCAGCTTTTCTACTCCGTAAATTTTTAGGGTAAGAGCAATTAGGAAGCTACTGAAGGTTTAGTCATCTACTTTAGGTAGTTATCCGAGATGATTTACATTATACGCATTGTTTAGGCTAAGTTGTTTGCGTACTATTTTGTTTATCGTTCGAGCATTCCTTTCGTTTTATCCCCAGAAGAACAACGGTTTGGGGACATTTTGTGAAACTTTCAGATGCAAGAGAAAAGGAAAAATCAAGTTTATGATGAATCCTAAAGAAGTTTAAGCTGCCTAAAGAAGCCTAAAGAATCCATAAGATGCGATAACACAACCATAGAAAATATCAACATAAATTTCGAATATCGAAATCAAGAATTTATGTTCGAATAAAACTCTCTCCATACACCAAAAAAAAAAGAGGTTGCAAAATTTTAATGGCACTCGACGCTAACTTAATGCAAAAATGCGCTAAATTATGATTTCAAAGTAAATACTCGATGATTCCTTTGAATTCAGCCACAGTATTTGAAAGAACCAAATCATAGTATTTCACAAGCTACTTGCTAGCATCCTCAGTGGGTTATCGACTGCTTTGAAATCATAGTTTCATTCAGCTAAGAGGTTCTTCAAACCATTGAATATAAGCTGAAATATGCATTAAACCAAAGATGATATGATTGCAAAAGCACTACTAGGATAAAGACCCAAGCTTTCGAAAGAATAATGCATGACCACAACATTCAAGCGAAACAAGAAAAACATTTTACAGGATTTCATCCCGTAGGGTTATTTATGCCAGAAATGAGAATTTATTATTATTGAGTTTTATTAGTGACACTTTACCATCTTCGTGACATTCGTGTCAGAAATAAGAATATAAAATAATAAAAATGCCATCGAAAAAAGAGAATTGAACTCACAACATTATAATTATATCGGCTTGTCAATCCGAACACTTGATCAGTGTACTAATTGAGCCAGATGGAAGACTAGAGGTAATTGTCATAGTCTTTGTTCAGCTGGGAGTTTGTTACATCCTCCTTTAAAGGTAGTCCTTTGTATTGTAAAGGGAACGGGAACGAGAATGGATTCCCTTTCCCATTGAATGGGAAATGGAAACAAAAAAAATGTTTTTTTTTACTTTTCTACACGCTACTTTTTTCAAACTCAAAATTAAGTTGTTTTGGTTCAAAACAGCACTTCAGTTACAGCCCTTCACTTTGAGTTCGACTGGGCAATCGCAAAACTAAGTTCTGACAGGCATACTCAAAACTAAGTTCGACAACCGAATTCCAATTTAAACTTTTTTATGCCTTTATTCATAACTACCCAAAATGCAGTTCGGCAAAAATGTCACAAATGAGATCAGTTTTGAGTTCGCAGTTCGAACTCCGTGTTGAACCTTCGCAAGAAGGAAAATGGATCTCAACTTAAAGTTAATAGAATTGAACTATGTTTTAAACCATGGTCAAACTAAATTTTGAGTACCAGAAAAGGAGCGTGTAATGCCTGTCTTACATACACACGCACAGCTGCTAACGTTTGGCCAGTGGATTGAAACTAGGGAATGTTTTTTTTGGCATTTGCTACATACACACGCAAAGCGCTCGTTTCGAGTAGTTCAAATTGTTTAGATGTCACGTGCACTTTACATGAAAAAATATAAACCATCTTAAACTTAATTTTCGACCAGGTCGCAAAAAAAGATAAAATAAAAATAAATTTTAAAACTTTAATAAAACGACAATGGCACAATTTAAAAAAAAAACATTTGGCTAAATTTTTGTCCTTTTTTTGTTATATTTTAGCATTTTTACCGAAAAAGTTGAATTTTCAAAATTTGAAAAATACGGATATTATTAAAATTCAAATTGTTGAAAATATAAAAAAAAATCAAAAATGTTAAAATTTATCAAATGATGCATAAATCTATGAAAATATCAAAATAATTGAAATTATCAAAATTGAAACTGAATTGTTATTCCAACTTTTAAACCGTTCGTAAGTTGGATTGTCGACAACATTTTTTTACCAAAACGAAAATTTTGAAACAAGAACGCGAAAGTTTTATCAATCTTGGATTTTTTTACTGTTTTGAAAGATTTCGAAAATTTTGACATTATAAAAACATTATAAACACATCATAAAAGAATTCAGCAGAGAGAAAATGTGTCATTATATACAGATTTTTTTTATTTGTTGAAATCGTAACGAAAGGAAAAATTGATAAAATCCACGAAACATCTTTAATTTACAACATTGAACAGATTTTAGCAAACTGAATTTAAATTTCATAAAATCAATATTTATTCACATTTTCTTAAACAACCTGAGAATAATCATATCATTAAAATTACTGTAACTTTGAATAATGAAAAAAAAAATACAAATATTTTCGAAATTGATCAAAATGGTTTTTAACCCTCTTTACTGCATGAACTATATACATCCCTTGAGAATTTTTTAAATTCCCGATTATTTACCGATTTTGCCGTAAGATATTTTATGATATCCCCGGTTTTAAATAACCTGAAGAAATTTGTACTCGTTTTTTTTTACCAAAATAGTAGACATTTATTTATATGAAAGTAGGAGGATCCACTGAAAATTTCGTCGAATATTGCCACCTTCTTCTCTGTCTTTGACAACAACTTCGCTATTATAAAATTTATTTTCATTTTTTTTTTTGCTCTGATATAACGCCATGTGATCTGAAAATTTCAAGTTGAAGATCCAATCAAAAATTTGTTAATTTTATTCTGCTTTTTTACTGATTTTTACTATTGAGCTCTGGCTTTTCATATTTGAAATATGATCATGAACAATTAATTTCGAATTGAATTACTGATCCATAAATCAAAACTGAATTTCAAATCTGGATTCATAACTCGAATTAAAATTCAAATTTTTACTCCTGATATTTGCTCAATATTCATGTTAGGTGGAATTCAGTTTTTTGTAGGATAACTTAAAAATTATTTTTTTCAATAATGCGCATCTAGAGTCTGAGCTCTGGGTGCTGGATTTTGGATTTACAATATTAACCAAACTTCTAAGAATTTTCCGTCCGGCAAACTTTTAATTTGCAATTTTAATATAAAAAAATTCTAAACTTTGCTTAAGACGAAATTTTTAAATTCTGGATTTTTGGTAATGAAATCTTAATAAAAATAATTCCGAAATTCATACACATAAAGGGTGATACGGTCAAAATTTGGTCAATATCAACTCGACGTATTTCTTTATATTTTGCATTTAAAAAACCTGAACACCCCTCATTTTAAAGGTGTGTGTGTGTAGAATGTTGCTCCTATTTTGATTCTGGAATTCACTCTTCAGTTGTCAAAGTGCCGTCCAAGAAAGAAGAGCAGCGTATCAAAATTTTGCTCGCGCATCGCAAAAATCCGAGCTACTCGCACGCAAAGCTGGCAAAAGCGCTAAAAGTTGCCAAATCAACCGTTACAAATGTAATTAAAGTGTTTGGGGAAGGTTTGCCGACAGCCAGGAAGTCTGGATCGGGGGGAAATCGAAAACCGGAAGCCGCTGAGACGACAAAGAGAGTTGCCGGTAGTTTCAAGCGAAACCCTAACCTCTCTCTCCGAGATGCCGCAAATAAGCTGGGCGTATCGTCTACAACCGAGCATCGAGCCAAAAAACGAGCCGGACTATCGACTAACAAGAAGGTAGTGGCTCCAAATCGCGATGATAAACAAAATACGACGCCAAAGCTGTACACGACGATGCTGACGAAGTTTGACTGCGTGGTAATGGACGACGAAACCTACGTCAAAGCCGACAGCAAGCAGCTTCCGGGATAGGAGTTTTATACGGCAAAAGGAAGGGGAAAGGTAGCAGATATTTTCAAGCACATGAAACTGTCAAAGTTCGCGAAGAAATATTTGGTTTGGCAAGCTATCTGTACCTGTGGCTTGAAAAGCAGCATTTTCATAGCCTCCGGGACTGTCAACCAAGAAATTTACGTGAAAGAGTGTTTGAATAAACGTCTACTGCCTTTCCTGAAGAAACACGGTTGTTCCGTACTGTTTTGGCTGGATTTGGCATCTTGCCATTACGGTAAAAAGGCCATGAAGTGGTACGCCGCCAACATCGTGCAGGTGGTTCCCAAGGACAAGAACCCTCCCAACACGCCAGAGCTCCGCCCAATTGAGAAATACTGGGCTATTGTCAAGCGGAACCTAAAGAAGACCAAAAAAACTGCTAAGGACGAGCAACAGTTCAAGGCAAACTGGCTTTCTGCGGCGAAGAAGGTGTACAAGGTGGCTGTACAAAATCTGATGGCAGGGGTTAAGCGTAAGGCCCGGCAATTCGGATTTGGAAAAGCGAAAGCCTTACTGAATATTTTTCCTGAATTTTATACTAATTAAACTTGAAAAAGAAATTTGATTTTTTAAATAAACGATTGCACCGATTTACACGCGTTTTCTCTTGACCAAAATTTTGACCGTATCACCCTTTATATGTATGTGCTCGTATGCAGTAGAAGGTTAAATATTTTGCAGATGTCAAGCTAGAACCTATGTTTGGATCTCCTCGGACTTTTTTACGGTTGAAGTATGCTAAATTCGTAAAATAGGTAAACACGACGCGTGCCCAGTCCCTGGCAATAAGCTGTACTTAAGATCAAAATGGGTGATACTTCAGAACCTTGGTGGAGTATTCCGCGTTCCAACAAAAATCCCACAAATTCCAACCACTTATAGTGGGAAGTGTCTTGCTATGAAGTAGGTCCTCGAGCCTAAGCTCCAAGCTTCTAGGTCAGCGGTCGGCAACCTTTTGAGACAGAAGAGCCAAAAATTACAAATTAAGGAAATGTCCAAGTTTCAAAGAGCCACAATTCATTTTATTCTTACTACAAATAATGGTGATCGTTAAGATACATTGCATCCTGATGTTAACTCAGTTTTATTATCCTTTTTCAAAACACCACAGATTTTCGTTGTTTTATTGGCAAACGGAAGCGATTTTCTTTCTTCTGAATTTTTGGCGATTTTCTATTGTGACCTGATAAAATTTATCATTTTTAACTTTGGTGCAATTCTTTCCTAACACCTTTTCCCAGATAAAAAATAGACTTTCGATGTGTTCTGTTGAAATATTAAAAAGAAGCATTGAACATTTTATATCATAAAAATGCATACTACAAGATGTAAATTAATATGAAAAAACTATACGAGGGTTTGTCACAATTATTTTTTCTTCAAATTCTACAAAAAAGCCTTTAATTTTTTTTGGGTTTTAAACATCCGTTAAAATGCATTGAGGTTCAGTTGTTTGTTATGCGCATCAAACTATCATTTTAAATCGATAAATATTTTCCGGGCCTTAGAATAAATAACCAACAAATTTTAATTCATAAATACTCTTTTACTGATTGAAAAAAAAATAGTCAAAATTTGACGAAATTTAACAATTGGTCGCGAGATGTGGTGCGATAGTGATTAATGAAAAATAAATTTCGATTTCGGAGTTGCCGAGAGGGTGCATAAAAGTTTAATTTTGATAGAATTTCTTTTGAGTCTATACGCTGCGAAACGATATCGTTTACAAATGAAACCATTGCATATTCGCGGCGTTCTTTTAGTGTTTGTATGTCAATGAGCATGCAGCGCGCTTTATATGATGGAAGTGAAAATGATGTCTAACCTAATTTACGAAGGGCATATAGTAGAAATTGCTTTTGAACTGATTCTATTCTATTCTATTGAAATTGAATATGGGGACCAAACAACGCTGCAATATTCCAGTAAAGACCTTACATAGGCAATATATAGTGTTTTTATTGTGTATGGGTCTTGGAAATTAAAGCAAAAGCGCTTAATAAAGCCCAGCATGTTATTTGCCCTATGGATGATAGTATTGTAATGGTCTGTGAAAGTAAGTTTGGAGTCTAAGATAATTCCTAAATCCCTGACTCGTTCACATTTTTCTACATTCTGATCTCCTAATGTAATTGTTATGTTTGGGGTTGTTCTTTTTCTGCTAAATGATATTAAGTTGCATTTTTTTACATTGAGCTTCAGAAGGCTTTTTTTGCACCACAGGTAGAAAATGTGAATAAAATGTGGTTATAAAATTTCTTTTAATTTTTTTTTTCATTACAAGCATTCCGATTCAGCTCTCTAGTTCTCATTTTGATTTCTGATAAAATTAAAAAAAGACCACAAAAATTATATTTTCCGATAACGAAAGTTTAAATTCTCAATTCTGTTCAAAATCGTAACCCTTCCAATTTGTTTCTTCTCCATACTAATGAAATCTTAAAAATAATGTCTAAACCTCTGAGTCTCAAATATATCATGGATTCAGATTGATCCTTTTGTCAAAGTTTCTATGAATTCTAATCACAAATTTATATTTGGAATTTTTATACAATTAGTGATTTGGAATTTAATCTTTTTCATTTTTTCAAACAGATATTTTAATTTGTTGTATGAATTCTCAATTTGTATTGTCAAACATTATAGTAGTTTCCTGGCCGAAAATGTTAACCAATTTTGATGATATAAGATTCGTTGTGTGAATAATTTATTTTCATTTTTCAATATTTCAAAACAAAACAATTTCAAATATTTCAAACAGTAAAAAAAATATTTTTAGAATACTTTTAATTCTCGACAGATTTGCTGTATTTCAGTGTATCTTGAAGCAGAATGATGTAGAAATATGCTGGGTTCCAATGAAAGTTTTGATAGCTATCTCGAATCTTCGTGAACAATAATTAATCTTACATAATAATAGACATCTAACTAACATCTAAACTCAAATTATAGTTTTTTGACGTGATTTTGATCATCAATTCATAGAACAAACCAAAACCAAAATTCTTATAAAGACATACAAATCAAAATCAACTTTTAGAACAGCCATAACGTTTTAAAAATAATTGCAGAATTAGGAATAAGGTTTAGAATTAAAAAAAAAAAGATGTAAAAGTTGTTACAAGATATATTAAAGTTTATGGCAGAAAATGCTTCTTTACTAAATAATGTTTCTCCTTCGAATGAATACCTAAAAATATTTATATTATACATGAAATTATAAAATTAGACCAGCACTCAGCTCCCGGTTTACAAAAATAGTTTTTGACAAACTTGAAAATTTTGTTCACTTGAACTCATTTTCAAAATAAGAACGAAGAACTTGATTTTTTTCATGGATTTCAAAAGGAACATTGAGAGATGGAGTTCAATATTTCAAGAAAAAAATTTTAATGCACAAAACAATTATTATCAGTATTCAAAGCATTATTAAAATCATCATCTGATGTTCATATTTGATCAGAACGTTGTTAAATCAAATTTATTTTCAAAATATTGAATTCAAGAAAAACCAACTCAATTTCATAATCTTAACATTGAGGACTCCATTTGACGATTAAAAAATACTCGGTTTTTATCCGCTTAAATCAGAAAATCAAATTCAACGGAAAACTTCCCGTGCCAGCGAAGAAAAAAATCTCCAGGCTTCCAAATGCTATATCAGACTTTTATGAAGAACGTTAACTGTTTTCTAAATCTCAACTTGGTTGCATTGCAAACTGACAAGATGCTTTTAATTTGTTCTATAGAACTTCTATAGTAGTTTTTTGGTTTCTTTTGGAATCCTGGGAAATATTATCTGAACTGAAGAAATTTATGTTGCGTCCGTTTACTCCAGAAAATTTCGAAAATTTTCAAAATTTTCACACATTGAGCTAAAGAGCTGCAGTTATACATCCAAAGAGCCGCATGCGGCTCGCGAGCCGCTGGTTGCCGACCTATGTTCTAGGTAGTTGCCGACAAAACCCCATAGGACTCAACAAGTAGATCCACAGTTACTCTTCTTGTTAAACAAATAACAAAAATGTCAATGACCGACCATATCCGTTTTAAGGACTAAACTAAGGACGACCTTAAATTGTTTCTCGAAAAGTGATTTTATTTCCTCCCACGTTTGTCACTTTTTACGCAGCTTTTATCAACTAGAAGTGATAGCAATCTAGTCAACCCTACTAATTCTGTCATAATAAATGAGGGTGTTTTTGAAATTCTTCGAAACTAATTGTGCCCGATTTATTTTTACTGACTATACCGATATAGGCCAGCATTAATTTTTGTTGTCTCCTCCGCCAGTTTGTCTGACATCTCATTAGAGAGAAGAGAGAAAAAAAAACAAAACGTACAATCGGTTTGTCGTTGAATCGATCTTGTGTTGAGAAAATTGTGCCGTCAGTTTGTCAAACAAACTGTCCCGAAACATTTAACAGTTTTTTGTTTCGAAAATGAGTGTGTTAGTAGGGGTAAGAGAAATTACCGCTTTTATGTTTTTTCTATTTTAAAACAAAAAGAGTTGATTTGAAGACAGAAAAGGGGAAAAAACTCACCTCCGACATCATGATTTTCGATTTGTCACAGCAGCAAAGATCCTACAGGTTGGTGTATTTTATGTCTGTTCAATCATCTCTAGTAGAAACGGGTCGAAACAAGTAGAAATGGATTGATAGTTGATCACCTGTCTCTTTCCAATTGACTTCGACCGACTTCTACCAAGTCGAAACTAATCCTGCTGCCGAGCTGGATTGGTTTCGACTAGTTTCAACTTGCTCCATTGAACAACGACCTGACTAGTTTCGACCAAAACATTGGCTCGTTGAACATCTATCAGTTAACAGAAACCAGTTGAAACCGATTTTTACTAACGATTGAACGAAGCTTTTTTTTATCTTTATCTTCGAGCGATCTTCTGTTAGTGTTTTGCCCCCTTCCGGCTGACGTCCTTGCTGCGAGCACTTTTCTTGTTTTAGACTCCGGTATCAATTACGTACGGCTGCAGCCACTTGTTGTTATTGGTATGAACGTGTTGGTTCAGGTTTAAAATTAGTATCAATCACAAGAGCACATACAGATACACATATAAAAGCGTAGCGCGACGCGCGGTTACACACTTGTTGATTGTTTTTTTTTTCCTTCAATCTCTTCAGCAGCAGCAGCAGCAGCGTAAAGGCTTGTTGTGTTGTATAAATTCTTCACTCTTACTTTCGACTCAAGGTTGCCGGTCACGGTCATCATCGGAATGAAGAGGTTTGTTGGGGTGACGTGGGGGTCCCCCGCTCAATTGGTCCATTCATCATTCATGAAATCACACACGCAATATGATACGCGCCTCGCGGTACGCATCAACGCCTGCGATCGATCGCCAGACGACGACCACTTTTAGGTGTAGCTTGGCGGAGAATTGTTTCGGTAACTAGTAATAGGGGTGTCACGGGATTTAGTCGCGGCGCGGATCTGTTTCTGCTGAGATGAGTCTCTGGCGGTGCCGCCACCTTTGCCACTGGGACGGCGTTGTTGTCGTCTCTTGTTGTTCAGTGGTCAGGTCGATGACTATCATCATTGGCAGCCCTTGGGGGATGTTGAGCGCGGAATAGCAGACGCTTTCTAAAATGAAAGGTATTTGAAAAAAAAAACAATTTTAAATTCTTAGAATACATAAAAAAGCTTCTTCAAAGCAAAAAGAAGACATGGTAAATATAAAAAGGGAACGAAACGTTCGATTTCAGTGAATTTTTAACTCAACTTTCCCGTACATAAAATATACTCTAACTTACGTTTAGGATTACACTAGATGACCCGATAGACTTCGTTTTACCCCAAATTGAATAAATCCTTAAAAATATTTAACTTCATTTACTCGTTCTCCAGCAATTCAGAGGATTCCATGTTTTAAACAAGAGATGTAGCGAATATTCGGCGCCGAATACTTCCCAAAAACTGTTAAGTCGAATATTCAGCTAAGTTGAGCTTAGCAATAGGCCAAAAATTTATTTATTTTTTTAATTTTATACAATAACAAACTTGTCAATTTCCTCAACTGATGTTGGATAATTTATAAAATTTCCAAAAGTACTTTTGAAAAGCTTCAAAACCATCAAAAACTTCTGGTTTCAGGGCAACAAATTAGGTACATTTGTGTTTCTTTCACTGTATTTGGTATTTGTTTATTTTCATCAACAGATCACATATTGATCCAAATGATAGGTTAAAAATTAAAGACAAACTACAATTACACGGAATTTACCCAACACCATACTTAAAGCACTAAGTATTCTTCTTCGGAATAATTCCCTCGAAACGTCAAAATCAAAATGATCGGAGAAGCGGTTAAACGTCCTTTTTGCACCAATTAGCGCTGTATTAGCTCCGTAGTTATTCTGTCGAAGAGGAGCAAAGAGCTGAAGATCACGATTCCTCAAGCTTCGAGATCGTACGCTGAGTTGAAGTGCTTCTAGCAGAACGGGGCAGTCGGTTCTCAACGAAAGCAGATCGGCGACAATAGAGGCCCGTATTGCGGTCCGACGGGCCTGCAGCGTGTCGATATCGATAAGGCGGCAGCGGCTTTCGTAGCTGGGAAGTCGGAACGGGTCTTGCCAGTTCAGGTTCCGGAGAGCGAAGCGCAAAAACGCCTCTGGATGGCCTCGATACGCTCAGAGCCGTTTTGATTGTAGAGGCACCATTCAGCCGAGGCATATTCGAGGGACGATCGAACCAAGCTGCAGTAAAGACTTTTGAGACAATAAATATCCTTGAAGTCTTTTGTCATTCGGAATAAAAGACGATGTGTGGATCTTGAAATCCAGCCGTTTGTCCAGGATCACACCAAGGTCTTTCACATGCTCAACTCGGGCAACTGCCTCATTGTCCCAGAAAATAATCAGCCGATAGCGGTAGCCGCTTGCGTGAAAACGAAATTACCGTACATTTGTTGCGATTCAAGGGAAGGCAATTGACATCACACCAGGCGGCAAAGATGTTAAACTGGCTCTGCAAGACGTTGACATCTTCGGAGCTGTTGATATTTAGCTTGAAACAATTTCAAGTCGTCGGCATACGCCAGTTTTGGTCCATGGAGAAGCAGCAGCACGTCGTTGAAGTAGATCAGGTATATTATGAGTCCTATGTGGCTCCCTTGAGGTACTCCAGAAGAGGCAGGGAATTGATTGGAAAATGTTTCACCTGATCGTACAATAAGTTTCCGTCCTACCAGGTAACTATGGAACCATTTCAGTAAGGAGCCGCAAATACCGATACGATCTAGTTTGGCTATGGCTATTTTGTGGTTTACCTTGTCGAAAGCTGCGGTCTGGTCGGTGTAGATTACGTCGGTTTGAGATCCTTTGGCAAAGCTGTCTTGCACGGAAGATGTGAACGTCAACAAGTTTGTTGTCGTAGAGCGCTTGTGCATGAATCCATGTTGTTCTTACTTATACGACATTCATCTAATTCGATATCTAATACCTGTTCCGACATGTTTTGTCCCAGATTTTACTGGAGCCTATTCTCTTAGGTTTTTAAATTGTTTCGATTATAATCGTTTTAACATCTTTTATCATTCGCATTGATATAAATCAACGATGCAGTTGGCGGACAGTCATTGAAAAACTGTGATCGATGTTTACTCTTAGGCTTGAACTCAGGAAGCAACTGACTTGCTCACTGAGCTATATCACAAGCCCAATCTCTTTGGTGATAAACGCCCTAGAACCGACAACTCATCTGACTGTCATTGCTGACATTTTGAAAATCAGAGAGACTTCTACTTGAAGAAGATTTGGTTGGAAAAAAACCACTAAAAAACGTGAGGGGCATTAAGATGGTAGAAAAAAAAAGAAAAATTAAATAATCACTTTTGTATTTTTTTTCAAAAACTCAACAGAATATTGGACTGAATATTCAGTCGAATATTCGTTTGGCCGAATAGTTGAAAAGGTTCCGTATTTGGCCGTTGGGTACATCTCTCTTTTTAACCGTTGAATAACGTAATCTATCAGTTAAATACACCATAATTTTAAAATTAGTCAATTTTGACTTTCAGATCTTAAAAAAACGGCAAATTACACCAAATTTGTGTCCACGAAAAGATCGCCCAAGATCATCTTACTATGTCATAACATGCTTGTGTACTTAATTCAATAAAAATAAATTGGAAATTTTTCTATTAGCGTCGCAATATTTATTTTTCGATTTTGAATTGGACCTTCGTGTTTTGAAAGTAGGATGTGCCGCCGTTTAATCCAATAAATCCAATAAATGCACTATGTACAAATTATTTGAATTTTTTGCACAAAGCCTTTCCATCCTTCCCGCCAACACTTTCTAGAGAGGAGAAGTCTTTCAATATCATAAATTTAGTATTTGTGTATTAAGTTTTAAGAAATTCACTTGAAATTGATTGAGTTCATTTCGCGTTGTGTTTACATCAAAATTTGAAGATAATGATATGAAAATTTCTCAGTGTTCCAAATATAATGAAAATGAAGTCCTCCAAATAAGTAAAGATGAAATATTTCAGTCAATCATTTGGTCGTTAAGGAAAGTTAAAGAAAACGACAGAAAATCAAATTGTTTCGTAATTTAAGGCAATGGAGAAAATCTTAGAGAAATCTAAAACTAATACAGTGAAACATAACTAAAAAACTCGATTTAATACACTTATCAGTGGATTGGAGGCTTTCTTACAGAGTGTCAATTATCTTTGAAAATAAATGACACAATAATGGATTTCTTATTTCTGAATTATATATTATTAATCTAAAAAAAAGATTATGATTTAAGAAAATCGATAGCAAAAATAACTAAACTCAATATAAAAAACCCGATTTAATACACTTATCAGTGGATTGGAGGCTTTCTTACAGAGTGTAAAATATCTTTGGAAATAAATGGCACAATAATGGGTTCCTTATTTCTGAATTATATATTATTAATCTACAAAAAATATTATGAATAAAAAAAAAATCGATAGTAAAAATTACTAAACTCAATATAAAAAAGGATGGCCAGTACGTTTTTTGGAGGATAAGCGAACTGTTATTCAACGAGTTCATTTACAATCAAAATATTTCAAACTGTTCAAGTTTGAGAGCCACATTTCTCGACGCTTGACGGTTTTGAGATATGACCTACAGGAAAAAAAAACCAATTTTTTGATACTAAATTCATCAAAATCGTGCAACCTAGAATAGGAGTTAATGAGGTATGAACGTTTTTAATGGAACATACAAATTCACGGACATCATCGTAACTCGTCGAGCTGAGTCGATTGGAATATATAAAGTGGGGTCTTGGACCCTTAATTAATGATACCCCCAACTGACCGTTCGCTATGCCTTTCTGTAAGAAAGCAAAAAAAAAAAAAAAAATTGGAAATTATTCTTTTAGCGTAGCAATATTTATTTTTCGATTTTGAATTGGACCTTCGTCTGCCGTTTGATACAATAAATCAACGCACTATGTACAAATTATTTGAATTTTTTGCACAAAGCACAAGGAGAAAATATTAGAGAAATCTGAAACTAATACAGTGAAACATAACTAAAAAAAACTTTTATTTGGATTATAGTTGTTTTACCATCTTTATGACATTCACGACTTTATATTAGCGTTGCAGTTGGTGGACAGTTTTTGAAAAACTTATCCGGTACAACTGTGTTCGAGGTTAGAGCTTGAACTCGCGGACATTGGCGCAGGAGGCAACTGACTTGCCAACTGAGTTACTTACATGTAACACAAGCCCATATAAAATGAACTGAAGGCTTAACGGAGTTTGAAATGGATTCAACGTAGTTAAAATGCTTCGAAAAACTAGGACGACGCCACAGACCCTAAAAAAGTTAATAGTTTGAAAGCCAAACAGCTAAAATAGAAAAAAAAAATGAACTGGTGAAAAAGAAAAAAATAACCTTAAAACGGCTAAAAAAAGTTAAACTAGAGTAATATGAAAAAAGATAACAGGTCGAAAAACGATTCTGATGATGAAAAAAAGCATAAATAAAACCTACATAGGAAAAAGCTTGTACAGTGAAGTAAAGGCTTCAAATATTTCGAGGCTTGAGGCCTTAAAAGGCTTGGATTCTAAGATGGCAAAATAAAAACAATTTCCCACGATATGCTTTAAAGTATCAAAAAGAAAAAAAGACTAGATAACGAATGAGGGCCTAGAGGAGTCCAGAAAAATTTGAAAGGAGTAGTTCCTAAAAGTACTTAAAAGGCTTTACAGTTTACGAAGAGGCAGAAAATGGCTAAAAACCTTAACAAGGACAAAAAAAATTTTCCAAAATGAGAAATAAATCAGTCTGTGGCTGGAAGATTCTGTAGTGAAGATAATTATTAAACTTATCTTTTCAAATCGTTAAAAGAACTAAAAAGCTAAAAAATAGAAAACTCGCAGAGAAAAGACTTAAATTGTCATAAAAGAAGTTCGAACAGCATGAAAAATATTCAAAACTCTTTAAAAGCTTTCTGCCTGTAGATATCCAAATCAAAAACTAAACAGGCTCGAAAAAAAACCTATTAAACTCGAAACCTATTAAACTTGAAGATATTAAAGACTTGAACAGAAGTTAAGGTAATAGTAAAATAATAATAAAATGACATTTTCGTCCTGATTGAATAAAAATGCTTAACACTGATTAAAGAGCTCTGATGATTGAAAAAAATAATTAAGATAGCATATTGGCCACTTTGCTTTCAATTCTTAGGAGGTTTAAAATTGTTTTGTTACAACATGAAAATGCTTTCAGAATGGGAGCAGGCTTAATAGCGGTACGTTATCCAAACATACAGGAAAATTGTGCCTATTGGTTAGGTCACTATAAAACTTTACACGAAGGCTTTCGAAGATTTGTCAACAATTTTGCACCATTTTGATGAATTTAAACCACAAAGCTGTTTTAAAAAAAACGAATACACACATATAGGATCTCAGTGAAACTTCATGTTTCTTTGAAGAGATCTAAATTCTACTTAACACTAAAGCGTACACCTTTCAAGAATCTTACTAATACTAACACCGCCAGCCCACAGAAAGAGTACTATGTATGCCGTGACCGAGACTCGATCTCATGACCTCTGGCTTAGAAGATTTGAACGCTATCCTCTAGGCCACGGTCGGCGGCTGAAGCCAAAAAAAATCGTGACACAAAAAAGAAACTGACGAAAAAAATTAAAGGAAGCTCTAAAAAAAAATTCTTTTTAAAAGAAAGAAATGCTAAAAAGACACTAGAAAACTTTGACTTCAACAAAATTCACAAAAGGATTATATTTCAGAATTCTCGGAAACAAAACTGCAATCTGTTTTAATTTGTTTTCTTCAAATATTAATATTTTTAAACGACAGAACTGATTTAAAATTAGGATGCGAGCTAAGTTTATAAGAAATCACATTATAAAATGTTAAGTCAAAAAACCAATCGTATCTTTCGTTCTAACAATATAAACTAATAAAATAAGATAAGCAAACACAAACATCCCAGAAGCTAAGGTTTCAGGTTATGAATTTAAGCTTAAGATGTCCAGAAATTTGGTCGGAAATGAGGTTATCTTTATCAATTTTGTATAAAGTTTTTTGGAATGTTCAGACTTGAATAACTACCGTATTTCAAGGTGTTGAACACGCAGTTTTTTGACAGAAATATAAGGCCAAATATGAGGGTGCTTCTTATACAACGGTCCTAAATTTCAAGCAGATTTAATACTTTTTTCAGAAATTTTAGCTCAAAAATGCAGGTGCGTCTTATACATCGGTGTGTCCTATACACCGATGGATTCGGTAATTAGTTTTTATTTCTAGTTTTTAGAAACAACATATGTTTCCAAAAACTTTCTTTTTGTAATTTGACTTGAAGAGAACGTTTTTAATAATTATTTTCCATTAAGAGAGATGGCTTTAAAAAACTTAATTCATCCGTATTAATCAGAGACCAATCCTGCCTTACACCTTACAGCTCAACTTGCTCAAAAGACATTTGTAGGGGTAGAAATTCCCCATTCATTATTATCTGTGCCGGCAATACCTTCATTTTCAAGACCGGATCGGGTGGGTTCTTGACCAGCAGCCTAGTCAGCCAAGTAGGTACCGGCCCATAGTTCTACAAAAAGGTTGTTGTCGTTCGATTGTATCTGTCATTGAGGCGATGATGACAACAGCGGAACAGACTCCGGCAATATTCCCTAAATGGGCAAACATCCTATAGAGACCATCGACGGTCGCTAGCGGAAGGAAGTGAGGGGAGAAAGGAAAAAACGTTGTTCACAATCATCGATATCTCCAGACAAGGTGAAGCCCACGTTTTTTTCGTCTTCTGCTGCTACTGCCTTTTTCATGGCAAGCGTTAACTTATTTGTAGGTACATGATAGTAGCGATGAATTAAAAATTTCAAAAAAGGAGTTCGCTAAAGTGCATAAGGTGGGTTTTTACTACCTTCAACTAGTAGCCAGTAGCGACTTTGTAGCATTCATTGCTATATTATAACCCCAGAAACAACTTTAATTTATCTGGTAGCCATATATTGAGAGGTGGTGGCTATATTATTAATAACATTTTTTTTTTTCAGAATGACTCGAACGGTGACGACGACGACCACGAGACTATCGGGCCAAATTTAATTATGAGTAAAGCTTAGTTCTTTTAGAAATGGGACACTTTCATTTGCTAATAGCTCGTTAACTAGTTATTGGATATTGAAAATTTTGACAGCATTTTGTTGCCTGTAAAAAGTACTATTTGACCTATTTTTTTCAAAATTTAAAATTTACGCGTTTTTGAGATATGTACGATACAAGAGAAAAGGAAAAAAATCATTTTGCACAGTTTCCTTGAAAATACGTCATTATCAAATTGATAGCTGACAAAACCGTTGATTATTCAAAGAATTACTAAGTTTTTGTGGTGGATAAGTATGCAAACACTGTAAAAATGTCCACAAAGTTCAAATCAAGCATTGGAGTAAAGCACAGGATCGGCAACTACGTTTGAGGGTCATCAAGGAAGTCAAGTCTCATACCAGCATTTTTAATTTTCAATAAACGAAAAACTAAGGGTAGATCGCTGAAATGTCCAAAACAATTTTCTCCGATAAGCTGAAAGTGTTGCCTAGTAATGACTCATTGAAATCCAACCTCAAACAACCATTTTTTGATAGTTCCAAAGCTCTCAAGCTGTAAAACCGGTACCGAAAAAAAACGTTCAAAAATGTGGTAAAAAATAATCAAATTTGTTCATTTCGAAACAACTGTATCCACTAAAATGCTTCCAGTTTCTAGTTTCCAGAAAACTATTGGACCAAAAAGTATCAGAAATTGAAGAAGGAGGGTGAAGCCACCTAAAAAAGTGTGCGCCGGTCAATGGGAGATATTAATAATAAAGTAGAAATTTCTTTAACAAATAACGGTAAATATTTTTTTTCAAATTTTTTCATAAAAGATCATAACATTACCTTCTTTTTCTTCATAGAAAGTATTTCGTTCAAACGAATGGTTTTTTAGATACAGGCATTCGTAACTGTCCCATTTCTAAAAGAACTAAGCTTTAATCACCTGTGGCGCTTTGGTTGGACGCGCCAGGCAGAGCACTATATCATCATTGCCGTACAGGGCGCATGAAAGTGCGGCAAATAGTGTCTGTCTACATATTTAGAAAATTACTTTTGTCGCTGACGAAAATGATTATCGTTGGAATTTCGCGAGAGGCGATCTGTCTGTTGCGAAATACTTTTTTCCTTGGACAGTGATACATTTATATTTTTCAGAGTAGTAATCGATGTATGAGAAAAAAATTCATGATCGAATTTTGAAAACTGACCCTATGCATTTAGTTGATGGGCCTAAAAAACAGATCTGTGCAAAATTTCAGCTCAATCGGGCTTCATTTAGGGGTCCTTCAAAGCGCTTAGAGTTTCAGTTTTTTACCCTAAAAAACGCCAAAGGGGGGATCAAAGGAAATCGGAAAAATCGAAATCTTAATTTTGATGTAAAATGACTTATAAATGCATAAAAAGTCGAAACCTGGTGTAATCTGGTGCCACCTTACAGTAAGGACCACGGAATGCGGATTGACAATTTTCCATAAATTTATTCGTTCTACTATTGTTTGTACCTACATAGAACCTTATCATCTATCATAAGGTGCTTTGTTAGTCTTCCAAGATTTGATAATAAACTTTACAAACGCCGGGTTCATGATATCTCATTTAAGAAGATAACTTCTTGAAGAAATCGGGGGTTTGCTTCCGGAACGTTGATCTATAATAATAAAGATCGACAACAGCAAGTTCAATTCTTGAAGGTTTGGCATTAAAAATTATCAGATGTAGTTTAATGAACACAACGTGTTTTAATTCGTTGTACAATGCAGGTCGAATCTAGCATAACTCAGGAGTCTAGCTTGAATTCCGTCTAATCACGTTTTGAAACTTTTTTTTGTTTTTGATAGAAGTTTAACTCGTTTAGGTCATTCTTCCTCAAATTTGGAAACTTTATTTTTCTTCGTCTTTCTTTTTCGCATTTGCCTACTGTCTCGCATTTTCTCTCTTTTGATCTTCTTTTCCAACGTTTTTACCTGTTCTCAAGACGTTCTAATTCTCTCGTTTTGTACATGTTTATTTTTTTCTCTTGCTTCTCTCTATTTTATATTTTCCTTGTTTTTTTATTCTCTGTCTTCTTTCTTTGTTTCACTGTTCTGTAGATCTCTCACGGGTGTTTTGATCGGCAAATTCTGTAGGAGGATAACGATTTTTGGATTCCCTGACCATTTCTCGAGCTATTAAACGAAAATTTTGGGTGCACCCCTCTCCCTTTTCTAGCTCCCCATTGAAAGGAAAGGAGGAGTCTTAAATTCTAATTTCCGTATACTTTCCTATGACAAATTTGACCCCATTTGCTTAAAATGTTATAAGGTTGTGCAAAAAAATATATGTGAGCCCTCATTTTCCCTATTCATCCCCCCACTGCAGGGTTCCCGAATGAGCATAGAAAAAATTCTCCTTTCCAAAAACCCTCCCCTACTAAAGTTGATTTTTTTCGTATGACTAATTCTACAGATATGCAACAAAAATGTATGAGGCTCCCGTCTTCTCTTCCTGTCTCAATCAATGGAAGGGTTCCAAATAATTATAGAAACATTTCTCGTATCAAAATACAATCTCATACCAAATTCGTTGCCTTCCAACTGATAATCTCTCGACACCTTTGAAAAACTGCGGTGACCCCTTCTTCTCTTCCTATTTGTTTATTGGGATCAGAAAGGCGTCTCAAACAACCATAGATTTTTTTTCCGTATCAAAATATCCTCCCATGCCAAATTTAGTTCCATTTGCTCGATTATTTCTCCAGTCATGCAAAAATTGTATGGGAGCCCCCTTCCCCTTTATGTTCCTCCAATGAAAGGTGGGAAGAGCTTTAAACCATCTTGGGGACATTTCGTTCACCTAAATACCCTCGCATGCCAGAATTGATTCCCCTCGCTTGATCAGTTATCGAGTTTTCCAAAAATTTGTATGCGCCCCTCTCCCAAATCGCGAGGAGTTTCAAACAATCATAGAACCTTTTTCCATATCCAAATATCCTTTCATACCAATTTGATTCCATTTGCTCGACATTTATCGAATTTTGCAACAAAAATTGTATGGAAGCCCCCTCTCTCTTTAAATCTTCCCACTGTAAGAAGGGAGGGGTCTCAAATAATCATTGAAACATTTCTCGTATTCAAATACCATCACATGCCAAATCTTATTCCATTTACTTGACTAATTCTCCAAGTCGCGAACAAAAAGGCCAACAGTAATTTCGGAATTGAAAAACAGCATTCTTGCATTTTCAAAGCAATTTTGTCTTAAAAACGCTAATAATAGTGATTTTTGAATGTTAAATACGCTAATAATAGTGATTTTTGAATGGATATGTGCTAAAAAGAACAAATATGTTCAGTTAAATAGCTTGAAGCTGACTTCAAACCGAAATTTGCCTTAAAGGGTGATACGGTCAAAATTTGGTCAATATCAACTTGACGTATTTCTTTCAATTTTGCATTTAAAAAATATGAACACCCCTCATTTTGAAGGTGTGTGTGTAGAATGTTGCTCCTATTTTGATTTTGGAATTCACTCTTCAATTGTCAAAACGCCGTCCAAGGAAGAAGAGCAGCGTATCAAAATTTTGCTCGCGCATCTCGAAAATCCGAGCTACTCGCACGCATAGCTGGCAAAATCGCTAAAAGTTGCCAAATCAACCGTTACAAATGTAATTAAAGTGTTTGGGGAACGTTTGTCGACAGCCAGGAAGTCTGGATCGGGGGAAAATCGAAAACCGGAAGCCGCTGAGACGACAAAGAGAGTTGCCGGTAGTTTCAAGCGAAACCCTAACCTCTCTCTCCGAGATGCCGCAAATAAGCTGGGTGTATCGTCTACAACCGTGCATCGAGCCAAAAAACGAGCCGGACTATCGACTTACAAGAAGGTGGTGACTCCAAATCGCGATGATAAACAAAATACGACGGCCAAAGCGCGATCTCGGAGGCTGTACATGACAATGCTGACGAAGTTTGACTGCGTGGTAATGGACGACGAAACCTACGTCAAAGCCGACTACAAGCAGCTTCCGGGACAGGAGTTTTATACGGCAAACGGAAGGGGAAAGGTATGGGGAAAGGTAGCAGATATTTTCAAGCACGTGAAACTGTCAAAGTTCGCGAAGAAATATCTGGTTTGCCAAGCCATCTGTGGCTTGAAAAGCAGCATTTTCATAGCTTCCGGGACTGTCAACCAAGAAATTTACGTGAAAGAGTGTTTGAATAAACGTCTACTGCCTTTCCTGAAGAAACACGGTTGTTCCGTACTTTTTTGGCTGGATTTGGCATCTTGCCATTACGATAAAAAGGCCATGGAGTGGTACGCCGCCAACAACGTGCAGGTGGTTTCCAAGGACAAGAACCCACCCAACACGCCAGAGCTCCGCCCAATTGAGAAATACTGGGCTATTGTCAAGCGGAACCTAAAGAAGACAAAAAAAACTGCTAAGGACGAGCAGCAGTTCAAGGCAAGGTTGGTTTTCTGCGGCGAAGAAGGTGGACAAGGTGGCTGTACAAAATCTGATGGCAGGGGTTAAGCGTAAGGCCCGGCAATTCGGATTTGAAAAAGCGGAAGCCTAACTGAATATTTTTCCTGAATTTTATACTAATTAAGGGGGGGGTAGGGTCTAACGGGTATTCGAGGATGCCTTTTAGAAAACAGGATTTACGGTGGACACTGTATCTCAGCACAGAATCATCTGAAGTCAAAAAATCAGAGCAAAATATTTTTAATAGATGTTTTTCTGGACCCCAACGTTTTTATTTAACTTAAAAATATTTTTATGAAATTTTTGTGGCTGTTTGAAGTAAAAACTTCGATTTTTCACTTAAAAATCCGCCATTTTTCACCTGTAAAATCTCCCCAAAATAAAAAAAATCAAAAAAGAAAAACGTTGGGGTCTGGTATTTTATATATAGAAAATATGTTCCAAATTTGAAAAGAATCGGATAAGTAGTTTTCAAATGACGATGTACACGGACTTTAAAAATGTGCTTTTGAGAAAAACGCGTTTGAAGTTTCTGATCTTGCTTTCTTGCAGTATTAGATAGGAGAAGTTAAAGGCTTATAACTTCTACAGTTTTGCTTCAATTGACTTGGAAATTTGACACAGCATTCTTGAAATGTTTTACAATAAGAAAATAAAAAAATAAAAAAATCGATTTTTTGAAAATGTTAGACCCTACCCCCCCCCCCCCCCCTTAAACTTGAAAAAGAAATTTAATTTGATTTTTAAAATAAACGATTTCACCGATTTACACGCGTTTTCCCTTGACCAAATTTTGACCGTATCAGCCTTTAATATTGCTTCTGTGGTGAGTGATCCAAAAGGCGAACAGTCAATCTGGATTTCAAAAAGCGCTCTTATTTTGACGAAAAACAAAATGAGAGAACAAAAGGCCTAAAAATCCAGTTTATTTAACTTTATCATAAGAATCACGAAAAACCTGAATTCACCGCTCGCGACATGAAATTATGCTAATTTTCAAGAAGTTAAGGTACTAAGTAAGGAAAATAATTAGATACAGCGAAATAGGCAATTTATTATATTTTCTGAAACTTTGAATGCATTTTTCTCAAAACAGCGGTCTTGGCTTGTTAGCCCTTTTCAAAAATCGATACCGATATATAAATTCTCTCGCTTTATCCCCATTCTCTATCACTTGCTCTATCACTATTCTCTCTTCTCTATTGTTTTTTTTTCAGTTTTTAATTATTAGCTATTCTCTTTCTCTATTAATCCTAATTTCGGCAAAATGAAACCTGATGACCTTTTTTATGGTCGTCAGGTAGAATTTTCGTTTATCCGCAGAATTCCAATAAGGTTTACGATAATCCGAAGAAAATCCGTAGGAAATGCTGAAAATCCGTAGATCTCGAGCATTGATCCGTAGATCCGTAGAAGTGCTTAAAATACGTAGATCTACACTTATCTCTCGTCAATTATCTGTATTTTTTTATTCTTCTCAGTCTTCCCTCTTGCCTCTCTGCCTTCAGTCTTGAAAACTTTTCTTTCATATTAATCTTTCAGCTAAGCACAGGCCGTCGATTGTTACTTATTATGTAGATCAAGTTAGTGAAGTTGACTTGGATTTTTATTTCGTTGTTTTCACTCCTATCCTATCCAATGGATGATTTTCCAGTAAACGATGCCCTAACGAGTTATTTAATACCCAAAGCTGTACTTAATTCTGCTCTTTGCGATGATAAATTGAATATAGCTCACATTAATATTCAAAGCATTTGCGCACGCGGTATGAGTAAGTTTAATGAGCTCAAAGACTTTATTATAAATACTAAAGTAGATATTTTTTTCTTGACGGAAACATGGTTAAATGATACAATCCCAGATGCAGTCATTTCGATTGATGGTTTTAACTTAGTTCGCAATGATCGTAATAGAAATGGTAGTGGAGTTAGTATCTACATCAAGATATGCCTTAAATATAAGATTTTGGCAAAATCAGAATATGGTAATGATAATACGGAATTCTTATTGCTTGAATTAATTTGTAACTTTGATAAGATTTGCTTCGGAGTCTACTACAACCCCCCTGGGCAAGACTGTTCCGAGCTGCTCCAAAATCACCACCAGCAATTTATTATGCATTACACAACTTCATTTTTTATAGGAGATTTCAATTATAATCTTTTAAAACAATCTTCTAGGACAGATATCTTAAAAGATACATTATCCAGCTTAAATTTAAAAAATATAAATACTGAGCCCACTTTTTTTCATAACAATGGTAGTTCTTCATTAGATTTATTATTGACAGACTCACCTGAGAGTATTTACAGGTTTAATCAAATTTCATTACCTGGTGTATCGAATCATGACCTAATATTTTCGTCTCTGAATTTTTCAAAACAAGATAGCTCTGATGGATACTGGTATCGAGACTTTTTAAATTTTGATAGAGGCGCACTGTCTAGCATTCTCAATGATATGAACTGGAGTTCTTATCTCAGTATAGATAATCCTGACATGCTTGTGGAAATATTGAATACTTTCCTGCTGTTTTTGCTTGATACTTATTTCCCTCTGAAGTTTAAAAAGCGTCGTAAAAATACATGGTTTAATCGTGATATCGAAATAGCTATTATCAACAGAGATCTAGCTTATAAAACCTGGAAACGAACAAAATCAATTGAGGATAGGCAAACATTCAAAAGACTGCGCAATAAGGTAAATACATTGATAAGTAAAGCTAAAACTGGGCGTGATAAAGCGAAATCGAACTTGAATTTACCTGTCAAAACGTTCTGGAATAATCTGAAGAGTTTTGGTTTAGGCAATACCGAGAAGTCCTCATGTGTCACAGAATTTTCTGCTACAGATGTGAATCACTATTTTTGTTCTAATTTCACATCTGATTATGATCAAGAAATCTCTATCACCCAAACATCAAATGGTTTCTATTTCAGACCTGTTCATGAATATGAAATTGTCAATGCAGTGGCTTCAATCCAATCCAATGCTGGGCTTGATAACATTCCAATAAAACTTGTAAAAATAGTTCTTCCTTGTTTACTCCCGTTTTTAAATCACCTTTTAAATACCATTATCAATACATCAAAATTTCCTTATCAGTGGAAAAAAGTAAAGGTTATACCAATTACAAAAAAATCCAACAATCATAGTAGAGTAAGGTGGGGTAAAAGTACGAGTCGGCTAAAAGTACGTTTTGAGATTACCACCAACCGAGAACAGAAAAATTCAATACTCTGGCGTGGATTGATAGTGATTTGGACTGCCTTCATCCAGACAAAATTTTTATGATGTAATATTCAAAATAACGGCAAACATGTTTGAGCAATCAAAATTCTGGCTTTCAATGAAAGTCTTAATGTGTCAGTTTAGTTGTTTTCAACCACTAGCAAATGCCAAAAAAAGAATTCAATTAATATGTCTCTGTTTTGCACAATAAACTGTGAATCACAAGAAACCTTGGAGGGGCAAAAGTACGTACTGCAAATGGGGCAAAAGTACGAATAATATACAGGGTCTACTGAAGTAAATCTGAACGGAAAGTTTTAACTTCTTTCTCAAATTCATTGGGAACATCAGCGCATATTTTTGTTTCTACAAAGACTTGTTCGCGTGAAAAGATGCTCAAATACGATGAGAACTGGATTTCGTAAACCTGTTGAATATGGACTATTAGTGAACAACTCCAAATCCGCACAGGTTGTTCGCCCATGTATAGGATTTGTATCAGAAGGGAACACAGAAATAAGCGAAGATTGATATTAAATAATTTCCCTTTGACTTCATGCAAAATTGTGGAATTTTGAATGGTCGTACTTTTAACCCACATCATTCGAACTTTTGCCCCAGAGGTGGGGTAAGAGTACGTTTCGATAGCAGTTTGACATTTTCAGTAGTGCTATCAAATGCGTTGATCGTTTATCTTCATTATTTTTTAGAAGAGAGATAAAAGTCTAAGGAATCCAATGCTGTTCTTGGTTTTTTAGAAAAACAACTGCAAAATTTTCTAAAAATAGGATAGCACTAAGGTCGTAATTTTACCCCACCATACTCTATTACTTATTTACGACCAATTGGCTTACTGAGTTCGGTTTCAAAAATATTCGAAAAATTAGTAAAGAACCAAATTTCAGACTTTATCAATCAACATAATCTACTAAGTAGTTATCAATCTGGATTTAGAGCTAATCATAGCACTAAATCTACCCTTATGAAAGTCCATAATGATATTGCCTTAACCCTTGATAAAAAAGGACTAGTCACTCTTCTACTCATAGACTTTGCTAAAGCCTTTGATAGGGTGTCCCATAAAAAGCTTGTTGAAAAACTGATAACGAATTTTTCATTTTCTAAATAGACCTGCAGCAGAAATGATAAAATCATACCTCCAAGGACGTTCGCAGGCAGTTTATATAAATGATTGTTATTCGAGTTTGACACCTATTGAATCCGGCGTTCCTCAAGGATCAATTCTGGGTCCGATTCTTTTTTCCATCTTTATTAACGACTTACCGTCAGTCTTAAAAAACTGTAGGATTCAGATGTTTGCAGACGATGTGCAAATCTATTTCTGTTCTGAAAAGTCGTTGCCAACGAACGTTGTTAGTGACAAAATAAATTATGACTTACGAAAAGTTGATGAATGGTCCCTTCTGAATCTTTTGCCTATTAACCCAGTTAAAACCAAAGCATTATTATTTAGCAGATCAAATAGGATTATCGAAGTTCCATCACTATTCTTGGCAAATTCGGAAATTGCTTTTACAGATCATGCTGAAAGCCTTGGTGTAATTTTTGACCGTGAATTATCATGGAGCAGGCAGGTTAATAGACAATGTGGCAAAATCTATGGTTCATTGAAAAGGTTGAACCTTACCACAAAACACCTTGACATTGACACTAAGTTAAAACTATTCAAAACCTATATATACCCCTTGTTTATTTACGGAGATTTCGCTTATTCAAATTGTTCTGTTAGGTCCATGAACAGACTTCGTGTAGCACTGAACTCATGCGTTCGATATGTTTACAACTTGTCAAGGTTTTCAAGCGTTTCTCACCTCCAAAAAATGCTAATCGGTTGTCCGTTTGATAGTTTTTATAAATATAGATCTTGCGTTATTATCCACAGAATACTTACTAGAGGAGGCCCAGATTATATAAAAAGCTTATTTGTTCCTGTGAGAAACACGAGAACTATCAATTTCGTTATCCCACCGCATGTTTCCGTCTATTATAACAATTCGTTCCTCGTTAGAGGCATCTCAATTTGAAATAATCTTCCTACCCAATTAAAATCCATCAAAACGAAAGCAGAGTTCAAGAAAGCTTCACTAATAAGATTTGCATAAATAATGTAACAATCGGATATAAATAGTTGAGTTGATATGAAAGTCATCAGAAACTTTTTGTAGTAGTTAAGTAGTTGAAATTGAAATCAAAACTAGCCCTAAATGTAACAAATTAAAAAGATTTTGTCTTAAGTTACATGAATAAACAAATACATACATACATATACCAGTTCTAATCTTGTTTATCGGTTTCTCGCGTTTTTCTTTCATTCTCGAACCACTTATCGGTTCTTTTTCTCTTATCACCTTCTCTCTCACATATATGCTTACTTCTCTCATTCTCTCTTTTTAACTTTCTGTTCTATGCGAACATTTTCCAAATGGATTTTCTCTGAATATGAGATAGACTTAGGAGTGTATTCGAAAAAAATGCAACACGTTGTTTTGTTAATAACTTTTGAACGCATGGATGCAAATTGATAAAATTTTCAACGAAGTTACCTGGTAATGTAATGTGTATATGTGCAAATTTGCAATCTATGATGTATACTATGAACCACCTTTTTTTAAATCGATTATTTTGAATTTTTGATTACGTTTGCTGTTTCCTGAAGCTTGACCTTCAAAATAACTCAAAATTTTAAATTTTGTCGAAGTTATAACAAATATAGCCAATTGTCCTCCTTCGGCACAAAAACAACATATTTGACTTTTTATCACTCCACCACCGTTTTAGCGTAGTAGCACGATTCCAGATCCAACATAACAGAGAAAAAACTTTGTGGGACCTATTGAAGCTCTTTGCAGAGAAAACGGTTGCACTTGGAGGCAGTCTTCTTTGTATTTTTAGCCATTCATCGTGTCAATTGTTATGAAAGACTGAGCGATTTGCAGTTTCCACAGATGGTTAGCCTCCTCAAGCACTAGACATTAATTTTTCCAAATTTTCTCCTTGTTTATCTCCGGGAAATACAGGTGAGACTTGTCGACGAAAAGTTTCTGGTTGGAAACCCGCCAGGTGACCGCTAAAGATTTCGTTTTGCTGTCCATTACGAAAGTTCTCAAAATATCTTCCCACAATCAGTCCAAATATTTCGCACACGATGTGACCACCATATTTTGTTTATTTTACCAGAGGGCAGCTTTTCTACCTTGTAGAATTAGTTAGAAAAGTTTGACTTTTTTTTATCACTTCCTCCATTCATATTTTTGGATCGAGCTTGAAAAAATCTCTCACATTTCTCTTGCTTCATGGAATCAATAATCTTAACTTTTATTCAAATTTTAGCTCACAATTGGGTCGTCTAGGACTTCTTAAACAATTTACCATGTGAACTGTGGTCGAAATGTTGATTTTCAGCTGTTTTTGGGTCTCCCACTGGAACTTTTCTGGATTTTTTTTTCGATCCTACTCAAAAAGTTCTGTCATTGAACCTCAGTATTTGGGCGCTATCTCAAAAACCACTTGACAGATTGTCTCAAAATTTTGTACACGTACACATTAAATTACCAGGTAAATTCACCTAAAATGTAATCAATTTCCATCCATGCATTTAAAAGTTATTCACAAAACAAAGTGTTGGATTTTTTTTCGAATATACTCCTTACATGATGGCCAGTTTGACACCAACGATTTATATAAAGGGATCGATAAATTTCCCAGATCAAAAAGTAATAAAAATCGGACTTTTTTGTATGCAGTTTTACAAAATAAGGCTTAATGATAGTTCTTAGCTACGTCAAAATTAATGGTGTAAGAATTTAAGCTTTTTCAAACAACGCGATGCAAAAAATGAGGAATGTTTTCAACTGACTGTTCTTCAATCAATTACTCGTTGAGGCCATTATAAAAATAGAGCGTGATCGGCAATAAATCTCACCATACCCTCGATGAAGACGGGATCTGTCACAAATGATTATTCAAAGTTTAAATCAGTTCCACTATATGTTTAGTATAAGCCGTATGAACAAAATCAGCATGGAATACTGCTCTCTTACCATATTTTCAATTTCAAGTACCTATGTATAGGTTTGGAAAAGTGTGAAAGAGAAGACGACGACGACCCGACCGGGGTCCGGGTGGTAGAAGCGGATTTCGAATTAAAATCGATTTAATTCCACTAGAATGTGTAACACCCGGTGGAATCTGCTGTGCGCTCAATTATAATTTAACAGTTGGAAATACTCAAAATTTTCCAATGCAATTACACGTTGAGATTGGACGTCCACCTAGCAATTTTTCCTAAATCTAAATTGTTTACAAACAAAACATATTACCGGAAACTGTGGGTGTACGACGACGACGGCAGAAAACAACGAATCGATAGCATTGTGTTAACTTTTCAATACCGCAACGAATTACCATTAATACCGTGAAGAAAATTGAACTTTGACTTGTCATCGGCAGCTCATGCGGTTGTTGTGTATGGTATTTTTCGATTACAAAATTGTCCGATAGAAGCCAAGTTGAGTCCCATTCACGGACCAACCGTTTGACGGTTCTTTGCAATTTTGCGGTTGTTTGAAAGCGATTATTCCGTTCATGTCGAAGGAGAAAATTGACAGAAAACAGAGAACAAAACAACATCAACCACCTGTAAATGTACCGAGACGCGGAGACAGAAAGATTGCGATCGGGAGTGATTTGTGGTGGAGTAGATTGGGAAAATTGGAGGAAAACTGAGAAGGAGGAGGTCTGTCGAAGGGTGTTAATGTGAACTGGCGACAACCGATAGACAACCGCAAATGGGCAGCTTCGAGCTTTTGGGTATAGCCATAGATACATACATACAATACGTGTGTGAAGAGAAATGAAATCGAACGGATAAACTGAATACAGCCTGAGGAGAGGAGGACTTGGGGGGTGTCCGTCATTTGTCGGTTGAGATGAATTGAATTTATTGATTAAATGATTACTGTTAGAGTTCGATTCGATGGACAGCTTCGAGGCAACCCGATATTTGGCATTAATCGGCAGTTGACTTCGAATCCGATTAACAATAATTTATTTAGTAGCATCGAGCAATACAAGCATTTTGTAAACCAACCCCGCCGCCGGCCGTGGCCTAGAGGATAGCGTTCCAGTCTTCTAAGCCAGAGTCCATGAGATCGAATCTCGATCACGGCACACATAGTACTCTTTCTGTGGTCTGGTGGTTTTAGCATTTGTAAGATGCTAGCCATAATATCCTTGAAAGATGTACGCCTTAGAGTTAAGTAAGTTAGATCTCTTCAAAGAAACATGAAGTTTCACTGAGATCCTATATGTGTGTGTTCGTTTTTCTAAAAAACCCGCAAAAAAGAACGGAAAAATCTGTGAAGAAAGAATTTAAAATTTAATTGGAAAAATATGATTTTGCACTATTGACTAAATAATATTGCTTAAAATTCAATAAAAGAGTGGATAAAAAAATTTTTTTTTTTCATTTGAAAACTTTTTTTTTCGATTTCCATTGATCATTGATAAAAAAGCATGTGCTTCAAAAGTTAGAGAAATTTATTTTTGTGTTCCAAATTAAGATTTTTTGTAATTCAATTCTATTAAAATTTTTGAGCATGTCTGGGATTATTTTTAAACTTTGTCTCCAACTTTTCGCCTATTCAATTTGAAGTCTTTTTGGAAAACTTTGATAAATTTTCGTTTTATCTTTTTTAATTAAATCTACATTTTAAAGCCTGTGTATTCTTTTAAACTTTATATTTCTTTATATATTTGGTGATTCCTTACTTTTAAAGTTTTTAAAAGCTTTTTAACAGTTGAAAGCCTAAAAACCTTTAACAATATTTAAGAGTTGATCGAGTCTTGTTTAGGCTTTTTAAATTTTCCACCGTATCAAGTCTTGTGTGTATCTTAGTTCTGAATATTTTTTAGCTGCCTTAGCAGTTTCAACTTTGTTTCATGTGACAAAAAAAAAGAATAAAAAACTATAACGAAAAAAAAAGGACACAGACGACAAGAATGACTTAATTAAAAATATTGAACAGGATAAAGAAATTGACCAATCTAATAAAAAAAATAATAAAAATGATAAAATGACACAAATTACACAAACGACCGAAATGACGAATAAAAATAGTAATGTAGAAATTCAAAAAAATTTTATATGATAAGAAAGAAGAAAAATCAACACAAATAAAGAGATCAGAATGAAGAACTAGAAAAATGTGAAAAATAATAAAAATGTTAAAAAAGAATAATAGAAACGCCAAAAATAGAATAAATGAAGCTTCCAAAAATGATTCAAAAAAATCTTATATCACAAAATTGATTTTTGAAAGGATGTTGCTCCTGAAAACAGAAAGTAACTCAAATGTCACGAATTTTAAAAAAAATAAGCATAAAGACGATTTCGACAAGAAAAAATTAACTGAAAAAATTGGCATAAATAACAGAAATGTCAAAGAAGTAAAAAATGACCAAAAGTTTGAAAATGTTCAAAAGTGAAAAAAAAAATCATAAGATCACAAACAAAAATGAAAAAAAATCTAAAAATGTTATTTTTATTAAGTTTTTTTTTTATTTTTTTTCATGTTTGCCTTTTTTTCATTTGTGTCATTTTTGCCTTCTGATTCACTTCTGCCTTTTTATCATTTTTGTCATTTTTTATGTAATTTTTCATTTTTTTTTTTAAATTTTTGTCATTTTTGTAAATCTTGTAATCAATGGAATTTTTGTCATTCATGTAATTTTTGTCAATAATGTTTTTTTTTATCATTTTTGCCTTTTTTGTCCATTTCTGTCATTTCTGTAATTTTTGTCATTATTGTTATTTTTGTCATTTTCGTCATTTTTGGCATATTTGTAAATCTTGTAATTAATGAAATTTTTGTCATTTTCGTCATTTTTGTCATTTTGGTCTATTTAGTCATTTTTGACATGTTTGTCATTTTTTCATTTAGGTCATTCTTTTCATTTTTGTCTTTTTGTCATTTTTGTCGTTTTTGTCGTTTTTGTCATTTTTGTAATTTTTGGTCATTTTAGTCTTTTTTGTCATTTTTGTTATTTTTTGTATTTTTTTCATTTTTGTCATTTTGTCATTTTTGTCATTTTTGTCATTTTTGTCATTTTTGTCATTTTTGTCATTTTTGTCATTTTTGGTCATTTTTGGTCATTTTGTCATATTTTTGTCATTTTTGTCGTTTTTGTCATTTTTGTCATTTTTGTCATTTTTGTCATTTTTGTCATTTTTGTCATTTTTGTCATTTTTGTTATTTTTGTCATTTTTGTCATTTTTGTCATTTTTGTCATTTTTGTCATTTTTGTCATTTTTGTCATTTTTGTCACTTTTGTCTTTTGTCATTTTTGTCATTTTTGTCATTTCGTCATTTTTGTCATTTTTGTTTGTCATTTTTGTCATTTTTGTCATTTTTGTTATTTTTGTCATTTTTGTCATTTTTGTCATTTTTGTCATTTTTGTCATTTTTGTCATTTTTGTCATTTTTGTCATTTTTGTCATTTTTGTCATTTTTTTCATTTTTGTCATTTTTGTCATTTTTGTTATTTTTGACATTTATGTCATTTTTGTCGTTTTTGTCATTTTGGTCATTTTTGGTCATTTGAATCATTTTTGTCATTTTTGACATTTTTTTATCATTTTTGTAATTTTTTTCTTTTTTGCCATTTTTGTAATTTTTGTCATTTCTGTCATTTTTGTCATTTTTTTTTTAATTTTGTTCATTTTTCCACTTTGACATTTTCGTCATTCTTGTCATTTTTAGTTAATTTTTGCCATTCTTGCCATTTTTGTCATTTTGATCATTTTGATCATTTTGATCATTTTAGTCATTCTAGTCATTTTTGTCATTTTTGTCATTTTTGTCATTTTTGTCATTTTTGTCATTTTTGTCATTTTTGTCATTTTTGTCATTTTTGTCATTTTTGTCATTTTTGTCATTTTTGTCATTTTTGTCATTTTTGTCATTTTTGTCATTTTTGTCATTTATGTCATTTTTGTCATTTTTGTCATTTTTGTCATTTTTGTCATTTTTGTCATTTTTATCATTTTTGTCATTTTTGTCATTTTTGTCATTTTTGTCATTTATGTCATTTTTGTCATTTTTGTCATTTTTGTCATTTTTGTCATTTTTGTCATTTTTGTCATTTTTGTTATTTTTGTCATTTTGGTCATTTAAGTCATTTTTAAAATTTTTGTCATTTTTGAAATTTTTGAAATTTTTGTCATTTTTGTCATTTTTGTCATTTATGTCATTTTTTTGTCATTTTTGTCATTTTTGTCATTTTCGTCATTTTTATCATTTTTGTCATTTTTGCCATTTTTGTTATTTTTGTCATTTTTGTCATTTTTGTCATTCTTGTCAATTTTGTCATTTTTGTCACTTTTGTCTTTTGTCATTTTTGTCATTTTTGTCATTTTTGTCATTTTTGTCATTTTTGTCATTTTTGTCATTTTTGTCATTTTTGTCATTTTTGTCATTTTTGTCATTTTTGTCATTTTTGTCATTTTTGTCATTTTTGTCAGATTTGTCATTTTTGTCATTTTTGTCACTTTTGTCTTTTGTCATTTTTGTCATTTTTGTCATTTTTGTCATTTCGTCATTTTTGTCATTTTTGTCATTTTTGTTTGTCATTTTTGTTATTTTTGACATTTATGTCATTTTTGTCGTTTTTGTCATTTTGGTCATTTTTGGTCATTTGAATCATTTTTGTCATTTTTGACATTTTTTATCTTTTTTGTAATTTTTTTCTTTTTTGCCATTTTTGTAATTTTTGTCATTTCTGTCCTTTTTGTCATTTTTTTTTAAATTTTGTTCATTTTTCCACTTTTGACATTTTCGTCATTCTTGTCATTTTTAGTTAATTTTTGCCATTCTTGCCATTTTTGTCATTTTGATCATTTTGGTCATTTTAGTCATTCTAGTCATTTTTGTCATTTTTGTTATTTTTGTCGATTTTGTCAATTTTGTCAATTTTGTCAATCTTGTCAATTTTGTCAATTTTGTCAATTTTGTCAATTTTGTCAATTTTGTCATTTTTGTCATTTTTGTGATTTTTGTGATTGTTGTCATTTTTGTCATTTTTGTCATTTTTTGTCATTTTTGGTCATTTTAGTCATTTTTGTCATTTTTAATTTTTGTTTTTTTTTTGGAATTTTAGTAATTTTTTGTCATTTTTCTTTTTTGAAATTTTTTTGTTATTTTTGATAATTTTTCTTTTTTTTGTAATTTTTGTCATTTTTTGTCATTTTTTTCATGTGTCATTTTTGTCGTTTTTACCATTTTTGTCAATTTGTTATTTTCGTAATTTTTGTTATTTTCGTAATTTTTGTCATTTTGATCATTTTTGTCTTTCAGGTCATTTTTGCTATTTTGTTGTTTTTGTCATTCTTGTCAGTTTTGTCATTTTTATCATTTGTCACTATTGTCATTTTTGTCGTTTTTGTTAGTTTTGTCATTTTTGGTTTTTTTGCCATTTTTGATTTTTGTTTTTGTTATGTTTGAAATTTTTGTCATTGGTAATGTTTTTTTTTTTTTTTTGTAATTATAATGTGATTTTTTGTCATATTTTTTTTTTTGAAAATTTTGTCTTTTTTATTTTTTTTTTTAGTCAAAATTAAACCTTCTTTGGTGTTGTCGATAAAAAAAAAAATTCAGGCATCCATAAATTAAACAGTTATAAAGCGTAGGAACCAAATATTTGTATTCCTCTGATTGACAGCTTCATCACAGGAGTTTTGCGACAGCAACAAAAAAAAAGTGGAAACAAAAACAGTTGTAATCCAACTAATTGAATTATCAATCGCATGAAATCGTACTGATTCGACCAGCAAAAACTACGCAGGGCCCAGTGGGAGGCCCCTTAGGAGCATATGTTTACACCCAAATATGGAAGATTCTACCCACTAAACTAGGAGAATCAATACGCACGATAGGTCGCACATACAGAGCAACACCCAGCAGGCATCCCAAGTGACAAGATTTATGCGATTAGCAGCCGGAGGGTGTTGGGTGGATGCTGCTCGCGTTTAACTGCGCCTGCAATCAAACATGGCTGGTGTTTTGCTGTTGATGTTATTGATTAATCAGCAGCCTCCCCACAATTACTATTTAGCTTGACGCGATCGTCGTCGTCGTCGCAATTTCATCAACCGCTTCGCACGAAACACCTCACTAGGCTGCTCCACTTGATTGAGGTGACTTTTTTTGCAGCAAAACTTGAGTTGATGTAATGGAAAAATCAAACAGGCGACGACAAGCCAAAATGGATGGATGGCTTGCGGCTTGGCTTGTTTCAGGCTGGCGGAAAAAAAAGTTAGGAAAAGAGGCCGGCGCGAAAGGGTGAGCGAGAAGAGCGGGAGGGACAAGTGTGATTAGTATAATACTGGGTGATGGTTGGTTCATCAATGAATATGGCGACCGTTGCACTTACTAGAACTGGTATCAAACTGAGGGAGTCTGCCGGTGAAGCTTGATTGCTCAGGGACCACACATACGGTGGTGTTGACGTTAGCTCAAAAGTGTAACTCAAGTAGCTTTGGAAAATACTAGAAAAGGGGTTTTGGAGAGGATTGTGGTCGGTAAGGGAGGGTACATGCACAACATGTCGTCCATACATTGTCGCACGAAAAAGGTAGGCAGCTATATATCACTTAAATACTCTCAATCTCAGGTTATCACAGGAGTCAATACAGGGTTGCTAGTGATTTTTTTTCTTTTTTAAAAACAATTTTGTTCCCGGTTTTCCAGGTAAAGACTTTGATGCCTGAATCGATAGCAAACCGGAGCCAAAGTGAGCTATTAATGCCAAAATAATAGCATAATTTAGTATCTAGACTTTCCTACCCGGGATTTTCCGGTCGGGAATTCCCGGGAATTAGAAAAATTCGGGGATTCCCGAATCCCGGGAAACGCTTTAAAATCCCGGGAATTGCCGAAGCCAGTAAAATGCGCTGAATT
Source organism: Uranotaenia lowii (assembly GCF_029784155.1). Lineage (NCBI taxonomy): Eukaryota > Metazoa > Arthropoda > Insecta > Diptera > Culicidae > Uranotaenia > Uranotaenia lowii. The sequence continues at coordinate 13,601,500 of NC_073691.1, read as the reverse complement.
ACTACAAATTCACACGATCTAAATTGGAAAAATAAATCAGATTGAGCCAGGAAAATGATAGTTCTACCACAGACCATACTGACGGGACACTCGATTTCGTTTGTTGGATAATTTTTCCATCAGTACGCAGTATCGATTCCAGAGTGCGCATCGATCGATTTGAAGAAATGCTATCCCAGCTAGAAAATGACACCCAACTTTAAAAAAAACGTCAATTTCTACGACAAAATCGGGCTAAACAGGTTCATTTTTCAACGAGCCATTTTTTTCAAATTTTGTAGATTCGCAATACCGACGGTAGGCATGGATCGCTTGAACGAACTACGTGACTTAGGCTGATGTCATGCTGAAGCAACTAGCAACGCGACCTACAACGCAACGTTCACACGACTAACCAGCTCTCATTTGATCTCCATGGAAATCGCGCAGACCTGTCATACTGGTCGCTTTGTGTAGCGCGACCAATCTGATGCCAATGTGTTTAGTAGCGCGACTAGTAGGAAATCCAATAGGAACATTGTTTTTTCTCGATTTGAAGCAGTGATTCCGGGTTTTAAGCACAATAGTACGAAGATCTGTCCGAACTTGTGATAATAAACTAAATACTATCTTAATCGGCGAGAAAATTTTCATGAATTCTTAGTTCCGGCAAAAAAAACAAGGAATTTTGTCGGTTCAAATTTCGGCATTCTTGCAATCCGGGTCGTGATTTGATGAGTTTTTGATGGCTCCCGAAAGAAAGGAGACGATTCAAAGCATTATCAGATGTAGAGAAGTGATGATTTGTAGGGAATTTCAAAGTGACAGGTCGCGCCAGCATGACATACCAATGCAATGCAACGCAATCTTATTGGAACGTTGCGTTGCGTTGCGTTGCTAGTTGTTTCAGCATGACATCAGCCTTAGAGAGCGCATACAACTCTTTGCATGTATCTAGTTTTTGTGATTACATGAATCGTATTCAGAACAACGCCCGGACTGATCCAGCATCTTTTTGGTCATACGTAAGAAAACGGAAAGGTGCTCAAGGAGTACCTCAAGTCATCAGATTCAACAACGCAACTGCCGAGACGCCGTACGATGCTGCAAATCTATTCTCGTCATTCTTTCAAAGCGTGCTAAGTAATAACTCAACACCTTTGTCTGAATCATACCTGAGTAGCTTGCAGAGTCGAGATTTCAATCTGAGCCTGCTGAGTTTTTCGCCGAATGACGTTCTTCGTAAGATAGCTGCTTTGGATGAAACGAAAGGACCTGGCCCTGATGGCATTCCGCCTTTCCTGGTCAAAAATTGCGCGGATTTCTTATCGATACCTCTCTCGATTATCTTCAACCAGTCGTTAAAGGAGGGCATTTTTCCCGATGCATGGAAAACTGCATCTATAATTCCAATCCACAAATCTGGAAACATAACCAGGTGGAAAACTATCGCGGGATATCTATTCTGAGTTGTTTTCCGAAATTGTTCGAGAGCCTTGTCTATGATTCACTTTACCAATCTGTACGTCATACTATCTCAGAAAATCAACATGGATTTATGCAACGCAGATCTACGACCACCAACCTCATGACGTACGTTTCTAAGTTAATGAGGAGACTGGACAAACGTCAGCAAGTCGACGCCGTGTATGTTGATTTGAGCAAGGCCTTCGATAAGGTGCCACACGTATTGGCTGTAGAAAAAATGCGTCGTCTAGGTCTTCCTAGTTGGATTTGTAAATGGATCCATTCATATTTGAAAGGCCGAACTGCTTTCGTACGACTCGGTGCAGTGAAATCGACACCATTCGAGATCACATCTGGTGTTCCTCAAGGGAGCCACTTAGGACCATTGATCTTCCTTATTTTCATCAACGACTTAAGCGCCATTCTTGAGTCGGAAAATTTACTTTACGCCGATGATCTTAAAATTTTCCGTACAATTTCATCTCTAGTAGATTGCTGTGCACTTCAAAAGGACATAGATTTTCTTCAGGCTTGGTGTCATCACAACGGTATGGCTCCGAATATTGCCAAATGCACTACCATCTCGTTCACTCGTCAACGAAATCCCATCAACTTTGAATATAAAATGTCAACGATCGTTTTGAGCCGCACATTAGTCGTCGAGGACCTTGGAATCACCCTGGATAGCAAGCTCAATTTTTCACAGCATATCTCCTCAACGATAGCGAAAGGTTTTGCGGTCCTTGGCTTCATTCGTCGAAACACGGAATTCTTTAATGACTTTTATAGTTTGAAAGCTTTGTATTGTGCTCTTGTGCACAGCATTATTGAGTACGGGGTACAAATTATGGCTCCATATCAAGCGGTACATTCGAATAGGATAGAGAGGATACAACGATGCTTTATTAGATATGCTCTACGACAACTACCATGGAACGACTCATCTGACCTCCCGCCTTATGAACAACGCTGCTTGCTACTAAATTTGCCGACGCTGGCATCAAGGCGCGTCTTCCTGCAACGGCTTTTTATTTTCGACATCCTTCATAATAACGTTGATTGCCCAGAACTGTTATCGTTGTTACCGTTCAATGCTCCTGTTAGAACAACTCGATTCCTGGATTTCTTCAGGCTTGCCGTTTGACGAACCCAGTATGGTCAAAACAATCCTTTAGATACATGTTGTGCTCGTTTTAATGAAGAAGTCAGTGATTTCGATTTTAATATTTCCAAGAATGTGTTTAAATCTAGAATAGGATAGCTTTTTAATTGTTTAAATACTGTGAACCATCTGCGAAGATCAATAAATAAATAAATAAATAGTGAAGAATATTTCTCAATTATTTCAATTTTTTGCAGCTAGTTAAAATACTTTGTTTTTGGGTCTGTGGTTTGCTTACTGAATTTTTGAGGCATTAAAAAAGTTTGAAATGTTTTACAATACTAGGTACGACCTTAAATTTCACAATACCATATTGATAAGAATTCGTACGCAGTAGATGAATCAAGATCTTCATGTTGCAATCTTCATTTTAAATTTTTCCCGGGATCCCGGGAATTCCCGGGAAAAGCATCGTCAGATTTCCCGATTCCCGGGAACGCTAAAATGGCCGGGGAATGGACACTCTATTTTTCACGCGAAATCGAAAACAATGACTGTTTACCAATAAATTTTTAAGTTGAAAATTTTGCCTAATTCGAAAAATTCAAGGTTTTCACGCGACCCCCGACCAGAAAAAAAAAATGATTTTTTACCTAAAAGTTTTTAAGTTGAAAATTTTCCCTGGTTAAAAAAATTTAAGGTTTTTCGCGCGACCCCCCGACCAGAAAAAATCGAAAAATGACTGTTTACAAAAAAAAAGTTTCAAGTTGAAATTTTTGCCTGATTCAAAAAAAATTCAAAGTTTTTCAAACGACCCCCGACCAGAAACAATCGAAAAAAAATGACATTTTACCAAAAAAATTTCAAGTTAAAAAGTTTGCCTGATTCAAAAAAATTCAAGGTTCTTCACCTAACCCCCGACAAGAAAAAATCGAAAAAAGGACTTTTTACCAAAAAATTCCAAGTTGAAAATTTTGCCTGATTAAAAAAAATTAAAGTTTTTCACGCGATCGACCAGAAAATTCGAAAAAATGATTTTTTACCAAAAAATTTTCAAGTTAAAAATTTTGCATGATTCAAAAAATTCAAGGTTTTTCAAGCGACCCCCGCCCAGAAAATATTGAAAAATTAACTTATACCAAAAAATTTCAAGGTTTTTCACCTGACCCTCGACCAGAAAAAATCGAAAAAATGACTTTTTACCAGAAAATTTACATGATTTATTGAAAAAATACTGCATTTACTGCAGTGCTATGAATCAGGGTCGTAGGAAGAACCGACTCATGGGGGGGGAGGGGGGGGGGGTGGGTTTGGTGACTTATTTTTATCTTTGATTTTTTGCCCAACAACATACGAACAACAAAAATTAAAACAAATTATGTCTGTAACTATATGATTATTCATTTTAAAGTACTCATAAATAGTTTTCGTACGAAATCGTACCTTGAGAGAAGACACGAATGTCACAATGATGGTAAAGTGTCATTAATAAAATCTTAAGAAAAGTAGCTTTAGAACAGTGGTTCTTAACCTGAAGGGTGAGCTAAATTTTTTTAATGAAACCTCTAGAAACAAAATATAAAATTTACTTTCATTGATTCATTTCATTTTTTAATTTTCTTAAAAATCTAGTAGATCAAAGTTATTTGATTTGAGCATAAAATAAGTTTTTTTAAGGTAGCTTTCAATTTCTTAAAAAAAACTTTTTCTATACTCAAATCAAACAAGCCCAATCTTCTAAACTCTTTTACGAATTCCAAGATTCCAAACTTTGATGAAAATAAATAAAATTTTCCAAAAAAAAAAATTCAGTCAGAGATAAAAAATTTTCGGATCAAATTTGCTTGATGCAAACTTGAACTGAATTTATGATTTAAATTGAAATTTGGATTTAAAAAAACTTCAATATTAATAATGTTAAACAATACTTTGAGAAAATGAATAATTAAGTGCAGATTTTTCAGGCGAAGATCAGGAATATATTTCTTTAACAGGAAATATATTTCATAAAAAATCAATTCCATAATAAAAATTGGAATATTGTTTATCGCCGCGCTTTAATGTAATTTGAATCATCGACGTTTTTCGGCGGATTTTAGAATCAAAAACGTTATTACCAGTTGTCCAGACGTTTCGAGCTACTATGGCTTTGGCTCCTCTTCAGTGGACACTAAAATTATATTTTAAACAATGAATTTTTATCTAAATTTACAATATTTAAAATCTTACAAACTACTGGCCTTCGTCTATACTAGTTTGATTCGGGACATTTTGTTTTGATTTTCGTTTACATTTGTATGTTAGTGTTTGTGTTTGACAAAAAATTGTCACAAACACTAACATAACGTAAGAACTATAATTTTTTTATTGGCCAAATAAATTATAATTTTAGAAATTCATTCAAAATTCAAAAATTCTGTGAAATCTATGAATATTTCAAAATTCTGTGTTCTGTGACACAGATTCTGTGATGAAAATTTGCTCAAAATTCTGTGAAATTACAGATTTTTCTGTAATTTCGGCAACCTTGTTTTGACGCTGTTTCCGAATTTCTAAACGATTTCTGGAATGTACAAAAAATACGATTTCCGAATCTTAACTCCAGATACGAGTTTTATGAGCCAAGTCTTAGAGCCCTCATTTATGAATCTTTTATTCAAATAATGTAGGGCTGGTTTAATCTTAACTCATTATTTCAATTATTTATTTTTAATCTGTGAATGTGAATTTCAAATGATGAATCTGAATCTGAGCTTTCAATTTTGGATCGCCATTTAGAAACTTTGAATGTTTGAATTTTGTGTTAGAATAACTTGTTTGAATATAAAAAAAAATCTTTTCTGTTTGGGAAACTATTGAAAATGCAAGTGGTTTTCGAAAAACATGATTCAAATTTGATATGAAATGCAAAACCGAATTTAAAACCATGATTTCGAAGCAGCTTTTCATTCCTAATTTCATATGATTATTCGAACTGAAAATCAAGATTCCTAAACTTGATACAGAATAAGAAATACGAAAATATGTCGAAATAAAATTTTGATTGTGGGAATATGGAACCAGAACCTCCAAAATGGGATCAACTTAAAATTTAATCTTCAGACCTGAATTTCTATGATGAGGTTGTTAGATTGCCCGGTTTTAATTGGATTGGCCCGGATGCATAATTTGGGAAATATCCGGTCCGACACGGTTGCCCGGATTTTATTGGAAATGCCGAGATTTTGCCTGGGTTTGTTCTCATTTTCAATCTTTAATCATATTTAAGAAAAAAAGTGAATTGTGTTTTTTTCAGTTTTTTTCCATAGATTTTTGATGAACAATTCCTAGGTTCTGACTATAATTGCTCGGACTTTGGTCGTCAATTTTGAAATCAAATACCCGGATTTTGTCAGGTTTTAATATAAAACAGTCCGGATTTGGCCAGCCCGGATACGTGCAGAAAAAATCTAACAACCTTATTCTATGATGAAGTGAGAAAATATTGAAAAATTGTAGAAGAAATTTGAACTTGGGATGGATTTTTGAGGTTTTTGCATTAGTTTTTAGTCCAGATAGATACTCTTGAATATTTTTGCTCTATTATTAAATTTGATTATGAATTTAAAATTTTGCGTCTGGAGTAGAATACTTTGTTTGCTTTTTTGGACCCTCATGGGGGGGGGGGGGGGCGGGTTAACCCCCAAACTGCCCCCCCCCTTTCCTACGGCCATGCTATGAATTATACCAAATGCCAAAAATCTGTACAAATCCTTAACAAATCTTTAAAAATCTGTCATCTGCACTGCACATACAGAATCTGTACCAAAAATTGAGTTAAAAAATCTGTACTTTACTAGATAAATCTGTAAATGTGGCCACCATGACAGAGAGATCTATTGTGGACGCTCCTTTTTTGGTACTCAAAATTAAGTGCTGTTTTGACCGTGGTTAAACCATAGTTCGATTCAGCACTTAGCGAGTTCGGCTGCCTAAACTGTATTTTGAGTAGTTACAATTAAAGGCAGAATTGGAGTTCGGCTGTCGAACTTAGGTTTGAGTATGCCAGTCAGAACTTAGTTTTGCGGCTGCCCAGTCGAACTCAAAGTTGAGGGGTGCCTCTGAAGTGCTGTTCAGAACCAATGCAATTTAATTTTGCGTTTGAAAAAAGGAGCGTTTGGGCAAAGAACACGTGCGGATGTACAATGTACATCACGTGTAGCGTATCGATAGAAGATTCAGCCAGCAGTCGACCAATCGAGCTCGACATGTACACATGCTGGAGCGTATTTCGTTACGTTCACCGTTGTGTAATTGGCTAACGTGCCGTTGTATTGATGCGGAAATTGCGGGTTCAATTCCCGTCAGTAAGCCGTTGTATCTTTTCCGGAAAATTTTTTCTTTCTTCGATATCTCATGTTTCTCTAATATTTTCAATCATCTTTGGAAATGTGATAATTTTTAGCTATTTTTTTTAAATTTTTATCACTGTTTGATCTTAAAAAAAGGTTTACAAATATTTCAACTTTAAAAACATTTTTTTTTGCAAAACAGTGGAATCACTGAAAATCTAAAATGAAAACTGGATCACCGTATGTTGCATCGACCACGAATAAATGAAGGTGAACAGCAGAGATAGAGAGGATTCTGGCTCGGGGGCGGGGCGAAACGGGACACATACTGTCCATTAGACTGAGTCGATTTGGGGTCATTTTTGAATTTCTCAAACCCTGGGGTCTAAAAAGCTTCGTTTTGGTCCAAAACTCATCAATGATTTTTTGCAGAATTTTTAAGTAACGTTTACATGAGTAAATTTGAACTTTTAGGTTTGTATGGGAGAATTGAATATTTTGTACTGAAAAATCAATATCATTTTTGTTTCTTCTGTGGAACCGAGCCTGCTAATGGTTTTTGTGCCAATTTATAAATTTCTTACAGGAAATTTTCCGCTGAACAACTTTGTCGAACATCATAACTTCGTATCTTTTTAGACAGAAAAGTTATAAGCTGTTTAACAGGTGTATGTCTTTTTGGATTGATAAACCATGAATTCAATTGACACCACTGCTTGTGCCCCACGAAGTATGGCATTGAAAGTGGTCTTGCAAGTGGTCTTGCTAGGCACCCAGCAGTGGTGTCAATTTAATTTCTTGTTTATCAATGCCAAAAGACATACACCTGTTAATGAGCTAATAACTTTTTTGTTTAAAAAGATACGAAGTTATGATATTCGACAAAGTTGTTCAGCGGAAAATTTCCTGTAAGAAATTTATAAATTGGCACAAAAACCATTAGCAGGCTCGGTGCCACAGAAGAAACAAAAATGATGTTGATTTTTCAGTACAAAATATTCAATTTTCCCATACAAACCTAAAAGTTCAAATTTACTCATGTAAACGTTACTTAAAAATTCTGCAAAAATCATGGATGAGTTTTGGACCAAAACGAAGCTTTTAAGACCCCAGGGTTTGAGAAATTCCAAAATGACCCCAAATCGACTCAGTCTACTGTCCATCCACACACCCAACACACAACACTAATTGGATCAAGATTGATAAGGCAATCAAGTGCGACAAACCGACGAGCAACCAACCACCTCACTACACTCTTCACTATTTATGCTATATCCATTCTACTGACTGGTCGGTGACTAAAAACGGAAGCCGAAAACTGCCACTAGTAAGAGTCATGTTCGAAAAATCCGCCCCACATGCATAGAGATTGCTGTCTGTTACGGAACTTCTGGAAGATCCCAATGGACGGATAAACGAAGGAAGCGGATGGTGGGGTGGCTTCACGCGTAATCAGATAATAAATACAGGACAAGCAGCCTAAAGCCATCGAAAGAGCAGCGGTGGCGTTTGGCGCTGCGGTTTATCGGTGAAAACAGGAGTGGGTAGAACAAAAAAGGTGGATAAAAATAGAACACCGAACGCTGAGCTCAGGTGTTCAATATTGTTTGGGACATTTTTTTTTTTTTGCGGTTCTGAACCGATCGTAATTAGAACTTTCGAAGCGGCTTCAAAACCACAAGTATCTATATGAAGGTAGCAGCTGGAAGTGGAACACTTCTTATAAATTTTATGAGGTACACTTAACTGGTAACAAAGTTAGCTCAATGGAAAATGAATAAATTTCGAATTAAGTTATAAACTGATTTTAATATATTTTAGCTTAGAGAATTTGTTTCCGTTCGACTAAATCACATGAACTTTAGAGCAAAAAAAACTATAAACCTTCAAAAAGACTCGAAAGACTAAATAAAAATAAATAAATAAATAAATAAATAAATAAATAAATAAATAAATAAATAAATAAATAAATAAATAAATAAATAAATAAATAAGTAAGTAAATAAATAAATAAATAAATAAATAAATAAATAAATCAAGACTTAAAAACTCAGGAATTTGAACAGATTCAAAAGACTGAAAGCCTCAAAAACATCAAAAATTCAAAAACTCGAAAAATTCAAAAGACTTGAAAGAATCAAAATACTCAAAAGTTTTAAAAGACTTAAAAACTCAAGGACTCAAAAAACTTAAAAAATTCAAAAAATTTCAAGACCTAAAATACGCAAAAAACTCAAAAGTTTCAAACGACTCAAAGACCAAACACGTTAAAAAATCACAAAAATTGAAAAAAAAAAAATAAAAAATTGCCAAAATGCAAAAACCATAAACAGTACAAAATTTAGAAAAAACAGACAGTAATCAGACAAATAAGTGAAGCAAACTGACAAAAATGAGACTAGAATAAGAAAAAAACTAAACGAAAATGAGAAAGATAAAAATTGAAACCAAATGGTACAAAAATGTGACTATAAACCAATGAATACGAATGAAACACAAATGTCAAAACCCACGAATGGCAATTCGCGTATTGATGAACGCTGACGGAATAACCAATCGCTAGTGTAGAGTGTAGCTATGTAAGGACCTTAAATACTCTGAGATAGCAAATAAACGATAGTTCTATTCCATCACTGAAAGCTGCGTTGAATACCTCATTTCAACAGGTTTTGGGCCCAGAAACGGTTGGAATGGAAGAAAGGATCAGCACGAGAGAGAGGTACTGTCAAGGCTTATGGTTAGCAAGTGTACCAGCGCCCAGGGCGGAGGAGTTCGATGCCGTCTCGATCTACGCTGCGGATAGTACGAGTTCCGAAGCCGAGATAAATAGGTTTTCTATAAAAAAAAAACTGAAAAACTGACATAAACTAGCCGCAATTTTTTTCCATATAGAATATTTGTAGTCCGGACAACATATTCTATATGTGAGATACAAATTTTAAAGTTGTTTTGATAACTTTTGCAGCAGTTTTCTGTGAATTCTTAAGATGTTTCATACGACGTAATGAAAGCTCACGCGAGAATTGAATATTGTGATTGTCTGACTTTCCACAAATTTGTAAAAATCTAGGATTGCAAATTTAAAAATTTTCAATCGATCTGAAACTTTGGAACTTGATTGACTTTTTTTAGTTAAGTACTAATAGGATATTAAATTTATTCATTCTGTTGTCCCTTCAAGTCGAAGTAAGAGTCGACGGAAACTATCAGCAAAAAATTCAACACATCCGATTAAAACTCCTTCAACTCCAAATCAATTAGTTTAGTAACTAGGTGGGTAGCTAGCATGGTGATGCTATTTCCAGCGCGCGATGAGCCTCAATTTACTTACCTTCACCAATCATTGCACTGCGTCGCACTAGGACTGGAACAACTTCCACCAGTGCCGAAGGCCTTCTTGGTCTCGGTCCGTTTCATCATATCCCTACAACAGGACTCAACCAAGCCTTCCCTTAGGTTGGGCACTTTCGCTCGCACACGTTCTTCCTGCACAAACCAAATTCAAGGATGTTGGTCGACGTCGTCGTCGTTTTGCTTCTTCTTGCGTAGTGCGGTACGTGGAGGAGGTTTGTGGAGCAGTAGCGCGGACAGGTACGGATAGGTGCCAATTTACTAGAAAAATGTGTTTTTCATGGCAGCTTAGTCTCTAGCTAGCTGGCTGGCTAGTAGATTGAGGGGCCAATGTTGTTGGCCTCGTTGTTTGTCCCTCCTTATGTGTTGTGTTGTGTACAGTTTGTGGTTGTACGATATCACTTTTTTCCTTTACTCGAGCACTTCTTCACCAGAATAATTGATACCATGGGTAGGCGTATCTAATCTTTCTCTTCATCGCAGTACATAGGTTATCTTAGCCAGTATTCTAGGCCGTCCAGCTTTGTGGGGGTTTATACACACATCACTTAAGCTAACACTACTGGCGCTTGCTGTTGTTTAGGGAAATCCGGATGTTCTAGAATCAACTACGCCCAAACGATTGGTCCCTTTGGGGTTGAACATTCGTCTCAAGAAACGCTTTGATCGATATCCAAAAGGTAACAAAAAACCAGAATGGTTATTCTTCAACAATTACAACTCTGCGGTTTCGCTTGATGGCCATTTGGCACAATTGGGATTCTTCTATCCTGTCCCCATTTGGCTGACTGAAGCAACAAATGACCTTTGCTCGTAAAAAAACACACCTTCCCCACCACTCACTTCTCTCGCTAAAACCCTGCAGTGATTGGATTTATTTTTCAATCTACACACCCCAACAACGCACCCGAGTCACTTCCGGTCCCATACATTTCGACAGGCTCGCGACGCGGAACACCCAAAATCATCACCAAGCGACGGATATCGTTCCGAAAACTTATGTGTTGCTGTTTTTTTTCCGCTGAACCTTGCCAAATTACACCAATAATAACTAGAACCTACTAGCAGCAGACGTGAAAAAAATCCTACTATAGGTAACCTATCTACCTACAATCATGTCGTTATTCTCCACCCGAACCCCGCGACGACGAATTTTGCTTTGGCTGGCTGGCCGAGAAAATTTCGTGCTGCTGGCTGTGCGACTGCGATAGTTTTTGTAATGTTTTGGCGTTTTGACGTTTCGCTTTCGGGTTCTCTTTCGACTCTCTCTTTTTCCAGGGGCAGCGCTGCAGAGAGAGTTTCTCTCCAATTAGGAGAATGTTTTGATCGTTTTCCCATATTTCCATACAGGTGGATTGGGGTGGACTTTAAATGATGCTCAGTAAGTTTCCTCAAATTTGGAATTTATTTCGAAAGAGCAAGTTAATTCAAATTATTTTTTTTTTAATTCTAAAAAAAAATACTTAAAATCTGTTTATACCTATAAAATTCAAACTTTCAACAACATTTTCCAGTAAAAACAACAGAGAAGGTTTGTGGACACCCCTGATTGTGCAAAATCAAGTCTCTCTTTCCGAGCAAAACGAACACGTGTTAGTTTGTCGGAGTTAGTTTGACTCTCGCGCTGGGTTGCCAGGTGCCCAGATTTGTCTGTAAAACCAAGACTTTTGACCCTTCGTCCAGATATTGATCAGACACAGATTTTGCCCAGATTTTTGCTGAGAGTGCCCAGATTTTACAGATTTTCAAATTGAGTGATGAAACCAATATTTATACATCGGATTTGATCCGTAAGTGCCAGATTAGACTGAAATCTCGCTTGTATTCATTGGTATTTCACCAAGCATTCATTACCAATTCTTTTTTTAAATAAGATCAACATGGTACGTGGTAGGAAACAGTGTTCTCAGCTCGAAAATAACCTGAATACCACAGCACGATACCCACCCCCCCCCTCCCTCGCTCACACGCACCGTCAAATGTCTTGTTAAGTACCAAATTTGTGATCTTCCCTGTGCACAGACAAACACAGACTTTTTTTCAAAATTGCCCAGATTTTTTATCCTCAACACCTGGCATCCCTGACTCTCGCGCTTCACCTCTCTACAGGTGGGTACCCGAGTAAAAATGTACAGCAGAAAAATCGTTTTTATGTGCTGGCTCCGTTGCCACGGAAACCTTGGTTGAAACAAATTGTTAAAACAAACTGCCGCCGCTTGAGAAATGCATTATTGAAAAATTTGAGCTACGATAAACAAGTGTTGTGTCGCGTTGAATCCGGGAAAATGTCCTTCAAAGATGTCCGAGGTAATTTATTTCTAAAGTTAGTGGCGCATTTCTAAACACTCTGTTGTTTGGAAAAGAATTGTTGATACTACATCAGATAGAAAACTAAGAAAAATTGTAATTTGTAAGATTTACACCCTTATTCTCGTTTTCGATCGAATGACATACGTTCGAAAGTTTTGCAATTTTGTATTCTTGTTTTCGTTCGAACGAATGAGAACAGTTCGATCTTTCGAACATCGTTCGAACGAACGAAACTTTGCATTCCCGTTTTCGTTCGAACGTATTTCTTCTATGCGCCGACAAACGCAAGTCTGATACTGCGAATCATGACCGTTTAAAGCAATCAATGAAATTTATTTCCGATTGGGGTGTTCATAATAACGAAACTATTGCGAGTTTAAACCACGAAACTGAATGTTCTTCAAAATAACAAAATTTTAAAGACTAAAGAAATTTTTATTCCAAGTTTTAAATTTCTTTTTAATCTAAATCCTCGGTTATCATTCTTTCACTGGACTGCCAAATGCGCATCTGATGCTGCAAATCCTTGGCATTTGAGGGAAAAGTCTGTGAAATTGGACGGTTATGGAATTGATGTGGTTCGAAATAGTTGTTTTTTTAAAGTTAGATGAGTAATTATTTTTTTATTAAAAAATTTAAAGCACTTTTATTTGAAAGTTCATTATCTTCCAAATCTTCTCTCTTCCTCTCGGCGGGTGACATTTCAAACCGCAGCAGCATTATCACAACCATCACCGGCTGGCATTTCGAATAGCTTCTTGTGCCCAGAATCAACCAGCTCCTGGAAGGGCATCTAGGAAATAGCATTGTTGTCCACTGCACCTGGAGATTGAAACGTTTTAAGGGTCCAGCTTGCTGCTGCTAACGATGACGAAAACGAATCAGTTACATCGGCTCCTATTTTCTGACACCCTCCGCCCTCCACCCTGACACTCGTGGATCTTGACATAAAAAAAAACGCGCACATAGGAAAATTACAAAAAAAAAACACACGAAAATTCTGTTTTCCGTTACGACCGATTAAGATCGATAAAATTTTTCAATAACCAAAACAATTGTTTACAATATATTTTCTGACGAGAAACGTCAAGAAAACAAGAATAGCTTTTTCGAATTCGATCGAAAGTATCCGTTCGAACGAAAGTCAGATACGCCGTAAACCAGAATAAGGGTGTTAATCTTTTTCGTGACATTGGCTGATATGAATAAAGCTCTAGTAACTGCTTTTGCTATTTTCGAGCAGATTTGTGAGTCAAAAACTTCGAATGGCATGCATATTTTTAATCCGGAGCTGGTTGAAAGTAGATGTTCTACTCTGCTTTTTCTCATCTAGTTGAGCAAATGCTTTCAAATTTTGCCATTCTAAAGTTCGAGCTGAGTAAAAGCTATCGAAGCAATTGCCTATTGGCTGATATGAATAATGCTCTAGTAATTGCTTTTGCTATTTTCGAGCAGTTTTGTGAGTCAAATACTTCGAATGGCATGCATATTTTTAATCCAGAGCTGGTTGAATTCCACTCTGCTTTTTCTTATCTAGTTGAGCAAATGCTTTCAAATTTTGCCATTCTAAAGCTCGAGCTAATTAGTAAAAGCTATCGAAGTAATTACTATTTTCTTATTCATACTATTTTATTATTAACTAATCGAAAAAAAAAATCCAATTCGAAACAGTACTTTTCCTGGTTATCACGCTGTAGATATTTTTTTCCTTATTTCCTTTTTTTGGATAACTCTCTAGAGTATGTCTTCTGTAATTCGATCAATCGAATGGAAAAATATAAAAAATGCCTTGATTGATGATTGCCTTGTTAGTTTCATTAGTGGCGTTATACTGCATATAAGAAAGCGCCTGAATTTATACTAGGTATTCGAACAACAATCGGAAGTAATTTTTTTTCGGGTTGAAAAACAGATGCCCGAGGTAGTTGGTTTTAGTTTTCTCACAAACAGAATTTTCTTTGCATTTTCATCACTTCCAATCAGCAGAAGTTTGAATTCTCTTCTATGTGGAAAATTTCCTACAGCGGTAAAAACCTTAATTCGATTAAAAAAATTGTGTCGATTAAAAAAATTGAGAAGAAATTGGAATTGTATTATGAGGAACCTTTTAAATAACTAGTTTTAAAGACAATCCATAACATTAATAAGATTTATGAAACAGTATATATACAATTATGGAATGAAAAATAAAAACAATTATTTAAAAAAAAGGAAATTAAATTTAAATAAGAAAACGGAATAATGTGATAAACGAAATTGAAATTCATAAAAAAGACAATCAAACGATATCGAATTGAGATCTCATTTGAATAACAACAATAGAAAATGATAAATGGTAAAAGTATAAAACATCTCGAGCAGACTTTGATGCCCAAATTGATAGCAACCTGAAACCATAATGAGGTGTCAACAGCAAATTGACAGTATCTTTTACTGTTCAATTTTGCACGAAAACAAAATAAGGCATAATTGAGGTTTCAATTATATTTATTTGACAGCAAGCTGAGACCAAATTTAGGTATCAGCAGCAAACAGTAAGCAAAACTAGGTACAAAGCTCGTTTGAAGTGTGTAAAACCACGCTCTCAAACCACTGGGCTCGCTATACATGGGAATTCTCTTTCTGAGTTTCTCATGTATAGTTAGCTTGATAATTTTGAACCAGCTAAGAGTCTCAATCTTCTATATTGAGTTGCCATAAACGGAAATCTCAAACTGCTATGGTATTTTCCAATAAGAAGTATGCCCATGAAAGCTCAATCCTCATTTGAAGTAGGTATATCTTGGATTTCAATTTAAAGGTTCAATCCACTATTAAAGTTTTCTTCACGCTATGAAGTCTCAATCAACCTTCTTTTTTAAACCTACAGCAATTTCAATCCCATGTTACTATTTCTAAAAAGCAGAATTCTCCCAAAATCATTAGACTTCAGATTAAAGATCTTAAATGCAAAGTTTCATAGGACTCCTCAGGGCAGTCATTTAGGTCCCGTTGTCTTTGTTATATACACATGAACGATGAACAAGAGCTTCCATTTCCAAACGCACCTCCACCCCCTCCCCCCCCCCCCCCTTTGTTGCCACGTGGAATGTGAACGGCCCTTTTTTAGGAATTTTATCGTAACGCCATTAATTGCTACAGTTAAACTTGGAAGTTGAGGTTGAAATTTCTCAAAATTTTCGAAAGGATTGTTAACAATTTCATTACTATTGCAGACCTCTCCGAGCACCTTAAACTACTGGGCTACCCGAACAACATCCCAATATCGGTCCTCAACACCCCGTACGGTGGCCCGGAAAGCTTCAAGGCCTATTCGGATATCCTCAGGTGGTTGGTAGGTCGTCTAGAACCGAATCTAACATTGGCCGGGGGAACCCGATCTGAGCAGGATCGTATTTTGTTCGTCCGTTGCGCCACCGAATTTCTCGTGACCAAGTCCAGCATCAAACTAAACCCCCGGAAGTTGTACGCGAGTTCGGCCGCTGCCGCTAAAGAGTTGCTCAAGGTGACCTCCCTGTTGATTGCCTCCCCGAAGGTTACCGGAAGTGAAGATGAAACGGTGAACTCGCACGTGGAGATCGACCTTTCCGATAAGATGGACGACCTGAAGAAGGTTCGCGGATTGTCATCGGAGCTGACTAATCGTGGAGCCGCGCTGTACGATCTGCTGAAGAAGGAACTAGTCAATAGGGAAACGAGGACATTGCAGTCCAATCGACCATTGGAACTGGTTCACGTCGAGAAGGTTATTAAAACTGCCATCGGTTCGTTGGACGGGAAGTTGACGAATTCTAAAACGACCTTGGCAAGCTTGAAGGCCGAGAACTCAAATCTGTCGTCGAAGATTCAACGGAAAGCGTCTGAGCTGGAGCGTTCGAAGCAGCGACTGCAAGCGCTTCAGAAAGTTCGGCCGGCTTATTTGGAGGAGTTTGAAAAGTTGGAGATCGAGTTGAAGGGTCTGTACGAGCAGTACATCATACGAATACGCTGCGTAGATGCGTTGAAGTCGGCGTTGATCATCAAGAACCGAACTCCGACGCCGACTTCTCCGATCGCGAAAATGGTGGATAGCAGCATGACGATCTTGCCGGAGGGTCTGATGGATTCGGATGACGAAAACGACGATGATGACGTGGACGATTTCGATGATCGGGAAGATGTGAAGCTGAAGACGGATAAGAGGGTTTTGAGGAGTGAGTTGCTAAATCGGGATCGTGGGTCGACGCGGTTTCGAACTAGGAGTAGCCATCATGTAGATCAGGGAAGTGGGCCGTCGGCCATCAGTGGATTGGATCGTGTGCGGATGATTGGAGGCATGAACGACGATTTGGGGCCGTTGGACAGTTCACTAGGGAGCTCGGCAGATTCCGAGAGTGATCTGGAGATGGGCGGCAATGGCTGTAAGTAAAATTTATTGATCACTGCGAATTTTAATTCTAAGTGAAAGCACTGTGAAAGTTAATAGTCCGCTAAAGGAACTATAAATTCTTAAATCCTGATTACAATTCTAAGCTGACTTCCAGATAACTAAATCTCGCACCCGAGCGCGATTTATATACCTCCGGACCAAGTGTATTAATTTTGACGAAAATTATAGGCAAGGGATATAAAATTTTCTCAGTGAGGAAAGAGAGGGGACAAAGTGTCGCGCATCAGATTATTCACGTTTCGGCACCAAAAAAGTGAAAGTCAGCCTAAAGACTGCATTGTTTTCATAGTGTTGTGAACTTTGACGTCACTTTTACTGTTCTGAACGTTGTCTTTACATTAGATTTTTTTTGTTAACAGACTGACGCCCTGTCAATTTCCTTTTTCAAGATGGCAATTGCGTTATTTCACAGATTAACATTCCCGGAGATATAATCACTGCACTGCACCCGAGTATAAGCTCATGGTCAGATGAAGAATACTTATCAATCTCTTGTAAATAAAACTGTCTTACAATTTTCCATTAAAAACTAAATCAACTAAGTCAAATTCCCTTGTTACGGGATGTGATATTCAATAAACGCCATGAAAACAATTATTCATACAGATTTCATTTCAACTTTGTTTATTGCAGTGATTGATCAGCTAAGATCCGAAGACGACGACGACGAGGACGAGGAGGAGGAGGACGAAGCCGATGTGCTCGCCAAACTTACCCGGGAAAATTCGACCCGCAATCGGAGCGCCAAGCTGCACCAGGACCATCAGAGCGATGAAGATTTTTAAAGTTTTCTCTTCAGCTATGTCTTTAAAAAGGTGTTTTCTTTACCGATAATTTATTAATTTATTTAAAACATAATTGAAACAATGTACAATAGGAGAAGGTTTTCTATTATATGGTACAAGATCTTATAGAAAGTTGGAGTCAAGTGTGATTAGTGTGTTTCGTGGAAGTGTTCGTGAGTCACTTTAAAACTTAGTTTGAGCAGTGTTTGTTTTTGTCCCAATTACAGTTAACTTACGCGCTAATGAAACTTTTTTGTTATTCGTTTTTTAAGAGTAGATAATTTGGAAATTTTTGATTGCGTTGCTGCAAAACTTTAAAATAACGTTTGCTTATATTTTTACATAAAATACATAATCGGATAGACATTGTAGGAGGATTTAATGTTTTCACCGAACTTCCAGTTTCGATTTAGAAAACTGTCAACAACAGCTCGGTTGACACTGAGACCGGTTATGTTGACATCTTAGAAATTTGGAGTAACAGACATGTCCACGTTAGTTCACAGTTTCAAATAATTAAGACTAAACGTTTGATTGGACGTAGAAGTCAAGTTGAGAACTTCTGGTTAATGCCTCTGTTTATGTCTTGAAACGTTCTAGTGGTTTGTTGAAGCCTCCGATAAAACCATGATGAGTTTTTATTATCAGTGTTGACCAAATGCAATCTGTAGAAATGGCTGATCAAAACAATCACATCTCCCCCCCATCCGTTCGTTTATATGTGCATGTCATTGTACCGCTCGAAGTGATGTCGATGATCTATCAGCATCAAATCGTGGTGATACGTCAGCGGAGGAGCCTGTCTGGGATCGTTGATCCGTTCGCCATTTGGTGGATGCTCTAATGGTGGCATTTGGCCCCCTGTTGTGCTCACAATACTGCCACTATTGTTTAGCTTTTCCTCTTCCTTAGCCAGATAGCTGTCGGCAATGTCCCGATCCAGTCCGGTGTAGGTGAAAGTTTTCTCCTTTTCCTGCTGTTGATGATACTGTTGCTGCTGCTGTTGTTGTTGTTGATGGTGATGGTGCATTTCACTCCGTTGCCGATGGTGGTGCTGCTGTTGTTGTTGATGCTGCTGAATCTCCTCCATCGTCAACGTTTGATCCGGATTGGTCCGTATCGATCGTCTCCGGTTGGCTACTCGTGCTAGGTGGGCCTCCAGCAGTGCACTCTCCGGGTACATAGGCGGTGGATAGGGGGAAACCCCGGGTGGCATCAGGTTCGGAGGATACATCATAGGAGGGGGAGGACCCGGATACATCGGCATCATTGGCGGAAACTAAAACAAAAAAAGGTTCAAGGTGAATGACTTAGTGAAATCGTAACTAATTTTATTAAGGTTTTCTTCTTTTAAAATTCTCTAGCCCGCAACACTACCCCATTTCCGGCACCGGCAGGAACCAACATGACTGGCCGAGCTTGAACCGTTCCGGTTCCATTGCTGACCATATCGGATCGATGCTGACTATTGTTGTGGTGGTGGTGATGTTGATGCTGATGTTGGTGATGTTTGTCGTACAACAGTGTGGAACCGGCATAAGCGGAACCTCCCATCGGTGGATTGCCGCCGGCATTTTTCATCATCGATGCGTACATCATGTCCTTGATCGAAGGATCGATCTGGAGCGAGTTGATGTAGTCCTCGACCTTTTGCTGGGACATGAAAGCCTGAGAGCCGGGATGTTGGCCACAGCTGCTGCTGTTGATGACGTTCTCCATCAGCTGGGATTTGTGGGTGGGCCTGTTGGATAGAAAGAAAAAAAAATGAATTGAGGTACTTAACTAAGAATATTAATTTTTATTAAAATGAATAAATTTTATTCATTCTAATAAAAATTAGGTGCTGTCCTTTATGATCAAAAGTGACTGAAATTTCAAATAGACCCTCTTGAGTTATTATTTATCGAGCTTTTTACTGATTGCCATATTGTGGCTCCAGAGAGTGATTTAAGCTCATTTTGGCTAAATCTGATCAATTAGGTACTAGAACACGTGATGCGTGACTTGACGCTTTTATTATAATTTAACCAATGTTCTGTTGCTGATTGAAATGTGAAAAAAAATTATCTCAAAGTTTGTTTTGTTAAGCTTATTCTGCAAAAAGCAAATCTAGAAAAAAAGACGATCTAAAAAATTGCGCAGATTAGAATTAAGTTAAGGATAGAAGCCTAAAGCAAGCGGTACGAAAACTTGTATGATCTTCTACTCTTTTAATGAAAATTCAACTTGTGGCTCCAGAGAGTAAAATGACTTTTACTGAAACGGATCTCGAATGAAGCAAAAAAAAAACAATGCCTAAGATATAATCTTTTAAAGCAGTTCAACCATAATCAGCACCTCAAAAACTTCTGTAACGCATTTTCCAAAATTTATGTTCTTAGTGAATAATTCCCTCGAATTTCATATTGCAGAAATCTAAACAGATCACGGATTTCTTCATGGGATTTGTATTCTTCAATGATTAGCAGAGGGGCTCTCAAATTTGGAACTTAGAAGAGGACATTGTCCATTAGGTTGGGCTTGTGGTATAGCTCAGTTGGCAATTCTGTTGTCTCCTGAGCCGATGTGCGCGAGTTCGAGCCCAAGAGCAAACATCGAACACAGTTGGATCGGATAAATTTTTTTTTTAATAACGGTCCGCTAACTGCATCATTGATAAAGTCGCGAATGCCATAAAGATGGTAAAACGACTATAATCGAAACAAAAAAAAAAGGCCAACCTAATTTTTTTTTACAGTGTCGTGAAAATTTTGACATAAATGATCGAAATGATAAAAAATAAAATAAAAATTGACAGGTGTAATAAAAATTACACAAATTACAAAATTAACAAAATTGACAAAAACGACAAAAATTATTTTAAAAAAACTGAGTAATATAAAAAAGTTATTTAGATCATCAGTCTTATTGGTGGAAAATGATGTTGTTCGCACAAATTATTAGACATTGTAGTTCTGGGTGTAATCGCGCCACACCAGATTTCGCCACATCTATTGCGCGCATCCCCTTTGTCGAATCATAAGTACCCTTGGTCAGTTTGTTTGGCTGACCGAACATCCGCACAAAAGGGAGAATAAAAATATCAACCAATTGGTCATTACCTATCAGTATACGCGCGCAGTAGTTTTATTGCGGTTACTGGGAAAATTTCTAATCGCGCGACGGTAGCCTTCCGTGCGGTAGGCTAGCCGGAGCAGTAAACACAGTTAAAAAAATCACTCTTACTCACTAATTTCATTGAAAAGTTAAGAAGTAAATTCTTGAATCAATCTTCAAATCATTATTTTGCAAGAGAGCACAAAACATGAAGTCATCGAAATGAAATATTATTATTCTTAGTATTCATTGAGATTGGAGTTGCGTGTCAGACGCCGTGCGGTTAAGTTCATTTTTTTTTCGCGCCGGGTGTGATTCGTTTTTCTTTAAGCAACAAAAAGTAATCCCAAAAGTATATCCGAAACGCTTGTCTCCTAGCAGTGATTATTAAATGGGAATATGGTTATTTCAGTGATTTAAGAAAAAATTCAGCATACATGATTGGTGTTTATTTTAAAAAAAGAATGGTGTTCGATAAGAGTAGTCAAAATTGATTTGTTTTGTTCAAGTGGAGGAATGGAATTTATCTAGCTTGTGAGAAGAACTGGAGATGACAACCAATATCAAAGTGTTTCAAGGAATTTTCAAAGTTTCTTTATTATCATCTCGAGTAATCTGATGCAAAAATTGGAAAAATTGTATCATCCTCCAGCGGCCAAGACATGTTCGAACATGTACATACACTGCCGGCCAAAAGTTTGGGATCACCCACTAAAAAACATGCAAATTTTGATCGTTCATATCTCAGCCGTCTTAGGACATATTGAAAATCTTCTGATCTCATTTGAAAGATAATGAGCAATAGCTATCTCGGAGGTATTTTGCCCAAATATAATGTTTTAGTTTTGAACTTAAAACTTAACCTAAAGTTATAACATTTTCAAAAAATCGCACTCAATATTCAAAGCCGATCATCTCGGGATAGGGTGGACCAAATCTCAAAATTTGAGTGGCATTAGAATTCCTGTTCTTTACTTCTCAAAACACAATCAAAAAATTTTTTGAAAAAATTCAAAAACGTATTTTTAATTGATAAAATAGACACTTGAGTTGTCGTCCAAAAGTTTGGGATCACCTCTTTGTATGGTGAGTTTGGGATCATTCTTATAAAAACATGCAAATTTATTTTATTCATATCTTTCTCATCTAACATCGTATTGCAGATCTGAAGGGTTCATTTGGAAGCTTAGGAATTGTTGTTTTTTAATAAATTCATTCAAAAATTATATTTTAAGGTGAGAACTATAAAAAAAATCTGGGAACTTTCAAAAAAACAATAAATTTCAGGTGATTTTTTTATGGTTATCACTTCAAAATATAATTTTTGAATGAATTTATTAAAAAATAACAATTCCTTAGCTTCCAAATGAACCTTTCAGATCTGCAATACGATGTTAGATGAGAAAGATATGAATAAAATAAATTTGCATGTTTTTATAAGAATGATCCCAAACTCACCATACAAAGAGGTGATCCCAAACTTTTGGACGACAACTCAAGTGTCTATTTTATCAATTAAAAATACGTTTTTGAATTTTTTCAAAAAAATTTTTGATTGTGTTTTGAGAAGTAAAGAACAGGAATTCTAATGCCACTCAAATTTTGAGATTTGGTCCACCCTATCCCGAGATGATCGGCTTTGAATATTGAGTGCGATTTTTTGAAAATGTTATAACTTTAGGTTAAGTTTTAAGTTCAAAACTAAAACATTATATTTGGGCAAAATACTTCCGAGATAGCTATTGCTCATTATCTTTCAAATGAGATCAGAAGATTTTCAATATGTCCTAAGACGGCTGAGATATGAACGATCAAAATTTGCATGTTTTTTAGTGGGTGATCCCAAACTTTTGGCCGGCAGTGTATATGTACCTTCCATCAGCAACAAGAGCTGTACGTGTGCATTTCCAAAAGCATATTTATGGATCGAAGCAAGCGTTGCTTTTTGCGCACGGGAAATGACAAGTTTATGTGAAGGCTTGGCTTATGCGCGACTGAGATGGAGATAAAGTTTGCGACAGTTTTTCAAAAAAAAAAATCTATGGGTCGATAAATGTTGGTGTTAGGGAAATATTTTTCTAAATAGTGGAATCAGTTCCACCGGAGATGTGATTGAAATCTGTGAATGCGTTGTACAACGGGAGTGACAAGAATAAAAAAAAAAAGCCTTTTGAAGTCGGAATGGGAAGTGAAAAAAAAGGAAACACCCAGTGGTAAGAAGGTCATTGAATGGATGTGAAGATAGTCAGAGTGTAAAGTTCGAGACAATTTGGTAGGTAGTTAATTTAAATCCCAGTTATGATGGGTAGGTAAGATGTTATAATTGTTGTTAAATAATTGCATAATTACGAACGTTCAATCAGTTGCCAATCAGCCAGGTATATACACGGATGCCGGAATACCTGTAGTAAATGAATAACACTAAAAATGTTATCCGTCTTCAACTGGTTGTGTACCTGATAGATTCGTTCACCCAAAATATACTTACAGAGACACGTAATACATTCACTACAGAACAGCTCACACGAAGCCATGGTACCGGGTATGATGTTCGTGACATTGGAGATTTGTCGAACTTTAATATCTAAAAAATGTTAATGAGCACATACTTAGGCAAAACTGCGGTGAATCCGTGCACCCATGGTGGATTTGCAACATACACATACATTCTTAGTATTCATTGAGATTGAATTAATTACGAGCGTTAAAAACCCAGACAAAACAAAAAACAAGCTACATTAGGCTGGAACAAATATCAATTTCTTCTTTTGTCATTTTTTTTTCGTGAATTTGTCCGCTGATTGACCCCATCGCAAACAAACTTTTTTTATTATTCATTTTTCCGTGATTTTGACCACTGATTTACCAAGCTCAAGGCAAACAATTTTTTTTGTTTTATATACAATAGATAATCCGATAATAATATTTGGTAAACATGTTTGTTTGATAACTTTTTATTAAATCATCTTTCAATGTTTTCCGCTTGTTCATCCGATTTAATTTCAGTCGATAAATAATCCTTATGTAGAACAATGCTCATTTTTTTTTCTTGAATACTGTAATTTTTTTTACAGTGGTACCCTACGGGAGCCCAAATCAGCTATCGCAGAAATAGAAAAAAAGAATGGATCAGCAATATCCATACTTTTGTTCCGTATCAATCCCGTTGTCGCTTGCAATAAAGTTTAAGTTATATTCAATTAGTAACCTGTTCGGATTATTAAACGGAAATTAAACCTAGACTTGATTTTTTGAATCTAAGTCCGAAACTTCGGAACCGGTAGAAACATTTGGTCCTTCGAGAAGCCGGATAACGGAACTCGCTAGTTCCGTACAACCAGTGGACAATAGTCGTGTCGTGAATAGAAAAAAACGGACAAAAGATTCGCAAAGCGCGCGTCGTTGTCCCGTGGCTTGGCTTGGGTTTAAGTGAATTGTGCAGTGAAATCTAAATTCAAACCATCCGTGGGGAGTGAATTTCGCACTAATTAAGCGCGCTTTAATTAACTGCTGCACCGTGATACCGTGGAATCGTATCAACGGAGATTTCCCCTACGTGCAGTACCGGTGGAAATAAATAGTTCCCCCACAGAGAACAGACGTACAAGCTCGAACAAAAAATCGTCAAAAAAGTGTGTAAAATTTCAAATGCTATAACCCAAAAAATACGTTAGAAATTGACTACAAACAGTGCCATCTATTGCGCCGTTCAAAAGTTACAAATCAACTTTAAAGTGCCTTATTTTCAAAAAGGCGTAATCGTATATGAACTCACAAAAAATGAATCCAATGTCTCAGTAAAATGGACGGCTTTAATTTATTGCTAAATAAATAAAGGCCCTTATTCTGCGCCGCGAGTGACGTGACAGTTGGCGAGTCACCCCACCGTCACTCGACTCTTGTCACCTTATTCCGACAGTCGGTTTAAGTGAGGTGACAGCAAGGTGAGAGCAAGTGACAGATACTCATTCCGAGCTGAGTGACTGGATGAACCCATCTAGAAAAATGGCGAAATTTGCTCTGATTGTGTTGTGCCGGTGTTTACGAGTCGGGTTTTGAAAATTGAATTTAAAATAAACTAGTGAAAATTGTGCCCCGTCCTGGACAATTATCGGATTGTATGGTGTTAGCAAGCTGGTCAATAAGAAAAAAAGGGCGAATTTGGCTACAAAAGTGGAAATTTCAGACACAGCATCAAACTGGAGCAACAAAAACTTGAACAGCATGCAGGGCGACTGCTGTCTCACAAACCGGTGTGCAAAAAGGCTTCCGAGTATCTGCGACAACCTTAGCAGCTATTTCAGGTAGGAAAAATAAGTTGCTTCTCTTAACCTCACCATTTCTAACTTCTGTCTACCTATTTTAGGTTTTAGGTTTAGGTGTTTCGGCCAGCTTGGGGCGAAAATCAGCGAGGACAAGTGCTGATGGAATAAATCGACGCGGTCCTAAAGTCGGTGGTGTCGATCAAACAGTGAGCTGCTCGGAACGTACACGGACGAAAATACCAGCTACGCCCGGGAGGATGCCATGAAGTGTATCGTGATGGCCCTCGCCGATCCGAACACATTCCTGCTGGATCCGTTGCTGTCGCTGAAGCCGGTCCGGTTCCTCGAGCCGATTCAAAATCTGCTATCGGCGTTTGTGTTCGAGAAGCTATTTACAGTTTCTTCTAAATTTTTGTTTTATTTTACACCAAATTCAAAAAAGTTTTGAGATACGTGTTAAAAAAGTTACGGCCACTAAATAAAAAGCAGGGTATCGACTTTTCGAAAGTGTTCACAATTTCGAACTATTAAAAGTTTATAAATTGTATACAAAATCATGAAAACTAATAAATTTATTTTTCCCTAAAGATTTTTCAAAATTTCAATCTCAATCTACTTTTTTTGTAATTAATCCGGGCCCGGATGGACCTGAAAACTCGCACCGTGTACATCTCCTCAGTGTACATCCCCTCAGTGGCAACAGTTAAGATTGCATGCCAAGGAAGATTTGGTAGCCAAAATCCCTTAGATAAAACCAACTCTTTTAAACTCCAACCCTTCTCGTAAAAAGAGATCATCGTTGTGTTTACAAATTTATTAATAAATTAAGCTAAAAACATGCTAGGTAAAATATTTTGATGGATTTTTAACAACTAACAACTCCGCTTTCTGTAATTTTTGTAATTTTTCATTCCATTTTAATCTCGTCACCACCTGAAAAGGTACCGACAATTGTCACCTAAAATCGTCACCCGAATGCGACGATTCTCACCCACGGTGACTACCAGAATAGGGTAAGAACTCACAAAGTTCATCCGAAGTGACGTTCCTCACCTAAACCGACTACTGGAATAGTGTGACTTGGGTGAGTCGACTATCGTCACGTCACTCGCGGCGCAGAATAAGGGCCAAAATCAGAGTTACTTTTAACTGGGCGAAATTTCACTTTCTTTATTTTTGCACTACTATGACAGTTAAGATAACTAACAGCTTCGGTTTAAGTTTTCGCACTTCTTGGACAGTAATTTATGTAATACCGTATTTGTTTTCTCCCCTCGATCAGTGGTCCACCGTACCCGACAAAAACAAACATAAACCGTCGCCAGTGTATTGCTACCTCACTCACTCAAACGCTCTCTCGCAACACTGACAAAATTTTCGGGGCAACACCGCCCGATGGCAGTGCAACACCAGGTCAAAACCAGTGCAACACCGTCCGAATAAACAAACAGTTTGACAGCACCTAGTGGTGCACCAGTGCAACACTAGTGGATGCCTCGGCATAAACAAATACGGTATAAGAAAATGCATCACCTATGTCCAGTCAAATACAAGAACATTCTTGACGATCAGTCTAACCCAGCAGTAGGTATTGATTCTAGGCATCTCAAAGCGGGTGACTTCCACATATCACTTTAGCATCCAGCTGTTTAAAACTATGTATTTCTAACAAATTTGAAGGAAAAATATGATATCTAACTTTTATGATTATTTTTTTCATGCAACATCATGAATGTTCGTTTATCCAGTTTCGAACGAAACTTCAACAGTGATTTTCTTGAAGCATGCTAAGCAGCACATACGACCTATAGAAAACTGACTGAAACTTAGTCAGCGTTGTTTTGACAGTTCTCTTTGGTGTGTTTGGAGACATCTGGTGGCCCAGCCAAAAGACAAAAATTGGTTCAAAAAGGGTGTTGGGATTTTTACACAACTTTTGTGGACTAGCTTGTATGTCTGTTCTCTGTGGTTCCCCCATCGTGGGCAAGTGTATTCGGTTACATAAGTGAGCCATTCTGGTTAAAAACATTTTCTCCCACGATCTGTCGCTGCTTCTTTGGAAGAATCCGCCAGAAATTGGCCAAAAAGTGCGTTTTTGTGCGTCAAACCAACAGTACACTCAGAATAATAACAACCCAAAATTAAGAACGCCAGCGCATCAAAACAAAGTTTAGCAGTCGTTCTTAATTTTGGGTTGCTGTCAACACCCCAAAAATAAAGTTCGCGGCTTGAACTGACTGCCTCAAAAAAATTGTTGTTTTGTTTTCATACCAAGCAAGAAGGGCATCGCGAAAAAACTGTTTTTTTTTTTTTTTAAGCAAGATTGATATCAATTTTCCTTTCTAATTCATGGATTCACCAGCACTACCCAGCACTGACCACCCTTCACTTACAGAGAATTTGATTTGCCGGACGAAGGGATCGTTTTGTCAAAGAAGATTTCTTTTGTGTTTGCAGAGAAAACATCCGGAGGATTTGAAATTTTTTAAAAAATCCTCCAACGCAACCTATCGGTATAGACAAGCTTTCCAAGAAGTTTGCACGTCGCTTAGCGAACCTGGATTGTTAAGACGGAATAAGGAACCATTGAGAAACGAATTCCAAAATTTTAAATTTCGATAGCGGATGCTACCAGACGAATAAAATCTGCAAAGGTAGGATAGTTTTTCGATTTTATTTTATATGATTCATTAATTTCCATTACTGCTAGGTAGTTGTCCTTCTGATAACCGATCGGCTCGGAGTTCCGGAAGAGCATCACGCAATAGGTATTTACCAGCGAAACCAGTGGTTGTTTTGTCCGGAAGTTTTTTCGTAAAGGTAGGATATCTTATTGTAAGAAACCAATGCAATACTTTGCTTAAATATTCCCCGACTTTTTTTTTTCGGGAATAGCCATCTACCATCTGAATCTGGAAACGATTCCTATAACGAAGATTCCATGGATATCAAGGATCTGGAAGAAGGAGGGTCAATCAGAAAATAACACTGATTTCGAAATGCTCCATGACCAAAATCTTAACAAGCAGGAAAAGCTACCCGTAGCTTTGGCCGGAAAGGCAAAAAATAATTACAGCGGCGGATGTTCATCATTCTCCAGAATGGAGAAGGAACCCATATATGAAATTGCCATTTTTCAATCAACGTCTGTGGCCTCAAGTATTGCGGTAAAAGTTTGATGGTCATGGACAACCGGCCGAAAAAACACGTAGTATCTATAATCAGCATGAAAGAAGATGTCAGGCTGCAGTAAACAGTTATTTTTTTAATACATATTTTTTACGAAATATCATTTTTTATTTATTTCATATTTATATGCCCTTTCTAAAAGTGTATCTAAGACAAAAAATCTGCGCGGATGACAGCACCCCAAAATTAAGTTGTGAGAATGACGTTCATTCTCAAGTTTGAGAAAACCCTCCCGAACTTATTTTCGTCGGGAGCCAGTTTCATCCGATTTTGCGGCATTGCAACTTGGTTTTGGGTTGTAGCGGCTTAGAGTGACCTGGCGAATGCTGTGTGGTTTGATCGAACCCGTACAGTGTACTGTTGTGAACACACATCAAAAAAAGTGTTGCGATATTACATAAAAAACGTGCACATAACTTGAGTTGCAAAAGCTAATTTGGGGCTGAAATACCGTGTGGCTTATGCTACAGTCGTCGGAACATCGCAGCTAGTCCTGCTACCAATCATCGTCACCTACAGCTAAGTACCATTTTCTATTCCTTTGTGTGTTAAGAGAGTCTGTGGGGGGTAGTTGCACGAAACACCACAGTCTGGCATTTTTACTGTATGTGGATTTCCGGATAAAAAGGACGAAATTTAGAACAGCTTTATCCGTGCGAACTAAAGTGGGTCGGTTGTAGAAATATTGCTGACATTGGCCCATCAGTCAGCTGGGGTAATTGTGTTGAGCTACCATTTTGCGAGACGTCGAGTTGATTACAGCGGTCTGTCATAGTGGAAATCAGTGATTAACAGTGCAAAGTGGCAGCCTAGCTGAAACTGCGATAAATATGAAGTGAAAGGTTTAATTATGCGCAATCTAAGAGAACTTTACAAGTTGGAAAGCAGCCAGTGTCGCGTTTTCGAGACAGTGCGACAGTTTATTGCAAGTGCAAAAATAAATACAGTTAGAAGTGAACTGATCGGCGTACGCATAGAACGTTTAGACGATGCGTTCAAGCAGTTTCAGATAGTGCGTGCGGAAATCGAGCTGCAGACTGACCAGGTGACCGGGGCAGAAGATCCTGAGCAGGAGTTGGCGTTGATCACCGCACGGGCCGAAGAGAATGACGGTATTTCGATGATGAAAGAGGATGATTACTGCAACCTCAAGGATGAGCTGTTGCACCTTCAATCATTAGCCACCAGATCCGAACATGCTGAACAAGCATCAACAACCAGTACCCAGGAGCGGATCGGGCCATCGGCTAGTTTGGCACGCGTGAAATTGCCCGAAATATCTCTGCCGAGCTTTGATGAGCAGATCAAGCTGTGGATAACATTTAGGGATTCCTTCGACAGTCTCATCCATTCTAATACCCAGTTGACGGCAATGGACAAATTCACCTACCTACGTTCCGCACTGACAGGAGAAGCTCTTCAAGAGGTGAGCTCGATTGAGATCACAGCAGCCAATTATGAAATAGCATGGGCTGCTTTGGCAAACCGATATGAAAATCGGAAACTCATAGTTAAAACCTATCTCGATGCGCTCTTCAAAATTGAAATGATGCGCAAAGAGTCCTACGACGGGCTGAGTAAAGTGATTGGTGATTTTGAGAAAAATCTACAGATGTTGAAAAAAGTGGGCGAATTTCCGACGGTTGGAGCACTTTACTGGTGCACATGGTATGTGCACGGTTGGATCCGTTGACGTTGCGCCACTGGGAAACGTACCACAATTCCCGAGAGGTGCCTAATTTCAAGGATTTGATGCGGTTCCTGAGAGATCACTGTACTGTTTTGCAAACACTAGCACATCAATCCACTGCAGCAGATTCCCAGTCCAACAGATCGAATTTCGGGGTGAGCCATCCCAGTATTCAACTTTCCTCAAGATGTCCATTCTGCGGTGAAGAATTTCATTCTGCTTTCCGATGCATGAAGTTTTTGAAGTGTACAGTGGAAGAACGCGATGATTTAGTAAAAAGGGCTCGTCTGTGCCTGAACTGTTTGTCTCCCGGTCACGTGGCTCGTGTCTGCAGCAGAGGCTCGTGTCGTCATTGTGGGTCGCGCCATCATTCATTGCTGCATCCAGACCCTCAATCCTCCGTCTCGCAAATCCATACGAATTCGCCACCACCAGTACGTCAAGCTTCGCAATCCCCACCACCATCTCCGTTATCCCAACCGATCCCTTCTACTAGCACACTTTCCAGACCACAAACCACCTCATCGTTCACAGTAACACAAATGCCAGACTACTCTACAGACTTCTCTGACGACATCCAACACACAATTGGACATCCATCACAAGTACACACACCACCACACCAAGTTCTTCTGTCAACGGCCGTTGTTCGCATCCTGGATCAATCTGGAAACTTCCGGATAGCCAGAGCCTTGCTAGATTCTGGCTCGCAGTTAAACTTCATTACTACGACATTCTGCCAAGGTTTGAAGCTTCAGAGTTCCTCCGATAACGTTACAGTCCATGGGATTGGTGGGTCAACTATCTCGAAACAGCAAGTGAAGGCATCCGTTTTTCCCCGTTGCTCGAGAATATCTTCGTTTGGCTCTTTGATGACTTTTAACGTGCTTCCTGAGATAACAACTACTCCACCAGTCAGCCGTGTTCCGTGCAGTATTCCAGAGAATTTAGTCCTCGCTGATCCCAACTTTCACGAGCATGGACAAATCGATCTCATTATTGGTGCTCAGGCCTTCTACGATCTGCTTTCCGATGGTCGTTTGAAAGTGTCAGATCATGGTCCCAGCCTGCAGAATTCCGTTTTCGGTTGGATCGTGTCAGGCACTGTTCCACAACAGAAAACGTCCAGGGTTTTACAAAAAGGTTGCCAGTTGAAGTACAAATCATCCACCCAAATGCCAAACCCTCGTTTAATTGACGGTGTAATCCGTGTCGGCGGCCGGTTGCAACATGCACCAATTTCGATTACCCACTCCCAAAACAACAAGTTTACCAAGAGCATTCAGCAAACTTGCGATTCACCAGTTTCTGCTTAGTCAGATGACTAAGCTTTCTCCATTTACTACGCCCAACCGTTGCTGCTCATTACTTCTCTTCTGTTGTTCCTGTTCGTCGTTTGTGTACTCGTTGATGTTGATCCTGTACAACATCCAGTTCGTCGCTGAGTTCGCATCGATTATCCATCGCAGTCATCAATCGTGAACAGAGCACCAGTTGCTCCGTTTCGAGTGTTGCGAGTGTGCAACCAGACGACGCTAGTCTGAGCAGAGTTCCAGCACCAAAGCCTTCCAGGGGTGACGCGGTTGCGATCGGACGGGTCGAACCTGTCACCCCACCGCTAACCTTCGTTAAGTAACCATCCAATACCAGAGTCCATTACGGACACTTACCCGTTTCTCCTTAACAGGTTGTGAATCATCGTGCTGGAACTCCTCATCCTATTTCAACCATAAGCTCACTAGCATCAACAGCAGCAGTAGCAAATGTGACATTCAGCGTAGTATTTATCATCATCCCCAAGCCAGTGCTTCCGGTGTAGACCGGTAGCGTTCCATCCAGTTTTTTGTAACTCTCCATCTGTTGCAATTGTGCAACCAGACGCCATTTGTCTGAGCCGGGATCCAGCTATGAAGCAATCGGGGGTGGCGCGGTCGCGATCGGACGGGTCGGACCTGTCACCCCACAGCAGCCCTCCGTTAAGTACCCTCCATATTTCCACGTCCAGTTCGGACATTTATCCGTCTATTCTCAGCAGGTTCCGGCGCGTCGAGCTGAAACACCCTGTCGTCCATACAAGCAGCAGTCATCGTAGCACCACCCATCGGAGAGTCCAGCGTGCAGAGAACGTGGATCTCAAAAGTGTAGTTTTTAATTAAAATAGTTATTGAAATTCTTTGGTATTTCAAGGCGGCCGGTATGTTCGCACAAATTATTAGACATTGTAGTTCTGGGTGTAATCGTGCCACACCAGATTTCGCCACATCTATTGCGCGCATCCCCTTTGTCGAATCATAAGTACCCTTGGTCAGTTTGTTTGGCTGACCGAACATCCGCACAAAAGGGAGAATAAAAATATCAACCAATTGGTCATTACCTATCAGTATACGCGCGCAGTAGTTTTATCCATACTTTTGTTCCGTATCAATCCCGTTGTCGCTTGCAATAAAGTTTAAGTTATATTCAATTAGTAACCTGTTCGGATTATTAAACGGAAATTAAACCTAGACTTGATTTTTTGAATATAAGTCCGAAACTTCGGAACCGGTAGAAACAGATGTCCTTTTTCATTTCCCGAATACGAAAATATTGTAACAAGACGGTTCCTGTAGTAGTTATAAAACGTTTAGGAATAGTGTAAAAAAACGTTTAGAAAATGATATCTGAAACCATAAAAAACATTGCACTTAACTTGAATTCCAAAACGACGGTCTGTTGAATATGGCGTTAAGTTATGTTACTGTTTAGAACTATTAAACCACTTGTATGGAAGAACTGTTCTGCACACAGTTAAGATAAAATCCAAAAAACGCTCATGGAAAACATACTCGGACAATCAAACTGTTTCCGTTACAGTTATTCTAAATGTTTTCTTGTAACCGAACACTTACAGTAACAGTTGTGAAACGATTTGAAATGACGTTCATTCAAACGGTTCTGGGAATCGTGCTCGAAAAGAGCACGCACGCAGATGTAAAAATATGGGGATTTCGGATTTCATAATAAATTATGCCATTACATTTTATTTTATTTTATTACTTACGTTTGAGGTTGCTTTTCATCATATTTAGATATAATATATTCTTCGTTCGTAGACATCCAACCCGGCACAGGTGCTTTTGGAACGCTACCATCTGGAATTTTCGGGACTGCTCGAGAAATTTTTAATGGTAAACCAACTTGCTTTCAACGTTGAGTTCTCCTGGTTGGCCAAAGATGTGCATTCCTAGAATAACAAAACTGAAATTATGAATATCTAAATACCATTATCACCTGTTTTATAACCTACCGGAAGTTTATAATTCCTGATGCCGCTGGCTTTTGATTGCTTCAGCCGCGGGAATCCCAGCAGCTTGATCGCCATTATTCACCTACTTGTTGTTTACTTTTTTCACCGGTGCAGCCGGTGTGGGGCAGTGGTGCCAATTTTAGCTATTTTTACGATTATTTACTTTTTATTTCCGAAAACTATACAAATCTATTAATTAAAAAAATCTTAAAAGTTTATTAGGAAATGCATTCAATATTTATGCTCAATGCTATTTCAATGGATAGGAACAGGTTTTGACAGCTCAACCGCAGTTCGCATCACGTTCGCGTGCACTATGTGATCTGTCTGACATAGTGAACGCGAAAAGTTATGAACGCGAAGAAAATAAGAATTGCCGTGGTATGCGTTAAACATGTTCCAAGGACATAGAGTTTAAATAACTATTATTGAAAACTAATTAAACGAAAGTAGAAGTGATATTTCCTAAACTCAAACAGCAATGAGTTCTACATAGTTGGGTTAATTTTTTATTTTATCTTTTTATCACCTTAAGAGATGAATAACATAATGCTCGAAAAGATCAAACCTAAAGAATCTTTGTTCGTTAAAATATATAGATGTGTGAATTTATCATATTAAAGAAACAAAAAAAAATTTTTTTTAGGAAACCGATGTATTAAACTTAGCTAAAAGCTTATTGTGGATAGCATGGTGTGGTAAAATCTAGAACAATATCATAAGCTCCTGTAGATATCTTTATGAGAAATTGTAGCTTTGTATCTAACATTTGACCACCATCCACTATAATGCTGCTAAATGTTATCGATTCAATAATCAAAATTTTAATTTATTTTTTGTCTAAAAGATTTTTTCAAAAATCTATGCTGAGATTATTTTCTCTAATCATCTGGCATCTCTGACCCGCATTTCGGTCATTTTTTACATGAGTTTGACAGACGTCATGAACGCGTTGCGTTATGGTTCGAGAACAGTTTTACGACTATTAATAAAATTAAAGTAAATCGTTAAACCATTCATTCACGTTTCCAGATACCATCACTTATTCACAATTACGTTAATTTTAAGTTCTTATCGTTGTCGAAGTAAAGTTTAAAATAATAGCTACGTTTACAGAGACAATCACCTTTTCTGAAGCCGTAGATGTATCGTAGTGACTATTTGAAATATAGTTTTTTAGTATGCGGGTTTCCATTTATTGATTTTTTAATCATAGGTTTGTTTATTAAGGCGTTTTTACTTATAAAGTTTTTATTTTGTCGAGTGGATCACTTATTAATCTTTGTTAGTAGAGGGGGAGCCGTAATAGTGGCTGCCATTTATTGTCTGATTTATTATTTTTGTTAAAAAAAAATAAAGCTTTTAGTTATAGATAGTATTATATTGATTTTCGTTTAATTCTTTAATATTTATCTTTTTCTATCTTTTCACTGTATAAAAAAGGGTAAAGGTGAGTAGCAATCCATTGCAAAAAATCAAAAATGAGTTTAGGTCTATAAAACTTAGAAAAGGAAAGGAAATGAACAAGTATTAATAAAAAAATGTGGCTTCAGAGAGTGCACGGGACTAAAAAGAGTTTTCGATATAAAACCAACCCAGGATTTGTAAACTTTTTTTAAATTTCTTCCCTTTTATCAAATTTAGTATTAAAATTCAGAAATAAAATCAAAAAATCAGTTTTTTCCTGAATCAGATTTCAAAAATCTCAATTCTAAATCTAAATTTTTAATCAGAAAAGTCTGTCTTCAAAATCTGAATTCTGAATCTGAGTTCTGAATCTGAATTGCGAATCTAAATTCTGAATATGCGATTGAATTCTGAATCTGAATTAAGAATAGGAATTCTGAATCTGAATTCAGAATTGGAATTCTGAATCTGAATTGAGAATTGGAATTCTGAATTTGAATTCGATTTATGAATCGAAATCTGAATCTGGAGTCTGAATCTAAATTTGGAACCTAAATTTTGAATCTCAAATCTAAAATTTCCGTGGTGTTTGAGAGATACGGCAAAACTGAATGTTGTTCGATGTTTTTAATGAAACTCCGACAGCCACCCAATTCCGACAAACGTTGTCAGTTCTAATTTTTCCTTTCCATTTTGCCTCTCTTTTTCTGACAGTTTTGCGATGACCAGACGGACGAATAAGATCGCGGAAAGGGAACGACGAAAAAAGAGAGAAACCGAGCGCAAGGGAAGAGAAACCCATCAAAACACCCAAAACACATCCGCATCCAGTCAGCTTCATCATCGCAGTCAGCTATTACAGCAGTTCGTGAGTGCCGAGATTTTTTTCCGACCAACAGCATTAATTGTAGGAATTTGTAGAAAAATTTACTGTAGCAAGCAGCAAGATCCTTCATGGTTCACCGCTAACGTTAAGGAAGTGCATAAGGCTTCCAGTCGAGGTGGTATTTTCTCGGAACAAACATACGGAGAAACAAGTATCGATTTTTTTTCTGCTCTTTATGCTACCGTACAAAAATGGAAAAATAACAGAGTGAAAAATATGAAAAACATGTAACCAAAATCGGTTTCCTTCGGGAAAAGCTGTTATCGGATTTGACCTATTGAATCGAATTCAGATACAATTTTCGGAAACGTGTTCCCGGGATTGCTCGATGGTAAGATTGTCCGCGGACCAATTTCTCCTTCAATGTTTCAGAGATTTTTTTTCCTATGTTCATGGTCGATTATCCGCATCGAATGGAGGAAAAAATAATTACCCCTCTTTGTCTGTTGTTTTCTTCTTGTAGGAGAAAATTAGCCCGGCCGATTGATTGGGGGGCACCGTTGATGGACTGAATCTGGCCGCAGCAACATTGTTGGCAGGCATCATCATCATTTCGTGATATTGGAGTTAGGAGTAATTTTGTTCCAAATTTCGTACTGGTCTCACAGATTGTCCGGAATTCAAAACGTAGGAGGACGAATAAAAATCGGCCGCCAAACTGGACGCGATGTTTAATCGACTCAAAAACCGGGTGCTGACGGTTGTCGGACCGGATATTCCGGCGCTACCGTCGACCGGAAGTGGACATGGATCAAGTGGAGGATACAGTCATCGACATCATCACGACGACCATGGGGGAAAAGGTGAGGCAATGTTTCGTTTTTATCGTCAAAATGGGGTTAAAAGTAAGTTCGAGCAGAACGAACTGAATTTCCGAGAACGGGAAAAAACACAAACATTGATTACACATAGCCCCATATGGCATGGTGCGGGGGAATTTTCGAATGTAGGTATGGGTTTTCGCTTATCGCTAGGAAACTGGTATTACAGCACTTTTTGCAGCTCGGCTGATTGTGGTGTGTCACTTTCGCAAAATTGGCTAAAACAGTCGATATGGGTTATAAATAACCTCTTGGTGTTTAAAGTTAGTTAAATTTTTAATTAAATTAAATTGTGTATTTAATAAACAGTTATTTTAAACATCTTTTTATTATTTCGATTTTTTCATTTTTCATACTTGTGTAGTTTTCGTCATTTTGTTTATTATATTCAAAATTCACTTTATGAACGAAAATAAATTTTGAACGAAAAAATTGATTTTTTTTATTTTCGTTTATGTGATTTTTACTGTTTGTGTATTTTGTGTATTTTTTTACTGTTTGTGTATTTTTTTAATTCATTGATTCTCTCATTCACAGGGAACCTACCGGAAAAATTCCGGTACGCCAGGCCCCAGTTTCTGCAGCTGCTTACGTACGACGAGCTGAAGGCCAGTGCGGATCACAACGTGCGACCGATCATCGTACCGCGGGATCTTTCGCTACTACCTTGGAACACCGGTTACGCCGAGTGCGTCAATTCTGGCAAATCAGAGTGGAACGAAGACCAAGCCGCATTTCATCGGCAAGTTCTTTCGCACCCTTCCCGGCAGTATCACGATCTGCCGTATACGTATTACGGGATCTACGATGGGCATGCGGGCTATGGGGCTGCGCTGGCGGCTTCCAATCAGTTTCACCACATTTTGCATGAAAAGCTGGTGGATATTATTGATTTGTTGATGCCAAGGGTGGAGGGAGAGGAACCGAGCCGGGGAGGTGTTGGATTGAATGCAATCTTGCCGCATCCAATTCTGTTCCACAAGCAAGTCTCGAAGGATGAGTTGATTGTGGGTGCTCTGGAGGCCGCGTTTGCAGATATGGACGCTTTGCTGGCGGAGGATCGGGATAAGTACCGGAATGCCGGGGGTTGTACGGCACTGGTTGCATTGTTTATCTTAGGTAAGTTGTTTGTGGCAAATGCGGGCGACTCGAGGGGAATTTTGTGTAAACGAGTTCATAAGAAGAAGCTGCCACATGGGACTTGCTCACGACCGCCAAGTTTCCACGAAGAGGGTATTAATGGAGACGCGGCTCCGGTTGGAATCCAGGAGGAAGAAGAGGACGAATATATGGTATATGCTGAACCCTGCTCATTTGACCACACACCAGAAACGGAACGACCCCGATTGCTATCGGTAGGGAAGTTGAATCCCAACTTGATGGGCGGAGAATACGTGGCCATGGAATACGCCAAGAAACCGATGACAAAAGATTTGGGCACCCGTATACTCTACCGACAGGGCACGATGAAGGGCTGGACATACAAAACTTTGACTCGGGACGATTTGAAAATGCCGCTCGTTACCGGTGAAGGCAAACGAAGTCGACTTCTGGGAACCATTGGCGTGACTCGGGGCTTCGGCGATCATGACTTGAAGGCTCTCGGTAGTGGACTGCCGATTAAACCGTTCCTCAGTTGCCACCCGGATGTGGTCTGTATAGATCTTAGCACAATTGAGAGCGATCCGGATGCAGACAACTGCGACGGAGACTATGGGGTCTTGGTGATGGCCACCGATGGGCTGTGGGATGTGACCTACTCGCAGAAGGTAGCGAATACAGTTTTCACAACGCTGAAAAAGTTTCCCACGGAACGTCACCGATACACGATGGCCGCTCAGGAACTGGTTGCCAAGTCTCGGGGCCGAGCAAACGTCAATGGCCACTGGAGGTTGGCCGATTCTCGGGCAGCGGCCACCGTCGATGACATCTCCGTGATCGTCGTTCCAGTTTATCAGTACTATCTGGAGTATCTCGAGTGGAAACGCTCGATCCAGAAACCTCCACCCAAACCAATGGTCTCGATCACGCCCGGTGCTGGCATCGGTAAAGCTCCCTCCATAGATCAATCGGAAACCATCGAAGAAGCGATCGCTGCCAGCGAACTGATAGTTTCCTCGGAATCCGAATCCAAGCTCCTTGCTGAAACAAACTCATCAAAAGAAGCGTCTTCGGTCGACGAAAGTAGTTCTGCAGTCGAGAACCAACCGGTGGACGCAACCAAACCGGACACTCCAAAGGAGCTTCCTAGCTTACCCTAATTAATAGTCACGAAGAAGGTCTTCACCGCCTATCG
The DNA here is from genome assembly GCF_029784155.1 of Uranotaenia lowii. Taxonomy (NCBI): domain Eukaryota; kingdom Metazoa; phylum Arthropoda; class Insecta; order Diptera; family Culicidae; genus Uranotaenia; species Uranotaenia lowii. The sequence goes on along the minus strand of NC_073691.1, from coordinate 13,562,810 downwards.
GACGACTACGAAATGTTTTATTCTGTTGAGTAATTATGTTATCCCCCAACTTTACTCCTCCCTTCTATCTACGTTCTTTTCGCTCGATTTCCATACGTGATTTTAAAATATTTGCAGCGAAAACTCAGTTTTACAGTAGACGAAATAACCTATTGGAATGGAGAAAAAAGTACTATATTTGATATGATAAACACAACCCAGCTGATGTAGACAAGATAATTAATGAATTAATTACAAAAATAATATTAAAACCAATACAATAAGAGCACTAAGCTAGCGAACTTTCAGTCTACAATAAAAAAAAACAAAAACAAACAAAGCCAGCAAGTAAACTATTATCATTAGTTAATTGAAACAAATAGTAATCCATATGGGTAGGGATACGATTTGCTGTCGAAGGCAGACAGGAACACAACATTTGCAGTGAAAGACAAACAAACATAGCAAGAGCGAGTCCCCGCTGAAACAGTTCAACTATCTACATTACTTCATAGTTAAATGCAGAAGATACAAGCAGAATAAATTAATAAATCCTTTATTTAAAATCCTCATCGTGGTTGGTTTTACATTTTTGAGAAAAATCCTATCCTTCCACCACAGAAAGATCCGTTGAGTGGCAAGGAAAAATTAAAAAAAAAAATCCACGAAAAGAGGGGGGGAATTAATAATCTGAATTGAAAATGGATTCCAAACAGAATCATTTTTCGATAAAAAAAAACATTGTAACAAATTTAGCTATCATTTGGTATTATTTTGTACGAATAAAGGGAGGGGGACTGGGGGGTACACAGCTAAAATTTAGTTGCCAATTTGTTAATATGCGCATGGCATTGTTAAACCTAATATGGATTTCATTCAAGGTTCAATGTAACCATGTTTAAACAGCTTTTCAAAAAGTTTTATTGAGGCACAAAAATGTCAAATTTTTGCTGAACTCGACACTAAAAAGTGGCATCTTTAGCTATCAGATTTCGTTTTTAAACGGTTTCAAAACGTGGTTTGATTAAACTTCCATGGCATAATTGTGCTGTTCGCATATTAAAATTTAGACCAAAATTTTGGCAATGTACCATCACTATTCGAGAAAAATGATAACTTCACATATGCAGATACAGTGAGGGTTTTTTACGCGGTAATACGTACCGCTTATTAAAAAACCGCGTTAATTCCCGAAAACCGCACTGATTGCGGAAAACCGTGTAAAAAACAACTTGAGATTGGGACAGGAAGACCCTGACATAAATGGTATAATATGACATTGACAATGACATGATATTGACTTCAAGACCTTAGACCTAAGATCTGAGACATGAGACCTGACACAAGAAACATGAGACCTGAGAAAAAAGACATAAGACTTGAGACCTGAGACCTAAGATCTGAGAATTGAGACCTTAGACCTGAAACCTACGACATGAGACATAAGATTTGAGACCGGAGACCTGAGGTATCAGTTTCAGGTCTCATGATTCATGTCTCAGGTCAAGTCTCAAGTCTCAGGTCGCAGGTCGCAGGTCTCAAGTCTCAAGTCTGATGCCCTTTGGCTCAGGTCAAGGCTCATGGCTCATGTCTCAGTTCTCAGGTCGCAGGTCTCAGGTATCTGGTCTCAGGTCTCATGCCTCAAGTCTCAGGTCTTTTTTTTTGTCTCAGGTCAAGTCTCATGTCTCAGGTCTCAGGTCTCATGTCTCATGCCTCAGGTCTAAGGTCTCAAGTCTCAAAAAGATTCAAAGTGTTTTCCGCTGGAAAGCACATAGAATATTTTCTCTCAAATACAGCTAAATTCCGAAAACCGCCTAAAAAACCGCATTAATTCCCGAAAAACCGCGTGAAAAAGCCGTGTGGAAAAACCGCGTAAAAAACTTAAAGTACATGATAGCAAAATTTAGTATTATTTTGCCAAAAAGTCTGCTCGAACAGACTTTGATGCCTAAATCGACAGCCAACTGAGACCTAAATGAGCTATCAAAGCCAAAATGACAGCCTTATTTAAAAAACTCATCTCAGCACTGTTTTGTTGCTCAATGTTCAAGCTCTAAAGTGAACGCTCAGTAAATCCAATAAAACAACATTTAATTTGATACCCGGTGGATCGCGATAAACGGTATGAATGACTTGAGTTTTGTTAACAATCACATAGTTTTCTAACTACGAACACGAACCATCAGAGCAGTGAAAAAATTGCTCTTTCCTTTTAATAAATTCATATGACGAGCTTTTAAATTATTTGCTTGAACTACAACAGCAATAACAACACTCTCCTTGATTGAGTTTTCAATTAGAAAGCTAAAAGCTCCGCGACAAACAGGGATGCCAAGTGTTGAGGATAAAAAATCTGGACAATTTGGAAAAAAAAGTCTGTGCACAAGAAAGATCACAAATTTGGTACCAAACGATGCGATTTGACGATGCGTGTAAGAGGGGGGGGGTGTTTTATTTTATTCGATTTATTTTCGGTTTGAGAACTACATAACAATATGATACATAGTATCATGTAGCACTTACGGATCATATCCGATACATGAAAATCGGGTTACTTACTTACTTACTTAATGATCCCGCGCCGATCCTCCGGTGCATAGGGCCGTGGTAAAAGACCTCCACTGTTGACGATCCGGAGCCAGCGTCTTCACCTGGTCCCAGTCAAGATTCTCGTCGACAGTTCGAATTTCAGCGGCTAGGCTTCGCCGCCACGAGTTTCTGGGCCTGCCTCTTCTTCGATGACCTTCTGGATTCCAGTCAAGCGCCTCTCTGCAAATAACGTTTTCATCTTTTCGCAGCGTGTGCCCAATCCATCTCCACTTACGTTCCCGAATCTCGATTTCTAGCGCCCTTTGATGACACCGGCGATGTAGTTCCTCATTCGAGATCCAGTTGCCAGGCCACCAAGCGCGGATGATGTTCCGCAGGCAGCGGTTTACAAATACTTGCAGTTTTCGCGTCGTCACCGCATATGTGCACCAAGTTTCGCACCCGTACAGCAATACGGATTTGACGTTTGAGTTGAAGATTCGGATTTTTGTTCGTAGAGAGATCTGGCGTGACCGCCAGATGTTTCGGAGACTCGCAAACGCAAATCGGGCCTTTCTGATCCGGGTTTCGATGTCTTTCCTGGTACCACCATCAGGCGTTATCTGGCTACCAAGATACTGGAAGCACTCCACTTTCTCAACTTGTTGCCCAGCTACCATGAAACTGGAGGGATTTCCTGTATTGATCTCCATCGACTTGGTCTTTCCGACATTGACTTTGAGACCTGCTGCCTTGGAACTTTCGGTGAGGTCGTCGAGTTTGCTCTGCATGTCCGGTTGTGTTTGGGTGAGCAAAACAATATCGTCAGCCAGGTCAAGGTCGTTCAGTTGCTCCATTGTTAAAGGATTCCACGGCAATCCTCGGTTCGGTGCACAGTCGATCGATCCAGTCAGAATCTCATCCATTACGATGAGGAAAAGTAGCGGTGATAGGATACATCCTTGTCTCACTCCAGCAGTTACCGGGATTGGTTCGGACAAGACACCATCGTGCAAGACCTTGCACGAAAATGCCTCGTATTGTGCTTCGATGAGATGGACTAGTTTCTCTGGGACCTCTCGTCGCCTTAGAGCCGCCCAGATGTTTTCATGGTTAAGTCGGTCGAATGCTTTTTCGAAATCAACGAACACCAGCAGAAGAGAGTCCTGGAATTCGTTGATTTGTTCCAGTATGATTCGTAGCGTTGTGATGTGGTCCACACATGATCGTCCGGATCGGAATCCAGCTTGTTGCCGTCGGAGTGTAGCGTCGATTTTCTCCTGGATCCTGTTCAGGATCACTTTGCAGAGTACTTTGAGGGTTGTACAGATCAACGTTATGCCTCGCCAGTTACTGCACTCTGTCAGGTCTCCTTTCTTCGGGACCTTTACGAGGATACCCTGCATCCAGTCGGCCGGGAATGTTGCAGTATCCCAGATGTCAGCGAAAAGACGGTGCAACATTTGTGCTGACAAATGGGTCGGCTTTCAGCATTTCAGCAGGGATGCAATCGATCCCAGGTGCTTTGTTGGATTTCATGTTTTTGATTGCCGCTTCTATTTCAGCCAGCGAGGGCGCTTCCGAGTTGACGCCATTAATGCGACTTACTGTTGGCGCTTCAAGCTGCGGGTTCTGTTGGCCATCGCTATTCGTGACTCGGAAGAGTTGTTCGAAGTGCTCAGTCCATCGTTTGAGCTGATCTGTTCGATCGGTCAATAACTGACCTGCTCGGTCTTTCAGCGGCATTCTTGCATTAGTCCTTGCACCACTGAGGCGGCGAGAAATGTCATAAAGTAATCGGATATCTCCATTGGCGGCGGCTCTTTCCCTCTCTTCGGCTAGGGAGTTTGTCCAGGCTCTCTTGTCTCGTCTACAAGCTCGTTTAACTGCCTTTTCCAGCTCCGCATATCGTAAGCGGGCGGCTGCTTTGGCTGACCCGGTACATGCCTGCTCAATTCCGACTTTCGCCTTTCTCCGATCATCGACCATCCTCCAAGTTTCATCCGACATCCATTCACTTCTTCTTCCACAAACTTTACCGAGAGTACCATGGCTCGTCGTGATAAAGGCATTCTTGATTCCACACCACTGTTCTTCGACTGTTCCGTCTGTCGGCAGCTCCGAGGCTCGGGATTCTAGCTGTTCAACGTATGCCCTTTTCACCTCTGGATTCTCCAACCGGCGGACGTCGTATCGACACCCGACTTTCTCCTCGCGCCGTTGGACACGCGAAACTCTCAGTCGTATCTCGCCAAGGACGAGGTGATGGTCAAATGCAATGTCTGCGCTTCGCTTGTTGCGGACATCAAGAAGGCTCCTTCCCCATTTTCGGCTGATGCAGATGTGGTCAATTTGATTTTCTGTTCGGCCATCTCGGGATACCCAAGTGACCTTATGTGCTGGTCGATGGGGGAAGAGCGATCCACCGATCACCATGTTGTTGTTGCCGCAAAATTCTACAAACAGCTCTCCGTTTTCGCTCATCTGTCCTAGGCCATGGCGCCCCATGATGCGCTCAAGGTCTTGATTGTCGGAGCCAATCTTTGCGTTGAAGTCGCCCAAATGGATTTGAATGTCACCCTTCGGAATTTTTTCTACCACGCTGTTCAGTTGACTGTAAAACTGCTCTTTCTCCTGCAAATCGGCAACGTCAGTTGGCGCATAACACTGGACCATTGTAAGGTTTCTAACCCGTGTTCTAAATCTGGCTACGATTATTCTTTCGTTTATCGGTTCCCATCTTATGAGGGACGCATGGGCCTGCGGGCTTAACAGGAAACCAACTCCTCGTTCCCGAGTAGCATGTTCTCCTCGTATGCCAGAGTAAAGCAGGACTTGCCCGGACTGTGTCTTGTGTTCTCCAGTGTTAGGCCAACGGACTTCGCTCAGTCCCAGAATTTCAAGTTTGAGGCGGCTAGCCTCTCTAGCCAGTTGTTCCAGTTTGCCTTGTTGGGCAAGGGTTAAAACGTTCCAAGTTCCAATTCGTGTCCGTGTTTTCATGCTAAAAGTCGTCGCCAAAGATCCAGGTCGGTCATTTCTTTCGGATTCCGTAACAATTTCTGAATCGGGAGCAGTAGGTTGTTAGCCTAAAGTCCCTATCCCGCGATGGGGCTGCCATCTTGGACTTAGCTGGCGGGAGCCGCATTTCATAAATTCAGCCGCTTGCTGCAAGACAGACGCTGTTTGAGCCGCCCCTGACCTGGAGAACAGACGCTCGGTTGTTGTCGCACGCCGGCCCTGACCTGGGGAACAGACGCGTGCGACAAAATCGGGTTGATCACTCAATTTTGAATGTCTGTAAAATCTTGGCACTCTGAGCAAAAACTTGGGCAAAATCTGTGTCTGACCAATATTTGTCTGGTCAAAAGTCTGTGTTTTACAGACAAATCTGGGCACCTGGCAACCCAGCTCATAATCTTATATTTCGCAAGAGGCATATCTAGGATGCCACATTCTCCCCTTTTTCAATGTTTCATTTATATTTCATTTTTTCTTATTATCTTATTTATTCCTATGCCATGGACTGAACCCAGCTATATTATATTTCTGATGACCAAGTGCTAAGACCCGGCTAACTATCAGATGTCATGGTCTGAAACCCGGCTTACTGTCGATTTGTTTAATTTTAATTTCAAATATCAGAAACACTAACTGGGCTGTCAGGTCATCTAATTTCAACAAATTATAAAAAAACACATACTTATTGCCCTTCTGGACTGCCGACATCCTAAAATTTCTCAAATTATAAAACACAAACTTATTGCCCTGCCAGATCTACGAATTTATCCGTAGATTTAAAAAACATCTACGGATTTTAGCCATTTCCTACGGTTTATCTAAGAAATTAAAGGGATTCTGCGGATAAACGAAAATTTTACCTGACGACAAAAACAAAAATGTCATCATGTAACGTTTTGCCAAAATCAGCATTTTTCGTTTTTCGCAAAACCTACGCATTTGAGCGGTTTGCAATCTGGCAATCGTCTAATTTCTCAAACAATAAAAACACACTTATTGCCGGATGGGCTGTCGAGTGTCGAATTCTCATATTTTTTAAAATAATGAAAACATAACTCATTGCCCATATGAGCTGTCGAAAACTCTCACCCATTTGAGCGATCGAATTCCCCCTTTTATCAGTTTCAAATGCGATGAATCTACAGAAACATATGTATATCTACCTGAATAAAAAACGTTATTGTGGCACAGTTGATTTTGGTGTGAAACACATTTTGATACTGCGCAATCACTGAACATGCTTTGAAATGTTTTACAAAGTTGTGACTCACCTTGACACACTAAAGTTTGTTCGGTTTTACAGGGTTACGATTTTTTTTTGAAAATTTTCAATTTTTGCTTGGAAAGTTCGATACTAATTAGAGGTCTTTGAGGGTCGCTTTAAAGTTGTTCGAATAAAAATTGGACAGTGTGATCGAAGTTGGGAAATGATCATCCTATTTTGACGTTTGCCTATTCCACTTACCGAGAGCACAGCTTCAGCGCCGAGTAGTAAACGGAGAAGACACTGACCAGAAAGTGTAGGGCGAGCGCTATCAACAGTCCGGAACCGGCGGTCACGGCGTCCCAATTCGACTGGAAAGTTCAAATATTTTGTCAAAAATAAAATTTAAAAATCCTGAGTTTTACCTCATCCGTCTGAGCGATGTTGGCATCCCGCACCGCGCCGATGCCGGTCAGGGCCAGACCCAAGGTACTGCTGGCCACGCATATCAAGTTGACCGCCAGGAACCCAGTTTTGGCCATCTTTACGTTCATGAGCCCGAGCGAACCGGCTATACCGGCAATGGCACCACACCACAGTCCCGTTCCGGCCATCGCCAGGGATGCATTCCGAGCCAGCACCAGTCCTCCGAGGGCGGCCAGCGTCACGCTAAATATCAACTGCAGCACCCCGAGCACAGCCGTCGATGGTAGGGTGCGCTTTTTGAGTCTCGGCGACCCCGGCGGAAAGAGAAAACTGACCAGGGATGAATTGCCTCCGTTCGGGGAGTACTGATCGATGCCGGCCAGTTTGGGGGATGTGGCGGCAGCTGCTGCAGCCGCTTCCATTTTATGTTTAGCCGCTGCGGCCGCCGCTTTCTTCTCTTTTTTGCTCTTCTTTTTCGAGCCCTTAGTACTACTACTGGTGGCACAACTGGTTGCGCTGGAGTTTCCTTTGGTGGTATCCTTACTGCTAGTGTCGCTGGTAACTCCTCCCCTGAGGCCGCCACTGCTGCTGAGTGTCTTGTCTCCATCGGACATCGATGTGACGGCACCACTGCTACTGCTGCAGCCGGTGGTTGCCAGTTTGTTGTTTTCATCGCCACCATCTCCCAAGGGAGGTGTCTGCGGGGTCGCGTAAAAGTGTCCCGAGTCCGGATAGCCGTCATGCTTCGAAATGATCGAAATCTGCGAATCCGTGAGGCTGTTCTTGGCGTGGCTCGAGTTGACGTTCTCGAAGACGGCCCTCGTCGAAGCGAGGAGCTCTTCCTGCTTCTCGTCGTCCATCGTGTTATCGTCGGAGCCGAGCCGATCGATGAGCGAGATGCTCGTATTCAGCTCCTCGATCTCCTTCCGTATCTCGAGCTCTAGCTTGTCCATCTTGTAAGCCGGATGCTGGTCTTTTCGTTAGGCAAAAACCCGGTGCCGTTGAGGGCGCTGCTATCGGACGGACATAGATATGACGCCGTGGGCTGTGGAGGAAAAAAAAAACATTTTTTAGTCTTAAATGTTTTATAAATGTGTGAGGGGCAAATTTATAAAATTTATGCTATTTTAGTTATAATATTATTTCAAAATTTCTTGAAATACAAAGTGATAAGTTCGGAAGGTAAAAATATAGCTAATACATTTCTCAGACTTTAAAATTTGAAAATGTATTAATATTTTACAAGTTAATGGGTTAGAAAGGGCGTATCGATCACATAACGTCCGATCAATGGGCTACTCATGAATTACTGCAGAGAATCTATTGCACACCGGCACCAACTGCTGGGATGGATTAAGCAGCGTGAAAAACCCCATCAACCCTAGTTCAAAACCAGCATAACCATGAATAAAAACAATTTTAATTATATTACAAGCCCCCATAAAGCAGCGGAACTGAAGTGCCATTAAATTAGTGATTATGGACTGAGCACTGATCGCCACTGATTTCTCAATGCAATTGCAATGCGATCTGCAGCCTTTTTTTCAAATAAATGCGAAAAATCACAGTTTTACACCGATCGTTGTTTGATGGGACATCGAATGAAAGGCTCACCAATTGAATATGGTTGAGCGAGGTGCTTTCATCAGTTTTAATCTCAATTCATTTTAATGGTTTTTTTGACACTTCTTCTCGGGAAGTGTAACTTGCAACGGTTCCGTTTCATTGATATTGGCACCTGTTTGGATCAAACTAATCTAACCGCAGCGATCATCAATCGTGGTAGCAATTCAATCAGACTTTAATAAATAGTCTCTCATGATGAGGAAGAGGAAGTTGGGTGGGTGGTTAAGATGAGATGCCTGCGCCGAAATCAGTGAGACTGACCAGAGTAGTGAAAAAATACATGGTTTCCATGCAGAGTTTCACACCTTTTTTCGTCAACTCGCACACTGGTGAGAAACCCCGAAGCTGTCGGGGTTCGAAGTTATGTAAATCACTGTGAATTTGTCTCATTGTTTTTTCACGGCTTTGGAAGATTGTCTTGGCGAATTTAACTATTATACTTGAAGGAAACAAAAAAACAAATTATGGGAGCCAATAATCTAGCAGCTTTGCCTATAGGGCGTTTGCTACACACACATACAAGAGGTCTGTTGGGCACACATTAGAGGTTTTTATATGCGAAAAAAGCAAAATTCAACCAAAATGTTGGTTTTCCCTTAAATGAATGCTCATTCTCTCTAAAAAACATTCAAAAAGTATATTTCGGATCATTTTCCAACAATTGGAAACGATTCTGCGAGTATTTTATTAGATATCAGTGGGAAACCAAGCAAAATAAAAAATGAAAAACAAGCCAACCATCATAGTAAACCACATTAAACGGTTCCCCCGGATATTTTGTTCACGTTTTTGGGTCTATCATATAAAATTTAGAACCAGGAAGATGATGTTAAGAGTTTTCTTCACGAAATTGATGAATTAACTTGAGTAATATTTGTCCTGCTTTCACTAGAAAACGCTCATATCCTGTACAAAGTCTTCATTTTTGTTAAAGAACTTCACTCAAAATTAGAAAAAAATCACAAACAAGTCAAAAAATGATCTAACTTTCGAAAAATGTGTTGTACATAAGAAATTTTTCAATAGTTTTCATTTATTCTTCAAAAAATATCTTTCTTTAGTCGATTTGTATTCATTTAACATGGGGCTGTCACATTTGTTTGCCCAACGGCTTACTTATACTAATGCACTGTGCAAACGCCCTATTAGCGAATTCCCATTCAAAAACTATAAAACGTCACGTTGCGATTTCGTGTAGCCTACTATTTTCACAGTTATCAACTGATATTTTCGTTAAAAATTTCAAATTGTCTCAAAGCTCAAAATACCAAAATCTGTGAAAACTATCAATTTGCCATTTTTACAATTTTAATAATTTTTACTGCTCGAAGAATATGTAAATTGTGAAAGTTTCAAAAAATTTAAATTTCGATTATTTAACAATGTTAATAATTCTGACCATATTAACACTTTCTATTTCTTTTCTAGGTGACTTTGACAATTTGGAATTTGTTTATAAATTTTCCATAAGTCATTTTTCTCATTTTTGTCATTTTTGTCATTTTTGTCATTTTTGTCATTTTTGTCATTTTTGTCAATTTTTGTCAATTTTGTCAATTTTGTCATTTTTGTCATTTTTGTCATTTTTGTCATTTTTGTCATTTTTGTCATTTTTGTCATTTTTGTCATTTTTGTCATTTTTGTCATTTTTGTCATTTTTGTCATTTTTGTCATTTTTGTCATTTTTGTCATTTTTGTCATTTTTGTCATTTTTGACATTTTTGTCATTTTTGTCATTTTTGTCATTTTTGTCTTTTTTGTCATTTTTGTCATTTTTGTCATTTTTGTCATTTTTGTCATTTTTGTCATTTTTGTCATTTTTGTCATTTTTGTCATTTTTGTCATTTTTGTCATTTTTGTCATTTTTGTCATTTTTGTCATTTTTGTCATTTTTGTCATTTTTGTCATTTTTGTCATTTTTGTCATTTTTGTCATTTTGTCATTTTTGTCATTTTTGTCATTTTTGTCATTTTTGCTATTTTTGTCATTTTTGTCATTTTTGTCATTTTTGTCATTTTTGTCATTTTTGTCATTTTTGTCATTTTTGTCATTTTTGTCATTTTTGTCATTTTTGTCATTTTTGTCATTTTTGTCATTTTTGTCATTTTTGTCATTTTTGTCATTTTTGTCATTTTTGTCATTTTTGTCATTTTTGTCATTTTTGTCATTTTTGTCATTTTTGTCATTTTTGTCATTTTTGTCTTTTTTGTCATTTTTGTCATTTTTGTCATTTTTGTCATTTTTGTCATTTTTGCCATTTTTGCCATTTTTGCCATTTTTGTCATTTTTGTCATTTTTGTCATTTTTGTCATTTTTGTCATTTTTGTCAATTTTGTCAGTTTTGTCATTTTTGTCATTTTTGTCATTTTTGTCATTTTTGTCATTTTTGTCATTTTTGCCATTTTTGTCATTTTTGTCATTTTTGTCATTTTTGTCATTTTTGTCATTTTTGTCATTTTTGTCATTTTTGTCATTTTTGTCATTTTTGTCATTTTTGTCATTTTTGTCATTTTTGTCATTTTTGTCATTTTTGTCATTTTTGTCATTTTTGTCATTTTTGTCATTTTTGTCATTTTTGTCATTTTTGTCATTTTTGTCATTTTTGTCATTTTTGTCATTTTTGTCATTTTTGTCATTTTTGTCATTTTTGTCATTTTTGTCATTTTTGTCATTTTTGTCATTTTTGTCATTTTTGTCATTTTTGTCATTTTTGTCATTTTTGTCATTTTTGTCATTTTTGTCATTTTTGTCATTTTTGTCATTTTTGTCATTTTTGTCATTTTTGTCATTTTTGTCATTTTTGTCATTTTTGTCATTTTTGTCATTTTTGTCATTTTTGTCATTTTTGTCATTTTTGCTATTTTTGTCACCTTTGTCATTTTTGTCATTTTTGTCATTTTTGTCATTTTTGTCATTTTTGTCATTTTTGTTATTTTGTCATTTTTGTCATTTCTATCATTTTTATCACTTTGCCCACCTTAGCTTTTATGTGAATTATAGGAATTTGTTAAATTTTGTAAATTTCATTTTATTTATTTTAGTATTTAGTTTTTCATTTATTTAAACATGTTAGGTTTTCAGTTTTGATAATTTCGACTGTTTTGATGAATTGACAATTTTGACAATTTTTCAAATTTCGAAAGCTTTGACAATTTTGAAAATCTTGATAATTTTGACAGTTTTTTGATTTTGACAATTTGGCAATGTTTTCAATGTTAATCTACAGAAATGACAAATGACAAAAATTGTCTTTCAGGGCTGGTAGCGGTTTGACAATGAAAAAGTAGGGACTTTAGTGACCAAAATTTGAAAAAAAGTGACCAAATAGTGACTTTGAGGACCGAAAAAAGTGACCAAATAGTGACTATGTAGAACGAAAAAAGTAACTTTGAAGTACAAAAAATGTGACCAAAACAGGCCCGTGCGAAGGACCCGTCCAGGGGGGACTGATAAACTAAATTTGGGAAACATATTACAATAAATGTTTCAAATTTTCGATAAGCCAAGAAAGTAAGAAATAAATTAGTTTCAAAAGAATTTCTTAGCAAATTTAAAATTAAAAAAATCTGAATTCTAACATAAATGTCCAATCTTGTACAAAACTTACCATTAATAGATGTTAGGAAAATGATAATAATTGTTTATTTTTATTCATCTAAATTTGGAATTCTTTTCCTCATTTTCAACTGGAAGTTTAGTGAGAAATTCAGCTGTAATTTTTTAATTTGAACAAAAAATATTTAATCACGATTTAAAATGTGAATTGCCGATTACTGAATAAGGAATGAATTTTGAACAGAATTTATTCAATGTTCGATGGTTTAATTTAATTTGATAAAAAGAAGAATATATTTATGATTATTTTAAAAGTGCCAGTTATATAAGCCAGACATAAAACCTTTAATGAAGTAAAATCCTCCAGTTATCAAAATGTCATTTTTGAAGCTTAAATAATAACTTCATGTTCAACTACACTGACACAGAAATGTTAGAAAATGAGTAATTACGTGAATGATTAAAACTGATGAAAAATTCAAAATAATGAGTTCAAAACTTTTGTTATTAATATTGAAAGCACAAATCAAGTACAAATTTATTTAACATTGCGTATTAAAATTTATTTTTAAAGTTGCTACTTAGAACAATTTTTCAAACTTTTTAGAATAATTTAAAAAATCATGATCGATCCAAAAAACATGATTTCATATAAAAAATATTAATAAAAAGTTTTTAAATTTTCAATCGCAGGTTTTTAAGCTTTAAATTACAAACTCTGAGTATTTTGTGTCTTTTGATTAAAATATTGGGTCCTGAAAGAACAGAAGGTTGAAATTATGTTTTATTATTAAAAATTTGGAGAGGCAAGTTGGACCTTCCTGGTCTTAGCCGTCTTAGGACAACCACAAATAAATTAAAAAAAAAATTGGAGTTAAAGGCTTATGGTTGAAGAACACGAAAATTCAGAATTTAAAAACAAGGAAACAATATTTAAAAATATGTCTTTAAAATTTAAAAAGTTTGATTAAAAAAAATTCGGCAAGTTGATTAGAAAATTAAAAAAAAACTGTACAGTAAAATTCGGTAAATTTATTTGAAGATTGAAAAAACAATATGGAAATAAAAAAGATTAGTTTTTAAAAACATTTCAGGAAGAGTTTTTTCAATAAACATGTTTCACTATAACCATTTTGGTGCTTATTTTTTAAATTATTGATTTGGTAAATAGTGTCCTAAACTAGAAATTTTGTCAAATTCGGCCGAACACATTTAGTTTTGGTGATAAAGAGTTTATTACTAGTAAAATCAAACATTGATAGATAACTGATTATGGAAAAATGTCATTACAAGTATTTTTGACATCACAGCTGAAAGTGTAAAAAAACCTGATTCTATTTAAAACTCATCAATTGATTCAATGATTTTGATTTGAGTTTTTGTTAAAAAGAAGTGCAGAAACTTCTCTAAAGATTTTTAATTATTTTTAAAGGTCTTTTTTTTTTGTGGCGTTTGAATAATTATTTTCAAAAGTCATTTCAATAACAAAAGCTGATAGAAATATTGCATACATATTTAGATTCGGGGAACCCAAATTAGTTGATGTTACCGTTTAAATTCATTGCACCTAAGAAAAATGTAAATTTTGTGGCCTTGTGTAAATTTTTAAAACCCTTTTTTTAAGTATTTAGAAGAACAAAAAACACGAAATAAAATTGAGTATGAAATTGTTTTTTTAAAGAATAATTCATATCAACATAACATTTGTTATGACATTAAAAGATTTTTTTAATAAAAAAAAATGGTTCGTTTCAATCTCAATTTTAGTTACACTTCTTAATAAAAATCTATTCTAAAGACGAGATAGGGTTTTTGTATATCAAGTTTTGAGTTCCATTACAAAAAATTTATTGAACTAAAAATTAAAATCTACAATCAAAGTTAGTTTCAATTCATGAACGTCAAATAATGTCGTAGATCGAAATGTCTCAAGCCAAGGGTGATTTATGCCGAAATTCCGCCGGAGGCGAAAAAAAATTCTAAATGACTGATCAAGTAATTTACCGTTACTACCGTCAATGTTAACACGCGCAATTCAAATTACCATTTCATTGGTATATTTTCGGTGAAAAAAGTGACTTTTGGTGATAAAAGTGACCATTTTTCGGAAAATAGTGACTTTAGTGACCAAATGATGAAAAAAGTGACTTTTTAGTGACTGACCCAAAAAAAGTGACCAAGTCACTAAAAAGTGACTCGCTACCAGCCCTGGTCTTTGGTTAAATTATTTTTGACGTTACATATGTCTTTATTTCAAATTTGTCATTTTTCCCATTCACGTCATTTTTGTTTTCGGAAATTTTATCATGTTATTAAATTTCAACATCTTAGCATTATCTTTCTTTTTAATTTATTTTAGGCATTTTTTATTTGTTTTCTTTTTTTTCAAATTTAATCAATTACGTCGATTTTGACAGTTTCGTAATTTTTGGAAATTTTGAAAATTATAATGCTTTCATTTTTTTTTTAAAGTATTTGCAATTGTGTCAGTGACATGTAGGGGAAAGTGTTCCTAAATGCGCAATAGCGCGTTAAATGCGCCTACGTCCGTTTGACGAAACGACTGACAAGACAACATATCAGATCAATGCATTTCGAGGGTGATACACTTTGAACAGAAATTTGGCCTTAAACATAAATAGGCCACATTTAGCCCGCACGGTTTGAGGTTCGACAATTTAGACAACAGTTGTAATGAAATCGTTTTTTAGAAAACTGATGGAGATTTCAATATAAAAATTACTCCAATGTATGTGTAGAAAACAGATGCCTTCTTATGTGTTTATAGTTATTTTACTTATATTCGCATATAGCTTCTCTTTTTTTTGTTGTTATTTTACGCCTTGTCAGCACTCGGCAACTTGAATTAAGATTTCGGTTGCTGAGACTTGTTTATGTTAACATCTTTTAGTCATTTTTTTTTCCTTTTTTCTGAAGTTTTTAATTTTTTTTTCCTATTTTCACAGTTTTGACATTTTTGGGAATTTTGATTATTTTAATGCTTTCAATTTTTTCAAATATTTGCTATGGTGTCAACGAAATATATGTATGAATCAATTTAGCCAATCACTTTATTTTAAAATAATCACAAGGCGGCATCCTTTAATTATGTAATGCTAAAAATTGACTTTTTTAACCTCCTCCCCCCCGTATGCCACAAATCGTGCCTATAAAAATTACGTAACCCTGATTAATACCCCCTCTCCCCTCTTCTCATATTTTTGAATTTTGATTTTTGAAGATTAAAAAACGAGTTTTAGCATAATATTTTTTTCATTATTCTTTAAATTATTTAGGTACAACAAAATAAACTGAGTTAATATCTGTCCAGATCGCTTTTTAGAACTCAATGATGATTAACTCTCTGTTAACACTTATTGATTGTCTCATTCCGAGTTTCTCTGTGCTTGTGGTGAGCTGATGGTCTTCGTTTAATTTATTTTAGTAATATTCGTCGGAACTATTAAACTTCGGATATGAAAATCTTGGGGGTCTAATATACAATTTTCCAACGATTATTTCATGCATATTCAATATTGATCTTAAAAAGTCTCTCTCAGAATCTTTATGAAAGGAAAAGATACAAACCAGAGGAATCTAAGTAAGCATCGATCGTTCGAGAATGTATTTGACAGTCGTTTCCGAAAATGTTCTATATCATCATGAAGATCTAAATCATAGTTTAAAGGAACGAGAGCTTTTGTTGAGGTTTAATGAACATTTTGAAACATTAACTGAGAAGAACTGGGGAAAAGGTTAATGGTGGTAAAGATTGGATTACCTGTGGAACAATTTCAAACTGTGAAAGTTTCGAGTGAGATCAATCCATTTTTTGTATGTTTTTTTAGTTTTCAACATTGCAAATTGAACATTCTAACTTCACACGCGAATTCTACAGAATCATATGAAGCGTTTGGCAAGGAACTCCACGCTTCATTCCTCTCTCTTGTTCCTTTATCTTTAGCGTTTTACATCACATGGTTGTCTTGGCCGTCGTAGTTGATCTGTAATGCATGTTCTATGTATCAGATATCTACTACGTTGAAACGAAAAATGAGGAACGCAAGTTTATCATTTTCCAATGTTCAGTTTTGGACATGTGTTACAATTCGCAATCCCCCCCCCCCCTCCCCCCTAGGAGCGTTACGTAATAAATGGATGCCCCCCAATTTCGTTTTTTTTTTATTTTTCAACAATTTTAATTTAGCAAATTACGTTTTTCTATTGGTTTTAAAATTATGCCAAATCTGTAAATTTTACAAATTCTGACCATTCTATCAATTTTGTAAATTTAATAAATTATTTTAAACGGTAAATTGTAAAGTAGGTCAACCATTTTACTGAAGTGACATAAAATATGACAAAAAATTGATAAATACATAATCCGCGTATTTTAGGAAACAAAATTTGCGAAAATACACAAAAAAAAACACCGATTAAAATGATCTGTTTTGTCGATTGATTTAGCTGGCCAAATAGAGCTGGTAGGTAAATAATAAGCCAAGCCATGGCTGCAGTTATTTTGTGCTCCTAGTAGTCGATCAGAATATTTACCTTACTACTGAGTTAGTTATAGAAAAATCATCATGTGGCTTGAATTGCTCGGATCGCTCTTGGTGGCTATCATCGTCTATGGGGTGTACTTCCGGTGGACCCGTCGAAAGATGTTCGCTTCCGTTCGGGAAATGCACGGCCCTATTAATCTACCGCTAATCGGGTACTCTTATTTGTTCTTCGGCAAATCAACTCCAGTATCCATAGGACGAGTGCTGTACAAACTTATGCATCAGTATCCAACGCCAACCAAGGGATGGTTTGGGCCTTACTTAGTGGTTATGCTTGACAAGCCGGAACACTGCAAAACGGTGCTCAACTCAAGTGTCTGTCTGAACAAAGCCCCGCACTACAGGTTCTTCGGTCTTCATGCTCTGCTCGCGTCGGAAGGTTTGATATCAAACTTTACTTATAAAGCCAGGTGACGTCCAATCAGTGATGGTACTCTTATTTTGCTGCAGGAACCCTGTGGAGCTCTCGCCGGAAGCGGTTGAACCTGTCGTTCTCTAGAAAAACCTTGAATGGCTTCTTTGGCATATTCAATAGGAAAGCTCGACAGTTCATAGATGATGCGATGAAATTAGCCGATGGCGTCGAGAGAAACATGAGCAGCGAATTTGCGAAGTGGACTCTCGATAACATTACCGGTATAAACTTTTAAGTTTAGATTGTACACGGTGTCTCGTTGTTTGGGACTTTTAAAATGGAGAATTTCCTCTATCCAATGCACTATTAAGTCTTTAAAATATAAGGTGATATCTCTTATTTTCTCATTAACAGCAACGTTTCTGGAGCTCGAGATAGATGACTACGTCGATAAAGCAGAGTATTTAAAAAAAGTCGAGCTCTATTTGCCTTACGTTATAAAACGTGTTTTCAAGCTCCATCACTATTCGGACTTCATTTATCATCTTACCAAAGACTGGACCGTTTTCAGCACCACCCGCAGAAACGTTAGAGAAGTTACTTGGAAAGCATTGGATCGGAAATTCGCTCAAAAGCGAACAGAAATAGAAACAGATGGAACAACGAACGGTGAAGAGAACACAAGCAGAGCTAAACCGTTGCTCGATATGCTGTACGACATGGTCCGCGATAGCTCCCAAGCAATGACGGTGGAAGAAATGGCTCACCACGTGGACGAAGTCATCTATGCCGGCTTCGATACGACAGCAATTTCCATTTCAAACGTCATACTACTGCTGGCAATGCATCCGGAGGTCCAAGAACGTGTCTATCAAGAAGTGATGGCCGTCTGTCCGGATCCGAATGTGGAGATAACTCAGGAAGACTGCTACAAGCTTGTATACACAGACATGGTAATCAAGGAGACCATGCGGTTGTACCCTGTGGTACCCTTACTAGTCAGAAGTCTAACAGCTGATCTCAAGCTTGACGGTAACCTATCTAAATAATAAACCGATCTGTCCACAATGCATATAATTTGGCGATCATTTTCAGATCAGTTCACCTTGCTCAAAGGAACGCTTATCGCGATAGCCAGCGGCAGAATGCAACGCAATCCGGAGATTTGGGGCCCCCAAGCAAACGTTTTCAATCCGGACCATTTTTTGCCAGAGCAGATTGCTCAGCGCCATCCGTATTCCTATCTGCCGTTCAGTGCCGGTCCTCGAAATTGTATCGGGGGGCGCTTCGCCATGCTGTCGATGTGGCTCACTGTGGCGTATTTTGTGCGTGCTTTCCGGATTCGGACATTGCTGCGGCAGGAAGATCTACAAACCAGTTTCGAAATGATTCAACGGGTGAACAATGGCTGTCTAGTGTCTTTGCTGCCTCGATAGAAACGATCGAAAATCGTTCCGGGAAACCGGCCAAAAAAAACCCTGTAATTCGGAATCCAAACCAGGAAAAATTAAAAAAAAACTCCTCTGACTATGTTCAATCTAAAGTTTGTTAATATGTATAACCAAGGATCTGATAGATTCACTTATCCTAGGCAATATTCGTCGCCAAAATTGTCTGAAGTGACGTCACTTAACGAAGAAAAATATTTGACTACTCCCTTTGCAACGTTTTTTTTTCTTATCACCACACTTTCTACCACATTGAATGCAATTAATCTTGAATATTATATATCTACAGCCTAATCGTGCCCAAGGTGTGCATATATATATAGGATTAGGAGGTGTTGTTACCGTATGTTCAATCCCCGATTCAGCCATTTTGGTTTTGCAATTGCGGAGCTCATGGAGTTTGTTTACCAACAAACCACTGAGCAGCTGAGATCTGAGTTCGCAAAGTTTGATTTCGGCGGAAGCACTGCTTATCCATTGCACCATATTTTTCAGCTGTTCGTCGGTCAACTAAAAGCTTCAAGAACGCCTTGTTAGATTCTAGCCAGTCGCACAAAATATTCTTATGTTTGTAAACAAACTCATTGAGCCCCCGCACACTCTTCGCGTACGAACTGAGAAAGTCAGAGAACTTTGCAAAGTTCTCTGTGTTCTGTGTTCCTAATAACGCAATTTTTGCGTGATTCAGGCATTTTTTTTACTGCGGCATCATTGTTTAAAAGAAGAAAAGTAACCGCTCAGAAGAGCTTTAATTGAGAAACACATACACGCAAACTGCCAAGAACTTAGGGGCCGTTCACTAATTACGTAAGCACATAGGGGGGTGGGGGGGGGGGGGGGTTTTCACATTTGCTTACGATCTCTTACTAGGGGGGTAGGGGGGGTTTCCAAAAATCTTACGTAAGAAATGTTACATTGATAGTTCGTCACAGCCATACGAAACCGTGTTACTCAGGTTTTATTTTTATTTCTCACTACCTATTTGTTGGTAATCTTTGATGTTATCTTTTAATCTGTTTTAATTAATAAAAAAAAGTTGCTGGTTCTATAAAATTAATAGAGAACCAATTCAAACCAACATGTCACCAGAAACACTGAAAAACTGATTTAAAAAGATCGTCGCTACTCGCTTTTCATCATAACAATCTTTTAATTGAGAAATTTATAGAAACAAAAAGGGAAATGGTGCATTCTGACACCACGATTTGAAAACATTTTATTTCGAAAATGACTTCATCGAGTAGAAGTCTTTGAAAATCGATATGGGGGCTTTTGGATAATAAATTTCTAGGCAGTTTTTTCAGTGATACCAACCAAGCCACTACCAACTCTAAATTTTACAAACTATTTATCAAAAAAAAAAAAAAATCGTTAAACTTTATCGCTTATCGCTGAAGTAAATCTCAGCTTTAAGGATTTTTAGTTTAAAAACAAAACATTTTTTATGGTACCTTGTGCTAACCTGATCTCTCCCTTGTTTTTAAATCGGAATTTAGATTTTATATTGTTTATTCGATTGTGAAAATTTATTGAAGATTATTGTAACCTAGAACATGCTATGTCCTTAAAACTTAATCTTTTCTATAATCGTTTAAGACCCAGACAACCATTTGGTGGGTATTTCGAATTTGCAACGCAAATATACGTGCAAATATACGTGTAAATATATCGTATATAATGCAGCAAAACCAGTATATACGTATTATTTTGGAGGCCATATAGGTACATTAGCACACATATTCTTGATGTGGATTGTATTGAATTACGATTTGCACGATTTGTCATGCAAATCATGTACGACTACCCTGATTCTTTTTGGAATATACTATGACAATTTACATCATCATATAGATGATTGAGGTTGTAATCTTGTAGGTTTTCACTCAATATGCGATTGGGAATATCTTTATATAAGACATTTTTCGTAACAATATGGAAAGTTTGACGACTTATTTGGTTGTCTTTTGCGACTTGAGTGCAGGGCTCTTATTTTCCGTCAGTTGAATAAAAATAAGATTATTATTTTTTTTTTGGATTTTAAACCAATTGGTTTATTCATCCACAAAAAAAAATAAAAATAAGATTATTTCAAAAAAATGCGTTTTTTGCTGTAATTTATTATTGGCCTGATTGTTGATTTTTTTAAACGTTCATGAAGTTATTGTTAGTACCTGGACTTGATCCCCTGATGTTACGATCTGCAGCTCATGACGGTTCCTCGACGCTATCTGGAATACATAAATTCAAGGGGATTTGCTTCAATTAAACCAAAAGCAAATCGTATATTTCTATATCTAAAGTCTTTTAAATCGTAGAACACATCATCGATGTCTAAAAATAGACCAACATTTTGAAGCCTCCTTAAATTCGATTTAAATCATTGATGTCTCATTATCATAAACGATTTTATTGAACTAATTTGTATTCTTTTACGATTGCCAGCAAGTACGTTCTGCGAAAATCAACCATGCGAATTAATTCGCATAGGTATACGATTGCATGCACATTATTACGAATCAATGCAGTTATATACGATTTTATAGCATATATCTCCAAGTGGCAAGCAGAGCTGCAAGCTTATTTTTTGTTTTTCAGTTTACAAGTTTTGTTTAAATAGCGGCAAATTTCATTGTTTCAGTCAAAAATATATTCACGACGTTTAAACAAATATAACAACAAACATTTATGCTATCACAGAGTAAATAATGCTTTTTAATTTCATTTCATAATTTATAAATCCTTGTAACTTAAGAAACTTAAGTTTGAAGTTACATTTGAAACATATTCAAAATTAAAATTAAATTTTATTACTAGCTATTTCACTTCTTCTGGCAGCACTGTTGCTTGCCATGTAAACAAAACGGAAGCGCAAATCACCCACACATTCTGGTTTCGCTTGTGAACAGTTTTGTTTTGGTTTATTAGCTGTGCGCGATAAAAATGTTTGCCGTGGTGCAATTCATCGAAAATAATAAATTCCAGGTGTTGGCTGTGCCGACCTCCTGGATCCAAAAGAACGTGCTGATGTGGCCAAAGTTGTCGGTCGAAAAAATTGAGCGGTTGCGCGTAAGCGGTTCCGAATTCAACGGACCAACCAAGCGGATTCCCGTAATCGTTTGGAGAAAGCTCCGGAACTTTAAAGCAGCTGAAAAAGCTGCGGAAGAGCTCGCGAGAAAGGAAGTGTCCGATGTGGAAGGGAAGAAAAAGTTATTAAAACCAGAAAAGAAACCAAAACTGATTGATGCCAAGAACTACAATTTGATGTGTGCAGGTAAGAAAAGTAAAGTAAGTTTTTCAAGACACAAATAAGTAAACACTTTTTCCTTCAGCGCTCCAGAATCCGCCACCCAACGCAAACCGTGACCCACAATGCAACTTCAAGCCGGCACTTGACCATCAGCAAACGCAAAATTTACCGAGCCAAAAGACAACACCGTCCCCGTCACCACTTTCGATTACGCACGTTCCGTTGGAGCAGGCAACATTCATTCAAGTGCCGCAAACATCTTCAGCGCTCTCGTTACCGGTGGTTCAACAACCGATCGTGACGCCACAGAGAAACGCACCTCAGGTTCATCAAGCTGAAACGTACAAGCAGACTACATCGCTACCACTGTTCATCAATCAGTCCGCCACCACACCACCAGACCAGTTTGCAGGTAAGGATACTTTTCATATGGAATCTCCATTTATTAATTTGTGTCCGTGTTTTTTTTTCAGAAACAACATCGACGCACTACATGCAGCAGAAAGTAGAACCAATGTATTGTTCACAAAATGATATATATTTTCTTTCGACGGATTCGGCGACTGGCTACGGAAATTTGGATAAGCATGTCATAGCAGGTAATGAAGTTTACATTTTTGGGCCGGATGAAGCATTACGTAACAAGAAAAGCTCTTAAGTGTTTCTTCGGAAGTGTCAATCTGCGAAGTGGATCCCTTCCCCAAAGAGTTTTTCTCTCCACAGATTGGACCTTATATATTTTCTGTTTGTTCGTCCTAGGAATTATTGAGTCAGGCTATCTCTCTCTTTCTCGGATTGGAACCATCCACAAACTACGTTGATAATGAAATATCCATATTTTCCGTGTTTTAGACCCCTCGCCTTCATTTGTATAGATTTTGTTTTCATATATGTAGAATTATTTTGTTTGACCTTTAAGCAAAAAGTTAGACCCTTTCTTCGTCATAAATGCTTACGTAATTTGTGGATGACCCATCATGCAAAATATTTAAAATTAATTGATTCCATAGTCTAAGCTCCAATGCTGGAATACGATGTAATATTTCAACCAGCCCTTATTTTATATTTGTTCAACTGAAACGTGTCTTACACACACACAATTTTGATCTCCACAGGTGGCAACGATACTGTGACGTACGGCGAGTTGAAGAAGGACTTGCAGCAGTTTATTCAGACTACAATGGAAGCAACAGTACAGAAATGCTTCGAGGATCATTTTGCACGATTGGCCGCACTGATGGAAATCCACTCAAAACATCCCAGTGAGTCGTCTGAACCATTTGAGGACCCTGTTGAAAATCACAAAAGGATTAACAATGAATGTGAATTGCATGACTGGAATTTGAAGCTGGGAAATCAAACTCTTTGTGATAAATATGTAAGTATAGACAATTTCAACTATTTTTCAAAGTTTTTGTCCCCCTCCCCTCTCCCTCAAAAAAATCATTCAGCTCAAGTGATCCAGTCCAGAATTGCGCAATTGAACTTTACCACATACCACTAATGAGCCCTTATTGCTCAATTTCAGTAAGGTATAGAAATTTAACCTAAAAAGTATGTTACAAATCATCCACAGACTGTGGTCAATTGCCTGTGGTTCATTGATCTGTGCCAATTAATGGGAGAGATTTAATTTTAATAGTTGTTTGTAATTTTCATTATTAATTTTAATGTTTTAACATATTTATATTAAAATAACTTTAACCATGCAATACCCTGCAACCCCTCCTCTCCCCCTTTGCGTGCCTGTATGTTCCGTGCCTGTATGTTTGTCTGTGATTAAACTTTAAACTTTTTTGTGATTTCAAATTCATTAACGTTCATCAATTAAATTACAGCTTACTTACTTCACCCGAATCATTCCACCGAGTTCGTACCATTCGAATGGAAATAATGCGTGCTACACGATTGTGGATTGCTTATTTACCAGAGATTTCTGGACCCGCTTCACCTGGACCGGAATCAACCGAGGCGAAAAATCGAAACGTGGTTTCAGAGAGTTTGGGAACGTTCTACATCTTCTTCTCAAACTAGTCTGCATTGGTGATCCAACATACACTGCTCAAAAGTTGGAGGACTTCATCAGATCTCGTTTGTTCCGGTACTGCAAACCCCGTTCATCCAGTAAGAAGTTACGCCGATCTGCAACCCGCCCTTCGCGAATCAAGTATACCGAAGAGAATCCTGTGGAAGCTATGGATGCACCGGAATCAGCTAGTACTGATGTAGTTGTGGAGCAAGCTGGTGATCGTGAATCGGTAATGATTCTGGGTGACTTAATGGACGATAAAGAAATGTATGCTGGTGAATATGTTGATATTGAATATTATGATGATGAAGATGCTGGTGGTGAAGATGCTGGTGATGAAGATGCTGGAGGTGAAGATGCTGACGGAGTACATGATAATGGTGAAGATGACGGTAGCGAAGATGATCGTAGCAAAGATGATGGTAGCGAAGACAATGGTAGTGAAAATGATTATAGCGAAGTTGATGATTAACTTTTTTTTTTTACTGTTTTTTGATAAGAAGATTTCATTTGACAATAGAATTAAACAAACTTGTTGAAGCATTTATTTTCATTTGATCAATACACAAACTAAGAAGGAAATATCTTACTAAATGAACACTCGGAGATAAGATTCTATTTCACAGAGTGCATGAGAGGGACAAAAATAATTTCATTTTTCCTCCGAATTGCAACCAATTTGCACATAATACAATTGATGTCGTACATTTGATCTTTAGAATAGTTTGTATTCTGTTCTCCAGCTGCATAAATAAAAATAAATGAGGACCTGAAAGGTTTACTGAAAAAATCATACTTGCAAATAATAGAGCGACCCTGGATTTTCCAAACAGAATTTACCTGTTCAGCATTATACATACAAACTATTTCGAGATCTTTAGTCAGAATCCATTTGTCTTCGAAATTAGTACTTAAAGTAAAATCTGTTAAAGAGATTGTTGTTTTCTTTTCCGTCTTTTCAACTGATTGAATAGTTCTGAAATGAGATGAATAAGTTTCTCTTATGCGATTAGAAGCTTCACTGTCTAGTTCTGTTAGACGATTTGCAATTTGGTTTAGAGGTAGTGGCCCTGAACGTAGCATTTTCTTGAGTGAATGGAGGTAGTTCTCGAAAGGATAAGCAGACAGTGTGAACAAAGGTCCGAATCTTTCCACCTCATCCACGATGTGGCAGAGGTTATGAATATTGCTAGTCAAATACTCTATGCCGTATAGAGCTTTGTATTCATCAATGAAATCATTGAATAATTCTCGGGCTACCGGAAGTAAACTTTTATGAGTTTCTACCGAGCAGATCCTAACTGCACAAAACAATTTGAGAAAGTGTTCATAAAATTTTTCGGACAGATGGTCCTTGAGAAGAATGAAGCCAACATAATTTAAAAAATTCCGGTATTCTAATCCTTTCCACAGAGACACAAAGTCCAACGATCGCATTCGCCGATGAATTTCTTTGGGGAAACGAATCTGCACCAAAAAAATTGAAATTTCAGTTTTTTCTGCAGTGCTCCACTTTGCTCGCTTCGTCATTGAACCTGTGCGCCATCCATTCAATAGCTTACGCATTACACCAAGTTCCAGTAGATGAAGTGCGTCGGCGACGATAACATCTTCTATCATGTCGATGGGTAACCGGATCAATGGTGTCTCACTCAGCTGATGTTCAGGATACTCATTGTTCCGAAATTTTTCGTTCGTTCGAGGTTGTGCATTATGGTCAGGAAATACTACTGTTCCAGCTGAATGACAATATTTCCCTTTTGTAGTGCACTTCAGGCAGCCATGCTTACCGTTGTAATTTAGTACTCCCTTAATAAATGATCGTGCGGGCGAATCGCACACAAAACACCTTATGCTGACCGCAACTTGGTAACCATTTATCATCATGCCTCCCTCTAGAATTGGCAACAGCTCGTCAATGAGCGGGTTAAGGAATTCAGAAGCACTTTTTGGCTTACTGGTCCCATAGTAAATTCCGATTGCCATTGGGGCAACTTGCGGCAGTTCATGGATGTTGCAAAGTATCGGCCAAAAGTTCTTTGAACTGCTCTTATGGATTGGCAGACCGTCTACGTTGATGTTGAGCGATATTGATGAGGGCTTATTAATTGAAGTCAATGCTTTGCGCAGGCAGCTCTCAACACCCTGATGCCAATACTTTCCACCATTTCCCATACTGATTATGCTCAGATTTCTGGGTGTCCTCAAAATGGTGCGGGCGTCGCTTGGAAGATTTAAATGTAAGTCAGAGTTCAGAATTCCTACAAGGGAGTTCAAAGCAGCGTGGGTAATATGGAATTCGGTAGACCAGTTTCGAATTTTGTCAACTAGTCTTGTGCTGCCAGCTAAAAAAATAGGACTGTAATTTAAGCATATAGTATAACAACAGTATCTTACAGTTTTCGGAGGCTTCCTGATCCCAATCGGAAATTTCCTGTGAAATTTTATTTTCATCGACAGGTACGATATTGGATACATCATCGGCCTGGATTTCGGGTAGAAATGTTTCGCCGCCACGCTCAATGTGAACATTCTGGGAAGAATTTTTATTACCAGCAGATACTTTATTACTTTTGTATCGCTGAACTAATCGACTGTAGGTACCACTCTTCCGACATTTTATATTTTTTCTTTTTAAAATATAATCTCTCATTTTAGCAATCTTGTTCGATATAAAAATATATTTCTGCTAAGATCTAACACCTGGTTGTTATGATAATATAAATCGTATTTCATGTTAAAGGAAATCTTGATTTCGAATTATTTTATGCATAGAACGACAAAATCTGTCAATCACGGCTGATCATGGTATATCGGTCGTTTCACGGATTTTTTGCGAATTGTTGTACACAAAGGTTGAGTTCATATGTACATAAATACGAGTCTCTTTTTTTGTCGTAATAAAATCATGCATTGCATTTAAATACGATAAAGAATATACATGGGCCGCACAATGTAGGTATAGATATACGAAAAGGAGTTTGAGTACCATTCTATACGATATAATCTGTTAAATAAAATACGACTTCTGGTTGTCTGGGGACATTTCATCTGTTGTCAAACGTGTCAATTTCTTATAGAATTAAAAACGTAAGATCTTACTGGAGGGGAGGGGGGGTTTCGAAAAATCTTACTTTGTCTTACCAGGGGGGGAGGGAGGGTTGAAAATTTCCAAAATCGTGCTTACGTAATTAGTGAACGGCCCCTTACCGAGTACGTTATTTTTACGCAACCGAGAGTTTTTTGATATTTTCTTTTGTTTGCATACTTTTCGTTTAATGTTTTGTATGCATCTCAAAAGTTTATTCAAGAAAACTATTGCGTGAGTACTTTTGTATCAGCCATTTTGTTTCCGGGCGGCGGTTCTTGATGCCGCAGAATTTTTGCGATTAAATGTCTCCAGGAAGTTTCCAGTACAAAAGCGGTCAAATTAGAACTTGACATGCCATAATCCTCCGGAGGCAGCCACATGAAATCAGTAAGTATTGATCAGATTTAAATTATTAATTTATTTATTGTTAAAATGAAATCTCTTCAGACAGATCCGAACCGCATCACTAAGTCGTTTGTTTGGAGGACAAACTGTATAATGATTCATCGATTAATTGGTGCCGAAGAAGTTCCACAACACATTAGAACTGGGGCGGGATTATGGAACTCGAAACAATCGAGTTTCGTTCGATTCGACCAACTTTGGCATTACCGATCTCGATTCGAATGGAACATTTCGAGATGATCTACGACCCGATTTACTCGAAATCTAGTACGGGAAAATTTAGAACTCGAACGAGATTCGTAATACTGATGCTAATTCGATTCGAGTTCAACTCGAAACGGGTAACTCGAATCGAATAGGATTCATAATTCCACCCCTGGTCACATAACAAAAAAGCGGCAAGAAATGTCCGAAGCAGGAAGCGATCACCAGAAAATTCTGAGAACATTTTCCCGGAAGTTGGATTGTGTTTCCGGTACCCCAGTTTCCTTGTCAGCCGACGCCATGCTGTGCTGCTTGTGTAGACGAAAATCCGGACTACGATGAACGTCAAGATTAGGTCCCGGTGGGTTGATGCTGATAGCAGTGGTACCCCCTTGAAGCTGACTACTTTCGATGAACGATCCCGCAACCAAATCAGGTAAGTAATGCCAGTTTTTGTGAATTAAATTGTACTATAGAAAAACTTGGTGTTACAGGTCCTACCGATGGAATAGATACCAACGTTTCTGTTTGAGGTCCGGGTCAAAAATCGTCCAATAATGTCCACCTAAATATCTGGTTGTTTTCGAAAAGGATTTCCGGAAGTGTAGAAGTCATCCGGAAGATATTATTTCGGAATGTACATTTATTGGTACGGGAGAAACTCCGGGAACGAAGTGATTAGCGTGCTAATACGGGATAAAATAGAAACGAGTCCAGTTCCAAACCAAACGAAATCCGTTGGAAGCAGCAGTTACTACACTACCTAATAATTCAATAAACAAATAGCCTTGAAATTCCTAGCTCTTATTTTTATCTAGCCTTTTAATCCGAAAAAATCGCTTATTTTAAAGATTCCTCAATTTAACGCACCGGCGAGAAAAATTTGAAAAAACTTTCTGTTGAGTAAAATGCACTAAACTTAACGTTGAGTTAAATACGCTTAACTTAAAGTTGAGTTTAATGCATTAAACTTAACAGTAAGTCCCTGCACTTTTTGTTCGAGTTGCATACAAAAAAGTGGCGGTTGAGTTTTTTATTTTTGCCGTGTAGGCTGAATCGTTCAAAAACTTTCAAAAGATATCATGTATTTAATATTTGCCATTATGGGGGTTTCCGCCCGAAGAGGGATTCGGTTTCACGGGATTAACTTAGACGTGTTCACTATATAATGGTCACTTTATTACTAACTAACTATTTACAATGATCGGATATTTATAGCTATGGATTGTGAGTGTGTGAGTGTATGAATGCGAGAACGCTATTGGTTGTTTGCCGGTGCTATCGTTTGTTGTTGCTATTGTTGGTTTGCCGGCTATTGTCTGCTGGCGTCAGTTGCGTGGCTGTTGTTATTGTTATTGCTGCCTGCGTGTGTTTGTTTCGAGAAGGTTCTCGACTGGACTGACTGATGGAATGTTCGGGAACTAGTTTGTAGTGTTAGTGATGATTGGCTGATGATGATGAATGACGGAGAATGATGATGGAATGGTAATGATAGTTTTAGAATGATGATGTGAGAGTAAGATGGTTTACGTCGCCACAATACTCCCCCCTTAATTTACGCAATAGGGACGAGTAAATCGAACTTGTCTTCCTGACCTGGTTCGGTACTTGGGTTGTTCCTGTTCGTCCTTAGCATCAGATGATCTTTCACCGGGATCGGGTGGTTTCACTGTTGGTTCGTTGGCTTGCATGTGTGCAGCTTTTAAACGGTCGATAGAAATTGGCTGCTTTCGACCATTGATGTCCACGATGAAAACTTTCTTCTTTCGGCGCAACACTTTGAATGGTCCATCGTAAGGCGGTGTTAGTGGCGGTTTGATTGCTCCAACTCGGACAAATACGTGGGTACATGTGGCCAATTCCTTTTGAATGAAGGTCGCTTGTTTCGAATGATTGCTTGTTGGCGTTGGTCGCAATTTTGCCATAGCTGCTTTCAAGTCAACAAGATATTCGGCGGAAGGCGACTTGCTTGAGCTTGATGCGAAAAATTCTCCTGGAAGACGAAGAGTTGTGCCATAAGTAAGCTCAGCGCTCGATGCTTCGATATTTTCCTTCAGTGATGTCCGCATGCCGAGAAGGACAATGGGCAAGGATTCAGTCCAGCAGGGATTCTGATGACACATAATGGCGGCTTTGAGCTAGCGGTGTGTTCGCTCAATCTGTCCGTTAGCTTGCGGGTGGTACGGTGTCGTCCTCAGGTGAGTGATGCCCAACAGCTTCGTTAATTCACGAAACAGCTCGGATTCGAATTGACGACCAAGATCCGTAGTGACGTTAACGGGGACGCCGAATCGTGCAATCCAGCCAGCGACAAAGGCTCGGCCGATCGTGTGTGCCGTCATGTTAGGGATGGGAATTATTTCTGGCCAACGAGTAAATTTATCGATGAGCGTTAAGCAATATACGTACCCTTCTGATGGCGGTAATGGTCCAATGATGTCCATGTGGATGTGGGCAAATCTTTCGTTCGGCGTGGAGATTTGCACGATCGGTGCTTTGTTGTGTCGGTGAACTTTCGCTCGTTGACATGGAATGCAGTTGGTGGCGAAATTCTTGCAGTCTCGACGCAGTGAAGGCCATACGAAACGATCAGAGATAAGACGAGTTGTCGCACGAATTCCAGGATGTGAAACGTTGTGGAATTTTCTCATGATCGCATCGCGAAACTGCTTCGGCACGAATGGACGGATGGCTTCAGTTGACACGTCGCAATAGATAGGCGCAGACGAGAACGGGGACTTGAGCGCTTTTAGCCTGATGGTTGTGTTGGGTGGAGTATTTTCCAGGTAGGGGAAGAGGGGGCATAATGCCCACGTTAAGAAGAAAGCCTTGTTTTAGAGTAAATTTGAAAAGATTAACTTTACTGTTCGATTGTGTTTGGAAGTTTGAAATGTTTTTTGTCGAAATCTGATAGTTAGAATAACTGGAAGGTAAAAAAAGGCCACAAATTTAATGAAGTTTGAAGAGTAGGTTGAAAATTGGATTTCAATTTCAGTAGGGGCATAATGCGCATATGTGTGTACCCAATCGCGCCGTTTAACGTTTAATAAGTGTTTATTGATTCAAGTGCTTCCGAAAGTGTTTGCCAGGTAAAAACACTTCTATTCTACTTCACAGATGGAAAAATATATTGCTACGCGCAGTGCTACCAGATATACTGAAATTCTTGTGAATAGTTAATTAAATCTATATTAAATTTAGGAATTTTAAATATATTCGTTTATATTCAAGTTATGTTTTCCAAAACAACATAGAAATATCTTTAAAATTATTGTGATGAAACTGCATATAAATTTATACAAATATGAAGCATGCTTAAAGATTAACGGACATGGCGCGTTTTGCCCCACCTAGACATGTTTATTAAAAGTCGTTCAAAATAACATAAAAAATAATTAAATAAGGAAATTTTTCGTTTTGTAATGATTTTCTAGACCAATGTTCATAATTGTAACATATGTCAGGTAATTTTTTTTGCCGATAGATGCCGTAATTCCTTACGAAAGTCAAGGCACAAATTGCAAGGAATATGGCTTGAAAAATATTTTTGGATTTTTGCAGAGATTTATCGCAAATTTGGTGCTAATTTTTTGTACAAAAGTTTTCTACTGTTAATTAGAAGGGAATAACGTAAAGAAATGTAAAAATAAGTGTATAACTAGCCAGATATCGCAGTGGAGCGTTTTGCCCACAATGGGCATTATACCCCCAGTTCCCCTACAGCTTCAGCTCGGGATCAGTTTTCTGCTCGAGGGCCATACGATCGAAATCGATTGTATCGTTGGTGATTGACTCGATACGGCTCAACATGTCAGCAACTTTGTTTGCTTCACCGGGGACATGTCGAATGTCTGTTGTGTATTCGCTGATGAAGCTGAGGTGTCGTTGTTGAGTTGGACTAGCTCGTTCCGGGCGCTGATGGAAAGCTGTGGTGAGAGGCTTGTGATCTGTGTACACGCAGAAATCACGAGCGATGAGCATGTCTTTGAAATGCTTTATCGCTTCGTAGATTGCGAATAGCTCTCGGTCATACGTGCTAGCTTTCCTTTTGCTGTCACTCAATTTCCTGGAGAAAAATCCTAATGGTTGTCGACCATTTTCGGTGATTTGATGAAGAACTGCCCCAATAGCTGTGCCAGAGGCATCCACTTCCAGGGCTAGTTTTGCTTCAGGTGCAGGATGTGCTAGAAGGACGGCATTGGCTAGGTCCTGTTTGCATTTTTCGAATGCTTGGTTGGTTGTTTCGCTCCACTGCAAAACGGTGTTGTCGTTCCTTATGTTTCCGCAGATCATCGATTGTAAGATCTGTTGATCGACGGCGGCGTGGGGGATGAAACGTCGATAAAAATTGATAGTGCCAAGAAATCGCTTGAGCTGTTTGGCTACGGTCGGACGTGGGAAATTCAAGACAGCATCAACCTTTTTTGGACTGGGTTTGATGCCATCTTTGGTGATCAAATGACCGAGAAATTCGACGACCGGTTGTCCAATTTGGCACTTGCTTGGGTTGATAATGAGACCATTTTCCCGGAGTCGCTGGAAGACGGTGCGCAGGTGCAGCTTGTGTTCGTCTTCGGTGGTGGATGCTATGCACAAATCATCCACATACGGGAATACGTAGTTCAGATCTCCGAGGATGTCGTGCAAATGACGCTGGAGAGTTTGACCGGCGTTTCGTAGGCCAAACGTCATGTATTTGAATTCGAACAATCCGAAGGGCGTGGTGATTGCGGTCTTGGGAATGTCTTCAGGTGCCACAGGAATTTGGTGGTATGCTCGTTGTAAGTCGATGCACGAAAAAATGGACTTACCGTGCAGAATTGTTGAGAAGTCCTGGATGTGGGGTATTGGATACCGATCTGGGACTGTGATCGCATTAAGATTGCGGTAGTCACCACAAGGTCTCCATTTTCCGTTAGGTTTCTTTACTAGATGCAGTGGACTGGCCCAGCAGCTTTTCGAGGGTTGACAAATGCCTTGTTCCATGAGGAATTTGAATTCCGCTTTGGCTTCGTTCAATTTGTCGATGGGCAAACGGCGGGGACGACAAAAAACGGGCTGACCAGTCGTGATGATTTGATGCATTGTTTGCGCTTTCGTAGGACGGTGGTTCATGTTCAGAACTGTAATGTCCTGAAACTCCTTCAGTAGTTGTGCAAATGGTGCGTTCACATCGAATGTGGTGATGGATGGTTCGGAGACTGCATTGATGTTGTTGATTTCCAGTTTCGTTGTGTTGTCGACGAGCTTGTTTCTCCGGAGATCCACTAGCAAGTCGTAGTGCTTTAGGAAATCTGCTCCGATGATGGGTGATTTGACTTCAGCTATCGTGAAGGTCCAGGTAAACGAACGACGTAGACCAATGTCGATCGTCAATCGTTTGGTGCCGTAAGTTGCAATCGGACTTCCATTGGCTGCGAACAATTGATGTGAATTCGTTCGGTTCAACATTTCCTTCGGTGTTGGTGGGATCACAGAGATATCTGCTCCTGTGTCGATAAGGAAGCTTTGAGACGTTTGTTGGTCGTGGACGTGAATACGGCGAATGTTGATTTTTTGGTTCAGCTTGATGCTGGAGAGATTTGTTTCTGGTTCGAGCGGCGCTCGGCGAGGAACATGTGACCAAAAAACAGCACGTGTGTTTCTTATTCCGGGTTTGCCGTCGTAGAAAATGCACTGAATTTCCAGATCTTCCTTTTTCCACTTCTCGCACTTTCTGGCTTGTGCCCCGTGCCGGTAATGAAACCAGCAAATCCACCCGCGATTGCGTTTTTGCTGCGCATGTTGCTGTGAGTCGGGCGACAAATTATTTGCTCGTTCACAATTCTGGAATCTTCTCGATGTTGCCTGGTCTAGACGACGCGTAAGCGCCTCGATTTGCTGCTCCAGGATGGAGATGGACGTGCCTTCCGAATGATCGGGAAAAATCCTTTCTTTACGGGGATCCATTATTTCGGCACTGTTAGGAAAACTCGAGAAGTTTTTTTTTAACTCGCGATACACTTAAAACTTGCGGCGCGACGAAGAAAAGCGTGGAACTTTCGGGAAAAATCGAGCACTTCCCACTGCACTCGCGTTGTTGTTTTTGCACTCGCGACGGAGGCTTCGAGAATTCGAACACTCGCGATAACGATAGAACTTTCGGGAAAGTCGGTTCACACGCGATCACATTACTGAACGTACGGGGTCACCAATTTATGGGGGTTTCCGCCCGAAGAGGGATTCGGTTTCACGGGATTAACTTAGACGTGTTCACTATATAATGGTCACTTTATTACTAACTAACTATTTACAATGATCGGATATTTATAGCTATGGATTGTGAGTGTGTGAGTGTATGAATGCGAGAACGCTATTGGTTGTTTGCCGGTGCTATCGTTTGTTGTTGCTATTGTTGGTTTGCCGGCTATTGTCTGCTGGCGTCAGTTGCGTGGCTGTTGTTATTGTTATTGCTGCCTGCGTGTGTTTGTTTCGAGAAGGTTCTCGACTGGACTGACTGATGGAATGTTCGGGAACTAGTTTGTAGTGTTAGTGATGATTGGCTGATGATGATGAATGACGGAGAATGATGATGGAATGGTAATGATAGTTTTAGAATGATGATGTGAGAGTAAGATGGTTTACGTCGCCACACCATCTTTGTCATCTGAGTCATCATTAACAATTTTGTGAATTTTGTCATTAATTCTTGTCAAATTTTTCAATTTTTTATTTTTTTGTATTTTTTAGTATTTTTTTTAAATTTATGTAAATTTTTGTCATTTTTGTAATTTATGTATTTCTATAATTTTTGTCATTTTTGTCATTTTTGTTATTTTTGTCATTTTTGTCATATTTGTAAATTTTGTTATTTTTGTCATTTTTGTCATTTTTGTAATTTTATTTTTTTGTCATTTTTGTCATTTTTGTCATTTTTGTCATTTTTGCCATTTTTGTCATTTTTGTCATTTTTGTCATTTTTGTCATTTTTGTCATTTTTGACATTTTTGTCATTTTTGACATTTTTGTCATTTTTGCCATTTTTGTCATTTTTGTCATTTTTGTCATTTTTGTCATTTTTGTCATTTTTGTCATTTTTGTCATTTTTGTCATTTTTGTCATTTTTGTCATTTTTGTCATTTTTGTCATTTTTGTCATTTTTGTCATTTTTGTCATTTTTGTCATTTTTGTCATTTTTGTCATTTTTGTCATTTTTGTCATTTTTGTCATTTTTGTCATTTTTGTCATTTTTGTCATTTTTGTCATTTTTGTCATTTTTGTCATTTTTGTCATTTTTGTCATTTTTGTCATTTTTTTCATTTTTGTCATTTTTGTTATTTTGCTCACCTTGGCTATTAAGTGATTTATAGCAATTTGTTGAATCAAAGCAATCGAAAGAATCAATCGAAAACGCTCACTGAAGAAGGTAGTAAGTTGCTATCGAAATACCAATATATGAACTTTACATTTACCGTGGTTGAATTGAAGGGAATCTTTCGATTGGTTTGATTCAGTTGAATGATTCAACCAAGTAGGCTTACAACACAATAGAGGAATTTGTTAAATTTATTAAATTTCATTTTATTTATTTTAGTATTTAGTTTTTCATTTATTTAAACCTTGTTAATTGTTAGGTTTTCAGTTTTGATAATTTCGACTATTTTGACAAATCAACGATTTTAACCATTTTTCCAATTCCGACAGCTTCGATTATTGTGACAATTTGGAAAATCTTGATAATTTTTACAGTTTGTTAATTTTGACAATTTGGCAATGTTGTCAATTTTAATCAACAGAAATGACAAAAGACAAAAATTACATAAATGACAAAAACGACATCACGTCAAAAATAAAAATTATATTTTTTTGACATTTTCATCATTTTGGTCTTTGGTTTAATCATTTTTGACGATATGTCGACATCAAGGCGCATTCTTCTACAACGGCTCTTTGTCTTTGATATTCTATAGAATAATGTGGACTGCCCAGAATTGTTTTCGTTACTTCCGTTTAACGCTCCTGTAAGATCTACTCGGACGCAGGAGTTCCTCAATCTTACTACTAGGCGAACCCGATACGGACAAAACAATCCGTTGGATATATGTTGTGCTCGTTTCAATGAAATAGTTAGTAACTTTGATTTTAATATTTCTAAGGCTGTGTTTAAAAGTAGAATAAACATCTCTAAATGTCTTCAAAGACTAAATAAATAATAAATTTGAATTTGTCGTTTTTCCCATTCTTGTCACTTTTGTTTTCGGGAATTTTATCATGTTATTTAATTTCATCATCTTAGCTTTTTTTGCTATTTATTATTTTTTTGTAAGTTAAGGCGTTTTTTATTTGTTTTTTTTTTCGAAACTTTAAATTACGTCGATTTTGATGGTTTCGACATTTTTGGAAATTTTGACAATTTCAATGCTTTCAATTTTTTTTAATATTTGCTATGGTGTCAACGAAATATATGTATGAATAAATTTAGCCAATTACTTAATTTTAAAGCATTCACAATTTTCGTTTCTTTTTTTATTTTTAGCTATTTTAATTTTGTAAATTAAGTTTTTCTATTGGTTTTTAAATTATGCCAATTCTGTAAAATTTACAAATTTCGACCAATTTATCAATTTTGTAAATCTAATCAATTATTTTAAACGGTAAATTGTAAAGTAGGTCAACCATTTTACTGAATTGACTTTTAATAAGGTATGAGGAAGAAATAGATAAATATATATTCCGCGTATTTTAGGAAAAAAAAATGCGAAAATACAAATAACCACCGGGTAAACAGATCTGTTTTGTCGATTGATTTAGCTAGCCAAATAAAGCTAGTTCGAAAATAATATGCCAAGCCATGGCTGCAGTTATTTTCTGCTCCTGCCAAGTAGTCGATCGGATTATCTACCTTACTATCGAGTTAGTTATAGAAAAATAGTCATGTGGCTTGAGTTGTTTGGATCGCTCTTGGTGGCTATCCTCGTCTATGAGGTGTACTTCCGGTGGACCCGTCGAAAGATGTTCGCTTCCGTTCGGGAAATGCACGGCCCTATTAATCTACCGATGATCGGGTTCTCGTATTTGTTCTTCGGCAAAAGAACTCCAGCATCCATAGGACAAGCGCTGTATAAACTTGTGCATCAGTATCCGACGCCAATCCAGGGATGGCTTGGGCCTTACTTGATGGTGTTTCTTGACAAGCCGGAACACTGCAAAACGCTGCTCAACTCAAGTGTCTGTCTGAACAAAGCCGTGCAATACAGGTTCTTTGGTATTCATGCTCTGCTCGTGTCGGAAGGTTTGAGATCAAACTTTACTTATGCAGGCAGGTGGCGTCAAATCGGTAATGGTATTCTTATTTTGCTGCAGGAACTCTGTGGAGCTCTCGCCGGAAGCGGTTGAACCTGTCGTTCACTAAAAAAACCTTGAATGACTCCTTTGGCATATTCAATAGGAAAGCTCGACAGTTCATAGATGATGCGATGAAATTAGCAGATGGCGTCGAGAGAAACATGTGCAGCGAATTTGAGAAGTGGGCCCTTGACAGCATAAGTGGTATGATCATTTAAGTTTAGATTGTACACTGCCGGCCAAAAGTTTGGGATCACCCGCTAAAAACATACAAATTTTGATCGTTCATATCTCAGCCGTCTTAGGACATATTGCAAATCTTCTAATCTCATTTGAAAGATAATGAACAAAAGCTATTTCGGAGGTATTTTGCTCGGAAATAGTGTTTTAGTTTTGCACCTAAAACTTAACCTAAAGTTAGAATATTTTCAAAAAATCTCACTCAATATTCAAAGCAGATCATCTCGGGATAGGGTGGACCAAATTTCAAAATTATGTCCTAAGACTGCAATATGTCCTAAGACGGCTGAGATATGAATGATCAAAATTTGCATGTTTTTTAGCGGGTGATCGCAAACTTTTGGCCGGCAGTGTATATGGTCTCTCGTTTTTTTGGACTTTTTAAAAGGAGAATGTCCCCTATCAAATGCACTATTAACGAAAAAATTAATCCATCGAGGGGTCAAGAAATACAAATTATTTTTTTTGAACATTTGCAAACAAAATGCAGAAGTAAGTTTATCAAATTTTTGCTTAACAAACAAGGCAACTAAGTTCACATTTTTCCGAGGTGCAAGGAATTTAAGAGCTGATTTTAAATTATTTGGGGTGATGAAAGATGGAATTAGTTTGTTTTTCCATCAGCTCTTGTTCTTGGAATAACATTTGAAATGTGCAAAATGCAAGAAAAAATATGTGACTTTTTTTTTTTGAATAACTTTAGAATATAACAAACATTATGAAATCTTATTTTGATCGCCGCTGGGATATATTCTTATCTAAGTTCATGGCATATCAGCAAATTGAAATTCTAATTAGAGAGTAATTAAGACAGAAATGAAAATTGATAGGTGGAAAGGCTAGAGCGCTTTGGGTAGAAGAAACAAATAGATGGTGAAAAATGTGAGCGCATTGTGTTATCGACAGCTTTAAACTACTTGTGTGATTCTTTGCCCAAGCATCAATTTTCATTTTTGTCTTAATTGTTCTCTGATTAGAATTTCAATTTGCCGATATGCCATAAACTTAGATAAGAATATATCCTAGCGGCGATCAAAAAAAAAAGATAACAAAATCAATTGGCTAAGAAAGGGGGGGAAATGGGAAAACAAAAATAACGATACGATTCAACACGAGGCACTTGGCGAAAAAGTAAGGCGTCGGATGGATAATATGCGAAAATAATAAGTAGCAACCAGCTGATGTACCTGAACAAGTAGCACTTAATAAATAAATATTCTTATAATGTCAAAAATATCCAAAATGTCGAAATTGTTAGTAAAGATCAAATTCTAAAAAGAACAAAATGTCAAAACTGGTAAATACATTAAAAACACCAAAAATGTCAAAATTGTCAAAAATATAAAAAAAATGTCAAAATTAACAAAAACAGTTATGTCAAAAATTACAAGAAAAAAAAAACTCACAAAAATATCCAAAATGTCAGAAAAAATAAAAATATCAAAAATGTCAGAAATGTCAAAAGTACCAAAAGTTTGAAATAAGTCGAAAATGTCAAAAAAGTTGAAAGTGACAAAATTTAAAAAATGTCAAAAATGTAAAACGTGTCAAAAATGTTAAATCTGTCAATAATCTGTAAAAAAAAAATTCAAAAATATAAAAACTGTTAGAAATTTCAAAGTGTCCAATATGCCAAAATAGTCTAAAATACCAAAAAAGGCAAAATCGGTTGAACTGTCGAAAATGAAAACTGACCAAAATGTTGCTCTATTCTTGACCTCCTGATGGATTGCGCTGGATAGGGAAGAGTCTCTCCTGTGATGTGATAAGTTTTCAGTGATGCCAATTTATTTATTTTTTCATAACCCTCCAAAGCTGTTCGCAAAATATCCGTTTCGGAGAAATCAATATATCTGAATTTAGTCAATTTGTTTTACCAGACTGTCCATATTCAAGTGCTCCTTTGATTTTTGGAATTGTCCAGCATACATCTGACGATGCATAAATATGTAGAGGTCCGATGGACATGTTGACCACTATTAAGGATTTCCCGCAAGAAAAAATTTTTACTTTAAACAAAGACATCCAATTTCGTCTTAGCTTCGTTGTATCTCATTTCTCCATGAACAGATTTTCTTAACTTAAATCTTAGTTTTTTTTGTAATTTGATTATCATTTTCATACAAAATCCCAGTTCTTCAGTATATTGGAACGATGATTAAGATGCTTAGGAGGGTTTAAATCGTTCAAATACGAGAATTCTTGTTTTTTTCGCTCGACGCGAATGTGCAACTTTTAAAACCATAGCTCAAACGTTACAAATTTAATGATAAAACTCCATTCTACAAAATTTAACACAAGACTCTCGGTGACTCAAAGAAACTAAATATTTGAAATTTGGTCTAGCGAATTTTCAGATACAGAATGCAAGGTTTCGTGTTTCTCGGCTAAGATGTTTTCGCGGCCCTTATTGAGTCCTTAAAATATAAGGTGCTATTTCTCGTTAACAGCAACGTTTCTGGAGCTCGAGCTAGATGACTACGTCGATAAAGCAGAGTATTTGAAAAAAGTCGAGCTATATTTGCCTTACGTTGTGAAACGTGTTTTCAAGCTCCATCACTATTCGGACTTCATTTATCATCTTTCCAAGGACTGGACCGTTTTCAGCACCATCCTCAGAAACGTTCGAGAAGTTACTTGGAAAGCATTGGATCGGAAATTCGCCCAAAAGCGAACAGAAATAGAAACAGATGGAACAACGAACGGTGAAGAGAACACAAGCAGAGCTAAACCGTTGCTCGATATGTTGTACGACATGGTCCGCGATAGCTCCCAAGCAATGACGGTGGAAGAAATGGCTCACCACATGGACGAAGTCATCTATGCCGGTTTCGATACAACAGCAATCACCATTTCAAACGTCATACTTCTGCTGGCAATGCATCCGGAGGTCCAGGAACGTGTCTATCAAGAAGTGATGGCCGTCTGTCCGGATCCGAATGTGGAGATAACTCAGGAAGACTGTCACGAGCTTGTATTCACAGAAATGGTAATCAAGGAGACCATGCGGTTGTACCCTGTGGTACCCTTACTAGTCAGAAGTCTAACAGCTGATCTCAAGCTTGACGGTAACCTATCTAAATAATAAACCGATCCGTCCACAATCCATATAATTTGGCGGTCATTTTCAGATCAGTTCACCTTAGTCAAAGGAACGCTTATCGCTTTAGCCTGCAACAGAATGCAACGCGATCCGGAGATTTGGGGCCCCCAAGCAAACGTTTTCAATCCGGACCATTTTTTGCCAGAGAAGATTGCTCAGCGCCATCCGTATTCCTTTCTTCCGTTCAGTGCCGGTCCTCGAAATTGTATCGGGGGACGCTTCGCCATAATGTCGATGCGGCTCACTGTGGCGTGTTGTGTGCGTGCTTTCCGGATTCGGACATCACTGCGGCAGGAAGATCTACAAACCACTTTCGAAATGCTTCAACGGGTGAACAATGGCTGTCTAGTGTCTTTGCTGCCTCGATAGAAATCCTGGAAACCGGAAAAAAAAGCCTGAAACTCGGAATCCAAACCAGGAAAAATAAAAAAAAAAAACTCCTCTATGATAAATCTAAAGTTTGTAAATATAACCATGGATCTATACAACATTATGTCCGATAGAAGAAACGAAAAAAACATAAACAAAGCTTGCGTTGCGACGCTTCGTTGTCAGGGAGTTTCACTTATCCTAGGCAATATTCGTCGCCAAAATGGTCTAAAGTGACGTCACTTTTGTCAATGTGTTTATGAAGAAAAACACCTTTCTTCTACCTTTGCAAAAAGATGTATTTATTTATATCATTTAACTATGTAGATCCTTATCGTGCCCAAGGTGTGTATATATATAGGAGGTGTTGTTACCGTATGTCCAATTCCCGATTCAGCCATTTTGGTTTTGCAACTGCGGAACTCATGGAGATTGTTTACCAACAAACCACTGAGCAGCTGAAATCTGAGTTCACAGTTTTATTTCGGGGGAAGCTTTTTTGCACTGCTTACCGGAAAGTTCTGCTTAACGATTGCACCATATTTTATCGGTAGTTCATCGGTCAGCTGAAAGGTTCAGGAACGCCTTGTTCGACTGTAGTCAGCCGCACAAAATATTCTTATGTTTGTAAACAAACTCATTGAGCCCAGGCGCACTTCTCGCCTACGAACTTAGAAAGTCAGAGAACCTTGTGTTTCTAATAAACTTGATCGCGTCCATGAAGAAACCCATACATGCAATTTTTCCATGATTCGGTTTTCTATTGTACATTTTTTCAATGCGGCTTCATTGTTTTAAATTATAGAAAAATTGCCTTTCAGAAGATCATAAATTCAGAAAACAACATGAGTTGAATGTTCAAAAACTTTCAAAAGACGTCCAGTTTATTATGTTTGTAATCTTTGTCATTTGAGTCATTATCAAAATTTTTGGAAATTTCGTCATTACTGGATTTTTCTTAAAAATTTCTCCTTTTTCAATATTTTTGTCATTTTTTTCATTTTCTGTAATTTGTTTGTCATTTATGTCGTTTTTGTCATTTTTGTCATTTTTGTTATTTCTCCAATTTTTGTCTTTTTTGTTAATTTTGCTTTTTGACGTTTGACTGCTTGGGGATTTTGATTTTGTCCCTTGTCTCACTTTCCCGATTATTTTTCTTCTTGCTAAAAATGTACTATCAATATTGCAGTTTTTTATGGTACAAATTACCGGCACGCAATGAGAAGAAGTCCCCATTTTGATTTTTAACTTTCACTCCTTCAAAATAGCTCATATATGAAGGTAGGTACATACGTAAAGTATTGTTGGTTATTGGAAGTAATGATGTGGGTTTGGTTGCTGCTGCTGTTCATTTTTCTCCATTTTTTGTTTCAATAGATTTTCGAAATTAGCCGACCCAAATTATGAACCGCACATCTCCATCGCCATCGGCAGTAGAGCTGAAAATGAGGTGATTTAATCATTAGCCACCTTAAAACGAGCAAACAAAACCGCACATCAGCTGCATTAATGCCGAAAAAAGTGCTGAGCGCTCATTGTTATTATAAATGGATGGATCACGTTCAACTTTGTGCGGCGGCTCTAATTTTGGGGAACCTACCTACATGGATACATCCATTGAGAGGAAACGGATACAACAAAAACCGGCATGTCAATAATTTTGAGTTTAACAGGGGCTTATTTCAATGTGATTGACATGAGAGAAGCAAACCTTAAAAATGCATAAGCATACACACTGGATTCTGTTCAAAGAACCGTTTGAAAAGTATGGATAAGTGCGCTAATTTTGTAGGCATTATGAGAGCTATAGCAGGTTAATAACGATAATAATCCAAATTATTTGTTGAAGTATGCTATTTAAAATCGATAACTGCAGACTAAATATTGATGATTTGGATTATACGAAAAACATTTTTACTTTTTACATTCCTGGTCGTTTAATTTTTAACAAAGTAGTCTATTCGTTTTGAAACTATATATTCAGCAGTCAGCAAGCATTCACCAGTTTGCTTGGTCAAATTTGAACCGATCTTTTTGTCCGCTCTATATTAGCTGATGATTATTCGAAATGAAAACAATACAAAAGACCGCAATGCGCTATAAGTGACGAAACCTTTCTGGGCAAATTCATGCGATATAACAACAAAACAAATGATGTACCTACTCATGTTGTGTTTACCTCGTTCAGCCAACGTTAATTTCGAAATATGTTTCCAACTTATCACATAAAGAGTCAATAATTGACCATAAAACTGCGTGGCAAATACGAGAGGGACCATCGAGTTAATCGGTGTTACATAAACCAGAAACGTTAATCAGTACATGAGGTGGAAAAAAGCTCAACCTATACAAATGGATTGCGTTTTTAAACCTACCATCTTAGCTTCCCCCTGTTACAATTTGCTTTTAATCACCGACATTAGTCTTTGATTGTTGGTCGTACCGATTGATACCGATTTCAAGCTGTCAGTCAGTCAGTCAGTGAGGGGAAAAAGTAGTGTAGGTTCCTATCGGTTAATGTGGGTAACGAGTCCGGCACTGCGGGATTGCCACCGAGCAAAAGACTTCCGCAACTCGAAAGTGTTATGCAATCTTGGAGTGGAGCACACGAAGGAAACACAATCCTAGCAATCCTAGTAGTCGGAGAAATTCGCAACAACAACAGCCACGAGATCCTCAACATCTCTTAACATAATCTAATAGCAAGTTCACTGGTGTTGGGAAAAAGTGATAGAAATTTTGACATTTTGAAAATTTTACCATGCAAAAATGTTTTCAAGATCTTTGGGCGTTGTATTTTTTTACAGCACTGTTTCTATTTCAGCCGTATGTGATAGAAATATTGCTATTTTTGCATCACATCATGCGAAACGTGTTGTAGAAAAACTTGAAGGCCACAGATCTTGAAAATGTTTTGGCATGGCAAAATTTTCAAAATGTGCAAAACGTGACAAAATTTCTACCACTTTTTCCCAACACCAGTAAACTTGCTCTAACGAGAATCTTAGGCTTTATTTTTGGCATTTTACCAGAATTATAGCATTGGTACGTGACTAAAAGTCTGATGAAAATTTTTCCTAAAAAGGCCGAAACTTATTCTAAAACCTTCTTTTGTCACTTGGAGTTGGAACATCACTACAGGTGAAGGGTCTGTTTGTTGATGATAATAAAAAAAATGCAAACTTCAATAAATCGGAAATAGCTTGTATGCAAAAAAAAAATGAATACTCTATCTATATTGCCGAAAATCGAAAAATCCAGTTGAAAATTTGAAACAATCTCGAATTTAAAAGATGATACAATTCCCATCTTTTAGAGCAAGTTCACTAGTGTTGGGAGAAAGTGGTAGAGATTTTGACACTTTTAACACATTTCGAAAACTTTACCATGCGAAAACATTTCAAGATCTGTGACCTTTAAGAGTTTT
Organism: Uranotaenia lowii; assembly: GCF_029784155.1. Lineage (NCBI taxonomy): Eukaryota > Metazoa > Arthropoda > Insecta > Diptera > Culicidae > Uranotaenia > Uranotaenia lowii. Next base: position 13,518,666 of record NC_073691.1, on the reverse strand, counting down.
TACAACACGTGTTGTATTCTCGCATGTTGTGATGCAAAAATAACAGTATTTCTATCACATACGGTTGGAATAGAAACAGTGCTGTTAAAAAAAAATACAACGGCTAAAAATCTTGATAACATTTTCGCAAGGTAAAATTTTAAAAATGTGCTGCAAGTGTCAACATTTCTACCACTTTTCCCCAACACGAGTGAACTTGCTCTTAAATTAATAGTAAAAGGAGTACTAAGTCAAATTAAAGGGTACTCTTAAACCTTTTCTTCGGAAAACATCTCTCGAAACGTCGAAGTCGGAGTGCTCAGAAAAACGGTTGAATGTTCTCGTAACACCGATGTAGCACTATTAGCTCTGTAATTGTTCAATCGAATGGAAGCATACAATCGAAGATCTTGGTTTCTAAGACACCCGAAATAAGAATCCGAGACTTTTGGAGGCTTTGTCGACAACTTAGTTTTTGTGTGTCCTGAATTCCTACACTCAGAAAAATACTATTATGTATGCCATAAGATTCTCTTATGAAGTGGCGCCATAAGAAAAATTAATGAATTTCATAAGATTGACGCGAATGAATTCTGAAGATGAACGCCTACTTCAATGAGAGGTTGTTGCTTTTCATAAGAAATTAATATGGAAACAGTAAATCACTTTCTAATAAGAAAAATTCTCGATATTTCATGCTGAAAACATTCACTTTATTGTTTGCCAAATTTGTTTAAAATTAAATCCTTCATGGTCACCATCAGCAGCGCATCAACAGACGGCTCTATCAAAGTTTTTTTTTGCCGCATCCTAGTCTTCGACTTTTCGTTTATGCCGATCGGCTTGCTGGAAAGTAAACAAATAATGTATTTTAGTTTACTAATATATTCAACGTTCACACCAAAAATATCAAATCGAACTTACCATTCCGGAGATAACAATAACATTTAACATTGAAGGAAAACTATAATAACTATGAACTGGCGATTGCTTCGTACTGTTAGATGATGAAAAAAAAACTGATGCTATGAATGAATGTATTCATCATTTTTTCACAATGCCGTTTCTTCTATTTTTCATAAGAACATCGTATGAAAATTGAAAGAATTTCATAAGACTCTTATGAAAAATTATTTTGGACGCAAAAAAGTGGTTCATAAGATGTATCTTATGAAATTAATAATAAGATTTCCTCTGAGTGTACGCGTGCGATTGACTCATCTCCGAGGAAGTACTCAGCGGAAAAAGGCTAGCGCCTTCTTGAAAAACTGATGACTTCACATTTACTGCAATTCAATGGCAGACAGTTTATGTCACACCAGTTTGGTTAAATTGATTTTGTAGGAAATCAATATCGTCCTGGCCGTAGATGTTGTAAAATAGTTTTAGGTCGTCAGCATAGCACAGCTTTGGGCCGTCGAGGAGTTGATAAAGAAAATAATCGTTCCTAAATGACTTCCCTGAGGCACACCAGCAGAAGCAGATAATTGTCTGAAGAAAGAGTCTCCCGTGCGCACTGTTAATTTACGTCCAGATAGCTCCGTAGCTCCGGAACCAGTCAAGAAGAGTTCCACAGAAACCCAGGCGTTAGAGTTTTCCGATGGCAATATCGTGGTTGACTTTGCTGAACGCCGCAATTTAGTGCTGGCGCGTTAATAATAACAGTAACAGGTATTCCGTCCGGATCCGTAGAGAAAAAATTAAATAAATATAAATACACGGGAGAACAAAAACTTACCGAATACCTATTAGGTGAAAATTTGTTTTTTAATCACGTACACACATTAGTCTATTATTGTGAATTTTAATAAAATTTTTAGAATCGTCGCTGGTGAACTGGCAACAAAACATAGTATCCATTCATATAAACTACAAATAGAGGAAAGATATCCATGTTTCACTAGAGTACGGTTCAACGAGTTTATTACTGCTAGATAAACTCTAAGGAAAAGACTTCCGCAACGGACAAAAACGAATTTCCAAAGGCGTTATGCAATCTTGGATCACATAAACACATTCATAATCATATAGTAGTTTAGTAGTTGGAATCTGCAGCCATCCAAGCAGCCATCAAACATCAACAACAAACATAACAACGTCATCATCATGATCATCAACATCTTCTCGGTAGGCAATCGAAGTGAGCTTCGGTTTCCTCCCATAGAAACATAAATTGATGGGTGTTTGCTGTTTCTAGTTTTTTTTTCTGGTGATATTTTCAATGAAATTTTACTAATTGTAAAACATGCTTACGAAGAATTTTTAAGGTCTTCAAAATTGTCAAATCTGTTCTAAACTGCGAGTTTTTTACGAAATGTAATTTATTTTTCAATTGGTAAAAATGTTTTAAAAAAACTCATAATGATTAAAAACTGCCTGAATCAGCCATGATCTGAAGTTAGGCTTTAAACCTCAAGCACACTCATTAGTTGGAATTGATTAAGGTAATGTCCGACTGTCGGGTTACAAGAAACTTCCATGTCCAGAAGAAAATTAGCCTTTCAAACCGAGCCGCGCTCGCTCGTGTTCTTCCTTGTAAGGTCGGAACAAGATTTCACCCCCCGCAGTTGAGAACAACTTTCGGTACGCAACCACATTCTAACCATTAGCAAATCAGCTAAACCACCAATTAGGAAGGTACCTACGTTTGACATGGAAGCAACCGCCGCCGACCGGCTAAAACATTTAAACTCATTTTCATTCGATGGAGTTGATAGGAAAAAAAATATTCTTAAGTTGAGTTGGGTGGTTTTGCTTTGCTTTCGTAACATCAACGCCAACTTTACCCATAGGTATTTGCCCACGACATTTGTCGACCGAGAGAGGGGGCGACACGCAAGAATGTTTCAAACGTCGTACCAATTATAAATTACACTTGACAAACGATGTCGAACTGCCCGCCCCGAACTGGATACTTGAAGTTGTGACAAAATTCCCCCCAATTACAGTTCGCAGTCTCGGCAACGTTTTATTTCTTACTGGGGTGCGGATTTTGCATAAATGGTTAAGATTAAGAAGGCAGGTTAAACGCTTTTCCAAATCCGTCCACGCGTGAAATCTAACAAGTAGGCAGCCAGTACCTTTCTGAGCGTTAGCTTCTACAGTTGGCCATGACAACGGAAAAGGCACACGCGTGTGCAAAAATTTCCGCAGGTGGCTGTGCCGAGCCCTGACTTTGTTTATTGATATTTCTCGCCTATCAATCGCAGCCTACTGCTAAATATTGCCGGCCGACGCCAGCCATCATCCGTCAAGAACGTCAAGAAGCTATTTCCATTTGGCGTGGGCATATTTAAGTCGGAAAAGGGTGCGTTTCTAATTTCCAAATATGCGTTCTTGACGGTTGCTTTCGGTTGTCTGAAGAGCCATCGCGGATCGTTTTCTAACATCAAGGTGCGCGAACATGTTTAAAAAAAACAGCGAGGCGGAATTGATTCCATATGTGTTTATGAGCGTTTCCCAATTTTTGAGACTCATCATAGGAAAAGTGTGTCGCAACGACGAGAGGGGCCCCGTATTTGGGGTCACAGCCGCTTGCATTTGCCCAATTTTTCCAAAGAAAAACTGAAGTAGATGTGGCCGATTAACGAACGAACAAACGAGAGCCATTCATTAGTTTCGCATTAACCGCTGCAATAAAATGATGATGGAAAGTAAGAAAAAATCAATCGGATCGATATTATTGGCCCCATTACCGGTGGCAGCCAGGCAACTGTCAGGGTGAGCCATTGGTTTGTTAATATTTTGTAGTTTTTTTTTCTCCGGTACCGCTAACGAAACGTATCACTTCGCGTTGATTGATTTGTTCCTCTAGCTAGATAAAGAGAATAAGATGATTTTACAGCCCAAGGTGATCGAATCCGAATGATTGGGAGAATAATCCAAATCCAATCAATTTAATTTTGTGTTGATAGAGGAATTTTAAAAATAAAAACCACACTACGAACCACTTCACTTTTAATCTTCCAATATGAAGCCAAAGGTCACCGAGGCCTTGCCTATATCGACCCGTGGTAAAATATTATTAGACCAGTGTTGTTAATTAATTCGGCAAATCATATCGAAGTAACCCATTTGAAGGTGTGAAACTTAGGCTACTAAGATTTCTCATAAGCTTGTTAAGTAAAATCGAAATTCTTTTCAATTTTAACCAGTAACCGAGTTTTGGGATGACCAAAAATTGGCATCTTACATAACTCGTTTAGACGAGCAAATGGCCGAAATTCCATGCTCTTTTTAGGGACTTGAATGACAGGCGACAAGTGGCAGGTAGGTACTTTATGCTAATCTAAGTTTCGAATAGAATAATCGAAAGTAAAAACACTTTCGCATATTTGCGTATATGGAACAACTTATGTGGAAGCGATGGCCATTTTAGGAAAAGACGATTCACTTCAAGTTATGGACAGCACCTATAGTATTCATTCCATATTCGTCAATGGAACCCGAAAGGCATTGACACGCGCCATCATTGGCCATTGTCCATTTGGGAGAAAACAATAATGCAATTAGATTTCTGCTGCGATCACTGAAAGTCACGTATCTAACGTTGTTGTCGATACCCGGGGTTTCTCTTTCGATTTTTGTTTTATCTGATATCTATCTATTTTTAATTGTGCCCAATGGCCCTGCCCATTCATTTCGAACGAACCAAAAAGGTGGCCTCCATTTTTGAAAGGGGTTCGCAAATAGTGTCACGTATTTCGTGGCAGTACTTAATTATTTTTGAAAGTATGGTTTGATGACCTCTATGGATGGGTATGTAGAATTCTGTTGGAGCATTTTGAATGACATGATCTTTTACAGACAATTGTCATTGCTCTATGGGGTGATTGTGCATTGAAACTAAAGTTTTGTAACTAAAATGCATCCTAACCTGTTCTAAACTGAAACATGCTTTTACAAATGCCAAATTTGTCAGAATTTGTGAGAATCCGATAGTTTTAAAACGTCAAGAACGCATAAAAGACACTATTCCAGTTGGAAAGTGACACCCAACTTTCGAGGAAATTAGGGAATTTCGACAATACAATCGCGCTAAACAGGTTAATTTTTCCTACAGGGATTTTTTTAGTCAAATTTTGCAAAGTTCGCAAGACCGACGACAGGTGGTAAAATTTTATTATGAACTTCATAAAATACGTCTTATGAGCCGCTTTTTGAGTTTAAAATAATTTTTTATAAGAGTCTTATGAAATTCTTTCAATTTTCATAAGAACTTCTAATGGTGATTAAAAGACGTTGCAGTGAAAAAATCATATGAACACATTCATGCAAAATGGCAGATAGCGTATTCTCGATTAACAGTGGTGTACCACAAGGGAGTCACTTGGGACCCCTTCTTTTCATCACTGTTATGAACGAGTTTCCCGGAGTGTTGCGTGTCGTGTATGTTTTGATATACGTAGATGACCTGAAAATGTTCCTTCCAGTTCGAAACTCCAAGTATTGCTTGACTCTACAAAATGCGGTATATAGGTTTTCTGAGTGCTGCAGCGCGTTTGGATTGAAAATCAATGCCTCAAAATGTAGCACGATAACCTTTTCTCGGAAGATGAATAACATCTTGCATGAATATCGTTTAGAAAACAGCAGTATCATTGCTAGAAAATCGTCGGTGAAGGACCTAGGCGTTGAGTTCGATGTGGAACTTAGTTTTTCAAAACATATTGAACAAGTCGTTGCCAAAGCAAACTCCATGTACGGTATGGTATGATTTGTCTCGAGCTAGACAATCCTTACACCATTATTGTTTCAATTTATGTTGGTCTTCTACGAACTGCTATCGAATATGTCAGTACAGTGTGGCAGCCATACTACAATGTACATAAAAACAGAATAGAACGAGTCCAAAAAAGATTTCTGAGATACGCCCTAAGGAACCTTGGTTGGCATGACGAAATGCCGGAATATCGAGCCTTATATTTGCTGGTAGGATTGGATGCACTGGAAAATCATAGGAAATCAATCAACGGGCTTTTTTTATTTAAAGATCTAACCAGTGGAAAATATTTTTCGCCGTATTTGTTGTCACAAATCTCACCTAACGAAGGATGTAGCAGTTTGTGCAGCATAAGTCAGCAATTTTCTGGCAACACTGTATCGTGTACTTGTTGACTTTTTTACGGCGAATTAAATAGATGATTTATCCGTGTAAAATCGCGCAATAAATATTGATAACGGTATCGCTGTGCTCATAGCGTTGTGTAAATTTTACACTGTAAAATAGCTTCTCGGTGGAGTTCTCTTGCATTTAATGTGATTTATGATAATATTACACATAATGCAGCTAAGCACTCCTGTTTTGTTATTGCGGTACTAGATCTGGATCACCTACCTTGTGTGTGCAAAGCCTGATAATCCGGCAAAGCATGGAGACCATCATGTTGTGTTCTGTGTGCAACAAAAAAACCTTCGATAGAGATCGTATTCGATGTATTGGTTGCTGCGGATTTGATTCCCACTCACACTGTTCCGGGCTCACAAACTCCGGCCTGACTACTTGCGTTAACCACCCCACCTCAGCATGCAAAACGTAAACCCCCCTGGTCTAACCGAACTTTAGCAACACTGAAGCGTACAAGAGCTGCTGCTCAGATATTATAGCCTTCATAAGAATGCCTATTCGAAATCGGCATTTATAAAAGCTAGTAACAATTACAAAAAATATAACCGAACTCTTTACAAAAGATACTCGATCCGCATGCAGGCAAATTTGAAGCGAAACCCAAAACAATTCTGGTCGTTTGTGAACGAGAAAAGAAAGGAAACTGGTTTGCCCACAAGAATGCACTTGAATGACGAAGTTTGTGATTCGATTGATGGCCAGTGTGAACTTTTTGCGAAACATTTTTCCAGTGTTTTCACACATAATGCGCTATTTGACGATGTAAGTCTTGAGCAAGCCTTAACATTTGTGCCAGTGAGCGCTTTGGATATACAATTACCGAGATATTCTGCTGACCAAATTCTTGCCGCCATTACCAAACTGAAACCTTCATCATCGCCAGGTCCCGACGGAATACCAGCCACAGTTTACAAAAACTGTGCTCTACAACTTTGCACGCCCCTGATGTCGATTATAAACCGATCATTGATCTCATCCACGTTTCCAGCACAATGGAAAAAATCATCCATGTTTCCAGTTCACAAGAAAGGTAACAAACAGAATGTTCAAAATTACAGAGGAATCACATCTCTCTGTGTTGGGTCAAAACTGTTTGAAATCTTGATATCTAAAACCATAATGCGCGAAGCCAAAGCTTATATCTCCAGCGACCAACACGGATTTTTCCCAGGTAGATCAATTAGCACAAATCTGACCCAGTTTTCCTCATACTGCATCAAATCTATTGAAAAAGGATTCCAAGTAGATACTATTTACACGGATCTCAAAGCTGCTTTCGACCGTGTCAGCCACAACCTGCTCCTTGCCAAGCTGAACAGATTGGGCTTTTCGGAAACGTTTGTTTCGTGGATGGCATCATATCTGAAAAACAGACAACTGTCTGTAAAACTAGGAACCCAAACTTCTTCTGCATTCCTCAATGAGTCAGGCGTGCCACAAGGCAGCAATCTCGGCCCTCTTCTTTTCTCACTTTTTTTCAATGATGTGTTGCTGATGCTTCCTGCCGAATGCCGATTAGGTTACGCGGACGACCTGAAACTATTTCATGTGGTAAAAAATGAAGCTGACTGTCTAAGACTACAAGAATACATTCCCAAGTAACCAAAAGTCGCATAGATACTTAATCCTGTGCATCAAAAGTTCACATTTGGCTGAATAAAAGGTACTCGAGAGAAATGAACAGAAGTGCTTGATTTGGACTTCTGAACGAACATAAAAAGTCTAAAGAAGTAGCATAGAACATTTTTGTGCGTTCCAAGTAACTTTAAAAATCCAGAATTCAATTTGGCTAATCGTGCTTCGTTACGAACTTCTTACGAATTTTTCGGTTCAATACAGAACTTCTTACGAACTTTTTGGTTCCATGCAGAACTTGTTACGAACTTTTTGGGTCCATTAGGAACTTCTAAAGAACTTCAATGCAAATGTTAGCGTTAAGATTTTTCACAAGAGTGAATAATAGAATATCAGAACATCGAATATTCGAACAACGAATTAAACTCACAACTGACATAAATGATATATGTATTTCACATTGTTTTTCAATTTTAACAAGATTTATATCTAACAATCCGGAACAACAAAACACATCTTTACGTTCGCAATCCGATTTCTCTTTCTGCACCTAGAGCAACGCAATTACTGGCTTGTATAGACGGTAGCTTCTCGCATTTATTAGCATTTTTTTCTTCAATAGGATAAGCTGGGTTCGAGATTTCTCTATTTCTTTTCTATAGTTGTCCGCAAAGGTCCGCAAATTTTCATTGTCGTGATTGGGGAAACCCTTGATGAACAATGAAGCGCTTTCCATTTTTGAAACTAAAATAAGAAACAGATAGAAACAAAATTAATAACAAAAAATATCTTCAAACATAAAAACACTCAAGTTCAATTTCAATCCCTCCTAGTTTGTTTTGAAAAAAGTTGATACATCCTTTTGTGAATAGGTACGAATGTTTACATTTTTCAATATCGCCTGCTTTGAAAAGTCGATAATTCCAAGTTTATTTCATATTGATGTTTAAACTAACAGCAATCTAAGCATTGGCCATGGTACAGAGGTAGCGTGTTCAGTTCTCACCTCGTTGGTTCAGGTTCAAATCTTCAAGCATGCAAATTTTTCAAGTAAGTATAAAACTCATTCACAGTTAAAGCAACATCAAATCAACATAAATAGGTATAAAATGCAAAGCAAAAAAAAACATCATTCATTTTAATTACCTTTTTTTTTAGGTCTCATGTGGAGGCTGAATAGCCTTCTACTCAGCTTCAACTATGGACTTTGAAAGTATCGATAAGAACTTAAATTTAAGGCTGAGTAGAATGCTATTCATTCGTTAAACAAAGCTGAGTAAGCTTCTAAGAGCCTGTTTTGTGGAACTTTTGGTTACTTGGGATTGATTTGTTCGCCAAATGGTGTTCTAACAACCATCTGACCATCAGCATCCCGAAGTGCGCCATCATCTCCTTTACTCGTAAATCTAACCCTATTGCATGGTCTTATAAAATAACGAATACTCCGCTGGATAGGGTCTCATCTTTCAAGGATCTTGGCGTCATCCTTGACGAGAAAATGACTTTCCATGAGCATTACGCCAGCATCATAGCTAAAGCCAATAGAAATCTCGGATTCATCACAAGGATTTCCAAAGAATTCAAAGATCCCTACTGCCTACGATCTCTGTACTATTCTCTTGTACGATCCAACTTGGAAACTGCATCGGTTGTATGGAGTCCTTACACAGCATACTGGGCTAAGCGTATCGAAGCAGTCCAATCGAGATTCGTCAAATTCGCCCTCCGATTTCTACCCTGGAACAATCCTGACACTCTTCCTGATTATAAACACCGATGTTTATTGATAGGAATGGAAACGCTCTCCGAAAGGCGCATAATTGCACGAGCTGTCTTCATTAAAAAACTCATTGACTACGAAATTGACTGTCCCGGATTATTACATCAAATCAACATCAACATCAGACCACGGATCCTAAGAGGTAGAGAATTTCTGCGCATCGATTTCCAGCGAACCAACTACGGACAGCAGGAACCACTTCGAGCTATGTTTAAAGTGTTCAATCATTTTTTCCACCTGTATGATTTTCATATTTCAACTGATTTTTTTAGGACTAAAGTTAGGAATAGTAATCAGTTAGCAAGTATCACTATGTAAGTTTAGTTAGATTCTTTTTCTCGTTTTCTATTCATGTAGACAATACTGTCAGATGAAATTTCTAATTCAAATACAAATACAAATACAAATAAGTCCGTTTCAGCTTACAAACCGTATCCAGAACTACGCTAGGAATGAACCTATTTATAGAAGGATGACGCTCTACAACGCTCATGCTAATGTAAAAAGCTAGAAATGTCCAGAGAACAAATCAAAAATAGATTTAAGTTAGCGTAATCTTAAATATTTTTAAAACTAGTAAAGATTAAAGGCTTACGCCTAGGATCCAATAAACAAACAAATAAACAGCAAAACGCAAGCTTATTCGACATTAGAAACATTTCACCAGAAATATTGCATTTTTAGTGTTCGTGATAATAATCCTAATGGTAAGTTTGTGCCACAACTCATGTTTCAAAATTGTGAAAAGCATTAATAAAAATGTATTTTTTTCAATTTTTTCTGTAGCTTGCTGGATGACGAAAAGCAAGATGACTAGGGATCGGATGTGGCGACGGAATTTTCACCGGTGACATTGCTGTTAGAGGAGATGAAAATTCATCTGGATTCCCAAAGCGAGGGGACGAAAAAACGGCATCATTTAGTTTTTCGAAAAGGACCAATTGTAACCGGATTACAAAGTGCTAATGATTGTGTAAATTCTTAATAGATGTATTTATTGAAAAGCAATAAAATGTAAGATTATTTTTGAAAACATCAAGTAAACAATCAAATAATTTGAAAAATTCTTACAATTAAAGACAATTTAAGAAATTTGAAAACTGTAACAAATTATTTTAATATGGATCGCTTCAATGAAAAAAAAACTTATTGAATACGTAAGGCTAGTCCAGTTTAAACAAGGGAATCGAAGCCTACTCTGATTGGTCCGGGGAGAGATGTGAATGGTCATGACTTTTTTATGGTTGATGTTGATGTTCGATGGCTGCTTGGATGGCTGCAATCCGACTACTTTTTACCTTCTACCTTAAGATTACGAATGTGTTTATGTGGTCTAAGATTGCATAACACTTTTGTAGCTGACTTTTGTTGGCTGCGGAAGTCTTTTGCTAAACATGTCCGCCCAGTAGCAGTGTACTCGTTGAATTGGATTCATGTTATACATGTTTTTTTTTCTTTGGTCGCTATTCGTCCTAACAATTAGTCATCGTAGTTGGTAACAATTAAACCGACGAACGATAAAAAACTAATATGTGGGGGTGATTGAAAAACAAATTGTAAATTGTGTTGGGTGAGATTTTTTTCCGCGTAAGTACTTACTCCGATTAGCGATTTTATGTAACAATTCGCTTGATAGTTTAATCCATCTCGCGTATTAACCTGCTGTTTATGATCAATTATTATGTTGACTGTATGATAAGTTGGAAACATATGTAAAAATTAACGCTAAGCGATGTGTAGGTTAGGTCGGTTCATCGTATGTTGGCGTAGAGGCGTATGAATTTGTCAAAAAAGGTTTCGTCGTTTGATGAAAAAAATGAGCATTGAAGTCTTTCGAAATTTTGTTCGTTTTAACGAACTATCTGCCATGGGCGACGTGTTTGCAGGTGCACGAAGGGTACTACCCACGCTTGAGATATCTGTCAGTTGGGCATAGTGAAGCTTAAAATTTCAGAATAAAAAAAATATTAAGAATACATTTACAAACAAGTAGAATGCGTTCAAAAGAGAATATAATTGCGTGAAGCCGCGCACTCGCTTCCAACTTTGGCCAGCTGTCATTTCTATATGGGTTGATATTTTTTCATTAAAATTTCACAAAATCTAGTTCAACTATCCAACCAACACTCCACAAAATTTGAAGACTGTACTATGACTGTAAAAAAAACATACAGCTATTCTCGCAAAAAAGGGAAATTTGAGATTGCTTCACAAAATTTGCTGTATTTTTGACAATTTCCATTGGAAATACTTAAAATTTGATCAAAAGATGTAAAAATGTGACATCAAAATTGGGACCGGCTTGAAAGTGAGGTTCATTACAATTGCCGAAAAGGCAATTTCATTCTTTTTTGGACGGTTATTTGTATGGAAAAAAATATATGTATATCATTTTCTAATGTTTTTATACTGGCTTAATCTTGATAAAAGTATTTGGTCTATTCTGATATGTGGTACTTAAATTTCACAACACGTAGGCGTAGTAACTTAATCTCAATAGGGTATCGTTCATGAGGTTGTGTCGTAGGACGGAAAACCATTTAAATAAATAAATAAAAATAAACAAATACTCAATCTCGAATTTTCCAATATTTTTGTTTTAGCTTAGCTTAGCTTGATTGACTACTCACATCCACCTTAAGTCATTGAAACCGAAATGCCGTTATGAATTCGGATATAAATGATATAAACTTCTTGCTTTCCATAGTTTGTTCCGTCATAATAGTACTAAAGCATTTCGAATTCCATAACCGCTGGTGTGGCTCAGTAGAATGAATTCTACATCACCAATGGTTGCTACTCCGTGATTGACCGAGGCCATCAATTTTGCCCAGAGGTCAAAAGAATGGTGTCTGGGATTGACAACACATTCACAATGAACAAAACTGATGCTCTCTCTTTATACATCAATAACGGCGCCGGCCACGTCCTAGTAGTCAAAAGATAGAGAGGAAAATAAGAGAAAGGGATGATAGAATGTAAAATTATGCTTTAGGACCGAGGTCACCTCTGCATCCTAGCAAAAAAATTTGTTGTAGGGATGGGGGAAAAGGGATATGATCAGGAGACACCTTTGACAAGTGTATAGATCTTAGTAAACCTATTCTCCGGAGCTTTCATTGTTCCTATCAAAATGTTTTTTAACTCTACACAACAAAACAAAAAATCATGTACATCAGTTAACGGAAAAATCATAAAAATTATTGTGAATAACATATATTGGCCCACTAGCTTAACAATCTCTCTATAAAAACAATGTATATAAAATAAAAATAGAAATTATTTAATTTAAAGTTTTTATTTGGCTGATATTTGTAAACTATAATAAACCCAACCTTTTTCTAAGAGACCGTCTTTTGATATCAAAAAATTCAACAAGATAATTTCAAAAAGTTGCAAATGATGTATAGTTAACTGAAATGTAAATTCTTTAACTCCTGTTTCTTTTTTGAAAAATTACAGAATCTTTGTTATATTTTGAATATCGAACAAACAATACAATTCTTCATTGATCAATTTCAATATATTATTGTAATTTTTTTTATAATTTTGCACATGTGTTATGCTACGCTTTTCAAAATATTCAAAATTGTTCTGTAAATGTTAACTGAAAGCAGTGTTTAGAACTATCAGCCTACCAAATCCAAGTTCATATCTGAAAAGCTCAAATACCTAGGCAATACCTAGGCAAAAATTGCTCCCAGATGATAAGGAGATTTCTTTTTTGCTGAAAAATTTATACTATAGGAACTACAAAACTGTCCTCATAAAAATTTATTTGAGAAAATTAGTACTTTTGTGGAAAAGTGGAGTGCTTATTAGGCCCCGGGTACTCGTTATGTCCTTATCACTCCTATTGCAGTGAAAGACTTCTTTCATATGTATATGAATTGGTGAACATTATTATATCAATTACCAAGTGGTTTTTATTTAACTTGGGACTAATTTTGAATAGCAAATTCAAATACGAAAAAACTTTTTAGAGATGCATCGCAGTATAATTATTTATATTAAAAACCTCTTTTCCATTCTTTCAACGGGAGTGTCCAACACCCAATCATTTAAAATAAGACACAACCCGAACAATTTCTAATAGAATTTCATCGGATTTAAAACACAAATATTTCCTGACATAAGTACATGTGACATAAATGAGTAGATTTACAGTATTGAAAAATCTCTTGCAGACTCGAGCTCACATGAAACTGATTTTCCTAACTTTAAATTCAAACAAGCATTGTTATAATTCTATACTTCTTTGCTTCAAAAAGACTAATCGAAGACTCAACTTGACTGACATATATAGAATAGCAGGAATGACATGGATAAATAACCAGTGATGTGATTCTCCGCAGATTATGCAAAAAATGTATTGTAAGACTATTCCAATTTATTTGATAGTGAATTGTAACGAACGTTTGAAAGAATTTTCGTATTCGCGATTTACTAACGATTCAACAATAAATTTAACTGACTGATATGAGGCAAAACTATTTTGATAGACAACTGTCATATCAATTTTTTTCATATCGTAGAATATTTAGAACACAACGATGCTCATTAAAATAAATAATTCATAGTAATTTTCAACAAAAAAAGATATTAGACTAAGATACGCACACATTTGAATTCCAGCAGTAAAAGTTTTAGCAAAATTAGAATATTTTAGTAAATGGAAATCCTGTTATCAAAATTACAGAAAATATCATGATAGTTCAACATGTGACATCGAAAAAACATGGAGAGAATACTTTGCTTTTATCCTTTCTAGAAACCCGGTAAATGATTAACTTCGGTTCATCCGGAGGTACGATCTCTGGCGAATGAAACAGACGACAGGATTCCGGGATCAATTTAAATTAGCGTGGTTTGGAGCTTGGGCATCAGGTTGAAGCAACTGATTGAATGATAAATTCGAACTTTCACTTTTTACTATTTTACAATTTTTCATTTTTTCGCTATTCAATTTGACATTAGCAAAAACCTCCCACTTCCTATTCAAGCAACGCCTACTCTTCTCCTCAATCTCGAATTTTCCAATATTTTTTTTTTTACTAAAAATTGACTTCTCAAAAATGACTCGTGAATATCGTCGAGCTTGATAAAACTAATAAAATTTCGATAAAAGGGCATTTTATAGCACGACTATTTTGCCTAAAAAGTAGAACTTTTGCGTTTTGGCTATGGAATTTTTGATAGAAAGCTAACTTTAAATAATTGAGGAACGAAGTAGGCATTGATCTGATGGCATAGCACGTGTTTTTTTTTCAGGTCCGTGGAAGTTTCAAAAAAAGTTTGTTTCAAGTACAATGTTTGTGATAAGTTGTTCGAAAATAAATAAAACGTGTGTTCGGAAGTCCATGGAAACACTAATCACCGGAATGTTTTAAACCTACTTGAGGATAGGCTTGTGGTTGTGTATCAAACTGAGTTATGGGTGTGCAAAAATTCGCTGTGTGACGGAGTTTACAAATCCTATCGAAAAAGCAGATTTAATCGCTCTGAAAATCTGCAGTTGTTGATTCAAAAATGTACTGTGGTTGGAGTTTTTGTTTAATTTGATGATAAGTGCTATTTGAATTGAGAACATCAAATTGAGGAATCTATTTCAATGAGGAACAGTCACAATCACAATTGAATATTTCAAGTATGAATGTTTATATCGGTGTTTGGATTGTGATTTTTGTAAAATGAATGGGCGTTTCATGCAAATGTGATGAAAAAAAGTTTCCCGATTCGGTCAAAAGCCGTAGGGGTCTCGGAATGCTACAATTGGATAAGTTTGTTTCAGTTCCACTTGTGGTTCGCTAAGAAATCTCTGAAGCCTTATGAAGCCCAATGATAAATATTTTTAGGTATTTTTGTATGTTACGATTTATTTTTAAATATTTCATGTTTTTATTATTGAAATTCTTCATACTTCCACTAACGATAAGGAGCCTTTTTTAGAAGTGCGTTCAACGAATTACCCCTCGGAGCGTATGGTACTGGTGGTTCACGCTTCTTAGTTTTCTTTGATCCTGCTTTTTCTGCTCCACAGTGGGCCCGGCCGGTTTATGTTCTCTATCATTTAAATGTTTTTAGGTTAACATAATGAAAAATATGAACAAAGACATGGAGAATAATAACAATCTTTCATAATTCTCCGGGATCAGACATAACTTCCGGCTGTGGAAGTATGAATAGTAAAATATAACTTTAAATAATTTAAAAATGAAAAAGCAGAAATTTAAAGATTTTCATGCACATAAATAAGTAAAGGAATTTAACGAAATCGTTGTAAATACGCATAATTTTTCTATAAGTTGACGAGTTTCAAATTTTATAGATAGTATTTGGAAAAAAAGAAGTTTCTAATGTTTTATAAGTCAATTGGCTATCCTTGTGGCATTCGTGTCGGTTTAAAAAATCAGAGTTTTCAAAGGAATTTTTCCAATGTAGGGGAGATGGGGGCATAATGGCCACCTTAAGGAAAACGCTTATTTAACCATAGAAAATAGCTATAATATGGAGGTTACATTATTGTTTCGTGTTCAGACACTTGAAAAGCCTATTCCCTAACGGGCTGAAACGTGAAAAACTAGATGAAAACGTTAAAAAATGCATTTTATAAAAATTTGCCAAAAGCTGAAATCCAGCCATTGTAGAGGCATAATGAGAACACCCCCTGAGGCAGTATGAGCACCATTAATCAGTGCAAGATGTGCGGTTTCTGCCGGGGAATCTAGCAGCGAATTCAACTCGATGAAGTCAGGTGAGTCGTAGATTCATCAAACAAAGCAATAACAAAATAATCTAGGTCTGTTTGTAGAATACAAACAATTCACGCACGCTCATACATTATGTGCTTTGCTTGGAGGATAATGCTACTAGCCGTAAAAGGTAACAATAAAAAAAGCAATCATGAATTGTAAATGGAAAAAATCACCTCGAACAGAAATCGAACTCTAGTCTTTTAATTACCTCTCCGACACCTTACCAATAGGCTAAATTGTCGGATGAAAACTAGTCAAGGTGTGGCGCTATAAATCAATTTTAATTCGCTGCTAGATTCTACGGCAGAAAATGCTCATTATGCCTCGATAATATGGTGCTCTATATGCCCCTAGTCAACAAATTGAGGTAAAAACGTGTTTTAAAATTGATTCAAGTGAAAAATCAAAAATTTTATGATGCTGAAAATTGAGAAACAATGTGTAGATCATGTTGCAGTGCGTACATTTCAGATCAAGCTGATTTAAAGGTCATAAAAGCTTATTTGGTGGTGCTCAAAAATTATAATATTTTCGTCACTTTAGAACCTAGCTGGTTATTATTTAATATTTCTGTACAGATGAAAAGGATATTTCTTTTTTGGTGAAAAATTAATACTATAGGTAGTACGAAACAAGTCCTCATGAAAATTTGTTAAATAAAATACGTACTTATGTAGAAAAATGGAGTGCTCATTATGCCCTGGGTGCTCATTATGCCCTCATCTCCCCTATATGTTGATTATGGTCTTTTTACCTTATACGCTTGATAAAAAAATGCACAATCTTAAAGGAAAAGACGGAAGACTACAACAACATTTTTTCTACTCCTCCTAGAGTATAATATAAAGATTTATTTTGTACCCTCTTTTATTCAATCAAAAAGCTTTTATAAAACCTTCGAACAGTCTTCCGAAAATCACTCGGAAGAAACGCTCATGATAGGTTTCTAGTTGGAAACATTCAAAGCCGATTGCTGCTGCCTGTTGTTCCCTAGAGAATCGGCAGAGCGACAATGCGAAGTCAATGTAAACAAGATTCAAAAGCGAGAGCGGACTCGCATCTAAGTCGATCTCTCAAGCTCACTACCTGGTGTATCAGAAGTGATTGAGACACTTACTGATACAAGATCCAATTCGAAAATCCACTCACTCACTCACTCAAACTCAATCAATGCGGCCTTGCATCGGTTCATACTGCCTGCGTACTTTCTGGCAAAGCGGCAGAAACATATGTTCATATGTACTGCCTGCGTGTTTGAATGGCTATTTTAATCCTCCCCAACAACAGCAACAACAAAGCAAGATGTATCAGGCAGACAGCATTCGATCATCGATCAGTAAACGAGTGAGTGAGTGAGTGATTGAGCAAGAAAAGTTATTGACTGAAAAAAGAAACTGAAAATCAGGTAGCTCCTCACTCAGTTGAGAATTCCAACTGGAGAAGAAACGTCTCTCTTTCAAATTTTATTTCTTTGATTCTCGGAGCAGCGCTGTCGAACACAATCTTTGCCCCACTGGGAGATAAACCAACCGACAATTTAGGTTTTGCTTTCGCTGTTGAAAACGTTTCAGTGTCTCTCATGAGCATTGAGTGATATTCGGAACACTGCCTTCGAAACTTATAGGCAGCCTTAAAAAAATTATCAAAGCTTAGCTGAACAAAAAATAAAGTCGAATTTTGACCAAATGCGTATCACATTGCATGTTAAACTATGTTTTTCTCTTCTAAAGCTATGATCATTTAATATCCGGACACTTCATTTCGGTGATTTCGGTTATAAAAAGGACTATCCTGCCTATTTTTTCAAATTTTTAAAATTAAGTGTGTTTGAGATATTTACAATGCAAAAAGATATGGTAAAAAAAATTTTGCAATTGCCTTGAAAATTATTCATTGTCGATTTGAAAACTCGTAAACTGTTGATTTTTCCGAAATTTTTTTTGGCCAAAATGGTTAAGAAGTATAATAAGCCACTCTAGGATGCTCACGAAGTTCAAACCAAGCATCGTAGTGGAACCCTTGATCTTAACTATGGTAAAAAGTCTATGGTTATTGGGGATAACTGTTTGCAGAACTCTTAACTATGCAGTAAATCCGTTTCCGGCAGGCAAAAAGTGTTGCCTATCTTAGTAGACACCCAGCAAATAACTAAAAATGATCAGTTCCATGGATCGCGATCTGTGCAACGGTTTTTACGCAATGTGACAGATATGTTCTGATGGACAAAGAAATTTAGATATGTTAAAACCGAATTTAAGAGGTCAAATTCTAAGAGATGCCTACTTATGAAAAAGTTCCCACCGGATTCCAATTGATTTTTCCAGGCAAATTTGTGTAAAATATCATGATTTTGCAAAGGTTTTGCTTCTGTGGTGAAAATAATAGATCAATAAATACATGGCTGAAAAAATTGCAAAGATAAAAAAGTGATTTTATGATAAAGTAAGAGTGTTTCTTGAAATCAATGATAAATTATTTTTATTATATTTTTACATTAAATATCATATAAGCACCTTCACTTCCTCCATAAAGGGTGATACGGTCAAAATTTGATCACGTATTTCTTTCAATTTTGCATTTAAAAAACCTGAACACCCCTCATTTTGAAGGTGTGTGTGTGTGTGTGTGTGTGTGTGTGTGTAGAATGTTGCCCCTATTTTGATTTTGGAATCCACTCTTCAGTTGTCAAAATGCCGTCCGAGGAAGAAGAGCAGCGTATCAAAATTTTGCTCGCGCATCGCAAAGCTGGCAAAATCGCTAAAAGTTGCCAAATCAATCGTTACAAATGTAATTAAAAGTGTTTGGGGAATGTTTGTCGACAGCCAGGAAGTCTGGATCGGGGGGAAATCGAAAACCGGAAGCCGCTGAGACGACAAAGAGAGTTGTCGGTAGTTTCAAGCGAAACCCTAACCTCTCTCTCCGAGATGCCGCAAATAAGCTGGGTGTATTGTCTACAACCGTGCATCGAGCCAATGTCCGATCCCGGAGGCTGTACACGACGATGCTGACGAAGTTTGACTGTGTGGTAATGGACGACGAAACCTACATCAAAGCCGACTACAATCACCTTCCGGGACAGGAGTTTTATACGGCAAAAGGAAGGGGAAAGGTAGCAGATGTGAAACTGTCAAAGTTCGTGAAGAAATATTTGGTTTGGCAAGCCATATGTACCTGTGGCTTAAAAAGCAGCATTTTCATAGCTTCCGGGACTGTCAACCAAGAAATTTACGTGAAGGAGTGTTTGAATAAACGTCTGCTGCCTTTTCTGAAGAAACACGGTTGTTCCATACTGTTTTGGCCAGATTTGGCATCTTGCCATTACGCAGGTGGTTCCCAAGGACAAGAACCCTCCCAACACGCCAGAGCTCCGCCCAATTGAAAAATACTGGGCTATTGTCAAGCGGAACCTTTAGGAAGTTTTTCGATCAAAGGAATAGTTTAAAAAAAAAACACATTTGTAACTGTTCGGATTCTAAATGATCATAGCCTTAATTAAACTGAAGGTCTGATTGAAAAATCATATTTGCAAAAAAATCTGTTCACTGTCTCGGTAATGCAAACCTGCCACAACCGGCAAGTTGAACAACTCAACTATTGACAGTAAATGTCAGCCGGAGACATTTGTCGGCTTTCGACTGCGATCCAGATCGTTCAAGTTTCGGTTAGTGTGCAAAACTTCATCACCAAAGTTGCACTGAGCCGAAAAAGGAACGTTGAATTCACCTGGATTTTCACGTAGCCACTCATTACGTGAATTTTCACTTGATTTACGTGAAGCACGTAAGAGCAAATAAATAATCACCTGATTCTTACGTGAAATTCACATAGTTGGATGCTGACAAAACACAAACACATTCGATTTATGTGAAAATCAAGTGGTCAGCCAAGTATAGACGAATCTGGTGTATTCTATGTGATGTTCACATAGCTCTGAATGACTCATTCACGTAAAATCTATGTGAAGGAACACAGTTTTCAATATGGCGTGGATCTAAGTACGCTCAGCTGACAAATGAAAGGTTTATTGGTGATCTAGAAGCTGTTTTTTTTTTGTGAGTAGTAATTTTTTTGTTGTATGATCATTATTTCAATCTTCTGTCATTTCAACAGATTGAGGAGTCTGAGCTGCTGGTCGAGCAAGCAACTGCAACGGAGGCGCACCGAATACAATTTCCTTGCCGGCGCCGTAAGTCGTAAGTTAAAGTGAAATGAAATTTTGGTTTATTGTGAAGTGTAAATGTTGAAATTTATGTTCTTTTATTTACACCGCTAAATAAAATCGCTTTAAAAATTAAATTTTCTTTTCTTTTTAAGTATGCGACAGAAAACAAAATACGTTAATATTTTATTCAAATCTATGTGAGTCGCATGTAGCAGAGCAAATCCCCCTCTCGCGTGCTTCAAGTGGAATTCACTTGCAACTCATATAAAAATTATGTGAATTCCATTTGCTGCATGAGCTCTGTTTGCTACCTGAAATTCACGTAGATTTCAAATGATTTTCATGGTGGCAAAAATCTATGTATATTTTCACGTAGCGTTCATGTGAAAAGTTTTTTCGGTGTGGATCTCAAAGGCAGGTTTGTTTCTAAATACCTTCTCGCAAGTATGCAATACTTTTAACCCTGTTCGTGTTGTTGTCTGCTGCTGCTGAGCTGAAATCGAATCGAATCCAATCGAGACAGCTGGGGATCAGTTTTTGAAGTAAGTGAATAATAAACTCGCAGGTATACGGAGGTAGAGGTAGAAGAATTGAGCTCAGCTAAGCTCAACTCAACTTAACTCAAATCAACTCAACACAAATCCTATCGGACACATTTGGTCGCAACTTGGTTAAAGTCGTTTAGTCAATCTTTTTTTTCTAAGCTCCTGAGGGGTTTTGTTTTTCTGACCTATTGGGTTGATTAGATCCGTCGTTGCAATTGGCGTTGGCCGCCGTGTTGAGTAAGAAACGTGCGGTGATTTGGAGGAATTTGGAGGTCCACAACCACCAAAATCATCTTGGGTGCATGCAGGCGGGAGACATTGAAATCGGATTGCCCGAGGGGGAGCTCGTTTTGCCAACTCCTGTAGACAGATTTTGCGACTTGTCGAATTGCAAGGGCTTTCGTTCGCCATCAAGTTCCAAGCTTCAAAGGCTGGTAAGTAGCCTAATTTTACGCTGCAACTAACTTGAAAATGTCTACAAAAAGTTGCTATCGATACGGTTTAGAATGTTATGTAAGGGACTATCACTTATTTCTAGACTTGAATGAAAAATAGTTTCGAACAACCTAAAGACTATGATTTCACTTATTTCAATCGCATCAAATGAGCTCACGTACAATCGAGATTAATCCCAACTGTTATCCGGTACAAAACGCTTGCGGCTACATAAGCCGCGAAAATTGACCTACATTTTACGAGACGAGAGATGCATGTAGCGCACACGAGGCTCTAGTCAAAATCGATTTCGACTCCAAGTGTTATGGTTAAATTCACTTCAAATTAGCGCTACTATAAACCAGATAACTTCTCCGTGGGTAGTCCGGCGTTTGCGGTTAAGTAACATCTACCTAATGCTGGATGTTTTTTGCCCCTTTTCATCTTCTTCAACTGCCTATACACTACACAACAACTCCCCATGTGATTTCCCTCTCACTCGAGCTAAATTTGAAGCGCACCAAAGACGACTTTAGTCAGAGTTAGTTCAGTTCACACATTGTACCTAACATGCATGTAAGATTGTCTTTTTTCCAAAGGCGTACAAAAAGGAGGTGCCATAACATTTGCATATTTATGTCTATTATGTACTACCCGTTTAACTGACACAAAATCTTACGATTATGATTGAAATTGGTTCACTAATTCAATTTAGTAAGAACACACCCCCTTTGAACCGTTTTTGTTCAATCATGTCGCTACCACTGATTCTGATTGTCTTCTTCACTGTCAGATGGCTTTCAGAGACTCCAAAACATTAGAAGCGGCACAAGTAGCCCGTCTTCGTCGTCAGCGGTCTGTGTGCTGTAATGTGGCCGTTGTTAATTATCTATACTGGAATATGCAAGTAACGGACGACGTAATCGCTCGACGCTCTTCTTGGGCTGTGCGGTTTACATGTACCTTGTATGTTTTGTCGTTTATTGTTGGATTGGATTATGTGCAGCTTCTTCAAACTTGAACTATCTTTGTGCCGAACCGATCGCAATGCAAAGTATGAAGGGAAAAAAGGTAAACACCTGAGGCCTTTCCAATCGATGACAAAGACAAACGATTAGAAGGCACATCTTGAAACGTTTACTTTCGGACTTTCGATGAGCAGACATCGAATCACGATAATAATTTTATCCTTTTTTTCACATATTTTTTAAACCTAACCTATGTCCACAAAAAATTTTCACCGTTCTCCTTAAAAAATTACCAGTATGACCCAGAAAAAAGTGTCATCAAGGTTCAAAAACATATTTCTTGATGTTAGCATGATTTAAAAACTTTTATACTCATTCAGGCTTGTAGTTGAACATTTCAAACAAAAACTCGATATTCCCTCTTTTCGTTTTCAACTAATCTCTCCAGGCGAGATCTGAATCTGGTTCATATCTCCGCAACACAAGATTCTAATATTGAAGCCCACACCTTCAGAGTATCGATCGAAACTTAGGTTAGAGGATCCACAGGCCTTCACTCGAGCATATTGCTATGATGCTTTGATTCAGTAGAATTATTGAACCAAGTGTGCTCACACAACACATATTAGAGAGAAAATGAGGAGCGGTGACAAAAAAAAGGTCATCATTTTTAGCGAAATTTCCGTTACTTTATCGTAGCCTGATTTTTATTCCGCTAGTTCCCTGATTTTTGAATAAAAATGTTGGCAACCCTGGTCCGAACCAAACAAAAGAAAGGGTTGCCGATTGCCGAGGTGTTTGATGAATTTTTCATCGTCACTGGTTGGCAATGTTACCAATCACCAACGCGAAAACTTCGAATTTCAACTGCATTGACAATAATATATGTTGGTGGTTGAACTACTGTATTGTTTGTGTCAACTGACAGATCACGGAGAAAAAAGACGACAGTTGTTCCAATTATTTCAGCTAGTTATCCCAATCATCAAAGTGCAGTTGATTTTTTCGCATCCAACTATAAATATAATAGACTCAACTAAAAACTGTAGATTGACCCTACTCAATCAACTATAAATATAATGGAATCAACTGTAATGGACACATAACACACGATGTTTTGTAGGACACGACACTTAAAGTTCTTACTAAACGAGAAAAGGGTTTAAAATTACCTTTTTCGGACGAAAAAGATAATTTTAAATCCTTTTTCCGTTCAGTAAGAACGTTAAGTGTCGTGTTCTGTAATACGTCGTGTGTTATGTGTCTAGTAAAAGTTCTTACGTGAGCGCATATAATTTAAAATGAGTCAACTGTAATGGTATAAATGATTCAACTTTAAACATATATCTGGTCTGCTCGGAACCTTGAGCAGCACTGATTGCTTCTACATCTGACCGTAAGTTGCGGCAAACCCGAAGCAATCGACCATGTGCTCGCTCGGCTAAAATCCCGAGTCGATGGGTGGGGTTAGAGAAACAAGAGAGATCAATAGCGGGAAAGATCACATGCTCGATTGCTCGGGTTCGCCGGTTTCATCACGTTCACCGAGGTGAAATTGGCTAACGCGCCGTTGTACTGAAGCGGAGATTGCAGGTTCAAGTCCTGAGGGTGAGCCGTTGTATCTTTTTCGAAAAATTCATGATATTTACGGCTTATGTTTTTTCGTTCTTTGATAGCTCATGTTTCTTTAATTCTTTCCGTCATCTACGAAAATGTGAACATATATTAATTTTAGGCATTGAACTAAAAATATGATAAATTCAACTACACTTGCTGATTGACCTAACGTAATCCACTATGAACATAATAGATCCAACTATATTGGTATAATTGATTCAACTATAAATATAGCAGATTTAGCTACATTTGTATGATTTATTTTAGGTATTAAATTATGAATATTTATGATAGATTCAACTATATATTCCAGGTTGACCTCTCACATTTAAGTATAAATACAGTAGATTCACCTGTAATTGTATAATTGATTCAACTGTAAAAATATTGGTTCAACTTCAAATGTATGATGGATTCTATGCATTGAATTATACATATAATGAATTCATCTTTATTTTTATGATTGATTGTGTGATACTTGAATAAATACATACACATCCAAACACTACATGTTGGTAGTAGTGCATGTGTTCGATAACCCGGCTGCTACCAAAACCAAACTGTGCAAAAGAATCCGGGGCCCGGGAGGATGTTTCTTTGGAATCCTGATAAGAAAAACCGGAATCGCCAATCGGTGCTCAAAACCATTCTTCCCGTTATATTTGTCCCTTTTTAATGTTTTTTTTTATTTTCACATGATTTTGTCTGCAGCATACCTGATCAATCGGATTGAAGCCGGGTATTCGGCTATTGAAAAACTGTCCTTCCCCCAAAAAACGGACACCCCGATGGCAGCGATAGCCAGTTTTTGAGGAAAGCATGGATGAGTCGAAATCAAATTGTTGCAAAGCATCTTAAGAGTTGATAACTTCTAATGTTAACATCATTAAAAACTACCATAGTCCTATTTGCCGCTGGTAGTGTTCGTGATATTATGCTGTTTGTTTCACCAATACTTGTCAGTTTTGGGACAATCAACCTCAAAAACGACCATGTATGTCGACCAGCTGCCCGTTTTTTTTTGTACCGAGAGTTTTTGAGGTTAATTGTCCCGTCTCATCTGTACACGCTCAGCAAGTGTGCGTAAGAAATGTCAAAAACAACTCTATATATAGTTGAACGATCAAGATTAATCATAGAAATATTGTTTAAACTACTATATTCACAGTTAAATCAACTACACCTGTATAATTGAATTTACTATATTTATTGTTGAATGCGCAACAACAATCATTCGATTATAGTTGAATCTATTTTATTCATAGTTGAATGCATGAAACCAATCATACAATTATAGTTGAATCTATTATATGTATTGTTGAACGCAAAATATCGAGAAGATAATCTATCATATACATAGTTACAATCTTCAGATGTAGCTTAGATTTAATGTTTCTATGATAAAAAGCATAATTTTAACCTTGTTAACCTCTGTTTTAGTTTTATTGAGGCATTTTACCAGTCCGATATGGGCTGAAAACTTCAGTATGTTGAGTTATTTTATTTTAAACTGATTTGGAAAGAAAAATCAAAGTGTATTTCCCTCGAACTGGATAGATTTGATACGTTGATTTAACAGCCATTTCGTCAAACGATTGTAAGCGCATTCAAGAACACTTCCCCCTACTCTTTATTCAGAGCTGTTCACTCGTCATAACGAGCAAATTTATCGAAAGACCTCAATGCTTAGCGAACGACAAACTCCTCTTGGACAAATTCATATAGGGTAGAGGCCCCTAAGACAACGGCTTAAGAAAGCTTTTTTCATTAGTTCAATAGAATTGCCTTCCATGTTGGTTTAAAACTGTCATTCATTCATTGAACTATATTTTTAATATTGTGTTATGAAATTATGCAGGAAATAGATCAATCCATTACGTACTTTTGAGACAATTAATGATTTATTTTCCACATTCAAGTTCCCTCATTGTCGTACCAGGCTGGGTTGCCAGGTGCCCAGATTTGATCCGTAAGTGACAGATTAGATTGAACTCTGGCTTGTATGCATTGGTATTTGACCAATCATTCATTAAACATATTTTTTTTTATAAATAAGATCGGCATGGTATGTAGTTATCAACTCGAAAATAACCCGAACACCATAGCAGCAAAAAATACAACCCCCCCCCCCCCCCCCTCCTTACACGATTCGTCAAATATAATTTCCTGTTCAGTACCAAATTTTTTATTTTCCTTAAGCACAGACACACACAGACTTTTTTCAAAATTGCCCAGATTTTTTATCCTCAACACCTGGCATCCCTGGCATCCTGAGTTGCCAGGTGCCCAGATTTGTCTGTAAAACCAAGACTTTTGACCTTTCTTCGAGATATTGGTCATACACAGATTTTGCCCAGATTTCTGCTAAGAGTGCCCAGATTTCACAGACTTTCAAAATTGAGTGATGAAATCAATATTCATGTATCGAATTTGATCTGTAAGTGCCAGATTAGACTGAAATCTCGCTTGTATCCATTTGTATTTGACCAATTATCATTAAACAACTTTTTTTTTAAATAAGATCGGCATGGTACGTGGTAGGAAACAGTGTTTGTTGTATAGTTCTCAAATTGAAAATAACCCACAGATGAAATCCCCAAAGCCCCCCCCCCCCTCACACGCATAACTAAATTTCTTGTTTAGTGTCAAATTTGTGATCTTCCTTATGCACCGACACTCCCAGACTTTTTTTCAAAATTGCCCAGATTTTTTATCCTCAACACCTGGCATCTCTGATCGAAACAAAGCAACGCCACGTTGATGCGTCTAATGCACATTAGACTGGTTCAGCTCATCTATTCGTGTTTTTTTACGAGCGATAAAAGTTTTTGCGCTTAGTTATTCTTACATTTTGTTGTTGTCAAGGTTGCAAATAAGAAATCAGTTAAATGCAAGTTTTTGGAAAATGACGTAAAGGTATTCAACTTAAATTAAACTTTTCGATTTTTTTCATTCAAACTGTAATATGTCAAAAATGACAAAACATCTATTGTTGCAAATTCACTGAGGATATATTAAAATGAAGCAAACATGAGTCAAGTTTCAAAACTTATATGGTAGGAATCAGAATATAAGCAGGTTCGATTTTGTTGGATTTTTACCTCAACTTGTATTGAGATCCAAACCAGAGACTCGTGAATTCTAATTTCAAAACTTTAATGATCAATTCATCCAAATTTTCTTGTCATGTTGACTCGAGTAGTTATTGATTCCAATTCAAAGAATCTCTGAAAACTGGAGAAGTTTTAGTTTTAGTTTTCAAGGATCTCTCAGTGACCATTCTGTAGAGCAAAGCGTTTGGTCGTATGTGAGATATTGCAGTTTGAATGAAATAAGTTCAAAAAGTCTTATTTTAATAGAATTGATGTGTCTTATGTGTCTTATTTTATTACTTAAGAAAATGTTTAATGTCATCAGATAATAAAACAAAAAAAAATCAAATCTTGAAATATTAAATTTTAATGAAACAATGTCATTGGAGTTGAACGTTAGATGTGTGTAAAGTATGAGATATTCTTGCGTGCACCATAACCATAATTTGTAAAACATCAACCACTTAGCTGAAAAAGCCATCAATTCTCTGTTCATTTAAAACCATGCATTATAAGCAATGCTGAATACATTCAAGTAATTTAATAATATAAAAAGACTTTTTGAACTTATATCCCAGCGTATTAAGTTCCCAGCTTGAATGAGGTCAAATAAACAAAATTACTTGGAAATTAATTATGTTCAATTTTTATGAGTTTTTTTTTCTTTCATCTGGGATTTTAAATAGTAAAAATGAACCGATTTAATTCCAATTATTGCAAAACGGTTTGTCGCAAAATTACGACGAATTATGGGATTCGAGCGATTCGATTTCAATCGAAAATTGACAAATTTACATAAATCAGATTAGTTTGAGATCATTTCTCTAATTTTATTTAAACATTTTTCTGTTGAATTTTATGATTTTGATCATTACAGGCATTGATAGGAAGCGTTAAAGCAAAGAAACACGTTAGAGCAGGGGTTTTCAGATCATTTTCTCGGCGGAGCACTTTTCAAAACCAAAATTTTTGGCGGAGCACCTGAATTTTTGAACGAATGAAAAACTCTAGTTTTGAAAACTTGATAGTATTGTTAAAATAAGATGAGTCTTGTCATCGTAGTTAATAAAATCAGTAATGAATGGCTACTTGTTAAATAGTCTTGATTTTATTTTTATAAAATTTGTGTCATCAAAAATTAAATGATTCAAATTCAATGATTCAATTTTGCAAGCTAAAACATGTATGGTTCAATTTGTGTTAGTTGTAGCCTGACGTCTGGTTCCGCGTTTAGTCGGGATTGGTATTTTGTCACATAGAAGAGTTGTAGAAAACGGCAGAAGAATAAGTTTTGCTTTATTGGACAAAGTTTGAAATTCATTTTTCAGTTGACACCAAAACTCCTCCAACGACTTCTTGGAAGCGGAACTTTGAATCCGATATTCTTGCGATGTTAGTGATTCTGGTTTTTTGACATCGAAAAAGGTTGTCCCACCCATTTTAAGTCTTCGGTCTTTTAATGATATTCTTTGGGGAAATATTGCTGAAAGCTGTTCAACAAATCCCACGGAAAAACATTGTAATTGTAATTATAAATGACTTTATTAGATACGTGGGCCTGTTAGTTCAACTTTACATCAAGGAATACAATAAAAATGTAATCATCTAAAAGTGTTGTGATTGTCAAAAAATGTCCCTGCAAATGCTCGTAGAATTCTTGAAAAATTTTCGGATGATAACTTCGAGGTTATTTCTGATTGAATGCTTCATAAATTTGGAAAGCTGTCCAGGTTGCGCTTTTTGAGCGAATCTGTCCAAAATTTGATTTTTCTCTCGAAGGCCATGATTTTGCCGTTTGAATTGAAGATTTTCATTCATTTTATGAAAAATGTCATCCAAATAAGCTGAGTTGAAAGGCCACTGATCATCATTTAATTTGACCTCCAATGCAAAATTAATGCCGCTTTAAAACGTTCTGACTTCCGATCTGAATTCAAACGGGCGAAAAAACGTTTCTCCATGAGATAACCAGCGAACTTCGGTATGTAGTAGTAGCGTGGAAGTAGCCCATCTCTTCGCACAACTTTTTTAATAACCTGAAATTTTTCGGTCGAGCCTCAATAAAGTTGATTATTTTTACGCTTTCGCCCAAGACTTCTTTCAAAGATGATGAAAGCCGTTCATAGCGAGTGCATGTCAATGAAGGTTGCAATGACTACTACCCTAACCATTCTTTTCTTTGATCTTGGCAACTATCCAGCGATTTTCCAACCATAACTCGCACCGTCCGTACATACATCAATACAATTTCCCCATGGAATATTGTTGTCCGCAACATAACCATCATAACCTTAATTAGAGACACTTTAAAACTTTCATGTCATTCGTTTCTTAAAGGCAACGGTATGCAAAGGAACAAATCTTCGTCGAAACATTCATAACCTTGATAGCGAACCATTAGAATTGCAAGTCCTTCTACATCTGTGGATTCGTCAAGCTGCATGACGAATTTTGAAGATCTCAATAGAGAAATTAAAATGCTTTTGATATCTTCAGTCATATCACAAATTTGCCGAGAAATCGTTTTGTTAGACATAGGAATCGGATGTACCAATTCCACTGTCTTATCATGAACCATGACAAGAACGATTTCTTGAATACATGGTTTGATTAAGTTTTCCGCAATAAATAGTACGCGCTTCTCCAGCTTTTGCAACTCGGTATCTCACTAAGTACGACGCAAGAACAGCCATTGCATAGAGTGTTTTGCAGCGATTATTTTCTTGACGTGGGTAAAATCTTCCAGCTGAGGTTCTTCGATTTTTTCCAAGTCCAGCTCAACGACCATCGATGAAGGTTCTGCATTTGATGCATCTCCAGTTGCAGGTGTGTTGTCTATCCTGCTCACTAAAGATTGAACAAACAGCAACCAAAAACAAGTCTCATCAACCGAATTCGAAATTTAAGTTGCCGAGTGTGGACTAGGCTTTAGAGACATAATAAACAAAATGTATTCGCTCGTACTGTATGCTCTGTAATTTTTTTTTCTCATGCTTCGATAAAAACTAAACGATAAAAAAAAATCAGAGTTTTTCAAGGTTGGTTTATGATTTTCGTTGCGTACGTCGCGGAGCACTTACAAAAGCCTCGCGGAGCACCAAGTGCTCCGCGAAGCACGATCTGAAAACCCCTGCGTTAGAGGGATCACTAAGTTCGTCTTTCAATATGGCGGAATGCGTCAATAGTTCATTTCACCTCGCGATTTCAAAATCAAATATCTCAAAAAATAGCTTCAAAAGTGACAAATTTGTGATAGAAAATAAATTCACAGGCGTAAGTTTATCATGTGAAGTAGCTAATTAAAGTGGATAGTGATTTTTCAGCTCTTAAACATGTATTCATGAATTAAGACGAATCAGAGGGATACGACGGAGGTTGGTGCTCCTACCCTATAACTTAACGTTAATTTAGACACATATTCCCAACTTATCGCACAGTTAATATAAATGATAGTAGAAATGATTTGAGTGAATTGCTTGAAGAGTGTTTCAAAAACCTTAAATAACCATAATTTTTCAGTATACGTCTTCGGAATTTTGATCTGTTTTCGGAAACCAAGTATTCGTACAAGATCAAACATTTGTACAAGACCAATTGTAATTTCTGTTTTACTTAATCACGGCACTTTTTAGCAGAAGGAATAATTATGTGGTCATCCTTTTCATGTGTGTTCTTTCAAAAATATACTTTTAACATTACCTATTGAATAAAGTATTGTTTTTTTTTGTGATAAAGCCAACACTTCAAAAATACAAATCATTGCAAATCTCACCGCATTTAAGAGGAAATCGGTGTCGATATTGCCAAACAACAGAAAACCATACCAGCACCCTCATTTTAATTATAGTAAAAAATAAAACGATGAGTAGAAAGGTGCCATTGTTGTTGATTTGATTTATATCTCCGCGTGCAAAGTGCGCGCGCTCCACAGTCAGTGAGTCCAGCGAAGAAGTGAGCTGAGCTGAGCCTGAGCGCGCACTCGTTTAAGTTTAAGTTTTCGTGTTTGCCGGCATTTAAGCAGGTTTAAAAAAAACCATTAATTGCATTTTGATTGCCCTTTCCCTTTCAAACGAACACTGGGGACTGGGGCTTAGTAGATGATATGGATACTTAGAGACACCAGTTTGTCTGCGCTGATGGTGATGATGATGGGATGTAACGGTCGTGACTTTCGGTTTCAATTGTAAATAGTAGTTGGTACTAACCTTTTTTTCAAGGAAACCCTGAAGAAGTTGGCGTTATGTTTCTGTAAGTCGAAACGTCAATGACTTCAGGTGCGTTGCGATTTTGGGTAAACTTTGATTGTCGAACGAATTTGCTCTTCTGCCAAATCACTTTTTATTCGTAGCCTGCTTACACTGTTTTAACTTTTTTTTTATTTAGATAAATTTATGTTTTGATTACGTTCACTTTCTACCGGCGCACATAAAAGGTAGTATAACACCGAAAAAACTATGTTAATGATCACTTTTTCTAATGAGGAAGTTTCCAGATTGAACAATGTTGAAGAGAGGTTTTTCGAAGCACATAAACCGCACTAAATAACACTGAAACAAAACATCAAATCTGCGAATTTGCAGTTTGCATACGCAATGCGCAGCACTTGGGTTGTAGCTTTTTAGGAGAAAAGAAAACAAACTTAAACTCAAAATTGTGAACCTAACACTGAAAACAAAATCACTTCAGATTCAACTATGCAAAGCACGTCGCTGTTGTGGTCGTTTTCTTGTGCGATTTTTTTTTCTTTGCTGATCACCACCATTGGGAACTTTATCGACTTGGATCGGTTGCTGTCTTTGGTGTAGACAAAAATGTGAATGTGTAACCACTCTCGGAAAGCTAAGCTCTATGCCGTAAAACTTGATATCATCTTCAGAGGGAACAGACGACGTCCTTCTCCTCGGGCTGTTACCTATTTCGGCACACAAAAATAAGAAAACCTGGCAAAATTTTGGTCATTCAAACAAAGTGTCCAAAAGATATTTCTAATCTTCTGTGAAACAATTTGAAAAAAAAAGAATTGAATGATCAAATTTGCCAATGTTTACGATTTCCTTCCACAAAAATCTGTTCTCCGCTGTTCTGAGTGTATACAAGCGGGCTAGGAGTAGACCCATCTAGGCTCGACTCTCGACATTCGACCATCATCCATACTTCAAAGGCTACTGCGATGCGAATCAGGTTTAAGTTTCTCGTGCAAAGACGCGGCAGACATCTTAGTATATTTTCACATTCGATTGTAGCCGATTTCACAAACTTTTGCGCGCCTACTACATGCGACTGACTCTTCACGGAACTATTTTTTTTGCTTCGCCACACCACGTTGGATGTCTCTTCATGCAACATCTTGGACAGCGCATTGCACCGCCAACTATGATGTGTGTACGCAGTCAGCAGTTCCAGCGCGATGAAAACCAACCCGCATGTCAACTGGAATTATTCCCCCCCAGACAACATAAATAAACGGAATTGGCCTGCAGCAGTTGTGAAGTTTCGGAAAACCTGCCATATCCCGTCTGTCTTCAGGAGAGTTGAGCTTGATTTACACCTTTCAAAAACCGACTGACATGTGAGCGCATTTGTTTTTTCAAACAAAAACACTGCACTTTGCATAAACACAATAAAAAGCGCCTTCACCACAAGCAAGACCTGCGGCATGCTGAGCACATGGCATGGCACTCCCTTGAAAATCCCTTCAGGCGCCCACAGCTTCACAACCTGCAC
This sequence comes from Uranotaenia lowii, assembly GCF_029784155.1. Classification (NCBI taxonomy): domain Eukaryota; kingdom Metazoa; phylum Arthropoda; class Insecta; order Diptera; family Culicidae; genus Uranotaenia; species Uranotaenia lowii. Next base: position 13,485,907 of record NC_073691.1, on the reverse strand, counting down.
CAGTTCGAAAGAGCACTCGGGTACTCCTGCGCCTACTACTTTTTACCTTGCAGTGTTTTGGGCGCGCGCGTCTACTCAAAGCCACTGTTTATTGGAAACTAATTCCGCACAACCCAAACCACCGATACGGGCTAGAGATCGGTGGACCACAGCACAGCACAAGAGTCCATCCCTCCCCGAAACATCAACAATAAAAAAAACTGCAAAACAGCGGCACCCCTAGACGGGAGGAACTCACCACCAAACGTAGACACTCAGCTTCGAACTCACGCGAGAGTTTAAAACCCAACAGAACCACGTGGTCTCCCATTCTCTCTTTGTACTAGAAAAAGCAAAAGCGCACCGGCCTGCTCCGAATCTGATTTTAATGTTGTTGTGTGGAAAAACAAACTGTTTGCGGTTGCTCCGGCGCTGAATTAGGCATTTGTAGCCGACCGAACTTTTTGGTTCACCTGAAGAAACCTCTAGACGCGAAGATTGCGGAAAAGCCACCACGTGAGAGCTTGCCGGTGGAAAAGGTAATTAAGGTAATTGCTGGTTTCGGGTTTCTGCGCAGCTTAACAGTAGCGTGCACGCGAGTGCGCGCAAAATCCCTAGATCAAACCACTTTTTTTTTACAACCTAACTAACAACAACAATCTTGCAGCAGCCCTATTCCGAAAACGTTTCAGCCTAGTAATATTTAGTTGTAGTAGACCTAGACGCTGTCGGCGGTTTTGAGCTGGGAAAAGGTTTGTTTATCTTTTTTTTCGAGCTTTGCTCCCTTCGACGTTCAATTTACCAAACTCGATTGGCGGTTGATTGTGTTGTTGTTGAGTTTAGCTGAAGTCGCAGAGCGGCCTCTGCGGTTCTGAAGCTTCTTTTGAGCTGGTGTAGGTACCTCCTGGTTTTGGGGTCAACGATGTTTGATGCGCACCCATCTTTGTCCGGCGTTTCCCCTCTTCCGTCACAACAATTGTATTTCCAAAACCGACACAGACTATGCAGCCAGCGGTGATGATCGCAATTGATCGCGCGGGCGAGAAATTGAGTTGTTAAAATTAATTGCTCTGCTGTGTGCCGGGTGCTAGCAAAAGCGCGAGAGATTTCGGGAGGGTGCTTTCCAAATAGTAGCTTTAAACGAATTTCTCCAACTTGAGAAGTGACGAAAAAAGAGGCGTCTTTGGGTGGTGGGTGAGTCTCAAGCTGATATAATATTAGCAATTTTTGTGGATTTCCGGAAGGGCTGTACACATGGTGTAGATATGAATTTCTACAAAATCTACACCAATAAACATTAAGTTTTTTTTTCTGCATTACAGCATTTCTGTGAAAAACGGCATTTTTCATCACCCCAGAGAAAAGTTCAAGACGCTTCACAATGCTGGAGACGAAAATTGTAATTCAGAAGTGCATTGTTCAGAAAACAATCCCACTTTAGTACACAGGAAGTTTAATCTTACTGATTCAACGATACGACATCTAAGCATCTTAATTTCAAAATTGTAACCAGTGCGTTGACTTACTGGTTAGTGAAGTCAGAAACGTAGTTTTAAATTTCGAAGCAAACTGAAATGTTGAAGGAGGCGCTTTGACGCGAGAAGGAGGAGAACCGCTTTAAGATACCGAACACAATAACAAGCAGCGAGAAAAGATCAACGCAGCGCTGGCCGGTGCAGCTGGAGGACACGTTACAGTAACGCTAACGCTCCGAAACGTAACCGTACCCGGACATGATGGGAGGAATCCATGAATGGACAAAAATCCGTATGATTGTAGTACGGGATCAATGACCTGGATCAAGAAACAGGCTCGGTTTGGCCTACTTGTTCGAGACGTTGACATCACCAGCAACCAACAATCATTCAAGTTGTCTGGGAGAGACCACAATCCAGGACCCCGAAATTGTAAACTGACGATTCACCTGGCTTACCCGTCAAACTGCCGAAACTGGTCCATGAAGTGTCTCCTATCGTCATCCCTAACCAGTTCCACCTAGTGCTGCGAGTACCGAGGACAGTCTGCCGACCCGTGGTCCAGTGTGCATCTACTGATTGCGACATTGAGGAGGTTTTAGCCGCCAATAACCCCGAGAGCCACTACCAAGGAAGTGGAGCTCCCATCTTTCGACACTCCCGTCACGGAAATCACCTAATGCTGCAACACAAGGTTGGACCTAATCGACCTTTTCTGGGGAACTATTATTGGGACATTCAGCACCGATTTCACCCCCACCGAACGTTAGTGTTGTAACTCCAGGTTGTTGTGTTCGGGAAAATAAGGTAGGGTTCTTTCGGATCAACTCAAAGCTTTCCCTTGAATACGCGAAATTCCTTTACGAGTGCCGAGCCTAAGGTTTGAGAGGGGGGTTCATGCTCCACTGAGCAGTATTTCAGCCCGTTGGTTACAAAATTTGAACCTTGCCAATTTTCAAAGAATTGAATCGTAACAGATCAATCAAGATGGACAATGCAGTGAAAGTGTTGGTTTAGGATTAAGGGTTGGTCTTCCGACGTTTTAAAATTGACGTCCCCACGATTAGAGAGGTGCAAGTGCAAAATATACCAAATGAGTGTTCATATCTCGAGCACTCCTCCAAACCTAAGCGTTTCAATTGTTATCCAGAAATTCATTTCATAATCACAATTGATGAATTTAAACCCGAAATAACGCTTAAAGCACTTTAAAAGTTTACCGAAATCCTGATACCTACCAATATAAAAATTAAAAAGACATCTTAAAATTCGATCCGAATAAGTTCAGCTAGAAATCAAAAAACGAGGCAATAAAAACCTAATAACAACAAATCGTAATTTTCAAATATCAATTTATTTTATGGAGTGACTTGCAGTTTCTGAAAATATTGAACCAGAGAGGAAAATCTCACTTCAACGCAAAATAAGCAATAAACTTTCGAGGGCAAAAGCAACTAAAGTTTCAGTGAACGAAAAATCCTTCATAACAGTGAGAATGATAATTACGCCTTATCTAAAAGGTCGGCGTAGGTACCAACATTCCGAGGCCCTGGCTCCCAGATAGTATTCTTTAAGTGCACGATTTTTGGCGCAATTGAAGTAAACCGCGCGGCCAGCTTAATCGGCTGACTTACTCACTTACTTACCTTTGAGGTTAAGTTTTGCAGTTTTTGGTTTTATGCTTTCGCAATCTGTGGCTTGTTTTTGTTGCCTTCAACGCCAACCAACATTATGCGACCAACTAGCTCGTCGATGCAGTTGCGAACCCAAAACCACCAACAGCTAGCTACTAACTTGCACGCTACCGGCCTTGACTGGAAGCTAGTTCCTCCGTCCTCGTCGTCGTCGTTGGCCAAATGAGCCGGCAAAACCTGAACGAACGATCCGATTGGATTTAAATGAAAACCAACGAAATGCTCGCAATAGCTTGTTGTTTTGGACTTGCAAACTTGGCTTATTTTTTGGGTCCCACGACGAGCAGGTTTACACATTCTGTTGTGGAACGACGACAGATCAGAGCATGCTATGGGTCCAAAATGCAGCTCTGTAGGGGAAAAACAGAGCAAGGCAGGCTTTGCCTCAAGTGGGTACACCACAAATGGTTTACCAAACATCAGGTTCACAGTGCTGAAAAATTGTTGAAAGCTTCAAGCGAACGATATTTATAAGGTCATTTATTTAAGTTTTTTTTTTCGTTTTCTCACAACAGGTTGCTTTAACCCGGGGACTTTGCGTTATTCACGTCCTGGCTGCCAGAATGTTGGTCGGTAATAAATTGCCCCTCTCCCTTCAAAACTGGTGAACCTTGCAAAATTTCTGATCTAGTTGGAAGAATGAGATTTAAAGTTGTAATCCAATCACGTTCGCACTTAAAGTAAAAAAGTACTTTTTCAATTTTGATATGTTTGAAAATGGCTGACGTTTCGAAAAAAAATGAAATAAATCATCATAGATCCCTTAATATCTGAAGACCTTTATTTATTTATATCATAAAAAATGTTACCTGTCCGCGATAAAGGTTAGTCGTTTGGCAGTTCATTCATTCAAAAAGCTACCGATGAGCTGCATCTTGTTGATCTATGCCACCCTCTCAAAAAAAAAAAAACAACGATCCCTTTACCTGTCAAGTTTGTACACCACTTTGACCTATCCCCACTGGTTTAGGTTGTTGTTTTCATTCATGCTTTTTTGTTGTGTTGTCAGTTATTTCCCGTTTCCCCTGGCGAGCAAAGAAGCTTCTGCGTTGACCATCATAATCGTTTTTTATGACGGCGCAGCACCGTATTTCCACGGCTTGAGCATGCAAAGTGGAAGCACACGATTACCTCATCTTTTCTGTTGATTTGTCTATGCTCTGACGTATACCTGAGGCTGAGAGACGGTGTCTCTCGAGATTCCTCCGGACTTCCTCCATTCCGTCATTCCATATTCACAATAAAGCGTGCATAACCGCATTCATTATCGTCATCTCTACACCACATCTCGACTACACAATTTTGCATGGAAATCGTTCAACCGAGCAAAAGAAAAATGCCTTCATACTGGGCAGAAGTCACAGTCATCGGTCGTAGCAGGCCAATTTTTCGTTGTTAAAAAACCACAACAACAACGCGAGATAGGCATATATTTACTCTTGCACTTATTGACAACAAGACAAGTGGATTGGTCAAACCAATAATGGCCAGGCGTTGATAATGTACGTCTGGCGAGCTGTGGGTTAAATGTTGAAAGAGAAAGTCCCCTCAGCTCAATACCAACTTCTTATTTACACCCTCCGACGAGATTGAGACAGGCGTATTTCCGCCTTTTTCCTCAAATCTGTTCCTACAATTAACAATCGATCGGACCAAAATAACAAAAACAAAAAAAACGCGAACCCCACCAACAACGTGACTAACATGGGCCGAAAATTGGCAAATCATATCGATGTGTTGCGAGCTAGCTGTCATTAGTGGAAATGTGGTCGGTCGACGTTTTGACCGGTTTGACGTGATTTGTTTTTTCTACTTAAAAATGTCGGGTACAAGACGGTCAAGTCAATGGCCAACAATTGCAGTTTAAAAAGATAATCAAGGTAAATTGTTCCAAGTCCAAAATTTCGGTATTATTTTTTCAAATGCAATTCTATTTTATCCAATCTTTTTTTAAATGTGTTACTTTGAGAATTGAACTGAATTTTTTAAAACGTTCTTCGCTTTATTTCCGAATTGGGATTCCATTTCGGCATCACTTTTTGAAAAAGATATTGAACGCCCAAACAAGCTCCATCAAAAAGATGTCCGTGTCAGTAAAGCCGCCGACCGTGGCCTAGAGGATAGCGTTCAAGTCTTCTAAGCCAGAGGTCATGAGATCGAGTCTCGGTCACGGCATACATAGTACTCTTTCTGTGGGTTGGTGGTGTTAGCATTAGTAAAATGCTAGTCTTTGCTAAATGCTAAATCTTTGAAAGATGTACGCTTTAGTCTTAAGTATAATTTATATCGCTTCAAAGAAACATGAAGTCTCACTGAAATACCATAGTCGGGGTAAATGCGCATATTAAGGAAAGTAGGTACTCATTTTCTTTCATGTTACAATAGATAGAAGTCTAAAAACTATACGCACATGAGCGGACATCTGTTTTGTATACGTTTGAGCAAGTTTTCTGTAAAAATCTCTTACAGTTTTTGTGTAAATGATCTGCGGTACTTTATATATAAAAATGGAGGTATTTTCTTTGTAACACCATCACGTATGAATGGTCGGTCGGAATGAAGTGAAATTTGGTATCCGAGGGTTTTTCGGTCAAAGATGGTTTGTATAATATTTTCAAGAATCTCACTTTTTATGAAAGAGGGGTCCCCATACAAAATTATCACTTTTCCACATCTTATATATAAAAATGGAGGCGTTTTCTTTGTAACACCATCACGTCTGAAGTGAACTTTGGTATCCGAGGGTTTTTCGGGTCGGAGATGGTTTTTATAATAGTTTCAAAAATCTCACTTTTCATGGTAGGGGGCTACAAAATCAACTGGAAACACTCGAAACTCGAACAACTTGAGACGATTTTCATGAAAACTGATTCACGAGCGCGAAGAAGTTAAAGAACTGTGAATATTTGTAAATGATTTATTAAGTAACGGGTAAAACGAAGTTTACCGGTAAAAGTAGAAAAAATAGCCGATTTTCGAAAACGGCGGGTTAAATGCGCATATTTATCTTTTTAGCAATATTGCAATATGTTGGCTGGTAAACGGTGGATAATGTGCAACACGAGACCCCATAGTGGTCATATCACCTCTTATTCACAACTCCTATCTCTACCTCCCCGCGGTGCCGGCTGGGGTGCGAGTAACCTAAGCGGAGATCGGGTACCCAACCCCGGTGGATGCTTTGGTCGTATGCAGACTGAGAAGGTGGCCGCACGCGTCTGTTCCCCAGGTCAGGGGCGGCGTGCAACAACAACCGAGCGTCTGTTCTCCAGGTCAGGGGCGGCTTAAACAGCGTCTGTCTTGCAGCAAGCGGCTGAATTTATGAAATGCGGCTCCCGCCAGCTAAGTCCAAGATGGCAGCCCCATCGCGGGATAGGGACTTTAGGCTAACAACCTACTGCTCCCGATTCATAACTTGTTACGGAATCCGAAAGAAATGACCGATCTGAAACTTTGGCGACGACTTTTAGCATGAAAACACGGACACGAATTGGAACTTGGAATGTTTTAACCCTTGCCCAACAAGGCAAACTGGAACAACTTGCTAGAGAGGCTAGCCGCCTCAAGCTTGAAATTCTGGGACTGAGCGAAGTCCGTTGGCCTAATACTGGAGAACACAAGACACAGTCCGGGCAAATACTGCTTTACTCTGGCATACGAGGAGAACATGCTACTCGGGAACGAGGAGTTGGTTTCCTGTTAAGCCCGCAGGCCTATGGGCCCCTCATTAGATGGGAACCGATAAACGAAAGAATAATCGTAGCCAGATTCAGAACACGGGTTAGAAACCTTACAATGGTCCAGTGTTATGCGCCAACTGACGTTGCCGATTTGCAGGAGAAAGAGCAGTTTTACAGTCAACTAAACAGCGTGGTAGAGAGAATTCCGAAGGGTGACATTCAAATCCATTTGGGTGACTTCAACGCAAAGATTGGCTCCGACAATCAAGACCTTGAGCGCATCATGGGGCGCCATGGCCTAGGACAGATGAGCGAAAACGGAGAGCTGTTTGTAGAATTTTGTGGCAATAACAACATGGTGATCGGCGGATCGCTCTTCCCCCATCGACCAGCACATAAGGTCACTTGGGTATCCCGAGATGGCCGAACAGAAAATCAAATTGACCACATCTGCATCAGCCGAAAATGGAGAAGGAGCCTTCTTGATGTCCGCAACAAGCGAAGCGCAGACATTGCACCTGACCATCACCTCGTCCTTGGCGAGATACGACTGAGAGTTGCGCGTGTCCAACGGCGCGAGGAGAAAGTCGGGTGTCGATACGACGTCCGCCGGTTGGAGAATCCAGAGGTGAAAAGGGCATACGTTGAACAGCTAGAATCCCGAGCCTCGGAGCTGCCGACAGACGGAACAGTCGAAGAACAGTGGTGTGGAATCAAGAATGCCTTTATCACGACGAGCCATGGTACTCTCGGTAAAGTTTGTGGAAGAAGAAGTGAATGGATGTCGGATGAAACTTGGAGGATGGTCGATGATCGGAGAAAGGCGAAAGTCGGAATTGAGCAGGCATGTACCGGGTCAGCCAAAGCAGCCGCCCGCTTACGATATGCGGAGCTGGAAAAGGCAGTTAAACGAGCTTGTAGACGAGACAAGAGAGCCTGGACAAACTCCCTAGCCGAAGAGGGGGAAAGAGCCGCCGCCAATGGAGATATCCGATTACTTTATGACATTTCTCGCCGCCTCAGTGGTGCAAGGACTAATGCAAGAATGCCGCTGAAAGACCGAGCAGGTCAGTTATTGACCGATCGAACAGATCAGCTCAAATGATGGACTGAGCACTTCGAACAACTCTTCCGAGTCACGAATAGCGATGGCCAACAGAACCCGCAGCTTGAAGCGCCAACAGTAAGTCGCATAAATGGCGTCAACTCGGAAGCGCCCTCGCTGGCTGAAATAGAAGCGGCAATCAAAAACATGAAATCCAACAAAGCACTTGGGATCGATTGCATCCCTGCTGAAATGCTGAAAGCCGACCCATTTGTCAGCACAAATGTTGCACCGTCTTTTCGCTGACATCTGGGATACTGCAACATTCCCGGCCGACTGGATGCAGGGTATCCTCGTAAAGGTCCCGAAGAAAGGAGACCTGACAGAGTGCGGTAACTGGCGAGGCATAACGTTGATCTGTACAACCCTCAAAGTACTCTGCAAAGTGATCCTGAAAAAATCGACGCTACACTCCGACGGCAACAAGCTGGATTCCGATCCGGACGATCATGTGTGGACCACATCACAACGCTACGAATCATACTGGAACAAATCAACGAATTCCAGGACTCTCTTCTGCTGGTGTTCGTTGATTTCGAAAAAGCATTCGACCGACTTAATCATGAAAACATCTGGGCGGCTCTAAGGCGACGAGGGGTCCCAGAGAAACTAGTCCGTCTCATCGAAGCACAATACGAGGCATTTTCGTGCAAGGTCTTGCACGATGGTGTCTTGTCCGAACCAATCCCGGTAACTGCTGGAGTGAGACAAGGATGTATCTTATCACCGCTACTTTTCCTCATCGTAATGGATGAGATTCTGACTGGATCGATCGACTGTGCACCGAACCGAGGATTGCCGTGGAATCCTTTAACAATGGAGCAACTGAACGACCTTGACCTGGCTGACGATATTGTTTTGCTCGCCCAAACACAACCGGACATGCAGAGCAAACTCGACGACCTCACCGAAAGTTCCAAGGCAGCAGGTCTCAAAGTCAATGTCGGAAAGACCAAGTCGATGGAGATCAACACAGGAAATCCCTCCAGTTTCATGGTAGCTGGGCAACAAGTTGAGAAAGTGGAGTGCTTCCAGTATCTTGGTAGCCAGATAACGCCTGATGGTGGTACCAGGAAAGACATCGAAACCCGGATCAGAAAGGCCCGATTTGCGTTTGCGAGTCTCCGAAACATCTGGCGGTCACGCCAGATCTCTCTACGAACAAAAATCCGAATCTTCAACTCAAACGTCAAATCCGTATTGCTGTACGGGTGCGAAACTTGGTGCACATATGCGGTGACGACGCGAAAACTGCAAGTATTTGTAAACCGCTGCCTGCGGAACATCATCCGCGCTTGGTGGCCTGGCAACTGGATCTCGAATGAGGAACTACATCGCCGGTGTCATCAAAGGGCGCTAGAAATCGAGATGCGGGAACGTAAGTGGAGATGGATTGGGCACACGCTGCGAAAAGATGAAAACGAGATTTGCAGAGAGGCGCTTGACTGGAATCCAGAAGGTCATCGAAGAAGAGGCATGCCCAGAAACTCGTGGCGGCGAAGCCTAGCCGCTGAAATCCGAACTGTCGACGAGAATCTTGACTGGGACCAGGTGAAGACGCTGGCTCCGGATCGTCAACAGTGGAGGTCTTTTACCACGGCCCTATGCACCGGTGGATCGGCGCGGGATCATTAAGTAAGTAAGTAAGTTAATATTATTTGATTGAGAATGGTGGAAACGGATGTTAAGCATACGTCAAGCAGTGTTCCGAATATCACTCAATTCTCATGAGAGACACTGAAACGTTTTCAACAGCGAAAGCAAAACCTAAATTGTCGGTTGGTTTATCTCCCAGTGGGGCAAAGATTGTGTTCGACAGCGCTGCTCCGAGAATCAAAGAAATAAAATTTGAAAGAGAGACGTTTCTTCTCCAGTTGGAATTCTCAACTGAGTGAGGAGCTACCTGATTTTCAGTTTCTTTTTTCAGTCAATAACTTTTCTTGCTCAATCACTCACTCACTCACCGTTTACTGATCGATGATCGAATGCTGTCTGCCTGATAGGGGAGAGGCGGGCTATATGCGCATATTAAGGAAAGCAATCATTTTCTCCCATATTCCAATAGATAGGAGTCTGAAAACTATATACACTTGAGCGGACATCTGTTTTATATACGTTAGAGCAATTTTTCTGTTACAATCTCTTACAGTTTTTGTGAAAATAATTTTATAATAAAAGAAGTCAAAATGGCCGATTTCCGAAACTGGCGGGCTAAATGCGCATATTTATGTTCTTAGCTATATTTCATTAACACTTGCAATGTTTTGATATTATTTAATTGAAAATGGTAGAAATGGATGTTAAGCATACGTCAAGGCTGAAATTTTGGTGAAATTTTTTACATCACTAGTTCTTTTGCTTGAAACATAGTTAGGTATGCCATATGGCCATATTTCATGGTAATATTTTGTTCATATCGTATTTTTATCGGATCAGTATGAAGTTCTTCTTTTTTCGCTGTAAGATCGTGATTTGAGAGTAGATTTAATGTTTGAATGATAAAAAGTAAAAAAATTATAAGACTAATCTATTTTTCATCATATAGGCATTTAACCTGCCTTGATATGGGCATTCAGAACCTGTCTCTTATTCCAATATCTTATCATTTACAACCTTGAAAAAAGCTTCAATTTGTTGAATTTCCGATTTCCAGATGAATTATAAAGAAAAACCATTAAAATTTTTGTTCGCAGAATCTGTACGCACGATAATTAAAGTTCAATATATTATAACAAAACTGACAAAAATCTTGTTTGAATTTTTAAATTTTTTTGGCTTTATATAACAATCAAATTTCTTCATGCCATGTTCCAATAGCGAATTACCCTCAAACTGCACTAATTAGATAAGTTGAATCTCCTGCCATATCGCCTATCGGCTGTATGCGCATATTACCCAACATGCGCATTTAGGAACACTTCCCCCTACATCTTGCTTTGTTGTTGCTGTCGTTGGGGAGGATTAAAATAGTCATTCAAACACGCAGGCAGTACGTATGAACATATGTTTCTGCCGCTTTGCCAGAAAGTACGCAGGCAATATGAACCGATGCAAGGCCGCATTGATTGAGTTTGAGTGAGTGAGTGAGTGGATTTTCGAATTGGATCTTGTATCAGTCAGTGTCTCAATCACTTCTGATACACCAGGTAGTGAGCTTGAGAGATCGACTTAGATGCGAGTCCGCTCTCGCTTTTGAATCTTGTTTACATTGACTTCGCATTGTCGCTCTGCCGATTCTCTAGGGAACAACAGGCAGCAGCAATCGGCTTTGAATGTTTCCAACTAGAAACCTATCTTGAGCGTTTCTTCCGAGTGATTTTCGGAAGACTGACGTCAAGGTTGAAATTTTGTCGAAATTTTAGTTATCACTAGTTCTTTTGCATGAAACATAGTTATGTATGTCATGTGGCAATATGTCAAGGTAAAATTTTGTTCCTTTCGTATTTTTATCGGATCAGTATTAAGATCTTTTATTTTCACTGTAAGATTGTGATTTGGGCGTATATTTAATGTTTCAATAATAAAAAGTAAAAAATTTATAAGACTTATCTATTTTTTCTTGACAAAGGCATTTAACCTGCCTGATATTGGCATTCATAACCTGTCTAATTCCAATATCTGATCATTTATAACTTTGCCAAAAGTTTCAATTTGTTGAATTTTCCGATTTCCAGGTGAATAAGAAAGGAAAATCATTAATATTTTCGTTTTCAGTTTCCGACGCACGATAATTAAAGTTCAATATATTTTAACAAAACTGACAAAAATCGTGTTTGAATGTAGATTTTAATTGATCGGCCTAGCGGTGAAAAGTGATGTCCTTTTTAGTAGGGACATCGAAAGATTATGAAAATTTTGTATGTAGGTGGATAGAAGGTTAGATGAAATGAAATAGGGTTCAAAATGAGCGGGTAGAATTTTATTTAGAAGCATATCATCACATATCAAATTTTTGTTCTTCTTTGTATGGAACGAGATTAGGATTAAACGATTCTCATGATCAAATCTGGAAAAAGGGCCTGGGAGCGATACTTTTTAATAATTTTTAGTTCTGATTTAAATGTAAAGATATGAAATAAAATTCTGAAAATCTGGAAAAATCCCCAAACATAGCTTAAAATATGAAAATCGTTTGATATTATTAACTTAAAATCGAAAATTGTTACACTAATACCCCTTTGGCTCTGAAGGCCTCATATCAATTTGCTAAATCGGTCAAAAATCAGTTTTCCAAACCCTAACATAGACACCAAAATTCACAACCAATAAAAAAAAAGAATTTAGAAACGTGTCCGTGCTCCGAAGCACCCATATGAATTAGTAATTTCAAGACAAAGGACAGTGCGTGCGCTTGTATTTTCATTATTGAACAACCAATCACCAATTAGCTTAGCAAGCTACATGAAACCGTAGATTTCTTTTAAACGAGGTTTCAAATAAGATGTCCTTTAAAGTGAACCAGTTTCATGACACCAAATTAGTTGGAGATTTTCAATTTACATTTAAATATTACTGTCGTAAAATGTAGTTCTACGTTTAAGTCAGTTTTGGTCTTCGCTATTTTACTTGTAAAATAACATAACAACATACAGACCCGATGACTCAAAAAGATCCGTCTTCGAATCGATACCACCTGATGGCAGATATATGATTATTTAACACCTCGTCTCCCAAAAAAAAATATCACTACGATAACAAACCGGTTCTCTACCATAACAACCCAAATAGTTGCGAATGCAAATCATCTCCGAGGCCTGAGACAAAATTCCGGCACCCGGACAAGCCTTTTCATATTATGACGATGGTTGAAGAAGAAGGAACTTTTTTGACAACACTAAAAAAAAGCTCAACTGATCAGGTCTGCTGCTTATCTGAAGTAGTAAACAATATCCATAACACATTTTTCGAGTGGACCACAGAGGGAACCGGTTCTCTGTTTGGGAAGTTATGGCATCGCCGATGAACCAGTTTGAACCGTGTGCAAGCCGCGGCTTTCCGCGCAAGCTTGTTGGATGCAAGTCGTTGCAGGAATTTGGTTTTCCGAATTTTACGGTCGTTAATCGCTCGTTTTCGGCTAAAATATCTACCTAAATACGTCCGACGTTATTATGCCGCCAAGTTTAGTGGCACACACATAAAAAGTGTGTTACCGGTCCCGATTCGTCGTACGGACGTCGTCCTACTTGCACATGTTACATCATACCTGTGCCACTCAATCAGCCCGGAACTTGTTACCGAACCGATGATTTGGGGGAACCTGATTTCTGAAATTAAGCGTTATCTTTTTAGCGATGGGGGTTGTCCTGTCAGTCTAACATACATACCTATCTCAAAAGTGATTACGCAAAATTAAACAAACCCTGGCGGTTCTTTCTACCCGATTTGGATTGTTGAGAGATTACATCAGTTTTTGCTGTTTACCATGGCCTACCACGACCCGCATTGTGGAACACCAAACATGTAAACAAATTTTCGGTGACCCTTGCATTTGCCATGGTTACCAACTTGTTTTGCATGAGTGTAGTTGTTGTTGTTGTTGTGACACAATTGTCAGTCGATCGATGGGTTCTTCGGCAGCTGTTCGTGGGTTCTTTTTCCATAAACATGCAATCGTGCTATGTGCTTGAAAGATGGCGATGCTGTCATGTGTTCATAAGAGATGAACCCGTGCAGACTCTTAGATAAGCTTCTTGTATTCTTTATAGCCGATTGTTTCGCGCGAGTTTAGTTTTTCATCCGCTAATGAATGGATTACAACCAAATTTTGCAACCATTTTCAGTCTCGGACCCTTTGCGGTGTAGCAAATCAACAATGTGCGAGCAAATGTTTACCTACCCCGTTGCTCCCAAGCTTCTCTTGGTGGGTACCTACCTTGGAAACTTGGAACATCTCGTGCAAGTCCAACTCCGGGTACTTTCACTTTCAACGCCTTTTACGATCTTCCCATGTGCGCGGAGGGCAATCGATTTCGCAGTGCAGTTGGTGATCTCGTGAGTGCGCAAGACGGGAACTCACCTCGATCGGAGAACTCCCACTCACTTAGGAACTTTTACTCTCATTGCGAATTCACAACACGTGTGCCTATCAATGAGAATCAATTAACTTGAAGAGAGATCTCAGAGCTGCTCTCCTACCAGGTAAGTAAGTTTACATAGGTACAATGTGATGAAGCAATTTCCCCCCTGTGAAGCGGCTCATATTACCCGACCCAAGTCAAGTCAAGTCAGCTTCCTCATTACTTGGTTCGTTTTATTGTGATCCTAGACGGAAACGTTTTGGACTTGATCCGAGACAGACAAACAGACAGGTTAATTGAAAAGCTCGCATTATTGTTTGGGTGCCTACATTCGCCGGTATACATATGTATGAGCTTCGCATCATAAATAACGCAAATAATGCGTTTTTTCCTTTAGAGAGTCTGTAGACTGTACTAAATGAAGAGAATTAAGAGAAATTGTTGGACTTAAATCGTTGAGGAAAAGAGAGCCTCGGAATACGTCAATTTCTACAACTGGTATCAGAAACATGAATGACAATTTATATCTGAACATCGTGCGAATCAATCGAAATGCGCTTTTGATGAAAAAGCGCTTCCAACAAAATTCGAAGCTATTACCATAAATTCTTTCTAAGCGACATTTGGTACGGACAACGTGACCAGAAATTCCAAATAAATTTTTCTATCCGTTTGAATACATTCTATAATCCGAAACGAGTTTTTTTTCTAGATAGCAACATTTGCTTGTCGATGAATTGATTGAGTGACTTTTAGTCGTTAGCTTGTCAAGGCTTCGAACGAAAGGTTCTCTTTAAGAAGTTTTTCACCTACAGCTTGGTGAGGAGTATTTGCGAATGTATCACACCACATATAACATCCCATTTTTTTGCGAACATTACATTCATATGTATCGAAAAGTGAACCGACTCCGATTATGAGAAATTCACTCCTCGTAGGAACATAAATAATTTGTATTCAAATTGGTCTATGATGTACGTCAATCTTATTCATTGATTTGTTTATTTCACTTTACACAGACCTTTGATTGAAAATATTCTGGACACGTTCCGGACTACACCTTGAACTTCAATTGTGGTTTTATATTGTTATCAGTTAATTTCACCAAGTCTATCTATAAATTCTGTTCATTCACCTCCCCATTAATGTGATTATGTTAAAAACTTGCTTAGTTATGGTAAAAAAATCCGGACTCATAATCTCTCAGACAACGGACGAGGAACTTACAATTGGAGGACTTTACATGTTTTTTTTCTTTTGCTGCAAGGTCTATACTCTACATAGCTCAACACAGAACATGGATCAATGACTGTAATTGAAGCTCACCAGGCGGCTGGTCCAATCTGCTGCTACCGAGCACATATCTTCCGGATGTGTCTATCAAATTGTTGAGGTGTAAATTTCAAACGTGGAAACATTTTCAAAATAATAGCGGCATGAATTAATATGTACAAAAACCTCAAATTTAAGAGCTGGAATTTTTTATCGATGCCCACTTCTTGTTAGTGAATTGTTCTGCAAATTAAAGTATCTTTTTTAAGTTATTTATAAAAGGCGGCAAGCCTTTCGTTTGACGCCTGCCATCAAATTGTCATCGTATCCACTTTCTTCGCCGCAGAACGCCAGTTTGCTTTGAACTGCTTCTCGCTGCTAACAGTTTTTGGGCCTTCTAAAGTTTTGCAATTGGGCGATGTTCTGGTGTGTTGGAAGAGTTCTTATCCTTGGGCACAACCTGAATGTTGTTTGCGGCATACCACTCCATAACATTTTTTCCATAATGGCAGGATTCCATTATCCGGCCCAAACAGCATAAACAATTCATGTTTCTTCATAAAAGGCAGCATACGCTTTGAAGACACTCTTTCATATAAATTTCCTGGTTCCGGGATGCAACGAAAATGACGCTTTTCAAGCCACAGGTACAGATAGTACAGATAGCTTGCCAAACGAGATTTTTATTGGCAAACTTTAGGTAAACGTAGGTTTCGTCGTCCATTACCACGCCATCAAACTTTGTCAACAATGTTGTATACAGCTACCGAGATCTTGTTTTTGCCATAAGGTTTTACTTATCTTTGCGATATTCCTAACTTATTTGCAACATCTCGAACGGGTTGAGGTTGCGCTTGAAAGCGCTAGCCGGTCTTCTGTTCGTCACTGAGACTCCCAGCTTTCGATTTCCCCCAGATCCAGGCTTCCCAGTTGTCGACAAACGTTCCCAGAACGCTTTTATTAAATTGGTGACGATTGATTTGGGCACATTCGACGATTTTGCTTTTTCGGTGTGCATGTACATAGTTAGATTGAAAATTTTGATTCGTAGCTCCTCTTGCTTGGACGCCATTTTGATAACTAAAGATCTAATGACAAAATTCAAATAGAAGCATCATTCTACACACACATACCTACAAAATGAGGGGTGTTCACATTTTTTCATATTTTGAAATCGTGTGCGATTTACGGTTCCGTTCCAAAGAGAAAATTCATGGCATCCATTTTTCAAGGTTTTTTTTTCGTTTTGTGTTTTTTCATCACTATATGCCCATTCAACTACACATACAAGTTGTTATATAACGTTATGCATTCAAACTATCACAACTTATTGAAAAGCGAAAAAAAATTGGGGGGTAAAAATATGTTTACTCCACTAATTGTTACAGATAATTGAAAAATAGCCTTTCACCTTGATGTAGAAACGTTTTCTGAGCTTGTAGAAAATTAGGATACAAACGAAAGGCCACAATTTTCTAATTGTTCCTTCTTTCAGGAACCAAAACATCACCTCCCCATGTTTTCAGCAATGTTTACGAGAAAATCCAAGAGACTTTAATAAATCAATATTATCAGATAATTTCAATATTTCACCAGTCCAGAGTGTTCTGTGATAAAAATTTCAATACGAGAACTGCTTCCAACATCCAAACTGGAATTTTCATGAAAAAAAAATTATAAAACTTTGAAAAGTCTATTTTCGAACAAATTTTAAAAACGTAAATACACCTTAGCACATTTGAATAAATACAAATGTTCATTAATCCGAAAAAAACATGTACCCTTATATCAAAGCCTACTCTCCACTGTTCATGATTATTATAAAACAGTGAAATAAAAAACTTCGAATTTCGTTTTTTATTCGTTCAAAATTTTATTTACCGATTCACGGAACAACCCATCCCATGCAAATTTGAGTTCACAAAATTAGTTCAAAATATTTAACTTTGATTCCTTCAGACAGACCAAAAGGCAATCACAATTTTGGGAAGAAACAACTTTTATATATTTTATAAAATTGAAGAGATAGAATTTTAAAAGAAACAGATCTCAAGATCTTAATTACTGTGAATGTTTTACAGTACCATTCATAATTGTATAGAAATGTAAAGCATGCGCACTGCCACTTTAAATTCGAACTTGCATTACTTTTTACTCTGATGATATTTTGTGATCAAATTTTCTACATGAGATAGATCAACTACCACACTATTATTTTACAAAATTACAAATTAGAAGAGTTTGTGTGGCTTGAGAACGCTAAAATCGGACTTTTTGGACTTTTGCTATTCAAACTGAAACTGCACAATGCCTGTTTTTGGAAATGATTGTATCTCAGGCCACAAAAACTTTACAAAGCTCAAATTTTGTGATATATGGTATGTATTCGAAAAAAAAATGCAACACTTTGTTTTGTGAATGATTTTTGAATGTATGGACGAAAATTGATGGAATTTTCAGCGAATCTACCTAGTAATGTAATGTGTACGTGTACAAAATTTGGTGACAATCTGTCAAGTGGTTTTTGAGATAGCGTCCAAAACTGAAATTTATTGACAAGATTTTTTTTGGGCAGGATCGAGAAAAATCCAGAACAGTCCCAGTTGGACTATTCGACCAAAGTTCACTTGGTTAATCGTTCAAGACGTTCTAGAGGACCCAATAGTGAGCTAAAATTTGAATAAAAGTGACGATTATTGATTCCATAAAGTAAGAGGAATGTGAGAGGTATTTTCAAGCTATGAAAAATATATATAAGGGAAGTGATAAAAATAGTCAAATTTTTCTGACTGATTCGGCTAGCTGACTTAAGAATAGACCTGACTTCATTTCAACAAGGAAGAAAAGCTGCCCACCAGTAAAATAAACAAAATCGTGCTCGTGGTCAAAAACGAACTCTTTAGCAGTCACCTGGCAGGTTTCCAACCAGAAACTTTTCGTTGACAAGTCTCGTCTGTATTTTCCGGAGATAAGCAAGGAGAAAAAAATTGAAAAATTTAATGTCTAGTACTTGAGGAGGCTAACGATCTGTGGAAGCTGCAAATTACTCAGTCTTTCATAATGATTGACACGATGAATGGCTAAAAATACAAAGAAGACTGCCTCCAACTGCGACCGTTTTCTTTGAAAAGCACTTCAAAAGCTCCCACAAAGTTTATTCTCTGTTTTAGTTGGATCTGGAATCGTGCCATTACGCGAAAAGAATGGTGGAGTGATAAAAAGTCAAATATGTTGTTTTTTTGCCGAAGGAGGACAATCTGCAAAATTTGTTATAACTTTGACCAAGTTCAAAATTTTGAGTTTATTTGAAGGTCAAGCTTCAGGAAACAGCAAACATAATCAAAAATACCCTTGATTAAAAAAGGTGGTTCATATTATGCATTATATATGGCGCACGTGTTGCCCAAAAATGAAAGTTGAAAAATTTCTTCATTGGATGCTATCTCAAAAACCACTTGACAGAACGTCACAAAAATTTGCATACGTAAACATTACATTACCAGGTAATTCCACTGCAAATTTCATCAATTTACATCCATGCATTCAAAAGAAATTTACAAAACAAAGTGTTGCATTTTTTCGAATACACTTCTTAGTGTGATAGTTGATCTACCTTACGCAGAAAATTTATTTAAAAAAAACTTCAGAATTAAAAGTTAAGTTCAAAGTCGAAGTGATAGTGCGCGTGCTCCCAATTTCTATACAAGTATGAACGGTACTGTATGAATGTTGTGATGTCGGTTTTCGAAACTCGGTATGACCCATTTGGCTGCCACCCTAATGTTTGTTTGTACGTTTATTATGGTAGATTGTCGGAACTTCCAGGAAAGAATTTGATTTTCATTATCTCTTCATGTAACTCAATTTGTAACAGTAAATTCGTTCAAAAAACGGATTATAGATTATATGAAGTTTCAAATTACTTGAACCGTTTTAGAAAATGTATTTTTAAATAGAAGGAACTTTCCACATGTGAAGGCGCACATGATGTACCGCCCAAGTTAGTTTTTACTATTTTATTTTATTTTATTTTATTTTAAATTACCAATTCTTACGAAATTAAACTTATTTCTGTTATTTGCTTTCAAATGTGAATTCCTTATCTAAATAGCCACTTTAGATCACTCGCTAGTTTTCCAGGTTTTGACGAAGGGGCGTTCGCGATTTTTGCCTTGTGGCTTCTCCAAATTGATTGAATGCTTCTCAAAGCCTATAAAGGCTTCGGAAGGTTTTTCAGAAGAAAGTTATGATTTCGTTGGGTTGTTACTTAAAAAATGAAAATTTGGCAAACATTTCCAGTTATGAGAATTTCGCTGCTCACATTTACTCACATACCCAGTAGAGGTGACAACGTTGATTGCAATTTCTGCATCACTCAGGCTTGAAGAATATTCTGATCACGTTCCGTGATAAAATTTGAACTTGAGGCTTTTTTTTATTATGGACTTTCAACAAATATTTGTAGCCACCGTTCATTTACTTTCATAATAATTCTCCTCAATTCAATCAACTCAGCATATTTAAAACGTGAACCTGATTCATGGCAATGCACACGGATCTGATCTTGCAATCGAACAAATGGAATACAATCTCAGGTACACCAACATCAACAAGTAAATGCTGTTAAGGTATTTTACTTTTTTTCAAAGCCACACTTGAACCGCTACAGCTCTTAGTGTTGATTTTTCTTGGGCCGAGGCCAGCTCAAAGAAACATGCATCAATTGCAATCGATGCTGTCCGGTTTGCTCAATGATGAAAAGTTTGCTTTACAATTTTTTTTCCGGATGTAAATACTGTTGCATGCAGCTGAGGTGTACATTTCGTGTATGTTTCTGACAGAAACGATTTAATAAAACATTGAGAAGCAGAATTGTTAGTATAAACTATTGCTAATCACACGGCAATTCTAAGAGAAATTATTCTTTCAATCGGAGAAAAAATAGATTTCCTCGCTTGGCGACCGTCAAAAATTTGTTTAATATCTGAAATATTGGGGTAAAGTCATTAATTTGTATTTTGTAACATTTAAAGATTTTTATCTTACGTTGCAAGATTCAATAAACAATAATAATAATAATAATTTCCTAATTTTTTCTACTGAGCTTAATCGCTATTTGAGAGTAATCGTGAGTTCGATGTCACTGATACCGCAAAGTAACCTCATATAACATTCGAAAACTTAAAATAAGATTTCGATAATCTACTGACAAAATTTCAAGCAAACCAATAAATTGAAGTTTCTCCCAATGGCGTTTTTGATAATTAAATTAACATGTTTTGTAGACGCCAAACACCATTTTGAGGTCACTGTTTTAGTTGTTTTTTTTCTTCCGTTTTTGTTTGAATCAATTTTGCACCTGCGTGAGAACGTTCCGTTGGCTAAGGTCAAGTGGCGTGGCGCATCATCGGAACGTTTTTTTCTTCTTTTTCAAGAGGATCCGAATGAAGCCCGAAAGTGTGAACATTTACAGGTAGGAATTTGCCTCATCGGGAATCGAGGCTACGAGAGAACAATCAATCATGTTCCCGTTCTACAATTTCCTCCGAATTCTGCCTATCTTTTGCCGAAATTGTGTTACCAATTTATTCCACACGCTGTAGGTGGTTTGCTTTAGCCAAATCAAAAACCAACATATCTTCATAGTATCGTATTGAGGTGAGCGAACACAGAAAAAACAAACGGTTCAACAAATCATCCGATCCGCGCACAATCGGCCAATTTAACGCTCAACCATACGGTATTAAATGATTGGGCTCCCGCAGGAAGAAAAATCAATGAACGGACGCACTCTCGTCGGATGAATCCGATTGTTTTCTTTAATTTCCCCCCGGGGTAAATCATAATGGACCCAAAACGAGCATTCGATATGAGAAAAAAAAAACCAAAAAAATAAAAGTGGGTTCTAATTTGGCTTTGTGGAACAACAACGGTGGGGAAATTGGCTTTTGTTAATGGAGGGAACAACGTTGAAGGAAAAAACAACCGTATTTTTCCAAATTTCACCACTTTGGGTCGGGTTTCCGAAAAAAAAGTTTCCTATAGGCACAGTCCAAGAAAAACACACTCATAAAGATGCACTCCGTTTGAGGGAGCGAAAACTAATCGATTTCGGCACAATTTCACCCACTCAATCTTTGCGCGCGATAATAATGATAGGATGAGTAATCAGCTTTTTTCGCGCTGTTGTTTTATCAATATTTTCATACCGGCATATTCCTCCAACAGAGCTGGTGCTGATGATGGGTTCCATTTTTTAAATAGGAACCTTATCATCATTATCATCATACGGATGCTACCGGTTTCCGGTTTTCCATTTACCTGACAGATGGTGCGATGTTCGAAAGGTTAAATATGGCCAAAATTTTACAGATCTTTTGTAGAATTCAATTCAATTTTTTCAAACAGTGGCGTTAAAACTTTGTTTTTAGGAAACTACTCAAAATGTTCACGTATGTATATCCTCGTAAACATTAAAAATTTAGTCATAACGTATCTAGAATCATAATTATTTCTAATCACTTACCTTTCATCTCCCTTGTCATCGTATGACTAACCGAAGTCTTCCAAGAACGACACTTCCGGATCCTGTTGATGTGAAAACAGTTTTAATGAAATGTTAGGTGTCGTATGTGCAAATGTCAAAAAATACAAAAATGTTAAAACAAAACAGAAATATTTAAATGATAAAATATGATGATGTTGATTCAATCTCTCTTTTTGACAGGTGTATTATCTTTAAGATAATAAAATATGAAGAACTTCTAATTTTTTTTGGATATCGTTGTAATATTGTAAAAATGACTTCTAAGTAACTTTCTTGTCATTTTTTTTCTTTTTTGTCATTTATGTCATTTTTGTCGTTTTTGTCATTTTTGCCATTTTTCTCATGTTCGTCATTTTTGTCATTTCTGTAATTTCAGTTATTTCTGTCATTTTTTTTCATTTTTGTCATTTTTGTCTCTTTAATCATTTTTGTCATTTTTGTCATTTTTGTCATTCTAGTCATTTTTGTCATTTTTGTCATTTTTGTCATTTTTGTTATTTTTGTTATTTTTGTCATTTTTGTCATTTTTGTCATTTTTGTCATTTTTGTCATTTTTGTCATTTTTGTCATTTTTGTCATTTTTGTCATTTTTGTCATTTTTGTCATTTTTGTCATTTTTGTCATTTTTGTCATTTTTGTCATTTTTGTCATTTTTGTCATTTTTGTCATTTTTGTCATTTTTGTCATTTTTGTCATTTTTGTCATTTTTGTCATTTTTGTCATTTTTGTCATTTTTGTCATTTTTGTCATTTTTGTCATTTTTGTCATTTTTGTCATTTTTGTCATTTTTGTCATTTTTGTCATTTTTGTCATTTTTGTCATTTTTCTAATTTTTGTCATTTATTTCATTTTTGTAATTTTTGTCATATTTGTCATTTTTGCCATTTTTACCATTTTTGTCATTTTTGTCATTTTTGTCATTCCTGTCATTCCTGTCATTTTTGTCAATTTTATCATTTTTGTCAGTTTTGTCAGTTTTGTCATTTTTCTAATTTTTGTCATTTTTCTAATTTTTGTCATTTTAGTCATTTTTGTCATTTTTGTCATTTTTGTCATTTTTGTCATTCTTGTTGTTTTTGTGATTTTTGTGATTTTTGTCATTTTTGTCATTCTAGTCATTTTTGTCATTTTTGTCATTTTTGTCATTTTTGTAATTTTTGTCATTTTTGTAATTTTTGTAATTTTTGTCATTTTGGTCATTTTTGTCATTTTTGTCATTTTTGTCATTTTTGTCATTTTTGTCATTTTTGTCATTTTTGTCATTTTTGTCATTTTTGTCATTTTTGTCATTTTTGTCATTTTTGTCATTTTTGTCATTTTTGTCATTTTTGTCATTTTTGTCATTTTTGTCATTTTTGTCATTTTTGTCATTTTTGTCATTTTTGTCATTTTTGTAATTTTTCATTTTTGTCATTTTTGAATTTTTTTGTAATTTTTGACATTTTTGTCATTTTTGTCATTTTTGTCATTTTTGTCATTTTTGTCATTTTTGTCTTTTTTGTCTTTTTTGTCATTTTTGTCATTTTTGTCATTTTTGTCATTTTTGTCATTTTTGTCATTTTTGTCATTTTTGTCATTTTTGTCGTTTTTGTCATTTTTGTCATTTTTGTCATTTTTGTCATTTTTGTCATTTTTGTCATTTTTGTCATTTTTGTCATTTTTGTCATTTTTGTCATTTTTGTCATTTTTGTCATTTTTGTCATTTTTGTCATTTTTGTCATTTTTGTCATTCCTGTCATTTTTGTCATTTTTGTCAATTTTATCATTTTTGTCAGTTTTGTCATTTTTGTTATTTTTGTCATTTTTGTCATTTCTGTATTTTTTGTCATTTTCGTCATTTTTGTCATTTTTGTCATTTTTGTCATTTTTGTCATTTTTGTCATTTTTGTCATTTTTGTCATTTTTGTCATTTTTGTCATTTTTGTCATTTTTGTCATTTTTGTCATTTTTGTCATTTTTGTCATTTTTGTCATTTTTGTCATTTTTGTCATTTTTGTCATTTTTGTCATTTTTGTCATTTTTGTCATTTTTGTCATTTTTGTCATTTTTGTCATTTTTGTAATTTTTGTCATTTTTGTCATTTTTGTCATTTTTGTCATTTTTGTCATTTTTGTCATTTTTGTCATTTTTGTCATTTTTGTCATTTTTGTCATTTTTGTCATTTTTGTCATTTTTGTCATTTTTGTCATTTTTGTCATTTTTGTCATTTTTGTCATTTTTGTCATTTTTGTCATTTTTGTCATTTTTGTTTTTGTCATTTTTCTAATTTTTGTCATTATTGTCATTTATTTCATTTTTGTAATTTTTGTCATATTTGTCATTTTTGTCATTATTGTCATTTATTTCATTTTTGTAATTTTTGTCATATTTGTCATTTTTGCCATTTTTACCATTTTTGTCATTTTTGTCATTTTTGTCATTCCTGTCATTCCTGTCATTTTTGTCAATTTTATCATTTTTGTCAGTTTTGTAATTTTTGTCATTTTTGTCATTTTTGTCATTTTTGTCATTTTTGTCATTTTTGTCATTTTTGTCATTTTTGTCATTTTTGTCATTTTTGTAATTTTTCATTTTTGTCATTTTTTAATTTTTTGTAATTTTTGTAATTTTTGACATTTTTGACATTTTTCGTCATTTTTGTCATTTTTGTCATTTTTGTCATTTTTGTCATTTTTGTCATTTTTGTCATTTTTGTCGTTTTTGTCATTTTTGTCATTTTTGTCATTTTTGTCATTTTTGCCATTTTTGTTTATTTTTGTCATTTTTGTCATTTTTGTCATTTTTGTCATTTATGTCATTTATGTCATTTTTGTCATTTTTGTCATTTTTGTCATTTTTGTCATTTTTGTCATTTTTGTCATATTTGTCATTTTTGTCATTTTTGTCATTTTTGTCATTTTTGTCATTTTTGTCATTTTTGTCATTTTTGTCATTTTTGTCATTTTTGTCATGTTTGTCATTTTTGTCATTTTTGTCATTTTTGTCATTTTTGTCATTTTTGTCATTTTTGTCATTTTTGTCATTTTTGTCATATTTGTCATTTTTGTCATTTTTGTAATTTTTCTAATTATTGTCATTTTTGTCATTTTCGTCATTTTTGTCATTTTTGTCATTTTTGTCATTTTTGTCATTTTTGTCATTTTTGTCATTTTTGTCATTTTTGTCATTTTTGTCATTTTTGTCATTTTTGTCATTTTCTGTCATTTTTGTCATTTTTGTCATTTTTGTCATCATTGTATTTTTTGTAATTTATGTTATTTTTGTAATTTTTGTTATTTTTGTAATTTTTGTCTTTTTTGTCTTTTTTGTCATTTTTGTTATTTTGGTCTTTTTTGTCATTTTTGTCATTTTTGTCATTTTTGTCATTGTTTGTCATTTTTGTTATTTTTGTAATTTTTGTCAATTTTTATCATTTTTATCACTTTTGTCATTTTTGTCATTTTTGTCATTTTTGTAATTTTTGTAATTTTTGTAATTTTTGTAATTTTTGTAATTTTTGTAATTTTTGTAATTTTTGTAATTTTTGTCATTTTTTTTTATTTTTGTCATTTTTGTTCATTTTTGTCATTTTTGTTATTTTCGTTATTTTTGTTATCTTTGTCATTATTGTCATTATTGGCATTTCTGTTATTTTTGTCTTTTTTTGTCATTTTTGTTATTTTTGTCATTTTTATCATTTTTGTAATTTTGATCATTTTTGTCATTTTTTTTTTTTGTCATTTTTGTCACTTTTGTAACTTTTGTAATTTTTGTAATTTTTGTAATTTTTTTAATTTTTGAAATTTTTGTCATTTTTTCAATATTGACATTTTTGTCATTTTTGTTATGTTCGCCATTTTTGTCATTTTTTCGTTCTTGTCAGTTTGGTCAATTTTGTAATTTTTGTTATTATTATTTTTAATATTTTTTTTTGTAATTTATTTTCTGTTATTTTATGCATTTACTTAAGGCATAAACGCCAAATCAATAACGTTAGTGTCCTCGTTTTCATAGTTCCAATTTTCTACCATCAACCCAGTTTTCTCTTTATCGGTTTTCGCTGTCACTCATGTTTTCAGTCATCATATGTACTCATATGTAATCAAATGTCAAACGATTCATCTCCTAAATCATTTTGTATCACCCACCCACCCACTTAATTCTATCTCAATGCAATGGCCCGGGGTGCTTAATGTTCGCAATTTGGCAGCTGTAAGCCGCGATGCGATATTTAGTCGATCAATATTTCTTCTTCAAATTGCCGCGGCATAGAAAACATTGTCTTATATCATCACCGCACTGCGTCGCGACTCTGTATGGGATCGGTGAAAATTTTCGAGGGTCACTTGAGACATACTCTCCCTGCACACTTCAGAAGACAGGTGGAACGAATCCACCCACCTGACGACGGACGCTTGATCGCGGTCGCTGGATGATGCTGTCGCGGACTGAATAGGAATTAATTATCAATTTAATTTACTAGGTTTTCGCTTTTCGGTCAGCTTAAACTAACTACAGGTCACGTGAACTTGCCACACCTGACCCACTATCTTTTTGTGGTTTGTTTATTATTTTTACGGCTCGCGCGCGGGTGAAGGTCGATCGTTTTAATGGCTTTTAGCGAAGGGCTGCCTGGGATGATGCTGTTATGAATTTTAAAACGCACTTTTGGGTGTTAAAGTGACGACACATTTAACGTTTGGTTGGACAATGAATTTATTACATCTTTTGGCTTTGTACCTACTGGTATTTCCCTTATAATGAATGTTAATCCTTCAATATCACATGCAGTTGTCCTTTTAAAAATTACTGTAATTAAACATAGCAAAATCTCTAAACTCTAAATGATACAATCATCATAACAATGACAAACATTACAAATAAATTATTTTTGTCATTTTCTACTTAGAAAATGCTTCAACTTTTCGACCCTCAAGAAAAGTTGAAGCTATGAGCGCTTTCAGGCCCCCAATTGAGCTGAAATTTTGCAAAGTTAATTTTTTAATTGGGCCAATTAAAAATCAGTGTATAGGGTCTGGTTTTGTTATATTCGATGATGAAATTATCCCATACATTCATTGCCACAATATTTTGAAAATAACATCTTTTTTGAAGTAGTACGCATTCGTACTGATTTTGGGTACTGAAATATCACCGGAAGGAAGGTAAAGGGATATGCAGCCTTTTCTCTGGGCGTGCTCTTCTAAATATTTGCCTAGTAATTTACTTGCTGACATGGTTCTGTTACTTTTCGACCTTTAGCGCAGGAAAGGTCTTTATAAGTCGAGAGACCCACATACTGTAATTCATGAACTGTTGGAAGGGATACCCTATTGAATTTCTCGTTTAAAAATCAACTCATGATTACGGAAACAACACAACAAACAATCCGTCGTAGGTCTCCCGTAAACCTCCCCAAAGATCACTCAACATGGCACCGGCCGAACCGATATCAGGTTCGTTGACTTTCTCTTTCGCTGAAATTTGTTTCTTTCTCTCTCAACCAACTGAGTTCCCTCGCATCAACAGATCCGCATCAACCATCGCTTCGGCAATCAAGTAGTTATTGACGTAGTAGTAGGCTTCGCCAAAAAGATGACAATTTGTACCCCGAGGTACGCCTCACCACATGGATTTGGTTTCGGATGATCAACCTCAAGACGACGACGGCCTACTGCCTAGGCTAAATCAAGAGCCTCAATGTTTTCTTCTGCGCCGCAAGAGGAGAGAACAAAAAAAAAACACCGACTAGCATCATCATCATCACCAACATCATAACGACCACATTCGGATCTCCTCCTGAAGCAGGTTTTTGGATTGCGTAACAACTCAACGCGAGCGAACAGCGCGAAACACTTGAGCCGGCCACATCGTTTAAATATTTTCAACTAATCACGGCAGCAGCATGCCCGGTACGTATTATGTCATTAGGGTCAATTTTACGAACATTTCAAGGCAGTCATCGATTGTTACACATGTTTTTCCCTACATCTGGTCCTCGTCATGAGGATTCTTGTTGGCTTTCATAGGGCGCATAAATGCATATATTTGCAAAAGGTATGGTACAATTAGAGCTAAAACAAAATGATTTCTACGAAGATATTATTTAATTGCACTGTCTACAGAGTGCGGACGTCAATTTAAGAATATGAAAAAATCCAACTAACCTGTCGAAGCGGAGAAGATCGAAGAATCGATGCTGCTGACCTTCCCGCGAGGCAACCGGGTGACCTCCAGCAGCCATCCTCATGCACTCACTTGCTCAACGTGCCGCCAGGGTTCGATCGTTCGTGCCGATCGTGATCGCATGTATTTCATAGAGGCCCATTTACTTAATGTGAGGTATGTAGCTTGACTTGTCGAATAAACAACACGACGAGGGTCACATCACAAGAACCGGTCGGTCTCCCCGTTTGGGTGCCATCTCGGATGGAAAAAATGAAAATCACTTAAACTAGTACGGTAAACTATCGGAATAAATGCACCTCATCGGATTGTCACTGGTCCAGGCGACTATTTACTTGCAGACTGGAGTGTACGAGAAATTTCATTTTCGCTGCCGAACGCCAGCCGTGTACGTTTCCCGATGCGATCGCGATGGCTGGGGAAGCCGGCCTGCAACGAGATGGCCCCCAGAAGCACGTAGTCCGAGGGTTCGTTCGGGTGAAACTGAACCCCGATATCGACGATGGCCATCGGATGTCGGATCAACTCGAACGAAATGTAGTAGTACCTGTAATGATAGTAAAAAGTACAAAATCCGTATCTGACGGGAAAAAAGAGGACACCTTGAAAATGTAACAAAGCGAGTTGAGATCTTAAAGTAAAAAAAAACATAGTGAATCAAAATAACACTAGAGCATTTGTAGGTAAGTTGAGAACACAGTTAGAAATAAAGAAAAACTACGAATCCTGACAAAAGTATGAGAACATCATTGAGGATTGAGAGGACAACTTGAAATAAATAATGGCGAGTCTAGAGAACATCTGACACATACATAAGTAAGATTTATAAAAGGCTTGAGAGGAAAGTTTTGGACTGCTGACAGATTATAAAAGAGAAAAACAATAAATCCAGAGAACAGCTAGATTTTTTTAAGCTTTTCAAGACAGATTTTTGAGAGGGCAGCTGAAATACATTCCAGAGAATTTCAAGTGGGTTGAGAGGACAGCTTGAAATAACTAAAACGTGAGTTGAGATGAAAGCTTAAACAAGAGAGAAAAAAATTGCGAATCGAGATAAAATCTAGAAAATAATAATTGTTAACACTTTAATTTTAATACATTCGTGAGAATTGATAAACATGTTAATAAGGAAAACAAAAATGATAAATTTAAACCAAAACTAAAAAGAAGGACAAAATATTGCCAAACATAATTTGTCATATTTGTCAATTTTATCGTGGCAAACATACGTATAAGACATACGTTATTTTTTTGTAGGCATTATATTTCATTTTTGTCTTATATTTTTCACATTTTTGTCATGTGAGAAGTGAGTTGAAAGCTGCTGACACAAATATGTTAGAGGATTGAGAGAACAGCTATGAATTGAGAAAAATTGTGAATCAAGATAAAAGCTGACTGGAACAATGAGAGGAAAAATATGTTTGAGCATTTTAAGTGGGTTGAGAGGACAGCTGAAAGACATTCCAAAGAATTCGATTCGGTTGAGTTGAGAGAACAGCTAGAGACAACTAAAAAGTGAGTTGGAGATGAAGCTCAAAATTGAAAAAACAGCGAACTGAGAGACCTGCTAGAAAACATTTTTAAGCATTTCAAGTGGCGTGAGGGGACAGCTTAAACACATTCGTGAGAGTCACCACAACTGGATTGAACTCAGTGTAATGTAATGTAGAGAAAAACAGCTACTTAAAACGACAGCTACAACATTTTCGCAGAAATTTCGAATGCACTAGAAAAAAATACTAAAAAATAAAGAAAACTTGTGTAGAGAGGACAACTTAAAGTAGAAAAAAAATCAATAAGTCAAGAGAGCAATGGAACCGACCAGATATGAAATCGTATTATAAATGATAGAATAAGTCGCTAATAATGTTAATGCGAATCGCAATTCCTACCAAATAAGTAAAAGATCGTTAAAACTATTAATTAAAGTCGGTATAAATCGGATATGATAATAAGATTGTGCGATGACCTCTGCTGAGCAGCCTAATTTACAATCCGATTTCCTGCCAACTCAACCGAACAGCAAACAGCGCATTCACGCCAAACAACGCGAATTCCTGATTTACTATCAAAACGTTCGTGGAATCCGCTCTACAACGGTGCGACTATGACATAGTTGTTTTGATCGAAACCTGGTTTCACCCCAACATCAACAATGCCGAATTTGCCTCCAACTATACTGTATTTAGATGCGACCGTAATCCTGAAACCAGCAGCCTGAGCCGTGGTGGTGGAGTCCTCATAGCCGTGAAACATGAAATTGTCTGCAAATCCGTCAACCTAGTCAACTGCAACAGACTGGAACAAGTCGTCGTCCGTATCGTACTTGGTCGTCAGGTGCTATTTGTGTGTGTTGTGTATCTGCGTCCCAATAGTGATCCTGTCCTCTACGATCTACACGCCAAAGCCATTCAACAAATACTCGATAAAGCTTGAAGTGAGGATTCCATTCTGGTATTGGGTGACTACAATCTACCGAACCTCATATGGACCTTCGATGAAGATGTAGACGCTCTCATCCCGAACAACGCATCAACTGAATCCGAATGCGTTCTAGCTGAAAAAATTTTCGGTTCTGGATTAATGCAATTGAACGACAACTGTAACGCTAATGGCAAACTACTTGATCTCGCTTTCGTCAGTGACATATGCTCGTTCGACGTCTTTAATCCACCATCAGCTCTTTTAAGAATTGACTCGCACCATACACCGTTTATTTTAAAATTTGACAATGGCTATGCATTCAGCTCATCGGAATGTGTTGAATTACAACAATACGACTTCCGTCACTGTGACTTCGATGCTTTAACCACTGCTCTAGAAACAATAGACTGGACGACACTGCAAGCTTGTTCGAATATCGACGATTCTATTTCCTTTTTCTACGACAGTATATACGCTACCTTGGACGTGATGGCTGCCAGTAACCGCCTACGGAAAGCACGTAAACGTTTCTTCCATACGAAATCTAGCGTGCACAAATCCATCCTTTTGGACGTGGAAAAGGAGTACGAGCGTGCCCAGGAATTCCATTTTTGTGAGTATATAAGTCGCACTCAAAACGAATTGAAATCCAATCCCGCCGCTTTTTGGTCGTTTGTTCGAGGCCGAAAAAATTCGAGGAGGATCCCAGCTGATATCGCTTACTCTGGCAGGACTGCGGAATCATTCGAGGATTGTGCTAATCTGTTCGCCGACTTTTTCCAATCAGTCTTCCAAAATGAAAACGAATTACCCTCGAATCTACCCTCTGCATTTTTACGCCATATAACTAAATATTCCTAATCTTAGACTATCTGTCACTGAAGTCTATGATGCATTGATCGCAGTGAACGCTTCAAAAGGACCTGGACCTGACAATCTGCCCCCGTTGTTTGTAAAAAAACTGCGCAGCTGCCATAGCGATTCCTCTTACAATTTTTTTTAACTTATCTCTGTCCTCTGGAATGTTCCCACAAGTGTGGGAAACGGCGTCGATTACGCCGGTTTATAAGAACGGAAGCACTCATAGTGTCGAAAATTATCGTCCTATTTCTATTCTTAGCTGTTTGGCGAAAGTGTTCGAGACCTTAGTATACGATGCTGTTTACCCGTCCGTGAAACAATTGATTAGGGACGCCCAGCACGGTTTCATGAAAAAACGATCAACTACCTCGAACCTGATGACATTTACTAATTTTTTGATGCCAAAAATCGAGAAACGTCAGCAGGTAGATGTTGTATACATTGATTTCTCTAAAGCCAAGAGAAACTCCGACGGTTGGGACTACCTGAATGGATTACAACTTGGTTTGCGTCGTACTTAAACTCCCGCACAGCATATGTCAGAGTGAACTCCTACTGCTCTTCGAATTTTGAAATACCGTCTGGTGTACCACAAGGTAGTCATCTTGGACCGTTACTATTCATTCTTTTCGTGAACGATTTGTGCGATCGAATGACTTTATATAAACTATTCTACGCAGATGATTTGAAACTTTTTCGGTCAATTACGTCACCGCTAGACTATATTTTACTACAGAATGATCTGAACGCTGTTACGAGATGGTGCATGACAAACGGTATGCTAATGAATGTTGAAAAATGTAAAATAGTGAGTTTCTCAAGATCACGCAACTTACTTCGTTATGATTACTTTATGAGCAACCATTCCCTCGAAAGGATTGAAACAATCAAGCACCTAGGAGTTACAGATCTCACGCCGCCTTAAAAATCTTTCTAATAGCCAAAAACAATGTAAAAAGCCGTTAAAAAACCTTGGTTCATTTAATGTTGGTTGGGACATGGGAGGACCGCTTGAAACGGCTCTAATGTGGGTTGAAAGAACAGTTTGAAATAACAAACAACAAGTCGACAGAATAGCTGAAACATATGGGTGAAAGTTTGGAGAGTATTGCGAGATCAGCTGTAAACATATTGATGAAAATCAGGATTCCAGGACTGCTTGAAGAGTAAAAAAACGAAAAAAAAAATGTTAAAATTATTGATTAAATGCGGGACAGAACAGAATAGCTAGAAATAATAACAAATACATAGGCTAAATAACGTCTCATCAATTTTAACATCCTAGAGCTATAACCCTGTAATCCAAAGATCAACTCACCTTATTTCCCACTCGTTGATGCTGGCCATGGCTGGCAATTTCAGTTCCACCTTCAGATCCGACAGCACTTCGAAGTCCTTCGAATCCAACGGCAAAGCCTTCATTTCGTTGTTTCGATCGCTAACGTGGCACTGCTCCGAACCACAGACAACCTTCAACGAATCGTGGTAACGAATGCTGTAAGCTTTCAGTAGCAACTCGACGTCGACGTTTTCGTTACTTCGTTGAAATGCGTACGCCACCACCAGGTCCCCGGCACATGGGAAATTACAGGCAAACAACCGACAGTCTGGATGCGGTTCCTGTAGCTTCAGACAGGATCCACCGTCGAGCGCCGTGTCGAAGCTGTGGGTCCAGTAGTTTGGCCCATGGTGATCCCGATCGAACTCCTTTGGTGGCGTGTAGGGAACCGTCGGTTGGAATCCTTGCCGGGACAGGTTGAACCACGATTGATCCTTAAGTTTACCCAGCCGTTTCCTTAACTTTCCAGACCCCAAACAAAACGACGTATAGAAGGGTAGCTGTTCCGGTCCTCGCACAAAAAAGTATCTCCACAGCAAATTCCAGAACCGATCGTTCAGCTTCAGGAACCGAACATTGCATGCATCTGGATCGAGTTGATCACGTCTCATGGATTCTTCCAGCGATTCGAAAGTCCACCCGGGAGCGAAGATGGCTACCGAAAACTTGTGCTCCATGACGATACCCAGCGTTTGGTTGGTATCCAGTTTGGCTTTCTGACCCCGTCCAAACACGTCGATGCCCACGTAAACGTCCAGCTTGCGTTGCGGGAAATAGTTGGCAATGAAGTTTTCCGTCCGTTCCAGAAGCTGACGGTTCCAGGTGTAGTTCAGGAATATCCCGTCACAGGCCGCAAAAAAGCCCTGGTTCTGGGCGTTCAGCTCATTTTGCCAGTTCAGGAGACCTTTCTCGGTGATAGCGTCGTACCAGATGATTTGACTGTCCGGGATCTGTTCGTGTGATTTTTTCGTCAGGTAGGCTACAAAATCCTTCAACATCGGGATCTTGTCCCCGTCCAAGGTGGTCTCGATGTTTAGCAGCCATCCCTGAGAATTAGGTAATGTTCTGTAAATGTAGAGATCATTCTTAATCCTTATTCTAGATTCTATCGATATTCTCAACCGATCGATAACAAAAATTGGTTTTGGAAAATATTAATGAACCTGACAACATGTTCTGATCTATAATAACCGAGGTATTCATAGTTCGATTTGCCGTATTTGATTTCATCTGGTGGCCAACCGGTTGTGCACCAACTGCTGTCATATAAAAAACGCTTTGATAGCACTTGGTGCACAACCGGTGGCCACCAGGGTGAAAACGAATACGGCATTAGTTTAACGAATTCTCAACATGTGGAGTTTGTTCAGTTCCGTTCAGTGATTTTGCTCGTTTCGAAATCGATCGATTTCCAATGTGTCTGGAAATGATCAGACATTATTGGCTGTTGTTACTGTTGTTACTGTGACAGATAATTGTATTACCGAGAAAACCGAAGTGGTAATCGAAAACCCTGAAATTATTTCTGAACCAGCAGAAATCTTTGCCGAAATACCTGTTATTCTAACCTAATTTTAGCGAATGGAGAGGACAGTTGGTAAGAAAAAAAACTCGAGAGAGTTGAGAGGACAGCTATAATGGAGTAAATGTTGGGACTCATGAGAATCAAAACCTGAGCAGCAAGCGAAAAGGGGTTGCGGAGATTTTAAAAATTTAAGCAGTTTGAGAAACAGCCTGAATGTTCACACAAGCGAGTTGAACGGACAGTTTGGTGAAAATTAGTCAAAATGAGCTCTTAAGTTCTTTGCCCCTAGGATAAATGTAAATTTGGTTGCCTCGTGTTAGGAAAGATTTGAATCCTTATAGTACTCCTATTTCGATCAACGCTTAAACATATGTAGTACATCTTTTTCTCAGTTTTTTTTAAAGGATTTTTCTTTTTCTGGATAATTAATCCCTTAAATGGTTTTTCTCATTCATCACATTCTGAATTCTGAATTTCAACCCCTTTAGGATTTTTTTAATGAATTTTGAACCCTCATTCGAATTTCCGATTCTGAGCTTCAGTTTGGTATTCAAATTGAACTATAATTTTAGAAGACTTCTGCTAAACTTACCTCAAACTGGCAAATCTTGGCGACCTGGACCAGCGCGTCGGCCACCTTCCGGTAGAACTCCTCCGACTGCAGGATATCTTTCAGCAGCCCCGAGTTGCCGCCCTCGATAATCAAGGTCCCAATAACCCGAACTCCATTTTTGTGGGCACAGTTCAGCCACTGCAGCGTCGGAATGGTCACAAAGTTATGGCTAAAGTAACAGAACACATCGATGGCGGCCCAGTTGTAGAACCGATAGTCAACCCACTGCTCCCCGGTCGTCCCGTTGATGAACCGATCAGCCAGATAGTTCCCTTTAAAATCATGACAAAGCAGCACCTGTGGTCTCGTTCGATCGTCCACGAAGTCGATGATCCCGGAGTTGAAATCGATCTGCTGGTAGCGCTCGCCCAAATATCTGGATCGGGATCTAGGCGTTACCGGAAGCACCAGGTTGCGCCAACTCACCGTGCCCCTGTCGAACTTCAAGAGGTCCTGGATCGTGTGGATCGGCTGACACTCTGATTTGTGACGATGCGCCATGAGTTTGGAATAAGGGCCACACCCCAACAGAAAAAAAGAGAAAAAGAATGTAGGTACACGTTATCAGTTAGAATGTTCGAAGAGTTTTGTGAAGGAAAAAACGAGGAACGATCCGTTCTCGATCGTGGGACTGGGTCAACTGAAAATGTGATAGCCAAGAACAAGTTGTGATATGCACTCAGTCTGGGATCAAAATCTGACAATGTTCTATGTGAATCAGAATTGCAGTTACATATTGCAAGTGCAATCTCGAGGACTGTTCGTAGATTACGCAGTTTTTCTAAGGAACTTTGAATTCTGATATGTCACATGCCACAAAGTTGTTTAATATTCCCTGCTACTTACGGGAATGCATAGACATTGTATCACTACTATAAATTAAGGTTCTTTTCTATAGAAAATAATTTCGTAACTTTTCGACAACATCTCGTAAAAAAAAATCAAAAGAAAAATCCAGTGACACACTTTCCGCGTTTTAACACACTCTCACATTGCGGCGGGTGACTTGAAGGCGGATCTTCCCATTCATCCGTTATCAATGAAAGCAAGTGCAGTACGCTCGCACGCTGCATACACTTATTTCTTTTTTTTATCTCAACCGTTTTCCTTTTTGCGGCCCGCATGTTGTTTATTTGCGTCCGCCAGGCCAGTAGTGCCCTTGAAAGGAATTTGTCATCTCTGTCGTTGCCGATATTTATGGTAAAGGCAAAGTTACATGAGCTGCAGGCTGCAATGATACGATACATATTTTCTATGTGTATCAATGTGCAATGTTTTCCTTTCCTTATGTGTCAACAGGAGTTGTTTTTTTTTTGCTGCAGTGCAGCAGCGATCGTCTACCGAGAAATGAAAGAAAGTGATAGTGCTGCAGAAAAGTGCACTATCCGGTTTGGGAATAAATGTTTTGCTGACTAAACTAGGTACTAGGACTTGGTACTCGATGCTAAATCGATAGCTTATTAAATATCGAGTATAGTTAAAATACTACAAAATTTACAAACAAAAGTCACACAAAATGATAAAATGCACTAGGAAATTAAATTCTCTTGTTTTCATATTCTATATTGACTATTTAAAAAGCAACTTTTCAAGCATCTTAAACAACTAAAGTAATACACATATTTGAAAACGTGGTTGCAAAGTTCGTTATTGGCTGAATGAAATTTTCCGTTACTATCAAATAGGTACTATGGCGTGAGATTTTAAATATTCTTAACGACCTTCTAAGGTCTATTACAAAATCGAAAAAAAGTAAATAAATAAGCCAAATGACTTAGTCGAGATCTGTCGATATTTAAAAAAGTTTTTTAACCACAAATCGACTTTCAGGGGCTTGGCCGTTATTTGCTTTTTTCTCAGGGATTTTAAACCAACTTGGCCGTTTTCGGGATAGCGAATGTTTTAGAATTGGCTGCTTAAATTACTCACGACAAAAAAGAAAAGACAAATGAAAATGACAAGAATACTAACATGCTACTAACATAACAGGGGTCATTCAAATAACAAAAAATAAGACTTAGGACAAATATGACTTGAGCAAATAACAATAAATGCTAAAATCTAAAAAAAAAATGCAGAAGTGACAAACTTAAAACAATGACAAGAATTACAAATACAGGTCGGACTCGATTATCCGGAGTATCGATTTTTATTTCACTCCGGATAATCGAATCTTCCGGATAATCGAATCGTAAAAAAATTTTTTTTTTTCAGTCTGAGGACGTTAAGTTGTATTTTTTTTTGTGCATTATTTTGGTTGAAATGCAGTGGCGTAGCCAGAAATCATTTTTATAGGAAAAAAGGCGTAAAATCGTGATAAGACAAAAAACAAATATATAATATTAAACAATTACTGGTTTCACTTTACCTTAACCTGACACATCTCGGAAGTGATTTTTATTATCATGCTTCGTTATTCAATGAATGAATTTGTTTTTTAGCTTAAATAAACGAGAAGTTTCCTGACAAGAAATATGAATTTTATTTAACCAAAATGAGAATGTAACAAAAACCAATATCAAAAGGGGAACACTGAAATGACACCCTAGCTTAAGTCCCTCTTTTTCTAACTACGTTCACGTTTGTACATTTGATAATACTTTGTAAATAAACTAAAATACATTTCAAGATCCACTCATTTTCAACCGAAGAAAATCGATAAATTAATAAAACTAGATAATAAATAATTAACCTGTTTTTTCCCATGATTTTTAAATATTTGAACAATAAAAAAGCTTTAGTAACGAATGAGCTTGAACAAAAATTGTTCCCCATGGTCTCAAAAGTTGTAATTCGTTGAAAAAAGTTTTTGATTGTTTCAATAGTTGCTAGATTGTTTTTCAATAGTTACTATATCTAAATTTCAAGAAGGCTTATAGACAAGCACAATAAGTACCCAAGGAAGTTTATTCAATTATTGACTGCATCATAGTAGATTTACAAACTTGATAAAGACGCAAATGTTGTGGATCCCTTGTGCTACCATGGGATGTAGAGGGTTAAACTCATTGACAACTCTTATTCTTACCCTTCTGTTCCTAGCTACGTTCTTGCTTGATCACATAATTATATTATGTATTATAGAGTAAATGAGTTTGATCTTGAACAATACACTGTGGATAACCGAGTTTTAATATAAAGTACAACTACTATACTAGCCCTAACTCCGTCCAAAGCTGATAAAAATATTATTTTGTGGATAATAGTACTAAATTAGTTAAAAAATCAAAATAAAAATTTAAAAAAAAAATTTTTTTTCAAAACTCCGGATAATCGAGTCTAAAATTCCGGATAATCGAACCCCGGATAATCGAGTCTCCGGATAATCGAGTCTCCGGATAATCGAGTCCGACCTGTACTTGTTATTTCTTTTTTGTTATGTTTTTTTGTAATTTTTCTTGGTTATTTTGATCATTCTTCTCAATTTTTAATCGTATTTATGTGCTTTTAGTCCTTTATGTCATTTTCTCCATTTTTGTAATTTTTTTAAATTTCCGTTATTATTGCTTTTTCTGGGATCCTTAGAGATGATTCATCCCGAGTGTTATTATTGTCATCTTTTTAAAAGATTTTCATTTTTATCATTTTTAGAATTTTTGCCACTTCCGACATTTTTGTCCATTTTTTTAAATTTTTGTTAATTTTATCATTTTTTTTTCGTTTTAGTCATTTGGCTTAATTTTATAATTTTTTCGCCAATTTCGTCATTTAATGACAGCCTTTTTGAATTTTTTTCATTGTTGTATATTATGTAATGACAAAGATGGCACAAAAATACCAAAAATGTTGACAATTTTTGCATTTTAGTCATTCCGTAATGTTTGTCATTTTTGTTCTGTTTGTCATGTTTGTTAATTTTTTCATTTTTGTTATTTTTGCCTCATCTGTTGATTTTGTCATGTTTGTCCTTTTTTCATTTTTGTAATTTTTTTCATTTGTCTACCATTTTTGTATTTTGTATAATTTTTTGCATTTTTTGTTAATTTAGTACACTGAACCCAAATTCACTCTTAAAATACACATGATTTTTCACTTAAAAACAAGGATCCAGTGATTTTCTTCCATTCAAGTGCGACATATACATTTCACTTGGCAGTCACTTAAATTTCAAGTGAATTCATCCACATTCACTTCAGTGGTCACTTGAATTTGAAGTGAGAAAAAAATATTCACTTCCCCATCACTTGAATTTCAAGTGGATGTCGGGTTGTAATTTGTTTATTTTCAGAGTTCAAAATGGCAAATTCTAAAGAGCAGCGTTTAAAGCTTATGCTGGATTTGGATTTTCCCAATTCTTTAATAGGCGATTTTGGCGGTAGTTTGTGTTAAACGTGATGTGAGAAAAAGTTATTTAAAGGTGTTATCATGTTTCAGCTTGTGGGTTGAACTGGACAGATTTTCTGGTTTGCAGCAGGGAAGATTTAGAAGTCGCACTATCCGCAGTAACCGATCTGCCTTGGGATTACGATGAAATTTTCCAACCAATAAATTTATGGCGAAAGCGTAATGTAAGTATTTGAAATCGAAGTGCTGTTCTACAAATGTTATTTTATTTAAAAATGTGAGAGATAATTAACTAGAAACTTACTTAGAAATTCAGATAAATTTCACTCGAACGTCATAGTGTAATTCACTTGACCGGTCACTTAAGTGAATTCACTTGACCCATCACTTAAAATTCAAATGAAATTACGTATGGCGAGAATTTACTACAGATGTCACTTATTTTTTAAGTGAAAATTATTTTGGGTGTAGTTTTTTGTAATTTTTTTTTTGTTAGTTTAGGAGATTTATTTTTTTTTTTATTTTGAAATGTCTGTGTTTTTGTTATGTTAGTTTTGTCATTTTCGGCAATTCAACCAACTCAGAATGCGATCCGAGCTGTTTCAAAATGGACTGACGAAATCGGGTTTGTCATATCATCTGAAAAAAGTAGCATTTTTCACATTTGCAACTCAAACCACAGGGCGTATGATCGTGTTGTAAAATTAAAACAAAATATAATACCATTTAGAAAATTCGTTTCAATTCTAGGCGTAACATTCGATAGAACACTAAGCTTTAAAAAACACTTTGAAAATGTTAAGGAGGAATGCCGCAGTCGACTGAGACTACTATCGGTGATAAGCAGCAGACACCAAAAGAATAACCGGCAGACAATAATTCGTGTCGGTAACAGTATAGTGTCAACGAAACTTCTTTATGGAATTGAAATAACCTGTCGCAGCTTCGATCTTCTGGTCTCAACATTGGCTCCCACATACAACACAATCATTAGGAAAGCCTCAGGTCACATGCCAAGCTCGCCAATCAATTCCTGCATGATTGAATCAGGGTGCATGCCGTTTCGACTTAAAGCAGCACAAACTGTAGCAAACAGAACTATTGGATTTATGGAAAAAACCAGCGGGGATGAAGCCCACTTTGTAGAACACACTAATCGAATACTTACGAAAGAATTTTCATTTAACTTACCAACTGTTGCTGAGATATCTAGCGTAAGAGATCGTCGTTGGAACCAATCGTCTCCAAGAATCGATTGGGCTATTAAAAACAAAGTACGCGCAGGTGATAACCCTACAAAAATTAAAACCATATTCAATGAGCTGTTGAACCGGAAGTATAAAAATCATGAGAAAATCTATACCGACGGATCCAAGTCAAGTAATGGTGTTGGCGCCGGAGTTTTTTCTTCCACCTTTAAAGTATCCGTCAAGCTTAACGATGCATGTTCCGTCTTCTCGGCTGAGGTAGCAGCTTTGAACATTGCCGTTGAATCTATTCCGAACGATCAGTTGAAAGAATCAGTTATCTTCACTGATTCAGCAAGCGCCTTGAAAGCACTCGAAAACGGTCGATCAAAACATGCTTGGATAAAAACACTAGATTCGAAAAACCTCTCAAAAATCACCTTTATTTGGGTCCCGGGACATAGCGGTATAACAGGCAACGAGGAAGCCGACAAATTAGCCGGCGCCGGATATAATAACAACTTTTGGAAAACAGACGTCCCTGGGGATGATCTTAAGAAATGGATTGACAACGTAGCAAAGCATTCATGGGAATCGTCATGGAATCTGGAGAGGAACCTATTTACAAGGAAGATCAAGGGAACTATTTCGAGATGGGAAGACCGTGACAGTCGAAGAGAGCAGCGAGTACTTTCTAGAATACGTGTGGGTCATACCCGAGTCACCCATAGTCACTACACAGGAGCAGCAAACCAACAACCCATATGCGATATCTGCAACATTTACCTGACGATCGAGCACATCCTTACAGACTGTCCTACTTATGAAAATCAGCGTTCTGTGAGTCAACTACCAAACGGAATACGAAACATCCTGGCCAACGACAAGGAAACCGAAGAAAAATTACTAGAATTTTTAAGAGCAACAGACTTATTTAGTCAAATTTGATTTACATTAATATTGCAAAATCTTGTAATGTAATTTTCTTTCTCACTCAAAAGAGGCGAATGAATTCTAAATTTAAAGTCTCTATAAAAATAAACAAAACAAACAAACAAACAAATTCAACCAACTCGTTGTTATTTGAAAAAAAAAACTTTTTTGGTCTGGTTATTAATG
This sequence comes from Uranotaenia lowii, assembly GCF_029784155.1. Lineage (NCBI taxonomy): Eukaryota > Metazoa > Arthropoda > Insecta > Diptera > Culicidae > Uranotaenia > Uranotaenia lowii. The sequence goes on along the minus strand of NC_073691.1, from coordinate 13,444,618 downwards.
TTATTCTTGTCTTAAGTAGACATTCAAAGGACTTTCAGTACCTGCATGCTTCAAAACTACATGCCATGGATGTCATCCTTCTTTTCGAATAAATTATTTTTCTAGTTAAGGTCTTTGAAAGACAAAAATACACATCCGCGTATTATCTGAAATCCGGACAATAGAGAGTTAACTGTTGTGTTGTTGTCATTTTGAAATAAAAAAAATAATAACCCCTGCGTGATTTCAATTTAAAAAAAAAAACTTACCTTCGCAATCCATCACAAATTTACAACCGAAAATTTATGTAAAACAATTTTTTTAATCACAGCACAGAAACGAAACAAAACCAACAAAACACTTCAACCAGCCGGATTACAAACGAAGTTTCGTAATACATTCCCGCATTTTAAATACCACTCAACAGCTGATTGTTCAGTTCCATAAATCCAAAAAGAACGTCGGCAAGATATCCAAGATAAGAATGCATGCATGCGCTGCCGCGAGAGCATTTCCGCGAAATTTTTTTTTAAAGATGTGAGCAGTTTGCGGAGCGATTCGCTGATTCACGAATAATAAAAATTACCCAGAAACATGTTTTCATGAGTGTGAGGAGCAGGTACCTCAAAACTGACAAAAATTTGTTGGATCAGGATGAAGCACAAATGAAGAATTAATTTCAATGTGTTTAATTTTACTTTGAAATTTAACAACAATAATAAAACTGTACTCATTTAGCTGAATGAAATTGTCAGATCGTAACCTACAATTATTTTTAGTTTTATTTTCTTCAATCTATAGTAGTAAATTAGTTTAATAAATTTAATTTTTGTTGTTTTGTTAAATAAAATGGATCTCTAAAAAAGAAATCTTTTTCCACAGAGATTCATTCATGTTTAAATTTAGTCAATAGTATCGTGCGATTTCCCCGCATATTGTAAATATTTTTTTAAGTTCTCGCGTTTAGTTGTTGTTGATAATTCTTTTTTTGCTGTCAGGCATGCTGAGAACAGAAAGCGTCCATTACCAGAGGGCTCAACGGAGCCTCTTGTCAAAAAAAAAAATAGTTACAATTTAAAAAATCCATATTATTTTCTAAAGTGATAGCAACTGCTGACTCATTTCTGTTATATCTTTTTTCTCAGTTTATTGTTTCACATCATTTCCCAATAATGGGTACTTATAAATAAGCGTACATTATCCGCGAAATCTTTTTTGAAAGTTTCGGGCATCTTGGGCGGAAAATTGTTCGCACCGTTTAACTAGTGTACGATTTCTAGCAAAATTTCCTAGAAATAAACCGATTTCTGTACGGAAAGTTTATTCAAACGAAGAGTCCCAAAGCCCAGCACCGAAAATGACTGAAGGTATGTCGAATATCATCTTATTTTGTCCTGTTTGTAGCTAAATTTGAAAGCCGAAAGTGATTAAGGTTATGTTTATGTTTTCTACCCGCGATACAGCAACGCCGGATGATATGTGGACTCCGTTCAAGCATCTGTTCAACAGCATCGAAGCTTTTCTGGCCCCGCCATCTGGGTCGGGAACGGAACAAAGTGTGGCCAATCTGGATGCGTTGCTGCGGAAGCACAAGCAGAATTTCACCACCCTGTTGAAAAACCCTCCCAAGAATGGGAAAAGCCGGGAAGCTATAAGGCAGGGAATTACCGAGGGAATCACGCTGCCCGAATTCGGTCATACTATCCTTTCGAAGGATTTAGTTGACGAAAGCGTAATCATTTCGGATATGTACGATTTGAATGAGTACATAGCGCTGGAGCTGCTCTGTACGGCCCAGCAGCAGATGCCGAACCACCCGGGATTGCCGCGCGGTTTGGTCGCGGTGTTGTTGTATTATGACGGGAGGAAGTCGCTTGTGGCCAGCTTAAAAGAGCTTTTCCAGGCGCGAACCGGTGTCAGCTGGTGCACTGATGCCCCACAGGTAGTTATAAAAAAGTTACCGAGTACCAGCATTGCAAATTTAAAATGATTTTAAAATTCCCAGGAAATAACCCAGCTTATAACCACTTACACGGATGGTCTGGTCGCCGATGGATTGCTTGACAAGATCGTCGATCTATTGGGGGAACTGGACATCACCAAGGAGCTGGATGTGTTGACGAACAATCGAGCACTTGGGCCACCGAAACATCATCGGCAAGTGTTGGACTTGTTCGAGGAAATTCGGCTGATGTTGGCCTACTGTTTGTTCAACTGGGCCGCTCAAAGTGGACTGCCACGGGGGACAACTGTAAAGTTGATTCGGCATCTAGCTCGTTACAAATCGACGGTTTCTTCCGGTGGGATCGACAATGTCACGATGGCCCTACAGATGGCACTGATGTACGGACTGGATATGAGTGTAATTCAGAGGCGAGAAGATGGGGAGGAAGTCGTTAAGAAACTGCCAATGGTCAAGGATGTCGATTTCATCGAGAGCGTTATGGAAGCTTTGTCAAGCAGCTGGGAATGTGAAGGGCTGAGATCGGTGTCGCTTTTCACCTTTGGACTGGCAATTGCGACGTTGAGATTGGCTCCGCAAAATTTATACACGAACACTGCCAGAATTATAGATCAGGATGAGCTGCTAGTTGATGCGGCCATTCAAGGACGTGTGTTTGATTTCATTCACTATACATTGCTGGAAAATGAAGTTATTTTTCGAACTGAATTTTACTACAGGAGAATGCACGTTATATTCACGGATTTCATCGAGCTGATGCATTCGAAGGTTACGGAACTACGAGCTAGAGCAGATGAGACGGCCCGAACGGTTCAAGCTTTCCAACAACAAGGGCTGGATCCACCTGCAAATTTGTGCCGGAACTTCGAAGCTTTATTGCTTTCGGTTGGAAAACTGTATCAAAATGATCAGTTAAATCTGAACTTGTCATTAGAGTATTGGGGTCCAATGGAAGTAGCTGCCAACTATCAGAGAGCGTCGTCTCGTTCTGTTTGCCTGTTCAAATTCATCCGCTTAGCCGGTGAATTGTTGCCACCGATTCTGTTCATTCCATATTTGAAAATGTTAGCTGGTCTTTCAAGCTCTCCACAATCTGCTAGAAACGCATTCAATTTGCTGAAACAAGGTGGTGGAGGAACAGCTGGGGGGGCTTCGGCCACAATTTCATGGGACCATTTCTTCAATTCACTGTTCCGCTACTATCAGAATCTGAGACAAGAGCAAAACCCCGGCAGCGAAACAGTTTACCGCAACAGAGCCCTCAGCAGAAACATAAACCCACAGGAAATAGCCGGTTTACAAGCCGTTCTTCAAGTGATTCGAGCTGTAGCCAATCATGACGAAGTTGCACGAGTTGCACTTTGCGAACATCCAAATTGGGCACCTCTTCATGTTCTTATCGGACTTATCAGTTGCTCGGTTGTGATCCCACTCAAAGCAGAACTAGTTCAAACACTTGCAGCGTTAGGAAAAAGCAAAGAGACTGCACTTCAGCTTTGGAACAACCTTGAAGCTTCTCAAATAATCACCACCATCCCAACGACCAGCAGCTTCGGTAATCGTGGAATAGAATCCGAACTGGAGGAAATCGAATCAAGAAACGAAACCTACCCACTGACCCTGGGAATGCTGGATCTCCTCTACACCCTGTGCGAAACAGGAATCCCGAAAGGTCTAGGCGCAGGACCCCGTAAACCCGGCCTAGATCCCTACATAACTTTCATCATCGATGCCGTCTTCCTACGCTTCTACAATCGTAACTATAAAAACCCCGCCGAAAAATGGCAAATAGCTGAAAAATCTCTGAAACTTTTGCACGCTTTTGTCAAAACCTACACTCCGGTCGCAGCAGATTTCCCCTCTCCCAACACTCATCGTGAAGAAAACTCTCCACCCGGTTTCCACATCCTGCTACAAGTCAACACCAAATCCGACTTCCTTCGGCTACTTCTGCACATCATCGACGAAGCCTGCTCCCTCTTTGACACCTTCACACCATTCCCCGGACGCAAAAATCTCGAGAAGACTTCCCTATATGCGCTACAGATCCTGTACCGGGCTCTCGAAACACAGGAAGATTTCTTCAATGCCCACTTTTCCTCGAACTGCTCCATTTTGCTAGCCGGTATCAATAAACTCCTATTAGGCATGAATCCTCGCAGCGGCAAAGCGGACCACATGCTTAACATCATCCGCTACGTCACCTACAATTCGTTTCTTCCTGAGAACGCTCTGGTTTCCATAAAAATTCTCACTTCCATTATGCGTCAACCGAACGTGAATCAGCAAATCCTAGGGCTGCTGACCCAAAATGAGCGCACCAAAAATGAAATCCGCCAGGGTTTTGTCGAATGTTTGGAAAGCGAAGCAGTTACCTTTCCGGAGGACGATGTTGAATGTGGCCAGGAACTACAGGAGCAGCACCACGAAACAGGCTCCGTTTGCTTGGAGTTGCAGTGCAAAGAAGCCATCGTCGAGCTGCTGCAGGAGTGTTTGCCGCAGCAAAGCACCCCAAATCTGGCACACTATCTGCTTGGGTTCGACCTTAGCAAAGAACTGCGACTCACCAATTTGCAGCAACCGGGGGTGCTCAACTTTCCGAGCAACTGCGCCAAGTCGCTTATTTTGCTGCTGGATCAAGCCTTGGAGGTAGGTTTATGATTTATTTTAGTGTTTTGTTGTTTTTAACATTTTTTTTTGTAGGCCAACAAATCAGGCCGGCTCAGCTCCCCAGCCCAAGAGCGACTGATCGAGCACGGCTATTCCCTTTTGAATATGCTCTGCTACAATTCTCGCACCTCGGAGGTCATTTTACGTTTCCTTCGGTCCTGTAACGATTTCCTGTGTCGGCATGTAAATGGGCTTCCGTTTGCGATCAATGCGCGGACCATCAGCAGTCCACATGTACTGAATCAGATGACCGGGCTGTTGCGGTGTGTTGCCATCGAGTTGAAGCTAACATCGGACAAGAGTCAGGTGTCGCAGTTTGGGAACATTTGCAAGATTCTGTTGGGAGTTGTGCAGCAACATCAACAGCAACAATCACAGAGGAGTGGACCGATGCAAACGGATGATTTTGGAGGTTCACACCATTACAGCATGGCCAACGCTAGTTTGTTGTCTAGCACCACAGCTTTGGACATTACGGGAGGAGGTGGCACCGGTGGAAAGAAAATGGGAACGGAAACGGCTAAACTCTTGCTTTGCCAACTGTTGGACAGTTTGGATTTCGAGATCAAATCCTTGGACAAGCCCAAGTGGGATTATTTCGATAACGCCCTGCTGAGTGGCTTGTTACAGGAGTGTGAAGTTGCTGTGAGCGGTTCCGGAACTTTAAAGTTGATTGACATCAAGAAGCTGCACGATGTGTTGAAGGATGAACTGAATTCGGTTCAGACGACGATTGCCGCGGGACAGAGGGCGCACATTTTGGCCGAAATCGAAACGGTACTGATGTATGCCTTACAAGTTAACAGTCAACGTAATTTGTGCGCATCGACGGTGCGTTTCTTGGAAGCCTGGGGTCAGGTGACGGAAGTTTTGTTCAGCGTGACACCGGCAATGTTCGTATCGTTGGATGTGAAGCAAGGATTGTTGGTGGAAATTATTCAGGCCATTCTGAGTAAGGTGGTACCGAATCAAATAATGCCAGAACTTGCCAATCTAGCGTCATCAACAGTGCTCTTGCTGATGGTGAATTTGAGACACTGCTACTCGTTGAAAAATGATACAAACGCTGGGCAGGTTGATGGCAATCAGAGTACGTTCATGACCTCCTTTGGAACGAGCTTTGGACAGAGCGGCGTAGTTGGGGGAATGTTTTCACCAAAAACGAACACTTTAAGTTTGCGATACATTTTGCAGCACATCTTGGAGTGGATTCTGATAAGTGGAGTCGGTTCTCAAAAATTGAGAATCAATCTGTATGCCGCTTTGCTGAATTATATGCACATTGTTAAAGGGAATCGAGATAAAAGTGAAAAAGAGCAAGAGTCAGCTAGAGATGAGTTTTACGTTTCGAGATTGGACAAAAGTTTGAGCTCCGAAAAGACGCATGATGCTGGGGCTGATGAATCGCACGCCCAAATTGAGATGGTTGTTGAAATTTTTCAATCTTTCGGGGATAAATTGATCGATATTCTGTGCCACGACTGCACCGGTGGACACGATATTTGCAAAATGTTATCGCTCTCCTGTATCGATATGCTTTTAGATATGGATTCGATGATTAATGTGATTCAGTTCATCTCCAAGAGGGGATATCTGACTCATTTGATCGATAGTTTACTGAAAAACGATGGAAGGTTGTGTCGAATTTTGGATAACCAGCCGGAGAATATGAAGGCTTTGTACGTCTATGAATCTAAAATGGCCATGCTCAGTCGGATTGGAGGATCCCATATTGGAGCCGAATTGCTGCTGGAAGAAAAAGCCCTCAGCGTTTTGGCAGGAATGAAAGTGTTCGATCTTCATCCCGATTTCCAGGTGCTTAACTACTCCTCTCATTATGCCAGTTCATCAAGTTTCATTCCTCCGATTGAGGCTCGTTATCAGCAAATTTTGTTCCCTGCTTTGAATCTATGCGACGTCATCCTCTCAACTCTTGGTCCGGAAAACCACTCGGCCGTCACACAAGTTATCCATTTCTTGCTATCCCATGGAGATACCATCGAAATAGTACTTAGAGCGGGAACTCCTTTCCTCAACATTGGACTTTTACAGGAACTAGCCGGAATAACTAGCCTCATTGCTCGAGCAGCTAATCAAGAAATATCCAGCCTCATTACACCTCATGTCAATCAAGACCTCGGAGCTCATCTCTACCGTCTTCAAAAGCTAATGCTTACACTCTTCCCTCGGTTCACACTGTCCGAGCAAACACTCAAGGAGCTGCACCAGAACGTCCTCAACAACTGCACCGAGAAAGAAAAGTCGGCCCATCTTAAATTCTTCCTCCAAATAGCAGCCAATCTGGCGCTATATGCCCGAAACAGCATCTCTAATCATTCGGTCGATCATCGTACCATAAATGTACTGTTCTCGCCACAAATCAGCGAAAATATTCACCACCGCCAACAGTTGGAGAGCAGCAATCGATCAACAACACTGGAAACCTCCCACAGTCTCAACATCATCGTTGTTCAGTTGAAACACTCGGTCGAGTACTACAACCGGGAGAAGCTGTCCTACGAAAGCTTACAGCGCCAGCGGAACTCACTGCCTAGTTTGAGCTTGGATGCCAATGGTTGGTTATTTCAATCAATAATTTCTTAGGGACATAATTTAAAATATATTTTTTACTCTCAGTGCAAATCCAGCACGACAGCCTTACGGAGCGCATCGCCAGCAAGCAAGAGGAGTTGAAGCGGTGCGTCTTCATCACCGAAAACTGTTTGTATCTGCTGTGGGCCCATTTGGACTTTTTCATGCTCCGCGCCATTCCGGTCAACACGCTGCACTTCAACCATCCCTTCGGGGCGGAAAGTAAGTTCTTCCTCAATCGATGGAAAATTTGAGTTCCCACTCTTATGAAACTTATTTTCTTTTGTAGACTATCTCTCGTCCCAAACGGAGGTAGGCTGGAAGATCACTGCCGAAGATGTGGCCACCCTGAAGAAGACGCTCATCAGCATTTTCAACGAAACGTTCTGCAAACAGCTGTTGGCAACGACTACCACCGGTGGCCAGCAGCTGGACGCGAGTCGTCGCTTGTCCGATAAGGGATTTATTGAGGCGCTGTTGCGACGGGTCAAGCGACTGATTCAGTTCGTGCCGGTGAAGTAGAAAGCTGAAAGAGGTTTGCTGCGGATTTTGGAACGTATTAGAATCAAGAAGTGCGAAAGTTTAGCCCTGACGAATGGAATATGTACGACACCCGTTTAGTTGTGCATCATTATTACTCATTACTATTATTGCTGTAATGAAACTCTGTTAATGTGCTGTATTTATCGCTAATAAATAATCATTCAAAATAGATGAGTTGTACCTGAGTAATAGGGATATGTGAAATATTCTCCAGACTGAGCTAGATTTATGAAGGCTTCTTAATGGAAACAAAAAAAAGTATCTTGAATTGTTCAGAAAAGTTATTCAAAGTACTCAATACATTTTTTTAGCTTCTGTATCACACATTACTTATGTCAGAGTTCAAACTCTCAATTCAGTGGAGGAGGAGAAGCGACCACGTGTATAAGTCACTTACATGTGACTCGTTTTGCACACGTGCTAGTAAATTTAAAAATGTAAATGCAATCCAAGCAATCACTTTCTGGCAATCATTTTATTTGCTTCTTACACTGAACCATCAAACAATTTTTGTTTCAATCCCGTCCCGAAATGGCCCCGGAAGTTCCGAAGAAATTTTACCGTCAGGTACTTAAAGGAGTTTCTTACTTCACAATCAAGAAGAAACGAGGTAAGGCTTGTTGATTAACAGGATGAGGGTTGCCGACTAACTGACTCCACCATTTGTTAAGACTGCAATCTTCGTGACGTTGTCAGTTACGTCTATTTGAAAAATGCCCGGAACGCGACGGCCGACATCTGCGAGGACGCATCCAAACGGGTCCTGAACAAGCTGTGCTCCGAAGGAGTAATTCAGAAAAATGGAACCAAATTCCGGTTGAATTTTCTGGTGCCATCTGGTGGGCCGCGACAGCAACCAACGGCGGTCGACCGAGGGGAAATTGAGCCGGCTCCATCATCCAGCGCTGGGGGCCGAGCTTCTCGAAGACAACCAAGCTTTACTAAACGGACCGCTCGTAAAGTTCAGAGGAAGCCTAGTCGACCCCGGAGGAGATCTGGCAATCGGTTTGAGACCTTTACTTTTGGACGTGTACTTTCAGATGACTTTTTTTTTTATTAATGCAGGCGTCCAACGGATATGGAAGTTGCAAGTCAAGGATCGATAGAGCAGGAGGGTTCGGATGAAGACTTCTGGGACGACGATGATGAAGAAGATTTCAACGATGGTAATGCTTCTACCTCGACAACGTCTGTGAAACCACCGACCGAGCCATTCCAGCACAAGCCGATTAAAAAGGATATCGATGCCGAAGTGGTCAGCACCCAGGTTATTGCTATCCCGGTTGTACCTTCAACGAAAACATTGAAAGTTAGTTCGGAAGGAACAACCAGCTCGTCGGAACCAACTCCCAGAGCCTCCTCTGGTAAGCAGAACTTTAATCATCATTCGGTTGTCACGCAGAATATTCTTTACTAACTAGCTCTCAAATAGTTCAATCATATCAGATGCTTCATTCTATTGCAGATTAATGAAATACTTACGATTTTGGAAGCCATCATCATGATTTACAATGAAACTAAATTGTTTTCGAATGCATATATTTATAAAAGGATTTTTAAACCAATAAATTAAATCAAAATCATAGTTCCAAATGAGTAGAGGTAATTTAATGATGCCACCCTTAAATTATAGTCTTACAGTCTACTGAAGTCCCACTTTCGGTTCAGTATTTGTCGCCCTCCCGGAAAGCCTTATATTTCGTCATCTCGGTGGGAAACGTCTCGTCCAGTTCCTTCAGCATGTTGTTCTTAAACTTCCGATACGCATCGATCTTGCCCTTGACTTCTTCGTTCTTCGTTAGGGCCTTATCGATGCAATCTTTGGTGTACAGCTGCGGGTTCCGCCCTTGATCGATGTAGTCGAACACCTCCAGCGGAACGTTCACGTCAACCTGGTTCTTGAGTTTGTCGATCTCCTGCAGCCCGGTGACCAACGATTGTCTGCAAGTTGAAAAAAAAAACATTCGAATTTTTTGAACTAAAAAAGCAAGAAAAACGCTTACATTTTCTGGTTCAGAACGTTCTGTCCCTGCGGCTGGAAGTCGCTCACGATGATTCGGATCTGGCGCACGTTTTCGATGAACATTTCCAGGTGGTTTTCCAGATTTTCCAAGGGTGATGCCATTTTTTCCCGTTTTTTTACGACAATGCAAGCAAAAGCGACCTGAATTTTCCGTGAAACCGATTTTGTTTTGAGTAGCTTTTGTTTGATTTGGTACCGCTATAAAAAAAAAGATTTAAGAGATGTGAGCAGTATTTTAAATTCGCGAAGAAAAATGCAGGGTTGCGCAATAAAATATTCTTTCGTGCTTCGTATACTTTGTATATTTATTTCGAATTAAGCATTAAATCAATGGCAATTTATTCAAAATGTCATTATAAAGGTTGTGTTTTGCTTTGTGTTATATTTCTATTAAAATTCTAAAAAAAAAAAAAAACTAACAAAATATTAGGTATATTAAGTTCATCAGTAGATATTCAGGAAAGTTGAATAAAATCGGGATACTCGATTTGAAGCTTCCGCAAGGTCTCCTAAGTGAAAAACCATGCACCCATCGACACCCATAACCTTAAAATTGTTCAAAACAACAAGCTGGTGGAGGATAAATTTAAATGAAAAATTTGTCCTCCCAGAAAAATCTCCAAGATGTTGTTCAACGAAAAAAGTAAATATTCGAATTCAGAGTGTACGCGACGAAACTTAACTTTTTTCATTTTTGCCATTCCATGACAATTCTTTGTTGCACTCGCATGTTTTTTTTTTTTTTTTCATTCAATTTCCAAATTAAAATTCGGCATTCTTGTTTGAGCTGCCGTGGCGCATAGACGTGACTTTTTACTGAACAAGATACAGTTTTGAAATAAGTGCTTCAAAAGTTACTTTGTGATAAAAGTTTTATTACCTTTTTGATTATTGGGTACTCGAAATGAGTGTCACAACCGGTGCCCCACCGGGGGCACCTATGGACGGCATTTTAGAAGGTTGTGAAAAAACGTTAGATCCTGCGAAAAAAGATGGCGGGAAAAGAGTTTTCGAAAAATACTTGTACGCTAACAGTGACACTGGCCCGTATAAAGTTATTATTGAAAAAGAAGAAGAAAAGGACAAACCAATTGGAATCAATAAGATCTCTGTCGGAATAGTTCTAAAGCAAAACGGTTTCACGAAATCAATAATGGACATCCGAAAAATAGGACGCTCGAAAGTATTGGTTTATTTTCAAGATTTTGATGCAGCAAACAGGCTCGTGAGTTGTAAAAATTTGTCTTTGAGGAAATATGCAGCTTATATTCCGAAAGGTTTCGTGTCTGTAAAGGGCGTTATAAGTGGCATCCCTGAAGACATCGACGTCAAGGAGCTACAAAGTGAAATCGATTCAAACAAGGAGATCTTGGAGATTTTCCGGATGCATCGATTCGTCAGTAAGGACAATAAGGTTCCATTAAAAAAGGTATGTGTTGTATTCCGTTCCAATAAGCTTCCGGATTCAGTAAGAATATATGCGGTTAATATGAGAGTGGAGGCATATGTAAACAGAGCGGTCATGTGCAACGCCTGTTTAAGGTATGGTCATAAAGCCGATAACTGCAAAGGTAGGAAACGATGTGATAACTGTGGAAACGCGGAAGATGAAAATCACGATATCAAAAATTGCGTCAACCTGACGAAATGTGTGCACTGCAAGGAAAGCCACAAAGCGTCAGACCCCAAATGTCCGGAAAGAGCTAAGCAGGCAGCCATTAAGAAATTGATGGCTTGCCAAAATTTAACCTTCCAAGAAGCTAAAGAAGAGTTCAGGGTGGAAACTCGTAATGGATTCGATATTCTCTCCAACATGAGAGAATTTCCGAGCATTTACGAAAGTTTTGCGACAGTGACTGCGAAAAGCGTTAAGCCTCCAACAAAGCCACAAAATCAACCTAGAAAACCAGTTGCTTCTACTAGCGCAAGTGGTGGAAATAGTGGGCAAACTAGGGTAAACATTCAACACAGTCAGAAAACGAAACAAGGCGTAAACAGCGCTGATAGCGATAGTTGCAGTTCGGTACAACCAAAAAAACGAAAAACACATACATCTTCAGATCCAAATGATGATACGGAAAATCAACAAATGATGCCCGTACAACAATACTTGGAACTTCGAAAACGGTGGGATGACCAAATGCAAATATTGGCAAACCAGAGAGAGAGTTATAAGTCTGCTATGAAGAAGTCATACGCTATGCTTTCACGATATGCTCAGTCTCCAGACGAAGATGACAGGCACCTAGTAATGATAGAGGTTATGGACGAGTTAAGCGAAATATTGGGTCCCATTGACCAAGTCCCATATCAGTCTCAAAATAATTCCCATCCGATTTATACAACTCAACCAAATGCAAAACGAAATTGAAATAAAATTATTTAATCAAAAGAAAACTAATAAAAGTAAACAAGTTAAGTGAGTGACGATGAATCGTAAATTCAACGTTACAAACAGCCGTCAAACGACAAAAATAAGAGAGATGGCGATATGAGGCTCCGTTCCTCAGGCCAAAAAACCTAAAACCCAACAACAACAACAACAACAAATTAAAATTCGCATTTTTTGACGTCCGATCGTAAACGAAACTCGGTGTGGTGCAGTCGGTTTTGTTGAATTTGCAAACTTTTTTCTACGACTATTAACAAACTTTTTTCCATTCGAAACCATGGCCTTGCACTTTGCGATCCGATCATCATGCCGGAACTCCGGTAAGTTTTAGGCCTTCCCTTTGCGATCTTTGATTTTCCAGCAGCTTCCAACTGCTTTTGTCATTACATAATAAAAAAATGGGAGCACTAACATTAGCAGCGACCTCGCTTCCTTCTTTCATCTTGCAGCTCCGATTTTCGTCTCGTTGCTTGGCGTTGGAAAAACATCCCCGGCAGCCATCAACCGATCGTTGGTGTCCGCGTCTAAGGCTCTTCTGGCCGCCCCCAAAGCGCCCAGCAGCCTCGCCAACTCGCTGCGACAGTTCTCGGCCACACCGATCCGACGAGCTGCGGCCACCGGAAACCACGTCACCCTGTGGAATGCCGAACGGGCCCTTTCGGTGGCTCTGCTTGGAGTACTGCCCATCGGATTGATGTTCCCCTCCCAGGCCGGCGATGCTCTGATTGCTGTTAGCATTGTGATGCATTCTCACTGGCAAGTTTCACTTAAGTTGAGATTTCTTACATTGAATAACAACAACTTTTTTTTACAGGGGTTTGGAAGCTATTGTTACGGATTACGTTCGACCAATCCTATTCGGAACCATGGTTCCAAAGATGGCCCACGGAATGCTGCTCCTAGTGTCGGCTTGCACCCTCGGAGGATTGTTCTATTTCATCCACAATGATATCGGCATTGCCAACACCGTACGAAAGATCTGGTCCACCAAGTCGAAAGCTTAAAGATACTTACCGGCAAATCCAAACAACACTAGAATGCGCATAACAATACTATTGGAGAGGGTCAAAAAGGTACATATTTTCGGATAACAAAAACACGAAGCCGAGTAATCAAGATCTAAGTGACTTCGTTCCCGGAAGTTGATTTGCGTAACAAAGAATATTATTTATTTAAAATAGAAATTGTCAAACCGGTGCTTGAAGAATAAAGTTTCGAGAGCTGAGGCTTCTCTCATTAATGCACTAAGTTGGTTGAATTGTGTTTTGTTCTTTCGCTAGCTGAACTGAGCTCAGTCAGACAAAAGAAAGCCGTCACACTATAGCTATTTACAATAGTTATTGCATTGAGTCATATAGAGGATCAGACTGTCTACTTAGAAGCTATTTTACCCTCGTTCCGCTGTTCCAGAAAGGCTAATTTTCGTTTTCATCTAAATCATTTGAATAACTATATTCATTGAGCATCGTCTGGCTTGCGAGCTGCGTCAGCCGCCGCCGGAATCGTTGGTATCCGTTTGGAGTGGAATATCCGCAGGGCTTCCCACTGTTTGCTGCCGAGTAGCACATGGGGTCTGCACTCGCGCATATGTTGCACCGCTCGCTCCGGGCTCCAGCCGTTGCGCTTTAAGAATGGAGATGAAAAATAAACGCGTGAAATATGAGTTGCCATTTTTGAGACTAAATGATAAAACTAAAAACAAAAACAACTGACCAAAAAGAGGGGAATAAAGCAATAGGGGGAAAAAAGATAAAAATGATAGAAATTAGAAAAAAACAAAAATGATAAAAAATACCAAAAATAAAATTTTAATGAATAATTTAGTAATTAAAGAATAAATTTTCAAAAAAGTCAAGAAGATTTAATGATGAAAAATCAAAATTTCAAGGGCAGAAAAAGCAAAGAAAGTGTCAACAATGCCATCATTGAAAAATAAACAGAAACCTCATAAAAAATAACAAAAGATAACACAAATAAAAAAATAAGTAAAAAAAGGACAACTATGATACGAATGACACAGAAGAAAATGAAAAACTTGAAAAATACCGAAGACAATGAAAAAAAAAAGAAAGACAATAACGACAAACGTGACCATAATATATGACAAAAACGATTAAACTAACAAAAAGGAAATGATAACAGGAAATATAACCAAACTTACAAAATCGGAAAAAATCCAAAGTTGATAAAAATAACAATCTGGACAAAATTAATTCAAAGAATCATAAAAGTGATAGAATTCAAAATTAACAATAAAATTCACAGAAATCATTAAAATTAACAAAAGTGAAAGAAAGAGAAAAAATCAAAAATGAATAAAATTATAAAGATTATGATGACGAAAATAATGGCAACGATAACAAAAAACGCCAAAAAAGACAAACATGAAAAGAAAAATGAAAAACAAACAAAAATTAAAATATAATCAAAAGGCCCAAATGGCAAAGTGAAACAAAAAAAAAACAAACATTATTAAAATGACAAAAAATTAAAAAGACACAATAACAATAAAATATTTTAAGAGGAGATTACATTATGTTCGTTAGAATTTTTTTCAGGAATACCACACTTGAACACGTTTTTTTCACCATTCCTATCAAATGTCAATTTCTGTTAGAGGCAGAGCGGCTTTATTCTTTGTCGAAGCTGATTCAAAATGAAAGCTCAGCAAATTTGAGCTGACAAAACAGTGTATGGTGGGTAAGAAAAAAAACCAACACAAATTTTGTCGTGTTTGTGCTTCTATGAGATTGATTTCAATTTTAACTCACCATCATGAGGTAACATCCGACCAGGGTAGCACTCCTGGTCCTTCCAGCCTTACAGTGCACATACACCGTTCCGACGCGATCCTCTCGGAATTGCTGGGTTCCATCGGGATCACACGGGGCCATCCGCTTGTCCCGGGGCAGAAACCCATTGATAAATTGAACCCCGGTCCACAGCTTGTCCTGGCAGGGTGCCTCGAAGATGTCGGTTGTGGCCAGCTGCAGAAATTCGACCCCAAGTTTGGCCCACTTTTTCTTATCGTTCGAGAACAGCCATAGCTCGTAGTCTTCGTTCATCGAGACCACGGCTTTGATGTTTTCCTCCTTGACCAGTTCCGGTGCGACGGCTCGGAACGGAAGCGCTCCCAGGATCATGTTCTCGTCGATCCGATCGTACCAATTGCGTTTGGTAACCTTCTCCATGAACACATTGTATAGGAGCGTGGGGTAGAAGGAGACTCGAGCGAACATGGCCTAGAGGAAAAAAAAATCTATCAAAGATGAGCTACACGTGTTTCGGTTCGATGACTACAAAACTAGTTTTGATATGCTAATATCTCTAAGCACCTATACAGTTTGTGGTGATATGTGAATACAAGCTATGGAAAACTATTAGGCATACGAACAACTTTTATATGACGACACTCCAGGCATAGAGAGCAATGGTTCAACATGGTCGAAAGTGGAGTGCATTGTGTGAGTGGCACGCAGAATAGGGTAGCAGCCAGGAACTAGTAAATATACTATGTTGAGTGGTCCTGTAGTGTACAAGGTGTTACGAGTGGACTGAAAGGAGGGTACCACAAATTGGCGACGAGGATGGGATTCAGGTAAGACTGATATTTTTGAATCCAATTGAATCGCGTGTGTTTGTTGTTATTTGCATTGTGTTTTTTCGAAGACAGCTAAGACCATGGAGGTCCATCATGTCGTGTGGTTGCGACGATCTAATCATGATTCGTTGAAATATTTGAGAGAATTAAGGAAGTTGCTCCTTAATTCGGCACTTCATGGCTTATTTCCTGCGTACCCTATGTACTGAACCTGTTGATGGTGTGTGATATTGGCCAGTACGAAGTGGGAAATGAGATGGAAAGAGAGATGATGAGAAAGAACCGTTGCAAAGATAGTAGTCAAGTTTTCCTTCGTAAACATAGCTACCATGACAAAAGTGACGTCACTACAGAACATTTTCGCGACGCATTTTGGCTAGGCTACCACCTTATGCCGTTTTCGTTTTCTCCACTGGCGCGGGGCAAAGCTAGTGGGCTTCTAAATTAATAAATGAACACAATAACAGCAGTTAGGGCAAACCCGTGCATAACTAGGTTACCACTGCTAATAAACGAAAACACTATAAGTAAAAGTGAATACAGGTTGCGTTGTGGGTACTGCGGAAGGCATTAGGGTTAGGATGCGACATATCGATCGAGTGTGAAAAGAAAAAATAAAAACAAATTGCATGGCCGGTGTTTATACCGCGCAGGGAGCGAAGTTTTCGCGACGTAAACAATTGTGAGGATTGTTTTGGCCGATACATATGGGTATCGTGCAGGGAGCGAATTTTTCGCGAAGTAAACAATTGTGAGGATTGTTTTTGGCCGATACATATGGGTATCGTGCAGGGCGACAGGAAATATCCTGTGAGAGATCTGGGCCCGAGAGAGGCAGATCAATTGGCCGGTATGTTGTACCGTGCAGGGTGACAGGAAATGTCCTGTGAGAGATCTGGGCCCGAGAGAGGCAGATCAATTGGCCGGTATGTTGTACCGTGCAGGGTGACAGGAAACGTCCTGTGAGAGATCTGGGCCGAGAGAGGCAGATCAATTGGCCGGTATGTTGTACCGTGCAGGGTGACAGGAATTATCCTGTGAGAGGTTTGGATCCAGCTCAAGTTAGTATACAGAAGAAAAAGGTAGAAGAGGAGTAAAAGTACAAATGTAGTTTTTTAGAGATGGTGAATGGTGAAATTCTCAAACTCAAAAGCAGAAAGAGGGTATTCATTAACAGGAAAATAATTGTAATTGAATAATAGTACCTTTTTTGAGGATTGTATGTCTCAAGTTCTAAACGAAATTCCAGAAAACAAAATTAGTTTGGTATTGTAACAATAACATAGGACCACGGAAGACGATTAATAAAATAGATTAAATTCAACAAATTTGGTGTTTTTGATTCACTAAAACTTGAATCGCGTAAGAGATTTTAAAATTTTCTTTATGATTGATTGATTGTTTGGTTATAGAGATACTTAAAACTATAAAGTTCATGCATATCTGAATATTTTAGAATTCATTATTTTGAGCACGTCAGTTTCTTTAGGGGGTGATGATATTGGTAAACATATAAAATTAAAGTATAGATTTTTTTTCGCTTCCAGTTTTCAGAAAATATATATATATAAAAAAAAATAATTGCAGAAGTTATTTTAGAGAATTAGTCTAGATTCGTTTCTTCTTTGAGGGTTGTAGGATTCTCAAATCGAAAAGCGTCTGATAAAGAAGAAAAGGAGAGTAGGCAATTGTATTGGCAGTTTTGGGGTCGGTTTTCAGGAGATTTTTAAAATAGACTCGATGATTTAATCGTTGTTTTTAAAATACAACGGTCAACACAGAACAAGTCGGAGTGTTTCTGGTCGTAAGCATTTACCATAGTGAGCTCGGGACCATTCATGGCGGGCGTGGACGTTCAGAGGTCAGAGTTTTATACAGTGAGAGTGGTTTCAGATGTGGAGGAGACATTGTAAAGATATCAGTCTGAATAAAGGTAAGGGCAGAAACACTTGGAAAAATATTTACGCAGTCAACTAATGACTCTGTGGAACCAAATATATTTGAGGATATCAGTTATATTTTCTAAACTATCATCCACTATCGGTTCTGGAGTGAAGAAATGGTGCAGATACTGATTTACTCTGTAGGTAAATAGCCAATCTCAAAGTTTCATGATTTCGAACACGGTTGAGAAGCTTGTTTGTTGTTGTTTGGATGATGAAAAATGTTTCTGTGAGCGACCAGCGAAGACTAATTATATGCATAAGCGGTGTTTAGTCCTCGGATCGAAATGTTTCTCGGTGTTTGTAAGCTTATTTTCTGGAACGTGACTTGATATTATGAATATCACCAGAAGTGATGAAGCGCCACGAAATGATCAACAAGTTACTAGATTTTGGAAGATGCTTATACCGTATTGGTTAATTCCGAGTGTTGCACTGGTGCACCACTAAGTGCTGCCATCTTGTTTGTTTATTCGGGCAGTGTTGCACTGGTGTCGCACTGCTATCGGGCGGTAGTGCTCTGGAAATTTTGTCAATGTTGCTAGAGAGCGTATGAATGAGTGAGGTAGCAATACACTAGGCTCGATTTGTATTTGTTTTTATCAAGTTAAGTGCAACACTGAACGAGGGGAGAAAACAAATGTATAAGATACAAAACTTTCTGAGAGAGCGAGGAATGTGTGATCGTGTTTGTTTACCCGGGAGGTCGGGGACGCATGTCCTTGTATGAGGATTGTATATTGATAAGTTGTTCTGAGGACGAGTATGTAAACATGTATGTAGTCTCTTTAACTAACAAGCTCCGCACTAGTGTTGCGTTGAACTCCATGGAACTGTTGCTCCGTACTTAGTATTGGTTTCCATTTGAGAGTTGCCGATACAGTGAATATTTTCGCAAGCAAGAAAAGACTTATTGACTCGCTCAGACTTCTCTATGATTAGAAAGCACAAAGAAGGAAATTGTGGCTGAAGAGCAACACGACGTTGCGTGTAGCAAGTTTTTCAACTTTTAACAAAGTGACGGAGTCCTTTTGTTTAATGTGTTTTGATTGGATAGATGGTTGTTGAGAGAAGCGGCGAGGGAAAGCAGG
Organism: Uranotaenia lowii; assembly: GCF_029784155.1. Lineage (NCBI taxonomy): Eukaryota > Metazoa > Arthropoda > Insecta > Diptera > Culicidae > Uranotaenia > Uranotaenia lowii. The sequence goes on along the minus strand of NC_073691.1, from coordinate 13,425,821 downwards.
AATTGTCTTTTGGTGAGTCAGCAGGTAATAAGAAAGCTATTCCTGAGTATACTTTCTGTTCGAATTATCTTCATGGTGTCGGTCGTTCCATGTGTAAGGGTCAAGATTCGACCACTAGAACGGGGAAATGCATTACGACCTTAGCCCACAAATTCGACATACACACATACACAGATTTAACATATAAGATGATAAGCGATCCCGCTTATTCAATGGGTTGATCGTTAGACGCAAGTAAATAGGCCTGGATGTCGGATCATTTTAAAACTATTGTTTTTTTCTAAAAGCCGTTGAGGTGGATAGCAAAATTAGAATGCTGACCTTGTAGACAGGTCGAAGACATCGAAGTCCATCCTTAGTTTTCATTCATGAGGTTTTGCGAAGCTGGTTATGGATGCCTTGCCTTCTTTTCTGTTTTCTACTTGTTTGCCTTACGGTATCTGTCGGTTACGCGCTCAGGATCTGGAGGTTAGTCCAACTTCGTTACTCTCTTAGGCGTAAAAAAAGGGTTAAAACCAACTATTCAACTGTTAGCTTAACAGTCATAATATCAGAGAGTATAGAAGCGGCGTTTTCGAGTTAAGATTTGATTATGCTGGGATGTAATAAAAATCCTTTTGTCAAGCCGATTTCGAAGTGGCAATCACTGGCGAGAGGACTCTGGAAGGAAATGAGGCCATCTTCAGGATTGTTGAAAAAATCGAAAGAAGATAAATGCGTTGAGTGTTGTTTCAGATATTGAAATTCGTTGTTCCTTTTTCTGCACATGTAGGTACCTTGCCAATGGGGAATAGCACGAGGATCTCGTGAGATATTTGAGTGATTGGGCAGCCACGAACATTGGCAGTTGGAACGTTTTCCTCGAGTATGACACTGAGTGTCCAACACGCATAAACGTGTTGGGTAATTCCTCAGTTTCGGGACACAGTTATTTCAAACATCTTGTTTTACTTAACGGTGGTGATGTTGGAGTTTTGTACTACATCGGAGGATATTCACATTTCAATCTTTATAAAAAGGGAGATGTGGTGATATGTGAATACAAGCTATGGAAAACTATTAGGCATACGAACAACTTTTATATGACGACACTCCAGGCATAGAGAGCAATGGTTCAACATGGTCGAAAGTGGAGTGCATTGTGTGAGTGGCACGCAGAATAGGGTAGCAGCCAGGAACTAGTAAATATACTATGTTGAGTGGTCCTGTAGTGTACAAGGTGTTACGAGTGGACTGAAAGGAGGGTACCACACAGTTAACGGAAATAGTTATTCACTTATTACATTTTTTTTTCAAACAATTTTGTCATGCTCGCCCAACAATCCCATACCGACTCACAACACACGTACCTGACTTCTATGGTGCTGATCCCTGGTCTGAAGCTAATTTGTACCCCGGGGTGGGTTGATGAAGGAATTAAACGTACAATTTCGGATAGAGACGGATGTCAAATCACACACACCCAAAATGCACAAATGAGAAACAAGATAATATTACAGTAACACAGTTTTTTTCGATAACACCCAAAACTGGGAAGGAGATCTGGGAGAAATTTCCACTCAAGTCCCAGACTATTAGCAGGCGAGGAACCCGAAAGTGGTCACGATTAGTTCTACGGATCAAGTCCGATAATGCAAACACACTAGAATACAACACAAAAACAGTACAACATTCTTACTAAGGGTAACAATCGAACGAAACGGGATGGGAAGACTAATTTTGGGGAATCTATTTTCTTTTGTTTAAGCAAAGAGAAAGTTTACGCTACCGTCATCCTGAGCGAACTGACGGACTGGCTGAAGATCGTTCTTCGATCGGTCAAACGCTCTCACCGAAGGCCTTGATCTTGGATAAGAAAACCTGTCGAGTAGTTTGTCTGTTTCGTTGTCTGTGGCTCGAATTCCTCCCCCTGCGATTTAGGAACTTTTCTGAAAAATTTCGTTGCCTCGTTAATTCGATAAACCGTTAAAATTTCGAATAGGGCATCAATAAGTGAGGTACTTACCGTCATCCGGGGAACACCTAAATTTCGTAAAACTAAAATATGGCACTAAAATGATAACATTTAGGATAAAATATCATGTCATTTCGGTTCGGACGTCCGTGTTTACAGTGTTTACTGAACAGGAATTAAAAAAAAGTTAATCGAAAAGTGCTGCCGGATTTTTGATTTGTGAAGTGGACCGCTGTAAATAAATTGAAGTTTGAAAGATGTGAGCCGTTTTGTGTTGCGAGCATGCTTACTTGGCAACATCGATTGACACGGAAACGAATTTTTATCTTAAAACTTTTCCATATAGGAAACGTTTGATGTTTACGACTCCATTATCTAAAAAAAATTACCAAATCAATTTTGTTTTTTTGATAAAACTGACATGAAAAAAGATCTAATTAAAGGCAATGTATACCAATTTTTTGCAGTTTTTTAACTACTCAATGGGGGTTTTATTATGTTTTTCCACATTTGGCACTTTTATTTAAAACAGAGTTTCGTCCACGCGAAAAATTACGATACTTGGTGACGTTCGAGCTCGCATTTTTCAGGTTTTCCTCGCTGACGTTCGTTCAAGGTCACCGATTTTTTTGTGTTTTTATTTACCCGGCTGTCAGAAACTTTCCATCGTTGTTGGGGGCACGGTTTTCCGGAAAATTTTCCCAGGAGACGCGTTTTATTGCCGTGAAAAATCAAGTAAAACATCAAGTTTAGAATTTTTAATAAGTTGAAATTGCTCTTCTAATCGATACCAAGTGATTTCCAAGTGCACTGCTCGGTTTGGTGTCAATGCGTTAGAAATTTCGGCGAAAGAAGATAACATTGTACTATCGACGACAAAATGGCTAGTAAACGGAAAGCTGATGGGCATATTCCGGCCGAGGAAAGTGACCTACTTCTGATCCGACCGCTGTGAGTATCGGAGCTCGTTTTTAGTATAAGTTTCAGTTTTTAGTTTTCGTAAATATAAAAAAAAACTCATTTCGAATGATTTTTTTCTTCGGGTATTATGTATTCATACTGCGTAAATAGCTGTTTGTTTATTATGAAATCAGGAAACGGTTGATAAAAAACAAGGGGTCAAAGAGGGGACAATGTATAACCATGATTAGTAATTGCAAGTTGAAATACCAGAATTGAAATTAAATTTGATTTCGAAAAAAAATTAGAATAGAAAAACTTAATCTGATTGTACTATTTTTTTTTGCACATTAAAAAGCTAAGGTAGTGAGGTCTATACATTTTGCCTTTCACTTATAGTGAAATTTTTCTCTTCCGCAGGGGCGCCGGTCAGGAAGTGGGCCGTTCCTGCATTATGCTGGAATTCAAGGGCAAGAAAATCATGCTCGATTGTGGCATCCATCCGGGGCTTTCGGGCATGGATGCCCTCCCTTTCGTGGATCTGATCGAAGCCGATGAGGTGGATCTATTGTTCATTTCCCACTTCCATCTGGACCACTGTGGAGCTCTGCCCTGGTTCCTGCAAAAGACTAGCTTCAAGGGCCGGTGTTTCATGACACACGCTACAAAAGCCATTTACCGGTGGATGTTGTCCGATTACATTAAGGTGAGCAACATAAGCACCGAGCAGATGTTGTACACCGAGGCCGATTTGGAGGCCAGCATGGAGAAGATCGAAACGATCAACTTCCACGAAGAGCGGGACGTTATGGGAGTTCGATTCTGGGCGTACAATGCCGGCCATGTGCTGGGGGCAGCAATGTTCATGATAGAAATAGCTGGTGTTAAGATCCTTTATACGGGAGATTTCTCCCGGCAGGAGGATAGGCATCTGATGGCTGCCGAAATTCCGACCATGAAGCCTGATGTTCTCATCACCGAAAGCACTTACGGGACGCACATTCACGAGAAACGCGAGGATCGGGAAAGCCGTTTCACTACGCTGGTGCAGAAGATTGTCCAGCAGGGAGGACGTTGTTTGATTCCTGTATTCGCCCTAGGTCGTGCCCAAGAGCTTTTGCTCATTCTCGACGAGTACTGGAGCCAGAATCCGGAACTGCAGGAAATCCCCATCTACTATGCGTCGTCGTTGGCCAAAAAGTGTATGGCCGTTTATCAAACGTACATCAATGCCATGAACGATAAGATTCGGCGGCAGATTGCCGTCAACAACCCGTTCGTCTTTCGGCACATCTCGAATCTGAAGGGAATCGATCATTTCGAAGACATTGGACCGTGCGTCGTGATGGCTTCACCAGGTACTTATATTTTTTAGCTTCCCAAAATCCTAGTTTGAAATTTGGAATTTCAATCTTAAACCTCAAATATAAAAGATCAATCTTTTAATCTGAATTCAATGTTGGATTCTCAAACTTCAAAACTCGAATCTGAAGTTTGAATTTTTTATTGTTATTCTAGTTGTAGTTCTAATTATGATTCTTCGAGAATTTCAAAAAAAATTCGATAAAACTAATGATTTTGACAATAGCAGACAACTTTGACATTTTCAATCATTTTGAAAATTTTTACCATTTTGACAATTAAAATTTTGACAGTTATAACAATTTTGACAACTTTGACATTTTTGTCATTTTCACAATTTAATAGATTTGACAATATTGACAACTTTGTCAGTATGACATTTGACAATTTTGAACCATTTTGACTATTTCAACGACTGTGAAAATTTCGACTGTTTTGAAAACTTTTAATATGTTGAAAATTATATCAATTTTGGATTAGACAATTTTGAGATATTTTATTTCTTTAATTTTTGTCAATCTTTTTCTAATTGAGATCCTTCTATCGTTATTAAGTTTACTTAAATCATACATTTGTTCACAACTACATATCTGGGATCTGAAATCCGTTTAAATTTGTAATCTGAGTTTGAAAAATGTATATCTGGAGTCTAAATTTAGAATCTGAATCGTACATCTGAAATTTGAATCGGATATGTGAAATTTTTATCTGAAGTCTCTATTCGTAGTCTGAAATTTAAAACAAAGATGTTTTGTTCAAAGATAACTAACAACATGTTTTTCGTCCCAAAGGTATGATGCAAAGCGGCCTGTCCCGGGAGCTGTTCGAGACGTGGTGCACCGACCCGAAGAACGGCGTCATCATCGCGGGATACTGTGTGGAGGGTACCCTGGCCAAAACGATCCTCTCGGAGCCGGAAGAGATCACCAGCATGAACGGGCAAAAGTTGCCCCTGAACATGTCGGTGGATTACATTTCCTTCTCGGCCCACACCGACTACCAGCAAACAAGCGAGTTCATCAGACTGCTGAAACCATCGCACGTGGTCCTGGTCCACGGGGAGCAAAACGAAATGAACCGGTTGAAATCGGCCCTTCAGAGGGAGTACGAAAACGACCCAAATGCCAATATTACACTGCACAATCCACGAAATACCCACGCGGTAGAGCTGTACTTTAGGGGAGAAAAGACTGCCAAGGTGATGGGCTCGCTGGCCATCAAGAATCCCGAAGAGGGTCAGAAGCTGTCCGGGGTGTTGGTAAAGCGGGATTTCAAGTATCACCTGCTGGCTGCTTCCGATCTGTCGAAATACACCGACATGAGCATGTCGGTGGTCACCCAGCGTCAGAGCATCGCCTGGCAGGGCTCGATTGCCAGTTTGAAACTGCTGCTGGATCGGATAGGTGGTCCCGGAACCGTTTTCCAAGACGCTGCCGATGGGGATAAAAAGTTCCGGGTGTTTGACTGTGTGGACGTTTCGTTCGATGGTAAAATTGTGATTATGGAATGGCAGGCCACTCCCGTCAATGACATGTACGCCGATACGGTGCTGGCCAGCTTGTTGCAGTCGGAACTCAGCGGCAGCATGGTGAAAGGAGCTGCCGCAGCCAAACCAGACAAAATGCATTTTAAGGAGTGCTTGATCGAAACCTTGCAGGATATGTTCGGGGCCAGTTCGGTGCCGAAACTCTTCAAGGGCGACAGCTTGACGGTTACCGTCCACGGCAGCCAGGCAGAGATCAATTTAACTACTTTGGTAAGTGTTTGTTGTTTGAAAAGTAAAAAAACAATTATTTACCTATATTTCTTTTTTTTTTGCAGGAAGTAACATGCGAAGGCGATGAAATTCTGTACCAGACCGTCAAAACTGCGGTAAACAAGTTGCACCAGAATCTGGTGCAAGTTTCCTAGAGAGGGCGACGTCTAATATTGGAACTGGGTGCGAAAAACTCCCACTTAAGTGCACCCCCCTAGGGATATTCTCAAGTAAGATGCACTTTCCTTACACAAACAATTGTACAACTGTTTTTTGTCTATCTTTTCGCTCAGAATCATTGCAAACAACCAATATACACTAGAATGGGAAGGATGCTATTTTCTTCGGTATGTTCAATTGAGAGGATACTCTATTGTTTGCTTTTATCCGAACCGACCTTGTGACTTGTTGATTGTTGAATGTTTTTTTAGATTATTTTCAACCATTAACAAACCTCATTCGAGTCGACTGCAGGCAGCTCTTTCGTAATTCAAGTGGGCCTCAAAACGTTCAAAGTTGTGATTTTTGACCGTTAAAAAATCACCTGAGGGGAAACCAAAAAAAATTGAAAAATCCGAAATTTTTTCGATGACAAATGACAACATTTTAAAAAAATGAATGATAGCGAAATCCGATTTTTGGTAAAATATACACAAAAATGACATAAATGACTAAATGTATACCTACTATCTTCGAGTACCTATACTTATCTCCTTTTTTTGTTTCGATTATAGTCGTTTTAACATCTTTATGTACCCTTACCCAACCTTCGGGTAGTGGTCATATCACTTCTTGTCTGCAACTCCGATTCTCTACCTCCCCGTGGTGCTAGCTGGGGTGCGAGCAACCTTAGCGGAGATCGGGTACCTAACCCCGGTGGATGCCTTGGTGCATGCAGACTGAGTTAGGGGGCTTCGTACGCGTCTGTTTTCCATGTCAGGGGCGGCGTGCGGAGTGCAACAACGTCCTGGTGGTGTTCGGGACCCAAAACAGTAACATCACGACGGTCCTCCTGCGAGATAGTGGGGTTAGCTGCGGGCCTTGCGAGCCCGTGACTGCAAAAAACATAAGCAACGAACAACGAACACAAATTTCGGATGGAAATCGGCAAAGACCCACGCGACGAAAAGGGACTAGCGATTGGAAACTTGGAACATGGAACTGCCAGTCTCTAAATTTTGTGGGCAGTACCCACGTGCTCTCTAACGAATTGAAGAGCCGCAAATTCGACATCGTAGCGCTGCAGGAGGTATGCTGGAAGGGCTCCACGGTACGAACGTACCCAGATGGTCGTGCCATCTACCAGAGCTGCGGCAACACACACGAGCTTGGAACAGCTTTTATAGTGATGGGAAAGATGCAAAAGCGCGTGATCGGGTGATGACCGACGAAAACTCACGAATGTGCCGGTTGAGAATCAAGGGCCGGTTCTTCAACATCAGCATCATCAACGTGCACAGCCCTCACCTCGGAAGTACCGGTGACGACAAGGACGAATTTTACGCGCAGCTGGAGCGTGAATACGACCGTTGCCCAAAACATGATATCAAGATCTTCATCGGGGATTTTAATGCTCAGATCGGCCAGGAGGAGGAATTCAAACCGACAATTGGAAGGTTCAGTGCGCACCAGCTGACCAACGAAAACGGCCTCAGACTTTTTGATTTCGCCGCCTCCAAACGAATGGCCGTACGTAGTACCTTTTTCCAGCACCGCCTCCCACACAAGTACACCTGAAGATCACCGTACCAAACGCAATCACAGATCGACCACGTTTTGATTTACAGCCTGCACTTCTCGGGTATCATCGACGTCAGATCCTGTCGAGGCGCCAATATCGAATCAGACCATTATCTGGTGATGGTGAAAATGCGCCTAAAACTCTCCGCAGTGAACAACACACGAAACCGGCGCCCGCCTCGGTTAAATATCGCACAACTGAAGCAACCTGAGGTCACGTCAACGGTTATGTGGAGCGAACTCGACGGAACGACTGGTTTGACGAGGAGTGTATGAGGGTGATGGACGAAGAGAATGCCGCGCGGGCGGCAGTAGTGCAAAGAGGCACCCGTCGAAATGTGGAAAATCACCTACAGCGGAAGAGGAGCTCGAGGAGCTGGAGTAGCTGCATCGTTCCAAAGAAACACGAAAGTTCTATCAGAAACTCAACGCATCCCGCAAAGGCTCCGTGCCGCAAGCCGAAATGTGCCGGGATAAGGAAGGAGGCATCCTGACGGACAATCGTGAGGTGATCAAAAGGCGGAAGCAGCACTTCGATGAAGACCTGAACGGCGCACATGCAGGAGATCAAGACGGTGGGGGAAGGTACATCGCCGGCGTAGCCAACGACGTAGAGGAGCCACTCCCAACGATGAGTTAAGTTAAGGAAGCCATTCGCCAACTGAATAGAAACAAGTCGGCTGGGAAGGATGGCATCGCAGCTGAACTCATCAAAATGGGCCCGGACAAGTTGGCCGATTGCCTACACCGGTTGATAGTGCGGATCTGGGACATAGAACAGCTACCGGAGGAGTGGAAGAAGGCGGTAATATGCCCCATCTACAAGAAGGGCGAAAAATTGGACTGTGTGAACTACCAAGCGATCACTGTTCTCAATGCCGCCTACAAAGTGTTGTCCCGAATCCTACTCCGCCGCCTAACGCCACAAGCAAACAGATTCGTGGGAAGTCATCAGGCCGGCTTCATGGAGGGACGGTCAACGACGGACCAGATATTCATATTACGGCAAATCCTCCGAAAATGCCGAAAATGCCGTGAAGTCCCTACGCACCATCTATTCATCGACTTTAAAGCCGCATACGACACGATTGACCGTAACGAGCTGTGGAAAATCATGGACGAGAACGGCTTTTCCGGGAAGCTGATCAGACTGATCAAGGCGATGGATGGAACGCAGTGCTGTGTGCGGTGATGGTCTATCCTTCATGGTGTTCAACGTGGCGCTAGAAGGTGTTATTCGACGAGCGGTGGGCGAAATGCGGGGCACGATTTTCTACAGATCCAGTCAACTTATCTGCTTTACCGACGACATTGATATAGTCGGCAGATCATCTGCGGCGGTGGAGGAGATCTACCGCAAACTGAAACGCGAAGCAGGAAGGATTGGGTTGATGAATAATACGTCCAAGACGAAGTACATGCTGGCCTGCGGATCCGAGACCGACCGAACCCGCTTGTCCAGTAATAACAAGGTCACGATCGACGGCGACGAGCTGGAGATAGTCGAAGACTTTGTCTATCTCGGCTCACTGGTGACCGCAAACAATGACACCAGCCGTGAGATCCGGAGGCGAATTATCAGCGGAAGTCGTGCCTACTATGGACTCCACAAGCAACTGCGGTCGAGAAGACTTAGCCCTCGCACGAAGCACCTGTAACCTGTATACGATTATATAGATTTCGAGTAAAAAGGACAATAAAACTTAATCTAGTAAAAATGCACATTTTAACTAAGCGTTGTAGAAAAAATGTTGCACAGTATTACACAAATGTGTTACACCGACTTACATGTATGAGCTCGATATCAGTACCTAGCAATTAACATCCCGCTGACTAAGAGCTAATCGATTGGTGCGCGCCTGATGGAGGCACGGCTCGTCAATCAATAACATCTAATTATTTTTCAGATGTTACTAACGGGGTAATTCCGAGCAAATCTACCCTGGCGCGCAATAAGGCTCAGAAGAATGTATGTGATGAAAGATCCGTTTGGCGGGGTTTTCTCCATCACTGATCAACAACTTAGTACCAACCTAATCAATTTAAGGTGGTCATTTCGCAGTTGTCTAATCGAGCGAGAGTTCGTTTGTGTATGAGAAGTCGATAAACAAATTTTCATGATATTTCATTAACATGGGGGGAACGTCATCGCCGAAGTCGCGTGATGTTTACTGTGGAGATTTTGCGTATCGAGTCGAAATTATCGGATCGGCTATCTTTCCGTTGTTCGATATAATAACATTTTTTTATCAGCAACGGACGGAATTCCAGGGCATAAGCATTTGTTTTTCTCGATTACTGGTACCGAGAATTGAACACCTATCAAGGACGTTTTACTACGTTACTTATGGTAATTGTTCGGATGGATTGTAAGTGCATTAATGGTTCTTGGAGTTGGAACACTCATCTAGACGACAGGTCAAATGCGTTATATAGGTAGGCTTCGTTTAATGGTCTGTTAAACGGAAAAATAACAACAGATTGACATTATTGATCGGTATTATTCGCTTTGTATTGATACTGCCATTTCAAATACTGATAATTTACACCGTATTTGTTTAAATAAATTTGTTGATTCACGTTAATTAGGTGTAGCTGTTGTTTGTCTGTTAAAACGTTCTCAGAAAACATGCGTTTTAGTTTTTAAACCGTGATATTTTTCTATTGGTTATCCTTTGGAATGATTCAAATCAAAAACTGTAAACAAAGTCAATTACCGATTGTTTTCAAGGTACAATCATAATGGATTCTAACGCAAATATTTACTTGGGAAGCCAGTTCATAACAGTTCATTTGAACGACTTATCACTCATCAGATCACATCACAAATCGATCCAAAGATGATGATGCTAGTTCTAGTGCAAATATCGTCAGCTTTTACGCTAGACTTCTCTACCGAATGATGCACTGTTTTCCCCTTCGAATCAGTCGTGAACAGCGAACGGCACATGTTTGTCAGCATGCTCTCACGTTTGGCAATCGCAATCGAAAGCTTACTAAGCTCGAGTGTTAACGCCAGACGCCTATCGAGGTGAACTACCTCTTTAGGGTGGCTCTTTATCGGTCGAACTGAATTTCCAGTTTGATATATCCATAATTGCGGTTCTATAAGAACAAGTCAAGTTTGAAATGAGTCCAATATTTCATTATCATGAATATAACGCACCAACCCAAAACGTAGCAGTTGTTACTGGGCAAGTTTTTCGGATCATCAAAAATACCAAAGAGAAAAGGTAGCAGTGACAATTCGCATCAGTTGCCACTGCAATTGGATACTTGGAGGATTTATTCCGGTGAAAAGTTCTTCCTACGTTGCATTTATCGGTTCACAGTGGGTGGATTTGGTTTTTATGAATCATTTAGAATTTTTTATAAGAACTTTTCGATAGCAAAAATGTGTTAGGCTAGCTTTGTATTATAAACCAAATAGGTAGATCCGCAGGCCAGCATGTACTTCGTCTTGGACGTATTAATCGTCAACCCATTCCTTCCTGCTTCGCGTTTCCGTTTGCGGTAAATCTCCGACACCGCCGCAGATGATCGGCCGACTATATCAATGTCATCGTCAAAGCAGATAAGTTGACTGGATCTGTTGAAAATCGTGCCCCGCATTTCGCCCACCGCTCGCCGAATAACATCTTCTAGCGCCACGTTGAACATCATGCAGGATAGACCATCACCTTGTCGAAGCCCCCTGCGCGATTCGAATGAACTCGACAATTCACCCGACATTCGCACACAGCACTGCGTTCCATCCAACGTCGTCTTGATCAGTCTGATCAGCTTCCCGGAAAAGCCGTTCTCGTCCATGATTTTCCATAGCTCGTTACGGTCAATCGTGTCGTATGCGTCTTTGAAGTCGATGAATAGATGGTGCGTTGGGACTTGGTGTTCCCGGCATTTTTGGAGGATTTGCCGTAATATGAATATCTGGTCCGTCGTTGACCGTCCCTCCATGAAGCCGGCCTGATGACTTCCCACGAATCTGTTTGCTTGTGGCGTTAGGCGGCGGAGTAGGATTCGGGACAACACTTTGTAGGCGGCATTGAGGACAGTGATCGCTCGGTAGTTCTCACAGTCCAATTTGTCGCCCTTCTTGTAGATGGGGCATATTACCCCCTCCTTCCACTCCTCCGGTAGCTGTTCTATGTCCCAGATCCGGACTATCAACCGGTGTAGGCAATCGGCCAACTTGTCCGGGCCCATTTTGATGAGTTCAGCTGCGATGCCATCCTTTCCAGCCGACTTGTTTCTATTCAGATGGCGAATGGCTTCCTTAACTTCACTCATCGTTGGGAGTGGCTCCTCTACGTCGTTGGCTACGCAGGCCATGTACCTTCCCCCACCGTCTTGATCTCCTGCATGTACGCCGTTCAGGTGTTCATCGAAGTGCTGCTTCCACCTTTTCCCAAATCTTGTAGCAATTATAATTATTAACTAATACACAACATTTTAAAAATTTATGCTAGCTTACATTAAATCTACTCACAAATTCGCGGGCCCGTTTTTCCTACCATAAAATCAAAACGCACAACAATCATGTCACAGCTTGTATCACAGCTTTCTTTCTTAATATCCGGTAAACTGGCAACCCTGCCTGGCGGGCGTACCGTAGCTGCCCGGAGCACCTCCGACGACTTCCGGCTGGCTCTCACCACGAAAACCGTGTCCAGAAAAGCGACCGTCCGGCCATTCTAGGGTTTGTCCGGTTGTCCGACGAGTCTACCAGTGGGAGTTGTTGGTCTCCTTCTTCTTCCAGTCCGTCAAATCGGTTCGTCAGCTTCGGGAAGCTCTTTTCGGCTTCGGCATACGTAGATCGGTTTTTATGCATTTCGTAGTTGACGAGTCTTCTTCTTTGGCGTTCCGGGCACTCTATGTCTGCTGCAGTGTGGTTCCCCCCACAATTCAGACATCTTGGACCAGCCGTGCAAGGAAGGTCGTCTTCGTTGTGCTCCCCTCCGCAGGTTTTGCACCCCTTCCTTCCGCGACAGAACTTTGCGGAGTGCTCGTATCTCCATCAGTGAATAGCTTCGCACGAAGATTGCACCCATATATTTTTAGGGCTTTCGGAACCTTTTCCCCTGTACCGTGACCTTGATGTTTCTCGTTGGCTTGCTAGTTTGTTTTCCGGCGTATCCTTTCGACGTCTAATACCTTGAATTCGCATTGAGTCTCGTCTTTGAGGTCCTCGTCGAAGTCCAAAGGAACGTCTCTGACAAAGCATATTGTTTTTGTCCTTTCCCTGATCTCGAGAACTTTCAAATTGATCCTGTCGAGAGGAAGTAATTGGAAGGAAGGAAGTAACTCGTTGCTCTTTAGGTACACCTCAAAGCGGAAATTACCCACTTGGGTGATGTTCTCCAACCCCGTGAACCCTTCCTCTTTGAAGAATTTCCCCAAAATGATGACGTGCTTTGGGACAGTGTTCCGAAAATCACTCGGAAGAAACGCTCGTGATAGGTTTCTCGTTGGAAACATGCAAAGCCGATTGCTGCTGCCTGTTGTTCCCTAGAGATTCGGTAGAGCGACAATGCGAAGTCAATGTAAACAAGATTCAAAAGCGAGAGCGGATTCGCATCTAAGTCGATCTCTCAAGCTCACTACCTGGTGGATCAGAAGTGATTGAGACACTGACTGATACAAGATCCAATTCGAAAATCCACTCACTCACTCACTCAAACTCAATCAATGCGGCCTTGCATCGGTTCATACTGCCTGCGTACTTTCTGGCAAAGCGGCAGATACATATGTTCATACATACTGCCTGCGTGTTTGAATGGCTATTTTGGTCCTCCCCAACAACAGCAACAACAAAGCAAGATGTATCAGGCAGACAGCATTCGATTATCGATCAGTAAACGAGTGAGTGAGTGAGTGATTGAGCAAGAAAAGTTATTGATTGAAAGAAGAAACTGAAAATCAGGTAGCTCCTCACTCAGTTGAGAATTCCAACTGGAGAAGAAACGTCTCTCTTTCAAATTTTATTTCTTTGATTCTCGGAGCAGCGCTGTCGAACACAATCTTTGCCCCGCTGGGAGATAAACCAACCGACAATTTAGGTTTTGCTTTCGCTGTTGAAAACGTTTCAGTGTCTCTCATGAGAATTGAGTGATTTTCGGAACACTGCTTTGGGAACTCTTTATCGTGGTCTATGGGCTCCAATGCTACCGATCCTGGGGTGTTCTTTGCAGATTGGCTCGATGCAGGGGTTGAGGTGGTTATTGACCTGCCTCTTGACACAATCCTTCCACCCTTCTCCACATCTTTTTTTGAGGCCTCCATTGGGGTCGTCTTTTTCATGTTTCTGGCAGTCGTCGGCATCCGTCCAAAGTTATGCACCGCGAGTTAAAGATGGCGACCGATTTCGACTGCAACTGATGCGGAATATTTTCACAATATTATATTTTTGGAACTAGTTCTCCCTTCAAAAATTCAGCTTAATGCAATAGCCTATGTGTTCTTTTTCTTATTAGGCGCTTTTCGCGTGAAAAATTCGTGATTAGTTTTGAAAAAATGTGTTTTTGAAAAAAGTAGAAAAAAAACGCTTTTCGTTGAAAATCTTCTTCTATTCTCCAGTTCTCTATTTTCTGCTCTATTTGAAAAAAAAATGAATTTGTCTTCTATGGTTGTCGTTTTTTGATTTGTTGGTTGTTGTTTGTTTTGCTTTCCCACGCGTGCGTGTGCTTTTGACAGCTACACTCTTAATTATAAACACTCATTCTTTGGTAGGTTCTTACTCAGATGGTCGTACTACACGCACAAAACAAAAAAAGTTACCCGAATTAAATTATAATGCTACAACCGACTCAGATGGTGCACTGGGTAAGACATCGGCCTGACAAGCCAAGATGAGATGTTACAGTGAGTTAGATTCTCACTGTATTTTTTGCAACGAATTATCCAATAGGATGAATCCCATCAATTGTTTTCCTTGTAGTGGTCATGCATCTTTTTGCTTAGGAGCTCGAGTGTTTATGCCTGTCGTGCTTTTCCTATCATATCATCTTTGTAACAGTACACTTTTCTGCGTATTTTCGGCACAGAGATTTGCTAAATAGGCATTGGATTTCTGCAACCTCTTCTATGGGTGTAGGTATTCTACCAGAATTCCATACAGCAGAATTTGTAAAAAAAAAACAATTTCAGACATGCCGATAAAGGTTGCTTACTCCGAAGTAGGCCTGGATTCGTTCATTCGAGATAAGTACGTAATTGTCCATGATCTCAGGATTATGTGTTTGTTCAAAAATAATAACAAAAATTCCACTATTATGTTCCAACGCCATATTTTGTTCTTCGTCCCAAACTGCAATTCCTGAAATCGCGGAAAAATATGATGGATGGTTACTACCTAGTATTTAGTCGGGGAAAGTTCTCACTGCACCCGGCAGTAAATAACTGCTTAACCGGAACGGTGTTTTCCCTCAGCAAAATAAAACATGTGATGATCAAATCCGAACTCATATTTCGTAAAAGCTTCAAAACTAGATGTTTACACTGACTGAACAACTCGTCCTATGGTGTCTCGTAACGATTAGGAAGGCAGGCAGGCAGGTAAACACTCGTCGTGATAGAAGTGTGGGTTTCGATTTCAAGTTCAAGAACCACGAGCCAAACGTGATGCAATCTTTCACGGTCTAGAATCAGCTGTGTTTTCGTGGGAATTTCTTCCAGCAAGAAAACAACTGCCTGGACTACCTTCGATCTAATGAGTCAGATTACCGGATATTTTGATTACGTCTGGTGGAAAACAGATCATTTCACTCCTCTGATAATATTGTTTTTTTTTTGTTCTTCTAGGAATTCTCAGAATGTTTAATTTAAGTAATAATAGTTAAGTTCTGCAGATGGAGATCCATCCGTACAATTTTAACGGTTTTTTTTATTAGTCTATTCAGAGGTCACGTTGAATATTTTACGACATCAATTTAAGTCTGAAAAGAAAAGTCATAAAACGTAATCAAAAATATCCTCCACGTAGACCATATTGTCAATGTTGGTATGAATTAATTCATTCTTCTAATTCACACAAGCAATCGACCAAAAAAAAAAAAAACGAACCAAAAATACTCGGTGATCATTCGTATTTTTCTTTCGCTAAAATTTTCGAACAGAGACAAACAACAGCTACCATGCGTCGCCATGCATGTGTTTTTTTCCCTCCCTGGCAGACTTTTTTCGTTTCCTTCCATGATGGCAGCGATCTGCCCTTTTCATTTTTCGGGTGTTTAAATTTTGCCATCCGTCGATTAGATCCAAGTTTTGTATACATTTACTAACGGCGTATCGCTAACTGTTGTCCGCCTCCTGTCTGTGTATTGTTATATACTTACCCGTCGAAAAAAAAACCAGA
Organism: Uranotaenia lowii; assembly: GCF_029784155.1. Taxonomy (NCBI): domain Eukaryota; kingdom Metazoa; phylum Arthropoda; class Insecta; order Diptera; family Culicidae; genus Uranotaenia; species Uranotaenia lowii. Next base: position 13,409,756 of record NC_073691.1, on the reverse strand, counting down.
AAACTCACTTCGACGCCTTCCGCCGAATTTTTGTGCAATTCGTCCGCCTGTTTCCTCAGGCTCCTCCTAGTGCTGCCCTTTCAGGGGGTTACTAGTGCGTTTCGACAGTTTTGAGAAAAAAAAATCAGGTACAAAAAAAAGGACGGAACATATCAATCAAGATTTGCTAGGAACACTAGGTAAGACGAAATTAGTGGATTAGGAGGGCTAATCTTAGGTGATATAATTCCAGAGCTTTTTAGCAGTTCTCTAGTTCTAGTTCATCATTTTGGAACTTCTTTTTCTTTTTCGCTTTATGTTGATGGCCAGATAATGTAACTCTATAACACCCTTTTTTAACTTGAATCTTCCGATTTTTTTCTTATACTAATAATGAGGGAATCAGTTTTCATAACGTATCATGCCCAGGGAATAAAAAAATCGTTATCTTTCGTTAGAACTTGCCGATGAAAATACCCGTGAAGGAGATTTTCATCCACCAGTGTACTGTACTCATACTCATCATTAACAAATTTGCTCTCGATTAGTTTTGCATTCCGATTCAAACTTATCGGTAAGTGTAACGTTAAGGATAAGTTCTCCCTTCCTCGCAAGTAGTAACAAGAAAAGATTGGTCATTTTTTGCATTCAGATTTATTTGTTTAATTCGATAGATGGTTTCGTTTATTTAACCTCCGATTGTAATTTGCGACCCGTCTAGTGAAAGGGTTTGACTTGGAGGTAACGAAAAATAGTGTCGCGAGATCGCTAGTACAAGCTACTAGTGTTAGTACCGCGATAAATCAGTTGAGCTCCGATTTCAACTTTCGACCGGTCAAGTGAAAGGGTTTGACTTATAGGCGATGAAAAAAAGTGTCGCGAGATCGCTAGTACAAGCTACTAGTGTTAGTACCGCGAGAAATCAGTTTAGCTTCGATTTCAACTTTCGACCGGTCAAGTGAAAGGATTTGACTTGTAGATGACGAAAAAAAGTGTCGCGAGATCGGTAGTACAAGCTTCTAGTGTTAGTACCGCGAGAAATTAGTTTAGCTTCGATTTCAACTTTCGACCGGTCAAGTGAAAGAGTTTGACTTGCAGGTGACGAAAAAAAGTGTCGCGAGATCGCTAGTACAAGCTACTAGTGTCAGTACCGCGATCAATCAGATAAGCTTTCAAATTTTCGTCACCTAGAAGTCAAAGTCTTTCACTTGACCGGTTGAAAGTTGAAATCGAAGCTAAACTAACTAGTTTAAACTAACTCAGATTACAACGAGAAACTTCTCGCGGTACTAACACTAGTAGCTTGTACTAGTGAACTCGCGGAACTATTTCTCGTCATTTACAAGTCAAACCCTTTCACTTGACCGGTCGAAAGCTGAAATCGAAGCTAAACTGATTTCTCGCGGTACTAACACTAGTAGCTTGTACTAGCGATCTCGCGACACTATTTTTCGTCACCTACAAGTCAAACCCTTTCACTAGAGGGGTCGCAAGTTGAAATCGGAGCTAAACTGATTTATCGCGGTACTAACACTAGTAGCTTGTACCGTGAACGGCCCTAATTCTGCGCAGTTAAGGATTTTTGAAACGTTTAAAGTTATTAAAAATTTATCTTACAATGAATTTACACAAAATTTCGTTTACAGTTGGCCCAACTACTAAACATAACGGCAAAAATAATAAGGATTCAATTTTCAAGCAAAAGTGTTGAAAAAATACACTTTTTCGAAATTATGCATGTGGCCCTTATTCTGCGCACTATTTTCTATTTGTTCCTAATTCTGCGCATATGTCCCATATTCTGCGCACCTAAATATAATCAATACACCATTCCGTAATGGTAAGAGAAACATTTGATTAAATTTCAAGGTGTTGCAAATCATGTTTACGTAAACCGCAGAAAATTGTAAATCGTGAAAATGGGCCAGTTCCAGCTATGGATCTTTGAACTTTTTTTGAAATTTTTTTCCAGCTGCTCATAATTTCACTTCCAAATGCTTCTTTCCTGCAGCACGCTTACAAAAAGTTTGTCGACATGGCCACACCGGATCTTGTCTAAACTAACTTGTTTCGTTCATGTGCAAACTAGTCCGACGTTCGGAAGCAGTTCCTGCGTGCGGGACATAGTACCGCCCCAGCCGGGGGAACTACGTGTCGTTCGGTCGGCTCAACGTCAGTCAGACTGCAAGTGCGATCTAATGGTGAAGCAGCGCATAGTTTCCCTGGCTGGAGACGGTTCTGTAGCCCGCCGGAACTGCTTCCAAATGTCGAACTAATCTGCACAGTTTGAACTAAAGATAAGATATCGTATAAACGCGGAAACACAGTAGAAAACGAAATTTTGTTTTCACATTTAGATTCGAATCGATTTCAAAGAGTTTCCGAACAACTTTACTATTACCAGAACCTTCCTAAAATGAATTAGAAAGGCTTTGCTAAATGCCTCCCGATTCACTACATCTGTTTTCTTGTCGCTTATACATCCGTTTGTTCCGGTGCTCTTCATTCTGCGCATTAGGAACATTAGTAAACAAATGGTGTCAAATCCTGCGCGTTGGTAAATCGTTGTTATCATACGAAAAACACTTTTTTTCTCAAAAATTCTTAACCATCATGTTAAGAATAGCTAAATCTTTCACGTAAAGACTTTTCGAACGAAAAACTACTTTTCTGCACTGTGAATTTGAAACTTTTGTTTCCCAAGTTCTTAAGCAGTACTGCTTAACGACTGCCATTTTCACTGTGTGGTTGAAAATTTTATTTTGATTTTCTCCATTTCTCGCAAACAAAACAGCCAATTTCAAAACCAAAGGCACGAAACTAAAGATAAACAGTAGCAGAACTGATCCTGCATGTTTTGTAGATGTTTTATTCAATAAATGTTAAAATATTTGTGTTTGAAATTGAAAATGCGCAGAGTTTGGAACTGCGCAGAATTAAGGCTGTTCACGGTACTAGCGATCTCGCGACACTTTTTTTCGTCATCTACAAGTCAAACCCTTTCACTTGACCGGTCGAAAGTTGAAATCGGAGCTAAACTAATTTCTCGCGGTACTAACACTAGTAGCTTGTACTAGCGATCTCGCGACACTTTTTTTCGTCACTTACAAGTCAAACCCTTTCACTAGAGGGGTCGCAAGTCTTAATCGGAGCTAAACTCATTTCTAGCGGTACTTGTGCCGTTAATCATCACTAATTTGTTTTAACTATTACTAGTTACCAGAACCCTCAAACATTGATTAATCACCGCGACGAGCGCCTTCTTTAGACGTTACGCCCGAGAATTTCAAAATTTACCACATATCTATTTAACTATTTCAGTTAGCCTTTTCTGCTGATGTTATAATCGATTCAGTCGGTTTGCTCCAGTGTGAGCATATTGAAATTTTTTCATCTATTGGTGGACCGTCGGAGACAAAATAACGTGTAGCGAGTTATCTTTATCGTCAATGGAAACAGATGAGAAGCAATCGCTTTCTCATATTTATCGCTAAGTGTAACACAAGGGATAAATCAGTTATCAGTATCAGATCATTTTTAGACCCGAATGACCCGGGTGGTTAAAAGGTCTCAAATAAATTATAATAATAATAATAAGTATCAGATCAGTTGGATTTGCTTCCCTGATCATGCCAAGTTTTGAACCCTTTATAATGGGGGACTTGTTTCAGTTGTTTGTTGATGAATGATGAGAGATGAAAATCTTTCTTTTTTCCAAGAATCCCTTATCGTATTTTAAATCAATACGGAAGAGTAGGCTGTGGCCGTTCGACGACGGGTGTGATTGTTATAGCTACTTATTCTACATCATTTTTACTTATAAATTGTAATTGGTGCTGAAAAATTGTGCAAAAGTTGGGTGCTTTGAGTTTGCATAGTATTGATCCTTGTTTAGTTGATGTCTAAAAAATTAGTTTATTGCCAAAATTAAATGTACTGCAACATAAGATACTTTCTGAGAATCATTCTTAAAATCAACGTTACGTACCTAAAGGGTGTCCACGATGAATTTACCACACACAAAATTGATTCGCAAAATTCGAGATTGCCATCAAATTTTCAGGGATTTAAAAATAACTATTAAATTTCATTTTACCATTTTACTCGTAGTTTATTTACAGTCCATACGCAAATGCCCGCACCTTGGCCTCAACCCCGGCCAAAAGATTCTGCACAACCTATGTATTAACCGTAAACCAATAATTTCTTCAGTTCCTGGACTGTCTTCACTACCTTAGGTCGTTTAAGAAGGTGCTGCTTCATAATCGCCCAGTACTTCTCGATGGGGCGGAGCTCTGGAGTGTTGGAAAGGGGCACGAAATTGAACTTGTTGTCCGCATATCACTTCAGCACGTCCTTGGAGTAGTGGCATGAGCCAAATCCGGCCAGAGGATTGTTGGGACTTTGTGGGCCTCCAGGAGAGGAAGCAGCCGCTTCCAGAGGCACTCTTTCATGTACACCTGTCCGTTCATCGTGTCCTGGGTCACGAAAGGTGCACTCCGCTTCCCGCACGTGCAGATGGCTTGCCAAACCAGGTATTCATCCGCAAATTTGTACATCTTCTGAGTGCGGACATTTTTTTTGTGATGGATAATTTTATTTTATTTTAAATTTTCTTTTTCTGTACGACTATTTAGTCTTACTCCCGCGTATGTCCATAACCGTACAATTTAGCATCTGTTTCTTCGTCAGATTCCATCACTTTCATCATATGATCCTTGATTAGGATTGGTCATATTTTCAAACAGTCCGTTTGATGTATTGTATTGCCATTTTCTTGAATGTGTTTATGTTCACAATATCTTTGATGCTTGACGGTAGGTTGTTGAACATTTCCAATCCATTGTAGAAAAGAGAGCGTTTGCTCATCTCTTTTCTAATATTTGGCAGTCTGAAGTCTTGTGCTCTTCTAGTGTTGTATCTTTGAATGTCGATTCCGTATTGCAGGCCGTCCGTTAAATAATTTTGTAACATTCCATTTTTCATCTTATATATAAACATTAAGCTATTATATGCAATTCTCTGTTTCACTGACAACCATTGAAAAATATCGAGCATGTGTATCGATTGCATCGTATCACAACTCGCATAATTTTATTTTGTATTTTTTGCAGTCGATTCGTTTGTGTGTCAGATGCATGAAGCAATATTGTAGCGCAATAATCGAAGTGTGGCATGATCACGGATTTAACATAAATTACTTTTGACCAGAAAGTCATATAGCGACTAATTCGGCAAAGTATCCCATATTTTATGGCGATTTTCTTCATTGTATAGTTAATATGTGCGATGAAATTTAGCTTCTCGTCAACTTGTATTCCCAAGTATTTTACCTGGTGCACTCTTTCGATGGCACAACCATCAATCAGCAATTCTGGGCAGACTCTTATTTGACGATTATCAATAACCATCCAGCTGGTTTTATTAAGATTAAGACACAATGTTTTATGTTTTAAAAACTCAGAAATATTTTTCAAATCGGCATTTGCTTCTTGGATAACGGCTCTTAAGTCATCACCACTCCAGTAGGAGACTGAATCATCCGCAAATAATTTAAGAGAACCATAACGTAGACAGTGTTTCAAATCATTGATGTACAATATGAATAATATGGAACCCAGAACACTTCCTTGGGGGACTCCTAGATTATTTTCTCTATATCGTTAATATGATGACCCATATTTTGTTCTTTGCATTCTATTATTCAAGTAGTCTTTGAACCAGTTTAGTACCGTTCCGTTGATACCTATTCTTTCCAAAACGTTCACCAACTTTAACTGATCAATCGTTTCAAAAGCTCTCTTGAAATCCAGAAACACGGCAACTGTGTAACTACCGTTTTCAATATTGGCCTTCCGAAGTATCAAGTTCACTGCAGACTCCGTTGAATGCTGCTTTCTGAATCCAGATTGCTCGTTAATCAATATTTCTTCTGACTCAATAAAATGTCCGGAACGATGAACTTATCCTTAGCCGTGAAAAACAGGTTGCCGGGGATCTGTCTGATGTCGGCCTTCACATATGTTTTGTCGTCCATGATGCAGCATTCAATTTTCGTCAGCATGCTGAGGTACAACTTCCTGGCACGGGTTTTGGCGGACATTTTCTGCTTCTCGTCGCGATTAGGGGCTTTTTGAACCTTGACTTGAACGTTCGTGGTTTCGGCTGAAGGCCTCAACTACGCGGTAGTGATTTTTGGTGTAGTACGGAATACTTTTTCCTTCACTTCTGGGCTTCCGATCGGTGGTCAATCGTTCCTCGAACCGCTTAATCATACGCGACACCGTGGAATTCGCGATTCCCAACGTTTTAGGGATGGAACAATGCGAGAGATCCTTGTTCTCGTGATGAATGCGCAAGATTTTATCACACACGAGCTGTTTTTTCGACTCCATTTCTGCGAGTTTTGATCACACGAATTTAAAACATGCAGGATGTAAATAAACAATGCACTATGAACTAATTCCACCCAAATTTTCATCAAACTCAACCGAACGGTTAAAAAGTTAGAGCAATTTCATAGTGTGGCAATTTCATCGTGGACACCCTTTATATCCTTTTTATTATCAAATAACAATTTCTTGTTAGTTTCATATACGCAAATGCGTTGTTTTTGTGTGCTGATGTGTTTTTTTTGTGGCAAAATCGAAAGCAGGCAGTATTTTAACGATCACACAAAATGTTCTGGGCAGGCCATGTGATAAAAGGTGTAATCTATATATATAAAAAGCAATTTCTGTATGTTTGTTTGTTTGTTTGTTTGTTTGTTTGTTTGTTTGTCCTCTATAGACTCAGCCGTCTTAAGAGCTAGAGGTCTGAAATTTGGCAAGGATGCTCATTAGGACCAGGAATGATGAAAAATGTTTTTAGATTTTCGGATGACCCCTTTTGAAGGGGGTCGTCTATACAAGACAAAGATTGTTTTCGCGTTTTTCACGTCATTTTTTGTCGGATCGTGATGAAAATTTGCACATGGGGGTTTTTAGAGATGGGAAATCGATTTCAGGTATTGAATTTTGGGTCAGGGGTCGGCAAAAGGGGTCGTCCATATTAACTTTTCAATATTTTTGTAATATTGACGTAAGTGTACATTGGATTGAGATAAAAATTTGTGCTCGGATGGTTTTAGAGAACAGCAATCGATTGCCGGTATCAAATTTTGTGTACGGGGCCAGCCAAAAGGGGCGTCCATATTCACTGTTCGCTATTTTTGTTATACTGACGTTATTATACATCGGATTCAGATGAAAATTGGTACACAAGAGTTTTGAGTGATAAGCAATCGATTCCAGGTATCGAATTCAGTGTAAGGGGTCGACAAAAGGGGTCATCCATATTACTTTTCAGGTTTTTTTTGTGATATTGACGTTAATATACATCAGAAGAAGATGCAAATTTGCACATAGAAGTCATTAAGAACATTGATTCCAATTATCCAATTTTGGGTCAGAGGTCGGCCAAAGAGGACGACCATATTAACTATTCACTGTTTTTTTTTGGATATTGACGTTATTATGCAATGGATTGGTTTGAAAATTTGCACACGGGAGTTTTGAAGAAAGGGCGATCGATTTCAGAGATCAAAATTCGGAAAAGAGGCCACTGATCTGCAACAATCGAGTTGAAATTTATACACGGTTTATTGGGGTTGGGACGGTTAATTGATTTCTGATTTCAATATTTGTATTAAACGACAAGAAAGGGGGATGTTTTGGCACGGTCAATTGATTCCTGATTTTAAATTTAGTAGCATACGACAAAAAAAATAACGTACATATAACGTGTTCAACATTTTTGCAATTATTTTTTTGAAAAAACATTCGGAATTGCATCTGGGAAATGCCTGTAATTTGACATTAATTCAAACTGTTCATGACATATTCTAAATTGCAAGCGAAACGGAGTTCGTATGGGATCAGCTAGTTCCATATAACTGAGAATGTAAGGTATAAAATTAACATATTAAACATAACAAGACCAATGCGACTACCCTAGGGAACTTCGCCATCGATCGGCTATCTGGAATTCCTACCGCTAGGAAATTGTTGAAAACGATTTAATGATACATCAATGACGCTAACACGGTCTAACAATCCACTTAAGTAAATTCGGGACGGGTGTGTTTCTGCTTGCGAGAAAAAGGCGAAAATAACACGAACGCACTTGAGGTTTAAATAATTTGTTTTTCGAACTTGAAGACTGAACTGAACACTGTTTTTTTTTCTCGCGAATCTCTGAATCACACACAACAATACGAACAACTCACATTAGGTACAAGGCAGGCAATTCATTGAAATTGATGACGCGTTTAGCTAGTTGAGACTCGCAATTTGAGAGAAGCAAAAAAAAACGGCGACAAAAATACCACAGAGACGAGCGAGACACAATTTTGCGCGCCAACATCACGGAGAAATAAAAATGAGGGGCCGGACACGTGGCTTGGTGTGCAGATTTCGCGAGGGGGCTCGAACCGGTTCCATCATCATGTGATGGTGATGATTGCTTTTAAGGGCAGCTTCGGTTCGCTTGACGGATGACGGACGAGCCCACCAACTTACTTGACCCGGCCAGCCAATCAGCGTCGAGCATCCGGAAAAACTGACCAACTCGCGATCACCCATTTCGGGGGCTCGCTTTTCCGCTCGTTCTCAGATGTGCTGTGGTGAGGTTTCGTTGTTTGTTACATCGGGCTGCCGAATGCTGTTGGTTTGTTTGTCTTCGTTCGTGTGTGTGTTTCAGGAGATGATCGTCGAATATCCCGACCCGACCCGACCGAAGAAACACGCGTTCCCGGTCTCGTGATTGTGGTTCAAGGTTATGTATTGTTCTAACCGATTTAGGATCACGAAGAATGATCAACTATAGGAATTTGTCGGGAGTAGGTTATGAGAACTGAATCAATCGGGATAGCTACAAACTCGAACTGAATTTCTTTCACCAAGACTCCAAGGCATAATTTTAGAGGATCTGGTTTCCTTTTTTTTCCTTTTTTAATGGGGTGAGTCCAAATTACACGTTACCATGAATGATAATTAGCTATATCGTGCCATTCGCAAGATTGTATCGACTTCGATAGTCGTTGCCTTTGTATAGGTCGGTCGGATGATAGTGGGTCAGTGATCTCCTCGTCGTCCACCCCAAATTAACTCCACTTGTTTGCTGGCGTCGCTCGTCGAATGTTCGAGAATATTCATCACTCGATTGAAGGAGTTGTTTTTTTTTTCGCGCAAAACCACGTCGTCGATGTTGACGTTGTTTGTTGCAGATGATTTGGCAAAATCTACTACGCAGTAGATATCGGTCTTGGAACGAACAGGTTTTTCAAATTATCGGGGAAGGGTCGTCGGTGTTGATTCAGTTGGTTGTTTTTTTTTTTTCGTTATCGGTTTTGAAATTGTGTTGATGTCTTGGGGGCTCGCCCTTTCGGTTTTAAGCACGTTGTGAACAAGACGATAGTAAAGGGCTCTAGGACGTTAAAAATGTCTGTTTTTTTAAACGTTTCTGTTGAAAACAGAAATAAAAACAGTTTCAATTCATCGACAATAAGTTAGCAATAATTGATTATTTTTTTCATTATGATTCCTCTAAATTACAAGCTACTCTAATGTGGAACTTAGCTTAGCTTAGCTTAGCTTGGTTGAATACTCACATCCACCTTAAATAGTCAAATCCAAAATGCTTTTATAATATTATAAAGATGTATGAGTCGAAACAAAAGGTTTTCTAACTTGGTATTTTGAATAATGTATTACAATGAAGGCTTATCAGTTCTAAGAATAATAAATTATAGCATTTTGAACTCCACGATCGCTGGCGTGGCTCAGTAGAACTAGTTCCACATCGCCAATGGTTGCTACTCCGTGATTGACCGAGGCCATCAATTTTGTTCAAAGGTCAAAAGAATGATGCCCATTCCAGGCATCCAGTACATTCACAATGCCCAAAACTGATGCTCTCTCTTTGATCATAAATAACGGCGCCGGCCACGTCCTAATAGTCAATAGATAGTTTAGAAAAGAGAGAAAGGGATGACAGAACTAACTACTCTTTTTACAATTAAATGTTTACTCTTAGTAAAACTATATCATTTACAGTTGAGTTTAGATTCTGCTTGAAATAATTGATCATTTCATCGAAACCTCCTACTTCTGTAACTTTGAATGCTAATCTTAAAGAAGGAAATCATAAGATGAAACATATTTTTATTTTAAATTAAAATGTTCAAGATATTTGGTACATATTTTAATAAGACAAACAAATGTTTCAAGTTATTTCAATAAATAAGGGACATAAAGACTCAAGAATGATTGGCCTGTTTTTTAGAAAAATTGATAAAACTAATTCTAAAGTTCATCTTCAAAAAGCAAATAATCGATAAATAAACCGGTTGGTATCAACTACTTATTGCACAACAACATTTAGAAACATAAAAAAACGCCTAAGATATTATCTCTTGTGTTCATGAAACACCGACAAATTTCTATTGACTAAACTTTTCACATTTCAGCCGAAAAACATTTATGTTGAGTGAAAAATTGGAACAACCTCTCTTGAAAATAGTACTGGTTAGTATTCTACCAGCTAGTATTTAGTAAACTTAAACACAAAGTGAAGAAAATTGAGCCTGCTAGAAAATTAGAGAATAAGTTAAAGCTTATCGTTATATATTCCTTAATATTATTTCAAAAGAATATAAAATGAACGTACTACAATCAATCCACTCAATATAATCGTTTTTTCCTGCTACACTTCCGGTCGTGGACTGTGATAAATTTTAAAAATTCTTTATTGAAAAATAATGAATGAGCAATGTCAACGAAAACTAAACAAACCCTTAGCAAAAAAGAAAGAATGCTTTGAATAATTTGTTGCTGATTGATTCAAAGCATTAATAAATTTTGCTTGATATTAGTATTAGATGATTTGAAAGAAAAGTTTAGTTCAGTTGACTTTTGAATTTTTCCTTTTTAAAGAAGACATAAACTTCGTTGAACTTCTTAAATATTTTTCATAATCATAAAAATAAATGGAACGAGCTCACCAAATGTTCACCATAACGCCCAAAGCTTTTGAGGGCGACTTCAGGTCATTTTAAAGAAGCTGTAATTCCATCACTATCCGCCCTTGCCCTGGTTAACTGGCTCCTATACATCGGCACTTCCATATGGTCTGGTAAAATCGTACGAATCCATCTTTTCCAGTTTTAATCGCAAGTTCAATAAAAAACTTTTTTCGAACATTTTCAAATTTTCGACCCTTTTGCAGCAGCTTGATAAAAACACGTCACTTCACAACAACTGGTTGCTTCGATCCCCAGTATTCATATTTAAGAACAGATTTTACAGATTTAGTTAAAGTTTATATAGTCTGTCATGAAAATGATATGAAATTGGTATACAAAAAGATTTTTCGTTAAAACAATGACTGAATTGCAGATTATTGTTATCTAAAAGACAGATGTTTTCCCCGCTACCTAGGTCGTGATCGCATTAAGTTTGCCCTCCTAAAAATAAAACGAATAAATAGAAATAAAAATCTATTAAAAACCAGTCAAAATTCAGCCAAAATATATTTGTTTGGATCTGATCCATACGCTCTTTGTTGCTATAATACTGTTGCAAATTTATAAAAACTTCGCTACTGCATTGTCTGGAAATACAAGCAACTCAAATCTGGAACTAATTATTTTCTCCTAAATGCAGTAATAAAGAATGGAAAGTTTAGACAATGTTCTCTACTTTTCGCATGGCGACCGTCAGAAATTGGAAGACAATGTGAGGAAAATCTTCAGTACTAGCAAACCACTGGTTGGAAGGGATCAAGCTAACTCGGTTCGGTTTTATCAATGCTTATGCCATGGCAAAATCGATCAAATTCCAAACTTGAGTCTTATCCAAACTATTGTCTAGATTGGATCCCGTGAAAATTGAAACTTGAACAAGTCATCAGCTGGAAAGAAATTTCATAATAGTAATGCAATTTTTGCCGCTAGTAATAACTAAGTCCCCAAAGTTTGAAATGTAAAGTAAATTAAGATAATGTGTTCCACACCTTACATGGCGACCGTTAGAAATTGGGTAGTAAAAATCCTCCACATCCTCCACAGATAATCACATGACAAAAAACTACAATCTCGTAATGTTCGACCAGCACGGATAGAGTTCACGCGAAGTAACCGAATAACATTTTCCTCACCTCCAATGGATCGAATTTCTACGAAGTGTGTTTTATCCAGCCTTTTAACCTGATTTGAACTTGTAAAATTTCATAATGTTTCTTAATTTGAACAAATCACCTACTAGAGAGAAATTTAATTACAATGAGAAGATATAAATAGAACAAGGCCCCAATTTACATTTGTGAAAAAGTTTTTTTTTTGATTATTTGCTATCGTTTTGTTATAAAACGGTAGTTTTGACCTTACTGGGCTCGTGATACAGCTCAGTTGGCAGGTCACTTGCCTCCTGAGCTGACGTACGTAAGTTCGAGCTCAATAGTAAACCCATCAAACACAGTTGTACCGGATAAGTTTTTCAATGACTGCCGCCAACTGCATCGTTGATATATGTAAGTTGCGAATGACTTAAAGATGTTGAAACGACTATAATCGAAACAAAAAAGGTCGTTTTGACCAAATTTCGAAGAATTTATAAATCAAAACAAAATGTGAAAACTAATAAGTTTAGAAAAAAAATGTACATGATGAATAAAGGGCGAGCACGAAATTATTGCGACACCGAAAATGTCATGGCAATTTTCTTATAATGTTTGGAATCAAACCAAAATTTTAGGGTAGTTTTATACATATATTTACTTCAAAAAATCAAAAGAAAAGTTAATCGACGGAGCCTTGAGTGTAAAATTGAACGCATTTTCGCTTGATGCCTTCCATCAAAGTCTTTCCAGAGTCATCCGGTACAGGTTTCTCAGTTTTTTTTCCATTTTCTTAACATGTCCTTCTCGTCCTTGACTGTCTTCTTGCTCTTCCAAAGTTCCCGCTGCATTATTGTCTAGTACTGGTCCATCGGGCGAAGCTCCGGGCAGTTTGGCGGGTGCATGTCCTTTGGAACAAAATGGACAGAATTGGCCTCATACCACTCCAGGACACTTTTAGAATAGGGGCATGATGCCAAATCTGGAAAAAATAGCGGAGCTTCGTCGTGCTGCTGCAAGAACGGCAAAAGGCACTTCTCGAGGCACTCAGATTTGTAGATCTCGCTATTTACTGTGCCCTTTGTCACGAAAGGCTCACTCCTCAGTCCGCAAGCGTAGATGACATGCCAAACGAGATATTTGGAGGCGAATTTCGACATTTTCTTCTTCTTAGATTTGTCTTCCTCTTTTTTGGCCACGTCCCGAACTGAGGCAGTCTTCTAACTGGCGTAAGCAGGCATGACTTTCCGGTCCAAAGTTTTCTCCACCGGACCCGGTTTCCGCCCAGATTTTTTTGTCCACGAAGTTGCTTTCCTCTCCATACTTCCAAACCGAACTTGGGACCGCTAGCAATGAGTACTTCTTTCATTTTCGTCAACTGACTCAACGAAATGTTGGGGAAAGTACACCATTTGTGCACTTTTCCGTGGAAAAGATGAACTGTAAACAACAACACACAGCAAAAATCAGCTGTTTAAACGTCATCCGGAATGAGCAGGTTTGTATCAAAATCGTGATTGGACATCATGGGACACCCCATAGTGTGAACGGCTGACAACAATGAAGAAATTTGAAGATTTTATATCGAGCAACACCATCTGGATCACGCTCCGGTTTTCCGATAATTTCTTGATAGTAAATTGAATTTGAAATCTGTTTTTTTTTTCTCAAATTTCACAACTAATAATCATAAACTATAGGTACTTCTGAATTTATGGATCGAGAGTCTTGAAAATTTTCCAGCCGAAAAAACACAACCGTCATCGACGGCCACAGCCTACCAAGCTCTTTCCTTGTTCGAAGCTATTTATTCATAGTATGAAAAGCTCCAAATGACACTTCAAATGTAGTTTTCTCGGTACACCACATTATGTTAATTAAGTTGTCAGTATCGCACTGCGTATTATTTATGTGTAAGATTTATCTCAAAACTCTACGACATGTCTTTTCAAATATTTCCTTGAGGACACTTGCTTAAAAGGTAGCTTTTATTTTTGTTTCATGAGAACGTCACAGTTGATTCCCATTTTGAATGTAGGTGATTAGTATTGTTCAATCATGCCTTCGAAAAAAATCTCTTTTTTTTTCTTTCAAATTAAAAATTTGTTTTCTGTAGGAATTTGATGTTTTTGATCAGTTTCAAATACGATGAATCTAGAAAAATTCAAATTTTCCTGTTGTGAAACATATTCTTTGACTAAGGTTAAATCTGATGATCTGATGATAGGGCTGTGGCTCTTATTCAGCGCCACGTGCGAAATGACGATAGTCGAGTCATGTTAGTGAAGTGAAGTGCAGTGTTAGTTTGATTCCCGAAGTTCATCCGAAGTGACATTACTCACCTAAAGCGACTCATGGAATTGAGTGACTCGAGAATAAAGGTTTTTCGGACACCGTATAAAATACGTGTGATCTGGTGAAGAGCGGAAATCTAAAGAGACCGATTTTTATTTTTCTTCTTCGCACGTCAATTTCATGTGACGTTTTCGTTGACGTTGACGAGATGGATTCTACAATGTGTATTACACGCTGATTTGTTAAACTCAATTTCGAGGTGGATTCTACAGTTCTTCCTCCTTTAGAACGTTTATAATATAAATGTTAAATTACAAATTACGAACAGATTATTTTATATCTGATTAGAATCCACTAAATTTAGAACTTCAATTATATGTATCGATTTTAACTAATAATAAAGATATTGATTTGATTTCTTATCTCGTTTACATCTTTTTGATCTTCTTAAACCACTTGTCACATTTTCTGCAACCATGATCTGGGATGATGAAATGATGATGAAATAGAAATTCCCTCGACTGTTTCCTCGGATCCGGTGTTGTTATCTAGCCTACTTCGACAGCCAAATATGAAGGAATCCGCGGGGAATCCATAGAAGTCACCAGATGAATCGAGATCATCTTGATTTTCGAAAGTCTCTTGCGAGATAAAAACACTTTCGTTGCTTTGCTCTGGTAAACTATCGTCTCGTTCCAAAGAATCATCCTCACGCCTGCGCTTGGAATACCGAACTTCTGGACAAAGATCAGAGACGATTACCGCCCTTGTTCGCCTTCGATCCTTTTCTGCGATACGAAGTTGTTGCCTGTGTGCCAGGACCAATCTGCCGTTCAGAGAAACCTTTATTTGCTGAAGCCCAGCAAAAATCCGACCGAGGCTAACCCAAGCTCACTTATTCGGCAAAGAAAACCAAGTCCAAAGGCACAACAGCAACCTCCACAGCACAGCAACAGCGGTAATTCGATGGCCCAACTCGCAGCAACAACAGCAACAATCCTGGTTCCAGCAGATGATTTTTTGTTCAACCGGCACGCAACGGTAATAAGCTTTACCGGAAGTCACGCACGATAACCACAAACAGACTGTGGCTCGGCTTTTCGTTTGTTCCACCGTGAAAAAAACCACGTGTTTTGTGAAAATGTCTTTCACGGGAATAAAAAACGGGAAAAAGTTAGGAAATATTCACCACGGCAAAACACTGCCAGATCCGCCTTTGATTATCACTTAGAACAATAAAATCACTTTGAAACAAAAACTTAGAGGAATTTTCCTCATCGCCACTAAAAGATTTCGGACAGCGTATAAAAAATGCGTGTTGTCTGGTGAAGAGCGGAAATCCAAAGAGACCGATTTTTATTTTTCTTCTTCGCACGTCAATTTCATTTGACGTTTTCGTTGACGTTAAACGAGATGGATTCTACAATGTGTATAACACGCTGATTTGTTAAACTCAATTTCGAGGTAGATTCTACACAGAATAAGGGCCATAAGGAGAACCCATTCGAGCCAGAAAGCTACAGTTGTTTGAAAGCAGCAATTTTTTTTCTCAAAATATCTCGTTTCAGCCTAAATATTTTTATTGAATGTATTCTACAAATTTTACACTTTAAGTAAATCAAAACTCGTTTAAATACATTTTGCATACATATAAGCTCTTATTGGAAAAAAAATCGTTAACATTCTGAAATTTAAAAAAAATCCTTTTCTAACTTTTCTGGGTTATTGTATTATCTTCAACCTCCAGCTTCGGCGATCGAACTAATAATAATCCTAAGTTGACAGAAGATAAACTGTATTGAAATACATGTTTACTTGGATACTACAGTTATAGCTTCTGCGATGTTGACGTCTTGCTAAACTTTTTTCAATCTCAAAACTTACGGAAGACATAAAAAAAAACAAAAAATAATTTGTACGGATTCTAAAATCGTGTACCACATTGTGCTGCATTTTGTGAAGTTGAAAGCATAGACTGAGTCGATTAAGGGGCTTTTTTAAAATCTCATAGCAGGGGGTTTGAAAAGCTCCATCCACAATATTTTGCAGAATTGTAGAGTAAAATTTACATGAGGAAATTTTCTGTTGAACAACTTTGTCAAAGACCGTAATTTGGTATTTTTCATAAAAATTAAGTTTTACTCATGTAGGTAAACATGACTTTAAAAATCTGCAAAAAAAAACTTAGATGAGTTTTGAAAGAACCGAAGCTTTTTAGATCCCAGGCCCTTTAGTCAATAAATTCTAATAAATCACCCATTATGAATTTGTTTCCTATTTGTAACAACTTCATGTTTATCAATGAATAGCGTATATTTCCAGAACCATTAGGAAGCGTAATAGTTTTCCTAGTTTAAAACACTTATGGCGCTAGGTTCATAAAAAAAACAGAGTAAAAACGCACGCGTCACACCCAGCGTGGCCTTACATTTAAAAAATACCCGTTTATTGACGTGTAGCGCAAAGAAAAATATTCCGCACCGTCTCAGAATATCAGTTCGAAAACAACAACAAATGGGAATCTGATGACTTTCATCAGCCAGTTAGTAGTTGAAAGAAACGGCAGTCCAGGTCTTTGATAATGCACTGAACTGATAGCAGCTAGAAGACTCTTCGGAATTAATCGAATCAAACGGTCGCCATGATTTTGTTTTTTTGTCTCTTCCTGTGTTTGTGGAATATCTGCAGTAATATTTTTATTGACCGGCCGGGTACGGAAATCTAATCAAAATATTTTTTGCAAGTCCCAAATCGAACCAGAAGCCACCACACGCCCATGTGGTCGCGGCCCCGTTGACGTCAGACTGCTGGCTGACTGCTGATAGCAGTAGGAATCAAATCCGCGCCATTAATGACGTATGTCGTTGAGGCCGAAAATCACAAGCTCACTGGCATTGCGACTGGACTGATCCCCACTCTCTGCCACTGTCCTGGGCAGCTCTTCGATTCCATCAATTGAGCACCAGGCAGGGGGTTTCATCCAAGAAATAAACGACGGCGAAAAATGAGACACAAAAAATGGTTAGCTATGGTTGGCGAAATTTTGACTAAGTGATCCAGCAAGTTTCCATTTATGTTTTTGTTCGAAGAGAAGATGACTGAAATTTGCTTGGCAGAAAAAACCAAACTAAAGTCTAGATTCCAACAAAATTTCAGCCCATAGGAAATTAAAATAAGAATTCACACTTTTTAAAAATAAACGGCGATTGTAGCGTAGCCAACGTACGAACAAAAAATCTGCAGCTGTCAACGTGTCACACCTTTGGGTGGATAGTATCGATCAACCAATTCATATCAAATTTGGCGGTACTTTTTTTTGGCTGTATAGTGGCAGACTGCAACGTGGGTAGAAGAAGGTGGCGGATCGAAATATTTATCTTCGAATTCAGGTTCCCGACTCTACGGGTGTATTTGTTAGTGTAGGTAGAGTCCAAATTTGCCAGTAGGTATTTCGCGAAAGCATATGCAGGTATACTTGATTTTTTTTTCTGTCTTATTATTGCATACTAGGGACTTCGAGAAACTGCGTCTTATTTTATAAACTTGGTCAGGAGGCATGGCCCCCATATCAGCGCGTTTTTTTTTCGGTGATATGTGCTGATATTTGTTTTGTCTTCCTGTTAGCTGAAAAAAAAATGAACGATATCTCCACTTTGGTGGAACTGCCAATTGAACAAACTGTCCTTCATTATATAACAATCGTTTCTGTTAAGTGCAATTCGTCATAGAGGGGCTGCAGTGGTAATCGCTTATTTTTGGCAGTTTAAACGTAGAATAATCGAAATTACTGCAACGAACCTAAAAACTAGTTGTTCGTATCATACATCGGTTTAAAAGAGCTTAGCTAAGTCAAAGCTTTAGAACCAGCATAAAGCATTCAAAAGCTAATAAGTTTAGTAAAATTTAAGTTTAAGTTTAAGTTCGATCAAAAATCTCATTTACACTCCGCAGTCATAAGACGCGTTCTTGGAAAAAGTGTTCTGCTTCCTCTGTAGAAGATTAGCGAAAACAATAATTGATGAGAACAAAGCCTACAAAGGAGAAAACTAAAAAAAAACATGTCTGGTTTATATTAAAGCATTCCCGCTACTTATAACTCAGGCTGATTCTTTTGGCAGAAACTTATTTTTGTAACAGTGTTCTATGATCGTAAGGTAGAACGACTGATGAAATCAATGTAGATATTTCTTTCAATGTCGGGTTGAAGGCAAAAACTCCACACAAAAGTGTCATAACGCACTTTTCTACAACAGATTTATATCACAAAATATGAAACGGAGAAGATTGATCCAAATGGGCTGAACATCGCCTAAATCGAGGAAGAATGACCTTAATGGATTAAATTCCTAAAAAAAAAAGCAAAAAAAGCACTTTTCTACAGATAGGATATTTTCACATTTCGGTCTTCATGGCAAAAAAGATTAAAAAACTGCTGTATTTGAATGAAGTTTTCTTTTTGATGTTGTCCTTTCAGCCGTTGAAGCTGTAGTCAAATTTGTAACTATCAAGACTCGTTAGTTTGTAAAAGATTTCTCATTAACTTCGCGAAAATTCCTGATGCTTTCCGGCGGTGAAATCGTTTATTTAAAAATCAAATTATATTTCTTTTTCAAGTTTAATTAGTATAAAATTCAAGAAAAATATTCAGTTAGGCTTCCGCTTTTCCAAATCCGAATTGCCGGGCCTTACGCTTGACCTCTGCCATCAGATTTTGTACAGCCACCTTGTCCACCTTCATCGCCGCAGAAAGCCAGTTTGCCTTGAACTGCTGCTCATCCTTAGCAGTTTTTTGGTCTTCTTTAGGTTCCGCTTGACAATAGCCCAGTATTTCTCAATTGGGCGGAGCTCTGGCGTGTTGGTAGGGTTCTTGTCCTTTGGAACCACCTGCACGTTGTTGGCGGCGTACCACTCCATGGCCTTTTTACCATAATGGCAAGATGCCAAATCCGGCCAAAACAGTACGGAACAACCGTGTTTCTTCAGGAAAGGCAGCAGACGTTTATTCAAACACTCTTTCACGTAAATTTCTTGGTTGACAGTCCCGGAAGCTATGAAAATGCTGCTTTTCAAGCCACAGGTACAGATGGCTTGCCAAATCAGATATTTCTTCGCGAACTTTGACAGTTTCATGTGCTTAGAAATATCTGCTACCTTTCCCCTTCCTTTTGCCGTATAAAACTCCTGTCCCGGAAGCTGCTTGTAGTCGGCTTTGACGTAGGTTTCGTCATCCATTACCACGCAGTCAAACTTCGTCAGCATCGTCGTGTACAGCCTCCGGGACTCCGCGCTTTGGCCGTCGTATTTTGTTTATCATCGCGATTTAGAGTCACTACCTTCTTGTAAGTCGATAGTCCGGCTCGTTTTTTGGCTCGATGCACGATGCAGCTTATTTGCGGCATCTCGGAGAGAGAGGTTAGGGTTTCGCTTGAAACTACCGGCAACTCTCTTTGTCGTCTCAGCGGCTTCCGGTTATCGATTTCCCCCCGATCCAGACTTCCTGGCTGACGACAAACGTTCCCCAAACACTTTAATTACATTTGTAACGGTTGATTTGGCAACTTTTACTGATTTTGCCAGCTTTGCGTGCGAGTAGCTCGGATTTTCGCGATGCGCGAGCAAAATTTTGATACGCTGCTCTTCTTCCTTGGACGGCATTTTGACAACTGAAGAGTGAATTCCAAAATCAAAATAGGAGCAACATTCTACACACACACACACCTTCAAAATGAGGGGTGTTCAGGTTTTTTAAATGCAAAATTGAAAGAAATGCGTCAAGTTGATATTGACCAAATTTTGACCGTATCACCCTTTAGTCCTATTTGCCGCTGGTAGTGTACGTTATATTATGCTGGTTGTTTCACAAACACTTTTTAGTTTTGGGACAATCAACCTTAAAAACGCACCGGCTGCCCTTTTTTAGTACCGAGAGTTTTTGAGGTTGATTGTCCCGTCTCATCTGTACACGCTCAGCTAGTGTGCGTAAGAAATGTCAAAAACAACTCTATGGGATGACTCATGATTCATTTTTTGATTCCCACCTCGAACTGTTGTTGAACTATTTTTCAACGGTGGGAGGTCATACTCCCTCTAGTGCGCACCACGGCATACTCATTGACGAAACCACTTTCAACAATCCGTTTAATCAATCGAGAACCGTTCTCTACTCGTAATGATTCGAAGTTCGCGCACATCCTACATCTCTTCTTGACGACTCGAGCTCCGACCCTTCCTCCCAATGACTCGAGGTTGACGTACATATACCGGTCCTCTTGTTTACTCATGGTATGATATCTCCTTTTGCGACCCGCGGTCTGGCCTTTCCTCATAAAGACTTGGGGTCATCTTGGAGTCTCCTGACCTCTACTCTAACGACTCGAGGTCCCACTTCTTATCACCAGGATTCGAGGTTTGTAACCGTCGTTTATTGGTTGAGAGCAGCTTATCCTGGACACAACACAAACGTGGAACATAAGGTATCAACTTAGGGGCCGTTCACATACCACGTGGAAAACTTAGGGAGAGGGGGAGGTGTGTATGGAAATGTCCACGCTTGTCCACGGAGAGGAGAGTAGGGGCTTAAGTAATTTCCACGTGGACATACACCCGAAATATTTTCTAAAGGTGAATAAATATTAAGATGTTTAAATCAAAATCCTAAAATTCCTAAACTTTCCAGTTTAAGTTTAAACAATTAGTAGCCACCTTAAGTAAGTAATAAATATGATAACTTAGAAACTTAAAATTTTAAAAAATAGTCCATATTAGGAAATGCTTATTCGTTTTTTTTAAAGTTAGCCATTTCAATAACAAAGATGCAAAAAATAGTGTTTCTAACTGTCAAATAAGATAAAAAAAAAACAATTCCAAATCTGTCCACGTGGACATCCGGGGAGGGGGGTAGGGGTTTACCAAATGTCCACGCTTGTCCACGGAGGGGGAGGAGGGGGTCAAAAATCTCATTTTCTGTCCACGTGGTATCCGAACGGCCCCTTCGATGATCCTCGGCGAAGTCGTCAGCCTACACCGACTCAAACAAAGGTCTGAAAGCTGAAGGGGGAGAGTAGTAGTATGATCGACACGGTTGGTATTTCGCCGAACGAGAAATTCCTTCGAAGTTAAGTGACTTCAACACCGTGCGATTGAGTTGAGTCGATGTAGGATGAATTTTTCTTCAGAAATCATCCAAGTGGTAGAGTAAAGTCCCAAGGGTCTACGGCACACGACGAGTAGAAATGTGAACTACCAGTCATCACGAGGAGAGGTTCGACCTGAAGTCGCTGGAGGAGATTTCATGTCTTGCTAGAGTCTTTCAGGGAAGAGATCGTAGTGAATATTTTGAAAGTAAATTCGTCTATGAGTGTTGCTGTGGAGCGTACTAGCGTGAATATATTAAAGAAATTTTTACCGCTCCACAGGGTGAGGCCAACGGTCAGTGGCTTAAAATTGAACCTACGGACTCTGACTAGCAAACTTAACTGTGGAAAGTACTTCCACCTCCATGTAATTCAGTGTGAAAACTTATTTGCAGTCTTGCTACCCGCAGATGTACGTCCAAGAAAACTACACGTCACACTCGTCGCGGTCAGAAGCAGCATATGCCCCATGTGCGGAAACATGCATGATAAGCCGTGATGTCCAACTGGCAGTACCAGTGGGACAGCAAGAAACGCGGCCGGTGGACTCATCGCATGATTCCTAACGCCGGATTTTGGATAGATCGGAAACATGGGCAGGTGGATTTCTGCATAACGCAGTTCTTGACTGGTCACGAATGCTTCATGCAGTACCACCATCGGTTTGGACATGTGACCTTGCCATTCTGACCAACCTGCGGTTATATTTACAGTTGAGACACCAGAGCACGTAGTGTTCAACTGTCCGAGGTTCGCATCAACATGTGGACTCGAAGGGTAAGAGTATTCACACCTCAGAATACTCTCGGGTAGACTGGTTTCACGTCGCCGTCGTATGAGCCACTTGAGCCGGATGACATGAGTCGTAAGCGTAAAAGGCCCGTACCAGTGCTGTGACAGGCGCGAGTCTACGATAAGCTACTCTCGATCGCCACACGGCGGGCAAAAGCCTAGGGTTGCCAGCCAAAGGAAAGAGGAAGACCGGACAACGGTCGGAGTAGAATGCCCTTTCGGCGGGGAGCTTTCGAGTAGAGTGCGTCCGATCCTAGCAGTAAAGTATACAAATAAAAGACTCTATCTTCTGCGTATGACGAGCTGCTAGGTACGTCGTGAACGCCGTGTAGGATACCTCCATCGCCGCGGAGTATCCGAGTAGAACGTGCTCCCTACGACGGAAGCTGCGGGGTTAAGACTTGGCCGTCTTCGCATTCGAACTCGTAGGGAGAAGAGTATTCACGCCGCGTGAATCACATGAGTCGGTGTAGGATGACGTCTTCGCCAGGAATCATCCGAGTAGTTTCGTACAGCCCCGGACGTGTGCTTTGACAGGAGCGTGTCCAGGATGAGCTGCTCTCGATTCGACACACGGACGGGCAAAAGAGAGAGGGCCTCGAGCCGAAACAGGCGGAGCCAAAACTCAAGTCATTAAAGGAGAGGTCTCTCGTCTCTAATAGTGGACCCAAATAGAGGCGGAGCAAACGATAAAGCTTAGTTCTTTTAGAAATGGGACACTTTCTTTTGCTAATAGCTCGTTTACTAGTAATCGGACATTCAAAATTTTGACAGCATTTTGTTGCCTGTAAAAAGTACTATCTGACCTATTTTTTTCAAAATTTAAAATTTACGCATTTTTGAGATATTTACGATGCAAGAGAAATAGGAAAAAATAATTTTGCACAGTTTCATTCAAAATCCATCATTATCAAATTGATAGCCGACAAAACCGTTGATTATTCAACGAATTATTGTGTGTGAGTGGTGGAAAAGTATGGAAATGCTGTAAAAATGTCCACAAAGTTCAAATCAACCATTGGAGTGAAGCATATGATCGGCAACTTCGGCTAAGGGTCATCAGGGAAGTCAAGTCTCATACCAGCATTTTTTATTTTCAATAAGCGAAAAACTAAGGGTAGATCGCTGAAATTTCCAAAAAAAAATTCTCCGATAAGCTGAAAATGTTGCCTCTTAATAAGTCATTCAAACCTAACCAAAAACAAAAAAATATTGCTAGATCCACAGCTCGTAAGCTGTATATCTGGTTCCGAGGCTATGGGACAGATGTTTTCTGATGAACGACAAAACTTATGAAATACCCTATTTTAAACAAATTCCAGCGTTTGATTCCTATACCATGTCTGCTCGTGGCAAGGTCCCGAGTATATTGAAGTATGTATTTGCTTATTATTTTGTATAAAATATAATGATTTGCCAAAATTCTGCTCCTGTGGAAAAAAAACAACAATTTTCAAAACGAAAACTATGGTTTTCACTCTTTTCAAAAGCCTAAAAAGAGTAATCTTTTATGTACCCTTCGCAACCTACGATCTATACTAACTGATTATACTTTAAGTTCAATCTCCTGATGGTTTTACTTCGTTATTGCCAGATTTTGCCAGCAGAAATTCCATTAAAAACGCTTAAAAAGTGGCTCAAAAATCATCAAATTTGTTAATTTCGAAACAGCTGTATCCACTTAAGTAGCCTCAGTTTCTTTTAAAAGAGAAGTATTGGTCCGAAAAGTATCAGAGATTGAAGGAGGGAGATGTAGCCACCTAAAATACAGATTAGACGAAGTATTAGTTTGAAAAACTGATCGTTATCATGACTGGAAAAAGTGTGCGCTGGCCGAAGGGAGGTACCAAAAATAAAGTAGAGTTTAATCTTACAAAAAACGATAAATATTTTTTTTCAAATTTTTTCATGAATTATGATAAGATTACCTTCATTTTCTTCATAGAAAGTATTTAGATCAAACGAAAGGTTTTTGAGATACAGGCATTCGTAACTGTCCCATTTCTAAAAGAACTAAGCTTTAGTTGTGGTAAACAAGCGGGCCTCGAGTCTGGTTGAGAATTACACGGGCAAGTCACTGCGTCCCCCCAGTTTGCTACTCTGGGTCCATGGGTGCAATTGGACGCGTCATGATACAATGCTATAATTCTACCCCCTACGCTATCAAGTTCACCCGGGGCCATTGACCTTTAATTCACCTCGAACCGCACATTTTATCTTTAGTTGTGGGAGGTCGTTTCGGGCTACTTATCTTTTCAACACGACTCGATACACAACCTTTCCTCTAACGAGTTAAGATTCGACATCCCATCGTGTTGAAAGAGGTTCACATTTTAGCGCAACTACTTGTTTTGTGAATCTGGTCAACGAATTCCAGAGACAACAATCGAGTCGTCGACGACATTTTCTCTGGTCGCACACGCGAGTCAGGGGAGACGACCCCCCGAGCTACTAGATTTGTGGATTGTGTGGTCCCGAAGCGTGAATCGCGCTGTCGCTCTTATTCAGGTCGCACACGCTATTCGGGCGCATCAACTCTCGAAATGCGTGTCGAACTCTGACCCTCTTGTGACTCATCTGACACCTCTTGTGCTAGACCCCTCTTTAAGTGTTGACATCACCACTTTGCGCAACAACTCATTTTTCGAGTCGGGTGTCTAGGAGGTCCCGAAACGAAAAACGAACTGTCGATCCCACTGTTTCCAGGCGAATTTGCAATTCGAGGACATGACCCCCCAAATGCGTGTGGGACCTCACACCTGAGTACTGGTACCTGGTACCCAGGTGCACCATTTCTTCCGCACAGATTTGGCAGATCTATCGACGACCTCTAGAGGGTACCTGAGTAACGTGGTACCAGTGTTCAGTTGCGAGAGATTGGAGAGGTCGCCACGAGTATTGGGAAGTCGCGAAACTGATATACGGGGATGACCAAAAAGTGTTCTCACGGGTTTCGATCGAATTCGCGCTTCGGGTGGTCCTGGCCCCGATTCGCGGATATGATCGGCACACGACGGGCAAAGAAGAGGGTTTTGTGCAAAAGCTTGTTAAGCCCAGATCTCAAGACTTAAGAGGAGAGGTCAGGTCTCAAGTTTAGTCTAGAAAACTGAAAACACGTTCAAATGAAGGATAGGTGGGCCTTAAGTCAAGAGTAGCGGCAAAGGTAAAGGCCTCAAACTTTATGCATCCGTTAATTCCACAAATCGTGTCCAGATTAGATGTATGTATCTTGATCAAGTTACCACAACTCAAATTTTAACACCACTGCACTGTTACTTCAAATTGATGAAATTCGAGTTAAATGTGTGCACCCAAATGGCGTATGCAGTTGGTGTAGGGATACTTGTTGTAAAAATCCTTCAAACTATCTTCAACACAAAGCTCATGTTAGTAAGTAATTGTGCTGATTGCAAAAAGCATGCTCTGGGCAAATCTTCAATTCATTAAATGAAAGCTGTTCCAACTATCGTTGCTAGAAAATTTCGTCATATCTCGTTTGTTTCTCTTGGTACTTGTCCTTTAAGGCCACATCAATGCTCATTTCTGCGTCTTGACTCCGAGTGAATTTCCTCCGCGAGCACTAAATTTACTGATCCTTCCCTGAATTCAAAGCTATTTTACCATCTTACGTGACTTCCTGGTCTTCCAAGCGTCATCGCCCAACTCACGCACTTGTGACGTCTAACCTGACATTTGAAGAACCTGTTTGAACAAGTGGAACCATTGCATTGGAATAACGAAAATCAACTTAGTTACCGCCAGGTAACTAACAACTCGGTTAACATCAAACAATATGTATTATATGGTCCTTCGAACCGGATCCTTTCTGTCACGAATGGCTTACGATTTCGAACTTCTCAAACAATATCGATAATTTTAATCGCATTTCCGTGAAGATCAAATAATTTACATAAAAAGTGTTTTGTCTTCTTCCAATTAGAACGAAAATAAGAAAGATGAATGAGAAACTTACCTATCAGTATCGATTTAAAAAAATGTGCAAAAAAAATCCGCAACGAAAACGTTGCATCCCATCCCCACGTTGATATTTTTCGCCAGTTTCCAAAGTTATTGATAATACACGCGGCTGCCAAACGCTGCTGCCTTTGCTATCAAATCAATTCTGTTAACATGGTGATAGCAAAAAATTAAAAACTTTTTTTCGCTTCTCCTGTTGCTTCGAGCTTCGACGTCGTCGACGATGGTACATTTAAGTTTTGTTTTTTTTCCTTCTGCTGATCGAATCAAGCTCCAACTAACTACATCGAAAACATCCGTCTTCATTCTTTGGACTTGGACTAAGTTAGTCGGTAAGTAAGTAAGGAAAGGACAGTCGGTCGATTGGTCGATCGGTCTGTCGGTCAGTCGGTTCGGCTTGTTTCGGGTGCCGAGCGCACCAATACACTGATGAATAGTGCGCGTTCGGGTTCGGTTCGGCTTTCGTTCGGGTGAGCCGGAAAATTGCTCATATATTTTCGGATGCGATCGCTCGGAGCAACTCAGTTTCGATTAAGTCGTTGAATAGTTGGTTTGCTTTTAGAAAAACACCTGAAGTGATACACAAGAGATACCGAAAAGGACATTTTTCCGGGACACAAAAAATAAAAGACCAGTGCAAGATAATAAAAGAACATCAGAGTTAAAACTCGCGAATATATAAGAGAAAAAAAACCAAGTGCAGTGATAAACAGTGTGATATTCTTAAGAAGAGTTAAGAAAACAAAAAAAAAAGGTTGATTGAAGAAGTAACCAAAAAAAGTCACAATCATTAGAGCTGATATCAGCAACAGAAAAAAGTGTGCCGACAAATTCAAGAATAAAATAACCCGAAAGAAGTGGAATTGATTAAATTCAGTACCAAGTGGTGTGAGTTTGGTTGATTTTTTTTTTTAATTCGTCGATCGCAAAGGAAAGGTTGCAAAAATGGTTTTGAGAAGCAAGGTAAGCAAGTTTAAAGTTTCCTAGAGTGCTGAGGAGCTTAAGCGTGGTGCGGTCAAAGTATTTATGGTGTTGGCAACAAACAACACAGGCAGTCGGACACCGAATTTGCATATTCACCCAAATAATGAACGTTTGTTCTTGGGTTGGGAACAACAGAGAACTTCCAAGTTACGAAACAGGAGGTTATTTGCCTTGGTTGGTTTTTTTTTCTCCTTCGTTTCATATTTTGGACACTTGAGCTTGCAGGAGGTCCCTGCTGGTTGCCTGTGCCGGGTTTGGGTTAAGTGACTTTTTTTTCTTTTCGGATTTGTGATGGTATTGGTGAGCCGAATTTTTCCGGTTGTCGACTGTTGGTTGGATGGAGTTGAAGAGGTTAAGCGACACGTGATTGAAGCCGTTGGTTGTTACTTTGTTGGCGGGATTTTTTTTTGTTCGTTACGAATAGGAGCTCGATTCGACGAAAAAGCTAACGAATTGAGCGGGGAAAGAGTAATCGAGAGATTTCGGGAAATTGAACTTCGCTTCGCTGTACACACATGGTCAAGGTGAAGGAACTGAGTGCGATGGTGAAGAGGTTTGTTGGTTAGTTTTTTTAAGGAATGAATTGATCTGGAATAGTCTTCAATGCTCATTTGATGTGATTCTGCGTTATCTATGTGTAAATTGACCATGCAAATTGAGATGTTGGTAAATATACAAACATTGAAATTGTTACTCTTTTTTTAGATAAAAATATAATTTAAATAAAACCCTAAAATAACAGATCGAAATTTGATAGCAGAATCCAAAGTTTAAGAGAAAAATTACAGAAAAGAAACAAAAACCAGAGAAACAGACTTAATTTGATCGAACTGATTCTTGGAATTAAACGAATGAAGATTTACTGCCAGAATATAGATCAAGAAATAATACTAAACA
Source organism: Uranotaenia lowii (assembly GCF_029784155.1). Lineage (NCBI taxonomy): Eukaryota > Metazoa > Arthropoda > Insecta > Diptera > Culicidae > Uranotaenia > Uranotaenia lowii. Next base: position 13,381,545 of record NC_073691.1, on the reverse strand, counting down.
GCCGTGATATAAATTCCGGATTTGGAATTCCAATGAAAATTAAACTTGCAACTATGAAATCCAAACAAAAACCGAAATTTAGAATAAAGGTTCAAATTTATTTAGAAACTAAAAGGGGGAATTTCTATAAATTTCTTAAAAATGAAAAGGTTTAATTCAAAGCTCAACTTAAAAATAACAAGAAGTTTATGCCGAGAAGTTGAAAATTCATTAGTATCTTTCATTTAAGAATTCAAAGATTGAGGATCATTTTTCTCGTTTCAGAATTTAGAGAAATAATTCCTCAATGTTTATATTTTTTTTATTTAAATAAAAGTCTGCAAATTTTTTTCGAAATTTGAGAAAATTTATGATCAGTTTTCAATGAAAGTTTGGGAGACTCACTCCTCCCTTCCTATTTCCTCGATAGAGTCGTGAATAATCAAATAACCATTTCTCTTATGCTCCTCCTTTCCTATTCCCCGTTGGATGAAGGTAAGGATCTCAAATGGTCATAGAAACATTTTTCGTGTTCAAATACCCTCCCATGTCAAATTTGGTTCCATTTGATTGATAATTTCTCCAGTTTTGCAAAAAATTGTAAGGGTGCACCCTTCTCCTTTTCCTATCTTTTTACTGGAAAGAGAGAGGGGAACCAAATAATCATAAAAGCATTCCTCGTATCCAAATACCATTTCATGCCAAATTTGGTTCCATTTGCTCGATTAGCTTTCGAGTTATGCAATGAAAATGGTATGGAAGCTCATCTCTCCCTTCTAATCATCCCACTGGAATAATACTTATCACCCCACTTCTCAATCAACCATAGAAGCATTTCTCGTTTTCAAATACCCTTCCATGCCAAATTTTGTTCCATATGCTTGATTGGTTTTCGTTGTTATGTAAAAAATTGTAGCAGAGCACCCTTCCCCCTTAATATCTCACCAATATGATAAGAGGGAGGGGTACCAACTTTTCTTAGAAACATTTCTCGTACCAAAATACTCTATTAATTTTGGAAAATAAAATTGAATGAATATAGACTCAGAAATCAAAACTATAATCTATTTTCAAGAAATACCCGAGATGTTGAATAGTTTTCTAACCTTTTTTTTTAAAAAATGTTTTCAACAATGATTATTGATCTATAAATTTCTGTAAAATATACAAAAGCCTAAATAATTGTAATAGTGAGTAAACAAAGAGTGACCAGTGGCCATTCAAAGGGGAAACGGCTGATTTCTCACGAGTATATGTACCTCCCGGCTCTAAAAAAACAGTAAACTTACTTTAACGACACTATAAAATCACTTCAGTCAGCCATCGCTCAGGAGGTGGCGTGAAGGTAGCCGCATATTATTTTCTGCCCGAGATAAGATAGCTTTTTCTTACTTATGAATGGAACGGGCAGACCAACGAACGGCATTGGGAAGGTCGGACGGCTTTCGAGCCCGACGCTCTAAAGGATGAACACGAAAGTATTGTGACATCGAAAATGTCGTGCCAATTTTCTTAGTATGTTTAAAATCAAACTAAAATTTTAGGGTAATTTTATATATATATTTACTTGAAAAATCAAAAGAAAAGTTCATCAATGGAGCCTTGAGTGTAAAATTGAACGCATTTTCGCTTGATGCCTTCCATCAAAGTGTTTACAGTGTCATGCGGTACCAGTTTCTCAGTTTTTTTTCCATTTTCTTAACATGTTCTTTGACATCTTTGACCGTCTTCTTGCTCTTCCGAAGTTCCCGCTTTATTATTGCCTAGTACTGCTCCAACGAGGCGCAGCTCCGGACTGTTTGGCGGGTTAATGTCCTTTGGAACAAAATGGTCAGAATTGGCCTCATACTACTCTAGGATACTTTTTGAATAGTGGCATGATGCCAAATCTGGTCGAAATAGGGGAGCTTCGTCGGGCTGCTGCAAGAACGGCAAAAGGCGCTTCTCGAGGCACTCAGATTTGTAGATCTCGCCATTTACTGTGCCCTTTGTCAAGAAAGGCTCACTCCTCAGTCCGCAAGAGCAGATGGCCTGCAAAACAAGATATTTGGAGGCGAACTTCAACATTTTCTTCTTCTTAAAGTTTGTCATGCACATCGAACTTGCTCTTGCCGGTAAAAAAAACTTCATCCCCGGAATAAGCTTTAAAGCGGCTTTTATATACGTTTCGTCGTCCATCACACAGCAGCCATATTTTGTCAGCAGCTTCTTGTAGAGCTCCCGTGCCCGAGATTCAACCGTCGATTGTTGCCGCTCATCGCGGTTTGGGCAGATCTGTATCTTGTATGTATGTAGTCCAGCTCTCTTCTTTGCATTCTGGACGTAGCTCTGTGACATGCCGATCTTTTTAGCCAAATCACGGCTTGAGACGTTGGAATTTGCTCTAATCATCCGCGTCTCCTTTCTCTACGTCTTTTTGTTCTCCGATCCCGGTTTCCTTCCAGCTCCTTTGCCATGGTCCAACGTCAACCGCTCCTGGAACCAGTTCTGCACTCTGGAGACGGTTAAATGGTGAATGTTCAACATTTTTCCCAACTGCCGGTGCGACAGGTCAGGAAATCCGGGTGTTTGGAAGCAATTTGTTCTCCTGACTCGCGTTGGTTCACCTTAATGTTTGTTGAATCGAAAAACACGACTTCGAGTTTGACAGCATGTAAACAATACACATCAATGAGAAAGTGTGCAAAATTTGATTGATTTTTAGCCAATGGTAAAAAAGTTATGCCCTGTTGGATGTGTCGCAAAAATTTCGTGTTCGTCCTTTAGTCTAGATTTGAGCGTCTTGTAGCTGCACTGCGGTTAGTTATACGTGGAGATGCAGTGATGTTTCGATTTTAAAGCTTGAATGAATTCTATTCATGTTATCAGTCCGATTGTTTTAAAGTTTCAAATGAAAAGTCCATAGCTTGCTTGATATTTTTTTTTATCATCGAGTATTTTTCCGTGGTTCACCAATTTTCAACCTCGCATCTATCAACAGCAATAACACCATAATTGTTGTCCCCTTGTCAACAAACAAACAGGTCAGTCAGTGCATTTGTTTGTCAATAAAATAATTTAAACTCGCGCGCCACTCCGAGGCCTAACCTCGAAAAAAGCGCTTCCTAGACGTTATCGGCCGCATTCGACGTGCCCTCTTCTTGACGAGTCGTCCGCATGGAAACACATGCTTAATATAGTTTACCTACCTTCTCTTGAAGAGTGCATAAATAAATACTAAGTGCAAACACAGAGAACAGACGTACAAGCTAGCCCACGAAACTTGTGTAAAAATCCCAACACCCTCTTTGAACTAATTTTTGTTTTTTGGCTACAATTACGCCTTTTCGAAAACTGGGCACTTTAAAGTTGATTTGTAATTCTTGAACGGCGCAATAGATGGCACTGTTTGCAGTCAGTTTCTAACGTATTTTTTTGGTGATAGCATTTGAAATGTTACACACTTTTTTGACGGTTTTTTGTTCGAGCTTGTACGTCTGTTTTCTGTGGTGCAAATTGATTGATTAGTGTATCGGACCTTCTTCGGTCTGTTTTCGCACACGCATTTTTGAGATGTATGGTGGTACCGTGCTATTGTAATTGTCATATACCCATTTAGGAAGTCTACGGTTGTTGTCAATTGGCGCTGAGGGTCGCCTTCTACAGTCCTCAATTGACTCTTGAGAGGGGAGCTTGACAACATTCCTCCATCATTACGGAGAATATACGCGTCATCTGTTACTTAATTGTGCTTACATGCACAAGACCATGTTGTGCTCTCTTCTCTCTAGAATGGATCTGTTTCTCGACCGACCTCAACAACAATGAGTTGTTTACTGCAAACGTCAACTCTCGCGAATGGAGTTGCCATGAGAACGACACATTCTCTTTCGTCAATTTACAGCGCTTTCTTCGATGCAATTTGATCCAGTTATGCATGTGCAATGTGCATAGGACAGCTTCTTTAATTGGCCATTGGGGTCAATGTCATCGTTATCGGAGATGTTGCTTATGCAAATTAGGTAGCTAGGTTTTTTCTCCAGTCCAGTAACAGGGTAACAACAATTCTACCTTGTAAATTTTACAAATAATGACTGACTGTCGACTTCAATTGTTGAATCAACTCAATCGAATCTTGTACACTACCTTTCTAATTGACACTTGTAGTCACATAAACAATCTTTTGCTTCCAAATGCATCACCAGTATAAGGAACATTTCTCCACATCAACTAACCTAATTAGGTTTCCCAGCCTGTTTGCCTTGAAGTTGGTCTTGAATTCTTAGCTACCTATTTTAAAGAATTTCTGATTCTCCAGATGTTTTCGAAAAAAGTAAAGGGTCTTGTAAAGGGTCTTGTAAAGGGTCTTGCAAAGGGTCTTGCAAAGGGTCTTGTAAAGGGTCTTGTAAAGGGTCTTGTAAAGGGTCTTGTAAAGGGTCTTGTAAAGGGTCTTGTAAAGGGTCTTGTAAAGGGTCTTGTAAAGGGTCTTGTAAAGGGTCTTGTAAAGGGTCTTGTAAAGGGTCTTGTAAAGGGTCTTGTAAAGGGTCTTGTAAAGGGTCTTGTAAAGGGTCTTGTAAAGGGTCTTGTAAAGGGTCTTGTAAAGGGTCTTGTAAAGGGTCTTGTAAAGGGTCTTGTAAAGGGTCTTGTAAAGGGTCTTGTAAAGGGTCTTGTAAAGGGTCTTGTAAAGGGTCTTGTAAAGGGTCTTGTAAAGGGTCTTGTAAAGGGTCTTGTAAAGGGTCTTGTAAAGGGTCTTGTAAAGGGTCTTGTAAAGGGTCTTGTAAAGGGTCTTGTAAAGGGTCTTGTAAAGGGTCTTGTAAAGGGTCTTGTAAAGGGTCTTGTAAAGGGTCTTGTAAAGGGTCTTGTAAAGGGTCTTGTAAAGGGTCTTGTAAAGGGTCTTGTAAAGGGTCTTGTAAAGGGTCTTGTAAAGGGTCTTGTAAAGGGTCTTGTAAAGGGTCTTGTAAAGGGTCTTGTAAAGGGTCTTGTAAAGGGTCTTGTAAAGGGTCTTGTAAAGGGTCTTGTAAAGGGTCTTGTAAAGGGTCTTGTAAAGGGTCTTGTAAAGGGTCTTGTAAAGGGTCTTGTAAAGGGTCTTGTAAAGGGTCTTGTAAAGGGTCTTGTAAAGGGTCTTGTAAAGGGTCTTGTAAAGGGTCTTGTAAAGGGTCTTGTAAAGGGTCTTGTAAAGGGTCTTGTAAAGGGTCTTGTAAAGGGTCTTGTAAAGGGTCTTTTAAGAAGTTTGGTAATGGGTATTCTAAAACGTCGTGGAAAGAATTTTGTATAAGGGCCTGTGTTTGTTTGAAAAAAAAGTTAATTGAAAAGCTAAATTGATAATTTCTGTCTAGAGATAACAAGACTACTTGCTATACTTACATCGACAGATTGATGGATGGATTATTACTCTGCAAATTTTGAGGTCATGGATCGTTCAGATTACTCTCCTATACACAGGAACCCGTTCACAATAACAAACGGGATGACACCTTCCGCGTACCACGAAGGTGATAACTCAGTCTGTCTCTAGTCCTTGAAAGCGGCTCAATCAAACGATAAAAATTCGCCATTATCACCCGGATGAAGCCCGACAGGTCCGAAACATGACATAGTGATCTATTCCGGACGCCAAGATAGGTCCAATAGCGTCATTAACGCCACCACCACCTCGGATCATTCGCTGTAATCAGCCATTTTTTGTTATTCGCAAACCCGTGTTTATCTCTTCTGGAATGAAAACGTGGCCAACATGTGCACCGCAAAACCCAATCGAGCGGGAGATTACCGGCGGCTTATCAGCATCGTACGACTGCCATGGTAACATATTAACAACAGCAGTGATTTATACCCGCTTGTTTATTACATTGATACAGGGTGTTGGTGATGCCAAGCCTCCTTTGATTGGTACCGACCACTAACTGAATGATAATCGATTTGGGTGCAGTTTTATTTTTACCAAAACACTCATCATTATTTTGCAATTTTAAATTTTCAACTGCACATAAGTCAAACGCGTGATTGCATTTTGTTTTTAAATATTTTATACTTTTTGATTGAAGCTCAACAAATTTATCGATACTTTTTTTTTCTTCCAAGGGGAAAAGGTGTATCAACTGAATGGGATTTCTGTGTCACAAAACCGAGCAGAGCGATAAGATTGCATTGTCCTTAAACGGGGAAAACGTGGGAATTTCGTGAACAAAAGCCATACCCATTTGCGTCAATTCCTTTGCCATTTGCTATCAGTAACTTTGCTTTTTTTACTGCATGGTTAGCTAATTTGCTATCGATGAGTATTCTCGTATTGCTCGGATGATTTGATGATGGGATGTTGTTGTTTGTTGCCCTAAGATGGATCGACCGCACCAAAGCGCCTCTACTGTATTTGCTTTTAATGTCTAAATAAACACTGAACTAAAATGTACTTTCTTTTTTCTTGATTTGATGGGTCGTGGCAGAACATTGCCCGGTACATTTTCCAGAACCAACACAAACTGATCCAGCAGCTGCTGCAGACTCAGGTCCGGCTATGCAGCTCCCAGCAGGTCCAACAAGCACTGCGCCTCGAGGAAGATGATAGCCCCCGGATTTCTCAGATTGTCCCACCGGCCGCTCCGTTCCCGATGCACATCGAGCATGCCGCCGACGTTGGCGAACAGTTCAAGGTAAGTTTGGCGAACAACAGTATTCGAGCCTTCATTTCCTTGAAAAATCTGACAACACTTGAATGGATCAGTAACTAAGACTATATGCCCTACAATGATTTTCGGAAGAGAAATGGAAATAATATTGAAAACTTGAGTTCTGTAGTCAAATTTGAGGTTAGCTTTCCAAAATTTCTGATGTAAGAAAGACGAGAAATTACAAACGTTGTGAAATAATGGGAAACACGTGCTAGGAAGTGCTTTGGACTTTCTACGAATCGCCCCAAAGAACTGCAGTCGATGTTCCAATTTGCAAATGTTCCCAGCTACGTTCTAGGCTTGAAACGAAAATCAAACGGGAAGGTGCACACGCTCATTGAATATGCATCAAGTTCACTGCCTCAATGAGGTACGTGGTCTTCACGCTTAAGTTAGGTATCTAGTTAAGAAGGGGAACGCGATCGGATATGCCGCGGATGCTAATAACTTACACTTTCGATGGACGGAGGCGATTACGTCGTCGTCCTCGAGGTTGTAACGTGCCAATAATGTGCGACGCAGTCTACTCGATTCTTCGCCCTTTTTTAAAAAATGGGAGACGCCACGGGTCCGCTTAACTGATGAGGTTGTCTAAGCTGGTGACCCTGAACTTGAATTGTCCAACGGCTAGCGGTTTGTGACATATATACATATTTCTAAGCACTCAAGCAGGTTAGTGACGTACTGGTCCCGATTCGTTGCGTCCTAATCTTATCAGTGATCGATGAACTTTTTGTGATTTTGCACAATAATTAGGTCTAAACAGATTTGTTCCGAATCAAAAAACATTTTCCAGTAGCAACTTAGGTTTTAAGTCAACTCATTGTGCTCTCTAAATTATTAACTCTGGACTCTTAACTCTTAATTCCATAAATTGACTAAGAACTCTGAACTCAGCAATATGGACTTAGGAGTCTAGATGCTTAAGTCTATAATCGGGGTTTAAATATAAACTTAGATCTATTATCCTTGAATTCAGAGCTTTTTATGCTGGAGTCAGAACTTTGATGCTAGAACTATGAAATCAGAACTCTTCATGCTGGACTCAGAACTCTGGAGTCAAGACTTAGAAAACTATTGTCAGGACACGAGACTCAGAACTCTGGACTCAGGACTCTACACTCAGAACTCAGGCGTCAGGATACTTAACTCTGGGCTCAGAACTCTTAACTCTGGACTCAAGACTCAGAACTCCCTCGTCAGGACTCTGGACTTAGAACTCTGGACTTAGGAATCTGGACTCAGGAATCTAGACTCAGAACTTTGGCGTCAGGTTCCTTAACTCTGAACTCAGAACTCTAGACCCTGGACTAATAAATGAGCGTTTTTAATTCTGGACTCAGGACTCTTAACTCTGGACTTAGGACTCCTAATTCAGCACTCAGAACTTTTAACTTTACAGTGGAAAATCTGGAATCAGAACTCTGGACTCTAGACTCGGTAGTTTTTATCTTGTACTCGGGAATGAATTGGACTCATAATACTAGAGTAATACTAGGCTTTTATCTAAGGGCTATGAATCCAGAGTTTTTGTTCTGAGGTCAGGGCTCTGAAGTTAGAACAATAAAGCCATAAATTTGGATTGAAGAACTTCAACGCTGGACGCAAAATTTTACAGTCAGGACTATGGGCTCTGGACTCAGAACTCTTAACCGTGGACTCAGGATTCAGGATTCAGAACTCTGGGGTCGGAAAAGTCTGAACTCATGAATCGAGACTCAGAAAATTAGATTTAAAATAGACTCAGGACTCCAAACACTGGACTGAGAACTCTGAAAGCTCAAGACTTTGGACTCTTATATCAGGACCTATGAATTTTAACTCTAGACTCAGGGCTGGATTCAAAGCTCTGGACTTAGTACTCCTTATTCAGGACTCAGCTCTCATAACTCCAGAGTTAAAATTGTGGAACCAGGACTCTATACATTTGAAACTCTTAATTCTGGACTCTAGAATCAGGATACTGGGTTTGAGGCTTTTAAGTCTGGGTTATTAAACTCTAGATTTGGGATTTTAAACTCAAAACTCTGTACTTTTTAACTTTGAGTTCAGAGCTGTGGTCTCAGAATTGGGACTCAGAATTCGGACTCAAAATGCTACACTCAGAACTTTGAATTTAGAAATCTAAAATCAAATCTCTGGATTTTGGAATAATGACTTATGACTTCGAACTCTGGACACAAAATTCTTAAAGCTAGAGTCAAAACTTTGGAGTCTGTACTCGTTAGTCAGAACTGGTAACTCTAATAACAGGACTCAAAACTGTAAACTCTGTTTTCTAAACTCTGGAGTCAGGCCTCTGGCTTCAGAACTCTGAACTCAGGGCTCTCAACTCTGCAGCCTGGGCTTCGAAATTAGGACTTTTAACTCTTAGCTCAGAACTGTAGTCTATACTGTGGACTCGATGCTCTATACTGACTACTCACTACTAGATCTAAACCTAGAACACTAAACTCAGGACTCTAGAATCAAAATTCTTTAAATTAGGACTCTTAACTTAAGCTCAGAACTCTTATGTCTGAACCTAGAACTCTAGATTTTTAAACCTGGAATCAGAACTCTGGACTTATAACTCTGAATCATTTTCTCTGAATTTTCTCTAACAATTCTTTGTTTTTTTTTTCTTTATTCCAAAACAGTACTCGGACCTATCGGTTCGGTTGGCCGCCCCGCATCAACTTTCGCCGAAACCGGACGCCGACGATCTCTCCTTCGGCAAATATTTCACCGATCACATGCTCAAGATTGCGTACCATCGCCGGTTAGGGGGCTGGCAGAAGCCGGAAATTACCCCGATGGAAACGTTGAACCTTCACCCGGCCGCCAAGGTGTTCCACTACGCCGTTGAGGTAAGTTTTTGTCTTAGATTCTGATTTAAAAAAGCTATGAATATCGTGGGAACTCTGATTTCGTCCTAGTTTCTGTAAATGTCCCGTTTCAAGTGGGTTGACCTAATTGAAGTCTCTCAAGCTTCCTTCCGTAGAAGATTGTTGAAAGTCCTCAAGAGAGAAAGTTGTGTAAACAGTAAGGCCACGACACACGCGCCTTTTATCAATACTTCTTAAGTTATCAAAACAAACATTTCCGCTCGAAGTGTTTGAATCAACCCCCATTTAGCATGTTCGTAGCAATCCGCAAAGCCAACAAACTCCTACAGTCGATTCCACCAATCAATCGATAGGTTGTGTACTTTCTAATAGCTTGTCAAACATAGGGGTGAAGTCGTTTGTTTTTCTCACCTTCGGCGGCAGCGGCCATCTGGATTCATTATCACTACACAGTACTGGAGGCAAAATTTGTTATCAAAACTATCGGTTGCTGCTCCGATAAGGTGAACAGTTGTTGTTGGCTAGATTCTGAAAGGTTGTTGCTAAGCCAATCTGTCCTCAACGGGACTTAACCTTTTCCTTGGTGGGATTCGATTGGTGTTTTTTAAGTGATCGATCCATCGATCGATCACTCGCTAGGGGTCTGGTTCTCTGTTCCGTAATCAGTTACTAGTGTTTTGCTTCAGGAAAACAGCTGATCACGACGATTTGTTGATTGTTCTGATGTTGTTGTTGGGATAACGTTATCTCCGGCTGCACCGATATTCGACGGATTTCGCTCGTCATGCTGATAACAATCGGGACGGTGCATAACAACTAGGTTAATAGTTCCAGGTCGTCTGACATCACTGGTAATTTCTCTCTCGATGATAGTGTGAACCTATACAAAATAACCTCCGAAACATCAACTGTAATTTCTCACTCAATCTGATAAACAAAAAACATCAGACACGACAGCGATGTTTACTGATTTTTACCGAAACTTCGCAATCAGAATTTGAACCTCAAACTTTGGACGCAGAACCTTGGACCTTAGACTCGAACACTGGACTCAGAAGTCAGAAACATGGGCTCAAAACCTTGGGCTCAGAACTCTAGGCTCATAACGTTGAACCCCGACACAAAATCGAGATGTGACTTCCAAATGAATACATATGTATCGAGACGGGACATCCGCCTGAAGATGGGTTGAAACGGGACAGTTTGAGACCTCAGTAGTCCCGATAAAAGGGCCACTCTAGACTGTCGCAAAAACTGACTTCATCGATAGGCCGATGAAACAACTTGAGCACCACTTTCAGTGTGTGCTGCCTTACACAAAACATTCTAAAAACCTAAGCTAGCTCAACACAATTTCTACTCACGTGCCTGTTTCCTACCGTAATTTACAAAGACAACATCCAAAACGCAAAATTATTCGTATCACAGCTCGGTTTCCTGAGGTATCACATAATCTGCCAGCCCTTCCTGGCTGCACTGGTGCACGGGTGCATGGCAATGACTCGGAGCACCTCCGACGTCTACTTCCGGCTGGATCTGTTCTGGCTCGGCCATGCGACGGCTGATCGGCTCGCAAAAAAGACTCCAGATTCCAAAAAAACGGCCCTATAGAAAAACAAACATTGGTTCGTAGTTTCTCAAGAATTTCTGCAACGCTTTTTCTTCACTCTACCAGTGGGGGCCGTCGTTATCAGTAAGCTGGTTCTACCTTCCGCTTCGTTCGGCTCGACCATGATCCGTCGTAGCAGGATATTGTCGCCTTCAACTCTACTGTTGCCTGAAAGTTGGGATCCGATTCGTGTTAACCGACTTTTATTCGCTCACCTGTAATCAGCTGAAGCGGAGTGGTCCGGTCTTTTACTGGCAACAGCTTTTGGATGAACGGATGACACGAAACTGCTGGAGCTAAAACGAACTTTGCCGTACCATTTAGCACCTTTTCCGCCCACGATGTTGTTTTGTTTTTGTTTACTTTTCTGTTTTTGCGTGGTTGACATTTCACACTCCTAATTCTTAACACTGAATTTTGGCTCGAATTAACTCAGTCACTCACGGTCAAAATTAAACAAGCACAACTACTTAATTATAAAGCTACACCGATGCTAAAAATCTCTGTCTCAAATGGGATAGCAGAGACTTACTTTAGGATGCCACTATATAACTAAATGAGCAAGCAAACTTGGCTTTGTGCGGATCACTGTATTACTCCCTGAGTTCACTTACTCCACATAAATTCATAACAGATCATCCTCAATGTCTATCAATGACGCTATTCATAAGACATTCATGCTCAACCTTATTTATGTAATTTGAGCGAAATTGGAAGTTTTCCATCCAGATTTTCTAGTAAAAAGGTTTCTCGTGGCCACTCGAGGGTTTTCAAGGGTCTGGAGGTCTCTAATCATCGTTTGGATTCCGAACGATGTTCAGAACACATTCTTAAAAAAATCTTCATCAGAACTAACTTGAGGTCAGCTATGCCCTAATTGGGTACGGACATGGACTTTCAATGGTTCCTACGAAAAGGGTCTGGACTTTCACATCCACTTGCCGGAATGCAGCATGACTACGATCAAGGTTCTGTTATAGGTCAGTTGGCCGTACCAGGTTCAACCGACCATGGCTTACTGTTTTTGACTTTCCTGAGTACATACTAAGATATTGAGAGCATTCCTCCTCCTCTCTTTGCAGTTCTGCAACTGTGAAACTCTTAAGATTTTCTTTATTGATTCCCATCGACATTGACGCTTGACGTGACATTTCGATTCGACGACCTTACTGAAAGCTCTTAGGCAGAAGGTCCTCAGCCTTGAAGCTTTCGAAGGAGTTGCTTCAAAGTGCCAGATATTGGATCACCTGGAGGGCCTCTATGAACTCTTGGAGCACTTTAGAGTGATGTGTTAATTTCCCACAGTCTGAACGATGGCATTGCTTACTTTTAGCATCCATCTTTAGGAAATCCCTGTTTGCCCGAATACAAAAAAAAAAAAAAAAAAAACTGCAGGCTTTACACACCTCAAAAACACATAAGTTAAAGCTTTAATTTGCTCCATTGTCTTTAACATAACAAATTCCTCTTTCTCACTGACCTTAGTATGCCTCTGAAGTGGGAACCATCAGAGAACAGAGGGAAAAGCTCTCAACATAAACATTAGCAATCGCTAGCTCAACTGATTCCTCCAGGTATCGATTCCAATGCATTCGGATGGGGTCTTTAAATGGGTGATAGGAGTATCCCGAAATTGAGTCCTTACCAGGAGATGTAAGTCATTAGAAAGGAGATTGAGTCATTAGAAAGATCCAATAGTATTTGTTAGAGTCTAGAGGTGAGGCCTATAGGTAGCGTAAATTTGACCTTCCAATTTGAAGTAAAGTTCCATAGCGTTAATTGATGGAATCAGGGTCTCAGGCCCCAAGTTCATTTAAGGTCGTCCAGACCATATTTGTAAACTTCCAAGTCTTACAATCTAATCGAATATTCATTTCTCTGTCCCTCGTCTACTTCCAGCTGTTCGAAGGAATGAAGGCGTACCGTGGCGTCGATGGCCGGATCCGTTTGTTCCGCCCCGAGATGAACATGGCCCGCATGAACATCACCGCCTACCGCTCCGGACTGCCCACCTTCGACGGCGAGGAACTGGTGAAGGCAATGTGCCGCCTGATCATGATCGACTCCGAGTGGGTACCGCACACCGACTCCGCCAGCCTGTACATCCGCCCGACGCTCATCGGAATTGAGGTTAGTTTACGGCTAGGCTGTCTTCTATTAAAATGTCAAACTAACGGTAATTTTTCTTCCGTTTAGCCAACATTGGGAGTGGCCTCATCGGATTCAGCCCTAATGTATACGATCCTTTCGCCGGTTGGTGCCTACTTCAAACCTGGTGCCGGAGGGTTGAAACTGTATGCCGATCCCAAGTATACCCGGGCATGGCATGGAGGTGTTGGAGATCGCAAGGTTGGCTCCAACTATGGACCAACGATTCACGTGCAGAAGGAAGCGCTGAAACACGGTTGCCATCAGGTGTTGTGGCTCTACGGAGAAGATCATCAGCTGACCGAGGTCGGAGTGATGAACATCTTCATGCTGTACATCAACGAAAATGGAGGTTAGTTCGTCGAAAATCCTAAAATTACAATTTTAAACTAATTTCTTTTTTTTTTTGAAACAGAAAAGGAAATGTTGACACCACCCTTGGATGGTCTGATTCTTCCTGGAATCACCCGAGATTCGATCATTCGATTGTGCCGGGAGTGGGGCGAGTTTCAGGTTAAGGAACAGAAGTTCAACATGCCTATGGTTCGCAAGCTGGCCAAAGAAGGACGGGTAAGTTCCGCTAAGTTCTTCCCAAAAGTAGGATTTTAACTAACTGAATTCTATTTTTGTTTGTTTAGTTGCTGGAAATGTTCGGTGCCGGAACGGCCGCCGTCATCAGCCCGATCGAGCACATTGCCTACCAGGGCGAGGAGATCCACGTGCCGACAGATTCGCACGATTCGCCCGTCTACCGGCGGTTGTACGACTACCTGACCGGAATTCAGTACGGCAAGATCGACCACCCGTGGGCCACCGTGATAGACTGAATCCGGAGTCTGGATTCGGTTTGAGAGAGCCTTTCGTGTCGTGTCTTACACACGAAGAATTCTTCTTCTGCACAGCGAATCGTTTCGATTTTTAGGAGAGAGGGTAAAGACCCTTCCGTTTTCGGAAGTAATCTGCTTCTTTTCGAAAAGGAATGCAGCGGCGAGACGTGCGCATGAATTGTACAGTACGGAAGTATAGATTTAAAAACTTTTTTTAAGGTTAGCTTTTAGGGATTATACACAACAATTGTTCTTAAAATATTGCATGCAAGATTGCGAGCAACCCGTTGTGCCAAACTCTTTCTGATTTGAGCTCAGATTAGCGATTGTCTAGCTCTAGCTCGTCCAGGAAAAGATCCGACAAATAAAAAGGAAGCTTAGCAAATCGAATGTGAAATCCTCATAAAATATTTAAATCTTTCCCTTCGACATTGTGATTGTTTTTGTCATCCTAGATTTCTTTTCGAAATAAACCTTAGTAAGTTTAGTAGCGAAAAAACTCGCGACGTATCAAGCGTTAGCCATAGTTTTCAGGTTATGTGAACTCTTGCTAGTGAGATCGAAATCAAACTGAAGCATTTGCCTAGATTTTAAGAGATAAAAAAACAACCTTAAAAAATCCCGTTTTTCTGACAAATTTTAACCAATCTGGCCCACAGTTAAGCTACAAAAGCTTTTGAAATGTTTCCATGCAATATTTCAACCTACACGAAAACTCGCCTTCAAACGGAGAAGCTTTCCTTCCACAATCTCGATTATCATCCCCTACCGAAAGTTTTCCCCTCCCACTTTGTCCTCGAAACCAATTTCCATTTAGGCTAAGAAACGAAAAAAAAAAACTCCCAAACCAGTCACTTCCAGGGAAGAATTCCTCGTTGCGCGCCACTTTCTCTTCCAGCTTTCATCAAAACTTTTCCATTTTCCCACAAACAAATCCGCATTTCTTTAAGTAAAAAGCAGCGACGAGGAAGCTACCTTCTCACTGGAAGTGGAAACGGTTTGTCGTACAAAATGAGAAAAAGTGCATTTCCAAAATTGTAAATAGATAGATGGTTAGGTTTTTTTTAATTAAAAGAAAAATTGATTTAAGATTCCCTCGTTTGTCGTTCAGGTTAAAAATTGTAGATACTTTTATTTTCTCCGCAATTGGCAGCGCGAGGGATTTTATTAGGCATTTAAATCCAATTCGAAAGATGTATTAAATATTTTCTGGAAATAATTTTTTTAGAGAAAAGATTTAATCTGAAGGAAGAAAGTTTTTACATTAAAATCATCATTCTAGCAAAAAAAGACATTTCCTTTCGCTTTTAAGACTAGACTTTCTGCTCTTAGACAATATTATTTTATTTTAGACCTGTAAGTTGCTTGCTTGGTATTATAGACAACTTTGAAGTGGAATACGTAGATTTATGAAAAGTGAAATAAAGAAGCAAAGTGTTGATTCTTTTTAAATAATTTGTTGTAGTTTTAATATTTTTAATCAAAGCTTATATCACATCTCAATCATCTTAGAATCTTAGAAAAACAAACAACGATACGCTGGCGTGTTCGAGACAAATCCAAGGGGTGTCCTTAATGGGGAGCCCGACCTTTTAATTGCCATTTTGACCGAGAGTTTTGTTTTGATGCCATTCCTACTCTCTTTCTCCCCAAAAAAAAACACGGAGCTCCACAACCCTGGCCACCGAAAATAAAAACAATAATTAACCTTATTTCGGCGATTTGCTCGGCTGTTATCCGAGTGCACAGCAATAGAAATCGGGAGCGCCCGCAAAGAAGAAGGAGGTCACCAATGTCAATAACGGAAAAAGCTCCTGACCAAATTTATTCGATTTCATCAAGGAAACTAATTCTTTTTATTTTTGGCCTCTACTCTGGGTCGAGATTTTATCCTGTGTCCATAGTCCATGGGCATGGATGGCGTGGGTGAAGTTCAAGGAACTCCACTTTTTCTTCATTAAGGAAACGCCACCTAGCGCCCGTTTTCCTTGACTGGGCAATCTTGAGCACTTCATCAATATGGCGTGCGAGTTTTGATTTATGCTTCCATGTTTTTGGGGCTTTCAAGATCACTTCACAAATATTGAAATTTTCTTAATATGTTTCTCACATTAACAGTAGGTACCTTGGAGAAAAAAATAGTTTTCTTTTTGTGATTGAAGGATAGAGTTTTAAGTTGAGTTCAGTTCAATTCGAAATTGATGGTGTAGGATTATAGTTGAACAAAAAATGGCTAGCGAAAGGTCAAGCTCGGTTCCCATCTTGCAACAAATCATTAGTCGGTTTTAGATTGATATATTAAAAATGCACATCATTTTTGTCATTTTAGACATTTTTGTCATTTTTGTCATTTTAGAAATTTTAAATCATTTAAGTCATTTTAGTCATCTTTGTAATGTTTGTCATTTTTGTCATTTTTGTCATTTTTGTCATCTTTGTCATTTTTGTCATTTTTGTCACTTTTGTCATTTTTGTCATTTTTGTCATTTTTGTCATTTTTGTCATTTTTGTCATTTTTGTCATTTTTGTCATTTTTGTCATTTTTGTCATTTTTGTCATTTTTGTCATTTTTGTCATTTTTGTCATTTTTGTCATTTTTGTCATTTTTGTCATTTTTGTCATTTTTGTCATTTTTGTCATTTTTGTCATTTTTGTCATTTTTGTCATTTTTGTCATTTTTGTCATTTTTGTCATTTTTGTCATTTTTGTCATTTTTGTCATTTTTGTCATTTTTGTCATTTTTGTCATTTTTGTCATTTTTGTCATTTTTGTCATTTTTGTCATTTTTGTCATTTTTGTCATTTTTGTCATTTTTGTCATTTTTGTCATTTTTGTCATTTTGTCATTTTTGTCATTTTTGTCATTTTTGTCAGTTTCGTCATTTTTGTCATTTTTGTCATTTTTGTCATTTTTGTAATTTTTGTCATTTTTGTCATTTTTGTCATTTTTGTCATTTTTGTCATTTTTGTCATTTTTGTCATTTTTGTCATTTTTGTCATGTTTGTCATTTTTTGTCATTTTTGTCATTTTTTGTCATTTTTGTCATTTTTTTCATTTTTGTCATTTTTGTCATTTTTGTCATTTTTGTCATTTTTGTCATTTTTGTCATTTTTGTCATTTTTGTCATTTTTGTCATTTTTGTCATTTTTGTCATTTTTGTCATTTTTGTCATTTTTGTCATTTTTGTCATTTTTGTCATTTTTGTCATTTTTGTCATTTTTGTCATTTTTGTCATTTTTGTCATTTTTGTCATTTTTGTCATTTTTGTCATTTTTGTCATTTTTCTCATTTTTGTCATTTTTGTCATTTTTGTCATTTTTGTCATTTTTGTCATTTTTGTCATTTTTGTCATTTTTGTCATTTTTGCCTTTTTTGTAATTCTTGTCATTTTTGTCATTTTTGTCATTTTTGTCATTTTTGTCATTTTTGTCATTTTTGTCATTTTTGTCATTTTTGTCATTTTTGTCATTTTTGTCATTTTTGTCATTTTTGTCATTTTTGTCATTTTTGTCATTTTTGTCATTTTTGTCATTTTTGTCATTTTTGTCAGTTTTGTCATTTTTGTCATTTTTGTCATTTTTGTCATTTTTGTCATTTTTGTCATTTTTGTAATTTTTGTCATTTTTGTCATTTTTGTCATTTTTGTCATTTTTGTCATTTTTGTCATTTTTGTCATTTTTGTCATTTTTGTCATTTTTCTCATTTTTCTCATTTTTGTCATTTTTGTCATTTTTGTCATTTTTGTCATTTTTGTCATTTTTGTCATTTTTGTCATTTTTGTCATTTTTGTCATTTTTCTCATTTTTGTCATTTTTGTCATTTTTGTCATTTTTGTCATTTTTGTCATTTTTGTCATTTTTGTCATTTTTGTCATTTTTGTCATTTTTGTCATTTTTGCCTTTTTTGTAATTCTTGTCATTTTTGTCATTTCTGTGATTTTTGTTATTTTTATCATTTTGTCATTTTTGTTATTTTGTACAATTTTGACAATTTTGACAATTTTGACAATTTAGACAATTTTGACAATTTAGACAATTTTGACAATTTTGACAACTTTGACAATTTTGACAATTTTGACAATTTTGACAATTTTGACAATTTTGACAATTTTGACAATTTTGACAATTTTGACAATTTTGACAATTTTGACAATTTTGACAATTTTGACAATTTTGACAATTTTGACAATTTTGACAATTTTGACAATTTTGACAATTTTGACAATTTTGACAATTTTGACAATTTTGACAATTTTGACAATTTTGACAATTTTGACAATTTTGACAATTTTGACAATTTTGACAATTTTGACAATTTTGACAATTTTGACAATTTTGACAATTTTGACAATTTTGACAATTTTGACAATTTTGACAATTTTGACAATTTTTAACAATTTTGACAATTTTGACAATTTTGACAATTTTGACAATTTTGACAATTTTGACAATTTCGACAATTTTGACAATTTTGACAATTTTGACAAATTTGACAATTTTGACAAATTTGACAATTTTGACAATTTTGACAATTTTTACAATTTTGACAATTTTGACAATTTTGACAATTTTGACAATTTTGACAATTTTGACAATTTTGACAATTTTGACAATTTTGACAATTTTGACAATTTTGACAATTTTGACAATTTTGACAATTTTGACAATTTTGACAATTTTGACAATTTTGACAATTTTGACAATTTTGACAATTTTGACAATTTTGACAATTTTGACAATTTTGACAATTTTGACAATTTTGACAATTTTGACAATTTTGACAATTTTGACAATTTTGACAATTTTGACAATTTTGACAATTTTGACAATTTTGACAATTTTGACAATTTTGACAATTTTGACAATTTTGACAATTTTGACAATTTTGACAATTTTGACAATTTTGACAATTTTGACAATTTTGACAATTTTGACAATTTTGACAATTTCGACAATTTTGACAATTTCGACAATTTTGACAATTTCGACAATTTTGACAATTTTGACAATTTTGACAATTTTGACAATTTTGACAATTTTGACAATTTTGACAATTTTGACAATTTTGACAATTTTGACAATTTTGACAATTTTGACAATTTTGACAATTTTGACATTTTGACAATTTTGACAATTTTGACAATTTTGACAATTTTGACAATTTTGACAATTTTGACAATTTTGACAATTTTGACAATTTTGACAATTTTGACAATTTTGACAATTTTGACAATTTTGACAATTTTGACAATTTTGACAATTTTGACAATTTTGACAATTTTGACAATTTTGACAATTTTGACAATTTTGACAACTTTGACAATTTTGACAATTTTAACATTTTGACAATTTTGACAATTTTGACAATTTTGACAATTTTGACAATTTTGACAATTTTGTCAATTTTGACAATTTTGACAATTTTGACAATTTTGATGCTTCTATCATTTTTCAGTAGTCCTGGGAACAGACTCGTCCTATTCGAATCATTGTTTTGCATCGAATATGTAGATATGGTATTCGTTCCGAACCCAGTGGCCAGGGCGACCTTCGAGTGGAAGATTACCTCCAAATATGTGTCACGATTTTACGCGATCCGGGGGAAATCGCCCCAACGCCCCCGACTGACCACCACCCAACAATAATGGAGTCATGTTGATTGAGGGTGTGAATAATGGAACAAAAAATTACCTACTATTCAATGATCACGCGAGTTTCGGTTTGGGGGAATCCGGTGTTAGAGACGTCCCATTTCTCGAATGTTTTGAATTTTTTTAAACAGAGAAAAAAGTACCACCTGCTACGTTGAGCAACGATAAAGCTCCACCGGGATCTAGTGAACTGTGGGTTGTACTCAACCCACAATCTCACTCTCGATGACCGGTGGTGGCCCTCCGTGTGATTTTTTTTCCTACAACTTCCGAACAAAAAAATGACCAGACGCAGCCGGACTGTTACTATGTCTGTAAGTAGGTATGGTATTGACTAGTATCGCGTGAAGTACTTCATTCAACGCTAAGCGACTCAGAGAACCTCCGGTCACTCATAGTAGGGGTTCAGTTACATTTCGGAGCTTTCGTACGTCGGACGGTAGTCTACTGGTCAAGTTGTTTGGTCCTAGTGTTGTGGTCTTCGCGGTGTCGGTTCCATCCAATCGGTGTCAGTTACTGTTATTTCAAGTGTCCCCAAACCTAAAAAAGTTGAAGAAAAAAAAAACAGTTTCCAGGACTAAAATTTCGGGATACGACGTGATACCAGGACATATTGGGAATTTTGTGATTGGTCACTGGAGTAAGGTATTCCTCCTCCTCTTCCAAAATTAAACCCAAAACAACAAAAACTTGTGGGTGGCAAACGAAAACAAACGTTGACAATTCGTTCGTTCCTTGGTCGGTGTGGTCTACCTCAGCGATTGTTTTCGGCTGTGGTGACCACTTTTATCCTGTGATGTTGTTTTTTTTTTCTTACCTCGGTGTGACCCATATCCTGGACCTGGTTTGGTTTGTTTTGGTTTCGTTCGTCCGTTGTTGTTGGTTCAAAGAAATGGAGAACGGTCAGCCCTGGTTTGTTGGTCTATCTAGCCAGGCTGTCACGTGGACTGGACCTACAGAGCAGCATACATATTGGAGAGTCGTAAATTTCCGTCACTACTGGGCTATTAGGGATATGGCCCTGGACTTGACTCATTTTGGGATCGATTTTTTGTTTTTGCTTCGAGAGTCTAAATTTTGGTTACTCAATGCTAGGTGCTATTAGATTTTGCTCTTCAGAAGTATCAGAACAGTATAGAAGATCCAATCATTTATATTTCATCATATTGATTCAAATAAAAAATATGATCGTAATAAATGCATCAATACTAACACTTACAACATTTGGAGTCGAAAAGGATATCAGTGGGAAATCATCAAACAACATGGCTAAAGCAGCTTTGACTTTGAAAGCCTTTCATGAAATGCTTTACAACAATATTTTTGACGTGGGCCTTCCTAGAAGATTCTTTCAAATGATCTTGAAAATGTTCCTTTCTGAGTGTTGATTATTACTTCATTGTACTAAACATTGAATATAACTATCCTAAGTTAGATTTTTCCAGGTGATCTTAAATTAATTTTTATTTTTTATTTTTAAATATTGAGTCTTCTTCTGAATTCGACATCTGAAAAAAACCAATTCGACCGTTTAGCGTTCCCTTGAACTAAGTTAGATTGTTTTTACAAGTTGTTTGAATCTGAATGAGAATATTGAGAGATGCCTTAACACGTGGATATTGGAGGCTATGAGTTGTTCTTCAGCCTACTATGATTAACCAAATTCTGACACAATTTTAGAAAATTAAAGTGGAAATTCCACCAGAAGATAATTACAAAAACAAACAACGGTGAATTGTGCTATCAGACCTATTTAAAATAAAGTGTCTCATCCATTTTGAGAAGCAGAGAAGCCCACCGATAACAAAAATCCCGGATGATAACACCGATCGATCAGCGAACCCGTTGGCAGGTGGCAGCATCGGCAGCCGTCGTATTTCTGGACGAAGACCCGTCCCGGTCCACTTCGAGGACGACCGGCACAACTGCCACTGCCGGAAGTAGACCGAGCCGGCCCAGTCGAGGACGCGTTTCGTGGGACAGCTCCCGGCAGGTATCCCGGTACTCGATCGATACCACCATTTCGTCGCACAGCTGACCGGAACCACTGGAACCCACCAAACCGGCCAAAATGGGGAAGGCCAAGAAGCTGCTGATCGGGGCGTCGGCGCTGCTCATCATCATGGTCGGGTGTGGAGTGGCCTTCGGGAGGTGAGTTCAGATTAGGTTAAAAATTGGTATTCAGAATTCAGAATTCAGAATTCTGAATTCTGAATTCTGAATTCAGAATTGACGAATAATGTCAACTGAATACTTTAATCAAGATACCTTTTTTTTTTGTCTTCATGGCAAATTATCTTATGGTAGATTGCAAATCATTTTCCATACTAATCTACAAGTCGCTCTAAATCAGTGGTTTTCAAACTTTTTTCCTTCACTGCCCCCTTTTGCTAAATTTTCGAGCACAACGCCCCCCTGAGAGAATTTATCAAAAATTATTAGGAAATTGCTAATTGGCATCGTTGCAAAATCATTAGCTCTTGAAATTTTATTGTAGTGTAATTTAAAACGTTCAATGAAGCACATTTAAAATTGCTATAATTGACTTGAGAAGATCGAAAGGCCTACGCATAACCATCAATTGTAGCAAGACAAAACTCAAAATTCATTTTAAATCAAATTACTTACATTTTTCAGGACTTGAAACTTGAAAATTAAAAAAAAATCTTATATCAAACCGCCTATCTACATTTTGATAAATAGAATTCTTTACTTATAAAATTTGCCTTTTATTATTCAAAAAATATTTACTGTTAATTCCATGAAAAAGCATAAAAAGTCAAATACATATTTTTATTACTTGATAAAATAAATTTTAAACTTTTATTTTGATTATTTTGACAATTAAAGACTTAAATTTTCACGGGTTATTTCACGGGTCTAAAAATTTTGCTATTGTTCTACCAACTAAATTCCGACAATTTAGTTAAAATCGAACAACTTCTAATGTTTTATCATGAAAATTTGCCAAATTTTATTTTATTATCGGTTGAACTAAAGATCAAGGAATCAGAATTAAAGAAAACAGTTCCATTTGTTTGTTAGCACTCTTCTGTTACATTCCAAAAATCAATAACTAAATCTGTGACGACTTCAACACCGATTCTATTCGAAAGATTTTTTTTTCATTTTTTAGGACATTACTTTTTCAACATATTCAGGAATGGCCATCCAAAATTATTGCTTTTTTGTACAATAAAAAATAAACTTACAATACAACATCTGTCACAATTGAAAAAAATATCTGTCTATGATTGTGACTTACAGAAATCATTTGATTGTTGGGCGTTGGACGTTCTCGTTGTCATTTCAATTTCAAGTTGATTCGTAATTTGTGAAAATGTGAATCTAAAAATGACCCCTTATCGCCCCCCCCCCCCCCTGAGCCCTTCCAACGCACCCCAAATTTGTATGTTGAGCTCACCGCCCCCCTAAAAGCTCTCAACGCACCGAACGGGGCGGTAGGGACCACTTTGAAAACCTCTGGTTTGTTTGAAAAACCACTGACCTAAACGGAAACCTTTTAGACTACAGAGTTTAAGAAATTCAAAAAAAAGTTGCCTAACAACACACCATACAGTGTACAGCTATTTTGAGATCATTTCAAGATAACTATAGCAAAAATCAAAGACAATTTTGCTGCTTTGAAGGCACTTTGGAATTATAATTGACCTTTGGCACTTTGGAATTGATCTTTTCAACTATTCGGCCAAACTAATATTCTGTTGCTTTCTTAATAAGAACACAAAAGGGATCGTTTAAATTTCCTCCTTTTTCTTCCATCTTAAGTCCCGTCATTTTTTTGAGTCGATTATTTTTAACCAGATAATGTTTTATAAGATCTTTTCAAGTAGTCTCAAGGAGTCTCTCGGATTTTCAAAATATCATCAATAACTGAAAGGACATCAGATAACTTGTCGCTTCTAGGGTGAGAATGGGTTCCTGTAAAATCTGGAAAAAACAGGTCAAAACAGATTCCAAGTAATTTGTATTTCTTATTTGATATCGAATTAGATGAAAGTCGAATTTGAGCAAGATATCTCCCAAATAGTGATTATTTAAAGAAAACGAAGATCTTTAATCTTAAGCATACATTACTTTCTACGGGTCGGGCGATTTAAAAAAAAAATATATATAAAAAACGGGCAAATCTGAACAAAATGTAGGCCAAAAACATACAAGAGGAAA
Organism: Uranotaenia lowii; assembly: GCF_029784155.1. Lineage (NCBI taxonomy): Eukaryota > Metazoa > Arthropoda > Insecta > Diptera > Culicidae > Uranotaenia > Uranotaenia lowii. Next base: position 13,357,669 of record NC_073691.1, on the reverse strand, counting down.
TGGAAAGAAAATAACTTGAAATTTAAAAATTTCATTGAATTACACTGCCGGTGGGAGCATAGTTGTCACATGTTACATTTTAATATGTGAGGTATTTTGGTGTCTGCCACCTCGTTGTGATGAATATTTTAATTATATTTAATAAAAACATGTTTTTTGGAGTGTCGGGTGTCGATACGACGTCCGCCGGTTGGAGAATCCAGAGGTGAAAAGGGCATACGTTGAACAGCTAGAATCCCGAGCCTCGGAACTGCCGACAGACGGAACAGTCGAAGAACAGTGGTGTGGAATCAAGAATGCCTTTATCACGACGAGCCATGGTACTCTCGGTAAAGTTTGTGGAAGACGAAGTGAATGGATGTCGGATGAAACCTGGAGGATGATCGATGATCGGAGAAAGGCGAAAGTCGGAATTGAGCAGGCATGTACCGGGTCAGCCAAAGCAGCCGCCCGCTTACGATATGCGGAGCTGGAAAAGGCAGTTAAACGAGCTTGTAGACGAGACAAGAGAGCCTGGACAAACTCCCTAGCCGAAGAGGGAGAAAGAGCCGCCGCCATTGGAGATATCCGATTATTATATGATATTTCTCGCCGCCTTAGTGGTGCAAGGACTAATGCAAGAATGCCGCTGAAAAACCGAGCAGGTCAGCTGCTGACAGATCGAACAGATCAGCTCAAGCGTTGGACTGAGCATTTTGATCAACTTTTCCGAGTTACAAATAGCAATGGCCAACAGAACCCGCAGCTCGAGGCGCCCACAGTAAGTCGCATTAATGGCGTCAACTCGGAAGCGCCCACGCTGGCTGAAATAGAAGCGGCAATCAAGGACATGAAATCCAACAAAGCGCCTGGAATCGATTGCATTCCTGCTGAAATGCTCAAAGCCGACCCTGCCTTGTCAGCACAAATGTTGCACCGTCTTTTCGCTGACATTTGGGATACTGCAACATTCCCGGCCGACTGGATGCAGGGTATCCTCGTAAAGGTCCCAAAGAAAGGAGACCTAACAGAGTGCGGTAACTGGCGTGGCATAACTTTGATCTGTACAACCCTTAAAGTACTCTGCAAAGTGATCCTGAACAGGATCCAGGAGAAAATCGACGCTACACTCCGACGGCAACAAGCTGGATTCCGATCCGGACGATCATGTGTGGACCACATCACAACGCTACGAATAATACTGGAACAAATCAACGAATTCCAGGACTCTCTTCTGCTGGTGTTCGTTGATTTCGAAAAAGCATTTGACCGACTGAACCACGAAAACATCTGGGCTGCTCTTAGACGACGAGGGGTCCCAGAGAAACTAGTCCATCTCATCGAAGCACAGTAGGAGGCATTTTCGTGCAAGGTCTTACACGACGGTGTCTTGTCCGAACCAATCCCGGTAACTGCTGGAGTGAGACAAGGATGTATTTTGTCACCGCTGCTTTTTCTCATCGTAATGGATGAGATCTTGACTGGATCGATTGACTGTAGACCAAACCGAGGATTGCCGTGGAATCCTTCAACCATGGAGCAACTGAACGACCTTGACCTGGCAGACGATATTGTTTTGCTCGCCCAAACACAACAAGACATGCAGAGCAAACTCGACGACCTCACCGAAAGCTCCAAGGCAGCAGGTCTCAAAATCAATGTCGGAAAGACCAAGTCGATGGAAATCAATACAGAAAATCGTTCCAATTTCGTGGTAGCTGGACAACAGGTTGAGACAGTGGAGTGCTTCCAGTATCTTGGTAGCCAGATTACGCCTGATGGTGGTACCAAGAAGGACATCGAAACCCGGATCAGAAAAGCCCGATTTGCGTTTGCGAGTCTCCGAAACATCTGGCGGTCACGCCAGATCTCTCTACGAACTAAGATCCGAATCTTCAACTCAAACGTCAAATCCGTATTGCTGTACGGGTGTGAGACTTGGTGCACATATGCGGTGACGACGCGAAAACTGCAAGTTTTTGTGAATCGGTGCCTGCGGAACATCATCCGCGCTTGGTGGCCTGGCAACTGGATCTCAAACGTTGAACTTCATCGCCGGTGTCATCAAAAGGCGCTAGAAATCGAGATTCGGGAACGTAAGTGGAGATGGATTGGGCACACGCTGCGAAGAGATGAAAACGAGATTTGCAGAGAGGCGCTTGACTGGAATCCAGATGGGCATCGAAGAAGAGGCAGGCCCAAAAGCTCGTGGCGGCGAAGTCTAGCCGCTGAAATCCGCACAGTTGACGAGAACCTTGGCTGGCAGCAAGTGAAGACGCTGGCTCCGGATCGCCAGCAGTGGAGATCTTTTATCTCAGCCCTATGCGCCGGTCAATCGGCGCTGGACCCTTAGGTAGGTAGGTTTTGGAGTGAACTTGATGTTTCTATCAAATAACGGCAAACAAACATTTTGAAATAAGTCTTCTAAACACCAAAAAGTAGAAAATTTCAGAATGTAACATGTGACAATTATGCTTCCAACGGCAGTACAGCTGCATGTTAAAATCGTATCTAAAGATAAAAAAATGTATGGTAGGTAATTTTGAAATTTTTATATCGTTTTTGAACGCAAAATCTTAAAATTTTCAGAGAAAATTCGATTTTTTTTATTTCGTTTAGTAAATAATCTGAATAAATCCGGGCAAAATTCGGGATGTTTAAAATAATATCTGATTTTTTCGAGATTTAACTTATCTCGAATTCTTTATTGGATTTATGGGCGAGCCTGAATGTATCAAGAAAATCTAGAATAAACGAAAATAAAAGAATAAAGCTATCTACAGTGAAAGCTACACGGATACACCTAGGATGTTTTACTAACTCCTTAAGTTTTTGAAGATTATGTTACTTTTTCAACATTTCTTTTGAATATTTTATAAATTATTCAAAATCATTAGAAACATTTGGAAGAAGTAGGCGAGGCTTTTTACGCAACGCACGCGTTTTTTCATTCGTCCGCTAAATTTCTGAATTTTATCAATAAATAAAAGTAAAACCGGTGAAAAAATGTTATTACCGAATAACCGGGATCCAGTGATAATGTGGCCACCAGTTTTCAGACAAAATCAGAAGTTTCGTGTTCTAAAAAAGAGGATGAAATTTGAGGAAAAATGGAAAAAATTGGTTGTTGGAAAAAACACGTGCAGGGGGCAGAAGTTTGAGACTTTCGTTAATTTAAATCTCGTCGTAAACTTCCAACTCGTGAACCAGTAAAGAATCTGTCTATTTATGTGTAATTTGTGTTGAAGGATGCTGTTAAAGAGAGAGAGTTGGAAAGGGATCATTGCGAAATGGGGGAATTGAGGATGATGAGAATATAACTATTTGCCAGCCATTGGGAAATTGATAAATTTTGATTGGCATAGGTGCGCGATGTTTTAAAAAAACTAGCACTAGGCAATCTAAGGTGGTGTAGAAGTGAGAGGGGAAGGAAAATGGTTTTCGGTGAGTAGGGAGTGAAACGTAACAGGTTCGTTTTTACTGGAGACGGAACAAGTGGAAATGGAAATAGAAAAAGGAAGAAAATATTGTCTAGAAAAGTTTAAAAGTGCGGTAACTGAGAGGGAGTGAAAAAGAAAAGTGTTCCTTTGCTGTCTCGGCTGTGCTGATTGCTGGCCGAAAACCCTGGCTGTTGGTTTCGCTCGGATTGCTTCGATTGAATTTCCTGAGATTTCGTGAGCTAAGTATATTTTTTCTGTTTCTAATTCAATTCAATTCATGTTTGAAGTATGACCCTTACCATGGAGGGGCCAGGGCAGTGGTTTTTTTTCTCATTCTGTACCATAGAGACAGATTGGTGTCTTAGCTAAACACATTGAGGCACATTTTTCTTCTGTGGCACGTTCTAAAATGCTTCGTTTTGTTGCATCTTTGTCCCGCGATATGGCGCTGCATATGAATGCTCGCTTTTTCACTATTTCGAAGTAATAACGACTTTTATGCCTAAATTTTCACAGAATCTTCTGAAAGAGTGAGGAAGGGGCAATTATAGTTCAAAGAGTTGTACTATTTGTACTTTGCAGATAGCGAAGTTCAATGCAGGATCAACTAGTGGAATTTCTGCACGTTGTAAGGAAAATTAACACGTTGTAAGGAAAATTTTTAACAAGATCAAACTATGAATAATCAACGTCAACATCTTAACCTTGCACTCATAAAAATAAAGTGCTTATATAAAAATTTATCCTCTGAATATACTTATACTATAGAAATTTTCTCAACAGAATTCCCCTAAATATTATATTGGTAGTTTGAACCGCATTTGACGTTGTATAATGTGCTATTTGTTTTTATCATTAAATTATTGTGAAAGAAGTTTTTTCTGGGAGAAGGGGGTTGGGAACACTAATCATGATTTTTTTGTTCTTCTAATGTTTCTTTTCAAGAGCGAGCAAAGGCGCTATATCCTAGGTCAATGACCAGAAATGACAGTGCATCGAAATCCTAAACTCCGAATTTTTACTATTATATGCTATTCACGATAATATTTTAATTGTAGTTTAAAAATAATTATAGTTAAACGAAAAAAATAAGGAAATTGAAAGAAAATATTACCTTTACAACGGAGTTTTCGATTTCTGTGCAGAAAAACATCATTTCCATCCATAGAAGGACGAATCCAAACGGGCCATCATCAAGGAGCACATAAAATTTAGCATATGTGCTTCCAACGTTATAATCTTAGTTGTTGCCATGGAAACGTATGGTACTGTTGTCCACGTTTCTTCCTCCCTGTGTTCCAGTTGTCTCTGCGTTCAATACTGCACAGTGGGCCCGGCCATGTTAAGATGAGTAGTAAATGTACTTTTACTACTCACCGGGATGCTGACAAGATCTGGCTGTGTATGTATCATAAGCATAAGCATAAGCATAAGCATAAGCATATTCAAAATCATTAGAAACATTTGACATTTATGTTGTTGCATATATTTTAAAAATAAATATTTGGCCTACTCGACCAAATACTTAGTTCAACTACTCGCTGAGCCGAATATTTGGCCAAACGGTTTTTTGGCGGAATTTGGCGCCAAATATTCGACAGGCCGAATATTCGGTACATCTCTGTAGTGATTATAGATAACTGATAAAGAATTATGGAATTTATGATGCATTGAACAAGCCTAATAGCTGTCAGTGATGAATCAGACGGATCCAATTTTATCTGACAAGTTTGTGAAAGTAGTTAAGCGTGTAGTTGAGAAAAAACGGTCATTCATTTAGAGAATTTTCCGAGAAAGGTTGAGCGTCGGAAGAGTTGTGAAAAAACTAAACGGAAAATCGATTCCAGACACGACAATCTCTACATTAATACTTTTGAATTTCAGACAATTAGGAAAATTTCGAATCGAAATTGAATACCTAGAATTTATTCTAAAGGAACATCCATAAATGACTTAGATTTTGGTGGGGAGGGGGGGCCCAGACAACCAGAAGTCGTATTTTCTTTTACAGATTACATCGTATAGAATGTTATTTATATTTATTTTCGTATATCTGCACCTACAATGTGCGGTTCATGCATATTCTTTATCGTATTTAAAAGCATTGCATGATTTAATTACGACAAGAAGAGAGACTCATATTTATGTACATATGAACTCGACCTTTGTGTACGACAATTCGCAAAAAATCCGTGAAACAACCGATATGCGGTGATCAGCCGTGACTGAGAGATTTTGTCGTGCTATGCATAAAATAATTCGAAATAAAAAACGTATATAACTGCATTGATTCGTAATAATGTGCATGCAATCGTATACCTTTGCATATTAATTCGCATGTCTGATTTTCGTAAAACGTATTTGCTGGCAATCGTAAAAGAATACAAAAAGTTCAATAAAATCGTTTATGATAATGGGACATCGATGATTGGAATCGTATTAAAGGAGGCTTCAAAATGTTGGTCTATTTTTAGATCATCGATGACGTGTTCTACGATTTAAAAGATTTAAGTTATAGAAATATACGATTTGCTTTTGGTTTAATGCCTTTGAAGCAAATCCCCTTGAATTTATATATTCCAGATAGCGTCGAGGAACCAACATGAGCTGCAGATCGTATGGTCAGGGGATCAAGTCCAGGTACTAACAATAACTTCATGAACGTTAAAAAACTTGAATTTGACAGCAAAAAACGCATTTCTTTGAAATAATCTTATTTTTATTATTTTTTGGGATAAATAAACCAATTGGTTTAAAGTACAAAAAAAATAATAATCTTATTTTTATTTGCACTTTTATTGCACTCAAGTCGCAAAAGACGACCAAATAAGTCGTCAAACTGTTCATATTGTTACGAAAAATGTCGTATATTACAACCTCAATCATCTATTTGATGATGTAAATTGTCATAGTATATTCCAAAAAGAATCAGAGTAGTCGTAAATGATGCGCATGACAAGTCGTGCAAATCGTAATTTAATACAATCCAAATCAAGAATATGTTTGCTAATGTACCTATATGGCCTCCAAAATGATACGTATATACTGGTTTTGCTACATTATATACGAAATGTTTACACGTATATTTGCACGTATATTTGCGTTGCAAATTCGAAATACCCACCAAATGGTTGTCTGGGGGTTTGACTTTGTGTGACGATGTGTGACGAGAGGGGGGGTAGGGGTTCAAGTAAAGCTACGTAGCTTTAATTAAATATCGAAAAAAAAAATCAAAATTGTTTTGAGTAATTTAAAAGAGGACACGAAGCGCTGGTCATCACTCCGGAGGACGATAGAGACTGGGTGGAGGCAGCTGACATCGCAGATGCAATTATTCCAGTCGAACAGACGATGGAGGAAAGCTGCCCAACGAATTCATTGGAATCCAGAATGGAGATAATTTGTACCGACACAACTGATTGAATACTTACTAGCTATCATGTTTGTTGAAAGATAGCTTGATTTTTTTTGACTGATTGATATGCTTTTTTAAAATTCCTTTTATAACTTCTTTCCCTTTTTTTGTTAATTTTTGTATTATTCTTGCAAAATGCTGAAAATAAAAGTAAAAATTAAAAAAAGGGGGGGGGGGGTTATTAAAGCTACTTTATTATCTAGGGGGGGGTCTATGACTTTGTGACGAAATGCTACGAGGGGGGAGGGGGGGTATAAAAACTCAACAAAAAAAGCTACGTCATTTTTGGATGTTCCCTAAGATAATTTTAAAATTCTCTCATTGGTTTTCTTAAGTTGTCTAATGATTCACTCATTTTAAGCGGATTTGTGCCAACGTAAGAACTTAACTGCACAATTAACACACGACGTATTACAGGACACGACACTTGACGTTCTTACAAACGGAAAAAGGATTCAAAATTACCTTTTTTGTCGACCGGTTTCGGGCTCGATGTTGCCCATCTACAGGACGATGTCCGACTGATCACACGAAGAAATTACTAGCAGGATCATACTACGAGTGTCGTAGTATTCGTCGAAAGAAGGTTCCTTTATGAGATTTTCCTTTTGGTGAAGGTGAAAAGCGGCGACATAATTGGTGGGTCATCTTCGTTCATTAGCGGTTTTTCGGAAGTACTAATAAACATCGACTCCCAAGCGTTCAAATGTGAGGCTTTTCTTACGCATTTCCTATAGAAATGGACCACTCCATAAACTGGGAAAAAGTGATCTATAGGAAATGCGTAAGAAAAGCCTCACATTTGAACGCTTGGGAGTCGATGTTTATTAGTACTTCCGAAAAACCGCTAATGAACGAAGATGACCCACCAATTATGTCGCCGCTTTTCACCTTCACCAAAAGGAAAATCTCATAAAGGAACCTTCTTTCGACGAATACTACGACACTCGTAGTATGATCCTGCTAGTAATTTCTTCGTGTGATCAGTCGGACATCGTCCTGTAGATGGGCAACATCGAGCCCGAAACCGGTCGACAAAAAAGGTAATTTTGAATCCTTTTTCCGTTTGTAAGAACGTCAAGTGTCGTGTCCTGTAATACGTCGTGTGTTAATTGTGCGTGTCTAATGATTGTCTCAAAATTGATAGAATTGTGTAAAAAAATTGTTCTAAATTATCTCAAATTTTTCGGATGGCTATTTAAGATCGTTCTACGTTAACCATCGCTTTACGTAAAAAGTTACAAAGCTTCGATATACAAAACCTGAATGAATTAAAGTTTCGTGCGTTATTGAACGTAAGTTGTTTTGAAACAACACTAACTAGATTAAAAATACCTCGAAAAAATCAGAATATGTTTTAATTTCAAATTTACAGATCAGAAACTATGCTAGGGATTAAAAAAATCATCTCTGGGAATTTTTATGACTAGTTTATAATTCATTACTGCGGAATATTAAACATAGGCAAAAATTTCCACTAATAACATATTATTTTCTTGAATAAGCTAGTTCTTCGAAAACCGGTACTTTTCGACAGATTGGGAGAATTTTTACCAACGTTTTAATCTATTACAAACATCTTTTTATAGTAAACGAACAATTGGTAGAAATTTGCAGAACGGTATTGAAATAATGAGTTTTGAAATCTGAATTTTGAATTCTGAATTCAGTTCTGAAAACGTTTCTCAGACGCTTTCAAATAGATATAAAAAAGTAGTTAATTTAACTCACTGCTAAGTGGATTAATTAATTTTTCAAAACTCTAATTTAATTGCCCTTTTTATGTTGATCATTTGCCTCGAAGTCACTATAGGTCTAGAACGCATAGTTCCGTCAGAAAACAGTTTTGATCGCCTTTTTCATATTGTACCCCTGTGTGCGACGGGACTTGAAAACGCAACTTCAGAACCAGTACAACGGCGCGTTAGCCAATTAAATCACGATAAACGTGACGAAACAGGCTTTAGCAAGACGAAACAAGTTGAGAAAGGAAGTTCTACATGATTTAGGATTAATTTTTGCAAAATCATAGCATCTGATAATTCTAAATTTCTGGTAACTCTAATTTATTTGCAAATGATAGAAAAACTAATGGATCATTTCATCAGAACATTGCATTGCTTTAAAATCAATAACTTTCTTGTTAAAATAATATTTCTGAAAATTGGACGGAATATCTGTCAGTGTTGCTAGATTCTTTTTTCATGCAAAAATGAACGCTCTGTTTGAAGCTCTATTTTCTCGCTACTCCTACCGCTTGGCCGTCTTGGGCAAAGTTGTAGCCAGAGAATTTTCCAGTAATGAAATTTCATTTGCATTGCGTGAGAACAAATATTGAAGAAAACCATTCTAACATTTTCCGAACTAATTTTCGGGTTTTTCCAGTTGTGGGAAAAAAATGAACTTTTCTTCGCTTCAAAAATGTTTTACAAGGGATTTAAAACTATTATCATATTGCATAGTGCATTTAACATAAAACATCCTTTGTTTTAATGGATTTTCATCAGATACACAAAAAATATTGAATTGATTTGATATTTTTTTTTAGCTTTTATGGGTCACATTAACATTTCTGTGGTCCTTACCCTTTGAAAAGAAGAACCTGGATAAGTGAAACACTTCTGAAACAGTTCGGTCCCTAGGACTCTTAAAAGTTGTACGTCTCGGTGGTCGAGTGGTTAGCGTGGTACGACGGTAATCGCTGGTCCACCGATGGCATGGGTTCGATTCCCATTTCGGTACTGGGTGTTAAATGTTAATCTTAAGTTGTCCGCGTCATTTATTCATTCTGTAAAGCCTAAATCGGCTAAGACGGTGTATGTCTTTTAAGTTGTCATATTTGTTCAAACAGGCTCAATTTTGTTAAAAAAAAGTGTAGAGATGTTTCTAGTTGTCTCTGTTTTTTCCAAAATATTCTAAAATTGCTTACTTATTTTTAACTATGTTTTGAAGATATTTCACAGTTATTCTTTGAATTGTCTTAAACTTTTATCGGTTAGGTTATTATCAAACACAAATGCTCATTAAATTTTCAAAAAACACCCAGAAAATAGTTTAATCTATGTCTTGAAGGTGTTGCGGTCAGTAGTTGTTTCAATGTCAAGACTCACTAAACTTTGAAATTCACGAAATTGTTTAAAATTAAATTTTTTTCTCAAAGTCACAGAATTTCCCCATTTTTTATTTTCTAATTGTCTTCAAATGTTCTATTTAATAATTGTGATAATTAAACATTATCCATTTTTTGTTGCTAAAATTGTCTCTAAATAGTTTCAACATTGTATTTTTTTCCAATTTCTCGAATTATGACGGTGCTTAGAATAGCTGGGAAATGGCACTCTAAATAAAAACACCAAAATAAATTTTTGAGATTTTTCCATTTTTTGCAACTCTGTTGCATTACCAGAATGACACAAGCTTCGGTTTTTAATTAATCGTGCCAGTCTTATCTTTAAACCTTCCTTTGGACATTCTCCATCAATTAAAGGCGTATCTACTATAGGATATCCATTCATTTCCTAGTCGTTTTCTGCGCCATAAATAGATTTCCCAAGAGCCAATCCAGACTGGAGCTGTCTTCTAGTTGCGATTGCGGCACTTTCCGTAAACAAACAGTCCCAATTGATTTTATAGAACTGGCACATTTCCTATTTATCAGCGACTTGAAAAAAAACCTAATGTTTAACCAAGCATAAAGAAGAATTTAAGTATTCAAATTTTAATATATTTATCAAATCATAAAGGTATTGAAATTAAAATGAAATCAAGTTTCCGTCCGGATCAGATGATATTTTCTCACAACAACCGGCACCTGGAGAGTAAAATCAGGAAATAGAAATTTACGAAGACGTCCGTCGTCATTGATTTAATTCACTTTTCTATAGCGCCCCTGGCGCTGAAAGTAATTAAACATTCCCTTCCCCACCCAGGGGAAAAGTTAGAAGTCGGTCCAACATCAATCTTCGAGCTGTAGAAGTGTCTTGAAGTTTAATTTGTGAGCCAGCCAGCCAGCCAGTGTCATTAAGGCGATTTCCGCAAGGAAGAAATCGACAGATGCTACTACGGAATTAATTTAAGACACGGAATACAATCCGACAACAATCGGGGAAAACAAATCTTCACCTCTTAACCCTTGAAAGTCTAACGGTTTTAAGTCTCACAAATTTAATTTTCAAAATTGTAAAAGTAAGTCAACTAAAAGGCGCTTCAAGGGTTCGAAGAATCAATTTAGATTATCAGTTGAAATAATCAGAAGGTTTCATTGTTTTCCTTGAAAATGTCAAAACGGAGTTCCCGGTGTCCATTTCGCGAACAATAATGTTTATGGCCCTCTATAAAAGTTAGTCAGCCCATAGATAGAGACAATTTTAAAAACGGGGTGTCGTCGTCATTAAGCCATAAGCCTATGGCTGGGGCTTGGAGTCAACTGGGAGGCCATTTCGGGTTCGGGAAATTTCCTATGGATACCAATTTATTTTTTATTGAACAAGACCCCCGTGCTAGACGACAGTTGTAAAATTTAATGGTCCAATTCAACAGCATTCATTTTACGGGGGCTGACGTTGAGCAACAGGCTGAAGAATTGTGGAATTACTCGTTTATGGACACGTTTGCACCTGGCTACCTGGCGGAAATGAGAAACAAATTTAGAGGAACTGAATTGTTAACTAACATAAATGGCTACAAAATGTTAGAAATAACGATGTGTCGATTCTTACGCCATTCTGAAAATTAACAAACATTTTTGAGATATTTTTTTGTTATTTTCAAACTGGAATTAAACTTAAAAGTTGTGAAAAAACTAGAAAAAATATTGAGAATAGTTTTTAGAAAAATTTAAGGAAGTTTCGGAACAAATGCTTTGAACCAGTTTTAAATCATTTTGTTACTTTGTCGAAATTTAAGTCAAACGGATTCACAGTTTTTAGAAATAAAGTACTAGGAATAACTTCGAAACAAACGTGAAAAGATTTCGTAGCAATTTTGACTTTGGGACGAATAAAAAACAGTTTTCATTTTTTTAAAATGAATTTCGATAATTTTGGAAAAAACATTTTAAAAGCAAAATAAAAACTTCAACACAATTCAGAAAATTTCAAGGACGAAAATGATTTCTTTAATAATTTGTAGAAAGTTTTTACTAAATTTTGGTACGAATCTCAAAGGACTTTAAAAAAATACAGTTAAAACAAACTTTAATATAAGTTTCAACCTTTTTTGTCAGATTTGTGACAATTTTGAAATAGTTTTAAAACATCTTTGAGATGTTTCATGCAGTTTTAGGTAAACGCATGTTATGTTTCTATAAAAAGTTCCTTTGTTAACAACAATTTTGGAAAAGTTTTCAAACAATTTTTCGACAACAATGTTTAGACAATTCAGAGATTTGGGACTCATTTTTTGTACAATAATTTTTACCAATAATTCTAAAAGTTTGAGACTATTTCATGAAATTTTCGAGAAAGTTTTGAGATGAGTTACTTTGTAGTAATTTGTTAATAATATGAAGAGATTATTTTTTTTTGAAACCATTTAAGGACTATTGAGAGACAATTATAATTTTAAGGCAATTTTGAGACCGTTTTGAGATAAAAAATGCAGAGTCAATTTTGATGATGTTCTCAGAAAGTTTTGAGACAATTTTGAGGCATTGTTCATACGATTACAGATAAGCTGGAGATAGTTTTGAGTTAGTAGAGAGACCATTTCAAAGAAAAATTGAGAAAATTTCAAGGCAATTTTTGTGACAATTTTATTACACTACATAGTTATTCTGAGACAATTTTGTTTTCAAGTTTTGAGACAATTTCGAGACCGTTAAGATCGAATTTCAAGATAAAACTGAGATTAACTTTGGGATGACGTTGAGTTTTTTATTATCATTTTAAGACAGTTTTGAGATTTCGCCAACATTTTGATTAAATTTTGGGACAAATCTGAAACAATTTTTATGAATTTTCAAGGCAATTTTTTAAATTGACTTTTGAAAATTTCAAGACATTTTCAAGACATTTTTGATACTGCTTAAAAATTTTAAGTGTTGCAGTTTTGAGTTAATTTTCAATTCTTTAAGAGCCAATTATGGGGATTTTTTTTCGAACCACTTCGAGACAATTTTCAGTAATTTTGAACAATTTATGTTTTAAGACAATTTTCAGACGGCATCAGGAATGATTTTGAAATAATTTTGAGACTATTAAGAGACGATATCGAGCGATTTTTTTAAAACAATGGGATGACAATTTTTAAACAATTCTTAAATCAATCAATTATCTAATTTGAAGTTCTTCTGTAGATAATTTTGAGACAATAAAGTAACAATTTAAAAAACTTTTGTCAATTTTGTGACATTTTAAAAACATTTTTGATACTTTTTTACAGTTTTGAGTGTTGCAGTTTTGAGCTTATTTTCAAATCTTTAAGAGCCAATTATGGGGAATTTTTGGAACCACTTCGAGACAATTTTCAGTAATTTTGAACATTTTTCCGATAACATGTTTTGAGACAATTTTCAGACGGTATCAAGAATGATTTTGAGATAATTTTGAGACCATAATGAGACGATATCGAGCGATTTTTTAGACAATGTGATGGTATTCTTAAACAATTTTTTGTCAATTTTTGGAAAATTTGGGATCTTCTGGAGATAGTTTTGAGACAATAAAGTAACAATTTAGACAACTTTTATCAATTATGTGACATTTTCAAAATATTTTTGATACTTTTTTACAGTTTTGAGTGTTGCAGTTTTGAGCTAATTTTCAAATCTTTAAGAGCCAATTATGGGGAATTTTTGAACCATTTTGAGACAATTTTCAGTAATTTTTAACAATTTTCCGATTACATGTTTTGAGACAATTTTCAGATAGAATCGAGAATAACTTTGAGATAATTTTGAAACTATTTTGAGACGATATCGAGCAATTTTTTAGACAATGTGATGGTATTCTCAGAAAATTTTTAGACAATTTCTAGATAATTTGGGATCTTCTGGAGATAATTTTGAGACAATAAAGTAACAAGTTAGACAGCTTTTGTCAATTTTTTGACATTTTCAAAACATTTTTAATACTTTTTACAGTTTTGAGTTAATTTTCAAATCTTTCAGAGCCAATATTGAGAAATTTTTTGAACCACTTCAAGACAATTTTCAGTAATTTTGAACAATTTTTCGATTATATGTTTTGAGACAATTTTCAGACAATATCGAGAATGATTTTGAGATAATTTTGAGACTATTATAGGACGATATCGATAGTTTTTTTTTAGACAATGGGATAGTATTCACAGACAATTTCTAGACAATTTTTGGGTGATTTTTGATCTTCTGGAGATAATTTTGAGACAATAAAGTAACAATTTAGACAACTTTGAGAATTTTGAGATAATTTTGATACTAATATGAGATGATATCGAACGATTTTTTTATTCAACGTGATGGTATTCTCAAACAATTTTTAGACAAATTTAGGATAATTTGGAATCTTCTGGAAATAACTTTGAGACAATATCACAACAATTTAGACAGAAACAATTTAGACCACTTTTGTCAATTTTGTGACATTTTCAAAATATTTTTGATACTTTTTTACAGTTTTGAGTGATGCAGTTTTGAAATAATTTTCAAATCTTTAATGGCCAATTATGAGGAATTTTTTGAACCACTTCGAGACAATCTTCAGTAATTTTGAACAATTTTCCGATTATATGTTTGAGACAATTTTCAGACAGAATCAAGAATAATTTTGAGATAACTTAGAGACTATTATGAGACGATATCGAACGATTTTTTTTAGACAATGTGATGGTATTCTCAGACAATTTTTAGACAATTTTTAAATAATTTGGAGATCTTCTGGAGATTATTTTGAGACAATTAGGTTACAATTTTGTGAAATTTGAGCTAATTTCAAAGCAATTTTGGGACTGTTTTGTAGCATATTGGTTGTTATATTGTAACAGTTTTTTGAAATTATTGAGACAATTTTGAGATAGTTTTTAGTCATAAGATTTTCCAATCTCTTGATTAATTTGAGAGACGATTTTTTGGAAACTCAGAGACCATTTCTTTACATTTGCACTATTATGAGAATACTTTGATACAACTTTAAGACAAAATTGAGGTAATTTTGAACCTATTTAAAGACATTTTCAAATTCATTTTAGATAATCTTAAATATTAAAAAAAAATAAAAAATTGAGATCATTTGAAGTTAATTTTAAGACATTTTTGAAAAATTTTCAAAATAATTTCTATTTCATTGATTATATTTATCTAGACATTTATCAGTCAGTTACAGGAATAATTTTTGATGGATTTTTCAGACAACGTAATGGTATTCTCAGACAACTTCTAGACAGTTTTAAGATTATTTTGAAACAACTTTTAAGCAATGTATTGAAAAGATCTGTAGATCATCTGGAGATAATCTTCAGACAAGAAGGAAACAATTTGAGCGTATTTCAAAGCAATTTTGAGACTATTTTGAGACCAATTGGTTGTTATATTGAAACAATTTCTTGAAAGTTTTGAGACAATTTTGGAATCGTCTGTTTTTTCTGTGAAGAGATTTGAAGATTTGAAGAGATCAAATTTCATTTCAAGACATTGTTACAGTTTTGAGAATATTTTGAGACACATTCCAGACAATGTTTAGCCTATTTTAAATTTTATATTAGATAATTTTGAATATTTGAAACAATTTAAAGATGTATTTAAAAAAAAACATTTATTTTGAGATAATTCGAAGCCTATTTTTGGATATTATTGAGAAATTTTCAAAACAATTCCAATACAATTTTCAGACACTTTCGATACATTTTTGAGACAAACTTCGTTTCTAGGAAAAAAATGAGATAATTTTGAAGAATATCATAGACATTTGAAACAATTTTGAGATGTATTTGAAAAAAAAGAAAAGAACTACAACAATTATGCGATAGTTTTCAGACAATTTTTGAAAAATAGTTAAAATTATTTCGATATAATTTTCATACATTGTCTGAAAATTATCTCATGAATACAGTCGTCCACATGATAAACACATTATCTGAAAGTTTTCTGAATTTTTTGCCAAGATTGTCCCAAAACTTTCAGTAGATTTAGTAGACATTTAGTTTTAGACAATAATTTAGTAGAAAATAAACAAAGTTTTCTTAGAATTTTCTTAAAATTTTCTTAAAATTTTCTTAAAATTTTCTTAAAATTTTCTTAAAATTTTCTTAAAATTTTCGAACAATTGTCTTAAAATGACCCGAAAATTGTCTCGAAACTATTCGATACACTTTTAAAGACAATGTTCAGACAGTATCAGCATAATCTTGAAACTATTATGAGATGATATTAAGGGATTTTTTGGACAATGTGATGGTATTCTCAGACAATTTCCAGGCAATATAAAAAAAAAAATAAACAGTTATGAGGAAATATTAGAAAAAAATGGAAATAATACTTGAAGATAGTTTTGATAAATTTGAGCTAATTTGATGACATTTTCTGGACTGTTTTGTGACAAAGTTTATTATTGTATTGAAACAATTTTTCGAATATTTTCAGACAATTTTGGGATGATTTTAAGTTTTTTTTTCTACAATTTAATGATAATTTTTTGAAACTCAAAGACCAATTCAAAGCAATTTTACTATTTTTAGAATATTTTGAGACCACTTTAAGACACACTGGAGACAATTTTGAGCATATTTAAAGAAATTTTATTTCTAGAATTGTTTTTCAACATATTATAAATTTATGAAAATACTAGCTGACCCGGTGTGCGTTGCAACACCTTCCAAAAATAAATGAAATTTCAAGAAATTATTTAAATTTTGTTTTTGTAGGTATTATGCCAAAAAACTTTTATGGAAGCTCCCCTTTCCTCTCTCCATCCGCAACTGCTGGAAGGTGGTAGGGATCCCAGTTTTTCGTAATCAAAAACTCTCTTTTCAAATTTGGTTATATTGGTTGATGAGGTTTAAGCAATACATCAACATTTATATGGAACACCCTCCGTCCCTCCCCTCTCCACACTGCAAGGCAGAAGGGTATTCCATATAAAACATATCTTGTACTTAAATAGCTTCCCATGTTAAATTTGATTTATTTTTTACTTGATTACTTCTATGCCAAAAAAAAAGTTGCACCCCTCCCCATTCCTATGTACTCACTGGAAAAAAGATAGTGTTTCAAATAATCATGGACTATTTCTCATATCCAAATGATTTCCAATGTCATATTTGGATCCATTTGTTTGATAAGTTCTTGATCTATGCAAAACAGTTTTATGTGAGCTCCCTTCTTCTCTAATTTTATCCCCAATTGTAGGAGAAAAGAGTCCCGAATAAGCATATAACCGATTATCGTATCCAAATGCCCCCCCCCCCCCCCATGTTAATTTTTTTCCATTTGCTCGATTATTTCTCGAATTATGCGAAAAATTGTAACGAATCCCCCTTCTCTCCTTCCTATCACCCCACTGGAAGGAGGCAGTAGTAGTATTCATAGAAATATTCCTCGTAACTACTGAAATACCCTACCAGCCGAAATTTGGTTTTATTTGCTGAATAAGTTCTCGAGTGATGTAAAAAATTGTATGAGTGCACCCTCCCACGTTAAAATTTCCCCGAAGGAAGAACAGAGAGTTTTCAAAATATCATAGAGACATTTCTCGTATTCAAGTACCTTCCCATACCAACTTTAGATCCATATGCTTTATAATTTTTCCAATTATGCTCGAAAATGTAAAGGAGCCCCCTCCCCCTTCCTATCTCTTCACAAAAAGGAGAGAACAGTATCAAGTATTCATAGAACCCTTTTTCGTACCCAAATACTCCTCCAAGCCTAATTTGGATCCATTTGCTCGAATAGTTCTCAAGTTATGCAATAAAAATGTAAAGAAGACCCCTCTTCTTGCCTATATCCTCACTGAAAAAAGGAAGGGGTCAAAAATTACCATAGAACATTTTTTGTGTTCCAATACCCTCCCATGCCAAATTTGGTTCCAATATCTTGATTAGTTCTCGAGTTATGTGTAAAATTGTAAGGCAGCCCCCCTCTCCCCTTCCTATCTACCCACTGAAAGGAGGGAGGGGTATCTGATATTCGTAGAACCATTTCTCGTATCCAAAAACCACCCCATGCCAAATTTGATACCATTTGCTTGATTGGTTCTCGAGTTATGCAAACAATTGTGTTTTGTTTGTGAGGCCCCTCCCTCCCTTCATGAGAGAGGGAGGGGTTTCAAACCATAATAGGAACCTTCCCCTGCCTCCAATACCCCCATCTGTTAAGTTTCACGCAAATCGGTTCAGTAGTTTTCGAGTCTATAGGGAACAGACAGACAAACAGAAATCCATTTTTAAATATATAGATTGAAAGATGTATTTGAAAAAAAAAAAAAGCAACAGTTTTGAAATAAGATGAAGACAGTTTTTAAACATTTTTGTGAATTTTGTCATACAATTTCGATGTAATTTTCAGACACTTCCAATACAGGTTTGAGACAATTTTCTAGAAAGATTAAAAAATGCAATTTGGCGATAGTTTTAAGGCAACTTGTAGACATTTTCTGAGAAATTGCCAGAAAAATTTCGATCTAATTTTCAGACACATTTGATACAGTTTAGGGACAATTTTCGAGCCGTTTAAAAATACTTTTAGTTAATTTTTTGAAAATTTTTAGAAGTTTTGTTTATTTTTAATTAATTCTGGGGAACTTTAGGGTCGATCTTGGTAACAAAATGAAAAAAAAAACATTATTTGAGATAATGTGTTTATCTTATGGTCGCCTGTATTCATTAGATAATTTTGAGACGGTTATGAGACAATTAAGAGACACTTTGAACGCAATTTAGACACAATTTAGTTAGAATTCCGAGCAAATTCCAGATAATTAAAGATCGTCAAGTAGGGAAGCAAGTTCGACGAGTTCGGTGTATTATTCACATTGATGGGATTCAAGGCACACGATCGGATCGAATGAAATTGGCGAAAAAGCAGAAGAAAAATCGTTTTAAAATTTCTCCTTCCATGGCGACCGTCAAAAATCTGATTGAACCAAAGCTTCAAATCAATTTTTGATGAAACTTCAAGCTTCCTTGATTTAGTCTCAAATTCACTCAATGATAACGTTGCTTTAAGTTTGATTTCGATAATGCTAGAGATTTCGATTCTCTATTGTGATATTCCGGAGAAATCAGGTCCCTTCAATCGTCATTCATTGATAAAAGTACCTAAACGCTCCAATCAATCAAATGATCACCGAACGCCTTTAGTCATTTTTCTTCTCATGAAACGGCATCACATTACACAGAACCTTCAAAGGATAGAACACGAATTTTTACGCACACGTAAGGTCAGCATCAGACATCTCTGCAGAATGTGTGTTGAGCATCTGACGCGGAACGGCACCGCAAATTGTGATTGACATGACGGATCCGATGTGATTGCAAATTGTTACCTCAGCCACCACCGACGCCGTCGTCGTCCTTCACAGCCATCATAGCTAAATTCAGGGCGAGGAAACGTCGCGGCGCTCCGATGAGGAGCGTGGAACGGGGCAAGGCATTATTCAATCACATTGATGTGAGCCGATTATGAATGATGGAAGCTGAATGGAATCATAATCAGGCAATTGATTTCACCTTTTACAATAGATATTTCGATAGATACAGAGACCGACTTCGAGAGAGAGATAGGAAGAGAGACAACTTCAGTAAGGACTTGTCGATTGAGGGCGTTATCCGAAAATTTTTGCGTAGCCTTAAATAAGAAGGTATTTAATCTGAAAAAGGTTAGCTCAAGCTTTTTTTTTTCTATAATATATTTAAGAAATATTAAAACACTCTTTTGAAATTCCCTCCAATATTTGGGTTGGTTTTTTACACTGACTTCGTCACTGTTCAATAATAAGATAATCATCAATTATGGATTGTCGAAGCACTCGAAGGTGTCATTCATCTTCAATGACAATTACCACAGGTGTAATCTAGAGATAAGTAGATGGCATTGTTTATGATTCCCTGTTATCAACTGCTTTAGCTAACTGCGTCAAATGTCGTTTTGTATGGGGAAAACAGTAATGCACAGTGTTAGCCAACATATGTTATCCTATAAATTTATAACAGCTAGAACTAAAGCTTTAAAGTAATTTTAAAACAGTTCCAAAAAGTTCATATTTGACTTTCAATTGACTTCAATTTTTTTGAAAACCATTCTTTTTTGGCATCAGACTATCAAATTTAACTTTAACGGATTGTCTGAAGACTATAGACTGAATTGTCTAAAAAATGTCTTAAAAGCGTCTAAAACGTTTCGAAGTTACTTCAATGTTGTTCATAAAGCTTGCTTCAGATAGAATTGGAACAAAAACAATTGCCTGTATTACAGTTATACTTTATACAAATGTAGCATTTTCTTCATACTTTTAAGAAAAAATACGGATACAACTATACGTTTACTGGTCAAATCACGGTTTAACTAGGGTGGTCAGATTTACCGGTTTTTTTCAAATCCGGTATTTCGGTATTTGTAATTTATAAAACCGATAAAACCGGTAAAACCGGTATATTTTAAGAGTATATCAAATTCATGAAAAGGTTTCGTCTAATTGCAGTAGTAATGGCATAAAATGCTCAGAATTTATAACGCAATAGATTTAGCAATATTTTCAATGAAAAAAAAAGGTAAATATTGTGCCTTTAAATTATCCCTTTGTCATAAATCTATCATCATCCTCTTGATATTCATAATATTTATCATCTTCATTTTAGTATTATAATTTCGCTGTGAGGTTGCGGGGAGGAGTAGGCGATGGCTGATTGACGTCGCACGACTTTTTTTTTCGCTTCGCTGATAATTTCAATAATTGTCTTTTTTAAGTTTAGTGAACTTTCATAAATTGAAATCTAAGTGGTATCAACGTGTGGCTGGATGTTCACAGCAGAGATGGTTTCCAAATAAGTGCTCCAAACTTAAGGAAAGTGTCTTACAGATGGTTTAAAAATTTGCCTCATGGAGTTGAAAGAACCTTGCTTGCTGCTGGTTTTGTTTCTCATGGCGGTGCTTGAATTCCGTTTTTCACTCAATGGGCCTGAAAGTGATATTTTTCTAACATGTGTGTACATGGTTATTTGGTTTTGTTAAATCCCAAGATTTCAATGAGAATCTGAACAACTAAAAAATGTGAAAACATTGGTGATAAACGTCAATTCGACTCCAAAGGTTTTTGGGCGGGGCAAATGTTAACGAATTAACACTCGGAGGAAGAATTGAGTTGCTTAGATTGAAAAATGTGAGAAGAACGTCCCTCAACGGAGGAAAAATGGTGTGTGTTATGTCATGTTCAACACTCCTGGACGACGAGGGACTTTTGGTGAGATTGTTTCATGTTGCATTCATTATATAATTCATCAATCCTATCTGCCAAATAGGATATTCTTAATTGCACCCTTCCGATTCCTATTTGAAACAGCTTTATGGGTCGTATGAGTTCTCTGCAACTAAAGAGTTATTTTACTGTTTCAGATCTTCCCTACCATGATTACATTGACTTGTCGCGGTGTGCATTATTATACCACACTAATTTTCAAAATCAACATTTGAAATGAGAATTGAATCCAGATTTTCATTTTGGCATCTTATGCTGGTTTTAATTATGAGTTGTACAATGTGTATTAGCCAATGCAACATGTGTGTAGTCACCCCATGCTATGCTATGCTATGCTATAATTTCACTGTGAGGTTGCGGGAATTCTAAAAGTTTCATATTATTTTCATCAAGTTTTTGTCCTATACTCTGTAAAACTGTATTCATATTTAAGAACAGATTTTACAGATTTAGTTTTTTTTTTTTTTTTTTTTTTTCATGAGCAGGGAAAAGCCCGCGGGAGTGTACTTTATTTCAAGTCCTTCTCCAGTGGGCGCAAAACCTCCTCATCATTCTTTATTACTGTTTTTTCGTGTTTTCATTTGATTTCACAATATTGTACATTCATTCGTTTTTATAATACCACACTTTCATTTCATTGGGTTTAACACTCAGAATTTTAAAAATGATGATTTTCATTATTGATGCATGACCAGCGGTGGTCGATGGTGGCGATAGTGGTGTTGCGGTGAGTGTTGGTGGTTCAGCAGGTGGTGGCGGCGGGTGATGTCGGTGGGCGGTTGTGGTGGGCGGTGGGTGGTGGTGGGCGGTGTGGCGGTGGGTGGCGGAAACGAAAGAAATTAAACAAGATTGTAATTTTTTGTTAACAGCAATTTGTTGGAATGTTGCTAGCTCCACTCAGGCGAATGATGGGAAGTGTATGTTACACATTGCTTCCAGTGAGATACAGATCTCTTTTAAGGAAGCGTTTATCGTTTAGGGCTCATAGGTTTGAATATGGTATCATCGGGAACTTTCAAAATCTAGCAGCAGCTAGTTAAAGTACAATTCTAATTTATTTCTGACGTGTTTCTTCAGCATCGTTTTGAATTTGTTCGAGTTGGTTTCATTTCTAATGGTACGGGGAAGTTCATTTACTCTACTCTCCTACTGTAGTAAGGAAATGCTTTCCGTGACATTTCTGTATTTGGTCGACTTACGGAGAGAACGGCTTGGTTGCGAAGGCTGTATTCATGGCTTGGATGTTCATACACAACATTGTGGTGGGCATGTTGATTATTGAGATGCGAGTGGACAATCGAAACAGCTTGAATTTCCCTGAGGGCTTTTATAGGAAACGTCGAGTTTAATGCTTCAGAGTACAAAAGACGGGTTGAAAACATTCTAGGCTTGTTGTAGACGGCTTTAAGGCAGCGATTTTGGGCAGCTTGAAGTTTTTTCAAATTCCTGTCTGCTGATGCACCCCAAATAAATACCTGATATTGTAGTTTCGATTGTACAACTGCTTGGTACATTAGAGACAACTGTTTTCTAGGAACAAACTTCTTCATTTTCCATAATAGACCACATGTGGCACTGACTTCCTTATGAAGTTTCTGTATGTGATTGGTCCATTTGAGCTCGTTGTCAATGTTCAATCCAAGGTACGTGTAGTTTTTTACTTTCTCAATTGGTATCGAATCTATACTCAGTTCTCTATGCAACTGCTGTGTTCTCCGAGATGTAGATACTATCATGTATTTTGATTTAGTTACATTCAATGACAATAGATTCTCATTAAAATATTCGCGTAGTACTATCAAGTCTTGGCGCATGCTTTCAACGATCGAATCAGCATTTTTTCCCGCGTAAATCAAAGATGTGTCATCAGCGAACAATCGTGGCTTTCCAATAAGGTTGAGATTAGGCAAATCATTCACATAAACCAGGAATAGAAGCGGTCCAAGGTTACTGCCCTGTGGTATTCCTACTCTCAATGATTGGTTTATACTCTTAACTCCATTTATTGAAACATATTGGCTCCTATTTGTCAAAAAACTTTTCAGAATTTGAAGTGGTGTTCCTCTTATACCATAGAAAGCGAGTTTTTCCAGCAATATTTCGTGGTCTATGGTATCAAATGCTTTCTTCAGATCGAGAAAAAGTAGTCCCACAAGATTTTTTTGATCCAAAGCTTTGTAGACTTCAAGAAATAATTCACAGGTGGCTGTTGATGTGCTTGATCCTTCGCGAAATCCATACTGGCAGTTATATAAAATACTTTGTAAAAGTTTATATAGTCTTTCATAAAAATGATAATAAATTGGTACACAAAAAGATTTTTCGTTAAAACAATGACTTAACTAATTTATAAACAAAACTCAAAACACTGTCACAAAGTTTTTGGTTGTCTCACAGAATTACAGATTATTGTTATCTAAAATAAGCATGTTTTCGCCGTAACCTAGGTCGTGATCGTACAAAGTTTGGCTTCCCAAAAATAAAATACAAATAAATACAAATCTATTGAAAAACAGTTAAAATACAGCATAAAATATAGTTGTTTGTATCTGATCCAGGGCCGTAGGAAGAACTGACTCATGTGATCTATTTTTTCCTATGGCATTTTTGCTCAAATGCTTGAATACAAAAAATAAAAATTCTTTTTTTTAATATTATTAAATTAGGTATTAATTTTTAAGTTTTTTAAAAATAGAAACTAGTTTCTCGTGTTTACTAGAAACTTTTTAGAATATATCCTGAAATCTTTCAAAAGATGATTAGGATTTTTTTGAAGAATGCTTTAGGATCAAAATAGGAAACTTACTTACATCGTTGGTTGAAATCCTCAATAGCTTAAGATTGCCAGAAGTTCTCCTGTACTTATCCGGGCCGGGTAAATCCGAGTTATTTTATTTAAACCCTGGAAAAATTCGGACATTCCATTTCCAAATTTTCAAACCAAAATCCGGTCCATATTCAGGGAACTTTGACAAAAATCCAACAACAAAAATCAAAAAAAAAAAAATTAAAGAACTTTTTTTAACCGAAAATCACAACCAGGTTTTGAATTGTATTTCAGTTTCTTAAAAAATCGTTTATGTTTATTTTAACAAATCTATGCAAATCAATCTTGCAAAATTTCATTTTTTGGTCATCAAATTTAGAATGATAATTAAAATAATGATGCAGATGTTTTTTTTAATTTTTAATAATAAGTAAATGAATCCGGACAAAATCAGGTTTTTTTTCAACAAAATTTGGGCGGCCAAACCATTTTTTTTTAAATTTATCCGGGCAAGTCCGGGTAATCTTGCTAGCTTGATTTTGCTTATTTGATTTGAACTTACAGCCAGTTTTTTGTAAGAAAGCCTTAAATTTTGAAAAAAATATTCTTAATATAAATCCAATTTTCAAAGTTAAAAGTAAAAAATTTGCAGTACAAATCGTATTTATGCAAACTCGATCCTAGTTAAAGATTTTGGTTTTTGAAAATACTGCCAAAAAAAAAATGCATTCCCTGCAATTTCTTTAAGAGAAGATTCATGTTCCTTTAACATCAATTAATTTTCATTAAAAACCAATTCCTGTGGATGGTTTTTTTTGCAAATAGACTATAATTCTACTACTTTTTTTTAATTTTCAGCTGAATTGTGCAAACGAACTAACAATCAGAATTATCATTCTGCGATCTCATGTAATTTAAATTCTCACCGAAATAGTCATCTTGATATTTTTGTGGAACTCATTTACGAGCTGAATCTGAATTTTGAACCACAATTAAAAATTTGAATTTTCAATCTGTTTCGAAATTTCAATTCGTTTTCTGAAATGTACATAAAAACGGTTCCTAAATTTGGAAATATGAGCCAAGGATTGAAATCAGTTTCGGAGCTCTCAATCATGAATCCATTATAATAATTAGGATGTTTTGGTTTCCAATATAAATCAAATTTTGAAGGAAAGTGAAACCAAATTTGAACGATGAAACACAGCTTTTAGTTTCAATTTTTAGAGATGATTCGAACCGAAAATCAAGAATCCTAAACTGGAAACATAATCCGAAAAAAAACATATACAATTTTAATTATAAGGACCAGGATAAAATTGAGTATGAGAAATTAATTACTATCCATAAGTGAGAAAATTTTAAAAACCTGTAGCTGAATTTCAAACCTGGAATAAGTTTTCGAAGTTTGACATCAGTTTTGAGTCAAGATTGTTACTATCGAATAACCTCACGCCATCATCAAAATTTGATTGAAATTTTAAAATTTTGAATAGAGTAGAATACCTCGCTTGCTTTTCATGGACCCTCATGAGGGGGGGGGGGGGGCTTAACCCCAACACCAAGCCCCCCTCTCCGTTCCTACGGCTATGATCTGATCCATATGTTTTTTGTTTCTATAATACTGTTGCAAATCTATAAAAACTTTGTTACTGCTTTGTCTGGATAAAGAAAATGACTCAACAGCGTTGAAAGTAAAAACAACAAAGTTTCATCAATTACCATGAAAATATTGATTAAAAAAATTCATACAAACAGTCTTACATGTGTTAAACTGTTGACTCTGTTGAAAGTTTCGTTAGAACTGAAGTTAGAATGTGTTTAAATGCTGACTCTGTAGAAACATTTTATGTTTTGAAACAAACTAGTAAGTTTCCAATCAGTTTGCAATATTTTTGTTCTAAATTTCAAATTTGTGAAAGTCAGACACCGCTTAGAACGATTTTGATAAACTTGGCCTGTTCGTAGATAAAACATTTTTGTAAATTTTACCATATTCCAGCATATCAATGAAAAACTCAGTGATTATTGTGAAGCAATCTTAAATTTCTTGTAGCTGTATTTTTTTTTCAGTGATTGTACACTTGTACAGTCTTTAAATGTTGTTTAAATGAACGTTAGTTCGATAGTTGAACTGAAATATGTAAAGTTTCATGAAAAAAAACTTTAATTCAAAAAGTTACATCGACAAGTTTAAGCAATAATCAAATCTCACATAAACCTTGCAGTAAGGTTGATTGAGCTTGGATTTTGAAGCTGATTGAACAAAGTGTGAGTATTTGTAGTCATAAATATTTGGTGAAAAAAACATTTAGCTGTGTCAATTTTAGAACAATGCCAAATAATGATGAAAAATTTACAGGAAATATCGGTTTTTTACCATCCCAAAAGTCGGGATTCCGGTATTGAGAAAATGGACGGTTTTACGGTTAGGCCACCCTAGGTCTAACAGATTGGAATTCCTCTTTATCGTCGTTAAAATTATACCACGCAGTTTCTGGTCGACAGTTCCACTCCGACGATTGGCTTGAGGCTTCCAAATCGTCGTAAATGTTTCCTCATACTTTTCGATAACGCGCCATATGGTATTTCTTGGCAATTTCAGCTGTTTAGCTAGTCTAGATGCAGACTTTAGGGATGAGATGAAAGATATGCAGAATATAAATCAAATTTATTTAAAAATAAAATAATAGTTGTATTCGGCAACACTGAAGATAAATAAAATAAAATAAATGTCTATGGCAACGTTTGTTGTTATGGCAACACTAGGCAGAACAAACAAAACAAAGTCAGTCAATGATCTATTCTTGTGAGTGACAGACGTGTCTGAGTGAATCCCTGAATTGAGATTCATAAAGTCACGACAATGGCGTGGTTGGTAGAATAAGGAAAGCTTGTCAAGGCTTCTGCTACGAAAAGTTGATTTCTGATTCGGCCTCCGGTAGAAAGACGGACTGGCACAGGGAGCACAGATTTTTGAGGCTGCTGCTACGAAATAAAAGCTTTTGAAACGGCCTCCGGTAGAAAGACGGATTGGCACAGGGATCACAGATTTTAAAGGTTGCTGCTCATTATTTGTTGGCTAAAGAAGCGCAGAATTCTAAGCCAGCTGCTGCAGATTGTTTGTTATGATTTTGCTTCCCGGCGGAAAAAGACGGAATTTTAATTTTACCCATCAAGGTCATTCTTCCTCAGGTGGAAGGAAAAAGGTGGAACGGCTTCGTAAGCGCAGATTTTGGAGACTGTTGCTGCTGTTTGTTTTGGTTTGGTTTCCCGGTAGAAAAGGCCGGAATGGATTTGGACGAGCAGATTTTCAGGCAGTTTCTGCTGATTGTTTACTTTGATTTGATCTTCCGATGGAAAAAGGCGGAATTGGCTTTGGAAGCGCAGATTTTTAAGGCTGCTGCTGCTGATTGTTTGTTTTGATATTGCTTTCTGGTGAAAGAAGACGGAATGGCTTTGGAAGCGCGGATTTTTAAGACTGTTGCTGCTGTTTGTTTGTTTGTTTTGGTTCGGCTTTCCGGTAGAAAAAGATGGAATTGGCCTAGGAAGTACAGATTTTTAAGGCTGCTGTTGCTGATTGTTTGTTTTGATTTGGCCTTCTGGTAGAAAAGACAGAATTGGCTTAGCGCTGATTTTTAAGTTTTCTGATTTTTTATTTTGTATAAGATTTTTATCGTCGTATATTTTCGATTCAAAATTTTAGATGGCATGTTCGGCGGGATGAAATTGTAGAGAGATTTTTTTTTCATAGAATATTTTCTCAAAACCTTGAAATTACTCAACAAAAATCAAGAAAAAAAAATGAAATTTTTGTTTATTAAAATTCATTTATGGATTTAGAATTGCATTTTAGATTTTTTCATGATTATTTAAAAACACTTGCTTTAATAAAATTCGTTTTTGAGGCGTTTGTTGTTTTTTATGTATGTTTGCCAAATAAAGTGAATAAATCCGGACATTTTTCAATAAAATCCGGGCAACCGGGCCGGACCGGACTGTTCCCAAATTTTGTTCAAAATATCCGAGCGAACCCGGATAAAACCGGGCAATCTGGCAACCTTATTCTAGCTATAAAACATGTTCTTAAAGGTTAGATTATGTCCTTTGGAGCTGGACAACTCCCACGATTTGATGACCTTGATAGCGATAATGGCTTTCAAAGATCTTTGGGCTGTTATGACAACCTACAAGATCTTAACAAGTCATCAGGTCAACAGGTTAAATGCCCTGTCAAAAAGTTGTGTTAAGTACTCAGAAAAATCTCCTTGTAATTAAAGTCGTCAAGCTACGCAATGCGTCTTGTTTGGAGGATAAGACTGAACAGATTCCGTTATTTTTCAACAATTTTCATGACTAACCATAAATGTCACTTCGTTACCAAAGACTAAATGTGGCAAAATATTTATCTGCCAGAACCAGAGGTATTCAAACCTTAAAAATTAGCCTTCAACATCTGCACAACATTGATCACAACTTTTTTTTTCGATCAAACGGCACCTTGTTTACTCAACAATGAGTTCGTTTGGATCGGTCATCAGTTTATCTGGATCAGATAAATTGTTTGGTTCATACACCTCATTGTTTGAATCAGGCAAACTTTGTTGAAAGCGGGCACCACCTTTTTTTTATCAGGAGCCTCGTTATTCAGGCACTATCTCCTCTGATTTAGGAATAACCTTGTTAGGAAACAACACCACCTAGCTTGATCTTAACACAACTTACGGCGTTACCAGATTACATCCACCTTCAATTCGTGGAGACAAACTGATAATAGGACTTGGTAAAACGACCTCGTTAATTTTTTTTGTAGTCATGAAAATCAGTAGATATCAAGCCTCGAACCAAAGGTCTATAGACATGGCCAACATCCGTAGATCTACTGGAGAACCTGTAAATATCCTTAATCATTTTTGGATTTCATGATTGCTTGATGAAAAAATTTAAGTTACGTAGACACTTTTTCCATGTTCTAGATATTGGTTTAAAACACTCGTCAATTCCCTTCTTTCAGAACCCTTTCCGGCGATGATGATCTCATGTTCGACGACACCCCGAAAACGATGGACCGAATTCTGCAGGAGATACGAAGCCACATGCAGGACTATTCGATCGACGCCTACATCGTGCCATCAGTGGATGCCCATAACGTAAGACATGTCCTACTGTCTTTGGTTAACCTTTTAATTCGTACGATTTTTTTATTTACAGACGGAGTACATCTCCCAGCATGACCGCCGGCTCCGGTACGTGACCAATTTTACCGGGTCTGCGGGGACGGCGATCATCACCCTGGACAAGGCAGCGCTGTGGACCGACTCGCGCTACCATCTGCAGGCGGAAGCACAACTCGATGGGGACCACTGGACGTTGATGAAGCAGGGCGTTGCCGGAGTTCCCACCCAGGATCAATGGTTGCTGGACAATCTACCGGGTGTTGCTCAGGTCGGAGCCGATCCGTTTTTGATCACATCGACGGAGTTCGATCGACTGGCCAAGGTGTTGATTGGAGGTGGGAAGCGGCTGATTACGCTGGAGCGAAACTTGGTGGATATTGTGTGGAACAATAGACCGGCTCAGACGGCGGGACCGTTACTGTTGCTGGACATAAAGTTCTCCGGAAAGAGGGCTTCCGAGAAGGTTGCAGATTTGAGAAAGGAGTTGGAGACTCGGAAGGCCGCGGCTATAGTCATTAATGGACTGGATGAAATTGCTTGTATTTGAAGTTTTGACTCTACATTTAAGAAATTTATTCAAGGTTATTATGTTTTTCAGGGCTCTTGAACATGCGAGGATCGGACATTCGCTACAACCCGGTGTTCTTTGCCTACGTGATCGTATCGCGAAGTGAAATCCTACTCTTCACTAATCCGGAACGGATTAACTCATCCGTTCAGGAGCACTTCCGATCGGAGGGCATAACGGTGAACGTCCGGGAGTACAACGACATTCTGAAAGGGATCGAGAAGTTTGTCGACGAAGGCGATCGGTTAATTGTGGCTTCGAGCTGTAGTCAAGCCATCTACGCCCACATCCCGGTAGATCAACGGATACAGGTTTACAGTATTGTTGCGAGTAAGAAGGCCGTCAAGAATTCGGTGGAAGCTGAAGGTATGCGGAAAGCGCACATCAGGGATGGGGCTGCCTTGGTGAGGTACCTTCACTGGTTGGAGAAAAATGTCGACTCCAACAACGTAACCGAACTTTCCGGTGCGGCAAAGCTTCGGGAGTTCCGAAGTGTTCAGGAAAACTTTGTGGATCTTAGTTTCACTGCAATCAGTTCGTTCGGACCCAACGGAGCTATCGTCCATTACAGTCCAACGGAGGAAACGGACACCCTTATTACCAGGGACAGTATCTACCTGATTGACTCCGGTGGTCAGTACCTAGATGGAACTACGGATGTAACAAGATCGGTCCATATGGGTACACCAACTTCCTTTCAAAAGGAGGCCTTCACCCGAGTTTTGAAAGGTTTCCTCAGTTTAGGTTCAGCTGTGTTCCCAACAAAAACCTCAGGAACCTTCTTCGACGCGATGGCTCGCCGAGCTCTCTGGGACGTAGGCCTAGACTACGGTCATGGAACAGGTCATGGAATCGGATCCTTTCTGGGAGTTCACGAGTACCCACCCTCAATCGTCTCCAACTCGGCTTCTCCAAGTAATCAAGGCCTGGAAGAAAACATGTTCACCTCGAATGAACCGGGTTATTACGAGGCCAATCAGTTCGGAATCCGCCTAGAGGACATTGTTCAAGTAGTGAAGGCAGAAGTGGCGCACGATTTCGGAGGTCGAGGAGCCCTAACGTTCTACACCAATACGGTTGCGCCGCTGCAAACGAAGCTGATGGATTTGACGTTGCTAAGTGACCATGAGATCGAACTGATCAATGCGTACCATTCGAGGGTACTTCGCGAGGTTGGACCGCTGCTGCTGGATCAGGGTGATAACGATGCGTTCATGTGGTTGAGGCAGCAAACGCAGACCATTGTTAAATAACTAGAGGGGATTAAAGTAGATTTTAGAAGAAAAAAAAAGTGTGATGTTGTTTTTGGAAAGAAATTCATGTGTTAATTAGTGACAGTTAGCAATTAGAAACATTTTTCCTGTTTGTTTGCATAACGATTTTTTTTTGTCTTTATTAGAGAGACGATTTTGTTAGAGACTTTAGCGTGTAGACTAGAGTAAAGTATAGTGGAGTAGAGTATTTTAAAAAATTGAATTTCGTCGATCGATTCATTTTGTTGGTAGTTTTTATCTTGAAAAATCAAATAATCAGGCGACAAAAAGGGGAAAATGGGTGAAAGGATATTTTATAAAAAGAAATGTTTTCGTTGAATCTCCAAAGCATGGAAAGGGAATATTTTTTTTATCCATTTTTTTAAAGTAATTTTTGCAATAGAAAAATAACAGTTAGAAACCTAGTTTGTTCCATCAAATAGGTATCAAAGACCAATTCTACAAATAAAAATTGGAGAGAGATGGGCTTGAAAATATTATTGGCAAATAAAGTTAGTTAAGGAAAAATTATTCCTGCTACGATAATATTTGAAACCTTGAAGTTATGAAAATTTCACCAAGCGAATGTGAGAGATGGCGAAAAGTATCTGTCGTGATGAGGACTTCCGTCAGTAGAGATTGTGGTAACGGTGTTATATGCTCGGATGCTGGACTTAGAATGACGAGGTGGTATAGATCATGCACTTACCAGACTGTGTGTGGGTTGATCAGCGAGAGCTTACCTGTGAGCGTGGGAGTAGAGTGTATTCGAGTATGTATATACTTACACAGAGTTACTCTACCACATCCCCCTTTCTCTAAAGGAAGAACAGAAGTTATTGTCAGATATATTTAGTATTGTCCTTGAATAGATTTTGAATAGTTTTGATTATGTGTAATAAATTATTATTTAAATTATTTCTGTTGAAGCAAGCAATTTTTAATCTTAATATATGTAATTTGTTGGACGCGATGGAATCTCAGTTTCACGATGACTTTCAATTTCTTGTATATTTAAGTAGCCGTCTTTGTTATACTTCTGTCATATATTTTATGATAAAACATTAAAATTCCTATCGATATTATGTATCGCTTTTATTTGATTGCAGATTTAACCTGTTTCTAACAATTACCTGCAACATTAAATTATCTGCACCTTTCTATTTCACATTTTGAACTCATCCAACTTTCGCTTAATGAATATGTAAAGATTTCGTTCTAGGCATGGAATAGTTCATCAGTACGTTATCTCCCTTTTTTTTATACGTTTTAGATCTTCATTCCGTGTCATTCTACTGTTCGAATGTTTTTTTTTTCAATCTGATTATCAAACTCTGTACTTGAAGATGATAAATATAGCTGCTGATGATGTTTCTATATTTTAAATAAAAAACTGTATGATGCGTAGTGAGATACATGCTAAATACTGTTATACTTAGTTCTTATGTTCAACCACTGTAAAGAACATTCTCACCCTATTAAGGATTAAACCATTTTGGCGTTCCACGTTTCATTGACTTGTGAACATTATTATAGAGTTGAGTTCAAAAGGAGTTTCTTCTGCGGAACTTGCAAAACTTCGAGTTTATCGTTTAAGAAATTCTTACTCTGTCTATTTTTTTTTTAAATTTAATTTTTTTTTTTTTAAGAGACGTTTCTCTATACTTTTTCTAGCAGTTATGACTGCCTTAATCTTAATATGTACACGCCAATGAATAGGATTCATTCCCTCCGCATTTTTCTCTCCAGATAATCCAGACATCTTGTTGATATTTGGTCACCAGCCCTTGTCACTTGGCCATCATTTCATGCTCGACAATTCAAGGTTCCTTCTGTCGACTGAGCATACGGTTACGTAATGTTGCACAAATCATATGTAGAAATTTACGAATTAGAAAATTATTTTCATGATTGCATCTCTATCGGATAAAAAATCCAGCTCTTATTTGTCTTCGTTTGTATTGCCTACTTACCCTCAATGATATTCAATAGGTACCTGACAGATTTAATTTATTTTACAGTTAGGTTTTGGGAAAGAGTCGTCGGTACCAAAATTTTAGTAGTCTTTTTATTTACCTTTTACACTCTGGTTTTTAGTTTTAAGGCTCGTCTTAACACATTACAGAACAAATTCGAGTTTTCTCGTTTTTTTCGCTAATTGCAAGTTTTCTGCACTAAGAAGCATAACGCAAATGTTCTTTATTTTATCATTAAATTTTCTTGGACAGAATTAAACACAACATCGCCTTAACTCAAAGCAGCTAAATTTGTGGAATTTGGTCCAATGATTTCTGAGATATAGAGTGCCGAGTTTCGGTGTTACTCGGCTATGATTTTTCGCGGTCCGTAAAGTATTAATTGTTATAGTTCATATTTACTCAAAAAGAATCTGCGATTCTGATATCCTGTTGACGTTTTGAATCTGAACGCGAACTGATGTTTTATTATTTATTTATACTCAGTTGAGCAACTTCCCAATGGAAATGAATTTCAGGGTCCTTGTTTTTCTTCAAGAACGAGTAAAATGCCTGAAGATAGTTTTTTTTTTACCTTTAAAGTGTCAAATAATTCCAAATGCCTCTTGTTTGATTAGGTGGTTATGTCTATCGGTTAACGATAAACTTTCCGTGGCGTAACTAATAATTTTATGTTACAATTTAATTATTTGTTTATCTATTTATTTATTTCTTTATCTATTTATTAATTTTTTTTTCAATTTTCTTGTTTTTAGATTACAAATAGAACTTCTTTAAATTTACTTTTGAACAGTCACTAGCTTCCTGCATAGCAAAGTCATTGGAATTGTAATTTTCAATTTATCAACGCCTGCAAGATTTTCGTTTGCTAAAGTTGATAAAAATTTTGAAACTCAACTTTTTATCCTGAGAAGACTAACACGTAATTTAATGTGGTTCTAAGATGTCGACAAGATATGTAGCAGAGGTAATTTTTTTTCCAAGTAAGCCGTTACTTGTTTTTTTTTTAACTTTAGAATAAACAAAAAAAACGATGTTGTTGAGTTCTGGTAAAATACACTCCATAAAAATTTCAAAATCAAGTTCATTGTTTATTCCAATTAACGAACTGGGTTCTCGTAAAATGGTTTTTCAATATTTAGAATGCTGAATAATCAAACGCCGTTAGTGATTGATTAATGGTTGTTCATTCATTGGATTGTTTTTTTTTTTGTATTTTGCATATCTTCAAAAATTTGGATTTACTATGAAACTTATGGTAAAAATTCTGTTCCTCAATCAGGTTACTGTTTAATTATTTTCCATGTCAAATCATCAATCCATTTTTAAAACTTTCTCCATTCTGGGGATAAGAGAACTGATTTATTTTGCTATCGATACAGAACCATTTTATTAGTTCTTTTTCATAAATCGTTTTCAATTTCAGACATATCTGTCCCTTCTCTGAAATACTTCGAATTGTAAAATCATTCAGCTTTTATTCTACCACCGTTGGATTTAATGTCTGAATATTCTAAACTTCTTTCAAATATTTAATTAGAACCAGATTCAATAAACAATACAAATCTTTAGATTGTCATTTGCTATTACACTGAATATTTTCTAACACATTTTTCATATTCATTAGTTTAAATATTTGCAACATTTATTTTTCGACTTGAAGCAAAAACCATATTTGTTTCTTAAAAGCGTGAAAGCTTTTAACAGGGCTCTTAGTACTTCGATTAGACTGACATTTGCATGAATTCGACAATTCCCAAACGAAATTCTAGTATTAGCAAGTTTTTTTTTTCTTCGTTTTTCAATTTTAAGACTGAGTTCAATGAAAATCATTGACTAATAGTTTTATTCAAACAAGAGGATCTTCAAACCTTCCTCGCGAAGTTTACTCTTTTTCTCAAACCTCATGTCGTACCTCACTTTTCCGCATTCAAAACATGTACCTATTTTTTTTTGTTGCATCTTTCAGAAACTTAGTAACCTCATTGGACTGTCAATTTTATTTTTCTTCGCCACTCCTTAATTTTCCAAGTTATAAGTTACAGTCTTTTTTTTTTTTTAAACAAAACAAAAATCTCAATGTTGTCTTCAGTCTCCATTTCCATGTTTTAAGAAACAGTATCTGGTTTTCCAGAACAATCGTAATGTGAGATGCTCGTCATTTTTTTTAAAAGATAAAAACCTTGTTTTTTTATGAGCACAAATATTCCCTAGAAAATGCATATATTATTAGGATTATCTAGTAAGCTTCAAACCAGTTTGCACACGTTTTCTTTTCTTTGTAACCCAGAAGCAGGTAGATGGACGACTCTTAACCTTCCCATGCCGTTCGGGTCAATATGACCCGAAGCGCACATTTAAACTCTCTTTATCATCATTCCAATATACTGAAGAACTATGAATTTTGACAGACCAAGTATGTTCTATAAAAATAATGATCAAATTAACGTCAAAAAATTGAAATTTGAGTTTTGAAAATCGGTTCATTGGGAAATGAAATACAGCTATGCAAAGCAAAAAATGGATATCGTTTTTTTAAAGTTAGATTTTTTTCTACCGGAAGATCTGAGATAGCGGTCAAAACTTTCATTGGACCCCAACATATCTATACACTGTCGAATAGATGGATTCTTGACGATTTCAAACATCAATGAAACACTTAAATACAGAAAAGCTGTCAAAAGTTATGAGCATTTTAAAAATAAAATTGATTTTTCGAACTTTTTACTTTCTGAACCAGTTTCTGATAACTTGGTAATACATATCGACTTTATTTTAAAATTTTGAGTAATAAGAACAAATTACCTACACAATGAATATAATATCATCAAAATCGGTTAACATTTACAGCCAGGAGAACGAAATCAAACTACAACTCAAATTTCCCCGAAACGGATATTTTGCGAACGGCATGGGAAGGTTAACTATGGCAAGTTGTTAGGACTAGGTTTCGGAATTGAGCTCACCGCTACTTGTTCTGTTGGGTCGCTTGTCATTATCTTTTTGAATATATTTTGTTATTTTTTTTTTTAACTCAATCCAACTGTGTCACTCATTCAATGAACATTACGTGTCAACACGTTGTACCATTCAATCTTTGAAGTGAATTTAATCACATATACACCATTGAATTTAATCACATATAAACCATCGGAACGTTTCGGATGAAAGAAATTCTTTTTTTTTCTCAAAAGGGCCTTCGAATAGTTGAATGCAAACAGAAAACCGTAAGCATTCCGATCAGATCAAACCTTTCCAATAAGACGATTTAACGTCAGAACCAACCCAATCACCAAGAGCTTTTCTTCTATTCTATGAAAATAGGTACCTACACAACGCTCATGATATCTTCACATGCTAAACAGCATCTTACTAGTGTATTGAAACACAGCTCGAACTCGAACTCTAACCAGTAGATTTAACTACTATCACCTTTTCGTCATTTAAGACGCTCTCTTCTCCTGTATATTAAGTTGAGGTATTTCTGATCCAAGAGCGATCAAATCATACCAAGCTTACTGGCCTTAGCTTGTCAGTGTATTGAAACACACCTCATTCAGTTTGAATGCTCGCTCGCTCGAAAGCTTCTCGCTGTCACCGAGAGAATCCGCAGAATTTACGAAGATGCATGAAAGCTATCACTCTTTCTCTCCAAAGCTTTCGATGATGATGATCACCTGATCGCCGCTGTTATACATACAGTAGAGCAGCTCATGCATATAGTGTCGAGTTGATTCCGCTCTCATATGTATTGATCATTCCTTCCTAAAAGTTTACTGCCAGCAGACAAATATAAAAGGCGGCAGATACGAAATAACTGGAGTACCCTTAAACTTTTTCTACATTATAAAAATAAACTATTATTGGACGTAATCTTTTCAAGAGTGCCTTATTCAGAACTGTTGAAACGAGGTAGTTTGTACTCGATTTGTAATGTTCAAGATTATTTTTCCTAAATGAAAATTCGCAACATTTTCGGTGGTTTCAGTGGTTGACAGATTGTAGTACTAGATTTCTATCAAGACATCTTCACTTTTGAACAGAACAGAATCTCGCTTCAATTTTCTCTTATGTATGGCAACATACCTGTACTTGCTGTTCGATTGGTTGTGGTGTGTGTTGGTGTAAATTGGGCAGATAAATTTTCAACATTCACTCACACACCTATACACTTTTCCCACTTTCTTAGCAGAAAATTTTCCACTCGGTGCCTTTTTCGAGAAATTCAAAATGGAGTATTTAAGCATCATAAGTGGATACTCGAAGCATTTCACTTTTTTTTTCCTATGCTTTGCTTGCTGATGCTGAACGAATATACCTTTTTTTTTTATTCCCCGAAAACCTCTTATTCTTTTCACATCGCATATTAAGATTTTAGCACAATTTTTCTGACCTTTTTGATGGCATTTTTAGCTGGATTTTTCTTCACATTGAACACTGATTCATTGATTATGTAACATGCAATTTTCCACCGTTTTTATTCTACAAATTTTTTTCCGCACTTATAATTTTCTCGAAATTCACTACCCCACCGACATTCCAATCAAATTATAAATTTTCTCACGAACCCGGTGATTGGGCGACTCTTCATGAGATTTTTTTTCTTTTTGCACATTTTCTTGGAAAACTCACTACACTATCCAATATTAGATGATCCGATCTCATTTTTTTTTGTTTCAATATCTTTCTTTCAAACTTTTAACAATGCATTACAATCATGCACCTATAAAACGAAATGAACATCTCAGTTTAACTTTTCACCGATTTTATGCCGATTTCACGCACGCGATACTCAGTTTCTACCCGATCGTCGCCATTTGTGGTAACGGTGTTATATGCTCGGATGCTGGACTTAGAATGACGAGGTGGTATAGATCATGCACTTACCAGACTGTGTGTGGGTTGATCAGCGAGAGCTTACCTGTGAGCGTGGGAGTAGAGTGTATTCGAGTATGTATATACTTACACAGAGTTACTCTACCACAGAGATGAATGCAAGCAATGGGCAAGATGTGGGCTTCCGTCCGGAAAGTTTCGAGTATGACGCGATGAGGACTTCTGTCTGCTGGACGGTTTTGTAGCGAATTGGCGAGATGTGGACTTCCGCCTGATTAGTCTAGAATTTAGAAATCTGACGAGATGTGGACTTCCGCCTAGTGAGCTGACGAGCTTGAGATATGACGCGATGAGGACTTCCGTCAGCTGGACGGTTTTGTAGCGAACTGGCGAGATGTGGACTTCCGCCTGGTTTGTTTAGAATTATGAAATCTGACGAGATGTGGACTTCCGTCAGCTAAAGTATATTGAAGTGATTTTGCGAGATGTGAACTTCCGCCCAGTGAGCTGACGCGATGAGATCTGACGCTATGAGGACTTCCGTCAGCTAGACGGTTTTGTAACGAACTGGCGAGATGTGGACTTCCGCCCGGTTTGTTTAGAATTATGAAATCTGACGAGATGTGGACTTCCGTCAGCTAAAGTATATTGAAGTGATTTTGCGAGATGTGAACTTCCGCCCAGTGAGCCGATAAGCTTGAGATCTAACTCAATGAGAACTTCCGTCAGTTGGAATAAGTTGAAGAAGTTTGGCGAGATGTGGACTTTCGCCTGGTTGGTCTAGAATTAAGAAATCTGACGAGATGTGGACTTAAGTCAACTGAAAGAAATCGAAGCATTTGGCGAGATGTGGACTTCTGCCTAGTGATTAGAAAAGGACGTCCGTCAGCTGAAAGATATCGAAGCATTTGGCGGGAAGTGGACTTCCACCTGTTGAGTCGAGAAGTTTATTAGACGGGATGAGGACTTCATCGATGATCAAAACTTGTCGAAATCCTTGGCGAGAAGAGAACTTCCGCCAGATGTTCATATCAAGATGGACCCGAAATATCTGACGCGGACTTTCACCAGTGAAACGATTTGCTTCTAGTTGATGAAGTTGAGTGATGGAAAATTCCTGCAGAATAAAATTTAGCGTTTCCCATCTATTACATTGAAAAATTTTAAAAGTGCCTGATGCGAAACGGCCTTCCGTTAGTTGAAGCCTACTGAAGGTATTGATAGCTGATTGAGAAGATTCTTGATGTGATGACTACTGATAGTAAGACAAAGTACTTATGTGCGTAATGGATACCTACTATCAAAGTTTCAACATTGTTTGCGACAGTTTGATCCCTTCCATAGGAACGAATACTAACAGTTTACGTAAAACGAATTTTCGCTCGACAAGTTGATTTTGAAAATAAAGAGGATATAAAGAAAAGGATTATTTAATAAGATAATTGCTATGGAAAATTTGGCACTGTGTAAAGCCCAGTCTAAGAATAGATGAAACATATTTTTCTCAGATATACGAACGACTCTCAACGAACCCATCCGCCCTCAGGACTAGCGACGGCCGGAACATCTGAATAATAGCGAGGTAAGATCCCTGAAGCCACCTCTTGTCCAGACCGGCCCTCACAAATTTGTCTCTGAGTTAAAAATTGTTTCTAGTTCCAGAGCTCGTAAGCTGTAAAGCCAGTGCCAACAGATGATTTTTACAAATTAAAACGATGATTAAATCCTGCAACATCTCTGATGTGATCTCTAATCTCTGAAGAATCATGTTAAATTTGTTGATTGTTTTGCAAAAAATATGATGATTTGGCAAGACTCTGCTCCTGTGTCCTCCTCATGTAAACATTTTTTTTTAAATTCTGCAAAAATCTTGGAAGCCAAACGAAGCTTTTTAGACCTCAGGGTTGGAGAAATTCAAAAATGACCCCAAATCGACTAAGTTTAATGTACAGTGTCGGACAATAGATTAGAACCGTTCTAATGCAAAATATTCAAATCACCTTTAAACTGCCAATTCAAATATAATAATATGCGACACCTAGCGGCAAGCACTTATTGTAGTATGCCAACTTTGTATACTGCACGTTTGTTGCAATCAAAGCAACCTGTTTGTTCTACTCGACCAAGAAGCTGTCAGAGGGTGAAAAATGTCGCGTCATAAAATAAGACCAGCTCATCGGTTCGGCTGTTCCGGCATTTTCAGCGCTCTAGATTTGAAGAAAAGGTGTTGTTTTCGGTGATGTTTGTCCATTTTCGTGTCCTGGTAAGTATTTCCCATAAAATAAATCATGTAAATCATGAAAACAAACAAAAAGTAAAGATTTCCTTCCTCCTACTCTGTTTTCAGCGAAAAAGCGGTGAGTCGGGCACAGCACTGCACGGAGGTCCAGCGAGCGATCATCCGGAATCTGTACAAGGCTGGCAAAAGCCAACGCGATATTTCCGACTACTTAGGACGGTCGAAAACTTTCGTTTTCAACGCGCTGCACAGCACCGGCAAACGGGAACTGACCGGCCGCCCCCGCAAAACGACGCCGAAGGACGATTCGGCAATCAAGCGGGCCTCGCAAAAGAACCCTTTCAAAGCGTCCAAGCAGATCAGAGACGAGCTGAACTTATCTGTGAGTTCCCGGACGGTTCAGTGACGGTTGGCGGAGAAGGGACTAGGAGGAAAAAGTCCCTGGAAGGTGCCGATGCTGACGCCGAAGCACTTGAAGGCGCGCCTGAAGTATGCGAAGGACAACTTTGATTGGGTCGGTCCGGAAAAGGAGGAACTATGGTGAAATGTGCTGTGGTCGGATGAGACCAAAGTGAACCTCATCGGCTCGGACGGAACGGAACGGACGGGTCCATCGCCCACTCGGCTGTGCGTATATGCCCCAGTATACAAATAAAACATTCAAACATGGAGGAGGTAGCATCATGGTGTGGGGGTGCTTTTCTTGGTACGGGGTGGGTCCCTTGTACTGGATCGACCGGATTATGGACCAGCATCTCTACGCCCAGATACTTCGGGAAGTACTGCCGTAATCTGGCAATCTGACGTATGCGCCAGCGAGTAAAATTTTCAGTACGGAGCTTTTTGCAAAAACGTTTGTTTATTGAGCCTCTGAGCGAATTCAGACAATCAAATCTGTACACTATGAGTTTAAATGATGACAAAACATGGCTAAATACATGATTTGTGGAAAGAGGTTTATTAACGGAAGTTATGTTACCAACGTCATTTTGTTGTGGAAACAGCTATTATTTTTCACTGTTTCCAAGACCAAATGACGTACATCCATCGTAGTATGCGACAAACCATTTCCAGATAGTTTCTTTCACAATCAGTCAGATATTCGCGGCTCGTGGATGGTGAGCTGTATCCGAACCAAAAAAATGGATTTTATAGCTGAGTATGGTAACATGAGCGAGAGTGAGCTTGAGGATAATCCGGTAATAGAACAGGTGCTTGGACTAACGAAGCGTGAAACGAAGCATTTGGAATCTGTGGCAAACAGGAAACCGAGGCATAATGTGATCCTCACAACATGTAAATGTGAATTCAATTGCTTGAATCACATTTCCACAGTGAGAAGAACTAAAACAAATAAAATGAAGAGTATCGGAACCTTTCCCTGGATAAGAAGAGGGTCTTCATACTCAAGCACAGCCTTCGCCAGGACGTTAAACGCCGACGGGTAGAACCTGATATTTCCGGAGGTTTCAAAAAAGCATTTTTTTAAATTAGAAATAAATCGATAATAATATTCTTCCTCTATAATTAACGTATACCTTATGAATTTAAAACAAAAAACTTATAATCCAAACAGCTTGTCAATATTTTCACATATTATCTTATCATCATGTTGGATAGATGAAGTTCTATTGGTTTGTTTCTTGCGAAAAGAAAGTACACACTAAAACGCGTCATTCATTATGGACAAAATATGAAACACAGGGACTTAATTAAGACCCAAACCCACCTTCTTCCGCCCTTTACAACCTCCTCGTGAAAACGCAAAGCCATTGACACCTTTTGAAATTAATAATCATTTTACAAGTATAAAAGTGCAAAGGTTTAGTCCCTCATTTCTATTAGTCCTGAAGCTGCCACTAGTAATTTACTGGTATTTTTAGTTCGTAGAATTAAATAATTACATAAAGACAGTCTTTTATTAATGGTCCTCACACTTACTGTTTCTTTGAGACGTAATCAAAGCGTCTCAAACATATTTTTTATTAAACTTACGTCACGTTGAGTAGAAATGGCGCATACGTCATTTTGTTTTCATAATGTTATGTAGGTATTTTTTAACATTTTTGAACATATTTTTATCTCATTAGGTCGAGTTTGGTATCTTCTATCGTTCAACTGCAAAAAACACAAATCGGTAATGTTGGCGCATACGTCAGATTGCCAGATTACGGCATTAAATGCTGCCACACGCCGAGTGGGAGATGCCCCTAAAGTGGCAGTTCCAGCAGGACAACGACCCCAAACATACCGCTAAAACGGTTAAAAAGTGGTTCCAGAATAATAAGGTAGACGTTATGGAGTGGCCAGCACAGTCCCCTGATCTCAATCCCATAGACAACCTATAGGAAATAGTTAAACGTAAAATATACACCGAAAAATAAAAAAACAAGCAGCAGCTGTGGGAGAGAATCCAGGCGTTGTGGTACGCTCTCCCGGTGAGAACGTGCCAAAAGCTGGTGGAGTCGATGCCGAACCGGGTGCGAGAAGTGATGCTTAATAAGGGTTATACCACCAAGTACTAACCCTGCAAATCGATCACGGTATGTATTTCCTTTTTTTAATTTTTTTTTACCATGAATTCTAAAGCCGGCCTATTTTATGTCGCGTTATTTTAGTCAGTAAGTATGCTAAAAACGCATTTTTAGATAAGGGACAATTGTTTTAACTACGGATGATTTTAATTTCTTCGAAGAATGGAATTTACAATTTGTAAATGGTTTGATGCACTTAAATGGAAATTTTTTTCTCAAAGTTTTGTCAATTTCTGTTTTGGATTGAGCTGTGGTCCTATTCTATTGTCCGACACTGTATATGTTCAATTTTTTTCCTCTA
Organism: Uranotaenia lowii; assembly: GCF_029784155.1. NCBI lineage: Eukaryota > Metazoa > Arthropoda > Insecta > Diptera > Culicidae > Uranotaenia > Uranotaenia lowii. Next base: position 13,314,800 of record NC_073691.1, on the reverse strand, counting down.
TTCCAATATTGGTAAACAAATATTTGAAATGACTAGCTAAGTCTGCCTCGAATAAACCTACGGTTATGCACTGACAAACATTGTTATCATTGCTTATAATTAATTTATTACCAATTGAGTTGAATTACGATGCAATTCAACGGAATAATAGGATTTGTTTATTCTTCTCATTCGTCAAGAAGCCATTCAACGAAAAAAACATCAACACAATTGCCCTCAAACATCAAAAGTTGTACCAGGAAGCACTTTAAAAAAAAATAACCCCACAAACCATGATCGAGGAGAAGTGGGAAAGTGTTATTGGAGCAGACAATCAAGAAGCTATTATTGTTAGGCTCTCTTATCCGATTATTATCATTTTCCTTCAATGGGCTATCGATGGCTCTTTGATAAGATTGCAGTTCACTGACACACTGTGGGTGCTGATTGAGCTTATTTTGGACAGTTTATTTGTTTGGGGTCATAAATTTTGGACTTGAGAGTTATTGAAATCTTTTGGCCTACAAACTGTTCGCCATAAATTTCCGACAAGTGCCAATAAACCGAAATGTTTCGAATAAAAAAAACTTTAAATCTCAAGCTCAATCAACCCTGGAGCCAAGCTTATGGTCTACGAACCACATTTCTAATCTCGTTTCTAAATGAAGCTGTTCCGTGCACTCGAAGGCGTTACTTGGGCCCACATTTCCTTCAGAAGAGTGCGGGGAAATATCGATAAAGACATCCAAAGTTCCGCCAGCAAAACACAAAACCAATATTCACTTGTATTTTCATAACAACACGAGCAGAGGAAAAAAAAATGTACGCACCCAGCTTGCTTTCGTCTCTACTGCTCAGCCATTGACTCTATGACTGAACTACATTATTGAAGCCAACAGCCAACAAGCAATAGCGCAATTCAATCTCGAGAGCGCCGAATGTCTTCCTCGCTAGACAACATTGATACTTGACTATAATGGGAGGTTTTTACAACCCATTACCCACTGCTGCTGTGAGACTTCTCTGCTTCCCAGTTAGCTTACTGACTTACCTACTTACTTCTCGTTTCTGTCGTTCGACTCTTCCACGAGACTCTGCTTGAATGGCGAAGAAAGTGCTTGGCGATGAATGACGATATTGCACTATGTACTAACTAAGTATATCGCTTTCGTAAACACTCTAGTGCTCAATGTGGGGTACTAAAGCATAGTTTCGGGCTGAATTGGAAAAATGATTACTTTTTAAGCACCCGGAATGAAGATTGTGGTTAAAAATCAAAAGAAATCTTAGTACGAACTATGAAATGGTTCGAAAATGGTCAAAGTTGTCAAAATTGTCAAAATTGTCAAAATTGTCAAAATTGTCAAAATTGTCAAAATTGTCAAAATTGTCAAAATTGTCAAAATTGTCAAAATTGTCAAAATTGTCAAAATTGTCAAAATTGTCAAAATTGTCAAAATTGTCAAAATTGTCAAAATTGTCAAAATTGTCAAAATTGTCAAAATTGTCAAAATTGTCAAAATTGTCAAAATTTTCAAAATTGTCAAAATTGTCAAAATTGTCAAAATTGTTAAAATTGTCAAAATTGTCAAAATTGTCAAAATTGTCAAAATTGTCAAAATTGTCAAAATTGTCAAAATTGTCAAAATTATCAAAATTGTCAAAATTGTCAAAATTGTCAAAATTGTCCAAATTGTCAAAATTGTCAAAATTGTCAAAATTGTCAAAATTGTCAAAATTGTCAAAATTGTCAAAATTGTCAAAATTGTCAAAATTGTTAAAATTGTCAAAATTGTCAAAATTGTCAAAATTGTCAAAATTGTCAAATTGTCAAAATTGTCAAAATTGTCAAAATTGTCAAAATTGTGAAAATTGTCAAAATTGTCAAAATTGTCAAAATTGTCAAAATTGTCAAAATTGTCAAAATTGTCAAAATTGTCAAAATTGTCAAAATTGTCAAAATTGTTAAAATTGTCAAAATTGTCAAAATTGTCAAAATTGTCAAAATTGTCAAAATTGTCAAAATTGTCAAAATTGTCAAAATTGTCAAAATTGTCAAAATTGTCAAAATTGTCAAAATTGTCAAAATTGTCAAAATTGTCAAAATTGTCAAAATTGTCAAAATTGTCAAAATTGTCAAAATTGTCAAAATTGTCAAAATTGTCAAAATTGTCAAAATTGTCAAAATTGTCAAAATTGTCAAAATTGTCAAAATTGTCAAAATTGTCAAAATTGTTAAAATTGTCAAAATTGTCAAAATTGTCCAAATTGTCCAAATTGTCAAAATTGTCAAAATTGTCAAAATTGTCTAAATTGTCAAAATTTTCAAAATTGTCAAAATTGTCAAAATTGTCAAAGTTGTCAAAATTGTCAAAATTGTCAAAATTGTCAAAATTGTCAAAATTGTCAAAATTGTCAAAATTGTCAAAATTGTCAAAATTGTCAAAATTGTCAAAATTGTCAAAATTGTCAAAATTGTCAAAATTGTCAAAATTGTCAAAATTGTCAAAATTTTCAAAATTGTCAAAATTGTCAAAATTGTCAAAATTGTCAAAATTGTCAAAATTGTCAAAATTATCAAAATTGTCAAAATTGTCAAAATTGTCAAAATTGTCAAAATTGCCAAAATTGTCAAAATTGTCAAAATTGTCAAAGTTGTCAAAATTGTCAAAATTGTCAAAATTGTCAAAATTGTCAAAATTGTCAAAATTGTCAAAATTGTCAAAATTGTCAAAATTGTCAAAATTGTCAAAATTGTCAAAATTGTCAAAATTGTCAAAATTGTCAAAATTGTCAAAATTGTCAAAATTGTCAAAATTGTCAAAATTGTCAAAATTGTCAAAATTGTCAAAATTGTCAAAATTGTCAAAATTGTCAAAATTGTCAAAATTGTCAAAATTGTCAAAATTGTCAAAATTGTCAAAATTGTCAAAATTGTCAAAATTGTCAAAATTGACAAAATTGTCAAAATTGTCAAAATTGTCAAAATTGTCAAAATTGTCAAAATTGTCAAAATTGTCAAAATTGTCAAAATTGTTAAAATTGTCAAAATTGTCAAAATTGTCAAAATTGTCAAAATTGTCAAAATTGTCAAAATTGTCAAAATTGTCAAAATTGTCAAAATTGTCAAAATTGTCAAAATTGTCAAAATTGTCAAAATTGTCAAAATTGTCAAAATTGTCAAAATTGTCAAAATTGTCAAAATTGTCAAAATTGTCAAAATTGTCAAAATTGTCAAAATTGTCAAAATTGTCAAAATTGTCAAAATTGTCAAAATTGTCAAAATTGTCAAAATTGTCAAAATTGTCAAAATTGTCAAAATTGTCAAAATTGTCAAAATTGTCAAAATTGTCAAAATTGTCAAAATTGTCAAAATTGTCAAAATTGTCAAAATTGTCAAAATTGTCAAAATTGTCAAAATTGTCAAAATTGTCAAAATTGTCAAAATTGTCAAAATTGTCAAAATTGTCAAAATTGTCAAAATTGTCAAAATTGTCAAAATTGTCAAAATTGTCAAAATTGTCAAAATTGTCAAAATTGTCAAAATTGTCAAAATTGTCAAAATTGTCAAAATTGTCAAAATTGTCAAAGTTGTCAAAATTGTCAAAATTGTCAAAATTGTCCAAATTATCAAAATTGTCAAATTTGTCAAAATTGTCAAAATTGTCAAAATTGTCAAAATTGTCAAAATTGTCAAAATTGTCAAAATTGTCAAAATTGTCAAAATTGTCAAAATTGTCAAAATTGTCAAAATTGTCAAAATTGTCAAAATTGTCAAAATTGTCAAAATTGTCAAAATTGTCAAAATTGTCAAAATTGTCAAAATTGTCAAAATTGTCAAAATTGTCAAAATTGTCAAAATTGTCAAAATTGTCAAAATTGTCAAAATTGTCAAAATTGTCAAAATTGTCAAAATTGTCAAAATTGTCAAAATTGTCAAAATTGTCAAAAGTGTCAAAATTGTCAAAATTGTTAAAATTTGAGTTTTTTGCAGGTTGCACCAGATTCTTATCCAAAATTCAAAATAACTCACAAATTTTACCTAAAAGTTCAAATAACGTGAAAAAAAAAAACATAAATTTGACACCGATTTCACTGATACGTGATACAAAATTGACAGATTTGATGTTGTCTAATGTATCTCATTCATGGCGAAATGCTTCCCTCTAATGAGTCACTTTGAAAGATCCTTTCAAACGGACAAAAGCTGCTCTGCCGATTTAGTACCCACGTACAGAACGACTGAATGAATGACTGAACGGAAATGAAAGGAAAATTATTCAACTTCCCAATGAGCGCTCAATAGCTTCCCACATTTCTCGGAGGAATTTAAAATCGAACTGCTCTGTAAAACTGCAACAGGAAAGTTTCTTCCATTCAACCACTAAAATTGGCTTCCACTTGCAGTTTTCAGTTTCAGAGATATCAATTCCACCTAGTCTTCCACCCACATCCAGAATCAAAACATTCGTGAAGCATAAACTTTTATGTTTGAGGAACGAATCGAAATTGGATCCCCCTCGTATAGTTAGTAGAAAAGTAGAAAGGTGGCAGCAGCAGCAATTATGCAACTCATAAATTAAACTGCAGTTGATAGAGGGAATCTCTGTTTGTGTTTGTGAGTAGGTTTTAAACCGATTTCATTTACCGGGTGTAGAATTTGTTGCGAATGGTTGGTTTGGAGGGTTGCATACATTCGGGAGCAGTTTGTAAAACTCCGAGAACGGATTTGAGTTCAATCGGATGGAAATAGCTACCGAGCTGTTATTTAGTAGCTGCTGCGATAGTCTGGCTAGATGGAGTTTCTTCCAATGGGCTGGAGGGGATTTGAGAATGAGGAAGTTTTATGAGCCAATTAATTACGTATCACTGTTGTTTAATCAATGAGCTTCGGATAATGCACTGGGTGCAATTTCCCAGTGATGGTGTGGGGGAGATTTATTACAGGTTTCGCATCTGGTCGTGTGACAGAATAGGGTCAAAAACAAATATAACTGAAAGCATATAAATTATCTCAATTCAAAATTGATTTTCCATCAAGAATAACAGTTTAAAATGAGATTTCAAAACTTTTAGGATGAGAATAAAAATGTTTACTTTACTAATCCTTTTTTGTCTTTTTTGTTATCAGATTCGAATAAAATTTCAAAACATTAGGAAAATATTTAAAATTTTATAATTTTGTAGGTTGTTTTTTCCTGAAAACTTATCTGCTTGATAACGTGTGATTCCTGAGAATCTAGAGATCGAGATGAGACACAAAAAAAAAAAACAGTTTCAAACATGCTCGGTTAAATCAACAGACAACATCGCCGCACAAAGAGTCACTTCTTTGCTTTTCATTTTCTCGAGTCTTTGAAAACTCGAACGTGACCTGGTTATTTTTAACATTTTTGTTTTGAACTGTAAGAAAGGGGACGAAGAAGCAGGGTAGAGGTTTGTGTACAGAAATCAGAACCCATGAAAAACACTATTTTCTCCAGTTCTATTTTGCCAGCTCGAGTTGTAGATTGTGTATGGATCCGTTTTTATCGGACGCTTTTCTCATTCTTTGTTGTTTGTTGACATTTTTGCTAGTATTTTTTTGCTGCCCCTCTTCCGTTCTGGCTAGAAAAAAAAATTCTCGCTCATCTTTGTTGGTCCACCACCGATGACACCAGCTGGAATTGCGGTACAAGTTTGTGCTTCACGATGCAAGATTCAGTTTCTTTCTATTATCTGGGGACAGACGAACGTGAGCAAAGTTGCCACCTGTTGACCGACTTTGAAAGTCAGCTCCGGGTTTTGAGCCTACTTTAAGGCTCTGACTTGACTATCACTTTTCAGAATCTTTTTCTATTTTTCGTTTAAATTTTTTTGTGTTAATTTTAGTTTTAACTTATTTTTTGAACTTTAGTCACAAATTAACTCTTTTAAGAGGATGTTCTAGAACGATAGATCGTACCACGGTCATCTTAATTGGTTTGGTCGAGAGTAATTATCTCATTTTCATGCAAATTACCGGCAGCTTAACAATGCAAATGGACTAGTCCAACCACATCGAAAGGGAAGAGGAGCCAATTACACATGTATCTGTCCGGGAGCAAATACATACCTAATGTTTGCCCATCGGTTTATCGCTTCCATTCGCCAAAGTTGTGTGTGTGTGTGTTTGTAGGGAGAAGCTTGAACAGCAGAAGCCGGATTGTGCTTGTTCGTGAACAGGGTTTTGTTTGTTGGTGACACGATCCGTGAACCCGATTCTCCCAAGCTAAACCTAGCTATCGCATCTTGCGGAAATCACGACGAGCGTTTTCGCTTTTGTAAAGTCCTTTCGGATGGACATGAGGAAATCCCTCTCGGTGTGCGGGAAAATGGTTCTAATTTGAATTGGTGATGACCTCTTCCTCGGTTTGGATTTGCACTTCCAATCTAACTACCATCACGCTAGATTTGCCTTAAATGGATGCTAATTCTGGGATGCTGGACATCAACATTGGTGTTCTGTGATGAGAAATGTAAATTTCAGGAAAGTAAATATGCATTGCGAAATGTTCGTGGAGACATGTTAATCGTAGAAGAATTGCAATCTAATATATGCATTTTAGATACCAGTAAATTTTGACAAATTTATCAAATTCGTTTGGTGGGTTTTGACATTTCCAGTTGGCTTTTGTGTCAGTTTATTTTTTAAAGTTTTCTTAAGATGAGTAGATTGTAGGATTATTATTTTGAATTTTTATAGATTTCAGTTTTACATTTTTACATTTTTACATTTTTACATTTTTACATTTTTACATTTTTACATTTTCACATTTTTACATTTGTACATTTTTACATTTTTACATTTTTACATTTTTACATTTTAACATTTTAACATTTTTGCTTTTTTACATTTTTACATTTTTACATTTTTACATTTTTACATTTTTACATTTTTACATTTTTACATTTTTACATTTTTACATTTTTACATTTTTACATTTTTACATTTTTACATTTTTACATTTTTACATTTTTACATTTTTACATTTTTACATTTTTACATTTTTACATTTTTACATTTTTACATTTTTACATTTTTACATTTTTACATTTTTACATTTTTACATTTTTACATTTTTACATTTTTACATTTTTACATTTTTACATTTTTACATTTTTACATTTTTACATTTTTACATTTTTACATTTTTACATTTTTACATTTTTACATTTTTACATTTTTACATTTTTACATTTTTACATTTTTACATTTTTACATTTTTACATTTTTACATTTTTACATTTTTACATTTTTACATTTTTACATTTTTACATTTTTACATTTTTACATTTTTACATTTTTACATTTTTACATTTTTACATTTTTACATTTTTACATTTTTACATTTTTACATTTTTACATTTTTACATTTTTACATTTTTACATTTTTACATTTTTACATTTTTACATTTTTACATTTTTACATTTTTACATTTTTACATTTTTACATTTTTACATTTTTACATTTTTACATTTTTACATTTTTACATTTTTACATTTTTACATTTTTACATTTTTACATTTTTACATTTTTACATTTTTACATTTTTACATTTTTACATTTTTACATTTTTACATTTTTACATTTTTACATTTTTACATTTTTACATTTTTACATTTTTACATTTTTACATTTTTACATTTTTACATTTTTACATTTTTACATTTTTACATTTTTACATTTTTACATTTTTACATTTTTACATTTTTACATTTTTACATTTTTACATTTTTACATTTTTACATTTTTACATTTTTACATTTTTACATTTTTACATTTTTACATTTTTACATTTTTACATTTTTACATTTTTACATTTTTACATTTTTACATTTTTACATTTTTACATTTTTACATTTTTACATTTTTACATTTTTACATTTTTACATTTTTACATTTTTACATTTTTACATTTTTACATTTTTACATTTTTACATTTTTACATTTTTACATTTTTACATTTTTACATTTTTACATTTTTACATTTTTACATTTTTACATTTTTACATTTTTACATTTTTACATTTTTACATTTTTACATTTTTACATTTTTACATTTTTACATTTTTACATTTTTACATTTTTACATTTTTACATTTTTACATTTTTACATTTTTACATTTTTACATTTTTACATTTTTACATTTTTACATTTTTACATTTTTACATTTTTACATTTTTACATTTTTACATTTTTACATTTTTACATTTTTACATTTTTACATTTTTACATTTTTACATTTTTACATTTTTACATTTTTACATTTTTACATTTTTACATTTTTACATTTTTACATTTTTACATTTTTACATTTTTACATTTTTACATTTTTACATTTTTACATTTTTACATTTTTACATTTTTACATTTTTACATTTTTACATTTTTACATTTTTACATTTTTACATTTTTACATTTTTACATTTTTACATTTTTACATTTTTACATTTTTACATTTTTACATTTTTACATTTTTACATTTTTACATTTTTACATTTTTACATTTTTACATTTTTACATTTTTACATTTTTACATTTTTACATTTTTACATTTTTACATTTTTACATTTTTACATTTTTACATTTTTACATTTTTACATTTTTACATTTTTACATTTTTACATTTTTACATTTTTACATTTTTACATTTTTACATTTTTACATTTTTTCATTTTTACATAGTTTGCTTTATTTTTTTTCTTTAGGGCTTTCTGACTTACTGCATTTTTTACTTTCGACTTTCTAACTTGTTGATTGTTCGATTTTCAGATTTCTTTGCCTTTTTTTGTTTATCTTATGAAGCAGCTACCGACTTTCTTTTCTGACTGGATTTTTTATGTTTACTTTCTTTTTGTATGTCTTCTCATTTTGAATTCTATGATTTTCATTATTTATAATTAATCTAATGATTAAATATTTTAAATTAAGTCATGTATCTTAAGTTCTGTTAATGTTCGACAGTTAAACTTTTTTTTCATTTTTCTTCGCAGTAGATTACTTAGATTTGCACAAGTGATAACTTTCCCTGGATAAAACACATCCCATGAAAATCAATCTTCCTCAATCGCCTTAAGCATTTTAAGTGATAGCTTTTTTCAACCATTTTTCTATTTCTTACAGCTCCCAGATTAAGGTCAACGACTCTCGTCCTAGTCTGGAAGTGTCTGCCTAGAACGGAAAGCTGCGGTGTGAGATCAACCATCTGAGTAATGTTCCAAAGATTGAACTTCGTACCGATCTTAACCGCAATTTATATCAAGACATCTCAATAAACAAACTGTTTTAAATTAAAGCAACATTTATTTTAACGATCCGTGTAGCTCGTGGCTCGGAGCAGAAAGTTCGCATCAACAAAATGAAAACATCACACCCTCCATCCCCAGTCAGCACTCTCCTGGGTCTAGGAAGCCATCCAAAAATCATGTGTCAACTCAATAATAATCATTAATCAATATTGACTTCCGTTTTAGAAAACATTCTGCCGCAGGCAGTCAGGAGAGGTAGAAAATTGAAACGGGGGTAAGCGAGGAGGGGACGTTTACCGGAATCGACACATTAATCATCCAAACCTGGGTCGGATGGTTTCCATCCAAACGTCGGAAGAGGCCGGGCAAGTCGATTTGTCACAAATCGACTAATCCTAAATATCAGCACACTCTCTGGAGCCACCCTTCGGGGAGCTTTAGCAAATAATCTAGCACCCACATCGACCGTCAGAGGAACAACACTCGGTCAACTTTTCCAGGGGACGGAAGAGGATGATAGGGGAAAGCCACAAATCGTTATCAGATCAAATGAGACTTCTTCGGTTGCTGGTGGAGGTCTGAAAGCGAGCCTTAGGCCATCAGGAAATCCGAGCCTGGGACATGAGAGAAAAACAAGATTAATTGCCTTACCAATACAGATACGCATACCAAATCCCACACACTCCCGGCAAACACAAGCTCAAAAAAGGTAAACCCAAGCCGCTCGTAAAAGTGACTTTTCCCGAGTGGATAAGTTTCGGGCCAGACCAGCAGACCAGATTTGTTGGGGATTTGTACCTCGACTGAACCGGGTGGCGTTTTGACTTTTTTTTTTATCTTCTAGCCTCAGGACCTACTTCAGGAAGTGACGTTGTGGATGTTTGTACGCTGCTGTGGCGAAAATTATGTGTACATTTGCTGGCTAATTAATTCCGACACCATGCTCAGCCGGGCAAAAAACACGGGACCACGAGATTTGGCTGATCATTTGGCATGAGAAATTTGTGGCATCTGGATGGAAGCTGGAAGGTGTGTTTGTGTGTTTTTTTTCTTTTGGCAGATTCATTAGTCTTTGAATGATGAATGTATAATCTGAGTGCAAAATCGGGAAAGTTTAGGTTTTTTAATTCCAATTCTAAAATTTTATTTACATAAGGTTCCTCAACTAATACTATTTTTAAAACTCAAAACCTAAATGTTGTTATCACATTATCAAGGGCGGTAGACACTTTTTTGTGACTTTTTTTTAACGTCGATCATTATTTTTATTACTAAATGTTTGAAATTATCAAAACGTTTTTGAGGCAAAGGTTCTATCGAAATAATCGATCAACACATAAAAACTGTAAAGTGAGTATTAGAGTGCCCCAAATGACCCGACATTTGTTACCAGTTGGGTCAGTTACCCTATGTCACACACGAAAAGTACTCATCTTCGTATATAAAACGCCTGAATGTTTATGTATTTTAGAATATAATATCTTTGATTTTATGTTGCATGTCCCGTACAGTAAGATAGAACATAATAAACATTATTAAAATTCTAGAATAAAATCGTTAAAATTGTATAATAAATAAATAGCTTAAATAGGGAACTCCTAACGGTCACATTAAATTTGAAAATACATTCCACAAAACACAATATACACAAAACTGGAATAAAGGGATAAAGCGTGAAGAGGATAGTACGATAATAAGCTAATAATATGATAAAATGACAATCGCTAAGGAACTGGAAAATGTGGTATAAAAAGGGAATTAAGTGAAATCGACTACCGGGAAGGTCTTTTCCAATCCGACTTCCGCCAGATACAGTTCGGCTCCGTGGGAAAGTTCCGTGTCTCTGACAGCAAAATAGAGATCAGGTAAATTTACATTATATTCCCGGTAGTGCGATAAAATTCCTAATTGCCCTCGATTCCTTAGGTCCCATTATTATTTGGCTAGTTTATTTGCCAAAGCTTGTGATAAGACCACATTGAGGTCCGTCGCCAAACACACCCTCCCGCCATCGTTAACCGGAAACAGCTCTGGAAGTTGCTCGGCGTGTGTTAGGGTTAGCGACATCGATCAACAAAGTCCGATCGACGAGCGTTCAGCCCGTGACGCAACTGCTAGAAGGAAAACTTGTCCAGGTCCACCTTAAGGACGCATCCTCCTGTTCATCGCCCAATACACCCGACTGCCGGCATCCATCAGCAACCAATTCCGGAAGTAGCCCTGTACGACCTTGAGTGCACTTACCGGAGGCTGACCGGCGAGTGTAAGGGTTGTGCGACAACGATAGCCGGAAACAGCCACAGGTCCCCGAGAACCCTGAGTCGTGAACACGGCTCCGCCATTGTTCCCGTTCGCCACGTGGAACCCCACGAATCCCAAGGTATCCCGCAGCAGCAGAGTTCCAGTTGGCCGGCCACCTCACACACTACACTACACACAGCTTCCAACCTGTAAGTAGGACAATAAATAATTTTAAAGTTAACGACCGGTGTTTTGGTTTCCTTGGTCCAGTGTCACTTCCTTGTCAGGAGCCGACCCGAGGTTCTTCGTAACCTCTGTTCCGCTGTGCCACCCAAAAGAGGCCGCATGAGGCACACCCTCACCAGAATCCCCGTGGCTTGACCAGGGATTCGAGGGCTATTGTAGCAGGCCCTTCTGGTCAGCTAATAAAACATTTGAAAAAGTTGATCCTAGGCCTAGTACAAGGTCTCATGCCAAACTTGGGCCAGATCGGATCACTGGAAGAGGTCGCTCAACGAGCCTGAAGTTTGTATGGGATTATGGGACATTTTGTTTGGGAGGTATACGAAAATCCATGAATAACTTTGTCCCCTTCGGCCGATTTCTTTTGAAAACGGTTTTTCTTAAAGCCTAAACTATGACAAATATTTCATCCGAAGACTGCCCGCTTTTGCAGATTATTTCGACGCCCATGACAATCCAGCGTATGAAACATTCTTGTTCAACCATATGCTTCAGGAAGACGGCGAAACGATCAATTTTTACGTGACGAAAATTAAGGCCCAAGTGAAAAAGTGTAAGTTTGTTGAAACTGGCCAGGCATTGCTACATCGGCTCGTGAGAGATCGGCTCATCAGTGGGATTCGTTCAGAACCACTCCGTACCAAACTTCTGGAAGACAAAAACATAAGTTTGGAGAAAGCTGTGGAAATTTGTAAGGCTAATGAAGCAGCAATTCAGCAGAACAAACAAATTTCAGAAGGAGCTTCAAGCGATATTAATGCAATCCAAAGTCGTCGTGACAGTGATAGAAAAAAAGAAAAATTTGAAATGTGCGGCTGGTGTGGGCGGAAGCGTCGCCCGAGAAAGTGTCCTGCTTTCGGGGAAAAATGTAAAAGCTGTGGCAAAATTGGACATTTCAAGGAGGGTTGCCGCAGCAAAGCGAATGCGATAATGTTGGGTACAGAAGAGGATAAATACAACGACGGACATGAACGTATCATTGATGCCCTTAAATTGTTTTCCATCAACATCCAAGACTGTAGTGATTATTGGACCGAAAAAGTTTGTTGTAGTGGCAAAGTGATTAAAATGAGCATAGACACAGGGGCTCAGTGCAACGTTATGTCCAAGAAAACTGCTCTCAGTATCGGGATAAAAAGTTGGGGCATGTCTCCAATAAAACGTTTAGTGACCTATAATGGTGATAAAATCATTGTTCAAGGACGGACGATGATAAAGTGCGTTATACGAGGTGTGAAACATGATTCCCTTCCCAAATATTCGACCAGAGCTGTGCTACGATTTTGGATGGCGAATCGGCAGAGAAAGCTGAGTTAATAAAACGGATTATGAAGTTCACAGTCGACAACCAAATTTACGAAGGCCTAGGAAAACTGAAGAATTTCGAATACGATATTGACATAATTGAGAATCCCCAATTTGTTATTCATCAAGCGCGATCCATTTCGTTTCGTGCTCGAGAAGCAGTCAAGGCAGAACTGGATAATATGGTCGAATTGGATGTGTTGAGCCTTGCTTGGAAGCCACCGAAGCAGTTTCTGAAGTTGTTATCGCAAAATAAGCTCTGAATCCCGAAAAAAACGCTTCTAAAGGCCATAAAGCGCATTTTAAAGTTATGATCCCAAATTAAGCTCAGAGTCCCGAAAAACGTTTCTAAAGGCGAGAAAATGCACTTTAAAGTTTTGATTCCTAATTAAGCTCAGAATACCGAAAAAACGCCTCTAAAAGCTAGAAAATGCATTTCAAAGTTGTGATCCCAAATCAAGCTCAGAATCCCGAAAAAACGCTTCTAAAGGCGAGAAAATGCAATTTAAAGTTGTGATCCCAAATAAAAATTAAAATCCCGAAAAAACGCTTCTAAAGGCCAGAAAATGCATTTTAAAGTTATGATCCCAAATTTAGCTCAGAATCCCGAAAAAACGCTTCTAGAGGCCAGAAAATGCATTTCAAAGTTGTGATCCCAAATTAAGCTCAGAATTCCAAAAAAACGCTTCTAAAAGCTAGCAGTTCAATGTTTTTTTTTAATTTGGCTTAGAATCTCGAAAAAACGCATTTTAAAGTTGTGATCTCAAATTAAGCCCAGAATCCCAAAAACGCTTCTAAAGGCCAGAAAACGCATTTTAAAGTTGTGATCCCAAATTAAGCTCAGAATTTAGAAAAGGCTAGAAAACGCACTTTAAAGTTTTGATCTCAAATTAAGCTTAAAATCCCGTAAAAATGCTTCTAAAGTCCAGAAAATACATTTTAAAGTTGTGATTCAAATTTAGCTCAAAATCCAAAAAAAGGTTCTGAAGGCCAGAAAATGCAATTTGAAGTTGTGATCGCAAATTAAGCTCAGAATCCCGAAAAAAGAACGCTTCTAAAGGCCAGAAAATGCAATTTGAAGTATCGCAAATTAAGCTCAGAATCCAGAAAAAAGGCATCTAAAGGCTAGAAAATGCAATTTAAAGTTGTGATCCCAAATTTTGCTCAGAACTCCGAAAAAAGCTTCAAACAGCCAAAAAGAGCATTTTTAATCTTCCCTCTTTCTCCTATAAGGGTTCAGGAAAATTTATAATTCTGAATTAAATTTTGATGATTCAGTCAGGTCATTCCAAAGTTAAAGTCTTGACTCAGAATTAATGCCTTAACTTCGAAAACTAATCCAAGGTTTTGATAGAGTTTTATTTCTAAATATTTTAATTTTAAATTAAATTGTCAATCTAATAATTTTTTTTGCTGTCATATTTTAGATTCTGTATCCAGTTTGCCTTTTCTATGCAGATTCAATCATCATTAGAAAATAAAATGTTTTTATGTTTTTATAAAAGTTTTTTTTGTACATTTTGGAAATTCAGATTTTAGAGATTCGGAAACAGATACAAAATTAAAATTTTGAATTCAGGTTCAGAATTCAGATCCAGAATTAGTGTATAAAATTTATGCCAGCAGCTTTGACGTAGTGGTTAGATTTTAAGTCATCTACGCCAAGGCTCATGAGATCGAATTCGGCTTATGGCATTAGACTGAGTCGATTTTGGGTCATTTTTGAACTTCTCAAACCCTGGGGTCTAAAAAGCTTCGTTTTGGCTTCAAAACTCATCCATGACTTTTGCAGAATTTTTAAATAACGTTTGCATGAGTAAATTTTAACTTTTGGGTTTGTATGGGAAAATTTAATATTTTGTACTGAAAAATCAACATCATTTTTGTTTCTTCTGTGGAACCGAGCCTGCTGATAGTTTTTGTACCAATTTATAAAATCTCCAAAGGAAATTTAAGATAAGAAATAAGAGAGATAAGAGAGATGAGAGAGATAAGAGAGATATGAGAGAGATAAGAGAGATAAGAGAGATAAGAGAGATAAGAGAGATAAGAGAGATAAGAGAGATAAGAGAGATAAGAGAGATAAGAGAGATAAGAGAGATAAGAGAGATAAGAGAGATAAGAGAGATAAGAGAGATAAGAGAGATAAGAGAGATAAGAGAGATAAGAGATATAAGAGAGATAAGAGAGATAAGAGAGATAAAAGAAATAAGAGAGATAAGAGAGATAAGAGAGATAATTGAGATAAGAGAGATCAGAGAGATAAGTGTGATAAGAGAGATAAGGGAGATAAGAGAGATAAGAGAGCAGAGAGATAAGAGAGATAAGAGAGATATAAGAGATAAGAGAGATAAGAGAGATAAAAGAGATAAGAGAGATAAGAGAGATAAGAGAGATAAAAGAGATAGGAGGGATAAGAGAGATAAGAGAGATAAGAGAGATAAGAGAGATAAGAGAGATAAGAGAGATAAGAGAAATAAGAGAGATAAGAGAGATAAGAGAGATAAGAGAGATAAGAGAGATAAGAGAGATAAGAGAGATAAGAGAGATAAGAGGAATGAGAGACATGAGAGAGATGATAGAGATAAGAGAGATGAGAAAGATTAATTTCGTCTACTGTCTAATTCTGATGATTGGATTAAACTTTGCTTGCTTATTTAGAGCTAGGAAAAGTGAAGCTTAACTTGGCATGTTGCCATTTTTGGCATATTTGATGATTAACATGTCAAAATATAGGCTTAAAAATATAAGTTCTGCAAATCACTCAACCTAAATTGAATCCATATAACTGCAAAAATTTAAAAGTTAAAAAATTTCTAATTATTATGGATGGTAATTCAGGACACAGAAAAAAAAATTATTCGAAGTTTAAGTCACTACATAAGATTAACCTTTTTCAGGTCAATGATATTAGAAGAGACAAGTTGATTGTTGAAAGTCTTAATCATCTAATATTTAATTAACAATTTGAATGAGATTTGAACAGCTGTTCCATCTGATAATCAAGGACCTGAAATCTGTTCGCAGAAGATCACATTTTCATTATTTAGATGCCCGGCTTAAATCGATTGCCTCAATATTGCTGTTGTTCTTCCGTTATCGATGGCAGTAAATTTTCATTACCACTTGGCTTTCCCTAGCTCTAAATTGCCTTAGGGATAAGAGCGGTGTCGTGTTATAGTAACACTTCGAAATCCAGGACATCTCACAGAATTCGACAGAGCCAGGCGCTAGGCGTTATCATTAGAGATAAGTGGCCCGTCATCAAGGAAGCCAGCAAAATCAATAAAGCTTCCCCCGGTCGTTGAGTTGGATCTCACTGCGAAACGTACACCCAAAGTTAGAAGGTAAGATTTGGCTGAGATTAGGAGTCAGAAAAGTTCGTAATTGTTTCAAAGCATCACGATGCCAGAATCGGTTGCAATTTGCACGTCTAGTGTCCGAATTGCCAGTCGACGTGCCAGTTTTTTGGTCCGAAAGTCATCTCTAAGGCAGAAGGTCGTCAGCTGCCAACTGCTCTTTTGGTCCATCTTGAAGCCTAACGTAGCAGAGCAGAGCGAAACCAACAGAAAATGGATAGCATACAATCAGGCGCTGATGTTCTGACGACACGTAAACGACATGCCCCTGTCAGCTCTCGCTCGGCACACAACATGTTCGTTTTCATTTCGAACCCTGGTGGTAGTGATCTTCAGCTTTGACTTTTTAGTTTGTTAAAAAACCATTAATATCGAAATTTAAAAAAAAAATCAGCGTTTCGTTCAAGTAGTAGGACTTCTTCAAGGAATTGAAATTTTTATTTTTTTTAAATTTTTCACAAAAAAAGTTGAGCACTACCTTAGTTAAAATTTGGGCCATCTAAGAACGAAATCAGACTTCGATTGTTTCTCTTCTTTTCCCCTTTCCCTACCTTTTCCCAAATTGGGTTCGATGATATGCGAGTTCGGATGCCGGCTTCCGGGAAATGAGGTTGCCTTCAGCGAATGTAAATTGGCGGCTTGACATTGACTTTCGTTTCCTTCATATTTCCCATCTCTCCATTTCAAGAGAACGAAATAAAGTCAGAAAAGGTTACGCTTTTCCTCGGATTGTGTCTGAATGTGGATGTGTTGGGATATTACCTATTTGTGAATCACAAGATCAGAGCATTCTCAACCGAATGGCACCAAATCACATCCTCCGAAGGCAAACAGAAAAACAAAAACCGAATCCGCCCACAAAACGTCTTCAATATTCATGAGCAAGCGTATTATGTGATAATGATTATAGCTTATCGAATTTTGTCGACGAACCGAAACAACCGGAAAAGGAATACACAATCTTCCGACTACCGTTTGATCTCCGGGATGCTGTATTATTATTTTTTTTGCCGGGAAAGAATTTCTGAAACCGTCTTCCATTCGACTGTCTGTCAGAAGTGGTGAGTGTTATTCAATATCATGACACGCCAACGACGACGCTGATTAAATACCAATATTAGCCGAAATTGCCCCTTAGGAAAAAACGAGGCGTCACGAGACACCTCCTTGGACTGGGAACAATCGAGTTAGTTTAGTTTCTTTTAATAAGAAAAAACCTCGGAGCTGAGTTTAATTTGGTCGTGGTGTAGGAAGAAAACAACATTTTAAAAGAACTAGAGAAAATGTGAAAATGAAATTTGACAACCAAACTTCTAAATCTTATTCCAGGTCCACAAGTTTCCGAAAAACAACGCTTAAAAAATTTTAATTCTACACGTTTTTCAGAAATTTGAATAATTAAGATTACAACTACGTATTCCTAACATCATTCAAGAGAGTCTTTGAGTATTTGATTTTGGAGATTTTATCTTATTGAACAACTTGTTTTCAGACCGCAAAACGATTTGACTTATACTTTAAGAAATACTTTATAACATCTAAGATTCCATTTGCTTAAAATCTTTGCCAAAATTTTTTCTAAATTCTCGTATTTTGCAGAGTTGGGAAAAATCGTCAAAAAGAAAATACATATCTTTATTTTTTTCTTAGAATTCGACGTTACTCGCGGTATTTTTTAAAGTTGATCAAATAACCTGGAATTCTTTTGAAAATCTTTGTCATGTTCTATAGTTTTACCATTGCACAAATGAATTCAATGAATTTCGACCTATTTTAGGACTTTTGGACAGAGCTTTTGAATAAAAACTTATTAAATACAAAATGCTTTGCGCTCTTTCAAAACCTACCGTCAACTTGCACCCAGAATTCAGTTCATTCACAATGCATTTTTCTGTTCGATGAAAATATGCTTGAAAAACAAATTAAATACCAGTTTAAACAGTTGATTTTTTAATTTTTTTTCAGAAATATTCTAGTACCGAATCTTGAAAAAGAGCAATTATGTTTTCAGAATCGTATCTATTTTGGAAATTTCATAAATTTCCAAAAGAACCCAAAAAAAAGTCTCTGCAGAAAGTTTGAAGTTCCTATCTTCATGATAATTTTCCAGCATTGCCAAAATCGATTTTCGTTATTTTAAAAATAATCCGGTAATAAAGGGGCGAACACGAAATTATTGCGATACCAGAAGTCATGCCAATTTTTTTATAATGTTTTTTTTTTATCTCACTTATCTCTCTTATCACTATTATCTCTCTTATCTCTCTTTTCTCTCTTATCTCTCTTATCTCTCTTATCTCTCTTATCTCTCTTATCGCTCTTATCTCTCTTATCTCTCTTATCTCTCTTATCTCTCTTATCTCTCTTATCTCTCTTATCTCTCTTATCTCTCTTATCTCTCTTATCTCTCTTATCTCTCTTATCTCTCTTATCTCTCTTATCTCTCTTAACTCTCTTATCTCTCTTATCTCTCTTATCTCTCTTATCTCTCTTATCTCTCTTATCTCTCTTATCTCTCTTATCTCTCTTATCTCTCTTATCTCTCTTATCTCTCTTATCTCTCTTATCTCTCTTATCTCTCTTATCTCTCTTATCTCTCTTATCTCTCTTATCTCTCTTATCTCTCTTATCTCTCTTATCTCTCTTATCTCTCTTATCTCTCTTATCTCTCTTATCTCTCTTATCTCCCTTATCTCTCTTATCTCTCTTTTATCGAATTTTGCGATTCCTTATTTTGTTTTTCTTCTTCAGGTATAGTCCTGCCGGGTGCGGCAATTTCCTGCCGGTTTCCACCGAAATGCGATGCAGCATTTCGCAACTGAGATCGATGGAAGTCCCAGCTGAGAAGTAGCTGGACGTCCTCCAGTTTTTAAAAGGTGCAATTCCACCGGATGCGGCGAAAGTTTTTGCTTTTGGGATCGATGGAAGTCCCGGCTGATCAGCACTCAGGACGCCCTCAAGGATCGAATACAAGAGGAAGATTTTTCGGTTTTTAGGAAGACAACAGACGAATTTCAGAAAATGCTTGCTACCACTCACCAACTTGGGCCAAAAAAAAAAAAAAATGCGACGGGAAATTAACTAATTTCACGCGTTAAATTTAACTTAATTTAGCCCGAAAATTCAATTTATTTCTTTATAAAAATATAATCTCTCTCGAAATCGTGTAGAATTTTTAAAAATTCTGAGTTGTTTTGGCTGAGACCATTTAGACGATTCTTGAAAATGCCTGATCGAAAACAACTCAGAATGCGTAAAAACCCCTATTATTCAATTCTGAATTATGCCTTCCCAATCAAAATCTAAATTTTCTCAGATTTGGTGCATTCTGATTTGTTTTGTTTCAAATCTGAATCGGGGTAGATAATAAGAGTGTCGTCTTAAGCGCCAATATTGTTAAGATATTTAGACATACAAGTCACACGTGGTAATTGTTTTTCTTTTATAAAAATTTTATATTTTGAGCCTAACTGAAAACTGTTTTACTGTTTTTTTTAAATTTTTTCTCTTAGTTTTGGGTTAGTGTCCGATTTAACATAAGAAATGGTATTCAGTTTACTAATTTTCAAAATTCTGGATACTGAATTTTGAATTCTGAAGTTATTTTTTTCTTTTTTCTTTTAAGGGGGGGGTAGGGTCTAACACTTTCAAAAAATCGATTTTTTTATTTTTTTATTTTCTTATTGTAAAACATTTCAAGAATGTTGTGTCAAATTTTCAAGTCAATTGAAGCAAAACTGTAGAAGTTATAGGCCTTTATCTCCTCCTATCTTACACTGCAAGAAAGCAAGAGCAGAAACTTCAAACGCGTTTTTCTCGAAAGCACATTTTTAAAGTCCGTGGACATCGTCATTTGAAAACTACTTATCCGATTCTTTTCAAATTTGGAACATATTTTCTACATATAAAATATCAGACCCCAACGTTTTTCTTTTTTGATTTTTTTACTTTGGGGAGATTTTACAGGTGAAAAATGGCGGATTTTTAAGTGAAAAATCGTAGTTTTTACTTCAAACAGCCACAAAAATTTCATAAAAATAAAGTTAAATAAAAACGTTGGGGTCCAGAAAAACATCTATTCAAAATATTTTGCTCTGATTTTTTGACTTTAGATGATTCTGTGCTGAGATACAGTGTCCACCGCTAATCCTGTTTTCTAAAAGGCATCCTCGAAAGTGCTTCGTCACCGGCTCATTTTTCAATATTTTTCTACGAAAAAATTACTAAATGTTCTTTTAACAATGCTTTGTATAATGCAAAAAATTTGAATACATTTGTTTGAACGATAGCTCTAGAAAAAAATCGTGAAAATGGTGTTTTTTTCATACCCGTTAGACCCTACCCCCCCCCTTAAGAAAATTATATTGAAATTGGAATTGCAAGAAAGTAGAAGCATATGGTTTGTTCCTTCAGCTGTATTTTCCAAGAGTCAAAGGTTTATTTTTTATTTATAAAAATTTAATTTAAAATTCTGTACTTATTTTAGAGAAACAAGGCCAAACAATACCGCGAGTTTATTCTTGGTAAAAAGTCATGGAAGTTTTAACTTAATTTTTTTCCTCGAAAAACATAGAAGTTTATAAAAATATCTTAGAAATATTTTCTAAAAAAAAACATTGCATTTTTAAGTATGTTTCAAAATTTTTTCCAGTTTTTTAAAATTCTTTTTAATTTTTTTAAACTGTGACCCAAAGATGGGTCTTGACTCAAACATTCAGTCAGCGAAACTTTTTTTTTTTTGTAGAGAAATGAATCCAACTTAGATGAAATTTCAGGGACTAGATATGGGAAAATTGATGTTGAAAAACATGCGAAAAAAATTCGCCTTGTCTCCCGGTGAGACTTGAACCCACATCTTGCGCCTCTCCGGGGCCCATGTATTAACATTCTACTACAGGAGACCAACCTGGCGTATGAATATTATACTGGTTGAGTGTCGATGTCTATCGGAATGAAGGGAATAGTTCTCCCATGTGATCATAATCATTTTTCTTGGTCTATATCTATTCCCATCTTTTCATCTTACGGTAGTTGGACTCAAATTTGGATATTTTAGGCACGGCAAGGTTTGCATTGCCTTCTCATATACTGCACGGGTTGTCAGTTATGATGAGAAATGATGCGTTTGCCGTATTTGGATATCCAACCAAATTCGATGTTTGGCACCGCCTTATTTTCTATTTTTAAACTGTGACCCAAAGATGGGTCTTGACTCAAACATTCAGTCAGCGAAACTTTTTTTTTTTTTGTAGAGAAATGAATCCAACTTAGATGAAATTTCAGGGACTAGATATGGGAAAATTGATGTTGAAAAACATGCGAAAAAAATTCGCCTTGTCTCCCGGTGAGACTTGAAATATCCAAATTTGAGTCCAACTACCGTAAGATGAAAAGATGGGAATAGATATAGACCAAGAAAAATGATTATGATCACATGGGAGAACTATTCCCTTCATTCCGATAGACATCGACACTCAACCAGTATAATATTCATACGCCAGGTTGGTCTCCTGTAGTAGAATGTTAATACATGGGCCCCGGAGAGGCGCAAGATGTGGGTTCAAGTCTCACCGGGAGACAAGGCGAATTTTTTTCGCATGTTTTTCAACATCAATTTTCCCATATCTAGTCCCTGAAATTTCATCTAAGTTGGATTCATTTCTCTACAAAAAAAAAATTCTTTTTAATGATTAAGCATATTGAATGTTAAATACTCTGAAAATTAATTTAATGATAACAGATAAAGTTATTAACTTTTGTTATAGATTTTGAGATGGTTGAAAAAGTTTTTATATTCGTTTGTTACTTTATCAGTTATCTTAGATTGGATTTTCTCAAAACTGATCGATTAGGGAATTTCCAACCATGATATTTATCACCAAAACTATTCTTAGAATTTTTTTTAGAAAAATCGGTTTTTTAAACAAAGACATAAAAATTGATGTTCACTTGTGTTATTTACAAAATACTTATGAGCAATATGCCGGCTATAATTGGGTTCCATTCTGGGTCCAATAACAACCCTGAAAATCTTAATGGCTCTAGGATTAGACATTAAAACGTTAGGTTGCAAACAAAATTTAATAATTTTATGTGAAATAATATGGAAAAGGGTCAAATTGAAACCAAATTCTTAAAGCCGCATCGTGTAGTTGAAGGTTAAAAAACTGGAATTCTCTTTAATAAGGTTGCCAAATTGCCTGGTTTTATACGGGTTTGCCCGGAAATTTAATACAAAATTTGGGAACAGTTCAACCCGGCCTGGGTGCTAGGATTTCATTGCAAAAAGCCCCAATTTTGCCTGGATTTATTCACTATATTTGGCAAATCGAACGAAAATTAAATGTGGTGTAAAAATTTTCTATTCATACATTCAAAACGAAATTTGATGACTTAGTTTTACAAAAATAATCATTAGAGGTTTTTTTTAAGCCTAAAATACGATTTAAAATCAATCGATAAATTTTGATGAAAATATGTATTTTTCAATTTCTCTTCTTGATTTTTGTTGAGTAATTTTTTGGTTTCGACAAAAATTGTCCGGATATTGCCCGGATTTTCGGTCGCCAATTTTGAAAACTAATGCTCGAATTTTGCCAGGTTTTTTATATAAAATTGCCGGGATTTGCCCGGCCAGGTTACGTGCTGAAAATATTTTGGCAACCTTACTCTATAACAATTATTACACATTTTTTCTTAAGCATTTTAGAGACTTACGGTTATCTGCAAACTTGCCTTGTAAACTTTCAACAGCAAATGTTGCTTTTTAGAAATTAGTTTCAATGTAACGGTAAGGCTGAACGATTTTATTTTCTAACAAAAGATACTTTTGATACAATTTTTTTTTGCTATAGCCCATGTCAAATTCTAGTGATCCTCCGAGCATAGTTGTCATTAAGACAAAAAAGAGATTAAAACCGTTTGATCTTTTTTTGGTTTAATCTATGCCGATTTGGTCGTTGCACATATTGATGTCCGAAGGCTTTGTTTTATTTATTTAATTTCCACTAGTGGCTCCAGAGAGCATAAAAACTAATAGATTACTTGTTCTCCACAGCAGAATTTTTTTCTCTCCCATTTGAATATGTGATGAGACTTATGTTTTTACTTCTGCTTTATATTTTCTTTTTAGAATTAGCTCAATTTTGCAAATATAAATATAAAAAAAAAATACTAAGTTTCAATATAACCGGTACTTTAATCCAAACCGAACTTCAAACATGTCAATTCCAGATGATTCTTTTCTAGCAATTGCAACAGTTTAATGTCTTCAAAACGACCGTACCCAAGTCCAGCACCTGATTCTCCTTCTTGAAGCCGGACAACTTGTTAAAATATCACGCTTCACCGCAGCTGCACCGATTTGCTTGATTTGCCCGGTTCTCTCAATTCCCATTCGGTTTCAGGCGAAAAAATCAGCTGATCCGAGAAAAAGGAAGAGGAACACTCTTCCAGAGGAGGTAGTTTATAAAATTCTATTAATTTTTCATCGTGCAGAATTGATTTCAGGTGTGCAACTTAAAATTCAAGATCACTTCTCGACTCGACTGCAATTAAAAATATGTCGAATCTTCAAGTTCACCGAAACCCGGATGTCAGTCGATGTGTCGAAGCTATTCCCGGGTATAGTACGGTATGTATGTATGTCGTAAAGTCATTCCAACCTGCCATTTCCGTAATTCATTTTTTTTGTCTTATCCCGTGTCGTCTCGTTCCGAGGAAAGACATCGAATCGGTGGAAACCGGTAGAACCTTAACCTAGCAATAGTGTATACAGTTCTCTGACAGTTTTCCAGAGAAGTGTTTTTCAGCTTCCATCTATTCCTGCATCTTCCTTTAGCGCCGGCATCGCAAGTCATCTCCGCTTATTTTTTTCTGCTGAGCACTGCCAAAGCGCAGTAATGTTATTGATTTTCCTGCTACTCTCAAGGCCACACTGCAAGCAAGGTCCTCTTCCCTGGATTGGGTCCTCTACGAAATTTAGGCGAGGGGAGGCCAAATTTCTGGAGAACTTCGGCGATAAGGAAATGCCAGCGGCATTGCAGCAGCAAGAGTTCAGAATTTATCCCTTTTCCGGTAGATTTTCGTCCGACTGGCTGCCTGGCTAGCATACTTCCAGGATGACAGGAGAAAAAAGAAGAAGCCGCCACCCAAACACAGGATGACCGGGTTCTCGGAAAAGTTGCTCCTTCCTCCGTTGGCCGGAATGATTCACCGAATCGTCGTCGTTTCGCCGTTTTTGAGGTTGTGGAAGAACAGTTCCTGGATGCGATAATTTATTGTCGGTGTACGACCTCCAGCCACACCGCGCCAAGTGGAAGGTTATGAATATTTCAAGGACAGCTGCTAGTCCTAGGGCAAGGCTGCCCTAGCTAGAACCTTCACCATTACTGGCCGTGTGGGTGGCTTCTGTTTTGGCTTTCGAAATCGAGTGGATTCGACAAAGGGCTGCTAGCCGGCTCCCTAAGGACGAAGACGGGGCTACGAGTAATAGGAAATTTAAATATTATGTTCCGCTATCAATTTTTATGATACCGAAGGTACTTTCGGACAAAGAAGCTCATAAGTTATCTCAAGTTTTCTTCTTACGGGTGTGTTATGAGAAAAAATGTGTAATTTGAAAATTTTGTTTACACTAATGTGAAATCGTTATTTCAAAGGCTACCAATTGTGCATTTCAGTGGAGCGAAGGTTTTGTTATTGAGCAAAAGCTACTTTAGAAGTCAATAAAACATTGCAATCAATCCTCAATAAGATTAACTAATATGCCATCAAAACAATAGAATTGTCGATCAATTCAACACGACCTTTCAACGGATAACATCAACACTTTCTGGGTTGAAACACAATCGCAACTTGATTGTTTTTAGTAGATCGTTGAACATTTTTTTCTACTGCGTCTGTTGCCAGTTTTTTTTAGCGCGTATCCGTATATTTGATCTAAAAACCTGGCAAAATCCGGAAATTAGATTTCAAAATTGGCAACCGAAATCCGGGCAATATCCGGTCAAATTTTGAAAAATCCCCAGAATTACTCAACAAGAATCAGGAAAAAATACATTTTTACATCAAATCTCAACAGCAGATTTTAAATCGTATTTATGGCTTCCAAAAACAACAGTAGATTTCAAAACTGATTCTTGTCTTTCAAAATACTTTTCATGATTATTTTTATAAAACTAGCTCAAAAAATTTCGTTTTAAACGCATAAATAAATAAAAATAAATTAAAAACACATTTTGTATTTTTTGTTTGATTTTGAACAAAAAAAAAAGTGAATAAATCCGGGCAAAATCATTTCTTTTTTCAATGAAATTCGGGCAACCGGGCCGGACCGGACCCGAATAAAACCGGGAATCTGGAAACCTTAGTCTAGAGACCGTGGGTGGCCAACATTTTCAAAGGGCGGGCGAAATTTCGAAAATGAGATGTTGTCCGCCAGTCAGGACAAAAAAAATTTTCTGGAGTATTCAAAGAAAACAAATATTAACAGATTTTTTGAAAAAAAAAACTATATGTATACAAAAAACTTACCTAGTTTCCATCGAGTGTAGATTAAGCTTGTCAGATTGCCCAGTTTGATCCGGGTTTTCCCGGATATTTAATGCAAAATTTGGGAAAATTCCAGTCAGGCCTTGTTGCCCGGATTTCATTGAGAAATGCCCGGATTGACTCATCTTTTTTGCCAAATCGCACAAAAAAAGAACCAACTTTAATATTTTTGGTCGAAAATTTTGAAATCAAATGCTTGGAGTTGTCTGGTCCAGATACGTACTGAAAAAATTCTCGCAATCTTAGTATAGATTCATATTCATTTATTTTTTGTTACTTGCACGTTTTTTACAAATTTTTCTCCATCTGAAAACTAGTAGAAATATTATGCAATAGGAAATGAATTATCCCTCCCAACATACGTTTGTGCGTCAATCTTTTTAAGGCATTTAAAACATTCTCGGTTCATTCATCCAGAATTATCAATTTTATGGTTCTCCTTAGAAAAATTTGATAGGCAAATTAAAAAAAAACACAAATTGAATTGTTGAAAAAAATTACGTTCCCAAGCTTTTGACATTTAAAAGAAAATTTTTTTCAACGAACTCTAGTTATATCATAATTCGGACCTCAACCTTAACTTAATCCAACTTTTCTTCAAATTTTCCAGTATCTCGATTTGTCAATTGTATAAGGAAAGCCTTCTATAAACAAGATGAATACCGATTTGATTCTTTTATTTACAATCATTGCACATTTTTAAGCTTCTGAAGCTCACGGATCGAAGGGTTTCTCAGAAACGGACCGGTACTGTAAAAAAATCTTGTCAGATAAAAAATGTCCGATTTTCGACTAATTTTCTGGACCATTTCCCAGCTGCTAAAAGCAGCGACAAAGACAAGACTTGACAGTTCAAATCGGTCCAGATTTGATTCAAATTTGGTTAGTTTTAATTTGCCACGGGATGAAAGACAATCGTCGCGACGCGTCGTCTGGTTTCGAAACGTTCCACCGCGGTTTCAATCATAGCAATCATATAGTTTTTTTTATGTCATCAATTTTTTTTACATTTGGTACCATTCTCGACGTACAGCGAATCAAATTGGCTTCTAAAACTTTCTTAGGCAAGTTTGTTTTAAGAAACCATTTGTATAAAAAATTGTTAAGAACAAAAACAATTTTCTAGGCAATCATCGCCAGCAGGGATACTCCGCAAGGCCGTAATCAGAAGGTTCTCCCGGATCATCATCAACTACTTCTGATCGTCAACTCAATCGCCATCACCAATTTCTTCTAATTTAAATTTTTATAAATGTTATGTGTTATGTAGATGTTAAATCAAATAAATTTATAACGAATAACTTGAACTTTTTGAATAATCCAAATAGTGAATAAATTTCCGACGGCAGTGTAGTGATTAAAGTAAAATAAATATTTATGATGAAAATGAGTGAGTATGAATTATGAGTAATGTCAGTTGATATGAATCTAATTTCAAAGAATGACTAAAAGCTGTGTATCGTGTAATAATAGGACGAAACTTAACGAAAGCGCAACGAAAAAGAAGATAGCCAATTAAGTGTCAGTCTGTTAACGAAACTTGAGATTAACGGTCGCGTTTATCGGTAGTGAAAATATTTCGGAAATTTGTACCCGAATATTTTTTTGAGAAGTACGACAATGGCGCAGTCGGTAGGATATATAAAAGTAAAGTGAGATTATGGTGTTATCTTCGGAAAGATTCATTTTAGACAATTCCAAAAGTCAAGGAAACACTTAAATACAGCAAAGCTGTCAGAAATTATAAATAATTTGAAAAAAAAAATATTTTTCATGATTATTTTCATACGTAACTAACCACAGAAAATATGATAAAACATATTTACTCAATTTTAGAACATTATGAAACAAGAATAAATTTCCTACACAATGCGTCTAATATCATAAAAATAGGTTACTATTTGCGGCATGGGGAATGCCAACAATCTACAGGTCTGATGAATAAATAAAAGCATTTGAGGGTTAAGTAAAAATGTTGTTAAAAAAAGTCGTTCATCTGAGAGATTTCTCATAACACAACTGGATCTTGTTGAACTCTACTACTCAACTGTAAATTCCGTCTAGTTTTTCATTATTTATATACATTATATTTGTATTTGTACTCCATTCTAGTAATTCAGACTTGTACTGAATCACAAACAAGTGTCCTTAATTAAGAAACAAAAGACAAGTTGGATCGCAGTGGTTTCCAGAAAACATCAGGTATGCCTCACACTGACTACCATACTCTATCTCAACTAAAGGTGCAATTTCTTGCATTCATTGATTTGCCCTTCAGACAAGCTTTCTCCACCAGTTTGAAATATCAGTCGGTAAACAAATCAAACAGTTAGATTATCTCGCATTTTTCTTTCCAATAACATCGTGCCAGAACTAAATTCTTTCTTGACTTATCGGTGACTGAAATTTGATCCAAAATGCACAACATGTGTCTTCTCTTTTCCGTTCTAAGTTGACTCCTCAAGCTGTCCTTTCAACGCGAAATGTTAACAATTCATCTAAACAGTGCTTTCGACTTGCATCATTATGCTAGTAACCCGATGAGTCGCTAATTTTACCTATATAAAACTAACGCAATTCTCTCAAAATGCTTCATGGATGGTTCTTCCCTCAAGCTGTTATTTCAACCAGCTTGATCGAAAATTCGATTATGTGTTTAGGATATTCTCTCAACTTGTCATCGAATTCTCAGCTTTCCTTCAACTCGCTTGGAATTCCAATCGGTACGCTCAAGCTGTCCTCCCAACTCGCCTTTGAATTTCAAGCTGTCCTCTCAACTCGCTTGAAATCATCATCTATACTTTTAGGCTGACTTCTCAACTGTTCTTTGAAACTCAAGCTGTCCTCTCAACTCGCTTGAATTATGATCGATATGTTCAGGATGTCCTCTCAACTCACCTTTCAATTCCAAGCTGTTCTTTCAACTCGCTTAAATTCTTATCGATATGTTCAGGCTGTCCTCTTGACTCGCCTTTCAATTTCGAGGTGTTCTCATAACTCGTTTGAAATTGTCAACCACATGATCAAGCTGTCCTTTTCATTCACTTTATATCTCATGTTCATCAGTACAAATTTCGGCAATATTCCAAAAATCTGCTCATTCGTTGAATCACTTATTAACCACATTCGAAACTACGTTTTCCCTTTTCCATTTGACTGAAATAAAAACCAACGGCGTAGCTTTGCTACAAATGCTTTCACCCAATAGGTATTTATATTACTCAGTTTGTTTAACAATGGGAAACTTGTGATCCGTTTGATTTTAAAGCGAGTTTGACTATAATTATTTCTACGTGAATCTAAGAATAATTGTTTTTTTTTCGGTCCGCTTTTCATTTATCCAATTTCGACTTCTACAAACCGCTCTAGTAAGTCAAAGAGAAACATCTGTCACGATTTCCAAATGTGCAGACCTGTCTGGAGCTCCAAAGTTCGGAAACAACACCGTTGAACATCCGGATCACAAACTACTAGGGGAATACACTCTATGTACTTGAAGCGCTCGCTTGATCGCCGACTTACTGACTGACTGCTCAGCATACACGCTCATGGGAGATGACCAAATAGGGGGAAAGTTTATATAACGCCCCATGTAACTAATAGGTGCCACTCGTGTTTTGAAGAATCTGTAACATTTTAAACTAAAAAATGTTACCAATTTGTTTTAAATGCTGTGATTGGACATGGCAAGTATGAATTTTTCCTTAAAATACCCCTGTATCGTGAAAATTTCACAATTTAGGTTTTTCTTCATTTCGATGTAAATTTTAAAACACTTTCAATAAGGTGTCACCAAGCAGAGAAAAACGAATAAGACAGTATTTTCTGACACATCGATAGAGGAGTATCCAAACTATGATTTTATGCTAAAAAATCATACTGAACTCGCAAACGTATGCTTTTTATGGGTATGTTCTATCACGGCCCATGCGCTCGTTATAACGCGCCAATCGTAGTAGGCTGAAAATAGCATAAATTTTTCAAAAAGGCCAATTTTCATTGAAAATGAACAACAACTCTAAAACCATATTTTGAGCGTTAATTCAGCCCAAAAAATCTACTTTTCCATTTTTTTTTATTTTGATTAGTCCATTTTGGTTTTCATTTCAGTCAAAGTGTCTGTAAGTATTGGTGTGTTTTCGGTCTTCGGCTGCTTTCGGGTGTGTTCGGCTGCTAGGCGCGTATTTGCAACACAGTTTTGTTCTGTGGCTTTGAATATGGTTTTTGAAAATCAAGTTTTTGAAGCAACTATAGCAATTTGAGTCATAAAAAATCAAAGGCATTTGTAGAAAACACTTTTCTTCAACGATTACACCCATTTTTAACACAATTTGTAAGTGGAATACATAGATAATCAGCGATTCGCTTAGGCGGCGCATAATAGGGCATGTTCCCCTATGTTTTATCACGGCTCCGGGCTCAGGCACTCGTTATAACGCACCAATCGTAAAATGCTGAAAAAAGTATTAATTTCTCAAAACGGCCAATTTTCATTGAAAGTGAACAAAAATTTAGAAATCATTTCAGCCCAAAAAAAAACAACTTAAATTTTTTTCCAATTGCGTTCAGTCCATTTTAATTTTCTTTGCAGTCAAAGTGTCTGTAAGTATTAGTGTGTTTTCGGTCTTCGGCTGCTTTCGGGTGTGTTCGGCTGCTAGGCACCCATTGAATATACAGCGGCGCGTAATTGCAACACAGTTTTGTTCTGATGCTTTGAATAAGGTTTTTAAAGCAACTAAATGAATTTGAGTAATAAAAAATCATAAACTTTTGTAGAAAACACTTTTCTTCAACGAGTACATTCGTTTTTTACACAAAATGTAAGTGCAATACTTAGCAAATCAGCGATTCGCTTAAGTGGGGCATAATAGAGCATGTTCCCCTATTGTCATTGAAATTTCTACAAACTGATACAAAAACTTGATTAAAAATGATCTAATAATGATAATCAAACGCTTTACTTCCTCAAAACGACGCACAATATTATAAAAATTCTTCAAAAAAAAAGAGATTCTAAAATAGAAAATGATACAAAAATCAACCCAAAAATTACAAAAACGGGTACGTCTTAAAATAATAGAGAACAGACATCATTTGTTAATTTTCTGGTGTAAATACAAAATTTCTTCAACAAGTGAGAACTACAAATAATTTCAAGATTCCTTTTTGAAATAAAACTTGAGAAGCAGATTTTAACAGAAAAACACAAACCTTATAGAGAAACTTCAAAGCCGATTAAAATTTGAGAATAAATGGTCTGTTTTGAAATTTGTTTGAAAAAAATGTTCAAGAGCCAATCGCGGCACCTTAAATCATAAAACGAAATTCCGAATGATTCAGGACTAGAAAGAAATTTAAATTAAAATCCAAAAATCAATTGTGATTTTTTCTTCTGATGGTCAGTGAAATGTTCTTTTTTTTTTATTTATGGTTTATGAAAAATATTAATATTGAAAGGAAAATCAACAAAAATCTAAATTGGGTCAAATCACATCAAAAAACCGTTAAGAGATTATTTTTTTAAAGCATGTAAAACCTTGAGTTGTTTTTACCGAAATTGGATGATCGGGGATTTTCGGCGACAATTGATTTACACTAAATTAACAGGACAAACTTATATTGGACAAATAAAAAACGCGACGATTCGGATGGATAGAAATTTATTTTTAGTGACGATCAGTCACAAAACAAAAAGATCAAACGGAACGAGTGTGTACTGATCAACAATTCATTGGGTTCAGACTTCTACAACGTGTCGTATGGGATGCTGCGCTAGCTAAAAGATCTGGGATGTGGCCAATAGATAAAAATTATAATTTTTTGTCTCTCTTATTGTCAAAATCAGGCAGTGAGAACAAGGAAAAATTAAAAACCTTTTTCCTTCACTGCTTTCTGCTGAATTCTGCTTTTATGCTACCGAAAAGTTTCAAGTCCCATCGACTTGAGATCTGACACACAATTTTGCTAATTGATAGCGACATCCAATTACATTAACAAGATCAAAAACTACTTAACGGCTATATTCATTCCAGTTCTCTGCTGCTACTTTCGAAACATTTATTTAAAAACTGGGGATAAGATAACTCCAAAGGACACTTGTCAGTTTAAACCAGACACTTTAAAACGAATGATTTTTCGTTTCAGCAACTTCAACTAAATAGCCGAGCTAGCTGGTTGCAAATTAGTGAATAAACCTCAAGGCCGCCCAACTGTCTGCTAGCAATTTGGTAGCCTGCCAGTCAGATTTGAGCCCCCACTACCTGGAGCTCCACTCCATTCCAAGTTTGTCCTACGAACGGTCCATTAAGGAGAAAGAAAATTGATGATGCCCGATAGTGAGAGCGAACGAAGTGTTCCGGATAATTGAGATTGATGACGACACTCCCGGAGGGATGGGCAAAAGTGGTTCGATCGATTATTTTCGACTCATTTTTCCACAAGCTCTTGAAAACCGGTATAAAAGTTGAATATTCAACGAGGAAAAAAATCTTTTATAGGTACCTCAAACTCTGAAATTAAAACTGGAAACTTCTTATCTTTCTTAATCCAGTCTATTTGAGTTGATTGTATTCAATTCAGGAAAGTTCATCGAATATTTTCAAATTTTCGAATTTTTCAAAGAACTTTAAACAAAACTTTTTTTTAATCAATTATCCTTTCTTGATCAATCTTGGTGACGAATTTGACGACCAATTATCACCTCGGGAGCCTAGGGTTGATGTTATCGCATTGTCAACGCCGTAAATTTTGTCTTTCCACTAAAAGTTTAGTGTTGATGAACTGCTTAAAAACTCCTTCCCCTTTGAAACAAACAGAAAAAATCTGAGGTCGTGAAACTTTTTCAACCCACTCGCCCGCCGCGGTGATAGGATGTTTTTTAACAACCACCTCTCTAGGTTGTTATTTTATCGAGCTTTTATTCTTCCCCGGGGAGAGTCAATTGGCTGTTTCGCTTCAGTGATTTGATGGGCGTCTAACAACTTTTAAACAAAAATTTTTGTTATTTGAGTTGTTTTAAAATAATTGACTGTTCAAGGATGATGGCTAGACTCTTGGAAGATTTTTTCCTTGTTAAAAACTTTTATATTTCCGAGCCCATAAAGCCATTTACTGCGGGGTACCACTGACTGAATATGCAAATGGCTGAACGCTGCTGCTCTGCGGAAACATTTCATTACGGCGAATGAATTACGATGGCCATCGCCACTCATAAAATACACACTCCCGGGAGAACTTTTATGCGGGCATCAGGTAAAATGTCTGTCATGTTCTATTGCCGCCATATTTCATCACACCATTTTCTGTAACCGGATCTCACACCTTCCAGGCACCATTCCGAAATTGTCTCAGCAGAAAGCTTCTGCTCATCTCCAGCATTCCTATTCGCAGTTAGGACGAAGACGACGCAACTGCTTTGAATCTCGACGTTTCCCGGATATTCTCCATGGGTGGCAGGAACGTTGCCAGAAGCGCAAATTTAGGTGAGCAACTTTGGACCAAAACCACCACCATCCAAGAAACTTTTGGCCGAGAATATACATTAAACTTTTGTGGCATCAGCGTCGCCAAAAATTTTATGGGTGTATAAAAGCCCGGCACAAAGAAAGATGTTCGATGTCATCCCCATCGTAATTTATCGGTGCAAATTGCACCCAAGTTTTACTTATGAACACACTTAGGTGAATTATTTCAATTGAAGAACATGCTGCTTGAGCATTTTTTTTTTAAATTGAACCTGGAATGGGAATCATAATTTCTGAAAGGTGAAAAACATAATTTTACTTTCTATTTTTAACTGACCATTTGATTGGATGTAAAATTGAAAAGAACAAACAAAAAAGGCAGTTAAAAATCAAAATTTAAAAAATGTCAAAAATGTTAAAAAAGTCTAACATTTCCAAAATGTCAAATTAGAGGCGAACCAGCCTGTGGCTGAAAACCTCTCAAATAAATACAAAAAAAATGTCAAAAATGTCAAAATTGTCAAAATTGTCAAAAATGTCAAAATTGTCAAAATTGTCAAAAATGTCAAAAATGTCAAAAATGTCAAAAATGTCAAAAATGTCAAAAATGTCAAAAATGTCAAAAATGTCAAAAATGTCAAAAATGTCAAAAATGTTAAAAATGTCAAAAATGTCAAAAATGTCAAAAATGTCAAAAATGTCAAAAATGTCAAAAATGTCAAAAATGTCAAAAATGTCAAAAAAGTAAAAATTGTAAAAATTGTAAAAATCGTCAAAATTGTAAAAATTGTAAAAATTGTAAAAATTGTAAAAATTGTAAAAATTGTAAAAATTGTAAAAATTGTAAAAATTGTAAAAATTGTCAAAATTGTCAAAATTGTAAAAATTGTAAAAATTGTCAAAATTGCAAAAATTGTAAAAATTAAAAAAATTGTCAAAATTGTCAAAATTGTCAAAATTATCAAAATCGTCAAAATTGTCAAAATTGTCAAAATTGTCAAAATTGTCAAAATTGTCAAAATTGTCAAAATTGTCAAAATTGTCAAAATTGTCAAAATTGTCAAAATTGTCAAAATTGTCAAAATTGTCAAAATTGTCAAAATTGTCAAAATTGTCAAAATTGTCAAAATTGTCAAAATTGTCAAAATTGTCAAAATTGTCAAAATTGTCAAAATTGTCAAAATTGTCAAAATTGTCAAAATTGTCAAAATTGTCAAAATTGTCAAAATTGTCAAAATTGTCAAAATTGTCAAAATTGTCAAAATTGTCAAAATTGTCAAAATTGTCAAAATTGTCAAAATTGTCAAAATTGTCAAAATTGTCAAAATTGTCAAAATTGTCAAAATTGTCAAAATTGTCAAAATTGTCAAAATTGTCAAAATTGTCAAAATTGTCAAAATTGTCAAAATTGTCAAAATTGTCAAAATTGTCAAAATTGTCAAAATTGTCAAAATTGTCAAAATTGTCAAAATTGTCAAAATTGTCAAAATTGTCAAAATTGTCAAAATTGTCAAAATTGTCAAAATTGTCAAAATTGTCAAAATTGTCAAAATTGTCAAAATTGTCAAAATTGTCAAAATTGTCAAAATTGTCAAAATTGTCAAAATTGTCAAAATTGTCAAAATTGTCAAAATTGTCAAAATTGTCAAAATTGTCAAAATTGTCAAAATTGTCAAAATTGTCAAAATTGTCAAAATTGTCAAAATTGTCAAAATTGTCAAAATTGTCAAAATTGTCAAAATTGTCAAAATTGTCAAAATTGTCAAAATTGTCAAAATTGTCAAAATTGTCAAAATTGTCAAAATTGTCAAAATTGTCAAAATTGTCAAAATTGTCAAAATTGTCAAAATTGTCAAAATTGTCAAAATTGTCAAAATTGTCAAAATTGTCAAAATTGTCAAAATTGTCAAAATTGTCAAAATTGTCAAAATTGTCAAAATTGTCAAAATTGTCAAAATTGTCAAAATTGTCAAAATTGTCAAAATTGTCAAAATTGTCAAAATTGTCAAAATTGTCAAAATTGTCAAAATTGTCAAAATTGTCAAAATTGTCAAAATTGTCAAAATTGTCAAAATTGTCAAAATTGTCAAAATTGTCAAAATTGTCAAAATTGTCAAAATTGTCAAAATTGTCAAAATTGTCAAAATTGTCAAAATTGTCAAAATTGTCAAAATTGTCAAAATTGTCAAAATTGTCAAAATTGTCAAAATTGTCAAAATTGTCAAAATTGTCAAAATTGTCAAAATTGTCAAAATTGTCAAAATTGTCAAAATTGTCAAAATTGTCAAAATTGTCAAAATTGTCAAAATTGTCAAAATTGTCAAAATTGTCAAAATTGTCAAAATTGTCAAAATTGTCAAAATTGTCAAAATTGTCAAAATTGTCAAAATTGTCAAAATTGTCAAAATTGTCAAAATTGTCAAAATTGTCAAAATTGTCAAAATTGTCAAAATTGTCAAAATTGTCAAAATTGTCAAAATTGTCAAAATTGTCAAAATTGTCAAAATTGTCAAAATTGTCAAAATTGTCAAAATTGTCAAAATTGTCAAAATTGTCAAAATTGTCAAAATTGTCAAAATTGTCAAAATTGTCAAAATTGTCAAAATTGTCAAAATTGTCAAAATTGTCAAAATTGTCAAAATTGTCAAAATTGTCAAAATTGTCAAAATTGTCAAAATTGTCAAAATTGTCAAAATTGTCAAAATTGTCAAAATTGTCAAAATTGTCAAAATTGTCAAAATTGTCAAAATTGTCAAAATTGTCAAAATTGTCAAAATTGTCAAAATTGTCAAAATTGTCAAAATTGTCAAAATTGTCAAAATTGTCAAAATTGTCAAAATTGTCAAAATTGTCAAAATTGTCAAAATTGTCAAAATTGTCAAAATTGTCAAAATTGTCAAAATTGTCAAAATTGTCAAAATTGTCAAAATTGTCAAAATTGTCAAAATTGTCAAAATTGTCAAAATTGTCAAAATTGTCAAAATTGTCAAAATTGTCAAAATTGTCAAAATTGTCAAAATTGTCAAAATTGTCAAAATTGTCAAAATTGTCAAAATTGTCAAAATTGTCAAAATTGTCAAAATTGTCAAAATTGTCAAAATTGTCAAAATTGTCAAAATTGTCAAAATTGTCAAAATTGTCAAAATTGTCAAAAATTGTCAAAATTGTCAAAAATGTCAAAAATGTCAAAAATGTCAAAAATGTCAAAAATGTCAAAAATGTCAAAAATGTCAAAAATGTCAAAAATGTCAAAAATGTCAAAAATGTCAAAAATGTCAAAAATGTCAAAAATGTCAAAAATGTCAAAAATGTCAAAAATGTCAAAAATGTCAAAAATGTCAAAAATGTCAAAAATGTCAAAAATGTCAAAAATGTCAAAAATGTCAAAAATGTCAAAAATGTCAAAAATGTCAAAAATGTCAAAAATGTCAAAAATGGCAAAAATGTCAAAAATGTCAAAAATGTCAAAAATGTCAAAAATGTCAAAAATGTCAAAAATGTCAAAAATGTCAAAAATGTCAAAAATGTCAAAAATGTCAAAAATGTCAAAAATGTCAAAAATGTCAAAAATGTCAAAAATGTCAAAAATGTCAAAAATGTCAAAAATGTCAAAAATGTCAAAAATGTCAAAAATGTCAAAAATGTCAAAAATGTCAAAAATGTCAAAAATGTCAAAAATGTCAAAAATGTCAAAAATGTCAAAATTGTCAAAATTGTCAAAATTGTCAAAATTGTCAAAATTGTCAAAATTGTCAAAATTGTCAAAATTGTCAAAATTGTCAAAATTGTCAACATTGTCAAAATTGTCAAAATTGTCAAAATTGTCAAAATTGTCAAAATTGTCAAAAATTTCAAAAATGTCAAAAATGTCAAAATTGTCAAAAATGTCAAAAATTTCAAAAATTTCATAAATTTCAAAAATTTCGAAAATTTCAAAAATTTCAAAAATTTCAAAAATTTCAAAAATTTCAAAAATTTCAAAAATTTCAAAAATTTCAAAAATTTCAAAAATTTCAAAAATTTCAAAAATTTCAAAAATTTTAAAAATTTCAAAAATTTCAAAAATTTCAAAAATTTCAAAAATTTCAAAAATTTCAAAAATTTCAAAAATTTCAAAAATTTCAAAAATTTCAAAAATTTCAAAAATTTCAAAAATTTCAAAAATTTCAAAAATGTCAAAAATGTCAAAAATGTAAAAAATGTCAGAAATTGTCAAAAAGATCAAAAATGTGAAAAATGTCAGAAATTGTCAAAAAGATAAAAAATGACAAAAATGTCAAAAATATCA
This sequence comes from Uranotaenia lowii, assembly GCF_029784155.1. NCBI lineage: Eukaryota > Metazoa > Arthropoda > Insecta > Diptera > Culicidae > Uranotaenia > Uranotaenia lowii. The sequence continues at coordinate 13,277,098 of NC_073691.1, read as the reverse complement.
ATAATGTTAGGAATGTTTGAAAATGTTATTCGATCTCAAAACAATTTCTTTTAGACTCAGTTTTTACTCAATAATCGTTAAATTCGTTTGTTTTGAACGTCTCTAAAGGGAAATTTCTCCTGTCAAATTCATTTTACCAATCGAAATAATTTCGATTCAAATTTCCACATACCTTAATGTAGCCCAAATAAAAATTGAAAAACAAACCCATCAATTCCAATCAAACCGGTAGCAATAAAATGTCATTCGATTATCGCTTCTCAATATAATGGGATCCGATCGAATCGAGAAGTACATTTTTTCTATCAGGTTCCCAATTCCATCCACCCATTCACTTCTGGGGCCTGAGCGCTCTCTCTAATGGATGCAATGAATTTCATTTAATTGAAATCCCGTGTCCCATCAGAGCACGAAAGAAAGAGCAAAAAAAACGAATGAACAAAAATGTGTGAGGCTTGTCTCACACCGGTTAACAAAATTCCCATTCACATAATAGAAGCAGAGCGGTGTTGTTGGATCTGAGGTGAAAAGGTAAGCGCGGTGTGTCATGTGGGACAAAAAATTTCCCTGCTCGCTCATCGGTTTTCCACAGGTGTTGATGGGTCCTCAAGGTTTGTTGGTTTATTGTTTTTATTCGGTTTTGAGCATCATACTGACATGACCAAATTATCATTGCGATGCTTCGGTTTTTATTTAAATTTGACATGAGAAAGCTTAACTTTTTGAATTTTTGCAATTGTTTATGTTTACATTTTTACATTTATTTTTTTAACATTTTTACATTTTTACGTTTTTACATTTTTACATTTTTACATTTTTAAATTTTGACATTTTGACATTTTGACATTTTGACATTTTTACATTTTTGCATTTTTACATTTTGACATTTTTACATTTTTACATTTTTACATTTTTACATTTTTACATTTTTACATTTTTACATTTTTACATTTTTACATTTTTACATTTTTACATTTTTACATTTTTACATTTTTACATTTTTACATTTTTACATTTTTACATTTTTACATTTTTACATTTTTACATTTTTACATTTTTACATTTTTACATTTTTACATTTTTACATTTTTACATTATTATATTTTTACATTTTTACATTTTTACATTTTTACATTTTTACATTTTTACATTTTTACATTTTTAAATTTTTACATTTTTTCATTTTTACATTTTTACATTTTTACATTTTTACATTTTTACATTTTTACATTTTTACATTTTTACATTTTTACATTTTTACATTTTTACATTTTTACATTTTTACATTTTTACATTTTTACATTTTTACATTTTTACATTTTTACATTTTTACATTTTTACATTTTTACATTTTTACATTTTTACATTTTTACATTTTTACATTTTTACATTTTTACATTTTTACATTTTTACATTTTTACATTTTTACATTTTTACATTTTTACATTTTTACATTTTTACATTTTTACATTTTTACATTTTTACATTTTTACATTTTTACATTTTTACATTTTTACATTTTTACATTTTTACATTTTTACATTTTTACATTTTTACATTTTTACATTTTTACATTTTTACATTTTTACATTTTTACATTTTTACATTTTTACATTTTTACATTTTTACATTTTTACATTTTTACATTTTTACATTTTTACATTTTTACATTTTTACATTTTTACATTTTTACATTTTTACATTTTTACATTTTTACATTTTTACATTTTTACATTTTTACATTTTTACATTTTTACATTTTTACATTTTTACATTTTTACATTTTTACATTTTTACATTTTTACATTTTTACATTTTTACATTTTTACATTTTTACATTTTTACATTTTTACATTTTTACATTTTTACATTTTTACATTTTTACATTTTTACATTTTTACATTTTTACATTTTTACATTTTTACATTTTTACATTTTTACATTTTTACATTTTTACATTTTTACATTTTTACATTTTTACATTTTTACATTTTTACATTTTTACATTTTTACATTTTTACATTTTTACATTTTTACATTTTTACATTTTTACATTTTTACATTTTTACATTTTTACATTTTTACATTTTTACATTTTTACATTTTTACATTTTTACATTTTTACATTTTTACATTTTTACATTTTTACATTTTTACATTTTTACATTTTTACATTTTTACATTTTTACATTTTTACATTTTTACATTTTTACATTTTTACATTTTTACATTTTTACATTTTTACATTTTTACATTTTTACATTTTTACATTTTTACATTTTTACATTTTTACATTTTTACATTTTTACATTTTTACATTTTTACATTTTTACATTTTTACATTTTTACATTTTTACATTTTTACATTTTTACATTTTTACATTTTTACATTTTTACATTTTTACATTTTTACATTTTTACATTTTTACATTTTTACATTTTTACATTTTTACATTTTTACATTTTTACATTTTTACATTTTTACATTTTTACATTTTTACATTTTTACATTTTTACATTTTTACATTTTTACATTTTTACATTTTTACATTTTTACATTTTTACATTTTTACATTTTTACATTTTTACATTTTTACATTTTTACATTTTTACAAATGATCGAAAATTGCGTTACGTAATATTTGAATGGCCCCATAATTGAACAAGATTATGAAAACAGTTAAAACTTACCATTTACCAAACATCAAATACCAAAAACCAAGTTTAATGGATGTAGTACGACATCATTTATTCAACGCCTTTCGAACGACGGTGATGAACCAAATATTTGATGAACACAAGCACACATACAAGCAAACAAATAATCATACAAACATTCATACATACATACATCAACAGCAACTTTGTGTGATCCAGACAAAAGTGCTCAGAATTTTACAATCCCGCCTCGTTGGTTCGTTGCTTGGTTCATAAAAGAAGTGTGCCAAGTGATGCTATTGCTGCCTGTTAGGAATTCGAGCATCCCCATGCACATGGCTCTTGACTTCAGGCTACAGCAAGGATGCAAGAATCTCAATTTGCATAAACCTCAAACGCTTAGTCAGCCAGCAGCCGTCTCTCATCTTTTCCGCCTGTCTTCAACCTCAGTTCTTTATTTTCGCTTCTGATGATGGTAGCTTGACTTTGAAGCCAACAGTCGACAGAAGACAGATCATCCGAGATTCGGAGAGCAATGGTGGATGGGTCAAATCGACTTTTCCCCCATCTCCGACAATGCAATGGGGCTTCCGAAAGTGACCAACAAAGGCGGAAATCTGCAATAGGTTAACAAGTTTCCGAACAATGTTATGTGTGGATGTGTCGGGAAATGTTTCGGAATGGTTTCGATAAATAGCTTTGAATGGGAGTCGAAGGGAGTTTGAAAATCTAAAAGAATTAGTTGGAATTTTAAACTTATCACATCAATCGGTTCAATAATTTTATAATTGCGTGTAAAAACTTAATAACATTCTAAGCACCTATTTAGTAACATCACTGTTAAACTTGGAGACGGCTTCGCTATTATAATTTATCCTGAGATGAAGAAAACTGTAGGTAGTTACTCAAAAATCTTTGCTAAATTTAATTCTAAGTCTATTTAAGACTTGTCTAGTTCTATGAATTTTACATTATCACGCTTTCTTGTGTAAGTTACGTAGAGTGCAGAAAAAAAAATGAGTTTTGCAATATTTTTTTTTGCACTGAATGCAAATACCGTTAGGTATAAGTTTATTATGGAGTTAAGTTTATTATCATTCCATGTCAAGTGTTCACAGCGAAAAAAAATTATCCGAATTTTGCCAAACTTGGCTGATAGAATTGCTGAGGTCTAGAGTACAAACACTGAAATTTTGAGAAAGATCCGCTCATCCCTCGTTCCTAGATTCTTCCTCCTTTTTTCACGATTACAAAAAAGTCATCAATTCCAAAATGCAATACAGACCCCGTTCGTTTTTGGTAACATTCGATTTTGCAACATCCGATTTTGGCAACATCCGATTTTGGCACATGTGCCGAAATTGAGCAAATTTTAACCCCCCTCGTTCCTACGGCCATACATTTAGAAATTTTAAAGATTTCCTCAGGGATTGTTCGGTTCGAAAAACATTTTTTCAGTGAAGGATCTACAAAAAATTTGGGAATGGTCAACGTTATTCTTACGGAAAACGTCCGCTCAGTGAATGATTCTTAAAAATTTTCTTTCCAAAAAAAAATTTCGTAGGGATTTTTTAAAATTACTATTTCTCACCGAGATAGTTTGTTCGAAGAATGTCTTCACAATGAAATTTTTCAACGAAGATATTATCCTCGTTGTGCTTGGTCGTTCGGAAAAGGTCCTCAGAGGGAACGTTTCTCAAAAATTTTCCTCATTGCAAAAGTCATCGTATGGATTATGAAAAGATCTTCATATGTCCTCACAGGAACAGCTTGCTTAAAGAAAATATCTGCGAGCATTAAGGGATTTTAAAGGTTTTCTCACAGAGATTATTCGGTTCGAAAGATATTTTCTCAGGATTATTGTGTTTTACTAAATAAAACACTAAGTTCGTAACAATTATAACTTTTTAATCTTTTTGCGTCTTGTCCTCTTGCCTTACACGTTACAACTTTACCTCATTCTTCTCTCTCAGTTCATAGTTGACAGGGTTGTATCCAGTAGTTTCAACAGGGTGGTAGCATCTCCCCCTTTAAGCTCATCCCACGACGAAGTCTTCCAACCTTTTCGGTAACCGGATGTTTCTGGTTGGACGTTGAACTTGTGGCTGGATTGGTGGTAGTACTGCATCTGGTATAGGTGGATCTGCTACTGCGGATTGGAATGACAATTCGGATTCGACCTCTGGCTCTGGATTTACTTCTTGATTAAGTCCAAAATCATCCACCAACACATCGAAAGTCCATTTGGCTTTCGAATTTTGCGCTGTTTCATCGTACCTTGGACGAATTTGATTTAAGTGTGCACGAATTAACTTTTTACGCCCGTGATGATACGACAGCAGAACGTTGAAGTTTACGTTGCCAATTGATTCGATAATCGTACCCGGAACCCAGGACCACTTATTTGCACTGTTGTAAACCTTAGAATACACTAAAGTGTCTTTCTGAAAATTATTTGAAGTGCTTTTTTTGACTGGTGCTTCTTGTGTTGTGGGGCGTAACAAGTCAAGTGTGGTTCGCATTGGACGACAGAAAAGTTCTTGTGCTGGAGATTTACCATCTAATACGGCGCTTGGTGTGGACCGATAAACTTGTAGAAATGTTTGGAGGGCTTCCGTACTTGGTACTCCTTCTCCCTCCATAATCTTGCGCAATGATCGTTTGAGCGTGTCTACGAATCGTTCTGCTTGTCCGTTCGACTGCGGGTGGTAAGGCGCAGTGCGGAAGTGTACTATACCCAATTTCTGGCACATGGTTTTAAATTCAGAACCGGAGAACTGTGAGCCATTATCGGAGACAATCGTTTCGGGCACTCCGAAGCGAGCAAACGTTTCCATAAGATATCGGATAGTTACGGCTGCTGTAGTTGAACGAGTCTCGAAAATTTCTGGCCATTTTGAATACGAATCCACGATCACTAGGTAAAACAAACCTTGCAGTGGACCTGCATAGTCCAGGTGAATTCTCCTCCATGGTCCCTCAGCCCGAGGCCACGGTTGCGGCTGGAAATGTGGTGGAGATTTGGCAGCAGAGGCACAAATGCTGCACTTGCGAACGTATGCTTGAATATCGTCGTCAATATTAGGCCAGTACACAATGCTCCGAGCAATTGCCTTCATCCTCTCGATTCCTTGGTGGCCTCTGTGAATTTGCTTGAGGATTCGTTGTCCGAATGAGCCAGGAACTACCAACCTCTCTTCCATCATAATGCATCCATTCACAACAGATAAACTCTCACGCCGTCCGTATAATGCTTTAAGTTTAGGGTCAGAGATTAGGCTGCTGTGAGGCCAACCCACTGCAATTAATATCATCGCTTCTTGCAATGTTGGATCAGTTGCTGTGGCTTGCTGTATCATTTTGAAATTCACTGGTAGAGCTGATAAGCTATTTTCGAGAGTCGCAGTGATTTCATGTTCTACCCCGATCGTAGCGATGACGACCTCTTCTTCAGGTTTCTTATGATTGCTTATTAGACGTGACAGCACATCAACATAACCGAAATTGCCAGTTGGAATGTATTCAATTTCAAATTCGAACCCAAGCAAGGACAAAGCCCATCGTTGGAGACGATTAGCAGTGTGAAGGGGAATTCCTTTTTTGGATCCGAAAATCTTGAGTAAAGGTTGATGGTCCGTTTGGAGTTTGAATTTGCGCCCGAGTAGCATACGACGGAATTTGGTGACGGCGAAAACTAAGGCATACGCTTCTTTCTCCACTTGGCTATAGTTTTGTTCGGTAACAGTAAGCGTTTTTGAAGCGTGAGCGATTGCTTTGATACGTCCATCTGGGAACCGATGCATAACAACTGCGCCGATACCCATCTTTGAAGCGTCACCTGCTACAATCAGTTCTAAGTTGGGATTGTAGTGCGTTAATAGTAGATCCGACTGTAACACGCTCTTAATGGTCTCGAAAGATTCTTGTTGCTTCTTACCCCAGGTAAAAGGAGTGTCTTTCTTTAGAAGGTCATCGAGTGGCCGACGAATGACGTGTATTTCTTTCACGAATTTGCCATAAAAATTAGCAGCCCCTAAAAAAGATCGAAGGGCACTAATATCCGCTGGTACAGGCATTTGGTCAATGGCAGCTACTTTATCGGGATCAGGTTTGATGCCTTCGGAATTAATAATGAACCCGAGATACTTAATTTCGAGATTGCCGATCGAGCACTTTTCTGGACGTATACGGAAACCCTATTCTTGGATGCGAGCAAAAAGTTTGTTCAGCGCTTGTTCGTGTTCAGCTTGGGTTTTGGTGAAAACTATGAAGTCGTCAAGAAAATTATCGACACCTTCTAGGCCCGATATCATCTTAGCGATGAGCTGCTGAAATGTTCCAGGGGCAGATTTTACACCTGGTGATAGTCGATTGAATCGAAATAGACCACGATGTGTATTAATCGTCAGCAATTGCTTAGATTCATCATCTACTTCAACTTGCAGATACGCATCTGACAAATCTCTGATGCTAAATATTTTACAGCCTGATAACTTTGAAAAAATATCATCTGGCGTTGGAAGCGGATATTGGTTCGGTTCTAGTTTTGAATTAAGTCCTGTCGAATAATCTGCGCAAATTCGCACCTTCCCTCCGGGTTTACTGACTGCTACTATGGGAGCCGCCCAGTCGGAGTAGTCCACTGGGGCAATGATATTTAATTGCTGAAGGCGAAGCAGCTCGGCATCAACTTTCTCGATGGCATGAAAGGGTACTGGTCGTTTTTGTTTAAATACTGGTTGGGCGTCCGGTTTCAGGAAGAGCTTAACTTTTGTTTTCTTGCACAGTCCTAGGCCGTCTCTGAAAACTTCAGGGAAACGAGTAATGTACCGGTTTAAACAGAGATAAGTTAAATTGGGACGATTTACCTGATTACACACGCTGGTCAAAGGTTGGTTCCACAGGTCAAAAGCATCGATGAAATCTAATCCCAACAGGTTCAGTCCTTCAATCGACGTCACATAACAAGTTCCTTTTCTGGAAGCACCGTTGATCTGCATCGTACAAAGGAACTCTCCGGTAATTGGTAACGGTTCTCCAGAAGCAGTATTCGCTTTGTGTTCTGATAGCACATCCGGACATCCGCACCTTTCCCATGCCTCCTCAGATATAATCGTTATGTCGGAGCCACAATCAAGTTGCAGTTTAAGGATGTGATTGTTGATTGTTGTTGTGACATACTTCCTTCGACGATTTATTTGATTCACCGAGTGTATGTGATTTGATTGGGCCGACTTTTTCTTCGTGTTTGACTGGTATGGTTGCTTGTAATTGGTCTTACTACCTTTGCGGACACAACTGCAGTAACCGTCCTTATGACCCTGCTGGTTGCACTGTTTACAAATGTGCGTCGTGTAGCTACAATCTCTCACAAAATGCATGGCACCACATTGCCAACAGGGCGAACGTGGTGATACTGTTTCTGTAGCATCTGATTGAGGCTGTTTGGGTTTAAACTATTGAATTGCCTGTACAGCACCGGATGCATGTGCATGACCTTCTACGAGAGCCGTGTCGTGTTTAAGGTTCGACACCCGTTGACATTCTTCCACGAGCGACTGCAAGTTGATTATTGTTGCAACGTCGGCATCTATTTTGGACAAAAGCCGTGTGCGGATGTCTGCCTCTTGTGTAGACTGAAGGCCTTTGATAAAAACAAGACATTTGAACTGGTCAATAGTGAGATTCGCCAGGTTGAAATTCTCACAATGACGATTAACTTTCGCAGCGTAAGTGACATAGTCGTCAGCATCACTTTTTTGTACTTGGAGGTAATCATAACGTCGACTGAAAACGGATTTTTGCTGACTGAATATTGCCTTAAGCTTATCGACTACTTGATCAAAGGTGAAGTCGCGTGGATGTTGTGGCAGAAGGTAGTTCAAAAACTTTTCATGAACCTCGACGCTCAGGTTGCGGAGAAGAAGTCGTATTTTTGCAGCATCGTCTAAGGCTCTGCCATCCTCTCGGAAAAGGTCCTCGTACTTACTAAACCATCCGTCAAATGTCAATCCGGCTGTGGGGTCAAAATGAAATTCCCGGATTGTCGATGATAGTGATTCGACAATTTGGTCGGCACTTCGCAGATTTGGAGCTGATGGAGCTGATGGAGCTCCCTGTTGTGATAGAGAGAGGCGTTCCAGAAGAGACAGAAGACGTGTGTTTTGATCCGCCATCTGCTTAATCAGCTCCTGCTGCGAAGGTTCCGGAAATCCCAGAAGATTTTGTTCTCCGTCTTCGGACATACTGACACTCGCGAACTTTTCGGATTAGCGCGAAAAACTTTCCGAGTAATTACCTCGTCGCCAAAATATTGTGTTTTACTAAATAAAACACTAAGTTTGTAACAATTATAACTTTTTAATCTTTTTGCGTCTTGTCCTCTTGCCTTACACGTTACAACTTAACCTCATTCTTCTCTCTCAGTTCATAGTTGACAGAGTTGTATCCAGTAGTTTCAACAGGGTGGTAGCAAGGATAGATTTCACGAAAAACTTAAGCAATGTCAAATGTTATTCTTTTTAAAAATGTCCTCTCTGGTAACGCTTCTTAAAAATTTCCTCTCTGAAACAAAGGTCCTCGCAGGGATTTTGAAAATTTCAATGTTTTACTGAGATAGTTTGCGAGAGGAATGTCCTCTCAATAAAATTCTTCACGAGGATAAAATCCTCGCAGGGATTTGGAAGTTTCCAAAGTCCTTGTTCGTTCGAAAAATGTCCTCAGGGAATTTCCTTTCAGTGAAAATTTTCTCATGATGAAAGAACTCTCGGTATCCTCACTGAGATTTGGATGATAACAATGTCCTCGCACAGATTGTTCTAATTAGTCCGCTACTTTTTTGTTGACAATTTTTTTTTCTCACTTGATTTCTGGTGGATTTACAAACTCCACTAGGGGCAATTCGTCGAGCTGATAAATGTTATTTTCCACAAGGTGATGGAGTTTTTAAGCCATAATTTCTCTTCAAATTAAGTTAAAAAATAAACATACAAACAAAAATGTAGCGGACTAACTAGCAAATAGCGTTTTAATGGGGATTGGTCGTTCTGAAAATGTCTTCTCAGGGAAGGCTTCTCGAAAAATTTCGTTAATGGAAAAGTCCTCGCAGGGATTTTAGAATCATTAATGTCTTCACAGGGATAGTTTTGGGAAAATATACTCTTAAAATAAATATCCTCACGAGGAAAGTTCTCTCTGAAAATATTCGACCAGGGATTTGAGTAATTACAATGTCCTCACAGGGATTGTTCGTTCGGAAATGTCTTCTAGGCGAGTTATTGTAACAATTTTCAAAATATCTATGTCGGAAAACTTCTACAAGAGTAAATAACTTCCAAAAAAAATATCCTCACAAGGATTCGGGAATTTTTTATGTCCTCACAGGGATTGGTCACTCGGAAAATGTCCTCTCAAGAAGGCATTTTGAAATTTCGAAAGGATTTGGTGTTTACATGTCCTCGCAGGGATTATTCGAAAGAAAATGTCTTTTTAAGGAAAGATTTCCGTAAAACTTTCTTACGGAGAATACACTAATGGAAACTTCTATTTTTCCTCAATGGAAATTTGGTTCTCAAATTATCGTCGCAATTATTTTATTTAATGTATTACTTCATGTTGGCATCGGGATTCAAGGCGAAGATAAAAGCTTCTCGGAGCTAACAATCTAATCAAATTAGGCATTCTTAAATCTTTAAAATTTCATTCGTTACTTAGCACATGCATGTTTCTTTACTACATTTTGATGACTTTAAGCCATTTTTTTTTTGTAAGTTCTTTATTTGAAACGGCTCATACCTTTAGGCTTTAAGGAGCCAAACTCGTTTTTTTACAATTTATTTCTTAGCTTAACACTTTTATTTTAGAGGAATAGGAAGATAGAAAGGGAAACATGAAAAATAAAAATAATCATAGGCGAAGATCGATAGCTTTAAGGAAAAGGTACATTTCGAACATGTAGTCCAAGTCAAGCATAGCCAGCACATCCCTCACCGGCACGTTGGGTGGTTTTCCTCGGGCCCGAAGGGAGTCTATAAAATTTTAAGCCATTTTGTTTTTCACGAATTTCGTCATCTTCGAATCAATTTTTTTTCACTGATTTTCAAACATACGATAGTTACCTAATTTTTCTGTCTCTTTCTTCCTCCAAGACTCTCGCTCACTATCTCCTTTCTTACTCTCTCAAGAGTAGAATGTCGAGAAGCCATCTACATCTACTGATATAAATCGTTAGATAATTTTTATACTTAAGACTAGATGCTTATTTTACAGATCAGATTTATTTTCATATGACTAATTGCATAGATAACAATTACTATATTCAATACACATAGTCACTACACAATCAAATATTATTTTTACTTCCCGAAATATTTAAGATTGAATATTTTTTCAATGTTTTTTTCACATTGTACTAAGTAGTTCCTCTGCTTTCCGTCCGGGTGGCTGTAAAAAATACTGCGTACAAACACTTGGAATCTAGAATTGCTTCCTGGCACTAAACCAATTTGCAACTCATTTGATCAACTTTAAGGGATGTCTTACCAAAGCTCAAATTCGTATGCCATTTTGACACCTTTTATTTTATCATGACTCAATAAATCACCATTATGGTTCCTATTAATGTGAGTATGCGTAAACAATTCTACAAATATGGTTGATTGAATCTCGACGTAGTTTTGAACAAATCCATAAGGCAACACAAGGCAACAGAATTTACATTTGGAGGGGCTATTTCCAAATATGCAATTAGTTTTTTTTCTACCAGCTCATGTCTTCGAAATATTTTTGGAAATAAGGTAAAATTTCATTTAATGAATTTGTGCATTTTTTTGGCAAAACTGTAGAGGATTACACAGATTTGTGAGTTAAGGGTTTTAATTCAATGATTAACTTTCCCGAAGATCGCTTTTAATTTTGACTTCAGAAAAAATAGTTATAGAAGTTATTTTTTCTAATTTTGCTGAATACGGCAATTTTGATGAAATTTTTAAGAAATTTTAACCCTACTTGAATTTGAGATATTTGTCAAACCATAATTCCAATCGTTTTGCAGTTTTCAACAAAGTTCTTAAATAAATTAAAATCCCCAATATCAAATACTAGAAAACTGTCCTAAAAGGTTTCAGAAATAGTTGTAATGTTATTCATCATATCTAGGCAAAATCTGAATCCTTGATTGATTGAAGAATAGTAAAGAGATTCAAAATCAGTTTTCGATTTGATTTAGGTTTGTAGGTTCATCAGTTATAAGTGATCGATTTTACTTAGAATTCCAGATCCAGATCGATTTCAGAAAAAATTCCACCCGCCATATCACGGAAACAAGAACAGATAGACTAAATCTGGCAAACTATTCTAATTCTGGACACCAAAATCTTCCAAAAACAGTTTCGAAAACATAGGCATCAAAAATGTTATTCCCTAGTGTTATTTGACCTAAGAGAAAAAGGTTACTGAGCTTGAAAGGAAGGTTTTTCCGATTAAAATAAAAGCTTAATCTATCGTTTTTATTTTCATATAGAAATGTTCTTATATTTGCTCTCTCACGATCAATTTCGTAGTCAGAACATCAATTGAACTTTATATTTGGCCAAAAATCGACTTTCTGGACTTTGGTTTCGACTGGGATTTTCGAAAAAATCGGCAGGTAATCCGAAAAAATTGCCCAGAAAGACGATTTTTTCTAGATAAGACCAGATCTCGTTGTTTCATGCATTCCTTAGTCATTTTGCATCAAAATTAAAATATCGATATTTCGGATTTCCTTTGCTCCCCCTTTATGTGATTTAAAAAAAATCAAAGTCGATTTTTGACAAAAAATTTTTTTTCGATATAACATCAGATTTTGATGTTTTATGCAGTTTGATATCAAAATTAAAATTTCCGTTTTTCCGATTTCCTTTGGTGGTTTTTGAGCATCAAAAGCTGAAATTTTAAGCGCTTTGAAGCACTCATAAATCAAGTCCGATTGAGCTGAAATTTTGCACAAGTCAGTTTTTTAGGGCCAATCTTCAAAATGTGTATGGTCGGTTTTTAAAATTGGATTATGAAATTTTTCCCATACATCTATTGCCACCCTAATTTTGAGAAGCCACACGCTTGTTACCAAAATTGCAAAGGGAATTCGTGAAGTAAAAAAATCAGTCCAAAATCGTTTGAAAATTTTAATATTTTTGAAGAAAATTTACGATAAAGGGTGATACGGTCAAAATTTGGTCAAGGGAAAACGCGTGTAAATCGGTAAAATCGTTTATTTTAAAAATCAAATTAATTTTTTTTTTTTAAGTTTAATTAGTATAAAATTCAGGAAAAATAATCTGTTAGGCTTCCGCTTTTCCAAATCCGAATTGCCGGGCCTTACGCTTAACCCCTGCCATCAGATTTTGTACAGCCACCTTCTTCGCCGCAGAAAGTCAGTTTGCCTTGAACTGCCGCTCGTACTTAGCAGTTTTTTGGTCTTCTTTAGGCTCCGCTTGACAATAGCCCAATATTTCTCAATTGGGCGGAGCTCTGGCGTGTTGGGAGGGCTCTTGTCCTTGGGAACCACCTGCATGTTGTTGGCGGCGTACCATTCCATGGCCTTTTTACCGGAATGGCAAGATGCCAAATCCGGCCAAAACAGTACGGAACAACCGTGTTTCTTCAGGAAAGGCAGCAGACGTTTATTCAAACACTCTTTCACGTAAAATTCTTGGTTGACAGTCCCGGAAGCTATGAAAATGCTGCTTTTCAAGCCACAGGTACAGATGGCTTGCCAAACCAGATATTTCTTCGCGAACTTTGACAGTTTCATGAGCTTGGAAATATCTGCTACCTTTCCCCTTCCTTTTGCCGTATAAAACTCCTATCCCGGAAGCTGCTTGTAGTCGGCTTTGACGTAGGTTTCGTCGTCCATTACCACGCAGTCAAACTTCGTCAGCATCGTCGTGTACAGCCTCCGGGATCGCGCTTTGGCCGTCGTATTTTGTTTATCATCGCGATTTGGAGTCACTACCTTCTTGTAAGTCGATAGTCCGATAGTTTTTTGGCTCGATGCATGGTTAAAGACGATACACCCAGCTTATTCGCGGCATATCGGAGAGAGAGGTTAGGGTTTCGCTTGAAACTACCGGCAACTCTCTTTGCCGTCTCAGCGGCTTCCGGTTTTCGATTTCCCCCCCGATCTAGACTGCTTGGCTGTGGACAAACGTTCTCCATACACTTTAATTACATTTGCAACGGTTGATTTGGCAATTTTTAGCGATTTTGCCAGCTTTGCGTACGAGTAGCTCGGATTTTGCGATGCGCGAGCAAAATTTTGATACGCTGCTCTTCTTTCTTGGACGGCTTTTTGACAACTGAAGAGTGAATTCCAAAATCAAATAGGAGCAACATTCTACACACACAAACCTTCAAAATGAGGGGTGTTCAGGTTTTTTAAATGCAAAATTGAAAGGAATACGTCAAGATGATATTGACCAAATTTTGACCGTATCAACCTTTAATATGATTTATCTGTCAGACGAGTCAAGATATTTCTTTTTGGAAGTCAGTGCAAAATCGAAATAATCTCGCCCGAATTTAGTAGTACAACTGCGGTATGAAATTATGAAAAAGTATTTCCATTCGTGAAACAAAACACCTTCAGTCGAACTAATCTCTTGGAAAAATCCTCATCAAACCGCCCCCTTGGTTATTTGCGAATAAAACCACGACGAAGTCATTCTCATCGTTCCGGATGAAGAATTACGATTACCGAGAGCCTGTTCCGCGCTCAAAAGATTCGGAAACAAAAGTGAGCTTGTGGACCACCGTGGGATACAAAAATCCACGCTTCCGGTTTGTTTGATCCCTGATTTTACTAGGCTTTAGTGGAGGTTTTGAGATTTCGAATGCCAGATGCTGGAAGCCCAGGTGTACCGAAAATCCCTTTGGGAGGGAATCCAAAAAGCGGAAGAGAAGCAAATTCTCAGCAGTAGCAAATCTGCGTCAATTTATATTTTATAATCTGAGAAACCCCGATCTCTGTCGAAGAGTCGGCCGACATTTTCCGTTTACTTTAGCCATTTGTTGATTTTCCTTCAATTCTCTCCTCTGTGCATTCGCAGGGGATCTTCAAATCCAGCATTTTGGCGAGTTCCAACAGTTTTGTGGTGTTGTTGTCGGTCAGTTAAAGTTGATTTAACTTTTCGGTTTTCATTCAGGAATTTTTTTTTGATTTCCCCTTGCTGATACATTTGTCTGGCATGTTGATGAAAAAACTGTACCTAGGGAAAAAATTACATTTAGTTGCTTTTTTAGTTATTTTACTTCCAGTTGTTCAGTAGATAATGCATGAATAGTAACTTTCTTTTCCAAAAACACAAGTTTTATTTGTGATTGTTTATCATTTATCGTTTATTGTTTATTGTTTATCGTTTTCGTACTTGTTTCTTGATTTTAACCTCTTCAATTCTCAACGAAAGTTCTCTGTAGCAGTCAAGTTCTTTTTTCTGACATATGTTTACTTGAACACGTACTGAATTCATTGGAATCGAGAAAAAAAATCTCTCGTGTTGGGCGAGAAAACCAGATGGCAAAGCACCTTCAACTTCACCACGCCACAGATAAATAAGCTTGGCATTTTGTGTTGTTGAGTTGCTGCAACCCGCAAAGCTCATAAAATTATAATCCTTATTAGCTGCAAAACTGGTACGGTCGCTCTGTCCCCTGGCTATCGTTCGAAAGACGCCAATTTCTCGCCCATCTGGCTGGTGTCGTTTTGTGGTGTAGTGTGGACCTCCGCTGCCCGACAAGTTATTGAACGTTGGTAAAGAACGTGCCAATACTTGTAAACAAATTTGTTAGCAAATTTGTTGAAAGATTTTTTTTTCTAAAAGTTATTTGGAATTGAATTGGAAAATTTCAAAAATTTACTCGAATCCTTGATAAAGAAATAATAAACATCGAAAGTTTTTGAAAGTTTTTATTTCAAAATTTTTTATGATTGAGTTATTTCTACATCAATCATCGTTAAAAATTTAATAAAAAATATGAAAAAAGAAGTAAAATCAGCATGTTCTAGTGGTTCTCCACTCTTTTTATTTTCAAAAACAATATCAGGTAACGACAAAGCTGGTCCTGGTGGATGCCGTTGTATAAGGTACCGGGGTAAAAAGTGGCATTTACTTTCACTTTTCGAATCAACCTTGCTGGCAGAAAGGTGATGAAAAAGGTGAAAAACGATGCCGTCGAGCGCGGTGGGAATTATTTAGCAGTGGAGCAAGGTGCTTGAAAGAGAAGTACATTGGGGTTTGTGTCCTGTTTTTTTATAAGCATTTTATTCTGCCCTCAACCCAATAAATAAAATTTTTTGATTGCACCAGAGGAAATTTCAGATCGAGCCCATTGCAAATTGCATCATGATTCATGGGTGACAATCAAAGGAAAAATAACAATGACAAAAATGACAAAAATGACAAAAATGACAAAAATGACAAAAATGACAAAAATGACAAAAATGACAAAAATGACAAAAATGACAAAAAGGACAAAAATAACAAAAATGACAAAAATGACAAAAATGACAAAAATGACAAAAATGACAAAAATGACAAAAATGACAAAAATGACAAAAATGACAAAAATGACAAAAATGACAAAAATTACAAAAATGACAAAAATGACAAAAATGACAAAATATGACAAAAATGACAAAAATTACAAAAATTACAAAAATTACAAATATTACAAAAATTACAAAAATTACAAAAATTACAAAAATTACAAAAATTACAAAAATTACAAAAATTACAAAAATTACAAAAATTACAAAAATTACAAAAATTACAAAAATTACAAAAATTACAAAAATTACAAAAATTACAAAAATTACAAAAATTACAAAAATTACAAAAATTACAAAAATTTCCAAAATTACAAAAACTACGAAAAAATTTACAAAAATGACAAAAACAGAAAAATGATAAAAATTGCTACAATTGATTATAAATTCAAATGAATTTGTTCATTTTTTTTTCAAATAGGATTTCTTCCAATTTTATGTTTACTATACAGCAGGATAGGTTTTTTCGGGAGAAATATAATCACATTACGCTCCTCCCTTTCGTTTAGTGAATGAGCTGATTTTTTGTCTTCTCTCTGAATGCACCCACTGCAAAAGCACAGGTGAACATTACCTGTCCCAGTTTCGTTTAGCGTTACTTAGGGGATTCCTTTTTCCGGGGCCAAAGACAAAGCTCCTGCTTCTGGTTCCGACGAGTCTCGGGTAATCTTCATGCTATATGCTGGGTTCCAAATGTTCGTTATTTCTTTGTTTTAAAATTTCATCTCCCAGAGCCAGTAGTAACCAAAAAAATAAAAAAATAGCTGAAACAAACGAGGTTTATTAAAATTTAATACTTTCAAGTCTCCCTGTTTCACACAGCTGGGAACCCTCGTGTGCCGGATTCTATAAGAAGGATTTTTGGTTGTGTACATTTTCCGGGTTATTTCTGCCAATTGCTAGTAGGTAGTAAGGTGGAATGCTGGGCTCTTTATTTTTGCCCGGAACAATTTTCGAATCTATTTGTTTTCCCGTAAGTTGTGTTTGCCTGTACGTGTACGTGTACGTACACTCGGAATTGGCGACATCTTTTCGTAATGAAAATTTAACACACCTGAGCTTGGTTTGGAGTGAAAGAAGGAGGTAAATGAATTTGAAATTTGGAAAATATGGAACTGGGTGCTGGGTGTTTGTTTGAATTTTAGGTCACGTTTTGGGTGCCCTTCCTCTGGAGCCTTTTACACTCTCTGGAGCCACTTTTCAAAATAGTTATAAGGGTTTTTCTCACTATTGAATAAGTGTTACAAGGGTTAATGTATATTTTTTTCGGACAGTTTTTTCTTCTAATTTGTTGTAATCCTGTGTTCATCTTTCCCTTTTTGAAATATTTTCTATTCCAGGTAAGCATTATTCGCTGAAAGAAGCATCCACTTTTCACTTCAAATATTCAAAAGAGACGGGGACAAGTCCTTGTGAATGACAGCAAGGTTCTTGTGTTTGAAATATGCTGTGACAAGTGATCTTTCTGGTACAGTTCGTATGTCAATGTGAGATTTTTACTTCCCTCCAGCAGGTGGGAGAATCATCGTAAGTCAGGTGAACATCGGTAAATCAGAAGGTGTGTTGTGTGATTCTTCACGTTCAGAAGTCTGTTTGACAAACTTATCTCACGACTTTATTTGTGTTGGTAAGCTGTATGTGACAGCTCTCAATGAAAAGTGGTAAAAACCAGGTTGAACAATTTTTTTCTCAACCGTGTATAAGCAGCATAAATCAGGCGTCCTTGGATAATCTTGAGCCGGGATTCAAGATGGAGCTGCAAATTTATTCTACCGCAAAAAACCACCATATGCACATTCTATACAATCGAACAGACGACGAAGACGACATCTTTAAGCCGAGTGAACAAAAAAGAAGATAGAGAAGCAACTTCTACACACATCAATCAATGAAGGATTCAGAAGAGGAACCAGCAAAAAAAAACCAACACATATCCTTTGGAAAATCTCTTCCCCTCACAAAAACCGCTGCCATTTGCGGTTGTGGTATACAAAGCAAGGATCAAGAGATTTTTCCCGACAAAAGAAGCTCTCTTTTTCCCTAGCTGGAAGAATGAACCATCAACAGTTGAGATGCAATTTGCACTTCAGCATTCAGGGGCAGGGGAAAAGAATATTCTATATATGCCGTAAACAATCCCTGCTTGTAAAAGATGAAAAGTGAAGTGACCTTTACTGATGTAGGAAAATAAATTGGACAGTATAAGTTAAAAGATATAATAAAAAAAACTGAAAAAATAGACACACTTTTGAAATTTTGAAAAATTTAAATATTGAAACGAAAATAAAAAAAAAAAGATGTGAAATATGGAGGTTCATTTGTAAAATCTTATAATAGAGGTTAAAAAAACCTTTAGCATTAATTTTTAAAAATTGCCTTCCATTTTATTTAAATTTAAAACAAAATCAGATGTGTTCTGGACAGCAAACAATTTACTATAGAGGATGAAGTTTGAGCTAGAAATTAATTTTCCTATTAAATTGTGTCTTATCATGACTCAGACTCGGGGCAATAATCTTATCACATAAACTAAAACTCAACGAGTCTACAGTATTGCTGAAAAAGGAATGAAATCGCGTAAAGCCGTGAAAAATTTCAAATCGGGCTATTTTTGTAACTTGAAAACACATGATGTTTAGTAAATTTTCAATTTTTTTTCCAAAATACTGGTATGTACAAGGTTAGTTTTTTTTGTGAAAAATAAACTAACAAAACTTCAAACGCCCATAACTTTGTCATTTTTCAACGGATTTTTTTCAATCCTAGAGAGTATTAAAAATTTTTAAGTTGTAAACTTCTACAAAAAAAATAGTAAATTTGCTCAAAAAAGTGTTTCAAAATAACTTCTTACTAAATCAAGAAAATTCTTTGCTTTTTGATGTTTCATGATTTTCATGGAAAAATGACAAAGTAAAGTGCGTTTCAAATTTGGATGATTTTTTTTCATCAAATAAAAACTAAGCTTAAATATCTCTGAAAAAGAAAATGAAAACAATCTGCAAAATTTAGAAATAAATAACAACGTCCTAAATTCGAATCATTGATCCGCTTTTGAAATTTATCTCAAGTTTTGGTGATATTATGATTAGAATATTTAAAATTAATATTTATCTTCCATCTTTTTTTTTGTTTTTAAGAATCTTTCTTTGAATCAAGGTTTCAGATTCTTCCTAGAGGTACAATTAAAGAGAAAAAAATTAAATTTTATAATTTCAAGAAACTTTCGGAATTTTTAGTAAATTTCATAGAAAAAAAAATTCTGGCTATTTTTGATATAAATGTTTCGGAGCTTTTGGTATTTACTTTGTTTAGTTTTTACATTCTTTTAGTCATAGCTCAGTTTGGGAAATGGGAAATTTTTTTTTTAAATTTCCTGAAAATTATCATATTTTACCGGATGGTGAAAAATATTTCCAAAGAAAACCACTGTAACCTTTTTGAAGGCAAGTTGGTTACTGATTAAAAAGTATAACGTAAAGTAACTGAGTAATATTCAACAATTTTCCAAAAAAAAAAGTGAAGAATTTTTGACGTATTTTTACCTTTTCCATAAGTTGGCCCGTGAATTTCAAAAACTAGATCTGAATAATTTAGATCAACTTCGTCTTTTTTTCTTCTTATACCAGCATAGCCAAAACATGTAAGCATCCTGGAAAATGAAAACTTGCATTCTTTATTTTTCTTTTCAACGTAATCCCTGTTACATAAAACAGGCATTGCAGAGATAGCTACGGCCAGACCAACCATGTGGTAAATACCGCAATAGATTCTGGAGCAATGCTCAGTGGTTTAAAACTCGAAAAACGTGATCATGGGCTTTTTGGAGGCTTAAATGTGAAAATATCTTTATGATATAAGGGCGATAATTTTTCTATTTTTTTGTATTTATCATTTTATCTTTATGACATCTTCAAAAAAGTTGTAGATCGTATATATTTTTGTTTTTGTATGTCTGCAACTTTCAGAGATTTTGAACATTAAAAACATGCAATTTTTTAAAGAAATTTCCCGAAAAGTACCTTAAAAGTTCAAAATAGTGACTTGACATCTTCAATGAAGTTGTGGAGTTTTACAATTGGCACAACTCTCTCAAAACTCGCTCAAAACTCGCTGTTTGTCTCAAAACTCGCTTCGAAATTTTTTTTGAGGTTAGTTTTTGAAAAAATATCTTTAAAACACATGGTTTCAAAAGATAGAACTTTGACGTCTTCAACAAAGTTTCTTAAAATGTAATGATCTACAACTTTTTTGAAGACGTCATAAAGATAAAATGTTAAATACAAAAAATAGAAAAATCATCTCACTTATAGGTGAATTGATCAGGAAAAAATTTACAATAAAACATACATGTAGAACATACCATAAAGATATTTCGACATTTAAGCCTTCACAAAGCCCATGATCACGTTTTTCGAGTTTTAACCACTGTGCAATGGGAGGAATAAAGCATGGAGTTCTTTTCCAAATGCTTCATCAAGATTGCGAAAAAATCCAGTGTTTTTGTGAAAAAATTGACTTTCTGTGATTTTACCCAGACATTTTGTGACGGCTTTCTGTGATGAAAAAAGCATTGATATTGCGGCTCTGTTACATTTTACTTGAGAAAAAATCGTAAACAATAACAATATTATCATGACCTTTCAATACAAAGTTAGAAATCTAAAATTAATGTTGACATAAAAGATAAGAATCTTAGAAATAAGTACAAAAATCGAAAAATCTGTGAAATGTGTGAATATTCTCAAAATAATGTGTTCTTTGACACAGATTATGTGATGAAAATTAGCTGAAAATTCTGTGAAATTACAGATTTTTCTGTAATTTCGGCAACCTTGCGCTTTATATAGATTACTCATAAACCTACAATTACACTACCTACATTACATTGTGTAAAGCTTAGTTCTTTTAGAAATGGGACAGTTACGAATGCGTGTATCTCAAAAACCTTACGTTTGATCTAAAATCTTTCTATGCAGGAAATGAAGGTAATTTTATGATAATTCATGAAAAAGTTAAAAAAAAATATTTATCGTTTTTTTGTAAGAATAAATTCTACTTTATTCTTGGTACCTCCCATCGGCTAGCGCACACTTTTTTCTGTCATGATATTGATCAGTTTTTCAAACTAATACTTCGTCTAATCTGTATTTCAGGTGGCTACAACCTCTTCCTTCAATTTCCGCTACTTTTTGGATCGATATTTCTCTTTTAAAAGAAACTGAGGGCAATTTAGTGGATACAGATGTTTCGAAATTAACAAATTTGATTATTTTTTAGCCACTTTTTGTGCGTTTGTAATTTAATTTCTGCTGGCAAAATCTGGCAATAACGAAGTAAAACCATCATGAGATTAAACTTAAAGTATAATCGGTTAGTATATATCGTAGTTTGCGAAGGGTACATAAAAGATTACTTTTTTAGGCTTTTAAAAACAGCGAAAACCATAGTTTTAGTTTTGAATATTGTTATTTCTTTCCACAGGAGCAGAATTTTAGCAAATCATAATATTTCATAAAAAATAACCAGCAAATACATACTTTAATATACTCGGGACCTTGCCACGAGCAGACATGGTATAAGACTCAATCGCTGAAATTTGTTAAAAATAGAGTATTTCATAAGTTTTGTCGTTCATCAGAAATCATCTGTCCCATAGCCGGAACCGGCTATACAGCTTACGAGCTTTGGAACTAGTAAAAAATTAGTGTTTGAGGTGTGGTTTGAATGACTCATTACCAGGCAACACTTTCAGCTTATCGGAGAAAAAAACATTTGGAAATTTAAGCGATCAACCCTTAGTTTTTCGCTTATTGAAAATTAAAAATGCTGGTATGAGACTTGATTCCCTGATGACTCTTAGCCGAAGTTGCCGATCATATGCTTCACTCCAATGCTTGATTTGAACTTTGAGGACATTTTTGACGGTACTTGCATACTTTTCCACCACTCACATATAGTAATTCTTCGAATAATCAACGGTTTTGTCAGCTATCAATTTGATTATGATGGATTTTGAATGAAACTGTGCAAAATTATTTTTTCCTTTTTCTCTTGCATCGTAAATATCTCAAAAATGCGTAATTTTTAAATTTTGGAAAAAACAGGGCGGATAGTACTTTTTACAGGCAACAAATTGCTGCCAAAATTTTGAATGTCCGATTACTAGTAAACGAGCTATTAGCAAAGGAAAGTGTCCCATTTCTAAAAGAACTAAGCTTTATTAGAAAATTTACAATATAAAGGTTCAAAATTGTTTAAAAGGTTGGATCTCACCATATCAGTCTTCGATATTTTCTACTGGAACTCCGGGAACTTCCACAGGTCGCTAATGCAATCTTTTTTCTACTGTTCGATCCTAAAATTTCTAGTTCTACTTTAGTTTAATTTAAATTTTTTGATGCGTGCCTCGTCCAAAAGTCATGACTTACTCCTCTTTGAATAGTTTATAGCAACTGTCTAGAAAGTAAACAACTGTTAAGATGATAACTTCTTGAGTAGGGATGAATCATCCTAGAGGATGAAAATCCCATGCAAAAAATATAGCTTCTTGAGATTGACATTGCTAATTGAAGATTAAAGTACTATAAAAATTGACGATCTTTAACTTAAAGAGCTTATCGCTGATCACTAATAAAAAAAAATAAGAAAGACAAATCGTAGTTTTTAAGACATGATAAACGTTACAATGTTTAGATTAATTTGACTCTTGATGTAAGAGTAAAGAGGTTGTGCGTGAATCTAGTGGTGATCATACTCTTTAGACACAAAAACTTTTTTTCACGATAAGTGTTTGTAGTGCAAATAGCCACAACCTTCTAGAAAAATGTGCCAAATTGTGCAAATCAACAATGCTGCTACCTTAAATATGTTTTCTGAGTTATTGAACTTTTGTTGAAAAATTTAAAATAATGTGACTTAAGGATCTTTTTTCATAATTTTCAAATGTTCTCAATATGAACAAAACTTATCGAAAATATTTATTCCACTATGTCAACCGTGGAGGAATGATATGGACTTCATGGTGCCTAAATTTGGGTTAGCATCTAATTTTTTGCAAAAAAAAGTTTAGTTGATTCCTTGAGTTTTAATTAATTAATTTTTATATCACATCAATCAATCAAGTTCACAATTTAGCACGATATAACTTATATTTATACAAAGACTATGTTTTCTAATAATAGCCTGGTAATAAAAACTTAAAACAATTATTTTGTCTAAAAAATCTAAATTTTCGCCGAAAGTATGCTATGACGATAGCGTAGAAGACAAACTTTTAGAATTCTTTTTAAAACTAATAAATAAAAAGTAATATGGTTAAGAAATCAATCTACCTTTTATCTTTTTACTTGTTTTATTTTTGAAAAACTTGTAGCCTCTCTGAACAAAGGATCATAAATTCTTTAATAAAGTATTAATTTTTCAATAAAATGGGATCAAGTATTCCCTATAGTTCGCAATACTTTTTTTTGCTAGCTTACTAAAAATATAGAGAAAAAAATTATTTCCTAAAAAGTGCTAACGAAAAAACATTACGATTGGAGAATTTGCCTTTTTTTGTGGTCTACTGAACATAGACATTTTATTTCTGTGCACTTATTTTTATGTCCGCAGCTTTAATTTTTTTTTAAAATTTCAATTCTTATATTCGTCTTTTGTAGTTTCAAAAATTTGAATTGCAAATTTGTAAACTGAACTACCTAAAATTTATTTTCAACAGAATTTCTTATTCAGACTGAGGAACATCATTTTGAACCATTTATTGATAGCTTTCCGGACAAAGTCATTAAAATTTTGAAGTACGAAAAGCTGTTAATTGGATTTTTCTATTAAATTTTACGAAAAATGGTAAATGGTAAATGTTTAAAACTAGTCCTAATTTTAGGGGAAGTAGCATAAACGGGGTCGTCAAGAAAACCCTCCATTCAAAAGCAACGCGATCTGGAATTTGAAGAAGAATTTGAAAGCTGGTACAGGAACGGTCAGAGACGATTTGCCAAGACTCGTTGGCGTTCGGTCAAGTCTTCCAGAAGTCGCTGGAGTAGTATTTTGATTTGGGCCTTTAAGTTTCGATCTGGCAAGCATTGCTGTGGCTTGCGAAGTTTCGTGGTTGCCTTAGGGTGGCCAGATCGATGTCTCTGATCGTTGCCTAGGTATGGAGGTTTTTGAATTTTTCATGAATCGTTTGTCTCCGATTCATGAAAAATTCTTCCGTTGCGGTAGTGTATGTAGCATTATAATTAAGTTTGTGTAGCTATTTTATTTTGAGCGTGTAGTCCTACCATGTGAGTGAAAACATACCAAAGAATGAGTGTATAGAAATAAGAGTGTAGCCGTCAAACGCGCACGTGGAGAAAACAACATAAACAAAGAGCAACGATCAACAACAATCATCAACAAGCAACCAGAACAAGAAAACGGTTAAGCGGTTAGATTCGCCATCGCAGTGAATAAAAAGTGCCTGCTATCATTGGAATACCGGAACCGAAGCCGATCAAGGACGATATCCCGGATTTGCTCAGTGAAAAGGTGAGACAGCACGATCACTTTAATCGGATCAGATAAACCAATTGAGATTCCTCCAAATCCCAGACAACTGATTGTGAGCGACACGTAACAGCATCGACCGAGCCAGCACCGACAAGATTCAACCTGTGCGGAAGCAACGGTAAAGCAGTAAGGATTCATTTTGTGTTTTATCTAAAAACTCGCCTCTCATCGTAGGTTGATGTTAGCGTTGTGCTGAGAGATGTAGAGCGCGAAAGAATATTTGAAGCAGCGCAAACCAGATAGTAGGGTGAGTGAAGCAAATTGAAAATCCCCTCCTACAAATGGTGTTAAGACACTTTCGACCTTACAGAGCACACACGGAACTGCTGCCCTGGGATTCACCCATCCGACGTTGTGAATTGAAGGTGCCGGAAGAAAGCGACCCCTAGCGGGTGAGTAGCCAAATTACTGTGCTGAAAAGTAGTTTATATGAAGCCAAAATTAACAATCGGCAGGTCGTTTTTGGGAGCTGAGCCAATCGCTTTTCGGGACTCGATTTTCGCCATCTTGGTTTGGCGAGTCCCGTTTTTGCGAAAGTAAGCTGATCGAGCCGGAAGTGCTCCGGGCAGCTGCGGTACGCCCGTCGAAGCAGTTGAGCGTGGCAGGGTTGCCAGTTCACCGGATACGATTGTGATAAGAAGAAAAAAAGCTGTGATAACTCTGTGCCGTCCAAGCAGCTGTGATATGATTGTTGTTATTGTTTTGATGTTATGGTAGGAACGGGCCCGTGAGTAATAATGTAAGCTAGGTTAAGTTTTTAAAATGTCGTGTGTAAGTAAATAATTATAATTGCTACAGATTTGGGTTTTGCGTGTTTGTGTTTTGGGTAAAAGTTAGCCGAGCAGCACACACTGAAAGTCAGTGGTGCTCAACTTGTTTCATTGGCTTCATCTTTGTTTTTTTTTTTCATCTTCGTATTTTTTTTTTAATTTCCAAAGAAAATTTAAGGTTTTTGAAGGTCATCTTATTACATTTTCGAAATTTCGATCTGAAATTTTGCTTTGATTAATTTTAAATCGTGACAGTTGAACTATTTTTTCAAGTTTGTGTTAAGGTCAGAATTAGGATTTTTTTTTAAGAAATCAATTCCATTATTTATTGTGTATTTTTTGAATTTTTATTACTTATAAGTAAATTGGAATTTCGAAATTTCCCTCATAGACGGGACCTCCGCACGGGCCTGGACCGAGGTTACCCAAGGATTAGGTTAGAAGACACTTTTGACAAATTCTGAATGTATTTCAAAGAAAGAAAACTCGTGAGCATAATGTTTACCGTCTAATATTGTCAAACTATTTCGATGATTACATTAATATTATCTGCCAAATTTACGTGAAAACGCTAATAAGCTGAACGAAATTGTACTCGATATATTCCCGCTTGATTCATAAGTTGTCTGTGTCACGTTTCTACAAATATAAAAGAGGTTAAAAAATTAAAACTTCGCTCTTATAGATAAATCGAAAATTCAAATTCATTTTCACTATTCACTAAAAAAATCTATTACAATTCTTTCAATAACTACACTACTAAAAACCCGCAGTGCAATGGCATCGACTGAAAATCTTGCACTATGCATCCAATAATAGTTCATCTTCGGCAGTGCAGAAAATTAATCGTGCGTGACTAATGTAAAATGTTGTTGGTGTTACAGAATAGTCGATTTGAGTCAGTGGGAGGAAAATGGATTGCAGTGGGTAGAGAACACCCTTTCGTAAGAACCTTTCTCGAAAATTCAAATCCTTCCTGTGCTCTTTCCATGATGATAAACAGCTTTGAACCTTTATGGAATAAAAAAATACGAGCTTCGCTTTCGGATTGCGTTTTGAGCGGTGTGGCAAGGAAAACAAATTGCTCAATTGAGCATGAAACCTCCGGCTGCCATCGGCCGGCCGTCGTTGTGAACCTTAAAATCTGGGCAAAAAGTGAGCTTACAGCAAACGACGACGGGTCATTTAGGCGGGTATTTATTACGGTGTTATTTTTGCAGCTTGGCTACTCTTGGTTTTTTTTGTTTATTTGCCCTCCCTGTACTTTCTTCTGTAACGTGCAAAAGTGTTGATGATGTGGCTTATCGTCCCAGAACCAACATTGTTCAGTTTGCACATTTTATGGAAATTGTTCGACCTGCTTTTCGGTTCACCGGATAATTTTTGAAATAATGTTCTGCAGAATAAAGGAATTCACTTTAGCAAAACCATTAAAAAAAATATTTTGGCTTTGTTTAAAATTTTGGAATGCGTATCTAAAATCTGAAGTTTCACTTCTAAGATCAAATTACAAATCTATTTTTTATTCAAATTAGTTTGGAACCAAAAAATAATTTTCTCAGAAACTTCTGAATGAAGGAGAAATGATGTCGAATATTTCTTCCCCTGTTTTGATAGACGACACACTAGCTGTCGTATATCTGTGTCGATCCAATTGCTGAAAACCCCCATTTGTGATCCCACCCGTGGAGCCTGCTGAACTTGCCTGCTGAAGATGTTCTGGATTCTGGAAAAGAGGTACCGCACAACAACGAAAAAAAGAAGCAAAGAAAACTGACAGCAAATGACATTCTAACGAGCTGTGGATCCGGTGGTTTCTTTTTTTTACTTTCTCTTCAGTTCCATTTTGGGACAAACGAGAAGGACACACATCTGCCATTGTAAATGTGTAGACATTTTGGAGGGTCCGTAGGGAAAATTTGACCACATTACAAAAAAAAAAAACACGAAGCGATGACAAATTTCCCTCCCTAGTAACACCCATTAGGGTTTTTTAGTATCAGTTTAAACGTTTGCCAAAACTAGTGTCAACACTGTCGGCAAAAATTGAAATCCCAGTCCCAGTCCCAGTCATCAAAAGGAGATTACGACGATTCACGGCTAAAAGTGGTCTGGAAGTTGGCCTGAAGGCGATGAAATGCCTATGGGAATAACGATTTCTGTTTTGCTCGTAATCGTAATCATCACTAAACACAACTCTATGGAGCCACCACTGAACTAGGGCTGAACACATGTTTTGAAAAGGAGAAGCATGATTTCCGTAACAATGTTGTGCTTTGAGATTGTGTGGCGTTGAGGTTTTAATTAATTGTCACATTGTCTGGGACGCCTCATTATCGTTATGTTTCTGAAGGTGATTATCACATGTGCACGCCGATCAAGTTAAAGATCTAAATTAATCCAAATTTGGGTGATTTTTGTTCATAATTCAGATGATCATCAAAAGTACAAGAAATTAAAGCTTCTATGTAGGTTTATTAATGATTAGAAAGTGAGATAACAGAGTGTTTATGTTTGCCCTTAACATATTGGTGTACGAAAATATTAAAAGAAAAAAAAAGAATATAGCTAAAAACATTGATTTCATTCGCGCGTTCGCATTCGCGCATTTAGCCAATTTAACCATCTTTTGTAATAAAATTGTAATAACGCTTCCACTTGAAAACAGCCAAAGATTTCATCCTAAACATTCTTTTTTTTAAGTTTATTAGTGAATCTATGTCTAAACATTATTCCATTGAATAGAAAACAGATGTCTGCTTAAGTATTGCTGAAAGTTATTATACAAATATTTGTTTAAATATTCGATACAATCAACATGCTGTAATGGTATTTTTCTTAACGCATTTCAAACTTTTCAATCGATTTGCTTTAATTTTAAAGACATCTCTTCATGCACTTCAATTTTTAGACAGTTTTTCTAGCTATCATATCTCGCTAACTCGCTTTATTGTACCGTAATCCGGGGTAAGATTGATCACTTTTTTTCAATATTTTTCAATTATGTTTTCTTTTGAGGGGAATGTGACATGTTTCATATTTTTAAAACCAGTACTGGACTCCTATGAACGTAAAACATGGTTGCATTAATTTATTAGACTACTTTAAACTTGATTTAAAAATCGATTTTGTCTTTGTTTTGAATCTGATGCTTTGGGGTAACATTGGTCAGTCTCTATTTTTACGAGTTTTCTTGATCATAAATGATACAAAACACCTTCATAATATTTACAACTGCTAGTTTTTAAATTTTACCATGCTTTTTAACGTTTCCTTTTAAAAAATATTTGTAATCGAAAAAAAAATTATTATGGTGCATACATTTAGGGGCAAAAAATAAATTATTTGCTAAATAGTTCGAGCTACAAAATACGAATGAAATTCTACCTTCACACATTTCTGTAGGCTCTCCCACTATTTCCATTTATTTTTTATTCAAAGTGTTCAATTTGATAGGGTCCATATCCATTTTTCCTTACTCTTGGAAAAAGTCCTTATTTTTTAAATATCAAGAATTTATCATTAAATGACTATAAAAATAGCACTATAACTGTTCATATACAAAGAAAAATAGTTGTTTTTCCACTTTCAACAACCCGTTTGCATCTAAATGCTTTTTGGTATCATCAGGAGAGCTGTTTGTTTTCGAGCCTTTTAAAACGTAGATATTTTAGCATTTTGATAATAAATTTTATCTACCAGAAAAAAAATTCAATTACAAATCAAAATTTGCCCATTTGATACTCAAGAAATAGGCTTTCAAATGCTCAAAACAGTTTTTGAAAATTCAAACAATGGGCTGAGCTATTGATGATAATGTGTTAAAATTCATTATTGCCCAAAATTACCCCGGTGATCAAAGTTTTACGGTACTCTATTATCTCAAACTTTCCCTCAACAAGCTTGATAAATAATTATAAGAGCTGCCTTCTAAAAACGCTTTTAGATTCAAAGTTTTCCTTTTGACTTACTTGAATTATGAACAATTCATTCAAACTATCCTCTCGCAACGCTTCAAAGATTGTTCTTATCTGTTCTTCCAATCCGATTGATTTTTAATTTGATAAAAAAAAAACTTAGGCTGTCCTCAACACTCGCCTTTCGATTTCCATCTGTCCTCTCAACTCGCTTGTATTTTTTTCATCTAATACTCAGGCTGTCCTCTCAACTCACCTTTCAATTTCAAGTTGTTCTCTCAACTCGTATGTTTTTTCATCAATTACTCAGGCTGTTCTCTCAACTCGCCTTTCGATTTCAAGTTTTCCTCTCAATTCGCTTGTTTTTTTCATCAATTACTCAGGCTTGTTTTTTCATCAATTAAATACTCAAGCTGTCTTGTCAACTCGCTTTTCCATTTCAAGTTATCCGCCCAATTCGCTTGTTTTTTTTCAACTTCCAACTCGACTTTCGATTTCAAGATGTACTCTCAATTCGCTAGTTTTCTCATTAATTACTCAGGCTGTCCTCTCATCTCACCTTTTGATTTCAACCTGTTCTCTCAGCTCGCTTTTTCCGATTTTAAGCTGTGCTTTCAACTCGCATCTTTTCTTATTGATTACTTAGACTGTCCTCTCAGCTCGCCTTTCGATTTCAAGTCGCCCTTTCAACTCGCTTTTTTATCAATTTCTAAGGCTGTCCTCTCAACTCGCTTGCTTTTCCATCAATTGCACAGGCTGTCCTCTCAACTCGCTAGTTTTTTTGCATCATTCACACAGGCTGTCCTTACAACTCAACTTCAGATTTCAAGCTTTCCTCTCAACTCGCTTTTTTCATCAATTACTCAGGCTGTTCTCTCAACTCGACTTCCGATTTCAAGCTTTCCTCTCAACTCGCTTGTTTTTTCATCAATTAATCAGGCTGTCCTCTCAACTCGCCTTTTGATTTCAATTTGTCCTCTCAATTCGCTTGTTTTTTTCATGAACTCTTAACTGGCCTCCCGATTTCATCAATTTTTCCATCAATTACTCTGGATGTCCTTTCAGCTCACTTGATTTCTCATCAATTACTCAGGCAGTCCTCTCAACCCACCTTTCGAATTCGAGTTGTCCTCTCAACTCGCGTGTTTTTTCATCAATTACTCAGGCTGTCCTCTCAACTCGCCTTTCGATTTCAAGTTGTCCTCTCATTTCGGTTATTTTTTCATCAATTACTCAGACTGTCCTCTCAACTCGCCTTTCGATTTCAAGCTGTCCTCTTAAATCGCTTGTTTTTTATACATCAACTAGCTGATCCCTTACGAACTTCGTTTCGCTTCAAATCATTGGTACGTCAAAATGAGTTTAGAAAAAGAATTCGAAACATTCTTTCGACAATTTTGGGGAAAATTTCAACAGTGTTTAAAGTCGCTACTGTTACTTTTACTTGAAATTCAAATTAAACGGTTGATTGGCTTTTTATTAAAATTTATGTAAGGGTGTTTTCATCTCGATCGGTTGCAAAACATGTACTATTTGTTTATGTGCACGACTCTTTTGCTTGACCTTCACACAAAAATTGGTATCAATTAACTGCCTCCAACAAAATTATTGCACAAAACACTGAACTTTCAATGAAACCCTCTTTTTCTGTCCCATGACCCGAAATTCGATAATTGAAACCAATTTTACGTTACTCAAAACTCCCTCGTGCCATTTTTTCTTTTCAAATTATATGTAAAATAACGTCAGGAACTTGAAAACAGGGAACAGTGAATATAGACGCCCTTTTCGCCGACCCTTGACACGGAACATGCTATCTGGAGTCAATTGCTCATAGTTTATAACCCTCATCTGAACATTTTCATCTCAATCCGATGCATGATCACGACAATATCGCGAAAACAGTGAGCAACTGACATGGACGGCCTTTTTTTTAACACGATTCAAAAGTTGACACCTGAAATCAATTATCTTTTCTGTTAAACTCCCATGTGTCAATTTTCATTACAATTCTATGCTCAATCAAGAGAATATCGTAAAAACAGCGAACAGATAATAACCCCTTTTTCCGGCCCTTGAGTCAAGATTTGAAACCTGAAAGCAAAAGAGCGTCTCTCAATGCGGAAATTTTCATCTCAATCCAATGTAAAATAACGTCAAAATCGCAAAAACATTAAAGTTGGGTATGGACGACTCCTTCAGCCGACTTCTGATCCGCAATTCAAAACTTGAAATCGATTGCTCGTCCCTCAAAACACTCATGTGCTAATTTTCATCACAATACGAACTATAATAACGCCAATATCGCAAAAACATTAATCAGTGAATATGGACGACCCCCTTTGG
Organism: Uranotaenia lowii; assembly: GCF_029784155.1. Taxonomy (NCBI): domain Eukaryota; kingdom Metazoa; phylum Arthropoda; class Insecta; order Diptera; family Culicidae; genus Uranotaenia; species Uranotaenia lowii. The sequence continues at coordinate 13,245,278 of NC_073691.1, read as the reverse complement.
CCGACCCCTGAGCTTAAATTTGATAACTGTAATCGATTGTTTGTCTCTCAAAACACTCATGTGCAAATTTTCATCACAATCCAATGTAAAATAAAGCCAATATCGCAAAAACATTAATCAGTTGATATGGACGACCCCTTTTGCCGACCCCTGACCCAAAATTTGATAACTGTAATCGATTGCTCGTCTTTTAAAACTCTCATGTGCAAATTTTCAACACAATCAGACGAAAAATAACGTCAATATCGCGAAAACATTATTTGTCTTGTATGGACGACCCCTTTCAGAAGGGGTCATCCAAAAATCTGAAAACATTTTTCATCCTTCCTGGGCCTAATGAGTATTCATGCCAAATTTCAGACCTCTAGCTCTAAAGACGGCTGAGTCTATAGAGGACAAACAAACAAACAAACAAACAAACAAACAAACATACAGATAATTGCTTTTTATATATATAGACTAGCTGATCCCATACGAACTCCGTTTCGCTTTTAAGTCGGAATATGTCATGAACTATTTGTATGAAAGTCATTTGCCAAGCGTTTTCCAGATGCACTTCCGAACTCATTGTTAAGTAATAATTGCAAAAATATTGGAGATCACTTTTTCTGTCGACTGCTACTAAATTTGAAATTAGGGATCAATTGACTATAAATTTCAACTCAATCGTTGCATAACAACTCAATTATTGCCAAAAAGTTAAACACCTTTCGGTGGCCTCTTATACAATCTTTGATATCTGAAATCGATTACCCGTCCCTCAAAACTCCCGTGTGCAAATTTTCAAAGCAATCCAATGCATAATAACGTCAATATTGCTAAAAACAGTGAAAAATTAATTTATATGGACGACGCCTTTCGTGGACCCCTGGCAAAACATTTGACATCTGGAATCGATTGCCCGTCCCTGAAAACTACCGTGTGCAAATTTTCATACCAATCCGATGTACAATAACGACAATATCGCAAAAATATTGAAAGGTTAATATGGACGACCCCTTTTGCCGGCCCCTTACACTCAATTTAGTACTTGAAATCGATTGACCGTCCCTCAAAACTATCGTGTACCAATTTTCATCTGAATCCGATGTGTAATAACGACAATATCACATTAACAGTGAATAGTTAATATGGACGACCCCTTTGGCCGACCCCTTATTTTAATTTGGATGAGTGAAATCAATTGTTTGTCCCTAATAACTCCTATGTGCAAATTTTCATGCCAATCCGATGTATAAAAACGTCATTATCACCAAGATATTGAAAAGTTAATATGGACGACCCCTTTTGCCGGCCCCTTACACTGAATTTGATACCTCACATCGATTGCACGTCACTCAAAACTATCGTGTACCAATTTTCATCTGAATACGATGTACAATAACGTCAATATCGTAAAAACAGCCAACAGTTATTATGGACGACCCCTTTGGCCGACCCCTTACACAAAATTTGACACCTGGAATCGATTGCTCATCTTTTAAAACAGTCATGTGCAAAATTTCAACACAATCCGACAAAAAATGACGTCAATATCGCGAAAACAATATTTGTCTTGTATGGACGACCCCTTTCAGAAGGGGTCATCCAAAAATCTGAAAATATTTTTCATCTTTCCTAGTCCTAATGAACATCCATGCCAAATTTCAGACCTCTAGCTCTTAAGACGGCTGAGTCTATAGAGGACAAACAAACAAACAAACAAACAAACATACAGAAATTGCTTTTTATATATATAGATTACCCAGGATGTCCTTTCAATTCGCCTTCCGATTTCAAGCTGTCCTCCCAACTCGCTCGATTTCTTATCAATGACTCAGGCTGTCCTCTCAGCTCCTCCTTACTCACATAATTGTTTTCAAAACGCTAAGGTTGTACTCTAAACTCGCTTGAAATTGTGAACATGATCAAGCTATCCTTACGACTCGCTTGATATTTCATTTTAATTTCTGTTTCGGCATCATTTCATAAGCTGCTCATTTCCAGAAAAAAAACTTGTTATTTCTCACATATGGCACTACATTTTCTTTTTTTCATCACTTCAGTCCAAATGGCTTCCGAAAATCTTCCAACTTCTTTATTTTCTACAACTACTTTCCACTAAGTGAGTATTTTAATTACTCAATTTGCCACGATTTTTTTGCAATTAATAAAGTGTTTAATCTCTAAGCAACTTTGATGCTAATTAACTCAACGTGAGCCGTTTGTTTTCCTTTATCTGTTGATTTTTTTTTTATAATTTCTCGTTTAATCAAGCGTACGAGAAATTACCTGTCGAGGTCGCCTAATGTGCAGACCTGTCCGAAGATCCGAAGCTCGGAAGCAACACCGGTGAACCACCAGATCAATGAAATTGAATTGATCGGAAGCAAATTTTTTCACGTGCAATATGCAAAAAAAAGATTCAAATTGATGTTAATATAATTTAATCAAATTTTAGGTGTAAATATATATAAATATTATGACGTGAATCCATTCTAGAACTGATATTTTCCGACTTCTGTGGATATCATTTCAATTTCCTATTCACTTTAAATAAACAGAATATCAATTTTTCCAAACAAGATTGTGGGTGAAGTATTAACGCACAATTTGACATAAGCTTTTCGATTGGACAACAACAAACAAACTTATACCTCTTTAAAATGAATTCACTCAGTTTAAACAAAACATCGTTACACCTGAAATTTGTTATTAACCAATTTATATGAATCAATTTGCGTCCGTTTGGTTTTATCATTTTTATCAGTTCAATTAAATTAAATGTTTTCTAGAATGTCAACGGTGCAACAAAGTACGGAAAAGTAAACTCACGTAATGGTGGAATGTGTCCTATACGTATTTAATGCTTTATTTTGCTCTTGGGTGCTTCTGGTTCAAAAAGTTGAGAGAGTTCCTAAATCACATTTCACTAGCAAAAATTCCTTCCAAAACCTGCTTTCAACATATGTACTAATGAATCGGTTTTCACATGAAAAGCTCGTCCCGGTATGATAGATAAACTGATAAACAAACACCAATATGTACTTTTCATTTGGCACCGAAGTTTCTGCCACAGTAGTCGCTCAACCAGTGATGAAGCTTTCGTGCCCTATGCCCCACTTAAATGCATACCAGCACTCGGTTGCATCATAATCATCGTAATCGTCATCATGGTTGACATCATCATTCAGTATGCGCTGTGTTATGACATCCGAAGGAGATGTCCCTTTGAAAAAATATAATTTGAAGACTACCACATTCGTTCAATCGGGTTTGAATTATTTTTTTGACTCACCTGAGTTTGTTAAAATTTTTAAATTTGTGGAATGTTGAGGAACGTTATATCACTTTCTCTACCGGTCCATCTATTTCTGTCGTTTTTCCTGATTGAGATTTTCCAGTGCCTACTTTTCCTTGCAAACGAAGGCAATATTGCAGCTGCGGATATTGCTATGGCAACGCTTTGTAATTGCATCCACTTGAGATTCCTAGTAGGAACCTTCGACCGTCAACCAACTGTTTGGTTAGGTTAGGTTCGGTAACAACCGGCACAGTCAATGATGTGAAATACACCCACCCATTGAAGGATCGGCACGGCACCGGTATTATTGTTGCAAAAGAGGCCTCAACCAACAATACCGTGGCTTGGTCCGGTCTAGTCTAGTCTAGTCGTGTTTAGCCTAGCCTACCTGCAAGGGTGATGATAGTGTGCGGTTGTGAATTGAATCGCTGTGGGTTAAGCGGAACAGAATTGGCAAAGCCAACCGTGGCGATGGTGGGCTCTTGTTGTGTAGATCTCGTCTTGGCACGAAGTGGAGAGAATCTAGTGAAATACTTGGAATTAAATTTTTACTTTTTCAAAATCTCGTTTTCAATTTGCGGTAGAGAATATGGAATTCAAGAGGAGCTCTGTTGAGGAGAACTTGGAAAAAGTTAGACCTCAGCTTCGTAGAGCAACTGTATCCGATGTCTATTGTTAAGTCCAGTTCCCTCAAAGATTATACCTTTGAAATTCGACCCAATCCAGTAAAAAAAAACTGACATCCCAATCCTACTTCCATTAATTATCAAAAGGTTTAGAACTGCGTCAAATTGGGTTCAAATCTCATCAGCTGTAGAGATGCGATAAAATTGCTTCGGCTGGATGCAGTCGAGTGGCCCATAAGCGCCACTGCGGTGGATCGGAACAGTATGCACTTTTGGCGACCGTAGTAGGGGTTTGGTGATCGAATTGTGGTTTGTACCAAGTTTGGAAAAAAAAAATCGAACCGATAAAAAAACAACTGTCGTCCGGAGTTAATATGCTTCATTTTAATGTGGTGAAATGCTATTCTGGATGAAAAATAGAATGATCAGAAAATGAACCATAAAAACATCTAAATTTATATAAAATAAAATCGCTCTAGTGATTGTGGTTAGGAAGACTGCATAGTGAGAGATAAATATTCAAGCGAATCGTGAGTAAAGCTTGTTATAAATAAAAAAAGCACCGATAAGCGAGTTGAGAGGACAGCTTGATATACTTACTTACTTAATGATCCCGCGCCGATCCTCCGGTGCATAGGGCCGTGGTAAAAGACCTCCACTGTTGACGATCCGGAGCCAGCGTCTTCACCTGGTCCCAGTCAAGATTCTCGTCGACAGTTCGGATTTCAGCGGCTAGGCTTCGCCGCCACGAGTTTCTGGGTCTGCCTCTTCTTCGATGACCTTCTGGATTCCAAACGAGCTCCTCTCTGCAAATCTCGTTTTCATCTCTTCGCAGCGTGTGCCCAATCCATCTCCACTTACGTTCCCGAATCTCGATTTCTAGCGCCTTTTGATGACACCGGCGATGTAGTTCCTCATTCGAGATCCAGTTGCCAGGCCACCAAGCGCGGATGATATTCCACAGGCAGCGGTTTACAAATACTTGCAGTTTTCGCGTCGTTACTGCATATGTGCACCAAGTTTCGCACCCGTACAGCAATACGGATTTGACGTTTGAGTTGAAGATTCGGATTTTCGTTCGTAGAGAGATCTGGCGTGACCGCCAGATGTTTCGGAGACTCGCAAACGCAAATCGGGCCTTTCTGATCCGGGTTTCGATGTCTTTTCTGGTACCACCATTAGGCGTTATCTGGCTACCAAGATACTGGAAGCACTCCACTTTCTCAACTTGTTGCCCAGCTACCATGAAACTGGAGGGATTTCCTGTGTTGATCTCCATCGACTTGGTCTTTCCGACATTGACTTTGAGACCTGCTGTCTTGGAACTTTCCGTGAGGTCTTCGAGTTTGCCCTGCATATCTGGTTGTGTTTGGGCGAGCAAAACAATATCGTCAGCCAGGTCAAGGTCGTTCAGTTGCTCCATTGTTGAAGGATTCCACAGCAATCCTCGGTTCGGTGCACGGTTAATCGATCCAATCAGAATCTAATCCATTAAGATTAGAAAAAGTAGCGGTGATAGAATACATCCTTGTCTCACTCCAGCAGTTACCGGGATTGGTTCGGACAAGACACCGTCGTGCAAGACCTTGCACGAAAATGCCTCGTATTGTGCTTCGATGAGATGGACTAGTTTCTCTGGTACTCCTCTTCGCCTTAGAGCCGCCCGGATGTTTTCATGGTTAAGTCGGTCTAATGCTTTTTCGAAATCAACGAAAACCAGCAGAAGAGAGTCCTGGAATTCGTTGATTTGTTCCAGTATGATTCGTAGCGCTGTGATGTGGTCCACACATGATCGTCCGGATCGGAATCCAGCTTGTTGCCGTCGGAGTGTAGCGTCGATTTTCTCCTGGATCCTTTTCAGGATCACTTTGCAGAGTACTTTGAGGGTTGTACAGATCAACGTTATGCCTCGCCAGTTACCGCACTCTGTCAGGTCTCCTTTCTTCGGGACCTTTACGAGGATACCCTGCATCCAGTCGGCCGGGAATGTTGCAGTATCCCAGATGTCAGCGAAAAGACGGTGCAACATTTGTGCTGACAGGGCAGGGTCGGCTTTCAGCATTTCAGCAGGGATGCAATCGATCCCAGGTGCTTTGTTGGATTTCATGTTTTTGATTGCCGCTTCTATTTCAGCCAGCGAGGGCGCTTCCGAGTTGACGCCATTTATGCGACTTACTGTTGGCGCTTCAAGCTGCGGGTTCTGTTGGCCATCGCTATTCGTGACTCGGAAGAGTTGTTCGAAGTGCTCAGTCCATCGTTTGAGCTGATCTGTTCGATCGGTCAATAACTGACCTGCTCGGTCTTTCAGCGGCATTCTTGCATTAGTCCTTGCACCACTGAGGCGGCGAGAAATGTCATAAAGTAATCGGATATCTCCATTGGCGGCGGCTCTTTCCCCCTCTTCGGCTAGGGAGTTTGTCCAGGCTCTCTTGTCTCGTCTACAAGCTCGTTTAACTGCCTTTTCCAGCTCCGCATATCGTAAGCGGGCGGCTGCTTTGGCTGACCCGGTACATGCCTGCTCAATTCCGACTTTCGCCTTTCTCCGATCATCGACCATCCTCCAAGTTTCATCCGACATCCATTCACTTCTTCTTCCACAAACTTTACCGAGAGTACCATGGCTCGTCGTGATAAAGGCATTCTTGATTCCACATCACTGTTCTTCGACTGTTCCGTCTGTCGGCAATTCCGAGGCTCGGGATTCCAGCTGTTCAACGTATGCCCTTTTCACCTCTGGATTCTCCAACCGACGGACGTCGTACCGACACCCGACTTTCTCCTCGCGCTCGTTGGACACGCGCAACTCTCAGTCGTATTTCGCCAAGGACGAGGTGATGGTCAGATGCAATGTCTGTGCTTCGTTTGTTGCGGACATCAAGAAGGCTCCTTCTCCATTTTCGGCTGATGCAGATGTGGTCAATTTGATTTTCTGTTCGGCCATCTCGGGATACCCAAGTGACATTATGTGCTGGTCGATGGGGGAAGAGCGATCCACCGATCACCATGTTGTTGTTGCCACAAAATTCTACAAACAGCTCTCCGTTTTCGCTTATCTGTCCTAGGCCATGGCGCCCCATGATGCGCTCAAGGTCCTGATTGTCGGAGCCAATCTTTGCGTTGAAGTCGCCCAAATGGATTTGAATGTCACCCTTCGGAATTCTCTCAACCACGCTGTTCAGTTGACTGTAAAACTGCTCTTTCTCCTGCAAATCGGCAACGTCAGTTGGCGCATAACACTGGACCATTGTAAGGTTTCTAACCCGTGTTCTGAATCTGGCTACGATTATTCTTTCGTTTATCGGTTCCCATCTAATGAGGGGCCCGTAGGCCTGCTGGCTTAACAGGAAACCAACTCCTCGTTCCCGAGTAGCATGTTCTCCTCGTATGCCAGAGTAAAGCAGTATTTGCCCGGACTGTGTCTTGTGTTCTCCAGTGTTAGGCCAACGGACTTCGCTCAGTCCCAGAATTTCAAGCTTGAGGCGGCTAGCCTCTCTAGCAAGTTGTTCCAGTGTGCCTTGTTGGGCAAGGGTTAAAACATTCCAAGTTTCAATTCGTGTCCGTGTTTTCATGCTAAAAGTCGTCGCCAAAGTTCCAGGTCGGTCATTTCTTTCGGATTCCGTATCAATTTCAAATCGGGAGCAGTAGGTTGTTAGCCTAAAGTCCCTATCCCGCGATGGGGCTGCCATCTTGGACTTAGCTGGCGGGAGCCGCATTTCATAAATTCAGCCGCTTGCTGCAAGACAGACGCTGTTTGAGCCGCCCCTGACCTGGAGAACAGACGCTCGGTTGTTGTTGCACGCCGCCCCTTACCTGGGGAACAGACGCGTGCGGCCACCTTCTCAGTCTGCACACAGAGAACAGACGTACAAGCTCGAACAAAAAATCTTCAAAAAAGTGTGTAAAATTTCAAATGCACACATCCAAAAAATATGTTGAAAATTGACTTTAAACAGTGGCACCTATTGCGCCGTTCAAAAGTTACAAATCAAATTTTCAAGTGTACAGTTTTCGAAAAGGCGTAATCGTATATATGAACTCATAATTAAACTAATGCCGCTGGAAATTTTACACAAGTTTCGTGGGCTAGCTTGTACGTCTGTTCTCTGTGGTCTGCATGCGACCAAAGCATCCACCGGGGTTGGGTACCCGATCTCCGCTTAGGTTACTCGCATCCCAGCCGGCACCACGGGGAGGTAGAGATAGGAGTTGTGAATAAGAGGTGATATGACCACTATGGGGTCTCGTGTTGCACATTATCCACCGTTTACCAGCCACAGCTTGATATAAATTAAAAAAAAAACACCAATATGTTAGTTGAGAGAACAGCTTGGTGATCAAGCGGGTTTAGAGGACAGCTTGAAATAAAAGAAAAAAATCACTAATAAGCGAGTTGAGAGGCCAACTTTGTGATCAAGTGGGTTGAGAGGACAGCTTGATAGAAATGAAAAAAAAAATCAATGACAAGCAAATTGAGAAGACAGCTTTCACGGAGAAAAATGACGAAAGTTGTTCCAATTATTTCAGCTTTTTATACCAATAATCGAAATGCAGTTGATTTTTTCGCATTCAACTACTTTTGTAATAGATTCCACTACAAACTTCTAATTGTCCTTACGCAATCAACTATCAATATAATGCATTCAACTGTATGATTTATTTTTTGCATTCAACTATAAATACAATAGATTCAACTACAAACTGCTAATTGACATTATTCAATCAACTATGAATATAATAGATTCAATTGTAATGGTATAATTGATTCAATTGTAATGGTATAATTGATTCAACTGTAGATATGATAGATTCAACTACAATTGTATAATTGATTATAGGCATTCAACTATGAATATAATAGAATCAACTGTAAAGGTATAATTGATTCAACTGTAAATATGATAGATTCAACTGTAGTGGTATAATTGATTCAATTGTGAATGTGATAGGTTCAACAACAATTGTATGATTCATTTTAGATATTCAACTTTTCATATAATTAATTTTACTACTTTTATGATTGATAAAAAATATTTCTTAAACAAACAAATAGGTATTTGTGCGTGAGCGTGTAGTTCTGCAGCAGCAGCGGAGAAAAAAAAACGTGCGAAAATTTTGAAAACAACGCGACTATGTGCCAGCAAAATCCATGGATGAGAAATTCTTCCGGTAGTTCCGGCATCGCAAGGACAAGACCTGCAGCTGAAGAAGGATCTTGTTGTTCCTCCACCGCTGGAGGAAAACATCAGAAAAATGAAGACTACCTAATGTCCGCATCCGCCAGTTACGAGACGAGGAAGTTAGCTGGACTGAAACGAAAAAGTCAGCGGTCTCCAACAATAAACGCTTTTTTATGGTGAGTTTCAATCCCGTTCCGAAATTTATTTATTGATTTGATCAATAAAATATGTTTGTAGGTCCCACTGGAAGCAACCTCGGAAAAATCCCCACAACACACAGACTTATTAGATGAAGGCAACCGAATCCAAGAATCATCAAAAGAAGATGATTCATTCATTAACCATCAAACGAATCCCGCTGACTTCACGGTTTGTTCAATGTTATTATCTTTATCAATCCATTTCTCAAGATAACGTTACAGTTTCAGGTTTCCCAACGGATCAGAGCGACTATTTGATCAAAAAGTTTTTCCGTCTGGATTAGCCGAATTGCCCGATGATGGTTGAGGAAAAATACGAAAAATGTGTGTTGTGATTGAATAAATATGAATAAAATATATTATGTATGCGTAGTTATCATTGAATGCCGAAAACCAATTAGAAGAAAATATTCAAATCTATCATATTTTTAAATTGAATGCATAAACTCAACCACAAAAATATAATTAAATTTATTGTAATTATAATTAAATCAATTATACTAATATAATTGAATCTACTATACATATTGTTAAATGCTTATAATCAATCATACGATTAAAGTTGTTTCTATTGTATTTATAGTTGAATGCACAAAACCAATCATACAAGTATATTTGAATTTATTATATGTATTGTTGAAGGCATAAAGTCAATCAGATGATCAATTACATATATAGTTGAAAGTTTCATAATTATAGTTAGCCGAGAATCAATTAGAAATATGATTGAATACAAGTGGATTATCATTGAAAATACTATACTTTTCTTTCCGTGTTGTGATCAAGCGGGTTTAGAGGTGAGCTAGACATAGATGAAAAAAATCACCGATAAGCTAGTTGAGAGGACAGCTTGATATAAATTTAAAAAAAAAAACACCAATATGCGAGTAGAGGGAACAGCTTAGTGATCAAGCAGGTTGAGAGGACAGCTTAACATAAATGAAAAGTTCACCGATAAGCGAGTTGAGAGAACAGATTCATAATCAGGCGGGTTGAGAGGACAGCTTGATATAAATTCTAAAAAAAATCACCAATATGCGAGTTGAGAGAACAGCTTGGTGATCAAGCGGGTTGAGAGGACAGCTTGAAATAAATGAAAAAAAAAATCACTTATAAGCGAGTTGAGAGACCAGCTTTGTGATCGAGTGGGTTGAGAGAACAGCTTGATAGAAATGGAAAAAATCACCGATATGCAAATTGAGAGGACAGCTTTGTGATCAAGTGGATTGAGAGGACAGCTTGATATAAATTAAAAAATCACCGAAAAACCGAGTTGAGAGGACAGCTTGATGATCAAGGGAGTTGGAGGAACAGTTTGAAGCCACTGAAATAAACACCATAAAGCGAGTAAAAGGGACAGCTTGATAAGATAGAAAACTGAAGCGGGTTGAAAGAACAGCTTGACAAAAAATAACTTCAAGCAAGTTGAAAATTAAAACAATACGTGTTGCGAATACAGATTTGTGAGAAAGCAAAAACAAAAGAGGACAGCTTGACATAAATTAAAAAAAAAAGCAGAACTATGAAGCGAGTTGAGATGGCTCATGGGTGAAGATGAAAACTCAAGCGGGTTGTGTAAAAAAGATGAAAGAAATAATTTAAAAATTAACTTAAAACGCTGTGTCAGGAAAATGTGGAATCAAAAAATACCATGAAGGTAACAAGGAGGACACAATTGAAAAAAGTTGAGATGCCAGTTTTGAATTTCAACTGGAGTGGTTTGAGAGGACAATTTGAAAACTCATAGAGGAGTTAAGAAGGTATCCTAAAGGTTTCAAGCAAAAGATTCCCCAATTTATGCTTTTCCAGTCGCTCTTTCTTTCTTAACTATTAGAGCCGGAAATATCCGAAAACATTCTTAGTAACATTCTTCCCAATCTGTGCTTTTCCTGTCGCTCTGTCTTGTTTACTAGAGTCGGAACAATCCGAAAATAGTTTTTGAAATTCTTTTGCAAAAATATCAAGCGAGTTGAGAGAACAGCTCGAAAATTTATAGATGAGTCGGGCAACGGCAGCCTGAACTTGTTGTAAATACAGAAGATACGAAAAAAATGAGGCATATTGGAAGAATAGTTTAAACAAATCTAAAGATGAATTCAAAGCATTTATTGAAGTTGTATTGTGATTTACTCGAGAAAACACCTTAAACATTTTTTAATTTAACCCTTCATTACACGATTTTTTATTTTTCCTTAAAAATCATTTTGAACAGTTGGAAATGATGAGTACATGAAGAAAAAAAATTAAAATAAATTACGATTTTTCACTTTTTCCATACATTAATTGTTGCAAATTTGTTACTTTATGAAACGTTAAATACAAGAGAAGTTGTTATCTTGCTCTCAAATATTGGTTCATTTTTCATCTCACGATGATTGAATGCGAATCCATTAAATGTTTGAAAAGTGTATCTCAACATGACGTCTTCAATGAAGGTTAATATTCGAATACTATGCATAAACTAACTTTCGGAGTTTCTTAAGTTTAAAGTCCAGGTTGATAAAAATGATGAATTTTACAATTCAATTCAAATTTAAACAGTGTTCAAATGCGTTTACATTAAATTGTGTCAAAGTTTTCTAGATAACGTTAACAGTGTTCTAAGTTCATAAAACGTCAACAAAAACAATTAAGCAAATTGTAAACAATCGTTGGGTGACAAGACTTGTTTCTGATTCGGCCCCGATAGTAAAGACACATTAGCACGAAAAGCGCAGATTTTAAGGCTTCTGCTGCTGTGTTTTTATTTCTGAATCGGACTCTGGAGCAAAAGATCGACAGGAAAAGCACAGATCGGGTAGGTTGTTGCAATAAGTGTTTTCGGATTGTTCCAACTCTGATAAACAAAGACAAAGCGACAGGAAATGCACAGTGTCGTGTCCGTTCGGTTTCAGAGCTCTTCAAAAGCGACCGTCTTTATCGTTTAACATCATTCCAAAAACTGACTCATGCGATATCTGCAACACGCACGGGAACCTCTCCGTTTAGTTCATAATTTTCTCACTCTCTTCTTTTCTTAATCTCACCTATTTTTCGGCAAATCACACGCAAGATTCTAGAGGAAATACGTAAGAGATTATACAGTCCGTGTTCTCGTGGTTCACCATGATAAATAGACATCTTACTTTACTTCAAATATTTATACAATTATTTCCATCGCCATATACTCTACACACAGATTAGGAAGGCTGTTGCTAGGGATGTTTTCGGATTGTTCTGACTCTAGTAAACAAAGACAGAGCGAGAGCAAAAGCACGGATTGTTCCGGCTCTGGTAAACAAAAACAGAGCGGCTGGAAAAGCACAGATTGGGAAGGCTGTTGCTAAGAATATTTTCGTCTGTTACCCCGAAACCAACCTCATATTTAAGCCGCTTCAACGTTTAATCGCGTTGATCGATTTTGATAAAATTTGGCCACATACTAAAAATTACTTTTTTTTCATAATTTCACCAAAGTTGAAGCTAACCTTGTGAGGCAATCTCAACTTTCCCTACTTTTACCAAAATAGCAGTATCTCTCTTCTTAGTGCCCGCAAAATGTTCGAAATTCATCGAATGAAGAGTTTAGAAGTTTATCTAAATAGGTTGTGTGAAAGCTTCACGAAAAAATATCAACTGTGAGAAAAACGGCAAAGTTGGAAAATCTTATTATTTTTTAAACGCAACTGTGTAAGCTCTTCCGGAGAAAATATCATTAAAAAACTGTAAATTTCAACTTCAGTCAATCTTTATTCTAAGCTTTGCTCTCTTAAAGCACACAAGACTGTAAAGTTTCGACTGCTTCTGATGAAACTTTGATCGTTCTAATTATGTGAAATCAAAATTTTTACTTCTTTTCTCCGACGACTGCTAAATTTTCTATTACGAAACCGAATTTTTAAACGAAGATACATTCCTGTTAGCGTTAATAAAGCTCTCTTAGTTTGTTTAGTAGAGCATCAGGAAATTCAACCAAAGAATTGAAAAGTACTGATACAAAGGATAAAGACACCCACAAACATTAAACCCATAAAGCACAAACCAGATTGCTTCTTGAATGCATGGATGTTTCTTGGTGTTAGAGTTCTGCTGCTTCCAAGAATTGCTTTTGTGAACCTTTAGAAGTTTTCATTGAAACCAAACTCGCTTTATTCATTAAATTTAAACGTAGCGACCCACTGTTCTCGAGAATCGAGATGATCGAAGGTATCAATTAGTATATACGTAAGCATCCACAGTAGTAGGTACAAAGTGGAAGCTATTTCACAATCAGATTCTCAAGTATCTCACTCACTATTCTGGCTATAGATATACCCAGTTAAATCCTCGATAATGCAAACACGGAAGCGGATTTCACTGTGTTAACTAGCCAGCTCGTTTGACAGGGCTCTTCTCTCTAGTTAAATCCATTGACCCATTATCTCTAATGTACACTATTGGGCATTCTGTTTGGCTTTCCGTTAAGTTAAGGTGATTTTTTTTTGTAGATTAAAGACAAACGTTTGATTTTTTTTAGATTAAAATTATGCTTAAATAAATAAATCACTTTGTTTATAGCTTCAGAGAAAAAGAATGGGCATCGCTTATTTTATTGCACACTGAAAACATGTTTGTCAAAATCAGAATTTTTACATCAACAATAGGAACGAAAACAACACCAATAAAAATAAAAATATTTTTCATTTCGACGGATTCCTCTCTGAAATGTCAACACGCGGAAAAACGCTGACGGAATCTTCTCCTAGTTGGCCTCAAATGTTCCGGATTGGAAAAACAAGCTATCATCACTCGTCCTAGTAGGCCGAGGTTTTTTTTTGCCAGTATCCCCAACTTTCAAAACAATCCATAGTCACCTACCATCATCCAGTCGCTATCGTCCTCGTCGTCGCCAGATCAAATCCGATAAAACTTGGCCGAAAAAGGAAAAATCTATCTGGTACAGATGGAGCAGCCGAGTGATTTGAAATGGCCGATGGCTGCTGGCTGATGGTGGTTGAGAGATTTGATGAATGAGTTCGATTTCATTTGGATGTGGCAAGCAGGCTTTGATGCCTTTCGGTACCGTCTAGTCTCTAAACCTTGTGGATAGGTTTGTTGATATTTCCGGAAGCAGCAGGCTTTGGAGGGATATTTGTTTGTTTGTTTTTGTTATTTTTTTTTTTTCTGGCAAGCCCAACTGAACTCTCGTCTTCGTCTATCTGTGACTGATGGATCTGTCTATTTATGGATCGGATCAAGGGCGAAACCACAAAAACAACAACAACCTACCGAAATCAAACGGCTTTTGAAAGTAATCGTCATGAATGGATTCGATAAAAATCTGGATCTGTGAGTAACGGCGCTTTTGAGATGAGCCCACATTTCGAAAATAAATCATAGCAATAGATTATGGGGTAATCTATCTGCTAAAAGACACAAATCAATCGTCAACTTCAGTTTGGATTTGATGGAGTTGATTGTTTAATTTACGTTGCCTGCAAAAGACAGTTGAAAAAATTTTAAATCACATCCCCTCACAATTTTTTTAAGCGTGTAAATACTTAACGTTTGACATCCGGCGTAATCCCACATCCGCTGTTTCGAAGCTGCGCTGCTGCCATCTGGGATAGTATGATGCTGCGTGAGCAACTTCTGGGTGAACGGTAAATTATAGACGACTTTACATTGCTTCGAGTTAAGTTTTCATAAATCCAAATGATTATGAAAAAAAACACTCCTTTGAAAAATTGGAGTTTGTTTTCAATTAAATTTGAATAAATTAGCCTGGTAGGAGAGTCAATTCTCTCTGATAGTTCCATTTTAAAATAGTCAGTCGGTCAGAGAAAACTAACATGGGGCCGTTCAGATACCACCTGCACAACTTAGGGGGGAGGAGGGGGTATGGAAATGTCCACGGAGAGGGGGGTAGGGGTTTGGGTAATGTCAACGTGGACATACTTACTTTCAAAATATTTTCTAAAGGTGAATAAATATTAAGATGTTTCAATTAAAATCTTAAAATTGCAAAGCTTTCCAGTTTAAGTTTAAGCAACTAGTAACCACTTGAAAGCTAGCTATAAATATGATACTTTAGAAATTATAATAATTATAATTATTACAAATTAGATTTAGAAAAAAATCTGTCCACGTGGACATCCGGGGAGGGAGGTAGGGGTTTGCAAAATGTCCACGCTTGGCCACGAAGGGCGAGGAGGGGGTCAAAAATCTCATTTTTCTGTCCACGTGGTATCCGAACGGCCCCCATGTGAATCAATCTTTTCGTCAATTTTATTAACTTTTAATTTTTTCCAATATCTTTATTTTTTATCATATCTTTATATTAAACTTTATGCGCTTCTCGTTGGTCTGTATAAAAGAACGATTTTCTCGTTGTTACTTTAAACAAAAACATTTAATAAATACGTTATATGAAAATTTGAATAGTTTCAGCCTAAGACAATATAAAATGTTAAGTTTTAATTTAAAATTTTCTACGGCTAGTGGTTGTATAAATATAATTTTCAATAAAATTTCCTAAAAAAAAAATGAGATCATGAGGTCCGATAAAAATACAAAACATGTTATAACCATTGAACGATGGCAATTGAAAAGCATTTAAGTAAACTTGAATTGTGTAGTAATCCAAGGATATATTTTTTTTTCATTTCAACCACCATCAAATATCCAAATCCGCCTTCCAGCTTTAAAATTATTACGCCTGATTGTATGCAGATGCAGAAGGAAACCTAATAGAAAATAGCAAAAATTTATGTTTTTTCGAATAAAAAATTCTAGCTTACCAATTGTTGGGTCTTTCCCAAATTTTAAAGGAACGTTAATTGACTACTCTTCTAACAAACTACAATTGAAAATGTGCATTTGGCTCGAGTTTTCATTCAAAAATATGTGAAATACTCAAAATAGTTTTTGGAGTAGTAAAAAATTTACCTTTTTTGTTGTCGATTTGCGATGCTTCACGGCACAAACACATTTTCTCCTATAGCTCACAATAATCTCTGAACCTTCTACTTCAAATTTGTATCCGTTATTTTCTGATAATCCTAACCAAATCAAAGAAAAAAATGAATTATTAGAAGCTAGTATTTCCATCCGTTTGTTTACATTTTCTTGCACACACACGACCTGTCAAAAAATAGCTTCGAAATCGCGAATTGGAAACGTTTCTAGCGTTGAGCAAGATAAATTATGCAAACAAAAACAACTATACAGCTGTTGCTGTATAAAAGCTGTAAACTGTAACTAAAGTATGTATTATGATGAATGTAAACTAACGAGCCGGTCCGGAAAAATTTTACGGATTACTTTTCGCTTTGTCCAAACAATGAAGGCCGCCAGAAGGAAAATTTTTGGCTGGTATAACTTTTCCAGCAGTTCAGACAAAAAAAATCAACACGGTAATAAAAACAACGCGCTAATGGCGGCGCCGATGATGCAAATGGAACTTTTTTGTTTTTTTTTTTCATTTCTCCAACAGAAAAAGAATGCTGATGCAGAATGGACGAAACGAATAAAACACTTTGAAATGATTCTCTCTCGCTTTCAGGCTTCCAATATTTATTCGCATTAATAAGCACTTTGTTCCATTTTCGTTTTCCCTTTTTCCAATTTTCCCTCCAACAGCTTAATTAGCTGTGATCAAAAATTTATAAAGTTGATTGTCGGGAGGCAGCTTTATAGTAACAACAGCAATAACTTGTGTCATTCGTTGGCTGCTGATGGCATTTATGAGTGCTGTAAATAATTTAAACCTCCCTAGTTATTATCAATCTGCAACTGTTTTTGATGTTACAATGAAAAGCTTGCGAAACCGACCACAAACGGGGTGCCAAATGAATAGTGAAAATCCGTACCCGATGAGAGGGTGGATTTATGAATAGAGAGGCTGGCCATGATGGCTCTTGACCTGCGGAGGGTATCCTCTCAGGAAGTATTAACTTCTGTTCGCAAAATCGATGTGTATTATCATCGACGACGAAACCTATTGCCAATTTGGTTACAAAACGCTTCCTGATGACCAGTATTACAATGTTCAGGATGGAAAAAGTGTTGATGAGACGGGTACATCAATTTTTACCGAAAAAAACCGGTGAGAATGTTATGGTTGGTATGTCAAGCCATATGAAGACTGAAAAATGTGGCCAGAATCATCGCAAATCAGTCTGCGCTGAAGCTAATGGGCATCATGCATTCAATTATAAATATAGTAGATTCAGTTTGCCATGATTGATTTTATGATTATAATGGATATTTCTTGTAGATTAAACTTCAGTTATCAGTGCACTGCAAGCTTTGTATGGAAATTTCAAATTCCTAGATTTTTACACCGCCCATATCTGTTTTTGGTTGTTTTTGCTGCCAGAAATAGCAATACAAATTTTGGAAGCGACCCATCAGTCCTGAATTAGCTCAACGAGTTAAAGTTTTGTATGGGAAAACAAAATTTTTCATTCAAAAATCACCAGAGATGTACTGAATGTTCCAACTTTGGTTGAAAAATATTTCTTGATTCTTGCAGTACGAATCATGTCAACAATGCACAAACCATATTTGTTTCCCAGAAAAGATATTTATTCAATCCCGGGAAAAATTGAAACTGAAGATTTCAACATGAAGATCTTAACCATCTACTGCGTACGAATCCTTATCGAGATGATTTTTTTTAAACAAGGTAGTAGTATTGCAAAACATTTCAAACTATTTCAATGCTTCAAAAGTTCAGTAAGCAAACCCAAGACCCAAAAACATAGTACTTTAACCGACAAACTGGTCTGATTCTAGCTGTAAAAAATTAAAATAATTGAAAAAGATTTTTCACTATCGATAGAAGTTAGTTTCAGGTTATTCATCAGAAATCGTAAATGTTCAGATAACTATTTATTTGTTTCGCAATATGCCATTACTTCGCTGATGATTTTGCTACTGTCAACAGTATCCGAAACGGAAGTTCTAAATGATGAGTGTTGCAAAATAGAACATTTAGACTGTTTCTATAGCATTTGATTATTGGAATTTGTTTTTATAGATTCTTTGTCGTTTTTCACTTTTACACTAAGTTTTCGATCGGAAAACCATTTTTTAATCAAATTCAAGGTGTTAACCAGATTTAAGAAAAAATAGTATTTAAGACTAAGCCATCAAGGTAGAACTATCATTTTCCTTGCTCAATCTGTAAAT
Source organism: Uranotaenia lowii (assembly GCF_029784155.1). Classification (NCBI taxonomy): domain Eukaryota; kingdom Metazoa; phylum Arthropoda; class Insecta; order Diptera; family Culicidae; genus Uranotaenia; species Uranotaenia lowii. The sequence continues at coordinate 13,226,839 of NC_073691.1, read as the reverse complement.
CTGTAATTCATTGGCTTCGGGAATTCCCGGTACCTTTGAGCGTTTCCCGGGATTCAGGAATTCCCGAATATTTTGATTCCCAGGAATTCCCAACCGGGAAATCTCGGGTAGGACACTCTACTTGTGGCTCTATATATGAGGTTACATTTGAAAACATAATACTTCCTAAAGGGAATTTCTCTAAATTATAAATTAATTACGGAGCAACAGAGTTATGTAGATAATTCCACCATGAATTTCCTATTAAATGCATTCTGCAGAATCATATGCATTTATGAAACCATAACGCAGGGACACGTTGGGTTTCCGGGGTTGAAAATCGACCGATCGATCAATTTTCACGCTCCAATTGGGTGCTGGAACCAAAAAAAAGGCAAACTCTTCGACGAGGACATGGTAACAAAAAGATGAGCACCTTTCGAACATATCATCATTCATTTGGGAGAAGTGAGCTGTCATCCGGTAGTGGAAAAAAAGCTTGGTTGCTCAGATTTAGTCAAACATTTATTCATCATCCATCAAACTTCCACGTCCTCGAGTTGATCGCCTACTCAAAACTATCGTTCCCTTTTTTCTTAGATTTTTTTTTTCAATCGTAACAATTTATTTTTCATTTGTTTTTATGCAGATTTTTTTTTCAAAGGTTTTTCTAAAAATGGATTTATGGTTGCTACTCGGTGCTTTTTACTTGTTTAATCTTCATTTTTCTTCACATAAGTTTTTGCATGATTTGTCTAATTAGCTAACTTTAATGTTTTACCGACTAAAATCACTAATATATCACTACTCAGTGTTTGGTTTTTGTTGTTTTGAATTATTTTACCCACCCTGTCTGCTTCAAAAGCGCTTTACTACTAAAAGTACACAAACACATAATCTCCGTCCATTGAAACTAGCGTTGTGTAAAGTGCAAATAAAACACGCTTCATTTCGAAAATTAGCATCTCTCTTTGATGTGATTGTTCTCTATGTGTGACTAATATGTTATGATGGGGGTGTGTTTATTTGTGTTTGTGTTTCGCTAGTGTTTTGTGTGACATTTTATGATCTACTTCAATCCTACCACTCTGCGATGCTGCTTGTTGCTGCTAATAATGTGTTTGTGTACGTGTTCTCGTATGTATGGGGAAATTTGTGTTTTTGTGCTGCGGCTTTTCTCTAATGAGGCATATTATTTTTCCATTTCAGTGATTATGTTGGTTTGTTTCTTGTTGGTTGAGGAAGGGATAAAGAGGAAAGATCTGGGGGTAATCTTCCCCTTCCGGCGTTCTTCTGTCTAGAGTTGGAACTTGAGAGCAAGAATACTGAATTCGGTACACTTTAAACTTCTGGAATGAAAGCTTTCATTCAGTCTGGGACATTTTAAAAATAATTTTTATCTCTTAAAGGAGGTTTGGCATCTTTATAACAAACCAATATATTTTGTATATTTGATTTTCAAAGTCATTGTGGAAATTTTTCTGTTTTAACTGATTTTGAATTCGTAATACAAAAAACTGAACCGGATTTGGCCTTCGAGGGCAGAAAAAAAAAATTATTCAATATCTTTTTCTCAATACAGATTTAACAAAGAATTTAATTTTTGAACATTACAATTACAATTACAATTTTGACAATTTTGACAATTTTGACAATTTTGACAATTTTGACAATTTTGACAATTTTGACAATTTTGACAATTTTGACAATTTTGACAATTTTGAAAATTTTGACAATTTTGACAATTTTGACAATTTTGACAATTTTGACAATTTTGACAATTTTGACAATTTTGACAATTTTGACAATTTTGACAATTTTGACAATTTTGACAATTTTGACAATTTTGACAATTTTGACAATTTTGACAATTTTGACAATTTTGACAATTTTGACAATTTTGACAATTTTGACAATTTTGACAATTTTGACAATTTTGACAATTTTGACAATTTTGACAATTTTGACAATTTTGACAATTTTGACAATTTTGACAATTTTGACAATTTTGACAATTTTGACAATTTTGACAATTTTGACAATTTTGACAATTTTGACAATTTTGACAATTTTGACAATTTTGACAATTTTGACAATTTTGACAATTTTGACAATTTTGACAATTTTGACAATTTTGACAATTTTGACAATTTTGACAATTTTGACAATTTTGACAATTTTGAAAATTTTGACAATTTTGACAATTTTGACAATTTTGACAATTTTGACAATTTTGACAATTTTGACAATTTTGACAATTTTGACAATTTTGACAATTTTGACAATTTTGACAATTTTGACAATTTTGACAATTTTAACAATTTTGACAATTTTGACAATTTTGACAATTTTGACAATTTTGACAATTTTGACAATTTTGACAATTTTGACAATTTTGACAATTTTGACAATTTTGACAATTTTGACAATTTTGACAATTTTGACAATTTTTACAATTTTGACAATTTTGACAATTTTGACAATTTTGACAATTTTGACAATTTTGACAATTTTGACAATTTTGACAATTTTGACAATTTTGACAATTTTGACAATTTTGACAATTTTTACAATTTTGACAATTTTGACAATTTTGACAATTTTGACAATTTTGACAATTTTGACAATTTTGACAATTTTGACAATTTTGACAATTTTGACAATTTTGACAATTTTGACAATTTTGACAATTTTGACAATTTTGACAATTTTGACAATTTTGACAATTTTGACAATTTTGACAATTTTGACAATTTTGACAATTTTGAAAATTTTGACAATTTTGACAATTTTGACAATTTTGACAATTTTGACAATTTTGACAATTTTGACAATTTTGACAATTTTGACAATTTTGACAATTTTGACAATTTTGACAATTTTGACAATTTTGACAATTTTGACAATTTTGACAATTTTGACAATTTTGACAATTTTGACAATTTTGACAATTTTGACAATTTTAACAATTTTAACAATTTTGACAATTTTGACAATTTTGACAATTTTGACAATTTTGACAATTTTGACAATTTTGACAATTTTGACAATTTTGACAATTTTGACAATTTTGACAATTTTGACAATTTTGACAATTTTGACAATTTTGACAATTTTGACAATTTTGACAATTTTGACAATTTTGACAATTTTGACAATTTTGACAATTTTGACAATTTTGACAATTTTGACAATTTTGACAATTTTGACAATTTTGACAATTTTGACAATTTTGACAATTTTGACAATTTTGACAATTTTGACAATTTTGACAATTTTGACAATTTTGACAATTTTGACAATTTTGACAATTTTGACAATTTTGACAATTTTGACAATTTTGACAATTTTGACAATTTTATTTTGACAATTTTGACAATTTTGACAATTTTGACAATTTTGACAATTTTTACAATTTTGACAATTTTGACAATTTTGACAATTTTGACAATTTTGACAATTTTGACAATTTTGACAATTTTGACAATTTTGACAATTTTGACAATTTTGACAATTTTGACAATTTTGACAATTTTGACAATTTTGACAATTTTGACAATTTTGACAATTTTGACAATTTTGACAATTTTGACAATTTTGACAATTTTGACAATTTTGAAAATTTTGACAATTTTGACAATTTTGACAATTTTGACAATTTTGACAATTTTGACAATTTTGACAATTTTGACAATTTTGACAATTTTGACAATTTTGACAATTTTGACAATTTTGACAATTTTGACAATTTTGACAATTTTGACAATTTTGACAATTTTGACAATTTTGACAATTTTGACAATTTTGACAATTTTAACAATTTTGACAATTTTGACAATTTTGACAATTTTGACAATTTTGACAATTTTGACAATTTTGACAATTTTGACAATTTTGACAATTTTGACAATTTTGACAATTTTGACAATTTTGACAATTTTGACAATTTTGACAATTTTGACAATTTTGACAATTTTGACAATTTTGACAATTTTGACAATTTTGACAATTTTGACAATTTTGACAATTTTGACAATTTTGACAATTTTGACAATTTTGACAATTTTGACAATTTTGACAATTTTGACAATTTTGACAATTTTGACAATTTTGACAATTTTGACAATTTTGACAATTTTGACAATTTTGACAATTTTGACAATTTTGACAATTTTGACAATTTTGCCAATTTTGCCAATTTTGCCAATTTTGCCAATTTTGCCAATTTTGCCAATTTTGCCAATTTTGACAATTTTGACAATTTTGACAATTTTGACAATTTTGACAATTTTGACAATTTTGACAATTTTGACAATTTTGACAATTTTGAAAATTTTGACAATTTTGACAATTTTGACAATTTTGACAATTTTGACAATTTTGAAAATTTTGAAAATTTTGACAATTTTGACAATTTTGACAATTTTGACAATTTTGACAATTTTGACAATTTTGACAATTTTGACAATTTTGACAATTTTGACAATTTTGACAATTTTGACAATTTTGACAATTTTGACAATTTTGACAATTTTGACAATTTTGACAATTTTGACAATTTTGAAAATTTTGACAATTTTGACAATTTTGACAATTTTGACAATTTTGACAATTTTGACAATTTTGACAATTTTGACAATTTTGACAATTTTGACAATTTTGACAATTTTGACAATTTTGACAATTTTGACAATTTTAACAATTTTGACAATTTTGAAAATTTTGACAATTTTGACAATTTTGACAATTTTGACAATTTTGACAATTTTGACAATTTTGACAATTTTGACAATTTTGACAATTTTGACAATTTTGACAATTTTGACAATTTTGACAATTTTGACAATTTTGACAATTTTGACAATTTTGACAATTTTGACAATTTTGACAATTTTGACAATTTTGACAATTTTGACAATTTTGACAATTTTGACAATTTTGACAATTTTGACAATTTTGACAATTTTGACAATTTTGACAATTTTGACAATTTTGACAATTTTGACAATTTTGACAATTTTGACAATTTTGACAATTTTGACAATTTTGACAATTTTGACAATTTTGACAATTTTGACAATTTTGACAATTTTGACAATTTTGACAATTTTGACAATTTTGACAATTTTGACAATTTTGACAATTTTGACAATTTTGACAATTTTGACAATTTTGACAATTTTGACAATTTTGACAATTTTGACAATTTTGACAATTTTGACAATTTTGACAATTTTGACAATTTTGACAATTTTGACAATTTTGACAATTTTGACAATTTTGACAATTTTGACAATTTTGACAATTTTGACAATTTTGACAATTTTGACAATTTTGACAATTTTGACAATTTTGACAATTTTGACAATTTTGACAATTTTGACAATTTTGACAATTTTGACAATTTTGGCAATTTTGACAATTTTGACAATTTTGACAATTTTGACAATTTTGACAATTTTGACAATTTTGACAATTTTGACAATTTTGACAATTTTGACAATTTTGACAATTTTGACAATTTTGACAATTTTGACAATTTTGACAATTTTGACAATTTTGACAATTTTGACAATTTTGACAATTTTGACAATTTTGACAATTTTGACAATTTTGACAATTTTGACAATTTTGACAATTTTGACAATTTTGACAATTTTGACAATTTTGACAATTTTGACAATTTTGACAATTTTGACAATTTTGAAAATTTTGACAATTTTGACAATTTTGACAATTTTGACAATTTTGACAATTTTGACAATTTTGAAAATTTTGAAAATTTTGACAATTTTGACAATTTTGACAATTTTGACAATTTTGACAATTTTGACAATTTTGACAATTTTGACAATTTTGACAATTTTGACAATTTTGACAATTTTGACAATTTTGACAATTTTGACAATTTTGACAATTTTGACAATTTTGACAATTTTGACAATTTTGACAATTTTGACAATTTTGACAATTTTGACAATTTTGACAATTTTGACAATTTTGACAATTTTGACAATTTTGACAATTTTGACAATTTTGACAATTTTGACAATTTTGACAATTTTGACAATTTTGACAATTTTGACAATTTTGACAATTTTGACAATTTTGACAATTTTGACAATTTTGACAATTTTGACAATTTTGACAATTTTGACAATTTTGACAATTTTGACAATTTTGACAATTTTGACAATTTTGACAATTTTGACAATTTTGACAATTTTGACAATTTTGACAATTTTGACAATTTTGACAATTTTGACAATTTTGACAATTTTGACAATTTTGACAATTTTGACAATTTTGACAATTTTGACAATTTTGACAATTTTGACAATTTTGACAATTTTGACAATTTTGACAATTTTGACAATTTTGACAATTTTGACAATTTTGACAATTTTGACAATTTTGACAATTTTGACAATTTTGACAATTTTGACAATTTTGACAATTTTGACAATTTTGACAATTTTGACAATTTTGACAATTTTGACAATTTTGACAATTTTGACAATTTTGACAATTTTGACAATTTTGACAATTTTGACAATTTTGACAATTTTGACAATTTTGACAATTTTGACAATTTTGACAATTTTGACAATTTTGACAATTTTGACAATTTTGTCAATTTTGACAATTTTGACAATTTTGGCAACTCTGACAATTTTGACAATTTTGACAATTTTGACAATTTTGACAATTTTGACAATTTTGACAATTTTGACAATTTTGACAATTTTGACAATTTTGACAATTTTGACAATTTTGACAATTTTGACAATTTTGACAATTTTGACAATTTTGACAATTTTGACAATTTTGTCAACTTTGACAATTTTGACAGTTTTGACAATTTTATTTGAAAACAATTTCATATTCATGCAAAACTTTAAGCAAATATATCAATCTGATATGTGGCATGATCGATCGAGTATTTGCCAGGGGGTTAATGATGTTTGCTGTAATTAAATTCATTGATAACCACTGCTTGCTGGTGAGGACTGATTATAATAATTCATTCCTCGTCAACGTTCAATCGACCGAAACAGATGTGGTAGGATTATCACAATTAAACGCTCTAATTGAAGGTTCCGTTTAAGGTTCAACTTTGAAGCTCTGACAATTCCGGGATGACAATTGGAAAAATCTGTACCAGATTTAAGGTTCAGAGCTAGGAAAAGAGATGCTGTGAAGAACCTACTTGAAAACAAACAAGTTCAAGCCGTTGAGACTGAACTCAAAATAACCTCACTTAAATAATGTCCAATTACCTAAAGAAAGCAATAACATCTTTAAGATGGAACCTGAAACGAAATAATAACGAAGAAAGTACAGCTCATAGTTGTTACAGTAAGCCAGCAGCTGGTAGACTCGTAAAATTGGTTGATTTGGCAGTAATGCTGCAGAAACATTGCCTTGGAGCTTTGTAAATGTTAGGTTTTGTCGAAACGTACTCTATGGAACCATCGCATTTGCAGTTCATTTTGAAGTTGTGGTTTACCCTAGATTTCTTGTGTTAATACTACAGCACATCTTTTTTTTCTTGATAGATTGGTTTTTGGTTGTTTGTTTAGGAAGATCATTTTGCTTGACATTATTGGATTCTCATCCTAAGATCGTGTTTCGGGCCTTAAAGAACATGAAGTTTTCATATGTTGCATATTTTATTGGAAATCCTCTTGCTATTCACTGCTCAATTTTTAAACTGGGAAAATTTTGAATCTGAGTTATATTTTAAACTTTGAATATGTCAACCAGTCAATGAAAAATAAATTTTTGAAATTTCAGTTAATATTTAATGTTCCCGCCTATAAAATTTACATTTGTCCCCCGAAGGCTTAATTCAGCTGTTCTGTTTTGTTTCTTTAAACGTAAAATATATAAATTGGAATAATTTCAACAATACATAACATGGAGAATGATTTTGTTTCCTTAATCTGCCAATAAACACATAATTGATAACAATTTCGTCCAACAATTTTTATATGAATCTTTCCAATTTTGTCAATGTTTGTATAGCGAATAGCAATATGAATTGTTCTAGCATCTTATTTTTTTCTTTATCACATTTTGCTTCTCTTAATACTCTGTATTCAAAAAATATTTATAAATAATATTGAATTGATTCCAACTTGAAAATTACCAATCATTTGTGAACTTAAATAACCAATCACTAAATCTATCCTTACTGCTAGATGCTCGGCTTCGGAGAAGGTGTCCTATCGATATAATCCAAACTATCCTGCTGTTTTCCTTCGCCGGAAACTTCCTTCTGATCCTTCCCATTCATAGAACCGGAACTGTTATTATTACAACTACTGCTACTTTCATTGCTCATCCCATTACTACTACAGCTTCCATTACTACTCTGATTGGTAACATTCACGTGGCTATTCCCATTTCCACTTCCGGTGCTGTCCACCGTTTTCGGTTGCTGTACCATTTGCTGATCCCCCTCAACGATCGTAGCCAACCGCGTCCCACCCGCAGGCCCCGTTCCACTCGGAGTACTGACTTCGGAACTGGCCATCGCCAGATCCAGCTCCTTCTGCCAATCGGACTCCTTCTGTTCCATCGCTTTCCGTTTCTGCTCCTTGAATCGATTGTAAACCAAGAACTCCTTCAACAGCTGATTGTCCAGGGTGCTCAACGGGTTTCCACTTTGATTTGCCGCCGCAGCCTGATCCCGGTTGATCGACCGCTGCTTGGCAAGGCGCTTCTTTTTCTTGTGCAGGGGTTTGGTTTCGATGATCATTTCTTCCAGTTCCAGACTGGGGTCGCAGTTTAGGTGATCTTTGGAGGGTTTGAAGGGTGGATTTGCTTGTTTGGCCAGGATTCGGTCCCAGTTGGTTCCCCGAAGGAGCTTCGTTTGTTGTAGTTCTTGTTTACTGCTGATGCGGGCACCCGGATGGAAGTTCAGCAACTGTGAATTGTAGGAGAAGAACGAGAAATTAGAATGCAATGCATACACAAATGATACATTGGACCGGAACAAATATGAAATCCATCATTTGTCATGCCGATCACCCGACACTAACCAACCATTATCAGTAAGTAAGTAAGCGTTATAGAATTTTACCCGTATTTTATTGACTAAGCAAATAAGCACAAAATTTTACAAAACCTCACATTAAATCTGGGCATTAAATTTTATTTATCAACACAAAATCCGGACAATTCCAAAATATGAGCGCTAATAATCATAGCAGCTTTGCCTACTAGCGACACGTCGCATACGTCACGACGTTGAAAATAATAACGACGCACCGCAAGTTTCCTAGGAGACCTGGAGCATGCGATTGATGGCCTAAGGAAAATTCACACCAAATAACATAAACAATGTTCGAGTACTACATCGAAATCGGCCTACTGGACTAAAAAAAGAAAAACAAACCAGCGAATGACAGAAATCTCGCTAGTAAAAAAGCGTCGCTAGTCCTACTGTCGCTATTCGGTTTGGTGCTATACACATAATATATCGCATTAACTTTAATCTTTATCATTATTTATGAGCAATACGCTATATAAAGATAGATTCTTGTTTACCTAAACTATCTAGATTTCAAAATTAACATTCCAGAATTTCAATATACCTACTATTCGAAAATGAAACTTATATAACTCTTATACTCACATTCTAAACTTTCATCAGCCTCAAAAAGTTTCAGATGATATATTCACAATGAAGACCACTAGCATTGGCCGATCATTGAAAATTACAATTTATTTAAAGCGTAACGCAGTTTTGATTATCGTAAGCAAGACTTCCAATTGCAACAATAACCATTATAGTTTGATATGTTGCATATTATTAATAATAGCGTTTTCTAAATCAAACTGTTTGCGGAAAAGTTTTCCCACACAACTTTTTTAACAGTTTTTAACAGTTACATAACCTCACAACATATTCAAAATTCAATCATTTCGGAATTCACGATTCAGGAAATGTATTGTACAATTTCTGTAATCGTTTGCTAAACGTTTTATTACGCTTCATAAATCGTCGTTTGATGATTTAAGAAATCGTATGGTTCAAATCCTCATTTATGCGGGTTATTATTAAGCTTTGAGGCCAGGTTTTTGATGACAGAAAATGATCTATGTATCTGTGAAAAGCCTTAGAGATATTATTGTTTTGTAATTTTTTGTAAGTTTTTGTAATTTTCTAAAGTTTTGTAATTTTTTGTAATTTTTGTAGCTTTTTGTAATTTTTTGTAATTTTTTTGTAATTTTTTGTAATTTTTTGTAATTATATGTAATTTTTTGAAATTTTTTGTAATATTTTATAATTTGTTGTATTTTTTGTAATTTTTCATAACTTTTGTGTTTTTTTGTAATTTTTTTGTATTTTTTTTTAATTTTTTGTAATTATTTGTAATTTTTTGTAGTTTTTTATTATTTTGTAATTCTTTGTAATTTTTTATTTTTTTGTAATTCTTTGTGATTTTTTGTAATTTTTGTTATTTTTTGTCATTTTTTATAATTTTTTTTTCATTTTTTGAAATTTTTGGTAATTTTTTGTCAATTTTTGTAATTTTTTGTATTTGTTTGTAATATTTTGAATTTTTTTTGTAATTTTTCGTATTTTTTGTAATTTTTTGTAATTATTTGTAATTGTTTTAAATTTTTTGTAATTTTTTGAAATTTTTTATAATTTTTTGAATTTTTTTGTAGTTTTTTTTAAATTTTTTGCAATTTTTTGTAATTTTTTGTAATTTTTTGAAATTTTTTGTAATTTTTTGTAATTTTTGGTATTTTTTTGTAATTTTTTGTAATTTTTTGTAATTTTTTGTAATTTTTTGTAATTTTTTGTAATTATTTGTAATTTTTTGTAATTTTTTGTAATTTTTTGTAATTTTTTGTAATTTTTGTAATTTTCTGTAATTTTTTTGTAATTTTTTGTAATTTTTTGTAATTTTTTGTAATTTTTTAAAATTTTATGTATTTTTTTGTAATTTTTTGTAGGTTTTTGCATTTTTTTGTAATTTTTTGTAATTTTTTTGTTACTTTGTGTTGTTTTTTGTATTTTTTTGTAATTTATGGTGTTTTTTTTTGTAATTTTTTGTATTTTTTTGTAATTTTTTGAAATTTTTTTGTTTTTTTTTATTTTTTTGTAATTTTTTGTAATTTTTTGTAAATTTTTGTAATTATTGAAATTTTGTTATCTTGTGTAATTTTTTGTTATTTTTTTTTAATGTTTTTGTAATTTATTGTTACTTTTGGTATTTTTTTGTTATTTTTTATTATTTTTTTGTAATTTTTTGGAATTTATTGTAACTTTTTGTTATTTTTTGTTTTTCTTATAATTTTTTGTAATTTATTGTAATATTTTTGTAATTTTTTGTAATTTTTTGTAATTTTTTGTAATTTTTTGTAATTTTTTGTAATTTTTTTGTAATTTTTTGTATTTTTTTGTAATTTTTTGTAATTTTTTGTAATTTTTTGTAATTTTTTGTAATTTTTTGTAATTTTTTGTAATTTTTTGTAATTTTTTGTAATTTTTAGTAATTTTTTGTAATTTTTTGTAATTTTTTGTAATTTTTTGTAATTTTTTGTAATTTTTTGTAATTTTTTGTAATTTTTTGTAATTTTTTGTAATTTTTTGTAATTTTTTTTTATTTTTTTGTAATTTTTTGTAATTTTTTGTAATTTTTTGTAATTTTTTGTTATTTTTTGTTATTTTTTGTTAGTTTTTGTAATTTTTTGTTATTTTTTTTTAATTTTTGTTGATTCTTGTTACTTTTTGTAGTTTATTGTAATTTTTGTCAGTCATTTTTGTCATTTTTGTCATTTTTGTCATTTTTGTCATTTTTGTCATTTTTGTCATTTTTGTCATTTTTGTCATTTTTGTCATTTTTGTCATTTTTGTCATTTTTGTCATTTTTGTCATTTTTGTCAATTTTGTCATTTTTGTCATTTTTGTCATTTTTGTCATTTTTGTCATTTTTGTCATTTTTGTCGTTTTTGTCATTTTTGTCATTTTTGTCATTTTTGTCATTTTTGTCATTTTTGTCATTTTTGTCATTTTTGTCATTTTTGTCATTTTTGTCATTTTTGTCATTTTTGTCATTTTTGTCATTTTTGTCATTTTTGTCATTTTTGTCATTTTTGTCATTTTTGTCATTTTTGTCATTTTTGTCATTTTTGTCATTTTTGTCATTTTTGTCATTTTTGTCATTTTTGTCATTTTTGTCATTTTTGTCATTTTTGTCATTTTTGTCATTTTTGTCATTTTTGTCATTTTTGTCATTTTTGTCATTTTTGTCATTTTTGTCATTTTTGTCATTTTTGTCATTTTTGTCATTTTTGTCATTTTTGTCATTTTTGTCATTTTTGTCATTTTTGTCATTTTTGTCATTTTTGTCATTTTTGTCATTTTTGTCATTTTTGTCATTTTTGTCATTTTTGTCATTTTTGTCATTTTTGTCATTTTTGTCATTTTTGTCATTTTTGTCATTGTTGTCACTTTTGTCATTTTTGTCATTTTTGTCATTTTTGTCATTTTTGTCATTTTTGTCATTTTTGTCATTTTTGTCATTTTTGTCATTTTTGTCATTTTTGTCATTTTTGTCATTTTTGTCATTTTTGTCATTTTTGTCATTTTTGTCATTTTTGTCATTTTTGTCATTTTTGTCATTTTTGTCATTTTTGTCATTTTTGTCATTTTTGTCATTTTTGTCATTTTTGTCATTTTTGTCATTTTTGTCATTTTTGTCATTTTTGTCATTTTTGTCATTTTTGTCATTTTTGTCATTTTTGTCACTTTTGTCATTTTTGTCATTTTTGTCATTTTTGTCATTTTTGTCATTTTTGTCATTTTTGTCATTTTTGTCATTTTTGTCATTTTTGTCATTTTTGTCATTTTTGTCATTTTTGTCATTTTTGTCATTTTTGTCATTTTTGTCATTTTTGTCATTTTTGTCATTTTTGTCATTTTTGTCATTTTTGTCATTTTTGTCATTTTTGTCATTTTTGTCATTTTTGTCATTTTTGTCATTTTTGTCATTTTTGTCATTTTTGTCATTTTTGTCATTTTTGTCATTTTTGTCATTTTTGTCATTTTTGTCATTTTTGTCATTTTTGTCATTTTTGTCATTTTTGGGATTTTTGGGATTTCTTTTTTTTGTAATTTTAAATTATTTGGGGATTTTTCGAATCCGGTAGAAATTTCTTGAGAATTGGCATAATCATTTGGAAGTGTTTATCTGCCCAAATAAATTGAAACGGTTTTTCAATTTGATTCTGTAAGTGAAATATCAAACAAATTTTCAACTTTAAATGCTCCTCAACGGTTGAGTTATTTTCCTCTATGCAAATGGAAATCGACCGTCAATTGTTTAAATTTTGGCGGCATTCGAATCCGAATCGCATCTCGGAATGCCCGTAGAAAACGGAGAGATAAAATCCTGCAATGATTGAAATTTCCCAATCAAATGTGCTTAATTATTCCGAGTCGATTGCTCGCAAACGACCAGCTGGAGGAGAGAATTTCCACCGCTATGGATGCAACAACACCGGGGCTTTTGGCTCGTTGGCTTTCGTTGGCACAACTTTACTCAACTGCAATTAACGGCGATTATCCTCAGCTTCCGCTTCGACAAACAGAGAGATCAATGTTGGGTGGGAAATTGCTGACTGAGTGGGTGAAGCAGGAACTGAAACGAGGAAAGGTAAACACCAATCCGGGTTTGCAGCATCAAGGTAAAGCTAGCCAAAGTCATTCACCGGTACGAAGACATTGTTGAATGAAAACTTTTCTCCCGGAGCCGTTTTGGACTTAACGCAAAGATAAACGAAGCTCCGGATTCAGTTCCAGTTAGACCGGAAAAGTTTATCTTACCGGAGTAGTTTTCGGGATTAATTTCAGTTTGTTGAAATTTTATCAACCTCTTTGATGGACCAAATCAAAACAACGATTCCAAAGTTGTTTCAGCAAAATACTTCAATCCCAAACTAAAATTATGCGTTATTTAAAGAAGGAATTCAAGTTCATTTCAACAAAAGTGCATCCCAAGAACGAAAGCGAACAATCGTAATGAGCAAAGCACCTCGCTGCAGCACCAGCCAGGGTAATAATTTGCTCGTTGCACTTGAATGAAACAAGCCGGTTTTCATTGTTGAGCTTTATTTTCCATTATTATAGTTGTTTTTTCAGTTTTTTTCCTTTCCAGATTTAGCGAGTTTCCCAGTTTCTGCCAAATAATTGTACCTCCGCCGGTAGAAGCATAGTTTGCACTTTCGCCTCGTCACACGACACGACAAACTGTAGTCGAGTTCCTCTGCCCGATCCGGAAATGAGTTATAATGGTGCATTTCCGGTCGTTTGCTGCTTTGTTTTCCGACTTCCGACTCTCCCATGCCACGCCATGCACCATAAAAAAGGCTGGAAAGAGAGCAACCAACACGGATGGACCACCTCTACTTTCGCCTTGTTAGAGAACTAGCTAGCTACCCACCCAGCTGGCAAGTAGTAAATCACTTTGAAAGATTTAATCTGTTAGGACATTGTTTCTGTGTAGTTTTAGTTTTTTTTGTTCCCCGTTTTTGTGCTAAACTATTTTTACCACAAAACAAAGCGGCAGAAAATGAGGGCAACAGAATTGAAATTTAATCATCGGAAAACGATCACAGCACGGGGCAATGCAATGGGACTTAAATGGGATTTGAGCTTTGACCCAGAATGGTTGCAATTGAATCATTGATTGGAAAATTCGATTATCCTGTGTGCTTGTTTAGCACAGAAATCGACAAAGAATCCTTAAAAAAATAAAAATATCAATCACTCATTGAACAACATGACCAAAACAGGCCTGTAGATTGGCCAAAAAACTGACCTGTGCATGATTTCAATTTCATTTTTTAATGGTTATCTTGATGCCAAATGACTTAGAAATGCATACAATGTCGAAATCTGATGTTATCTGAAAAAAAAAAATGGATTTGTCAAAAATCGACTATGAAATTTCCAAAGGAAATCCGGAAAATCAAAATTTTAGTTTCGGCCGTTTTTTGAAAAAAAAAATCGATTTTTTTTTCCATAAATCAAAATTTTGAATTTGTGGGATTTCCTTTGGTCCCTCCTACGTTATTATTTTAAATTTTTTTTTGCTTTCCTTTGATCCTCGCTTTGGTGGTTTTTTAAATTAAAAAACCGAAGCGAACGCTTTGAGGCACCCCTAAAACAACTACAACTACAACAATACTATATTTCATAAAATTTATATTTACGATAGTGTCTACTAGTTTAGATAAAATTAAGACCTAAAGTACCAAGACAAACGTGTAATATGTACCAAATCTTGTGATAAGTCCTAAATCTCTCCTTCAACCAATTTCATTCCATGAGCTTAAGAAGAAACTCAATTCCAAATTCAGTAATTGTTTTTTATCCTTGCAAAAAAACGTGCATTTGAGTTCAATTTTTCCAATGCAATAATTGGCAATATCCGAGCCGCTTGGAGCAGAACCGAGGCTTTATTTAAAAAAAAAAAAAAAAAATCAAAACAGCGAAAAACAAAATCATTTTAAATTTTCATCGAAGCACAACAGAAGGGTTGAAATGGTATTCAAAGCTTCAAAAATTATCTTTTGATAAAAATGATTCTTAACACCTCCTCTTTCCCTTGGATTCCATTGATTAAAAACAAAGGTATTTTGATAAATATGAAATAAGAGAAGAATAGTAATAGATTTTTGCAAATTTTCTCAATATACTTATTTTGATATCCACGTTATCCATAAAATATCAAAAACTTTTTGTTCCAAAAAATTGCTCACTTATTGTTCGTTGATTATTAAAAACACTGCATTTTTTCAGTAAGTTTCTGATATTCCCGAGTTTTCCCTATTCTATTTGCGATTCTAGTTCCGTCTGGAAGCTTCGCCAATTGAACGGTCGTTTTGTTTTGGTCTGCAAATACTACTCGAAAAAACAAAATATTCCGTTTTATCGGGAGTGATGACCGACTTTACCCCTTTTTCCTATAAAAATGATTTCTGGCTATACGCCACTGTATTTTACAAAAATAATGCAAACAAAAATTACAATTTAACGTCCTCAGAATGAAAAAAAACTTTTTTATGATTCGATTATCCGGAAGATTCGATTATCCGTAGTGAAAAAAAAAATCTATACTCCAGATAATCGAGTCCGACCTGTACTACTTTAATACTTTAAGCTATAAAATTTTTCAAGTTCTTACGATAAAAATAAAAAAAAACCAAAAAAAAATTTAAAACGCTTTAAAACCTATTTTTAGTGAAATTTTGATTACTAAACAATTTTTCTAAATTTCAATTTTTTGCGAAAAGGACCACAGTGAAACGTCACAAAAATTTCTTTAAAATGACCTGAAAATCCCATAAAAATTTCTCAAAAAACTCAAAAATATCACAAAAAATAGTTAAAACACCTTCACAAAACTCTCTGTTAATTTTTCCAATACTGTCTTAAAAATATTTCAAATGTAACAAAAATGCCAACAAAGTGTTTAGCAAATACCTCACAAACCGCAGAAAAACGACAGAATGTCAAAAAACGAGCCTTAAAATATAAAAAACACAGATTTTTTACAAAGGTTAATGAATCAATAATTTTGTCACGAAAATATCACAAAAAACTCACAGAATCTTTAAAAAATGTCTCAAGAATATCATGTTGAGGACACTTGAACGCTGTTGGAAATTCACTAAAATGACAAAAATTTAAGAAAATAACCTATGTCAATTTTTTTTAAAGTTTCAAAAAACGTCTCAAAAATTAAGCAAAAATGTTATGAAAATGATACAAGAATACAACGTTAAAAAGTGTCAACAATTGATTGTTTTTCAAACATCATAAAAGTGTTACAGAAATGTCACGGAAAAGCCACAAAAGTGAATGAAAAATTCTTAAAATGTCATAAACCTGTCAAGAAAAAGTAACAAAATGTTCACGAAAATGTCCCAAAAAAGTCCCAAAATAAAAAGCAATCAAAAATTTCCCGCGATAAAGCGCAAATGTCAATGTCAAAAATGTCTGGAAAATGTCTTTAAAATTATAATAAAAATTTCACTTAAAATGTCTTATAAATGACAGAAAAAATGCTTAGAAAATCGCAAAAAATGATTAGATAGGCCCTAAAAATAACATACAAACGTCACAGAAATGTCACAACAATGCTATAAAAGCCACGTAAAAGTGTGAAACAAATAAAATATAGTCATAAAAATCTTATAAAAATAAATATAACAAGCACTTCCCAAAAGTGTAACTAAACTGACAAAAATGTGACAAAATGCCACAAACTTTCTGAGCGTATATAAATAAATTCTTACACTGTGTTGAGAAAGTTTCAGATAAATGCTACAAAAATGTCCCAAAATGTCACAAGAATGTCTTTCAATGTCAAAAAAATTGTCACAAAATTGTCACTAAAATGTTACAAAATTGTCACAAAAATAACAAAAAATGACTAACATTTCTCACGTTATGTACAAAAATTTCACAGAAATTGCACAAAAATTACGCAGGAATTTTACCAAAAATTCACAAAACTTTTACAAAAATAAAAAAAAAATCACAAAATAACAAAACAATCTTGAAATTGATAAAACTATTAATGATATGTATGTATGATGTAGGTATGTCACAAAAATGACACAAAATTGTCACCGCATTATTTCACAAAAAAATGTTTTTTGTTTTTAGAAAATTTAAAAAAATATAAACAAAATTATGACAATATTGTTTAATTTACAAAGATTGTAAAATCGATTGTTTGTTTCACAACAAGCCACTGTTAACAGTTACAAACACATAACTCGCTCGAAACTGTCAAAGCCAAAGCATCAAATCAGCGAGTTAGCGTTCCGTTTATTTTTTTTTTTTCAACTGCATCGCATGTCGCACGAAAGTCGTCTCCGGTTTCAACTCCCTACAGAAAACTAGCTAAGTCAAGGTCTAGGCAAGGCGTTCCGGGATAAGGAGACTATTTCCGGTTCCGTTTTGTTTTTTTTTCTATCACCAAACCAAGTCGTCTTCATCATCGTCAACTAGACCGAACTCTCTTAGGTCTCGAGGCCATTCAGCTGGAAATAACAGCAGCTTGCAAGCAACAATGGAACGGCCACGACTCTCCCCTTACCGATTCTTCATTTCTGTTTCAGTCAGTCGGTCTTCGAAGGGAATTAAAACGTGACAGTGAAAATGAGTTATAATGACGCATTAAGCTTCGGGAGGAAAGTGACATTTAACACGAACGCTTTGCTTCCGGTTCCGTTCGGCAGATGGTTGTTTTTCGCTATGTTTTTTTGGGATGAGCTGAATTCGACGGCGTTCAAAGAGAAGTTCGAGACGTTTTCGAGGACGTTATTGGACATTTGATTGATCGAGCACGAAATTGGGTTTCGAGAACAGCTTTCTCATTTTTTGAAAGCGATATTTTAAAGAACTTGTTTATGATGGAACTGTTAGGATATAATAGCAGACGCAGATCGAATCGAATATCCAAAATCAAATCTCGAAGATTTGAAATTTCAGAAGGGGAAGACGTTGAACGCCCCATGGAGCAGAACTTTCAAGCATAACATTTTGGCCACCGAGTTTTAAGTATGCTAATTTACTCAACCAAAATTTACTAATTTTCTTAAGAAATTTAAAAAAAAGTGTTTTTTGTTGGGCCACTGCGCTACTGGGCCAGATGTTAGATCTTTTGTAGCATTACCCTGCATTTTTTCTTTTTACTATATGCTTTCAGATACACTGTCACTATTGATAAGTGGCAGGTGAACACTGGTTTATCATTTAATGAGCATACCTATAAGTTAAATTTTAAGTGCAACTTAAGCTCTAACCTTTTAGCCCAGACCGCTGACAGAAAAGAAAATTGATGTAATATTTGAAAATGCATCTTTATTCTATTTCAAATTATGCATTGACTGCATCATCTAAAAACTGACTCTTTTTTGTCATGTTCTTGAATCAGGTACCTGTTTTGAATTTTCGTCTTATTTATGTTTCGATCCTTTGTCTAGTGAAACAAGTTGAGCACCACTGACTTTCAGTATGTGCTACACGGCTAACCCTTACCACAACACAAAAACGCCAAACTCAAATCTTGTAGCAATTATAATTATTTTCTAACACACCACATCTTAAAACTTAAGCTAACTTGCATTAGATCTTATCACGGGCCCGTTTCCTATCGTAATTTACAAAGACAACATCCTAAATGCACAAACATTTGTATCACAGCTCGGTTTCCTGAGATAATACAGAATCTGGCAGCCCTTCCTGGCTGCACTGCTCCACGGGTGCATCTCCCACGTCTGCTTCCGACTGGATCTGTTCCGGCTTGGCTATGCGATGGCTGATCAGCTCGCAAAAAAAAAAACGATTCCAGATCACTCGGCTGTTTTGAAAGCTCACTCAAAAAAATGTATCGTCGTAAGGAAAGTTGTGTCACCAGGGCACTCAACTAGTTCGGTTTTGGTCTGTTGTTGGACCGATTCACGGGTTGAACGGACCAAATCCCGACCGATTTTTGTTCGATTTTTTATCCGGAGAATTTTACACAAAACATTATTTTATTCTGACCAAAATAACAATTCATTTCTTAAAAAGATGTAAATTAGATTAACAAAAACGATAAGTCTCAATCTAAACGTTATTTTTGTGCATAAAAAACAAAGAATTTTCAATGTGTCTTTTTTTTTAATCCAAAAATCGTTTTAAATATTTTTACCCAGAAATCAGTAGCGTTTTCAATTGATTTTTCTGCGTGATATTTTGTCATGAATATATGTACATATGTATATCATTAGCCGATCCACGACTATCGCAAAATTTGTACATTCCTTACATTTCCTACAATGAACGAAAAAATCAGAATTTTCCTACGAGGGTTTCTGAAGAACTTATGTGCTTTCACGAGAAATCCGTGAGTGGTTATTTTATCACCACTTTAAATAAACTTTCAGAGTAAACATTTTTTTTTCAATTTGCTTTAAGATTGTTTGAGTAACTTCTGGCGTTATTATTTGAATCATTTTATGAAATTTAATAACCCAGTTTTGGAGGAATTAGCACGTTTTTGAAAGTTTATTCCCATTTTCAGTAATTTTTTTTATTCATTTTGAAGATTTTTTTAAAATGAATTTTTGAATCACCCTTGATTGAGTAAAATACTAAGTAGTTTTTTGAGTAAATTCTATGTGTAACTTTTTAATCACTGTTGAGTATATATAGATACATTTTTTTAATTTTTGGAGTAATTTTTAAGCCATTTTCAGCAAACATTTGAATAATTATTGAATTTATTTTGAATTATTTTTCAAATCAAATTGAGTAATTTTTGAGGATTTCTAGAATCAGTTTTTAAAGCAGTTTTTGAGTAGTTTTTAATAATTTCAAAGTCATTTTCTTCGAGTAATTTTTGAGTTATTTTTAAGTTAAATTTTGTGCTATGATTGTGTCATTTTTGGGTCCTTTTGAGTTAAGTTTCAAAAACATTTATGAGTCTATTTATAGCAACTGTAGGTAGAAATAAATTATTACGCACGTTTTTGATTCATTTTCTTCAGTATTTTTTTCGTTTTTGTAAATAATTCAGTGTTACATTTTTAAACAATTTAAAACAAAAACACGTTTGATAATTTTTTTTAATGATTTATAACTTGATTCCTAAAAATTCATTCAATTATTTTCTAGTTATTATAATTATTACTTTTGCATTTTTTTTAAATAATTTTCAGAACATTTCCTAGTCTTTCTTAACGAATTTATTTTTTTCTGATAAATTTTCCACTTTGTTAGCACCTCGAATTTTGTGTCATTTTTGAGTAATTTTTGGGTCATTTGAAAATATATTTTGAGAACATTTCTTATCTCTTATTGAGTCATTTTTTAGGGACACCATATTTTGTGTTTATTTCAATATCTACATAATTCTTAACTTTTTTTAAGCCTTTTAAGTCATTTATGAATCGTTTTTGTGTAAATTTTCAGTCATTCTCAAGCCATTTTGTAAGGCTATTTTAGATGTAGATATGTAATCAATCTTTATTCATTTTTAAAATTGTCTTTCTGTTAGTTCTGTTTTTATGCGCAATGTTTGAGAGAATTGTTTGAAATATTTTTTCAATTAACTCCTACGTACTTTTGAGTAATTATTAGCTCCTTTGTTGAATCATTTTTATTGTGAATAAAGTTCGGGTCAAACTTAGGGTTCATTTTAGACTAAGGTTGTCATTTTTTTTCAGCGCGGGTCCGGACCGGAAAATCCGGGCAAATTTAAACAAAAACCTGGCAAAATCAGTGCTTTTGATTTCAAAATTGACGACCATAAATTCGAGCAATATCTGGGCAAATTTTGTTAAAACCCTCCCCCAAAATTACTCAAGAAAAATCAAGAAAAAAAATTGACAAAAAAAACTTTTCATCATAATGTATTGACACATTTCAAATCGTATTTTTCGCTTCCAAAAAACCTCCCCCGCTATGAAGGTCCAAGAAGCAAGCACACAGTTTTTTATTTTCAATCAAATTTTGAATTTTGATCATTGAGTAAGTTTATTCAGGAGTAATTGATATAGAACTGATGCCAAAACCTCAAAAACTAATCCCAGGTTCGGAAATTTCTAACACTTTTTCAAAACAATTTCACTTGTTGATTGGAACTCAGTTCTTTATATTAAATTCATTCCGAAAATTCTGGTTCCATACTGTCATAATAGTAACTGTATTTCTGTTTTCATATTTTTTTTCTGTATCCAAATTAAGATTTTAGATTTGAAGTTCGAATCATCATTGAAATTTTTTCATAAGAAAATGATTTGAAAACTTGGTTCAATTATTGTTTTGCATTTTAGGCAAAATTTGATCCATGAATTTCAAAATTCATATAATTTTTAAAATTTAAATGATAATTTTTAGAATTTGAAAAAAAAAATGAAAATAAGAAATCGTCCTGAGTATTTGTTTCGTTTTCTAGGACTTAGTTCTCATGCAAAATTCAGATAGAGTCAACCTTCAAAATGGCGGTCCTGAACTGAAAACTAGGAACCAGATCTTCATTCGAAACTTATATTCAAATTCAGATTCAGAAGTTGTATGAAAATAAAAATTGAAATAATGTTTGAAACCCAAAACTTTAAAATTTTAATTTTAGATTCGTGGTTGAGGGCTCTGGGGAAAATCTGATTTGGAATTAAGATTTTGAAAACGTATTAAAATTCGGAAACAGATTCAGATTAAAATACAAGTTTCTATTCAGATGGTAAATGAGTTTATTAATAAACATAAAAATATCAAGATGACTATTCCATTGAGGAATTCAAAAAGCAAGAGATCGCAAACTTATAATGTTGATAGGTGAAAATATTTTAAATTTCAGGTGAAAATCACAGATATAAGGTAGAATTTGATTTTATCTGGAAGTTTGTTTTATAAAAAAAAACGGATGTCTATTTATGAAAAAACCATCCACACTATTTAAGTTTTAGAATTGATTTTAAATGAATAATTTTCTCGGTATATTGATTAGTTTTTTTTTAAATAAGCAGTTTTCTAGATAATCAAATTTCGAACTTAAATCTTGAATTTGGATTTGCAAAAATTAGACTCGAAAAGCAAAATATTGAAATTTTTCTTTCACTTTTGAATATTTGATAATTTTTTCATCGATGGTTGAAATCTTTGAACTCGTTGGTTTAGTTTATTTGATATGAGTATATGTTTATTTTTTTTAGGCAGATTTTTCTAAAAGCACTTATCTAATGCTCAAATTAAAAAAGCCAAATCTACTTGAATATTGAGTAGATAAAAGATTTTAAACATCAATGAAAGTTATTTCTGTATTTTGTAACTTATAGTTTCTTTATACACATTTTTACAAATATCTTTTTAATGACTTTAAGACGTTTTAAAAAAAGTTGATATAAAAACGAAAAACTTCTTATTCAGAAGAACTGATGAATAATCAAAACCAACAATCCGAACAACCGGGCCTGGCTGGACTGTTCCCAAAATTTGTAAGTTTTGGAATAAAAAGGGCAATCTGCCATTTTTATTTATGACCCGCTTAAATACTAGTTTTCAGGTAATTTGTATAAGTATTTTTTTAAATAAACTTCTCAATGACTCATTTTCAGATTACTTTATGGATTTTTATCTTAACCATTTTCTGACTACTGTTTGTCGTTTTTATCGTTTTCGAAAAGTTTGGAATGAATTTATTAGCAAATGGCACAATCTGAATTTTTTCTTTACGAATAAGTTGAACCACACGAAGTAAAATTGAGCTGTCTTAAAAGTATGTTTAATTCGTTTGTAGATCACATGAAAATATGGAAAACCTTCCAAAATTGAGTGTCAATTGAACTTAATTGCAATTGAACTTAGAGAAGTCCATCTATATAATTTATGAAATTATTTTACCAAAAAAGGTCAAAATACTTACTTTAAACATTTGCCAAATACAACCGAAACCCTCACACTCACCTTACTCAGCAAATCGATGAAGTTATCGCTCCAGTGGCGCGGAAAGTGGGCCTGGGTATTGAGGATGTTTTTCACCTCGACCAGTGGCGTCGACGAATGCACCACAAACGGCCTCACACCGGATCTCATCTCATAGGCAACCACTCCGAGGGACCACCAATCGACCGGATAGCTGTAGCCAGCTACAAAAAGAGACAGAAAAAACGAAATGAGAAATGATTAAATTAAAAATTAATAAGCCCTCAATTGAAGGTAGAACAAATTGACCGGCCGATCATTTGTATACTTTGCATTATTTTTTTCAATTTCACACTCTTGTGAATGGTTGTCAGTCAATTAAATCTCGAATGTGAGATAGAGATATCCCCGAACCCCAGATGGAAAGGGGGACCACAATCCGATAAAACCACACAATTGAAATTAAATCTAGCCATTTATGTGAGGTATAACAAGGGATCATCATCAATTTTGTTTCCCACCCCCTGCCTGCGGTGAACAAGAGCTTCCATTCCGAGTTCCAGTTTCGAGTTTATTTATTGTAGGGTAGCAGTCAGATGAGAGAGAAATGGAACGAAATTTTTTTCCTTAACATGTCAAATGGCCATGTATAGCTGGGGGGAATACACAGACATTTTCTTCAAAATAAAAGAAATCATTCGATTTCATTCGAAACAGATAATTGAACATGTGGCATGTGGGTAACATTAACCAACGATTTTTCGATTTATTTTGATGACTTTAAAAGTTAATGGTTTAAATCCCGTCTACGAAGCAGTTGTTACCAGAAATTCATATTTGACATATCGTATCTTCGAATTACAGTCAGTGAAGTAGGGTTCTTACCACATGAATTGAGGCAGGCTCAACGTGGGCTAAGGCGCTCGCCGGTTAGGCAATCCGCCGAGCCGGTGAGGACACCTGTCGATAGCGGTGAGAGCGGAGACCCCCTCGCTCAGGTTCAGCAGCCAGTCGAGGAACTCCTAAGCTCCCCGGAGCTTCAGGACTCTGAGACCCCTGCCGAACTAGCTGTCGCGATGGAAGGGATGCAGGACCTTGTGGATTGTGTGAGGAAGAAGTCCAACATACACAAGGAAGTGCGCGAGAAACTCGCAAACGTTATGGCCTTGTTTGTGAAAGCTAACAGAGCAGTGGTGAGCCTGCTCACTGCTCTGGAGTGCCGGACGAGGGCACGTGAAGATGCTGCGACTCCTCTTCGGGCAGATACTACCCGTCCGAAGAAGGTAAGTGTCTGCGTGCAGACGGATGGCGGTGGAGAGGTTGCCGGAAACGACAAGCGGAAGAGGGGGTCGCCAGGCGAAACGAGCCAGGAGCCCCAAAAAAGCGGACCCGGGATCCTACGGTCCGGCAGGATCCGGGCGGAAATGATGACGAGGGTACAGGAACTGTGAACGGCCAAGTTCCTGAAGCGCCAACCGGGTGGCAGACGGTTGAGCGCAAAGGGAAAAAGACCACGAAGGCCAAACCCAATCCCAAGCCCAAGCCCAATCGGATCAGGGACAAGGGGGAGGCTTTGGTCGTTAAGGCACCGGATGGGACCTACGTTGACGTCCTCCGACAAATGAGGTCAAGCGATAGAGTGGTGGGCTTAGGAGGGGACGTGAAGAGAATCCGCCGAACACGTTCCGGCGAGATGATCCTCGAGCTTCGACGAGGTTCACAGACCAAGAGCGCGGAATATAGTGCGTTAACACAAGAGATAGTAGGCGAAGCCGCGGAAATCCGTGCCCTCAGCACCACGGTTACCGTCAGGGTGAAAAACATTGACGAGATAGCTACGGACGCTGAGGTACAGGATGCGTTTAAGGATCTCTGCAAGATCGGGACTGATCAGATCTCGGTCAGGATGCAGGATGGTCCTCCCAGATCTGGGACACAGGTGGCATTCGTGAAGCTTCCGGTTGCGGCAGCAAACGCCGCACTCAAGTGTGGGCGGCTAAAGGTGGGTTGGTCTATCTGCCAGACAGCCATCCCCCAGCAACCGGAAAGGTGCTTCAGGTTCGTGGAACTCGGGCACAAGTCTTTCGCGTGCAAGGGCACTGACAGAAGTGGTTTGTGTGGTGGTGCGGTGAAGCCGGTCACCAGGCGGCTAGCTGCACCAAAGACGCAAAGTGTCTCCACTGCGGTGGAGGACACAGGGCTGGCAACCCTAGGTGCCCCGCCTTTCAAAAGGCTTTGGCTGTACCTTCACGGGGGTAGAAGCGGTCCAGCTCAACCTCAACCACTGCCACTCAGCACACCAGCTGTTGCGGCAGTTGGCATTTGAGGACGTGGCGTTAGTAGCAGACCCGTATCGCAGGACCTCGGATGGCAGCAATTGGGTTACCGACAAAGCCAAACTGGTCGCGATATGGGTTACAGGAAGATACCCCATACAAGAGGTGGTGTCCGCTGGTGAGGAAGGCTTCGTGATAGCCAAGGTCAACGGGATCTTCGTCTGTAGCTGCTACGCAACCCCGAGGTGGTCTCTGGAGAGGTTCAGCGGCATGATGGACAAAATCGTCGAAGGTCTCACGGGTAGGAGCCCCGTTGTCATAGGCGGGGACTTCAACGCGTGGGCCGTAGAATGGGGTAGTCGCCTTACAAACCCCAGGGGACAACTTCTACTGGAAGCCCTGGCAAGGCTAGACGTAGACCTGGGGAATGTAGGTAATACAAGGACCTACCACAGGAATGGGAGCGAGTCCATCATCGATGTCACCTTCAGCAGTTCGGGCTGGGCGAGCGACTGGAGGGTAAGCGACGTGTTCACCGATAGCGATCACTTCGCGATTCGTTATCGGGTGGGCACAAGCACGCGGGCAAGTAGAAGAGGTACGACAACAGGAGCACGTCTCTGGAAGACAACACAATTCGACCTGAACGTCTTTGTCGAAGTGTTAAAGGAAGGAAGCGGACGGAGCGAACCTTGGAAAACCTGTCCGCGGAAAACCTAGAGAGGGTACTCGCACGCGCATGCGACGCTGCGATGACAAGGAGGGCCAAGCGGAAGGACACTCGGAAACCCGTCTACTGGTGGACGGCAGAAATCGCAGACCTGCGTACTAGCTGCCTATGCAGCGAGCGAGGTCCCCGTCAGCGAGAGCAGAGCGAAGAGTACCCTACGCAATTGCGAGGTCTGCGCTCTGCAGGGCAACTAAGGCGAGTAAAAAGGCACGATTCAGGCAAATCTGCGAGGACGCCAACGAAAACCCCTGGGGCGACGCTTACAGGATTGTCATGGCCGAGGGTCCCATACGACTGGGATACGAGTGAAGAGGAGAGGATTTCACTGGAGGAACTACGCGAAATCGCTAAGTCCCTTCAGCTGAACAAAGCTCTGAGTCCGGATGGCATCCCTAATGTTGCAGTGAAGGCCGCGCTCATGGAACATACCGGAATGTTCCGGTCTTTACTGCAGCGGTACGTGGATGACAGGGTCTTCCCAGACATGTGGAAGCGGCAGCGATTGGTGCTCCTGCCAAAACCAGGTAAGACACCAGGTGAACCATCAGCATATCGCCCGATATGTCTCCTGGACACTGCTGGCAAGGTTTTAGAAAAGGTGCTACAGAGCAGGATCCAGTTTTACACCGAAGGTGCGAACGGTCTATCCGACAAACAGTTCGGTTTTCGGACAGGTCGCAGTACGGTGGATGCCATTCGACGAGTCATTGAAGGGGCAGATGAAGCCAGATTGAGGAAGAGGAGAGGAGACCGGTTTTACCACTGCCACCCTCGACGTGAAAAACGCCTTCAACAGCGACAGTTGGGCAGCGATTGCGTCGTCGCTCATCAAAATGAGGATTCCGGCATATATCTGTAGGATGGCGGAGTGTTACTTCCGTAACCGCCAACTACAGTATATGACCAGCGAGGGATTGGAAACAGTGAGAGTCTCGGCAGGTGTTCCACAATGATCAATACTTGGCCCAGACTGGGACTGCGTCTCCCCACGGGAGTGAGACTTGTGGGATTCGCCGACGACGTGGATCTCCTGGCATCGGGCCCATCAATCGAAGAGGTCCAGCTACTCGCCACAGTAGCTATTGAGAGGGTGGGAAGTTGGATGCGCTCCAAGAGCTTGCGCCTGGCTCACCACGAGACCGAGATGGTGCTGATCACCAACCTGATCTCAGCACAATCAGGGACGATTGCAGCTGGACCGTGCGCAATCGAATCCAAGCGTGCGATCAAGTACCTGGGAGTGATGATCGACGACCGAGCGAGCTTCACGGCCCATGTCGACTACGCCTGTAAAAGAGCGGCAATGGCGACAGCAGCCCTCTCACAGGCCATGTCGAATAACTCGGCGATCCGCTGCAGCAGAAGGAGGGTCCTGGCGAGTGTGACCTCGCCCATTTTGCGGTACGGAGCGGCAGCCTGGAATGCAGCCTTGAGAAGGCAGTGCAACCTGCAAAAGCTCTGCAGAGTGCAGCGGCTGATGAACCTGCGCGTAGTCAGCGCATAACGAACTGTGTCCTCGGTAGCTGCTGATGTTGTGGCGGGGGTCATGCCCATCTCGGTCTTGCTAGAGGAAGATATCTTCCTGCCCGATGTGCGGAAACATGCCAGAGAGGCCTCGATGTCCAACTGGCATGTGCGGAAGATGTGCGAGGACGCCAATACTTGGCGCGTGGCCAGCGATGAGTTCACCCGGATCATGACTGCCCTGCAGAAGAGTTGTAACCAGCACCAGTCCGCGATCGGTGTAGGGCGACTCCTTCGTCGTGGAGCATCTGAGTAGTGTGCGTCCGACCCTGGCAGTAAAGCATACAAAGATAAGACTTTACCTTCTGCGTATGCCGAGCTGCTAGGTACGTCGCGAGTCTGTGTGTAGGTACCTCCAACGTTACCGTCGCGGAGTATCTGAGTCGAACGCGCCCTCTGCGACGGAGGCTGTGGGGATAAGACTTGACCTTCTCCGCAGTCGAACTCGCAGGGGGAAGAGTATTTACGCCGCGAAATACTCTCGGGTTGAGTGGTCTCACGTCGCCGTCGGATGAGCCACTCGAGTCGGGTAGGATGACATTACCGTCGGGATTCATCTGAGTCGCAAGCATCTAAGACCCGTAAGTGTGCTGTGACAGGCGCGAGTCTAGGATAAGCTGCTCTCGATTCGGCTCACGGCGGGCAAAAACCCTATGGTTGCCATCCAAAAAGGGAGGTGGAAGACCGGACCACGGTCGGAGTGGAGTGCCCTTTCGGCGGAGGGCATTCGAGTTGTGTGCGCCCTATCCTAGCAGTAAAGCATACAAAGATAAGACTCTACCTTCTGCGTATGCCGAGCTGTTAGGTACATACGTCGCGAACGTTATGTAGGATACCTCCACCGCCGCGGAGTATCTGAGTAAACGCGCTCCCTACGAGGGAAGCTGCGGGGGTAAGACTTGACCTTCTTCGCAGTCGAACTCGTAGGGGGAAGAGTATTTACGCCGCGAAATACTCTCGGGTAGGGTGACTTTACGTCGTCGGCGGGTGAGTCACCTGAGTCGGTGTAGGATGAATTCTTCGCCGGGAATCATCCGAGTAGTTTTTCGTAAAGCCCCGGACGTGTGCTGTGACAGGCGCGTGTCCAGGATAAGCTGCTCTCGATTCGGCACACGGACGGGCGAAGAGGAGAGGGCCTCGAGCCAAGCCAAGCGGAGCCAAGATCTCGAGTCGTTAAAGGAGAGGTCCTTAGTCTTGAATCGTAACAAGAGGCAGGGTATATATGCTGGAGTTTGTCTCGAACTAGTGTTGCCGATGAGCGCTTAAGCGCGGACTTGGTCTTCCATCTCGGGTATAGCCTTCGTTGCAGGTCAAGATGGGAATTATGGCCAGAGGCCCCAGGTGGACTTTATGGCGTAGGCGTACTTAGTATCATGAGTCGTCCAATTGCACCCATGAACCCAGAGTAGTATACTGGGGGGACACGGTAGCTCGCCGTGTCTTGGAATGCAATCCGTAAAAAGTATTTACCACCTGGATGATCAATAATAAAGGCTCAACGTTTTCTGACTATATCTAACTTAAGGTTGCCAGATTTCTCGGTTTTATCTGGGTTAGCCCGGATATGTAATACAAAATTTGATAATAGGCCGCCTCGGCTTGGGTGCCAAGATTTCATTGAAAAATGTCCGGATTTTGCCCGGATTTTTTTCACTTTGTTGGCAAATCAAATAAAAACAACAAATTGTCATGTTAGTTTTTTTTATTAATGCCCTCCAAAACAAATATTTTGAGCAACTTTTATTTAAATAATTATGAAAGGTTTATTGAAAGTTTTAAATTCGATTTAAATTCTGTCGATGAGTTTTGATGAAAATTTTTTATTTTTTTTTATTTTTCTCGATTTCTGTTATTTTTTCAAAAAATGTTTTTGTAATGCATTTCTATTTTTCCTATGAAGATTTTTCCGAAAAATCGACCGTATTGAAGTTAACAGTTCCTAACCAGTTTATTTTACCTGAAATTTTAAGTTCGTTTAAAAAAAAAGTAAAACAGGATTGTAAAATGATTGGATCATTTTTCATTTGAATGAAAAATTTGCTGACAAAAACTGACGGTTCTACTAAGTACCTTTTTTCACTGTTTCACGTGCCAGTGAAAAGACAGCTTAAGGCTCAATTAGTGGAAGTTTCAATTTAAAACAAAAGTTAAAACCAGTCGTCGTCGGTCGTCCGTCGAGTGGACTCGGCTAGTCACGTTTCATTTTGTTTCGGTTGTTACATGTTTTTTTTCTGCATTTTTACATCCGCCCTTCCTTCCTTCCAGATAAATGTACAATATGGGGTGCAAATCTATCCGGACATTTGTTGATTTTTTTTTTCCTGTCGAGTTTGCTTGCCTGTGGAAGGAAATTTCATCTGATGACCGGTCACAATACGATCAGCTGCGTATGTAGGGTTGATCAGTTTTCATTGGTTTTGCAATAGGTAATTGCAATTTATACGCTCTGGGCTTTTATTTTAGAAATTGTGGAGCTCGTTTTTCATTGTCACCATGTAAACTAATATAAAAGTTTTAGATGAGTAGCACTAGAGTATGTAGAGTAAATCACGTATCGACCAACTGATTTTTTTTCTTGAATCAATTCCAGTGACTGTGGACAAAAAGCAGTAACAGAATGCAAATGCAACAGCAAAGGATTCGTGACAGGGCGAATTTTCCCAGAATCAAAAAAAAGGGGGAAACGCATTTCAGCTGAAATCACATCGTCCAAATACAAAGATACACAAAACGAGGAATGACCCAGTCTATGGTCCGATGGACGCTAACGATCATCGGATGTCCACACATCCGGACGTTTTTCCGACTGTCTGTCTGGTTTTTTCTTCCTCTTGGAGCGTAAACAGAGAACTGAACTGAAACTTTGTTTTCGGGAATAATTTGAGTCCGCTCGTTACCTTTCCGAGTTCTATCCGACGAAAGAGTTGTTGCCTGGTCCCGGTCATCATCTGTCATCATGATCCGAGCCACCAATTTCACACATATTTACATATACACATTTACACATCCGGTTCCGTGCAAACAAAAAGCGTCCGGGAAAAAGTTTAATCTCCTTGAAAGCTGGACCGGGGCGGACCAGCAAATTGTCAATACTGAGCTTTTTTCGGGGTGGGTCAGGGAGTCAGGGGCCAAGCTTCGGATATTAATATTAATGGAATTCGTTTGATACCGAGATGGATTCCGAATAGAGCCAAATGAATAAGTCATGTGTGAGTGTGCGATGTATGGACTTACGAGGTTTACGAGTAAGCTGACTGAGTCACATAAATCATGACATCAGCCATTCGTGGGCGTTTTGGCTATTCCACAAAGTGCAACAACATCTACAAATGCGCCTTGTTGGAGCTCTCCCTTCCTCTAGGAACGTAATTTCCGGTAGAGGGAAAACTTCCGGCACCCAGCCGAGTGACACAACACAGCATAGCACAGGACGATTCCCGTTGCATATCGCACATGGATGGTGTTAGTTTGCTGCACTTTAAATTAAAATGCAAAGAATTTAATATTCCAGCACTTGCTTCCTGCTTGCCCGATAAGGGAAGAAATCCAGCTGCGAGTGAGCGTTTTGTTCACCTGAAACATATCTAGGAATTAACGGACACTTCTCCTGTTGTCACGTACGAAGGTGTTGAAAAGCGACGATAGAAACTGCAGGAGGGTCTTAATAAATTTAGTTGTTTAAATCCATGACTTCTACCAAATCAAGTCAATCAAAAAACTTCTAGAAATGAACAATGCATTTTATTTGAAACGAAAAATTGATAATAAAGTAACATAATTAAAACATCTTCCTAAATTGTGAAACTTGTTAAAATTGAAAATTTGGACACAATTGTCAAAATTGTCAAAATTGTCAAAATTGTCAAAATTGTCAAAATTGTCAAAATTGTCAAAATTGTCAAAATTGTCCAAGTTGTCGAAATTGTCAAAATTGTCAAAATTGTCAAAATTGTCAAAATTGTCAAAATTGTCAAAATTGTCAAAATTGTCAAAATTGTCAAAATTGTCAAAATTGTCAAAATTGTCAAAATTGTCAAAATTGTCAAAATTGTCAAAATTGTCAAAATTGTCAAAATTGTCAAAATTGTCGAAATTGTCAAAATTGTCAAAATTGTCAAAATTGTCAAAATTGTCAAAATTGTCAAAATTGTCAAAATTGTCAAAATTGTCAAAATTGTCAAAATTGTCAAAATTGTCAAAATTGTCAAAATTGTCAAAATTGTCAAAATTGTCAAAATTGTCAAAATTGTCAAAATTGTCAAAATTGTCAAAATTGTCAAAATTGTCAAAATTGTCAAAATTGTCAAAATTGTCAAAATTGTCAAAATTGTCAAAATTGTCAAAATTGTCAAAATTGTCAAAATTGTCAAAATTGTCAAAATTGTCAAAATTGTCAAAATTGTCAAAATTGTCAAAATAGTCAAAATTGTCAAAATTGTCAAAATTGTCAAAATTGTCAAAATTGTCAAAATTGTCAAAATTGTCAAAATTGTCAAAATTGTCAAAATTGTCAAAATTGTCCAAATTGTCAAAATTGTCAAAATTGTCAAAATTGTCAAAATTGTCAAAATTGTCAAAATTGTCAAAATTGTCAAAATGGTCAAAATTGTCAAAATTGTCAAAAATGTCAAAATTGTCAAAATTGTCAAAATTGTCAAAATTGTCAAAATTGTCAAATAGTCAAAATTGTCAAAATTGTCAAAATTGTCAAAATTGTCAAAATTGTCAAAATTGTCAAAATTGTCAAAATTGTCAAAATTGTCAAAATTGTCAAAATTGTCAAAATTGTCAAAATTGTCAAAATTGTCAAAATTGTCAAAATTGTCAAAATTGTCAAAATTGTCAAAATTGTCAAAATTGTCAAAATTGTCAAAATTGTCAAAATTGTCAAAATTGTCAAAATTGTCAAAATTGTCAAAATTGTCAAAATTGTCAAAATTGTCAAAATTGTCAAAATTGTCAAAATTGTCAAAATTGTCAAAATTGTCAAAATTGTCAAAATTGTCAAAATTGTCAAAATTGTCAAAATTGTCAAAATTGTCAAAATTGTCAAAATTGTAAAAATTGTCAAATTGTCACAATTGTCAAAATTGTCAAAATTGTCAAAATTATCAAAATTGTCAAAATTGTCAAAATTGTCAAAATTGTCAAAATTGTCAAAATAGTCAAAATTGTCAAAATTGTCAAAATTGTCAAAATTGTCAAAATTGTCAAAATTGTCAAAATTGTCAAAATTGTCAAAATTGTCAAAATTGTCAAAATTGTCAAAATTGTCAAAATTGTCAAAATTGTCAAAATTGTCAAAATTGTCAAAATTGTCAAAATTGTCAAAATTGTCAAAATTGTCAAAATTGTCAAAATTGTCAAAATTGTCAAAATTGTCAAAATTGTCAAAATTGTCAAAATTGTCAAAATTGTCAAAATTGTCAAAATTGTCAAAATTGTCAAAATTGTCAAAATTGTCAAAATTGTCAAAATTGTCAAAATTGTCAAAATTGTCAAAATTGTCAAAATTGTCAAAATTGTCAAAATTGTCAAAATTGTCAAAATTGTCAAAACTGTCAAAATTGTCAAAATTGTCAAAATTGTCAAAATTGTCAAAATTGTCAAAATTGTCAAAATTGTCAAAATTGTCAAAATTGTCAAAATTGTCAAAATTGTCAAAATTGTCAAAATTGTCAAAATTGTCAATATTGTCAAAATTGTCAAAATTGTCAAAATGGTCAAAATTGTCAAAATTGTCAAAATTGTCAAAATTGTCAAAATTGTCAAAATTGTCAAAATTGTCAAAATTGTCAAAATTGTCAAAATTGCCAAAATTGTCAAAATTGTCAAAATTGTCAACTTTGTCAAAATTGTCAAAATTGTCAAAATTGTCAAAATTGTCAAAATTGTCAAAATTGTCAAAATTGTCAAAATTGTCAAAATTGTCAAAATGGGCAAAATTGTCAAAATTGTCAAAATTGTCAAAATTGTCAAAATTGTCAAAATTGTCAAAATTGTCAAAATTGTCAAAATTGTCAAAATTGTCAAAATTGTCGAAATTGTCAAAGTTGTCAAAATTGTCAAAATTGTCAAAATTGTCAAAATTGTCAAAATTGTCAAAATTGTCAAAATTGTCAAAATTGTCAAAATTGTCAAAATTGTCAAAATTGTCAAAATTGTCAAAATTGTCAAAATTGTCAAAATTGTCAAAATTGTCAAAATTGTCAAAATTGTCAAAATTGTCAAAATTGTCAAAATTGTCAAAATTGTCAAAATTGTCAAAATTGTCAAAATTGTCAAAATTGTCAAAATTGTCAAAATTGTCAAAATTGTCAAAATTGTCAAAATTGTCAAAATTGTCAAAATTGTCAAAATTGTCAAAATAGTCAAAATTGTCAAAATTGTCAAAATTGTCAAAATTGTCAAAATTGTCAAAATTGTCAAAATTGTCAAAATTGTCAAAATTGTCAAAATTGTCAAAATTGTCAAAATTGTCAAAATTGTCAAAATTGTCAAAATTGTCAAAATTGTCAAAATTGTCAAAATTGTCAAAATTGTCAAAATTGTCAAAATTGTCAAAATTGTCAAAATTGTCAAAATTGTCAAAATTGTCAAAATTGTCAAAATTGTCAAAATTGTCAAAATTGTCAAAATTGTCAAAATTGTCAAAATTGTCAAAATTGTCAAAATTGTCAAAATTGTCAAAATTGTCAAAATTGTCAAAATTGTCAAAATTGTCAAAATTGTCAAAATTGTCAAAATTGTCAAAATTGTCAAAATTGTCGAAATTGTCAAAATTGTCAAAATTGTCAAAATTGTCAAAATTGTCAAAATTGTCAAAATTGTCAAAATTGTCAAAATTGTCAAAATTGTCAAAATTGTCAAAATTGTCAAAATTGTCAAAATTGTCAAAATTGTCAAAATTGTCAAAATTGTCAAAATTGTCAAAATTGTCAAAATTGTCAAAATTGTCAAAATTGTCAAAATTGTCAAAATTGTCAAAATTGTCAAAATTGTCAAAATTGTCAAAATTGTCAAAATTGTCAAAATTGTCAAAATTGTCAAAATTGTCAAAATTGTCAAAATTGTCAAAATTGTCAAAATTGTCAAAATTGTCAAAATTGTCAAAATTGTCAAAATTGTCAAAATTGTCAAAATTGTCAAAATTGTCAAAATTGTCAAAATTGTCAAAATTGTCAAAATTGTCAAAATTGTCAAAATTGTCAAAATTGTCAAAATTGTCAAAATTGTCAAAATTGTCAAAATTGTCAAAATTGTCAAAATTGTCAAAATTGTCAAAATTGTCAAAATTGTCAAAATTGTCAAAATTGTCAAAATTGTCAAAATTGTCAAAATTGTCAAAATTGTCAAAATTGTCAAAATTGTCAAAATTGTCAAAATTGTCAAAATTGTCAAAATTGTCAAAATTGTCAAAATTGTCAAAATTGTCAAAATTGTCAAAATTGTCAAAATTGTCAAAATAGTCAAAATTGTCAAAATTGTCAAAATTGTCAAAATTGTCAAAATTGTCAAAATTGTCAAAATTGTCAAAATTGTCAAAATTGTCAAAATTGTCAAAATTGTCAAAATTGTCAAAATTGTCAAAATTGTCAAAATTGTCAAAATTGTCAAAATTGTCAAAATTGTCAAAATTGTCAAAATTGTCAAAATTGTCAAAATTGTCAAAATTGTCAAAATTGTCAAAATTGTCAAAATTGTCAAAATTGTCAAAATTGTCAAAATTGTCGAAATTGTCGAAATTGTCAAAGTTGTCAAAATTGTCAAAATTGTCAACATTGTCAAAATTGTCAAAATTGTCAACATTGTCAAAATTGTCAAAATTTTCAAAATTGTCAAAATTGTCAAAATTGTCAAAATTGTCAAAATTGTCAAAATTGTCAAAATTGTCAAAATTGTCAAAATTGTCAAAATTGTCAAAATTGTCAAAATTGTCAAAATTGTCAAAATTGTCAAAATTGTCAAAATTGTCAAAATTGTCAAAATTGTCAAAATTGTCAAAATTGTCAAAATTGTCAAAATTGTCAAAATTGTCAAAATTTTCAAAATTGTCAAAATTGTCAAAATTGTCAAAATTGTCAAAATTGTCAAAATTGTCAAAATTGTCAAAATTGTCAAAATTGTCAAAATTGTCAAAATTGTCAAAATTGTCAAAATTGTCAAAATTGTCAAAATTGTCAAAATTGTCAAAATTGTCAAAATTGTCAAAATTGTCAAAATTGTCAAAATTGTCAAAATTGTCAAAATTGTCAAAATTGTCAAAATTGTCAAAATTGTCAAAATTGTCAAAATTGTCAAAATTTGCAAAATTGTCAAAATTGTCAAAATTGTCAAAATTGTCAAAATTGTCAAAATTGTCAAAATTGTCAAAATTGTCAAAATTGTCAAAAATGTCAAAATTGTCAAAATTGTCAAAATTGTCAAAATTGTCAAAATTGTCAAAATTGTCAAAATTGTCAAAAATGTCAAAATTGTCAAAATTGTCAAAATTGTCAAAATAGTCAAAATTGTCAAAATTGTCAAAATTGTCAAAATTGTCAAAATTGTCAAAATTGTCAAAATTGTAAAAATTGTCAAAATTGTCAAAATTGTCAAAATTGTCAAAATTGTCAAAATTGTCAAAATTGTCAAAATTGTCAAAATTGTCAAAATTGTCAAAATTGTCAAAATTGTCAAAATTGTCAAAATTGTCAAAATTGTCAAAATTGTCAAAATTGTCAAAATTGTCAAAATTGTCAAAATTGTCAAAATTGTCAAAATTGTCAAAATTGTCAAAATTGTCAAAATTGTCAAAATTGTCAAAATTGTCAAAATTGTCAAAATTGTCAAAATTGTCAAAATTGTCAAAATTGTCAAAATTGTCAAAATTGTCAAAATTGTCAAAATTGTCAAAATTGTCAAAATTGTCAAAATTGTCAAAATTGTCAAAATTGTCAAAATTGTCAAAAATGTCAAAATTGTCAAAATTGTCAAAATTGTCAAAATTGTCAAAATTGTCAAAATTGTCAAAATTGTCAAAATTGTCAAAATTGTCAAAATTGTCAAAATTGTCAAAATTGTCAAAATTGTCAAAATTGTCAAAATTGTCAAAATTGTCAAAATTGTCAAAATTGTCAAAATTGTCAAAATTGTCAAAATTGTCAAAATTGTCAAAATTGTCAAAATTGTCAAAATTGTCCTCTGAAGAATTGCAAAAGGCACTCAAAATGTTTAAACTGTGATTATAAAAAAAACTCACCAATCTCCTCTAAGGCACACATGAAAACTTCCGGGGCCATGTATGGTTTCGTTCCGGACATGCTGCAGGCCAACCCATCCGGTTGCAGCCGGGTTGCGATGTTGAAGTCAGTCAGATGTGCATGACCTGTAAATGGAGAGAAAACGAAAAAAAAAAAAATGACAAAATGAAAGAATGAATGAAGGAAAAAATGCTTTCCGAAACTAAACTGACGGCAAACAGAGAATGTAAAAGTTTTCATTCTGTATTTACATTTTGAGCAACAAAACCGAAAGGGACAGAGACAGAGCTGAAGGAAAAAAAAATAATCCGGAAGGATTCTTTCTTCACAAGGAAGTAAAACTTTTAGCATTATTAAGCGCGGGCCCATTTGGTGGGGAGACGCTTTTGGCGGGAAGAAAAAATGATTACCCGTTTTTCGCAAATTACATAGGGTGGATTTCCAGGGGAGGAAGTTTTGAAGAAGGACCAAGGATTTTCTTAAGCAACGACTTTAGTACCAACTCTCTCTGGAAAACGGTTCGGGGTTTTAACAACCGTTTCACGAATAAACATAAGGATCAAAACGTCGCCTCATCGTCGACGATGTGGCTGTCTCGAAACTTTAACTTTCTCGGCTCTGACGCGGCGAATGGTTTTCATTTTTGATAAAACAATTCACTTTTGCCTGTGCCTTACTTAGCCTGAGCGAGTAAGTAGCAATACCGAGAGCAAACAAGGACCTACTAAAAAAAGGCCAGGGAAAAACTCAAAGCTCAATTATGGAAATGAAAATGAAGTCTTACGACGCGACGACTATCTGCAGCATTCAGTGTGTTTTGGGGGTTAAAAAACGGAAAAAGAGCCCCACGGAAAAACATGGACCATTTACAACTTCCTAAATGCTGTTAATGGTTCGGTGGGAAACCAGCTCCTTATTCACGCTTCACAATGAACGCATTTGGAATAATTTTTAATAATGAAAGCATTTTCATTCAACTTTCAACGGAGGAAGGTGAACAAAAAGTTTACCATTTCGAAACATTCCAATGCATACATGGAAAGGATGTTCCGCGCGAATTAGGCGTTGCGATGCATTGCGCTCCATTGTTGTGTTGTGAATCTTTTTTTTTGCGTTAAAAATTTCAATCAGAATTTAAAAATAATTTACTTTATTTAATTAGATTTATTTACTCTATCAAAGCTAAAAAAAATACACGTATCCTAATTTCATTTGTAATATTTTCCAGCCATAACGCTCAATTTACATATCTCTATTAATGTCAATTGCACGAATTTTGAGACTTTTGCGAGAACCTGATTTGACAGATAAAAACCTCGTACTCACTTATACCATCAAAGCTTTAATGTTAACAATGATGTAATAAAAGTTGAAAAGGAAGCATAAAAAAGAACCAACATCAGAATGACCAGAAACTGAATCAAAAATGTTTGCGACAAGTGTGTCAATAAAAATAATCGACGATTCTCTAATTTTTAATAAATTTTTCGCATTTACGTGAAAATAGTGCTAACCACACCTAATTTACTCAGCAAATTTGTTAACCACAATTAAACCTTCCGTGTCTGCATGGAAAAGGGCTCTTATCTCAGCTGCGATCGATGATAGACTTACCGTCTGCTGACGTTTTGTTGACCACGATATAAGATTCACGAAGATCATGTAAGCATGACCCGATAAAGATCTTCGGTTATCGAAATCATCGGCATAATCTGCATCTGCATATCCGATTAGTGTTTCCGCTTCAGGCCTGGTCAGGCTAACCGCAGCACTGATGTTCGATCTCCACGATGACTGATCAAATCGTCGAACGGCTGCTCAGTGATAACCTCATATCGTCCAGCCCTAGTCTCGCTCTCTTTTATGGCTGTCATTCCCTTGTAGATGGTGTTCTTCCGGAAAAAGCAGTCTGTTGGCCCTTAAGCTTGCTGACGATTCAAACTTGCTTTTCCTCATCATCAGCGGCAAGCGCACGTACCGTTGAGTAGCTTCTGTTCGCTGACTGCGTCTCTGAGCCTGTCCGGGATTTACAGAATCTTGGTCATCATCGTCATCTTCTTTATCTCTATTCTCGTAGTCACTCTCGTCTCGCACCATACGCTGACCGGTACCGGGATCGATGATTTGTTGATTCCGGTGGCTGATAACCTCAACACGCGAACGAACAGTGTTTCTTGCATGTTGCTGTCTAGTAACCCCAGAAAAACAATCTCTTGCAGCTTTCTTCGCGTTTCCGTTCTAAGTCTTCATATCGCGATGACTTCGAGCATCTGCACTCTCGGTAGCAAGAATTGGTTGACTCCGCCAGCGACTAATCGTCGCCGAAAAGACCTCCTTCGAATCACCTGAAACATCAACCATCCGCCGAAAACAAGCTCGCGCATTCTAACCGCAGCGCTGACAACTAACCGTCACACAAAACAACTCCTCCAGGCCACAAAAAATCATGATGTAGGCTTGGATTAGCTCACGCGTGCTGTCTTGACCCCCTCCCCCCCCCCCAATCTCGACCTCTGACTGAACCTCCTGGCTAGCCCGGGGTATCTCGCTGGCTAGTCTCTGCGCTGGCGCTCCTTTGGCTGCTGGCTGGCTCTTTTTGGTGGTCCTCCCTCTGGCTCGTTTTTGGGCTGGTTTGTTCCTCTGCGCTGGCTGCTGCGGAACTTGCTAAAAAAGTGCAACATTTAAATCGCCTACTGGACTAAAAAAAAGAAAAACAAATCTGCGAATGACAGGAATCCCGCTAGTAAAAAAGCGTCGCTAGTCCTACTGTCGCTATTCGGTTTGGTGCTATACACATAATAACTTCTTGTTACATAAGCGATGGCTATTTTCATTATACACTGAAGTGATATCCTCACTTATTAGTTATCTCATATTCGTGTGATATTCTGAGCTAACCCCTCAGAATATCTGGCAACACTTGTGAGTTACCACGAACCTAAATTGTGTTGTTTGGCTTCACAGTGTGATAATGTAAACATTTGTACGTGTTTACCCAGATCGGAAAATTGGACCAAAATAGGTTGAATTTCGGTCCCTTCAACCCGCGAATCGGTTAAAAATCGGACGAATTTAGTGCTCTGGTGACACATCTTTCCTGGCTACGATAAGTTTTTGCGAGTGAGCTGTCAAAACAATCAAATGGTCAGGAAAATCTAACAGAATTCCAACAAAAACCGGAGAAATTTAAACTGACAACTAATATTTTGACAGTAATCGATCCGGTTGCGAATTCTTTCCGATCCGGGTTACCATCATCATCATCATCACTGCTATGGGTCGATTCACGACAGGGATGCCATGTGTTGAGGAGTAAAAATCTGGGCAATTTTGAAAAAAAGTCTGTGTTTGTCTGTGCACATGGAAGATCATAAATTTGATACTAAACAAGACAGTTGACGGTGCGTGTGAGCGGGAGGGGGGGGGGAGGGGGGGGGGTTGTCCTGTGGTATTCAGGTTATTTTCGAGCTGAGAACACTGTTTCCTACCACGTACCATCTTAATTAAAAAAAAAATTGGTAATGAATGCTTGTGAGATTTGTGAGAATACAAGTGAGATTTCAGTCTAATCTGGCACTTACGGATCGAATCCGATGCATAAATATTAGTTTAATCACTCAATTTTGAAAATCTGTAAAATCTGGGCACTCTCAGCAAAAATCTGGGCAAAATCTGTGTCTGACCAATATCTGGACAAAGGGTCCAAAGTCTTGGTTTTACAGATAAATCTGGGCACCTGGCAACCCAGATTCACGATGACGTAATTCCCTTTTGTGGTGACAGTTTACAAAATTTTACGAACGAGAAATGGGGTGCGGTGAAAATTTTCGTGCAGCTACACGGTCAGGAAATTAATCTCAAAACTCAGCTTGAGGAAAGCAAAAAAAAAAACTAGGTTCCATT
The DNA here is from genome assembly GCF_029784155.1 of Uranotaenia lowii. Lineage (NCBI taxonomy): Eukaryota > Metazoa > Arthropoda > Insecta > Diptera > Culicidae > Uranotaenia > Uranotaenia lowii. The sequence goes on along the minus strand of NC_073691.1, from coordinate 13,185,739 downwards.
TCGTGAACTAAATTTAGCGCATTTTTTTATTTCTTAGCGGTTATCTTTCCGGGAATGAACAGAGAGTTGAAAATCCTTGAAAATTTCGAAAAGGTGGTTTGTTTATCAAAATATTTCAACATGTTTTGTAATCCTTTTTTCAACACATTTCTTCTAGACCAACCAATTTTACATTGAATATTCTGGGTCAGTGCGTCTATTTGTAACAAAAATTCCCATCGATTGTCCAAATTTGGAAACTTCTCAAGGATTCTAATGTGCCGAATCGACTGTGCGGAATTTTCTTGTGTATTTTGACCGGAAGCTGTAAACAAATGCACATACTTGTACGACGACACTATTCAGGGACAGAAGAATCCAGTATAGGAAAATTCTCCGATTAACAAACTGAAAGAAAAGCTGAACTATTCTAAAATTTACGAACCATTTGTGAATCAGAATTAAATGGGGAACCCAAACGTTTGTTTTGCCTCCTCGGCGTGTAGAATTGGAAAATAAGGATTCAAAACAGGAATCGCGAAATGTCAACAACAGTGAGGTCAGTCAGTGCGTGAATCGACCTATAGGTCTCACACATTTTTAGCAATAGGATAGAAAAAATCTTTGAAAGGGAAATTAGTTGTTTAAAAATTACATGTTTTTTGTATCAAATAATGAATAATCCATCATATTATTTGTTAATCCAGCTGAAACATAAACATTGGAATAAATAGATTTAAACTTAAGAGTTGAGCTATCTGATGTTTTTTTTTATTCCCCGAAAATATCATCGTAAAAATTTATTATACTTCAGCCTTGTCTTTCAGTACGTTCACCGGATAATTTTCCTATATTGGATTTTTCTGTCTATGAATGAAGTCGTCGTACAAGTATGTGCATTGGATTACAGCATCTAGTCAAAATTACACAAGAAACTTCCGGACATTCGATTCGGCTCATTCCAATTTTCTAGAAGCATTTGATATTCGATGGAAGTTTATTGATTCAAGACGAGTGCCCTGAGCCAGCACATGCAATGCGAAGTTGGTTGGTCCAGGAGAAATATGTTGAAAAAATGGCAAGGCAAAACATGTTGTAACATTTCAATAAACAAACCTTCTTTTCGATCTTTTAAGATTTTAACCTTTCATTAGATTCCCGGAGAGATTTTCGTTAGGAATCCAAAAAAAAGCGCTAAATTCAGTTCACAAAATGGGACTTGATTTTGTGCTATCATTAAACTGAGTTTTGAGTTAAATTTCTTGACAGTTCAGCTACACGAAAAATTTCGCCGCACGTCATCGCGAATCGACCCATTTTTCTCAATGGCGAATTGGATACACAGAATCAAACCAAAACAACGTGTTGGTTTTCAAGGAACAGCAGATGTCCTCTGCTGAAGTCGAGGAATGTTTCGGACCTATCCGAAACCGTAATTTTTTTTACCAGGTTGTTTTCAAAATCTGTACTTATTACGCTTGAGTTACACTACTTTGGGAAAACCCATTCTGAAGACCAGGTACACACTCATTCGACGGAACACATCAAATTTGTAAAATTGACCCATTATTACGAACAATCGTGATCTGTCAAAAAATGTGTCAATTTGTCGGTTCAATATTACACATGTTTTAGAAAAAAGCATGAGTACGCTTCAAGACGTGTAGTTTTTTATCTTGTCTAAATTTCGTCAGTCATCCGAGAAGCAAAAGCGTGGTGACGCGATAGAAATTGCAGTAAGTATTTCGATATCTGTAATATATACAAATATTCCTCATTCTAAATACATAGTTAAATATTCATTTCTTTCGTAATTGTTTTGCAGGTCTGAAACGACAAGCTGAAATGCCAAAAAATTGGCCAGATCATTATTGTAGCACAAACCAATTTCGTCTTCCAATGATTAAGGTGAGTTTATTTATAAATACATCAATAAATTGTCCTCCACTAATCAGGGAGATCAATAAGTGAAAAATACCATCTCCTGAAAAAACCATCACTAATCAGTTTCAATTTCTTCCAGATTTTTGCATCCTTTTGCCTGCTGTGTTGCTGTTGTTTAAATAAAACAAACAAAATGTATAAATTCCATTATATTTATCTATTAAATAAATATTTTGATAAGGTGAACCTGACTTGCTTGCCATTTTTTATTCTTGCATGTAAACTACATATCATTCAAGCATCTGCTCACATCTCAACCGGAGAGTTAACCCAGTCTTATCCGATAACGGATCCAAACTACACTATATGGGGTTGCGCCAAATGAGTGTGTAGGATTTTTGAGTGTCTAGATTCGAGTTTCAATACAAAAGAATTTTTGAATTTCAATTCGGAATTGACAATTAAAAATTACACTCAGAAACAAAACAACCCAAAATTAAGAAAGCCAGCGCATCAAAACAAAGTTCAGCTGACGTTCCTAATTTTGGGTTGCTATCAACACCCCAAAATAAAGTTCGGAGCTTGAACTGTCTGCCCCAAAATATTTTTTGTTTACTTTCTTGGTATCGATAGGATCGCATCGCAATTTTTTGTTAAAGCAGTTGGTATGATCAATTTGAGTATGCTCTATTGATTATGGTTACATTTAATGTCTACCTTTTCAGGAAACGAGAGCTCCAAAGTGACAACGTTTTCAACAGACATGCGGCATTACAACTTTGTTTTGGGTTGTAGCTGCCTAGAGCGTAGATTCAATTTTTGAACGTCATGTGGTATAGCAAAATGAAATTTCTTAGGCCTCGATTGATTAATGACTGATTTCCAATTTTTCGACATGTTTGTTTACACTAAGGTTGTCAGGTGGCCAGATGGTTTTAACCGGGTTTGCCCGGATATTTAATACAAAATTTGGAAACAGCCCGGTCCTGCCCGGTTGTTTGGATTTCTTCCAAAAGAAAACCCGGATTTTTCTCGGATTTATTCACTTTATTTGGCAAATCAAACAAAAAAAAACAAATTGTGCTGTAATTTTTTTTAATTTATGGCTCGAGAACGAAATTTTTTAAGCATGTTTTGCAAAACCAATCATGAAATGTTTTGTCGAAGCCTAAAATACAATTTAAAATCTATCGATAAGTTCTGATGACATTTTTTTTCTGTTTGTTTTCTTGATTTTTTTTAAGTAATTTCTGGGTTGTGAAAATTTTTTCGCGAATAATGTCCGGATATTTGGTCATCAGTATAGAAATCAAATGCCCGGATTTTACCAGGTTTTATATAAAACTGCTCCGATCTGTCCATGCCGGATACGTGCTGAAAATTTCTGGCAACATTAGTGTAACTATCTTGTGTGATAGCTTCATGAAAAAATATCAACTGTGAGAGAAAGAGTTTGTATGCGATTTCTTTCTACTTTTAACGCAACTGTATTTTAAATGCACTCTTTCCTTTTTTTAATGGATTCATCATTTACACGTGACTGATCATATTTTTTACGAATATCGTGTTTGTGTTAAAGGCTATACGACGAACTATAAAATGTGATAGAAAAAATCTCGCCAAAGCGCCCACCCCACATCGCCTGAGGCAGTTATTCCTATGGCCCTGTAAAGCCCTAACAAAATTTGAAAAGCTTTCGGTATTTTGAATGCCTAGATTGATAACTGCTTAAAACAGACTCCAGAATCAAAACAAATAAGCAACAGTCATTGGCATGATCACTAAAAATTCTCAAAAGTCATCCATCTACTGAAATAATGGGAAAAGCTCGGTAACCACTGCCGGACGACAATGTATCTGACTGAACGCATTTCCGCTTTCTGTCGAGATTCAAATGAAAGCAGAAAGGAAGGAAACAGCCACAGACAGAGCTGAAGGATGCGGGAAAATCGGAAGATGTTATTATTTTGTGGCAGTGGCGGCGCGAATCGACAACAAAGACAGTGGCCAGGCGAGCGCGCGTTCAACGGAAATGCAAATTTGCCCGGAGGGTAAATTTTTAGCATTCATTTTTTCCTCGTTACTTCGACCGGATATTCCAACCCCACATAACCGAAGGAAGTTGCAAGAGCATTGCCGCTTTTTGGATTTTTTCCCCGTTGTATCTTGTGTTAAGTCGCGACGCGACGCGTTCTACCATCTTGATGATATACGCCATGGCGGTTAACAGCGAATTAAATGGAAAAGGGGGTTTTTATGAGCGTCGCTATTTGCATTCGGAATTTATTAGAAGACGCGGACGAAATTTTCTCTGTCTTTTTTCTGCTTAGGGTTTATGCCTGAAATTTTTGGGGTTTGGTACTTGACTCGGATGGGGTTATGCTAATGAGAAAATTCTTGCTGCAGGTCGGGCGTAATTTAACTCGAATTACAGTCGGTTATTTTCTGAATGGGTTTGTACACATATTTTGTGTAAATTATGGCGTGGGGGATGAATTTGTGTTAATTTTGCGCCTTTATTTTAATGATTTTTTTTTTAAGAATTTTGAATTTCTACTTCAGTGGAATGGAGTTCAAAACCCGATAATCTTAAAGCATGAGCAGATTATGGCAACGTTATGTCATTGATGTTCTATCAAAAAAGAAATTCCATCAAAGGGTACTTTTCCTCGGATATGGCTGAAAGCATCGACTTCAATCTCCATAAGTCTTTTGTCAGTTCAGTTTTTTCCTCTGACGTTTGACTTTTTCTGAGCGACATCCCCAGAAAGTGGATGAACGAAGCAACGAACGGGTTAAATCTTGTTGTGACAAACACATATTGCGACAACCATCTGGTAGCATAATATCGTCGTCAATCGGGGGGAAAAATCGGAACAAAAGTGTACTTTCTCGAAACCCAGCGAGAGTAGCAAAAAGTGAGCTACAAAGATTCACTTTCATGCTACGACTTCTGATGTTTTTGCTCCAAGGAAAAAAAATGAACGAGAATGGAATAGAATAAATAATGTCACAACGGATATGGGGACGATATTGGGGCAAGCGATGATGTGACAAAGCCAGGGTTGAGAAAGTCACAAAATTTGCGGTTAGGAAATTCTCATTTCACTTATGATTTCCGTAATCGTTTGAGAGGAGAGAAAAAAATTGAAGATATGTGAAAGCAACGACATCATCGAAAAAAAAAACAACGAATAAAAAAGCAAGACAGCAAACACTTTTCCAGTAGATTTGACGATCTAGTTTAGTCTTACTTTTTGCACAACCGCCATAGTGCGAAATTGATGCTTTTCTCCTATTTTTTTCCATTGGTTGGGGGGAGATGATGAACTGTACCAACTTCGGTGGGAAGAAAAAAACCCAAGCTGGGGGAGGGAAAAGCTTCTGCGGTGATGTCATATCAGTGGTATATTTTCGCTCAAACATTTGTGCGCTGCTGCTCTCTGGCACGGGGACATTTATTCGCGTTTGCTTGCATCATTCGAGCTATTTCCAATGGCACAAGAGCAAAAATGACACACGACATGACACCATGATGATGATGATGATGAGATGAGGTTGTCTGTCACAGACAACCAACACAAAATGGCACATCTCATGTGGTGCCAGTCGGACGAAAAAAAAGTGACGCAATATAATTTAATAAAGCAACACCGCTCCGGGTTTTTTGGTCTAGGTTTTGTCATGCCAATTTTTTTTATCCAGCTGCTGCTGCTGCTTTCGCTTTTGCAAATTATCATACCACAAACATGAACAACATTTCACATATCTGTTGTCAGAGGCGTCGCAATTCAAACTATCCCACCATAAGATGGGGAATGGAGGAAAAACACCGAGACAGATCATGAACAAAATATTAGTGGATCTGGATGCTGTGAATAGTGGTTTTTTCTTGGCGACCGTGAAAAATTTGATAATAGAAGTCTAACCCTCAGATACCTCGAAAGCTTAAGATGATAGCGAAGGTAACAATCTAAATTCAGTATTGGTTCAATTTTCCTAGTTTCTGAGCATGAAAATAATGAAAATAAACTTTTTTTTTGTACTGAGGTTGCCGGGCAAATCCGGGCAATTTTATACAAAAATCTGGCAAAATCCGGGGATTTGATTGAAAACTGTATGACCAAAAATCCGGGCAAATTTTGGTCAAAACCCAGAAACTTTTCAACAAAAATCAAGAAAAGAAACAAAGAAACAAAAATTCTCCATCAAAAAGCATCGACTGATTTCAAATCGTATTGAAGGCTTCCAAAAAACTTACCATGATTATTTTTATAAAACTTGCTCGAAATATTTTGATATGGAGGCGTAAATGAAAAAATTTTTACGACATAATTTGTTTTTTTTTCGATTGATTTTCCAAAAAAGTGAATAAATCTGGGCGAAAAAAAATTGTGTATTCAATATCCGCGCAAACCTGGATAAAACCTGCCAATCTGGCAACCTTACTCAAGATGGAAGCTTGCAAAATGAATGCAAATTTGCTAAAATACTTCAATTGTTTCCTAAAAGTACAACAGTGATTATAAAAATAATAAACAGAGAAATTAATCTGTATGTACATGGGATCAGTGTCAGTTTGAAATATGCGGTTGAATTTATTGCAGTGTATCGGTCAGTAAATTCTAACTTAATTCATACGATAATGAACAGAAAGCTCAATCTCAAAAGCAATCGGCACACTCATTTGCTCGGTATACATTCATGCTCTTTTTGGATTTTGAGAGTATGCACAGGAGCGTGAAGTTACTTGTTGAACTTAGAGAGTATCAAACTAACTTCCTTCCTTTTTCCCAATTGACTACTAGGACGTGGCCGGCGCCGTTATTAATAATTTAAAAAAAAAGTGGAGAGCATCAATTTTGTACATTGAGAATGAACTGCTTATCCCAAGTAACATTCTTTTGGACTTTGTTCAAATGAAGGGACAAAACTATTTATAACTTAAAATTGGAAAAAAAAATACATACCTGACGCAATTATGATAAAATTATGTCAAAATAATTAGAAAAATCTGAAAAATGTGACAAAAATTTTACAAAAAAAATGAGAAAAATGAGAAAAATTCAACCCCTTGTCTAACGACAAATGTGATGAAAATATGACAAAAATTTAATCAAAATATGACAAAAAAGACAAAATTAAGGAAAAAAAATGACAAATGTGGTGAAAAATTGACAACAATGGAACATAATTAAGACAAAATATTGGCAACCAAATTAAAAAAAATATGACAAGTGTGGTAAAAATATGACGAAAATAAGACAATAAAATGACAAAACGTGACAAAATTACGACATAAAATTGTGATAAAAACAGGACAAATTCCTGGCAATAATTTGACAAATGTGACGAAACTATGATTAAAATATGAAAAAAAATTGACAAAAAAATGACAAAAATCCGACAAAAGAAAACTATTGAAAAAATATGACAGAGTGATAAAAATATGACAAATGTGATATCTGTCAGATTGTTGTCATTTTTACCACATTTGTCATTAAGTTTGCCATGTTTTGTCATTTTACTGTCAATTTTTTGTAATAATTTTATCATATTTGTCAGATTTATGTCATAATTTTGTCTTTTTCAAATCGCATTTAATTTTTTTTTGTCAAAAGATTATCGATTTTTTTTGTCATACATGTCAAATTTTTGTCATAATTTGAATTTTTTTTATGTATTGTCATTTATCATTTTTTTTGACAAATAATGTCATAAATAAAATGACAAATCATGACAAAACTATGACATAAAATTTTGGTAAAAACTTGACAAATTTATGGTAATAATGTGACTAATATGACAAAGTTATGATTAAAATATGATAAAAATTTGAGAAATATGACAAATCCGACTAAATCAAACTATGAAAAAAATGACAAATATAATATCTGTCAGATTGTTGTAATTTTTACCACATTTTTCATTAAATTTGCAATGATTTTTCATTTTATTGTAAATTTTTTGAAATAATTTTATCATATTTGACAGATTTATGTCATAATCTTGTCTTATTTTAATCATATTTTTATTTGACAAAAGTTTATCGAATTTTTCTGTCATACTTGTCAGATTTTATCATAATTTTTATTTTTCATGTTTTGTCATTGTATTTTCATTTTTTGTCATATAATGTCATGAATAAAATGATAAAACATGAGAAAATTATGACATAAAATTGTGGTAAAAACTCGACAAATTTATGTCAAAAATCTGAAAAATATGACAAAATTATGATTAGAATATGACAAAAATTTGTCAAAAAATTAGAAAAATCTGGCTGAATTAAACTATGAAAAAGCATGAAAAAGTGATAAAAATATGACAATTATGATATCTGTCAGATTGTTCCCATTTTTACCACATTTGTCATTAAGTTTGCCATGTTTTGTCATTTATTTTCAATTTTTTGTACTAATTTTGTCATATTTGTCAGATTGTTGTCATAATTTTGTTTTATTTTGGTCGCATTTTCTAGGTTTTTTTGACAAAAGTTTTTTTTTGTCAAACTTGTTAGATTTTTGTCATAATTTTGATTTGTTTTCATTGTATTTTAATTTTTGGTCATATAATGTCATAAAAAAAATGACAAAACATGACAAAATTATGGCACAAAATTTTGGAAATAACTTGAAAAATTTCTGGTAATAATCTGACAAATATGACAAAATTATGATTAAAATATGACAAAAATTTGACAAAAAAAATGACAATAATCCGATTGAATCAAACTGTGAAGTAATATGACAAAATGATAAAAATATGACAAATGTGATATCTGTCCGATTGTTGTAATTTTTACCAAATTTGTCATTAAGTGTACCATGTTTTGTCATTTTATTGTCAATTTTTTGTAATAATTTCGACATATTTGTCTGATTTATGTGTTAATTTTGTATTATTTTAATCACATTTTACAAAGTTTCTCGAATTTTTATCATTATGTTGTTAAATTTATGTCATGATTTTGACATATTTTTGTCATACTTGTCAGATTTTTGTCATAATTTTGTCATGATTTTTCATATTTTGTCTATGTATTGTCATTTTTTGTCATACTTATGCCATAATTTTTACATATATATGTAATGTTTGTCATATTTTTCATGTTTTCAACACATTTATCATGTTTTTGTCAATTTTTGAGCATATTTGTCAACTTTTTGTCATAATTCTGTCATTTTTGTCGTGATTTTACCTCCCTTGTCATATTTTCGTCATTATTAATTGGAACATTTATGTCATGATTTTGACATATTTTTGTCATACTTGTCATATCTGTCAGATTGTTGTCATTTATACCTTATTTGTCATTAAGTTTACCTTGTTTTGTCAATTTTTTGTAATAATTTGTAATTATTATCATACTAGTCAGATTTTTGTTACAATTTTGATTTTTTTCATGTTTTGTCATTGCCTTATACCATAACTCTTACATAAATTTGTGATATTTGTCATATTTTTTGTAATGTTTTCACCACATTTATCATATTTTTGTCCTTATTGTCTGTCACATTTTACCACATTTATCACGTTTTGTCATTTTTTGTCATTTTATTGTCAATTTTTTGTATCAATATTGTTCTATTTGTCAGATTTATGTCATAATTTTGTCTTATTTTAATCACATTTGTCATGTTTCTGACAAAGGTTTCTCGAATTATTGTTATTTTAGTGTTGAATTTATGTCATAATTTTGACACATTTTTGTCATATTTGTCAGATTTTTTTCACAGTTTTTAATTTTTTTTCGTGTGTTGCCATTATATTGTAAATTTTTTGTCATACTTATCATAAATAAGAATTTTTGCTTTATCTTTGTGACATTTGTCATATTTTTGGTCGTGTTTTCGCTACATTTATCATATTTTTGTCATAAGTTTGTCATGCTTTGACCACTTTTTTTTAATGTTTTGTCATAATTCTGCAATATTTTTCAGAATTTCGTCATATTTTTACCACTTTTGTCGTATTTTTGTCATTATTAATCGCCATAAATTCAATCTTCAAGAAACTTATATCCATCCCATAACTCCCCGCCTCTACAGTGAGTGATAGAAATGCTAAAGCGAAAGACGTTTTCCTAGCAGTCTAGTGAAACAAGTTTGTATGTGTTTTCGAATGAGCTTCTCTGACTGATCAACATAATCCCAAAGGATGGCGTTAGCAAGAGGATGACCGTGCCAATCAGAAAGTCACAATTGTCAAAATTGTCAAAATTGTCAAAATTGTCATAATTGTCAAAATTGTCAAAATTGTCAAAATTGTCAAAATTGTCAAAATTGTCAAAATTGTTAAAATTGTCAAAATTTTCAAAATTGTCAAAATTGTCAAAATTGTCAAAATTGTCAAAATTGTCAAAATTGTCAAAATTGTCAAAATTGTCAAAATTGTCAAAATTTTCAAAATTGTCAAAATTGTCAAAATTGTCAAAATTGTCAAAATTGTCAAAATTGTCAAAATTGTCAACATTGTCAAAATTGTCAAAATTGTCAAAATTGTCAAAATTGTCAAAATTGTCAAAATTGTCAAAATTGTCAAAATTGTCAAAATTGTCAAAATTGTCAAAATTGTCAAAATTGTCAAAATTGTCAAAATTGTCAAAATTGTCAAAATTGTCAAAATTGTCAAAATTGTCAAAATTGTCAAAATTGTCAAAATTGTCAAAATTGTCAAAATTGTCAAAATTGTCAAAATTGTCAAAATTGTCAAAATTGTCAAAATTGTCAAAATTGTCAAAATTGTCAAAATTGTCAAAATTGTCAAAATTGTCAAAATTGTCAAAATTGTCAAAATTGTCAAAATTGTCAAAATTGTCAAAATTGTCAAAATTGTCAAAATTGTCAAAATTGTCAAAATTGTCAAAATTGTCAAAATTGTCAAAATTGTCAAAATTGTCAAAATTGTCAAAATTGTCAAAATTGTCAAAATTGTCAAAATTGTCAAAATTGTCAAAATTGTCAAAATTGTCAAAATTGTCAAAATTGTCAAAATTGTCAAAATTGTCAAAATTGTCAAAATTGTCAAAATTGTCAAAATTGTCAAAATTGTCAAAATTGTCAAAATTGTCAAAATTGTCAAAATTGTCAAAATTGTCAAAATTGTCAAAATTGTCAAAATTGTCAAAATTGTCAAAATTGTCAAAATTGTCAAAATTGTCAAAATTGTCAAAATTGTCAAAATTGTCAAAATTGTCAAAATATTCAAAATTGTCAAAATTGATAAAATTGGGGAAATTGGCTAAGCTGTCAAAATTTCAAAAGCTGTCAAATTTGTTGATGTTTTTTCGACGGTTTCGAGTTTCAATATGACTGTTTCTCGGAAAATTCTGATAATTTTTCACTTCTGTCAATTGTCACCTCTGGAATTCACTTCCACGAAGCGCCTCTGCCAAACAATCCGATTTAAAATATCTCACTTCCCCGCCTATAAAAACCGCCACATTTTCCTGAAAATGACAATGATGACGGCAGCCACTTGACAAGGGTGATGTATGAGTGGCGCGGCGTAACGCGCAATGTTGACAGTAGAAGCAAGAAAAAAAATCGCGAGTTGTGATAAATACACACACACAGTATGTGAGAACAATTTACCGCAAGCAGACTGCTGCTGGTATTTCGAGGCGCACATTTTTTTCTGAGGAACAAAGGCAGCAATTCACAGTGAAGTCACTGCGTGACTTTTTTCCAACCCAACGATCGACAAATATTCAAATGTGCTGTTGCACTCACAAATGTTCCCAACATCGTACCCAAAGTACGAGTTTTTTAGTTTTTTTCCGGGATTATGCAAATTTTTATTGTGGTTTTGTGGTACCAAAATTAATCAAACGGATTTGACTTTTCTACCTCGATAAAAATAGTAAAAAAAACTTCCGAATTGTGGGTGTCTATTTATTATTTTCTGAGGGCAGCTCACACAAATTTCCAGATCAGTTCGGATTCAGCAACGGTTATTTTTCTGGTCTCGTTCAACAAACAGCACTCATACGAGTTCAGAGAATTAACCGGAAGTTCGGCCAATTTTGGCAGCATCCTGCCTGGCTGCCAGGCGAATGAATCAAAATTCCACAAAAATTGCACGCACCGCGTACACCTGAATCTGTTGCAAATTACGAGAAATATTTGATTGGCATTCGGCTGTTCGGTGTTCGGCATTCGGTGTTTTCGGTTGAAAAAATGGCTCCAGAGAGTGAAAATTACATGCTATTTTAATTCATCCAATTTTCCAGGAGCTCAAAAAACAAGTTATTTGATATTTCACAACCAATATCCTTTTAAAACGAACCTTTCCTTGAACTAGTTGGTAGCAGTTTATGCTTTAACAGCTTGTTGTTCCGTTTAAGTTGAAAGCTAAACAATGAAAATAAGTAATAAGTACACCCTCACTTCACGAGGGAGCAACCTTCTCTAGCTTTTAGCTAAAAACATAAACAGCTTCCACCCAGTCCCAGCTTGTCGGAAAGTTCAGGTGTCCCTTTTTTCTGTGAAAGGTAAATTAGAGTTAATTCCTCGGTTGTTAGCTTAAGCTGTCTGAGGACAGTGGGACAGATGTACGTCTAGAATTTTTGCGAATAATCCTACTACTTCAGTAGAAAAAAAAAACCTCACCGTTCCAAATCTTGAAACGATGAAACAAAACCACTGTTGGGTGTTGTTTTTCAACCGATGTTTCCCAAAAAACATCCAAAAGAATCTTAATTGAAACCGAAACCCAGACCAGCAAGACTAGACAAAAAAACCCACCGAGGTGATTACGCAATTCTGCGGTTTCGTGGGGGGAAGCTTTTGGAGAAGCAAAAACACAAACAAAACCGACCAAAATTAGCAGATATTGTTGTTGTTGTCATCACCTGAACCATGGCCAGGGCACTTGACCCCGGACGGACGAATAACAAACTCGTAAGTAGATTCATGTTACCGGGTGGTGGCTCCAGAGAGTGAAAGCTAAAATGAAAACGCTGTGGAAAGAAATTGAGACCTGTCCGCTAACTAGTGATTTTGGTTCTACCAAGTTTATGAATTATTCGAAAAATTTGCATTATTTTTTTCGGACGGTCCCTAGCGATTTAGAGTGGCACACCATTTACTGAACGTGGCTGACTGGAGAAATATTTAGAGCGATGTTTTAATTAATGAGACCACTTGGGGATGGAGAAACGGACAAAGTTGAGTGAGGTGAGGAAAACTACCTTTCGAGGTCGTAATCGTTCTGTTTTGTGCTAGTGATCCTTTAAGCGACATCAATATAAAAGTAAAAAAATACAAAAAATCAACAAATTTAGTTTATTTATTACATTTATATTAAATAGAAAAAATAAATATGCTAGGTATATGACTTTTCAGAATAATTGAAAATTATACAAAAAACCTTGTCGTTTTTGGATAGACAAATTGATTTGATTGTTTGACTCCAATCAACGGCGTTGAAAGTAATTTTGTAATATTTTTCAACATAACTTTGAATTTGCTGAAAAGATTTAAAAATAATAACTGCAATGCTGATTTAAAAAATTGAAGAAAGAATTTTCTACCTTCAAACGTATCCTGATCATTTTTCAAGAGTTACATCCTTTAATTTCATTTTTTTTATTGTATAAATTGTTTAAAATAATGTGAACCTCAAGAAACTTTAAGAACACAATTTTACACTTTTTTCATGCTTTATTTAGATTGTTTCTGTATGAAAAAAAGTTTAAACAATAAAATTCGGAATACTTTTTCAATTCAATAGTCTTGCTTAAAATATCTATTTACTAACTTTTCTGAATCAAATTGTTTGAGTTAGTTTGAATTAAAAAATATAGGCACAATTCAAGGCACTCAGGAGCATTTTTAAACAACATTAGGATTTTCAACAACATCAAGGATTATTTTAGTTATTTTTTTCCAAAAGCTGTGAATTAGAAAAATTACTCAGGTTAGTTTTGTTACAGATTTCTTTTATGTATATTTTAAATTCAAGAGGATATGCCAGGTTAAATTTTTCAAAAAATGTGAAAAAAAGATTTAAAAAAACTTCTGTTTTTACCACAAATTTGAAGATTCACTGAAAGTGCTATTGATGTATGTGAACTTTCTAAAGTCTTAAAAACTCATAATTAAGCACAACCAAACAGTTCTGTTTGAATTGAAGTGAGGTAATTTTAGTACGACAGCCATTGCTTCACATCTTTGAAATTAAAACGCAATAGAAAAATGAATTTCAAATGATCCATCGAACTTTGAAATTAAAATAATTTTTGAAATTTATCTTAAATGGAGCAAGAGATTTTTGAAATTGTGTCCCAGAAAGAGTACTATTTTGCAATTTCGGTAGAATAAATGAGGTCTATTTTCCACACAAACTTGAGCGTCGTGGAACGATCCCTTATGGTTAACCAAATGAGCTTATTCCGGTTTTGATTCCAGAATATATCTTTTTTCTTATATTTTAAATATTAGGCACTGAAAAATATGAGTTTTGTGGACCTGTTTCATCTCCTGAAATGTGCAATGAGCAATGATAGTGCTATTTAGAGAAGATTATTTCTATTTGGTCGAAATTGAAAAATAAATTTAATCTTTTAGTTGCTTTTGACCATACTGCCTGAAATTGTATTATCCTGGCAATGTATTAATATTTTTAGTTATCCATTCACAAAAACCGCGTTAAACAATAAACCAAAAGACGAATTTTAGAACAAGCGTTAAAATTCTAATCACAAGATGCCTTCCCTGTTTAAAAATTGTTGAAAATGTGATTCCAACAAATGTCAAATAAAGTTTGATGGGTCTAGAATAAGTTTGCCAGAATGTTTTGAGCACGTAGCCGGGTCGGGCAAATCCCGGCAATGTTATATAAAATCCTGGTAAAAACCAGGCATTTGTTTTTTTGTTGACGTCCAAAATCCCGGGCAATATCCGGGCAAAGTTTGTTAAAATCCAAAAATTGAAAAATATTTTCGGAATGTTCCCAAATTTTATATTAAGTATCCGGATGAACCCGGATAAAACCGTGCAACCGGCAATCTTAGTCTAGAAGGTGATTTAAAAATTAACGATTATGAAAAAAAGTGAGAGCTGCATTGGAGATTTGTCGAGCTTATCTAACTAAAGAATGCAGGTGAACACATACTTAGGCAGAAAATGCGGTGAATCCGTGCACCCATGGTGGATAATCATCATGCATTCATACAGAAGATTGCAAATTTACAGTTCGTTTAAAAGTCGGAAGTAAAAAAGTAAAGGCAGTCATGGCCGTAGGTACGCGGAGGTGTTAATAATTTTTTTTTTCGGTGCGAATTATAATTAGAAATTCAAAACGGAAAGCTGATTTGAAATGCTGGTTCGAATTTGGTTTTGCCTTCCAAACAAAATTTGATTTATTATTTTTGAGAACTCATGGGTATTTTCAATATTTATTTAAATTTTCTAAATATGAAAAAAAAAGGAAAATTAGATACTCTCCTGAGCTTTTGATTCATATTCAGATTTGGAATTGCGATCCAGAATTGGAAACTCAAAATCAGATTCATCATTGTAAATCAGATTCAAAATTGTAAATAACTGGCGTAGCTTTAAGATACTTTTCTGCAAACTGTTAAATTTCAATCTTCAATAAGAGTGAATAAGATAAAATCACGTTAACCAAATAATTTTTTTTTTGTGAGGGTCCCACAGGCCCATTTTGGTCCTTCCTCCACCCCATAAGCTTCTTTAGGAGTGGGAGGGACAGTTTATCCTTAGGATAATATGTATTGTTTATTTATTTTATCTATTTTGTACGACTTATTCGTCTTACTCCCGCGTATGTCCATCACCGTACAATTTTCCATCTGATGCTTCGTCAGATCTTCATCACTATTATATGATCCTTTTTAGGATAAGTCTTTTTTATATGGTCTGTTTTATGTGATTTAATGTCAACCTCTTAAAAATATTCAAGTTTGAACTTTTTTTGATGTTCTGTGGTAGGCTGTTATACATTTTCAGTCCGTTGTAGAACACAGAACGTTTGGTCATCTCTCTTTTCGTGTATGGTAATCTAAAGTCTTGAGCTCTCCTTGTATTGTATCCGTGTATGTCCATTCCGTACTGCAGACCGTCCAATAAATAAGATGGTAACATTCCTTTCTTCATTTTGAAGATGAAAATCAAGCTGTTGTAAGCAATCCTCTGTTTAACTGACAACCATTGTAACATATCAAGCATAAGAGCACTAGGAGTATATCGGCTGCATCGTATCACCACTCGCATTATCTTTTTTTGTATTCTTTGCAGCCGCTTTGTCTGCGTATCTGATGCATGGAGCAATATTGTAGCGCAATAATCAAAATGTGGCATAATTACGGATTTCACGTAAATAATTTTCGACCAGAAAGCCATATATCTGCTTATCCGACAAAGTATTCATATTTCATGGCAATCTTCTTAATAGTGTAGTCAATGCGGGCTATAAAATTTAACTTATCATCTATCTGTACTCCTAAGTATTTGACTTGATGTACTCTTTCGATTGCAAAACCATCAATCAACAAGTTTGAATACTCTCCGATTTTGCGATTACCAATAATCATTCAGTGGGTTTTATTGAGATTCAGACACAATTTTCTCTGTTTCAGGAAATCTGCAATATTTTTTAAATCAGCATTTGCTTTTTGTATAACAAGTTCTTAATCATTACCGCTCCAGTAGGAGACCGAATCATCCGCAAATAGTTTTAGACGACCGTATTGTAAACAATGTATCATGTCATTGATGTACAGTATGAATAACAAGGGACCCAACACACTTCCTTGGGGGACACCTAAGTTATTTTCTCTGTATTGCGAATAAGATGAACCAAACTTTGTTCTTTGTATTCTGTTATCTAAATAACTCTTAAACCAGTTAAGCACAGTTCCATTGATACCAACTCTTTGCAACACATTCATCAGAAGCGACCGATCGTTTTTTTTGAACGCTCTTTTGAAATCCAGAAACACAGCAACTGTGTAGCTACCATTTTTAATGTTGATCTTCCAGTTCCTAAGTAGCAAAATCACAGCAGATTCTGTCGAATGTTGTTTTCTGAATCCAGACTGCTCGGCAATAAGTATTTCCTTAGACTCAATAAAGTGTAAGAATTGCTTTTTTACTGCTAATTCTAGCACCTTTTCTTGGATTTCCAACATGTTTATCGGTCGATATAATGTTGCCTCTTGCATTTCTCTGTTTTTCAATAGGAACTACAGTTGAACACTTCCAAGTATCAGGTACAATCTCTGTTAGAAGACTTCTGTTAATGACATCTCGAAACGGACTCGCTAGTACAGATAAAGAATCTTTAAAAACCCTTAGAGAGACATTTTCAATACCCACCGTGGGTTTCATATTGTTCACTATTTCGTTGAACTCTTGGCTGTTTATTGTATCAAATGTGCGAAAATCTCCGCCATTGTGCGTGATCTGATTCAAGCAGACAATAAAGCTTGTCGGAATGCTATCATGAATTTCCATGACACTATCGATAAAGAAGTCATTAAACTTCTTTGCAATTTCATATTCATCTGTGATTTCAGCTCCACTAAACGAGATCGATTCAGGTGTGGCACCACTTGGATTCATTAAACGCTTTATCGACTTCCACATTAACTTTCCATTGGTTTTGTTCCTCTAGAGTACCAGTTAGTACCCGAACCAGTACCATTAAGTACCAGTTTATGACGAAAATTTTTTTGTTTTACTAGTGCATTAACACTATTTTTCAAGAGTAGATCAATACGTCTTACCAACTCATTGAAGTCTACGCCTCTCAAAGTGGGAAAACCTGCCTCAAGAAGCTGACGTAATTCGCTGCTATCATAATGACTCCAATCATATACTATTTTATGGGTCTCGGGTACGACAGCGTCAAGTCCTAGCCCAGCATAGATATTTATTGACTCATGGTCAGATACACGATAATCAGAAATAATAGTCGCTTCAGCTTTGTCCACATTTGTGAAAACCAAATCTATTCTAGTACTGCTGGATGCCGTTATTCGAGTGTCTGCAGTGACAATTTGCCGGAAACCGTATGCTTCCATAACACGTTTCAAATCTCGGCACTCTGCTTCTTTATTAAAATTTATATTGAAATCACCACAAAAGATATTATCGATTTCATCTACAACAATTTCATTAAGCCAATGATTTTCAAGGATGTCCAAGAATCGAAGATTGCTTGCGCTCGGCGAATGATAAATTCCTCCAATGACTGTTTGTCTTTTTCCATCGTTCAGTTTTGCTGCTAAAATCCAATTCATTTCTATGTTGGCATTAAGCAAAATGTCGATTTTGTAAATGTTTAGAACGAATATTGAAATACCTCCAGCATGCCTTGAATGAGAAAAGCAATATATTGTAGTGTAGCCTTAGTCAAAATTTTCATGCCAGCCACTTTCGCTGTGATGAATATGACCTGTTCTACCTATTTTTCTAAAAAAATAAAGGAAAAACGCTAAAAATTCAGAAAATTTGTAAAACGTCCTAAAATAGGGAACTTTCGACCATGACGTCTCACTTTGAGACTCGACGTTATCAAAACATTTGTTTCAGTATCAACCAGTCAATTCTCCGCGTGGCTGATTCTTTCATAAAAGCCAAATCTAGAACCTGTGTTGAGTAGTTTACATATTTTCTGTCAACTTTAAGTTAATAAGGTATAAGTGAACACGAAGATGTACTCATTAATGTGCTGCTGATAATACTGATTGGTAGTGAAAATATTAGAAATATTCATAACAGGTATTTTAGTGTTTATTTTAATTGTAAGCAAGTTGTAAAAAATTTTCATTAAATATATTAGATTCGACCATAAAATTCAATTTTTAGTTTTGACTCTTATATACAAATTAAATGTTCCGTTGTAAACACACGAAAACACACATATAGGATCTCAGTGAAACTCCATGTTTCTTTGAAGAGATCTAAATTCTTCTTAAGACTAAAGCGTACATCTTCCAAGGATATAGCCATTAGGCTAGCATTTTACTAATGCTAACACCACCAACCCACAGAAAGGGTACTATGTAGATATGCCGTGATCGAGACTCGATCTCATGACCTCTGGCTTAGAAGACTTGAACGCTATCCTCTAGGCCACGGTCGGTGGCTAATAAGATTTGCAATAATTTGCATAAGATTTATTGAAATAAGATTTGTGAAGCACCTTAACTTCCCAATTTCTCCCCTGAACTGCACCACAGCCATTCATTGATAGTAGGATGTTGTGATATGTTTGGCAAATCGGATTACTCTTCACAATGCATGAATTATACTCTACTCGGTACAGGTGGGGAGCACCTCCACACCTACGTAGTACAGCTTGCAGGATGTTGTGGGTTCATTGATGCAAACTTCTAATGCTTTTTTCTTCTCAGAAAAAACCGAACCCCTCTCGAAAAGACCATTCCAAGAACAGAAAAGATGAATCGGATCATTTACTGCATTCCGTTACTCCGAACTCAAATTGAGGGAAATGTAAGATTTGACGATTCAATTCTTTGATACTCTCTTCATTAACCGAGGCGAACTTGTAGCAGTCCGCATGTTCGAAAATTCACATTTACTCTCCGCCTTTAAGTAGGCCCAGTTTGTCCGCCCCTCGATCGATCTCGAACATAATATCGATTCGCGCGATCGACGGTTTGAGCAATGCGGTTCGATACGCTGAGGAGACGTTCATACATTCTCCCGCGAGGTGTTGAATTGTTTCAGTTAGAACCAATTAGCTACTGCGATTCTAATGCATAGCCGAAATTCTTATCTCTTGAGATAATCTCATAGAACTCTCAGGGATTATGAACTTCCGCCGAGGGCGTTTGTAGCAAGGTCGCTTTCCCTGTACTGAGAGCTCAAGGAGACGATCAAACGTTCCTTGAGCGTGATTGGCAGTAGAAGTGCGCGTGGGCCGTGACTGATTGAGTCCGACTTTAAGTAATATAGTGTGGTCAGAATTTTCGATCATTAATTTAATTAGCTTTGTTTCCCATTAGACTAGGTGCTTAGTTTAGGAAAGTGCGTGCCAAAAAAGTTAATTCTTGCGTGACAATATAGTCGAGAAAGGTAATTGTGCTTCGTAATCGTGCTTACATGTGCGTTGCTTAATTTGTCTGTGCCAAAGCAGGCACATATCTTTCCCCAGCGGGACCAATCCCGGACCACGCAGCAATCCGCTGCTTAAGTTTTCCCGCCACGCCGAGGACACCCGACGCCCGAATCCGTCGGAAGCGAGACGTTTCGTCACCATAACGTCTTGGGGGAGCGACGGGAGCTCCACGTGGCCGCGTGGGCCAATCATTGTGTGCAGCCAATTATAAACCGACCCAGCAGCCGTTCAAGGTCGGTGCTGAGCAGCACAGCGGCGGTCGTCGACCTTTGACCGCAGGTCAAACGACACTCGACAATTCGCTTGTCGAGTTTCATCACCGCCAAGCGTCAGCCAACACCATCAGCGGGCGCTAAATAACCAGCCAGCACCTAACATCGTCGGTGGTCGCCAAAATCGCCATCGAGGTCGCCGAATACTCGCCAGCCAGCATTCCGAGAGCATGATGACTCATCACCGCTAAGGAGTCATAATCAACATCGCCAACAGCTCTCATCTTCGACCAGCAAGGAACAGGATCGCAGCATTCGGTGAGTCCATTCTAATTGGAGAGCTTTAATGTTCAACAAAGGGGTCATCCATATTTAAAGATCCATGTTGAATTATGTTCTTATGCTAGCCGACGGTTAACATAGTCCCGTCACCAATGTAGAACCAGAAGTGAGGTTGAAATTCCCGTGCCTTTGTTTAGGGAAACCCCTCTGGAAACATAAAAGCCCGGGCGCGACAAGCTATGTTGCTATAAGCTTGTCGCCTAAGCACGCACGATTGATAGGGATACCTTTAGGCGTTTTCTTTGAAGTTGCACGCAAGTAGGAATAGCTAGATTTAAAATGCCATAATCGAAGACCGTAGGAAATAAAATCTATGAATTGTAATAGTAACCTTTGATTTCCTCTCATTATTGATTGAAGAATTTGACCATACTGGGGTAGTCTGGGGAGGACCTGGGGGTTTCATGCGCAAATAAGCTGTCCTTTACAATCGGGGAATGGGAGGTCGTTAGCTCAGTGATGAGATTGCCAGGTATGGGCGATCTATAACTGAGTTGTTCTAAGGATTTTATGTTGATTGGTAGCAATTTCGTCATAATGTGTTAGTTTCGTCGCATTTTGGGTTAGCTATTTGGAGAGCCCTATCTGATCCGATCCTTAATCACTTTTAAGGACAATTTACGGACTCGCCCTCAGCGGAGTCTCACCGGGCATACTAAACCGTGGCGTACGATCTCCTAACGGAGTGGCGCTTAAGTCGTACGCCAGTAAGGGATCGGTCAGTGGCGGCTACATCTTGGCGCCCAACGTGGGGCCAGGTCACCGGGAAAGCAGAACCGCAACTACCCCGAAACACATCAAACCATCGACATCCCAGGACGACGAAGAGAAAGCGAGACTGCTCAGGCGTATTGCGGAACTCGAGAACGAACTCGTCCAAATGTGGTCGAAAGCCAACGACGATCAGCACCCGAAACTTAGAGTTGAGGAGACGAGGATCGATTTTGCGGAGGCTAGAATCAACGATCAAGGGCAACGGAGATATTCTGACGTTCGAAGGGAGCCTAAAGCAAGATCGAGCTACAGAGCAACACCAAAACTTAACGAACCAGTCCGGCCGGTGTGCCGATATGAACCACAACTTTACTTCAATTCTAAGGAACGACGTTACCTGAACGACCCGGAGTTTGAAGATGACAACGACGGATATCCTCTTAGTCAATCTTCAAGCTTCTTGGACTCAGATGAAGACGAAAGGTTCGAGAGATCTCGGAACAGGCATCCCCAGCCAATTCATCATCGCAACCAGGTTTCTAGAAGAGTCCGCCACCCCCGAGAAGACGACATTCACCCGAACGGAGAAGGAAGAAGCTTTTCTAGGCAGTCAAATATCCGTAGAATTACGGATGCGGAGATTCAGAATGCCGACCGACGAATGGAAAAGTGGCATCTTACATTCGACGGGGACAATCGCCATCGACCCCTCGAAGACTTCCTGCATAAGGTACGAAAGCTAGCACAAATGGACCGGATTAGTGAGGACGTGCTTCTACAACGAATCCATACCATTCTTCGCCGCGAAGCTTATGATTGGTATATATGCTACGCCGACGAATTCATTAACTGGAAGGACTTCGAGAACAGCATCCGCTACATGTATGGCAACCCTAACAAGGATCAAGGCAACAGGCAGCGAATCTACACGCGAAAGCAAAGCCGGAACGAGACATTTCTGACGTTCAAGATGGAGATAGAACGCATGAACAAAATGCTGACCTACCCAATGGACAGCGATCGGTTATTCGAGATCATATGGGACAATATGAGGGACCACTACAGATCAAGGTTATCTTGCCGTACCATAACGAATCTGCGCAAACTCGAGTACTTTGCGTACAGGATCGACGCCAATGACCCTGCTTTTCGAAACCGCGAAAATCCACCGAGAGCGTTGAATCCAGTGCATCATATCGACACCAAGAAGGACGACCGCGATGAACTCTATTCGTCCTATTCGGAGTCGGAAGAAGTCAACGCCATCGAACGTCGTTTTGAAAGGAAGCGCTGGCCTCGAGAGCAACGGCAGAACGATCAGTCGTCCCCCCAGCAATCGACAAGCCAGGTCAAGGTAGAGAAGCCGCAGGTGTTTTGCTGGAATTGTCGCAAAAATGGTCATTTTTGGAGACTTTGTCAAGAGCCAAAAAAGATTTTTTGCTACGTTTGCGGAACACCGGACGTGACGTCAACATACTGCGACAAGCACCCGCGTAATCCGAGAAGAGGTTCGGAAAACTGAGTTCGGAATGTAAGCGAGGGAACACGAACATTCCAACTTACAACAAAGTTCCCAATTTAAAACCCGACGAATACGACGACCCGATACAGAGAGTTTGCGAGGTAAGGATCCAAGCTGAACGTTGTCCTTATATCGCAGTCAAAATATTCGATCAAGAATACGAAGCCTTACTCGATTCAGGAGCGAGTGTCAGCGTAACGAGCGTGGAAGATATCGCAGAAAGGAACGGCCTTAAACTCCAACCAAGTCCAGTAAAAATAGTGACTGCCGACAAGACCACACACGAATGCCTGGGACTCGTGAACTTGCCGATCGAGTTCAAAGGTATTACGAGAGTCATTCCGACAGTAGTTGTACCTCAAGTTTGTAGGAAACTCATCCTGGGATACAACTTCTGGAAGTCGTTCGGAATCAAACCCATGATGGAAGGTGAGAACGGATTCGAGACATTGGCCACCGTAGAAACGGAAAACACAGAAGGCTGCAGTGTTCCAGAGATAAACTTCACCATTCTACCCATCGAATCTCTACCAATGCTGAAACCAACAGAACCAGATGAATCCCTAGACATCCCCGCCCTTGAATTCCCGGAGCCTTCGAAGACGACAGCCGAAACGATCGAGACTGAACACGAGTTGTCATCGGAGGAGAGGAAGCAGTTGGTCGAGGTCATCAAGAAGTTCCCCGTAACTACAGCAGATCATCTTGGAAGGACTCATCTGTTGCAGCACGAAATCGTCCTTAAGGAAGGTGCAACACCAAGACGTCAGCCACTCTATCGGTGTTCGCCGGCCATACAGTCCGAAATGGACGCCGAAATAGAACGTTACAAACGCATGGATGCTATCGAGGAATGCTCAAGCGAGTGGGCCAACTGCTTAGTCCCTGTTCGTAAAGCGAACGGGAAACTAAGAGTTTGTTTGGACTCTCGCAACATCAACGCTTGGACCAAGAAAGATTCCTACCCCATGAGGAACATGGGAGAAATTTTTCATAAACTGGAGAAGGCAAAGTATTTTTCGGTGGTGGACCTCAAGGACGCGTATTTCCAGATTCCCCTCAAAGAGGAATCTCGAGATTATACAGCGTTCAGAACTAGCCGTGGTTTGTTCCGCTTCAAGGTGTGCGCTTTTGGTCTATGCAACGCGGGATTTTCGATGTGCCGATTGATGGATAAGGTCATAGGGTTCGACCTAGAGCCCAATGTATTCGTGTACCTCGATGACATAGTCATCGCCACGAAGTCATACTCCGAACACGTACGCCTCTTAAACATCGTCGCCGAAAGACTATCCAAAGCTAAGCTGACCATCTCTTTGGATAAGAGTAGGTTTTGCAGGAAAAAGGTCACTTACTTAGGATACCTTTTGACCGAAGATGGTGTTGCGATTGACAACGCCAGGATTTCACCGATACTCGACTACGCAAGGCCGCGAAGCGTAAAGGACGTGCGTCGATTGTTAGGTCTCGCAGGTTTCTACCAGCGCTTCATCAAGGAGTACAGCAGAGTGGTAGCCCCGATCTCCGACCTCTTGAAGAAAGCTAAAGGGAAGTTCATCTGGACTGAAGCCGCTGAATCCGCCTTCGAGGAGCTAAAGTCCGCCCTAATATCAGCCCCGATTCTCGGAAACCCCAACTTCGATTTACCGTTTTCAATCGAATCAGACGCATCGGACAATGCCGTGGGAGCCGCCCTGATTCAAAACGTGGAAGGTCAGTCTAAAGTCATCGCCTATTTTAGCAAGAAACTGAGCAGTACGCAGCGCAAGTACGCGAGCGTGGAGAAGGAATGCCTTGGCGTCTTGCTAGCTATCGAGCATTTTCGCCATTTCGTCGAGGGTACGCGCTTCAAGGTTGTAACGGACGCACGCAGCCTCCTCTGGCTTTTCACGATGGGAGTCGAAACCGGTAACGCAAAGCTGCTTCGATGGGCACTCAAAATCCAATCGTACGATATCGAGCTAGAGTACAGAAAGGGAAAATGTAATATCCTCGCTGATTGCCTTTCCCGATCCGTTGAGTCGATTTTCGCGATTCCCCAGACCGATGACGAGTACCAGCAGCTGATCGAAAACATCAGGAAACACCCAGCGGACTTCGCGGATTTTCGAGTGGTCGAAGGACAAATCTTCAAGTACGTGAAGCAGCTAGGAAAAGTCGAAGACCCCAGGTTTCAATGGAAACGTTACCCGCCGAAAGCGGAGAGGAGAGAAATCATCGAGTCCTCCCACAATCAGGCTCACCTCGGACCAGATAAAACGCTAACTCTAATTAGAGAACGATTTTTCTGGCCCTTGATGAGCAGCGAGGTTAAAAACTTCTGCAGGAATTGTGTTCGTTGTCAAATGAGTAAAGCGTCGAATCAGAACTCGACACCACCGATGGCTGAGCAGAGGAAAACCGCAGAATACCCGTGGCAGTTCGTAACCATGGATTACGTCGGTCCTCTTCCAATATCTGGTAAAAACAGGAACACATGTCTGCTTGTCGTGACGGATTTGTTCACCAAATTCATACTAGTCCAGCCGTTCAGACTAGCCACCGCAGAATCTCTTGTTCAGTTTGTGGAAAACCACATATTCCTGCTGTTTGGAGCTCCAGAGGTGATACTTTCCGACAACGGTTCCCAAGTCATCTCCGCCACATTCCAAGATTTGTTGAAGCGCTATCAGGTTACGCATTGGAGAACGCCCAACTATCACCCGCAAATCAACGACACCGAAAGAGTCAATCGGGTGATCACCACAGCTCTACGCGCATCGATCGTGAAAGATCATAAAGAATGGGCGAACAACATCCAAAAGATCGCCAACGCCATACGCAACACCACGCACGACGCAACACGCTACTCTCCCTTCTTTACTCTTTTCGGTCGAAACATGGTCAGCAAGGGAACAGAATACCGTATTCTACGCGATTCACCTAACGAGAACGCTCACGAGATCGACGACGAAGACCGAAAAAAATGTACGCGGATATCCGAAAGAATCTAGAATTAGCTTACCAGAAACATTCCAAGCAATATAACTTACGATCGAACACGAATTGTCCCACTTATTCTTTAGGCGAAAAAGTCCTAAAGAAAAATACAGAACAATCGGACAAGGGGAAGGGATTTTGCGGGAAATTGGCCCCTAAATATGTGCCCGCAATCGTCAAAAGATTAGTAGGAAGACATTGCTACGATTTAGTTAGCCCTGAAGGAAAATCGTTAGGAATATTTAACTGCAAATTCCTTAAAAAAAATTGTCGATCCTGGTTGATTCACTTATTTGTCTCAATCAGAAACAATTATCAAGCTATGTACTCAAGTATTTACTGAAACGACAAAGCACCATGACGCGAATAGCTCTGGTTGCATGAAATATCAATCCAATCGTTGTACGTTTGTTTTCACTTCCACCCACAACATGAACAAGCATTACAACCCCGGCAGATTAGCCAAACTACCACCCTAACATATTTAAAAAAAATACCGTTTTGTTCGTACGTTGATTGGCAAGGCCTTTCCCCTCGACCAGAAGTCAGAGCGAGTTCCTAGATCTAGCCAAGATCTAGTGAATGATGACCTATAAAACCAGAAAACTCGGAGCTCTTAAAGCGTTGATGAGGAGTACCGAAAGGGAAACATAGTGCGAGTTTAAGTTTGGGGAAACTTAAATGATGACCAACTAATCTCCATGCCTTTTGCGGAAGAACATGTCGAGCGACTCAGTCAATCGAGCCTGCCGAACAGCCCACGAATCAAACGGAATTTAAATTAAAAAAATCGCCAATCTTTGGTTGTAACTTTACCGCAATTAGATTACAATCATGGGATTGATTAGTTACCCCTAAACGACTTCTTGAGATGTTGCATAATTCAAAGGCAAACATTGTCGTGCAACATCGTATGCATGTACCATTTGTAAATATTTTCTTCCGTACTTTAATTTAAATTATTTATTTTTCTTGTTCGCGTAAGTTAATTTTGCATGTTTAGGGTATTTTTATAGTTAATATAATATCTTTAAGTAGCTTCAAATTCATATATGAGAACAAAAGTATTTCAGCTTTAAAAAAAAAAGTAATAAAAGTTTGGGTACCTTGAGATGTTTCGCCGTTTATGGACACCCCGTGTCGCGCGACATCGTATGAATTATGAAGTATCGTAGCATGTATTATAGCATATATCGCAGCACCCAACTTGATTTGCCATCCTCATCATAGTCCGATCGCCACCTAAAAAGGAAACAAATAGCATCAGTAAATGTTCGTAAACTCACCTGTCCAATGGAACTTATCATCCCTGGCAGTTATCAGGAACCATCTTCCTCCACAGTTGGATAATTTGTCCGTTTGGTTGGTGCAGTCATCCCTTCGGCTGTCCGACCCCGTCCACACATCACACGCTCCAATTGGGCAGTTCCCAGCTCGTGATATTGCCACAACGGTGTCACTCCTACAACAATGTAAAGAAATTAATATCAGTTAAACTCACCTTGAAAGAGTTACTCACAATCCGACCAATTTGAACCGATTAACATGCCTCGAAAAGTAAATATTCGCCGTAAAACCGCAGACAAAATTTTCACTCCCACCCATGCTAAGTTGTTTACCATATTAATTTTGACGTTTACAGCCTCGGCAGGCAGTGTTTCGATGTATTAGTGTGTTTATTCATTATGGTTAGTAGAAGTTTCGTTTCATTGAGCTTTATAGCACAAGCATTCAAGTGTGCTTCGGAAGCTTTGCTTGCAGCAACATAAAAGCAAGAATGATTTTGGACGTTTTATGGATGTGTTACGTGGTAGTAGTCAATTATTCTGATTGATCGTTCATTGAGGCTAACAGAAAGCATGAATAGCCAGAACTTTATGTTTGGCGTTACATTCTGCGTTGATGTTATTGTTGTAGTAGTTGTGTGACGTTGTGTTTTAATAGTCATGAAACTTTTCCCAAGCTCATGCATGGGCGTGATGTGACTAACTAAACGCGTTGCGGTAAATTCCGTGACGATATTTTTTCCAAGAAGTTGGAGTTATTCGAAACGGAATAAACCTGTATGTATTATTGTTTGTTGAGATGTTCATTTTTGCGGTTAAATCTGTCTAGGCGTATTCAAGCGGAGGGCTTGGAGTTGTCTATGACTAGATTGAACCTGATATTTAGGAGGAGCGTTGATTTCATTCAACATGTGCGGTACGGTTAGCTTGAAACGGTTTTCTAATGAAAATTGTGTAGTTTCAATGTTGACTTAACCTGTTTAGAGTTCAGTTTGTCCGAAATTATTGTTGCTCATACATCGAAACTAAAGTCAGCCAACTGAGATGTCAAATATTAATACACCAAAGATCAATGAACCATTAATAGTTTATTCATAGTACCTGTTAGTTATAAGATTATCAATAGTACCTGTTATTTATTATTATATTTAGTTGATAGTCCAGTCCATTCATAAATATCGTCATTTAGTTTAATAGAGGGTTGAATTTTCTCATATTCGCCCCCTTACGAAAATTTGGTTATTATTCAATAACCAAATTTTCGTAAAAATAGTCTGGTGTTATGTAGCAGTCCGCATGTTCGAAAATTCACATTTACTCTCCGCCTTTAAGTAGGCCCAGTTTGTCCGCCCCTCGATCGATCTCGAACATAATATCGATTCGCGCGATCGACGGTTTGAGCAATGCGGTTCGATACGCTGAGGAGACGTTCATACATTCTCCCGCGAGGTGTTGAATTGTTTCAGTTAGAACCAATTAGCTACTGCGATTCTAATGCATAGCCGAAATTCTTATCTCTTGAGATAATCTCATAGAACTCTCAGGGATTATGAACTTCCGCCGAGGGCGTTTGTAGCAAGGTCGCTTTCCCTGTACTGAGAGCTCAAGGAGACGATCAAACGTTCCTTGAGCGTGATTGGCAGTAGAAGTGCGCGTGGGCCGTGACTGATTGAGTCCGACTTTAAGTAATATAGTGTGGTCAGAATTTTCGATCATTAATTTAATTAGCTTTGTTTCCCATTAGACTAGGTGCTTAGTTTAGGAAAGTGCGTGCCAAAAAAGTTAATTCTTGCGTGACAATATAGTCGAGAAAGGTAATTGTGCTTCGTAATCGTGCTTACATGTGCGTTGCTTAATTTGTCTGTGCCAAAGCAGGCACATATCTTTCCCCAGCGGGACCAATCCCGGACCACGCAGCAATCCGCTGCTTAAGTTTTCCCGCCACGCCGAGGACACCCGACGCCCGAATCCGTCGGAAGCGAGACGTTTCGTCACCATAACGTCTTGGGGGAGCGACGGGAGCTCCACGTGGCCGCGTGGGCCAATCATTGTGTGCAGCCAATTATAAACCGACCCAGCAGCCGTTCAAGGTCGGTGCTGAGCAGCACAGCGGCGGTCGTCGACCTTTGACCGCAGGTCAAACGACACTCGACAATTCGCTTGTCGAGTTTCATCACCGCCAAGCGTCAGCCAACACCATCAGCGGGCGCTAAATAACCAGCCAGCACCTAACATCGTCGGTGGTCGCCAAAATCGCCATCGAGGTCGCCGAATACTCGCCAGCCAGCATTCCGAGAGCATGATGACTCATCACCGCTAAGGAGTCATAATCAACATCGCCAACAGCTCTCATCTTCGACCAGCAAGGAACAGGATCGCAGCATTCGGTGAGTCCATTCTAATTGGAGAGCTTTAATGTTCAACAAAGGGGTCATCCATATTTAAAGATCCATGTTGAATTATGTTCTTATGCTAGCCGACGGTTAACATAGTCCCGTCACCAATGTAGAACCAGAAGTGAGGTTGAAATTCCCGTGCCTTTGTTTAGGGAAACCCCTCTGGAAACATAAAAGCCCGGGCGCGACAAGCTATGTTGCTATAAGCTTGTCGCCTAAGCACGCACGATTGATAGGGATACCTTTAGGCGTTTTCTTTGAAGTTGCACGCAAGTAGGAATAGCTAGATTTAAAATGCCATAATCGAAGACCGTAGGAAATAAAATCTATGAATTGTAATAGTAACCTTTGATTTCCTCTCATTATTGATTGAAGAATTTGACCATACTGGGGTAGTCTGGGGAGGACCTGGGGGTTTCATGCGCAAATAAGCTGTCCTTTACAATCGGGGAATGGGAGGTCGTTAGCTCAGTGATGAGATTGCCAGGTATGGGCGATCTATAACTGAGTTGTTCTAAGGATTTTATGTTGATTGGTAGCAATTTCGTCATAATGTGTTAGTTTCGTCGCATTTTGGGTTAGCTATTTGGAGAGCCCTATCTGATCCGATCCTTAATCACTTTTAAGGACAATTTACGGACTCGCCCTCAGCGGAGTCTCACAGGGCATACTAAACCGTGGCGTACGATCTCCTAACGGAGTGGCGCTTAAGTCGTACGCCAGTAAGGGATCGGTCAGTGGCGGCTACAAACTGCGAACGCACTCATTAAACATTGACTGACAGAGACAAACACCCACCACTTGTGCTGAACTGGCGTTGTGGCAGCAATAATTCCACCCATTTAATGAGCTAACAAGCCACAAATAACTGTCGGGGACGGTTTTCTCTCGAAAACGTTTTCCACTTCTGGCTGGCGACCGCTCGAGTGACTTCTCAAAAATCGAAACATTCAGTGTTTGTTTTATATTTCTCTCTTTCTGAAAGAAAAAAAAAAGATAATTATAAGTAGGAACGCGCGCGAACTTATGAATGGCCGAGAAAAACTATCTGAGAGACAGGATCAGGTAGCAGGAAAAAAGTGTCCCCAGCCTGTGGGAGAAAACTGTGATGTGACACCTTTTCTGACAGAAATTAATTTTCCTCTAGTTTTCTGGCTATGTCTGTCCCCTTGTTCAGTATCTGAGTGCTTCTTCGAGGGATGTTTTGTGGCAAAACGTGCGCTGGATTCGTGATAAAGTCGTAGGAATTATGCGAATATGGTTCCCTTGGGCCACACGACTGCGAAAAAGCTCATTAATGTAACTGTCACCTTCTTTTTTTCTTCTCTCGGGATCCAACTTTCCGGAAGGTCGTATCTTTGATATTTGATGCAAGATTGAAATTTCCAATTTGCCAGTCCTTCGATTTTCTTCATTTGTACTATGAACTTTTTATCATTTTTTTTTTCTTAATGAGAATTCTTGAAACGTTACTTTTTCCCTTTTTCAAAAGTCAATCAAAGTGCTTCTGGGCTGCTCAAGGAGTTTGTTTTATCATTATTGAAACCAACCTTGGGGCGGAATGACGTAGCTTACGGAAGAATTTCGTTTGGTTCTAATTACGAAACCTGAAGCCGATAGAGGAATTTGTTCAGTTGGATTATATTTTTTTTTGCTCGAACATTATAACACGGCCGTCGTTATGAGATTTCCGGTTTGAAGAGTGTGGCAGATTTGAGCGCCATCAATTCCATCCACTATCGATTCAAACATCTCGATAGGATGTTTCAGGATCTTGGATCCAAACCATTTGCTTACTCGGATCAAATAAACTTCTTATAGGTATCAAATCAAAGATAATATTTTATAAACGAGAAAAATATCGTTGAATTTTAAGAGTCATGCATCAGCTCTCATAACTATTAATGCAAACGTGAACGTGAACGTACTTATCTTAATCATGTAGCATGTTTTTTTCCACATTTCAGATACATAGAATGGAACTTTCGAGAAATTATCTTTTTCTAACGTTTTTTGGCCCTCATTTCATGAAAATTTGGTCGCACATGAAGCCATTTGTCTAAAACCCAAACAGAGAGCTTCAAAGAGCTTTTGTATTTTTTTATCCGGTATGTTTTTTTGAAGCTTATGAACAATTGTAAATTTAGCCGAATCGAGTGAGGCATTTTTTTTGCAAGAAAGATTTGGTTTTAAAAGTAACGTAGTTTTTTTCGTGAAAAAATTTTCAAACTTCAAAAAATTTAAACATGATTGTATGACACGAAATTAACTTAATTAAGAAAAAGATAAAATTTTAAAACGCATATTTGTTAACACTTAGGAAAATACCTTCAAAGTATTTGTTTAAAATTTTGCAAAACTTTTTTGTTCTGAGCATTAAGAAAGCCGCTTTTTATTTCTTTCAAAAAACGAAACTCTAGAAATGTATCTGAAAGCTCTGAATTCCTTTAACAAAATTATATGTAAACTGAATCACAAAACTTAAAATTGTGAAATCTCTTCTTCTGCATATATTCAATTGCCTGAAATCAAATTTAGTTTTAAATGGAAACTTATGATAGCAAACTGATTAAATTGATTAATTTTCTTTTTAAAAAAATATACTAGAAGTTTGTTTAAAAATTCGAAAAGTCAAATTTTCTTCAATCTACTGACTAGTTTTAAAGTATTATGACATGTGGAAATTTAACCTTATATTTGTACTTATAGCGTTCAGCCGATAATTTTTGTCAAAGTTATCTTTTTATTTTACTAACACGTTGCGGATCAAATACGAAAATTCTCGTTTTCTCGCTTACCTCGAATGTGCTACATTTACAAGCATAACTCAAATGTTATGTCTTTAATGATCAAACTTTGTTCTGCAAAATTAAACACAAAACTTTGGGTAACTTGATGAAACTAACTTTGTAGAATTTGGTCAAGTCAATTCTGAGATTTAGAATGCCGAATTTTTGTGTTCCCTGGTTAAGATTTCTTCGCGGTACTCAAAGTGATAAGAGCCTATTTTTTTTCTATTCAATCCAAAATTTTTGAAAACTTATCCCTTCAACTGATTTAAAACAAAAATGGTTTTATTGTGTGCTTAAATACTCATAATTTTTTTTTAGCATTTTAAATCTTGTTTGAATCGGGGTTTACAAAAAAAAATAGCCAAACTTATTTCGCTTGTTTGCACCATTCTGAAGATTCTTAAGCTGAATGAGATTTTTCATGGAAATTTTTATTTGTTTGTGTTGAATCGATTATTTTATACTTATATAATCTCTTTTTGGAAACATTTAGCACTCGCTGGTTTTTTCCATTTTCTGACAGCGTTTAGTTTCAAGTTTATATGCTCTAAAAACTATGACAATACTCGATCCCGTTGATGAATTAGAAGCTTTTTCGTCAGACGAAAAAAATAGTGGTATTTTATAAGTTAAGGGAGACTTCATCTTTTATTGAAGGAAACTTGATCCGTTATCTAGGGGGCCCTAAGGCTTGCAAAAAATCAATAAAATCCCAAGAAAAAATGTCAATTGACTAGTTTGGTCATGTCAGTTCTTATTCCACAGTTTATCAGTGTCAGATTAAGAGCATTCTAAAAGTTCATCTCAACTTTTCAGTGATTGCGCTTTTTCCTTAACCCTTCATTTCATGATTTTTTTATTTTTCGTTAAAAATCATTTTAAACAGTGGCAAATGATGTGCACATCAAGGAAAAAAATTAAAATAAAATACGATGTTTAACATTTTCCATACATTAATTGTTGCTTTGTTACATTATGAAATGCATTAATTTGTTACTTTATGAAACGAAGGGTTAATTTATCCCACAAGAAACCAATTTAAGCTCAGTTTCATGGTTACAAACAACTTTTTTTCTACGAAAAACTTTAAACATGATGAAAAAAATGTTGACAATTTTTTTCAAAAATTGTAAAATTAAAGGGGCAAACGAACTTGACTATTGGAACTTGTTTCGGTTGTTTTTTTTTTACAAACTTCTAACAGTTTTAAAACTAAGGATTTCAGAGGCTACTGAATCGACCTTGTTTTCGAAAAATAGTTCAATTTCCAGTTTTTATATGCTTCTAAGGTTCTTTCAGTTTTAATTTTTGACAACTGCTTGTGATACTTTCAAAGTTTCAGGTTTAAGGTCCAATTGAAAATGAGTTTATTTTTCCTGTCCTCATATTTAATAAAACTTATGAGCTCTGTTTTTATTTTATTTTAAATAACATGAACGATGAATTAAATATTGAATTGATGATCCATAAATCAGAAATTGATATTATAACTGGTTTCAGAATTAGAATTTTTATTCTAGTTGCTGATGCTTACCTCAAACTACTGACTGCTTTGAATACTATTCTTAATAAGCATTCTGGAATTTTATTTAGATTATCATCTAAAGCAGTGATGAGCAACCCGCGGGCCACATATGACCCGCAAGGTCCTTTTGTGCGGCCCGCGAAACTTTTTTCAAAATTTTAAGCCTTAACTGTTTTTCTACAATGGTTTGTTAGGAAAATTTATATGATTTGATCAAATATCAAATCTCCATTTGACCCACAATCATCCAGATTGTTTTCTTTTTTTTCTGGCATTTTAAGCATTTATTATGTCCTGTTCAAGGCATAAATGCAATATTGTTTTTGGCTAAACGTAATATTTGAACTTTTTTCATTCAGGATACATTTTTCCTAATTATTTAACTCCTACCACTTTGAAAAGTAAAATCCATTAAAGTGAGTCGGAGGAGCAAAGGAATTTTGAACTCGGTTAGTGAAGTAATTATTTTCGTTTCAAGCAAAAATAAAGATCTATGATAAAAATATACTTAGCAGGTCTTTTAAATTATTCTATCCCATTCGGCAAAAAGCTTGTTCTGTTAGCATTCAAATGCTGACAGAAACAATTTGATATAAAACCTTGTGAAATAAAAAGTTTACCATGAATCAAAGTTACCAACAAAAATTATTAGTTCTAGATAAAAAAAAAGATATCTTAAATTCTGTGATTCGACGCAAAAAGTCTTTGACGATTATCTGTGACGCTTTTTTTTCAGAAATTTGATGGAAAATTTATAACAAACATCGATAAATTGAGTGATTTCACTTATAATTCGCATTCCACATTACTAAAGTCATAATTTTAGCTTTTGAAATCCTATCCCAAAGATATCTAAATAAGGTTAAAAATTATGAAAATCTGGATGAAAAATCTAGAATCAAGAATGAAGTTTTGAAAATAGTTTCTCAAAAATATGTGAAATTGAACATTTTCTGTGATTTTGACAACCTTTCCCAACATCTCAATGCAATAATTCAATACAGAACTTCAATTTAAAAAAAACAAGGTTTTTACCGTTTGTAGGAAAAAAAATCTAGACTTTGAGGACATGTTTTAATTGTGAAAAAAATGACAGATAGTCAATTAGCGATTCAACGTCCAACGCAAAGAAAACGGTAATTACTTTAAATATATATATATATATATATATATATATATATATATATATATATATATATATATATATATATATATATATATATATATATATATATATATATATATATATATATATATATATATATATATATATATATATATATATATATATATATATATATATATATATATATATATATATATATATATATATATATATATATATATATATATATATATATATATATATATATATATATATATATATATTTCACACCCTTAGTTATCACTGTGGTGAAGAAGAGTTTAAAAATGTAAGTGATAACGAATAGGACAAGGAAGTTCTAAGAAAAAAAGTTCGCCAAACAGTTATGTTAAAAAATTGAGAGAATTTAATAATGACATAGTGATATATCTTTTAAATATCGGGTTTTAAAAAAGAAGTGTTGAATTTTTGTTTTTAAACACGTGAATTCATTTTATCTTTCCTTTTCCAGATGTGTAGTTATAAAAAATGACGTAAAGTTCTGCTAATTATAAAAAAAAAAGTTATTTTTAGTGTTGTTGCCACCTAATTTAAATTTTTGTTTCCTGCATTTTTTCCGCCTGGCCTTATGAATTCTGGATTCTCAAGAGTAAATTTTGAGTAAATATTGAAAAACTATTTTTGTTTCCATACAAGTAACGTCCTTCGAGGTTGCTCTACTTGCAGTAATTTGATTTTTAAACTATTTTTTCGATAAATTTCAGTGTGTATGGTACGTACATACATATAACACAAACCCAGAATTTTTGATTTTATAAGAATTTCACATTTTTAAAGAAGCAATGAGGCCTTCTCAATGCTCTACTCAGAACCACCGAAAATGAGTAAATTAATTAACAATTCATTCTTATTTTTTTTCACAAATTCATTCCATTTTTAGACTAGACTGTTCAAAATTATTCCACGTACGTTATAAATACTTTCGATAAATTTCTGCTCATTTCTCCAGTTTCGATTCAACATAACATGAATTTTCTATAAAAAACAGCACCTGTTGAAGTTTTGAAAATCATTCATCCTGGACCAATGTAGAATAATTTCAGTTATTAGATAGCTGCTAACCATATGAAGTTAAGGGATGAATGACTTGAAGAAGTTAAAATCCAACCAAATAAAAAAAATTCACATCACATCTTTGAAGTCGCAATATTGTTTAAAAAATAATTCTTTTAACTTATTTTTCATCCAGATATGTAGGTCAACTTTTTCCTGAATCTCAATAATAAACAAAGTTTAGTTAGTTAAATAGTTCAGTTTTACTGCACAATAACCGTGAACTTAGAAATAGGTATATGTACTCGAAAAAAGTTTCCACAATGTTTAATTACTATACACTTGATATACAATTGATAAATCCAATCATTACCCCGCTTCTGAGAAATAAAAAAATCATGATGAAATCAAGTATTTGGTAAGTTTATGCATTGGAAAAACGATCCCAATTTTTTCCGATTTTTATTCAAAATTCCAGCCTTCTCCCGGTTTTCCCGGTCTTTTTTCATTTCCCGGTTTATCCCGGTTCGCAGGCCACCTTGGTTATGGTTATAAGTTAGTTCATACTATGTTCTAACGATTGATTTATTCCTAGCATTTTTTCATGCGAGAAATATTTTAAAGTAATAAAAAACTATCTTCATGTTACATTTTGTAAAAATTTTCAAACAAACTTCAACAACAAATTATTTTGTTTAATTTTTTCTGAGCTCATAGCATTATTGTTTTGTTCCATTTGGCACATTTTTTTTTAGAAAAATTGATCTTTGTAAGACATTCCTGTTCCGAGATAACGCTAAGGAATCAATTATCCTCATTTTCCCCTATTATTTCTTTTGAGAAAAAGAGGCTCCAATTGCCAATAACAAACTTTTTAACTTTTAATAAGAAAAAAATAAAGTTTGTACACTGATATTTGAATTTATGGAAATGTATTTTGTAACATCATTCAGACATTTTTCACATCTCTAAAACTATTCTTCTTTACTGAACGTCATTTGCAGGTTCAGGAGCCTGTTAACAACAGAAATATGAGCTTGAAATAATATTTTTGGTTTATTGGGTCAACTTTTGTTCTTAAAATTAAAATATACTTTTTTCTTGAGAATGATACCGATTATTGCCTGGAGTGAATGAGTTTTATTTTAAAAAAAATCCAATTTTCATATTCTAATTCGTATTAAGAGGTGAAACTTAAATTTGTGTTCTGTTCAAATTTGAAATTATCCAGTAGGAAATCTGAAATCTTTGATTATGAATACCAACCTTGTTCTAGACAGCCTTTGATTTTAATTTGTAAAGTTAAATTTAATACATTTTTTATTAAAAAAAAACAATCTTATATTTACAAACTTGAGTTGGGTATACCAAACAATTAGATTTGCTTTAAACAGTATTCTCACACAATTTATTCATAATTTTCTTCTGAGTTTTTCAATTGAAAGACTCGACATGTTTGTATAAGTTTTAAAACACCAAACAAGAATTTGATCATGACGTCCGAAGTAACAAAATTCAAGAATTTAAAGGAGTACCAATAGCCTGTTAAGAGCTGGGCACTTAATTTTTCAAAAAAAAAAAAACAAAATTCATTGAAAGGAATCAAAACGCTATTAATAGCTAGCTAGTGCTGACTTTGGAGTTTTGATGTTTTTCACCCCATCTAGAGTCGAGATGCTCATAACCTATCCCAAAAAATTCTCAAATGCTACCTTATGACCCTTATTTCGCTTATCAATTTGGAAAGCTTCGAACCTTAACAATTGGTTACGAGGCACTGTACAATACAGTAGCAAATTGAATCAGATTGTTCTGCTCTTTGCCGCGCTGTTCTAAGAAACAATTGAGTATGAAAAAAAAGGGGGAAAATTGCTTGTAAAAGTATAGAAATCTAAAAATCAGCTCCACAATACCGTTCTCAACCCGGTTCAGAGTCAGTGTTCTGCTGCTCGCATCCAGTGGACAGCAGCAGCAACGGCAACGATGAAATTGATTGGAAAATTGGATTAAAATTTCCACCAGCCAGCTAGCTAACTACTTGCAGCACAAAAAAAAGAAAAGAGGAGAGTGGGCAGCCAGCAAGCTTTTACTGTGCTTTTACTTTCTCGGCTAATATCTAGCGCTATGTGCCGGGGTGAAATTTCAACCCCTTTTTGTCTAACCTCACTCTCTGGAGCCACCCTTTTGCAGTTGGACTTCGGAAAATTGTGTTCGCTCGCTCGTTCGTTCGCTTGCTTCAAGATTATATCGAATCGATTGTTGAACCAATATCAATATTTAAATTGGTACCTACTTGTAATCAGTAGCCGACTAGCGGATCGGGTACCGAAATGCTCTTTTCCTTGGATTGTTAAGCGGGTTGTTTTTCGGGAACAACGTCTCTGCATCATGGTCCAGGGAGCAGCAGTTCGACAGCTGTAGTTTGAATGTGCTACTGGTTGCATGATTTGTTGCAGAATCGGATTCGTTATTGAGCGCCTGATTAATCGAAAAGATTGTATAAATCGAAAGTAATATACTTTGGAAATACCTTGAAATTATTATAATTGATATTCGGATAACCCAAAAGCAAATGACTTAGTTTTTTATCTACTGGTGAGAAAAAAATGATGGTCAAAGAATAGCGCATAAAATATATGGAGAATCGTTATGAGTTTTGATCCATGATTGATGAAAACAACAACAAACAGGCCAACAAAACATATCTTGAACTATTTTTTTTATCAATTAATTATCAAGGCTAAATTTTTTTCAAAACAACGTTTCCATGCCACCTGAATTTCGTCTAACCGTACGATAGTAAGAATTTGTATATATTTTCAAATTTATGTTTTGAATATTGCTGCGGGAATGAATAAGACGTAGACGCCTAAAATCCCGAAAAAAAATAGATTACTGCCGCGATTTGATGTTAACTTTTTTCGGTCTGTTTTTTTAACAATTTTGTAAAAGTTTTGAAAAAGTTTCTTGTTTTGTCAATTTAATTTCAATTGAATATCAATACTTTTTATTTTGTATATTAAATATAATTAATCTTAGCAAATTCAACAAACGCCTCAAATAACCTAATGTTTCCTCTAAAAGATTGAAATTAATTAAAAAATAAAAATAATATTGAAAATAATTTATCAAATCCTGTTTCTATTTTTTTATTTACAAGCTGAATAGAGTATTGATTTATCGTTTTAGTAGTGAATTTTTCAAAAGATCAAACTTATCTCGAGAGTCTCTCTGGAGCCACCATTAAATCAAATCTTGTAAATCTGGAATTCGTATGAACGAGCAATCATCAAGACAAAACTAACAAATTACCTATTAGGAACTATCTTTTCATTCAATAGGCGAATCTGAAAAGAATTATGTTCATTCTTCAAAAATTTATGACGTTAAATTCCAAATTCCAATCCTTTCCCAATCAGTCATCCGTGGAACGGGAAACGCCATTAGGGCCTGCGAACGTTTAGAACCGGTGTATTTCACCGGTGTTCGGCCATCGACATTTTTCGGCCTCCCTCTTAAACTAGCTCACTGATATTGAAGAGTGTGAGGCTCCGGCAGACAAAATTTCGCCCCATCGTAGAAATTCTAGCATTTTCGATGCCCGTCTAATCGGATTAGCAGCAGCCAGGAACCCATCAACCTTTCTGTTCAACATGGCCTAAGGCTGGAGGTGGTCCTTCGAACCGGATCCGGAACCTTCAGATTTTATAGTCTTCTTTTCGATGGCCTCGGCGAATCAACAAATCTTTCCGGAAAATGCAAACGACCAGATTTGGCTCTCGACCACCATCCGCCGACAGCTGTTGTAATGATTATAGTCAGTCCCGTTTCTGGTTGTTTTTCGATTTTCCCGTTTGCTGTCCAAAGGATAAGAATACCCAACCTGAAAAAGGAAGAAAAAAAGCGGTCGCGAAACGGAGAAACCCTAGAAAGCCATCGAAAATCCAATTCCAAAATCGTGGCTCCATAGACAGAGTCCTTCTCGTGATTCGAGATCCATCCCCACTTCGAGCCGCTCGAAATGGGGCTGTTAATCGGATTCGCATTTCTCACAATTCTGTTGATGGCTACTAACGATGGATGGGAGTGAGGAGGATTTTATGAGCAGCTTTGCAAAATCCTACGACCTGACGAGAAGGCCTTATAGAAGCTGGATAAATCTTTCGAGAGTGAGTTGAAAGTGAGCTGACTACGAGAAAAATAACCAAAGACGAGAAAAGTGATTTGCCTCAGCTGATCCGATCCGAACCCAGATGGTTAGAACAAACAGCCTCAGACAAAATCGAAGCTTTTGAATATAAATAGACAGAAACGAATCTCGGCATTTGGTGCCCCTTGACATTGGGATGGCCCCACCAGAGTCAGTCAGAGACAATCAGCTCAGAGTAGTGTTTACTTTCCCAATTTGGTGTCGAAAAAAGGAAGAAAGGTCAATGGGATCAAATTTTTCGGATGAACGGCACGTGATGCGGTTGGGAATAAAAGAAATGGTACATTTCGGGGGGACAAAACCTCGGTCCTCGAAATAACAACAACGACAACCAAAGGAAAAAAAACGGAAAATAGGGAAAAAGCACCGTGGGCTCGTTCGTGTCTCAAACGGATTATGGAAATTTCGACCGAGTCGAGGTAAAGACGTTCATCTGCATGAAGCCATTGAGTGGTTTTTCTTTCCAGTATTGTTGTGAAGCTTCAACTGGCAACTTGACGACTTCGTGAGACTTTGAACTTTTCTGACTTGCAAACGAAAGTGGCTTTGTTTGGAAGGATACAGCTGGAAGAAAAAAAATGCAAAACAAAATCTGAATGTGGGACGCAGCTGAGGTGGAAACTGTTATGAGCCATTTTGCTAAAAAGGGGCACAGCCTATGTTGCCTTGCTTCTCTTAGGTTAAAAGCAGAACAATAAACAAGATTGTGATTTGAGGATCATGCACAGGAAGTTTTACACTGAGAAAAAGGATTAAAGCTTTTAAACCAATACCTTATTGAATGTTTATATTAGCGATAAAACTGTGAGATATTAGAATTCGAGTTCAAAGAAGAAGTTTGATTCTGAAAAATAATGAAATACTAATCATTTTAAACAATACACCAGAACAATTTGAGATTTTCTGCAGCATTTTTAACATTAAAATTACATTTTTATTTAACAGTCAATATTTTCAATGAATATTAATTCCATAATTAGAACTCTGAGGAAGATTAAAAAAACCTAAAAAAGGATTTTTTTCATTAAACAAAATCAACAAAATAAACTAAAATTCTGCTTTATATTTGTGATTATCAGCTGAATTCAAACTAAATTTCATGAAAAACATGAATTCAATTTATAAACCTTTCTAAACAATGTCTAAACGAAAATTATAAATAATATTTATAAATTATAAGATTATCTAAAAATATTCCTTATTTTTATTCCAAGGAAAAAAAATAGATTTAGATGTTAAGCAAAAGCCAAATGAATTAATCGCACCAAAATTTCTGATTGTGCTTTGCTAATAATCGTTCCAGTCTTCTGTTTTGCATTCGAAAACTATAATTTTAAATTATTATACAACAAAGTTTATCAATGACATAGAAATTTCTGATTTCTAACAAAACTTAATCAAAAGAATAGGCTTCAATAGAGCTGTAGGTACATTATTATACACAACTCCATGAGATGAATGTATTATGCACTAGATTCCGAAGACAATTTCTAAATAACCTTATTGTGTACTGTATTTTCCCCATTTCTGGTGGGGAAATCTTGATTTTCTTCAACAAGTATGGGAGAGTGGGGAATCATGGGCCACTTTTTTTCGTTGTTCCATAACTTCTTTAAAATAAAAGATAAAATGAAAATAAAAATCGGTATGGTTTTCTACATTTTCAAGGTATCATAAGGTATTTTTTTTAAATTTTTAAATAAGTTATTTTCCCCAAATTCTGACTGTTAGAAAAAAAGCAATATTTTTTGGATTTTGAAAAATGGTGGGGAATTGTGGGCCACCAAATCCAAATTGACCAAACAACATGCAAAGTTTATGAGTTGACCCAAAACTATGATTTTCTAATTCATTTCGTTATTTAAAAGCAATTTCAGATGACGAAATAAAAAAAGAGCTGTGTATGATCACATAGATTCTAAAACCTGGCTCGCGAACGTTTTGGCAAAATTTCTTATATAGGATGGACAAAATATTTTTCGTAACTCTTCATTTGGCATAAGAAAACATTGCAGATAGGTAAAACGTATTTTAAGATCTGAATGTGTATAAAAACATAAAAATATAGGTGATTTAAGATGTGTG
Source organism: Uranotaenia lowii (assembly GCF_029784155.1). Taxonomy (NCBI): domain Eukaryota; kingdom Metazoa; phylum Arthropoda; class Insecta; order Diptera; family Culicidae; genus Uranotaenia; species Uranotaenia lowii. The sequence goes on along the minus strand of NC_073691.1, from coordinate 13,143,541 downwards.
GCCCACGATTCCCCACAAGCTATGATTTGCAAATTGGTTGCGGTTGTGTGACTTATTGATGTTTCATCAAAAATTCCTTTTCCACGTGAAAGATCATGACAGAACTAAGATCATAAGCGTATGAGCATATTTTTGTTATGCACTTTGGGTTCCCCATCGATAAAATTAGCGGGTGTTTTTTTAATTATGTAAGTAAATTTTTCCAACTTTTTTTAGCTTGATAAATAAAAGAAGCATATGATGCGTATTTCATTCAACAACATATAGGAATACATGCTCACGCAAAGCGAAGACGATGACAGTTGGTTTGAGATTTTTATCTCAACACACATCTGAGATATTAAAAGTGGCCCACGTTTCCCCATGGCCCACGATACCCCACTCTCCCCTACTAAATTTAACCATTTAAAGCAATAAGATTTTATGTAGTCGGCAATTACAATTACAAGAAAAGAAATACTTAGCTTTGTCCCGTATTCCGACGTCTTTTCGAACATGTAAGCCATCATCAAGAAAGAAGTTTTTGCTCCAATTGTTCAGCAGCTACTATTTTCAACCTTTTCCAGAAAACAGTGGCCAAGTTCTGTGGTCACTCTGACTAAGTTTGGCGTTTCATCCGAATGCAGTTTCAAGAATTTACTAAATTTTCTTTTCTCAGAATTTCGCAGTCAAAACAAACACACCCGTCACAAACAAGCGTAGCCTACTAGACCTTTCCTGTTTTTACTCTATTCTTATCAAAAACTACTGTCTAAAAGCAGTAGAAGTTGTTGAAAAATAACAGATGGTTGTAGTAGGAACTATGTAACAAACAAGTGTACCTAAATAGAGGCTAGGGAAAAATTTCCAGATCAAAATTTGAAATATAAGCCAAAAAGTGCAATTTTTCTCAGCCCTCGTGAGCTCTCTCTCTCTCTTGAATCTTAAGTTTAAATTTTCAAGTTTCGAGTATTTAAAATTTTTAAAAAGGGTTAGTTGCTAGGGCAAACCTTTAAGCGTTGGTTTTCATAAATCCATGTTTTTATCACAAATGGATTTTTGATTTTTCAGCAAATCTTTTTATAGATCTCATCTGCAAATTAAATTCGAATGACAATTTTGAACTTTCCTTTTGCCGTTTTCTATATATTTTGAAAGATGTGGATGACTAAATTTTCCAATTTTGAACCTACTGTTTCTGCTTTAGTACTGGACTGGTGCACTTTATTGAACCAGGATGTAAAATATCGAAAAAAAAAGATTTTCATAAAAAATTCCAAAAATTAAGATGAAACATCACTAATCACTAATCACTAATCGTACTTCCACAGCCAGAACTTAAGTCTGAGTCCCGAAGAATAATAAAAACATATTATTATTCTTCTTGTCTTTTTTCATGCTTTTAATAATGTTAACATAGAAACATTAAAAAAATTAAAAACATAAAATGGTCGGGCCTACTGTGGAGCAGAGAACGCAGAGACGTCAGGAACAAAGGGAAAGAAGAAGCGTGGACCACCAGTACCATACGCTCCGAGGGGCATTTCGTTGGAAGCACGCTAAAAAGTGCTCCTTGTAGATTATTGAACCAATGAAGTGACCCCCATCATTCAGCGGCTGGAAATGAGTAATTTTAAACACAGAAATCATAAAACAAGACAAAAGTTTGCATGGAACATTAACATTTTCAATCATTTAAATTTAACTCTACTGTTTTAGATTTCCGTGTTCCATCATTTCTGGTCATCGAACAAGGATATAGCGCCTTTACTCGCTCTTGAAAGTAAAGAAGAACAAAAAAAAATTGTTGAAAATAAACCTTTCAAGGTCTATTGAGACCTCGAAAGGTGATTATTACAGTCAGGTAAGGCCAAATAATCAGACACGTCCTAAATAAATCATAGCATCCAATTTCAATTATTTTATGTAATGTTGTTAAGCCATAATACTGGTAATTTCCATTATTGACTAAAACTATATAAGTGACTTTTTGTATTCTACTCTATAGTAATAGGGTCGGAACAAGAAGGCATATTGGTAAATTTGGAAATAATTATTACACCCAATGCTGGTGTTTTGAATCATGAGAAATATTAGTTTTGTATTTTGAGTTCGTTTCATTCTGATGTTTGCATTCTGATGAGTTTTCCTAAATTTTTGCTATAGAATTGTGTTGTGTAAGAAATCATAAAACCTTGCTGACATTGAGAGAAAAAAGTGAAGAGCGAATTTGGAAAAAGTAAATTGGAAATTCCTTTGCAATGATGATGATTGCCTCCTTCTAGTAGCCCTTTATTGGCTAGCGGCTTTTGCGTTTGACGGCGCCTCATGCTCCGCCAACATGTCTTTTTTTGGTGCTGCACTTCATTTTTCCAGGAAGCAACACTCAACGCAATTAATGCCACTGGATTGGTAGGATTCACTCTCTGAATAACACATTTTCAAGCCGGGGAAGCAATGATTCTGACACTCATGCTTGGGTCTTTTCCGAAAGAAATTGATCAAGGCTTGCGGTATAATATTTCCCTACAATTAATTCATCAAACACAAAAACCCTCCCTCCCAAAAGCTGTCGAACCTTCGGCCTCGCCCTAAGAACAATCACATCTTCCACAAATGATACGGCCGCCGTGCTTTATTGTTGATCACAAAAATTCCCAATCACACCTCCAATAACAGTTTCAGCTTAATTTTTTAGATTTCACTCCGCCAACCAACTTTATGGATGGGGTTTCCATGCTTTTCTTAATTTCGGGGTGCGCACTTGAATCGAAAGGAAACTTATCATGATCGTAACACAAACTTAGGCTCCCCAATGAGGTTTCAATAAAGCTAGAGAATCAAAAACACTTTGGAAACTTCTGTCGAGCACTTATACAAAGATATTTCACATTTAAGCTTCAAATTTCCAAATTAAACGATACTTGAATTAAATTTTTGGCAGAGAGAAAGAAAAACGCGTCCGTCGCCCAAAAGTCATGGCTTACTCCTTCCCAAAAATTAAGATGAAACATATTCTAAAACATATGATATTTATGTTGTTTTTGCTTAATAAATGCCATAAATCCACAGAAACGAGATCTACTTAATAAACCATAACGAATTCCAATGAATCAACCTAATCTGAACAATATGTTTGCATGTTTTCCCAGTATACACTCTTTCAATCGTCTAGATTAAATTTACAGGTAGGACACACAATCGAATTTTCCCTTTAGCATCGGATCCAACCAATTTAACATGCTAGTAGGGGTACTGGACTCAGAAGCCTTCTCTCCATATCGAGGGAACCGAAAAGGGTTGTCCAATTTCCCTGAGCCCTGAATCGATTCTTCCACTTCTGGGTGTGGAAACTGGACAGTAACCCCAATTTTATGATCCAGTTTATACTCGGATGGCACATTTCTTGTTTTCGTATTTTTTCTGCATTCATTTACTGTCGCACAAAACCCGGTCAATATGATGCAAACTATACGGGTGTTGGCATTATTATGAGAGTCGCCTAAAGCTTGGGGTTGAATTTGTTGGTGCTGCTGGTTGAAATTCATCAGAATGAGCCTTTTTCTGAGATTGGGTTTTAAAAAAATCCTTTACCATGGAAATGGAGATGTATATTTTTGCTCTATTTTGATAATTTTAGGGTATGTGGATAGAATTTTTTATGTTGGTAACAGATTCTCGTACAAATGGTACATCCCTAGAAAGATTGTTAAGCCTTCCGACAGCAAATGATTGAACCTACCTTCTTCATCCAGTAGAATATTATCCGGTTTGATATCTCTGAAAAAAAAAGATAAAAAAGAAATGATGAGCTTCAGAAAATGCGAAAAATAAATTAATTTAGTAGAAGTGAATGATCCATGTAAGGCGTCACAATTCCGTTCGTTCTTCAAGAACCCTGACTGACTGGCTGTATTTACGAGTTGAACGTGCGTGCCTGCCTTCTAGTTTGCTCACCGGGTTCGACTTCATGGTGAAATCCATATGGTATAAACAAATTTGTATGAATAAGTAATGTTACGAGAATTTATGGACTCTTGGACAATCAACACACAGAACCAACATCAACGAGAATGAAGACTCGCCCCTTTTCCACCAACCAAAAGGGGTCTGGTCTCCTGGAGGCTCTTGGTTTGAGCCGAGTGATTATGGGTATCTGAATTGTGTGCAACCTTTCTTTTGGCCTTCAGAGAAAACCGAACCAAGAGCAGCAAAAGCCTGACTTTGCGTCTGCCGAGCTGAAAGATGTATGCATTATTCATCGTTATTATGTACATTTGCCTACAGAAAACGTGTGGACGTGGAGCTTCTTCTGTGTTTTTTTTTCGATCCAGAAAGTCAACCACAAAACCAGTTACGGCGTAAAAGGATTGTACGTTTCAATTTTGTGTTTAATTTTTCTCCTTCGTAGTCGTCCTGAAAAAGGACCCAAGACTCTATCGAAAGTGTTTTTTTTCTAAGAGTCAAATGGAACAAAAAACTTGAACCGAGGGAAAAATACCACTCAATTAGAGAGCCTTCCCGGTGGGTAGTGTCACTTGCCGTCAGTCGAGAGAGGAATGTTAAATTTTTCATTTTAATGTGGATCTTACCCAGTTCAGTATTTGCTTAAGTACGAGCGCAAGTGCGACAACGACGAAGTAGCACTGTTGAAAGTTGAAATTGAACGTGACTTTTCGATGGTTTGTCCGTCTGGATCTCTCGAGTGGCTAGTGTGAATGTATAGAAAACGTTTCGTTCCAAATCGATTTGCGATTGCCATTTATCCTTTTATTGAATGTAGTGCTTTAATCAATAACTATTTGATTGAATGAGTAAAAAAAAAACAATCGAAAAGTGAAGAAACTCTCTGGAGCCACCCTTTAGTAACACAAAATTATGATAATTCAAATTAAAAGTTTAAATTTTTTTAAATTTTTATCATTTTTGTCTTTCTTGTGTCATTTTTGTGTCATTTTTGTGTCACCTTTGTGTCACTTTTGTGTAACTTTTGTGTCACTTTTGTGTCACTTTTGGGCCACTTTTGTCTCATTTTGTGTCATTTTTGTGTCATTTTTGTTTCATTTTTGTGTCATTTTTGTGTCATCTTTGTGTCATCTTTGTGTCATCTTTGTGTCATTTTTGTGTCATTTTTGTGTCATTTTCGTGCCATTTTTGTATCATTTTTGTGTCATTTTTGTGTCAAATTTGTGTCATTTTTGTCATGTTTGTGTCATTTTTGTGCCATTTTTGTGTCATTTTTGTGTCATTTTTGTGTCATTTTTGTTTCATGTTTGTATCATTTTTTTCATATTTAAGTCATTTTTGTGTCATTTTCGTGTCATTTTCGTGTCATTTTTGTGTCATGTTTGTGTCATTTTTGTTTCCTTTTTGTTTGTTTTATGTGTCATTTTTGTTTCTTTTATGTGTCATTTTTGTGTCATTATTGTGTCATTTTTGTGAAATTTTTGTGTCGTTTTTGTGTCACTTTTGTGTCATTTTTATGTCATCTTTGTGTCATGTTTGTATCATTTTTTTTAATATTTAAGTCATTTTTGTGTCACTTTTGTGTCACTTTTGTGTCATTTTTGTGTCATGTTTGTATCATTTTTTTCATATTTGTGTCATTTTTGTGTAATTTTTGTGTCATTCTGGTGTCATTTTTATGTCATTTGTGTCATTTTTGTGTCATTTTTGTTTTATTTTTGTTTATTCTATGTGTCATTTTTGTGTCATTTTCGTGCCATTTTTGTATCATTTTTGTGTCATTTTTGTGTCAAATTTGTGTCATTTTTGTCATGTTTGTGTCATTTTTGTGCCATTTTTGTGTCATTTTTGTGTCATTTTTGTTTCATGTTTGTATCATTTTTTTCATATTTAAGTCATTTTTGTGTCATTTTCGTGTCATTTTCGTGTCATTTTTGTGTCATGTTTGTGTCATTTTTGTTTCCTTTTTGTTTGTTTTATGTGTCATTTTTGTTTCTTTTATGTGTCATTTTTGTGTCATTATTGTGTCATTTTTGTGAAATTTTTGTGTCGTTTTTGTGTCACTTTTGTGTCATTTTTATGTCATCTTTGTGTCATGTTTGTATCATTTTTTTCATATTTAAGTCATTTTTGTGTCACTTTTGTGTCATTTTTGTGTCATGTTTGTATCATTTTTTTCATATTTGTGTCATTTTTGTGTAATTTTTGTGTCATTCTGGTGTCATTTTTATGTCATTTGTGTCATTTTTGTGTCATTTTTGTTTTATTTTTGTTTATTCTATGTGTCATTCTGGTGTCATTTTTATGTCATTTGTGTCATTTTTGTGTCATTTTTGTTTCATTTTTGTTTCTTTTATGTGTCATTTTTATGTCATTTTTGTGTAATTTTTTGGTCATTTTTGTTCAATTTTTGAGTCATTTTTGTGTCATTTTTGTCTCATCTTTGTGTCATCTTTGTGTCATTTTTGTGTCATTTTCGTGCCATTTTTGTGTCATTTTTGTGTCATATTTGTGTCAAATTTGTGTCATTTTTGTCATGTTTGTGTCATTTTTGTGCCATTTTTGTGTCTTTTTTTGTGTCATTTTTGTTCCATTTCTGTGTCACTTTTGTATCATTTTGTGCCATTTTCGTGTCATTTTTGTGTCATGTTTGTGTCATGTTTGTGTCATTTTTGTGTCATTATTTTGTCATTTTTGTGTCATTCTTGTGTAAATTTTGTGTCATTTTCGTGTCATTTTTTTCATATTTGTGTCATTTTCGTTTCATGTTTGTGTCATTTTTGTTTCTGTTATGTGTCATTATTGTGTCATTTTTGTGTAATTTTTGTGTAATTCTTGAGTCATTTTTGTGTGATTTTGTGTCATTATTGACTAATTCTAGGTCATATTTGTTTCATATTTGTGTCATTTTTGAGTCATATTTGATTTATTTCAAGATAAATTTTGTGACATTTTTAAGACATTTTTGTGTTATATATGTGTCATTTTAGTGTCATTTTAGATCATATTTGATTCACATTTGCGTCATTTTTGTCATTTTTGTCATTTTTGTCATTTTTGTCATTTTTGTCATTTTTGTCATTTTTGTCATTTTTGTCATTTTAGTCATTTTTGTCATTTTTGTAATTTTTGTAATTTTTGTAATTTTTGTAATTTTTGTAATTTTTGTAATTTTTGTAATTTTTGTAATTTTTGTAATTTTTGTAATTTTTGTAATTTTTGTAATTTTTGTAATTTTTGTAATTTTTGTAATTTTTGTAATTTTTGTAATTTTTGTAATTTTTGTAATTTTTGTAATTTTTGTAATTTTTGTAATTTTTGTAATTTTTGTAATTTTTGTAATTTTTGTAATTTTTGTAATTTTTGTAATTTTTGTATTTTTTGTAATTTTTGTAATTTTTGTAATTTTTGTAATTTTTGTAATTTTTGTAATTTTTGTAATTTTTGTAATTTTTGTAATTTTTGTAATTTTTGTAATTTTTGTAGTTTTTGTAATTTTTGTAATTTTTTTAATTTTTGTAATTTTTGTATTTTTTGTAATTTTTGTAATTTTTGTAATTTTTGTAATTTTTGTAATTTTTGTAATTTTTGTAATTTTTGTAATTTTTGTAATTTTTGTAATTTTTGTAATTTTTGTATTTTTTGTAATTTTTGTTATTTTTGTCATTTTTGTCATTTTTGTCATTTTTGTCATTTTTGTCATTTTTGTCATTTTTGTCATTTTTGTTATTTTTGTTATTTTTGTCATTTTTGGCATTTTTGTCATTTTTGGCATTTTTGTCATCTTTGTCATTTTTGTCATCTTTGTCATCTTTGTCATTTTTGTCATTTTTGTCATTTTTGTCATTTTTGTCATTTTTGTCATTTTTGTCATTTTTGTCATTTTTGTCATTTTTGTCATTTTTGTCATTTTTGTCATTTTTGTCATTTTTGTCATTTTTGTCATTTTTGTCATTTTTGTCATTTTTGTCATTTTTGTCATTTTTGTCATTTTTGTCATTTTTGTCATTTTTGTCATTTTTGTCATTTTTGTCATTTTTGTCATTTTTGTCATTTTTGTCATTTTTGTCATTTTTGTCATTTTTGTCATTTTTGTCATTTTTGTCATTTTTGTCATTTTTGTCATTTTTGTCATTTTTGTCATTTTTGTCATTTTTGTCATTTTTGTCATTTTTGTCATTTTTGTCATTTTTGTCATTTTTGTCATTTTTGTCATTTTTGTCATTTTTGTCATTTTTGTCATTTTTGTCATTTTTGTCATTTTTGTCATTTTTGTCATTTTTGTCATTTTTGTCATTTTTGTCATTTTTGTCATTTTTGTCATTTTTGTCATTTTTGTCATTTTTGTCATTTTTGTCATTTTTGTCATTTTTGTCATTTTTGTCATTTTTGTCATTTTTGTCATTTTTGTCATTTTTGTCATTTTTGTTATTTTTGTCATTTTTGTCATTTTTGTCATTTTTGTCATTTTTGTCATTTTTGTCATTTTTGTCATTTTTGTCATTTTTGTCATTTTTGTCATTTTTGTCATTTTTGTCATTTTTGTCATTTTTGTCATTTTTGTCATTTCTGTCATTTTTGTCATTTCTGTCATTTTTGTCATTTTTGTCATTTTTGTAATTTTTTTCATTTTTGTCATTTTTGTCATTTTTGTCATTTTTGTCATTTTTGTCATTTTTGTCATTTTTGTCATTTTTGTCATTTTTGTCATTTTTGTCATTTTTGTCATTTTTGTCATTTTTGTCATTTTTGTCATTTTTGTCATTTTTGTCATTTTTGTCATTTTTGTCATTTTTGTCATTTTTGTCATTTTTGTCATTTTTGTCATTTTTGTCATTTTTGTCATTTTTGTCATTTTTGTCATTTTTGTCATTTTTGTCATTTTTGTCATTTTTGTCATTTTTGTCATTTTTGTCATTTTTGTCATTTTTGTCATTTTTGTCATTTTTGTCATTTTTGTCATTTTTGTCATTTTTGTCATTTTTGGCATTTTTGTCATTTTTGGCATTTTTGTCATTTTTGTCATCTTTGTCATCTTTGTCATTTTTGTCATTTTTGTCATTTTTGTCATTTTTGTCATTTTTGTCATTTTTGTCATTTTTGTCATTTTTGTCATTTTTGTCATTTTTGTCATTTTTGTCATTTTTGTCATTTTTGTCATTTTTGTCATTTTTGTCATTTTTGTCATTTTTGTCATTTTTGTCATTTTTGTCATTTTTGTCATTTTTGTCATTTTTGTCATTTTTGTCATTTTTGTCATTTTTGTCATTTTTGTCATTTTTTTCATTTTTGTCATTTTTGTCATTTTTGTCATTTTTGTCATTTTTGTCATTTTTGTCATTTTTGTCATTTTTGTCATTTTTGTCATTTTTGTCATTTTTGTCATTTTTGTCATTTTTGTCTTTTTTGTCATTTTTGTCATTTTTGTTATTTTTGTCATTTTTGTCATTTTTGTCATTTTTGTCATTTTTGTCATTTTTGTCATTTTTGTCATTTTTGTCATTTTTGTCATTTTTGTCATTTTTGTCATTTTTGTCATTTTTGTCATTTTTGTCATTTTTGTCATTTTTGGCATTTTTGTCATCTTTGTCATCTTTGTCATTTTTGTCATTTTTGTCATTTTTGTCATTTTTGTCATTTTTGTCATTTTTGTCATTTTTGTCATTTTTGTCATTTTTGTCATTTTTGTCATTTTTGTCATTTTTGTCATTTTTGTCATTTTTGTCATTTTTGTCATTTTTGTCATTTTTGTCATTTTTGTCATTTTTGTCATTTTTGTCATTTTTGTCATTTTTGTCATTTTTGTCATTTTTGTCATTTTTGTCATTTTTGTCATTTTTGTCATTTTTGTCATTTTTGTCATTTTTGTCATTTTTGTCATTTTTGTCATTTTTGTCATTTTTGTCATTTTTGTCATTTTTGTCATTTTTGTCATTTTTGTCATTTTTGTCATTTTTGTCATTTTTTTCATTTTTGTCATTTTTGTCATTTTTGTCATTTTTGTCATTTTTGTCATTTTTGTCATTTTTGTCATTTTTGTCATTTTTGTCATTTTTGTCATTTTTGTCATTTTTGTCATTTTTGTCATTTTTGTCTTTTTTGTCATTTTTGTCATTTTTGTCATTTTTGTCATTTTTGTCTTTTTTGTCATTTTTGTCATTTTTGTCATTTTTGTCATTTTTGTCATTTTCGTTGTTTGGACATTTTTTCCCCTTAATATAAGAATCGGAATCCATGCTTCCATCGCAATTTGATTTCAGTTATTAGTTTGTCTCTCTGGAGCCACTTTTGAAAGATTAATTTAGTTCCTCACATTCGGAATGCTATCATTCATCCCGGAAATACTCTGGATTATCAGGAGAAAAATGATTAAAATTACAAAAACTTTCAACAAGTTCTTATTTTTGAGCAATTTTCACAACAAATGCTTTAATCCTGGTAGATTTGAATAAACTTTGTTCCAAACATCCATAACCAAGCTTCAGGCCAAAGAAAACTTCAATCCATTCCTCTCAGTTGCTTTCTCTGTTTGGGAATCTATGTAGCTGAAGAAATCCGGAAACTGTTTGAAAAGCAGGAAGACAACAATTGCAAACAAAAACTTCCTCTACAAAACAGGCAGGTAATCATCCTGTTATGGTGACTTTATTTCTGGAAGCTGCAAGTCTCAAACTCATGTCGAAGGCACAACTTCGATTCACTCGTCTTTCCGAGAGAAGATTGGGAAAAAGTTTTCCCTCGGACGACAACCGGAACTACAATAAAAAAAGTCATCCCCAAACAACGGCAACTGTTTACGAGTTTCCGGGTTCTCTTTCGTAGATTGCAAGTCAATACGTTGCAGTTTTTGACCAGGACCTGGACCTCCTAAAAGTTTCAAGACGGAAGGAAGGAAAAAGTCAAATTTGATGAGAGTAAAATCGAATTCGTGCTGAAAGGATTGCCCGGACTGAGTCGACAGAGAAACTTAAATAGCCTGCAAAGATAAACACAACACAACTCAAACAACAGAAGGAGTAACTTTGAGAAGAAGAGGGAGATTGGGGCAGGCTTATTAGTACAGCTTTAACAGTTGTGCAGATTATTAATTTTACGCTTTAGCTGCTATTGCTATTGCTTCTGGTGAGATTTATCAAGGGAGTGTTGGAAGACAAGAGAAACTAAGTTTTTTTGCTTCCCTGGAGCCAAGTTACCCGACGAGGATTGGGTTGTATTAAATTTGAAAAAAATAATTAACAAATTGTTTAATTCCAACAAATAAAAAAAAATCAATGAGAGTTTTCAGGTGAAATATGGAACATACCAATTTTTTTGAAGTACAAATATTTTGATGTGCATGTTTTCGAAATAATCATGTACCTTATGAGTTCCGTAAGAATTAGGATTGATTTTGAACATTTTTTTTAACTCTGGAGCCATATGATCAGTTTTTTTTTTTCAATTCAAGTGTTATTCCGAATATAAAATAACATGTTTGATGCAAACTTTTTTTTGCATTTAATTTTCTTATATCGGAATACTTATAGAAATTTAGAACAGAGTAATATTGGAGGATAAAAACAGGTTCATCAAAACTGAGAAAAAAAAATCTAAAAAAAAATCGATTTTTAATCTATTTTATTCCCTTACAAAACACGGGATTTTTCCTTCAACTTGGTAAAATTAGCAACGAAGTTGCGATCGCTTGTTTTCTTCTGCACTGGATTTCCTTCAAAAGTTTGCAATATCGATAAATTAATCCCGGAGCAAGTTCCAGCTAGATGTGTGCAATGAATTTTGATAGATTATCCTTGGGGCAGGCAGGTTTACCAACTTAGAAGTGGAAAAAACTTTTTCCATTCGCATCCCGGCAATGCTTGGTTAATGATTGAATGCTTTTTAATTAGTTTTATGATTTTTAAAGTTTGCAATTCATTTTTTCCCCTTAAAGAATCATTCATATCGTAAATAGCACTAAAAATATCGTTATTTGAACATCGATACCAATTCCGAAACCCCATGAATCAATAAAGCCGTTTGAGGGACAAATTGGAAATGGCTCGAATATTACGTTTACCCATCACGGGAACGAGGATGGCAATTCATTTGGGCAACTTCAGGAAAGGAAATCGGTATAAAAGGACCACATAAAAATCGGGAGAGGAATAAGAAACCAGACCAAGTTGAAAATCAGAGCTGATGGCGGGTGTCATTTATGACCTGCCGTGAACGGCCTTCGTACATAAAATGCCTTCGCCTCCGAGACTTCCGCCTTCCGGCGAAATAATCAAGACCGGACGAACCGAAAAAATGAAACGAAGGAACGGGTTCCGGGACCTTGTCCATACTCGACACTTGAATGGTTATGAATTTCGGTGCTTCGAGACTAAGGAAGAAGGCTATTGTCCTTCTTCTGTTTTCGATCCTTTTTTTCGGAGTTCCTCGGGGTGTTTTATGGGTCGAGCATCAATATTTACATTTATTTGTGCAACCCTCTTCCTCCCTCGAATGGCATCAACAAATGAAATAATAACCTCCCGGCTAGAAGTATTATTATATTTTTCTTCTCGCCCTGGGGGAGGTAAAATGACGATCGATTGAGAATGATGAATGGAAGGAATTGGGACAGAGGTGGCACACCCGAACGGTTGATTGGAACTTAAAATCAATAAAACCCTTTTTCAAATTTAACTTCGGCCTCTCTACGTACATTTTTGGCTCAGAATTCAATTTCTCTAAAGTTGTTTTTTTTTTAAACTGGCTAATATAACATTTAAAGAACCAATTGATCGATGGACCTGGAAGATATTCAAAATCTTAGTAAAACGTTTCATGATCGCCCGACATTCTAATATTATTACAATTTTCAAAATTCACAGTCTTGGCTACGAAATTTTCAGGAATCATAGATTTTTGTTCCCTGAGTCTAAAAATTTGAGCCTTTCCAACATTGCGCTGCAATTTTTTTCCCAATTCAGAAACATGAACAGTACAAATGAAAAATCGTAGTTCGATTTGCATGTTAAAAAAATTAAACTTTTCTTTTCTATTTATGAAGAAAACAATCGAAACACCAAAAAAATTAAATTTGTCAAAATTATGGGATTATCATTCGATTTGATCTAATTGAACTAGGAAATCACAGGTATTTTGAAAAAAAAAAAAATCAAAAATAGAGCAGATATCCAATCTTTTTAATCCTTCTTTGATAAAACTTCATTTTGCGAATCTATAATTTCCATCAATCATTTTTGGAATATCTTATCTATTTTTCCTGAACTTCTTCATATTAGGTTTAGCGTGAGGTTAACATAACGAAATTTTAATGATTCTCATTTGCAACTTTACTTTCGTAGAAGCAGCTATTTGATTTATTTTTTTATCATTGCTTTGAATTTAAAACTAATTTTAAAATTTTATGTATTTTTTTGATTTATTGTTTCGAATTGTGAACCGGAAATATCGTGTGTGTAACTCTGAAGTTCATTGATCATTTTGCATTTTGATCGAAGAATTTTCTTTCTAAATTTATATTTAATTTTAAATTTAAAAAATTATGTGATTCTGGTGTTTGGTGCTTTTGGAACTCTACTTTTAATGATTTGCTTTTGAATTTCAAGCTCTTATCTAAGATTTTTAACTTTATTTAATCTGCAATGAATGAATTGAAATTTAAGCTCTTCATTTCAAAAAGTAAGAAATTAGCATTAGAGAATGTATGAATAAAGTGAAAAATTGTTTTTTATGGACACATTTTTTCCAAGCAAATGTTACAAATGTTACAAACATATTGAAAATAAAGGTTTTAAAGCAAAAGTCTACTTTATAAATGATTTCGAGTAATTTTGACTTCTGAGAAAAAGTAACATAAACAAATGTTCTTTTTTCCAGTTCTATAAAAATTTAGGAATTTAACGAAATTTCAAAGAACATTTAAATTAAAATGCATTCGAGATATGTTTATAAACAAAATTTATTGCAGTCTTCAACAAATTTGTAGATAAAATAAAAACTTTTAGATTCAAATCTTCAAAACTCCCTTTAGTGATTTCAGAAATACATGTTTTTTTTCTAATTTTCTGAAAATGTGAAATTTAATTTTTTTTTCTATAGCATTGTATTTCTGAAACTTGAAAACCGTGGCAAAATCTCTATCCTGTATTGAATAAAGGTTAGTAAAGAGATTCAAAATCAGTTTTTTTAATTATATTTTTAGCATATTGGCAAATTATAATATTCATAGTAAACAGTAATACAATAATTGAATTTTGGATGGCGTTGGAAAGGCTCGGGGGCGGTGAGGTTTTGGCGTTTCCCGTCCGAAATGGGAGAAATCACATATAGGTTTGTCCCTCTGTTATCTGAAACAATAATAAAAGTGATCCAAATACACCAAGGTCTTTGTTTACACTGATATACATATCGCGTAAAAAAAACCGTGCAAAAAAAATCGTGTAAAAATACCGTGCTAATTGCGGAAAACCGTGTAAAAAAGACCTTTAACTTTATGCAGCTCTGAAACTTTAAACAATAAGACATGTACTTGACGTTTTAGACCTGAGACTTGACACCTAAGACCTGCGACTTGGGACCTGAGATTTGAGGCTTGCGAACTGATAGCTGAGACTTGAGACCTGACAATTAAGACTGAGACCTGCGAACTGACTCCTGAGACCTGAGCCCTGAGACCTGAGACCTGAGACCTGAGACCTGAGACCTGAGACCTGAGACCTGAGACCTGAGACCTGAGACCTGAGACCTGAGACCTGAGACCTGAGACCTGAGACCTGAGACCTGAGACCTGAGACCTGAGACCTGAGACCTGAGACATGAGACATGAGACATGAGACATGAGACATGAGACATGAGACATGAGACATGAGACATGAGACATGAGACATGAGACATGAGACATGAGACATGAGACATGAGACATGAGACATGAGACATGAGACATGAGACATGAGACATGAGACATGAGACATGAGACATGAGACATGAGACATGAGACATGAGACATGAGACATGAGACATGAGACATGAGACATGAGACATGAGACATGAGACATGAGACATGAGACATGAGACGTGAGACATGAGACATGAGACATGAGACATGAGACATGAGACATGAGACATGAGACATGAGACATGAGACATGAGACATGAGACATGAGACATGAGACATGAGACATGAGACATGAGACATGAGACATGAGAAATGAGAAATGAGAAATGAGAAATGAGAAATGAGACATGAGACATGAGACATGAGACATGAGACATGAGACATGAGACATGAGACATGAGACATGAGACATGAGACATGAGACATGAGACATGAGACATGAGACATGAGACATGAGACATGAGACATGAGACATGAGACATGAGACATGAGACATGAGACATGAGGCATGAGACATGAGACATGAGACATGAGACATGAGACATGAGACATGAGACATGAGACATGAGACATGAGACATGAGACATGAGACATGAGACATGAGACATGAGACATGAGACATGAGACATGAGACATGAGACATGAGACATGAGACATGAGACATGAGACATGAGACCTGAGACCTGAGACCTGAGACCTGAGACCTGAGACCTGAGACCTGAGATCTGAGACCTGAGACCTAAGACCTGAGACCTGAGACCTGAGACCTGATACATGAGAAATTAGACCTGGGACATAAGACATTAGACCTGAGACATGATGCATGTTACTGTCTTTTTTTTTCAAATACAATTTTTTTTTCAAATATCTCTTATCTCTATTCTACGTTCGATTCTCAGCAAAAGTTTTTCAAATCTCAAAATTTTAATTCTTTTCTACATATTTTTCGTCCAATCCGAAAATATTCTTCGCAACAGTCTTCCCAATGTGTGCTTTTCCTGCCGCTCTGACTTTGTTTACCAGAGCCGGAACAATCCAACATTCCTAGCAACAGCTTTCCCGAACTATACTTTTCTTGTCACTCTGTCTCTGTCTCTCGAGCCGGGATAATTCGATAGTATTCTAAGAATCAGTCATCCCAACCAAAAGGCCAAATCAAAACAAACAATCAGCAGCAAGAGCCTTAAAAATCTGCAATTCCTTAGCCAATTCCGCTTTTTCCACCGAAAGCCCAAAACGAAACAATCAATCAACACAAACAATCCGCAGCAGCTACCTTAAAAATCTGCACTTCCTTAGCCAATTTCATCTTTTTCAAACAATCAGCAGAAGCAGCTTTAAAGTTCCGCTTCTTTCAACCGAAAGGTCGAATCATAACAAACAATCAGCAGCAGCAACGTTAAAAACCTGCGCTTCCTAAGCCAATTCAATTTTTATCCATCGAAACACCAAATCAAAACAAATACTTAGCAACAGTCTTAAAAATCTGCGCTTGCTAAGCCAATCCACCCTTTTCCAGGGGCCGAATCAGAAACAATTTTTTTTCAAATGCGTGATCCCTGTGCCAATTCGTCTATCTACCGAAAGGCGAATGAAAAGCAAATATTTCGTCGTAGCATCCTTGATAATCTGCGCTCTCGGTCCTTATTCTACCAACCAACCCATTGTCTTGATTTTACGATTCTTACGAATCTTAATTCAGAGATTCACTAAGACACGTCTGTCACTCACAAGAATTGATCAATGACTGACTTTGTTTTGCCAAGTGTTGCCAGAATAGTTTACTTTTTTAGTAAATCTAAAAAAATAAAAAAAGATTTTCGGGAAAGAAACTATTTATTGTTGTTGCATCAGCTTGTTGTAATTTTACTCAATTATCTTTTCCCAATGCTCATTATTGCGTTATCTTTTAGCAGCTTAGCCGTCAAAATTCAGTTGTTATTTCTGATAAATATTTGGCTTACTCAACCCTCTATTGCATACGAGCACATATATGTTATTATTTTGTATCAAATGATTATAATTGAACAATCGCATTCATCAATCCAAACTACTGATCATAACCATAGCAAGTTTTTTTTATACAGTAAAGATTGTTCATTGAGCTTTGGTGAAAGAAATAATGATAGAGAATGCAATGTATAAAAAAATGTTAATTGTACAGAATTCTTGAAGGTACATAGCAAAAGTAATAAATTTCCTTGCATTTTGACGTGCTTTTTTTAGTTAGTCTTGTGCAATGTCATCGAGGTAGTCAAAAACTTTTTTAAAAACTTTTTAAAACACATTATTTTACCTCATAAAATCATAAACAATAATTTTGTTTTCATCTATTCGCTAAGCGCTTTCTTTTTTTTTCTTAATTGAACTTTGTTTAACGATAAAAAAATAGAATGAGTTTGGAGCAAAATACGTGTGAGCGCAACACTTACACGTCCATTTAAAAAAGGAAAATGCTAAAAAATAGAATTCCAAATAAAAAAAATCAATGTTACCAAACATGGCCGTAGGAACGGGGGTCCAAAAAAAGAAGCAAGGTATTCTACTCTACACTTAAAATTTTAAATTCATAATCAAATTCATTTTCCTATAACCAAAATTGAATTTCTGTTTTCGTATTTCTGATTAGGATTTTTGATTTTCAGTTCGAATAATCATAAGAAATTAGAAATGAAAAGCTGCTTTGATATCCTGGTTTAAATTTGGTTCTGCATTTCATATCAAATTTGAATCATGTTTTTTGCAATTTTTTAGCAAATTTGAATCATGTTTTTTTTGCAAAAATGCAAATTGCATTTTCAATATTTCGAGTATCGTTTTCCGAAATTGAAAAAAGAAGAATTTTGTGTTATATTAAAATTCGATGTTCTTAAACTTAATTCTTACACAAAAATTGTACATTAAAAGCTTCTAAATGGTGATCCAAAATTGAAAACTCAGATTAAGATTTGAAACTCACCAATAAATTCAGATTTACAATATAGATCAAAAATAATCAATTGGAAAAATGAATTAAGATTAAACCTGAACTATAGAATAAAAAAAAATACATTCATGATCTGGAATCAAGATTCGGATATCATATTTGTTTGAATACCGTAAACTGGGGGTTCTTTGATCAGCGGGGACTTTGATCAGCATGAAATTTTTGCAGATAATCATCATTACCTAAGTATAAAGTTAAAATATCTGAAAACTGAAAGCCTATAAATTGACTAACAAATAAGCTAAATTTGGTTTTTATTAGGAGATTTTTAATGTTACTTAAAATGTAATTTGAATGTCTTAAAATATCTGGTTTGTTGAAGGTTCACAAACAAACATCTCTCCTGATCAAATTTAATCATTTAGGAGCAAATGGGTTATTTATTGTGAAAGTTAAACTTTTTTATTGGTTTAGTTGTAGTTTAAGTGTTATTTTTATGGTCATTTGATGGTGATTTGTTGATGGATGTTGAAAAAAAACGGTAATTTTCCATGAAAAAGTCCGTACAGAAAAAATACCTAAAAACTCTATCAAATGGTTAAGATTGAAGAAAAAAAGAACATAGAAATTGTGCGAGGATTCAGAGAATTGCATAAAGGTAAAACTCATTTGTTTTTGAGGCCAAACAATATTGAAAAATGTTTATATTTTTTGCCCCTAAATGTATGCAGCAACATTGTCCACCTTTTGAGTATATTTGTTTTGAAAGAAAACGTTGAAAAATTCAATTGAGTCCAAACAAAAAAACTACAATCAATAATGGTTTTTTAACAAGCATTTAGTTATTACCACGAATGTCGTTTGAGTTAACTGCAATCAATGATCATGTTTAATACTCCTCACCTCAGTAAGTGTTTGAAAGCTTTTAGGTGTTACGAAAAATTAACCCTTTCCAAAATATTTAAAAATGAATGAAAAAAGTGATCAAAGTTCCCCCAGTTTACGGTATTTCAGAAAGCGTACAGAAATTCGGAAACTGATTCAAAGCTGAATTTTTAAATTCATGTTTAGAATCCAGTTTCAGAATGCAGATCCCAAATTCAGAGAAAAATTTAGCTTGTTAATGAGTTTTTCAATCAACATAAAATTGTTGAGGAATTGAAGAGAACATGAATTTAAAAATTTCAACTTGTCAACTCAATTTCTAGATTTCAAATTTTTTAATCAAAATAAGTTTGTACACACGATTACGATTTAGCTTAAAATTACAAATATAAAGTAGAATTTGGGTTAATTTTCTAAGTATTGTTTTAGGCAAAAAACCCCAAATTTTATTTAAAAAAAACATCCATGGAATTTTCATGGTGAAATTGATTCTTAGTGAAAAATGTTTGCTGTGAAAAAAAAGATATCATATGTACCTGATCTTCACCTAAAAAATGCACAAAACTCTATTTTTTTCTCGTTGAATTGTTTAACATAATGTATGTATGTTGCAGTTTTTTTTAAAGCCAAATTTCAAACTTAAATCATAAATTTGGTTAAAGTTTGCATCAAGCAAATTTGAGCCAAAAAATTTATATCGCTTTTAAAAAAAAAAAAATTTATCAAAAATTAGAAATTTGCAAAAGAGTTTAGAAGATTTGGTTTGTTCGATTTGAGTATAAAATAAGTTTTTTTTTTATGAAAGTGAAGTTTGAATCAAATAAGTTTGATTTTAACCATCGATGATCGCAAATTCCATATTTTGATTCTTAAGGTTTCATTATAAAAATTTAGTCCACCCTTTAGGTAAATGACCACTTTTCTTCTGAAGTTACAATTTAAAACGAAAACTATTAATATAGACCTTAAAACGAAAATCATATAGTTACAAACATATTAATTAATAATTGCACGCTAGGTTTGAATAAAAAAATATATTTTATTCTTAATAACCCAACATACAATTATGAGAACCACTCCTAAGTCTGAACTAACTCTGACTGTACCTGAACTGATTCTAAAGTTACTACCAATTGCTAATCCCTTTTTATACAATTCTAATACAAAGAACATATGGTCTTTCTAGACATAAAGAACATATGGTTCTTTCCTATCAATTCAATTAGCCGAAACACTTGTGTTTAAAATAATTTAATTCTAATGAAGCTCGCCACGCCGCATTCCAATCAATCAGTCGAGGCCACATCTGTTTTTATTTTACTATCGTTGACCGTCTGGATGGTGTTGACGTAACTCCTCCCTTCTTAAGTGACTTCTTCCAGAAGCTCAAATGTTTCGATAAGGTGTTGATACATTCAGGAATTTTTCAATCTCGTTTTGTTTTTCTTCCGACAACTGTTTTGTTGAAGACTCAGGCTCTGTTGATATTTCTGTCAATGCTGTTTCGTCTATCTTCTCAGGCTTGATGTTTATTTGAAGCGAATTCCTTCTAGAAAGAACTAAACGAATGGCAAAATAAATTATAGTTATCGTTACCAATGTTCCGGTGAATGATCCAAATAGGTTGAATTTCCATTCCAATGACTGGTTCTGTAGTTCGATGAAATCCATTTTTGCACGGTGAGATAATGTTAAATTCGTCAAGTACTCCGGGGTTGGTGAGTCAATTATTCCTATCTCGTTCACTAATAATCCTGTTGTTGGATGATAAGGATTATTTGGTAATGTCATCTCATAATTCGAATATAATTCTCCATTTATTCTTAAATTGCACTGTTCAAATTGGATTAAAAATGATCCATTAAGAATATGATTGTTATTGCTACAATTTGATGTTATTTCGATTACTGCATCATTAATCAGAATTGTTGCATCCGTTATTCTTTTTATTAATCCTTTTGAATAGACTCGTTCAAAGGTGCAATTTGTATGTTGTCCAAATATCAATTCCTTTATGCAATGTGGTGGAATATCAATGTCTTGATTCTCACATAAGAAATATTCTGCTTCATTTGAACAAGAATGTTTCAATTCATAAATATGAGATAAATTTCGTAAGTAATAATTTTGCTTTATGGAAATTCTTTTGTCATTCTTAATTATCGAATCAACATAGATGTGTTCATAAGTATTGATTGATAATTGCGGAATCTTTAAGATATAATGAATATGTGTTGTGTTCATCATAACTTGTGCTTTAGCCTTTGATAATAATTCTTCAAATGATGATATAAACATATCATATTTGGCTAGATAAGTAGCAATGTTATTAAAATTGTGTATCGTTAATAACTTACTACAGGGAATTCCATGTTTTGCCATTAAAACCGCTTCTTCCAATGTCTCGACTTGATCTTGTAGTGAATCAAGGTTTGATAACATTATGAGTTGATTAAATTCCAAAGATCGGTTCTTCGTTCTCTCTTTTTCAGCTTTCAGAACTTGGTTGGTGATTGCTGTTATATCCTGAATTCGTTTTCCAATTTCTTCGTTGATTAATACTTGTTGATTATTCTGGAGTACCAAGGAGTTGATGCTGGTGTTGATCATCTTCAAGTCATCTGCGTCTGGGGTACCTGCTATCCATTTCCAAGTTTTGCCGATGCTATCCCATCGTTTTGGTCTGCTTGAACTAAACGGCTTCAATTTCATGAATGTTTCGTATAATTTATAATTTTTTATCAGAATCAAATCATTTAAAGGATTTTTAATCATTTTGTTTTGAATTTCTCGATTTACATTGTTTATTGTGTTTTCTATTTGTATCAAATCAATTGGGTGTAATATTCTGAAATAACCTGTTTTAATCTTTGCCTGTCCTAAAGGGATTATTGCTAGTGGATTATTTGAAAGATCGTGTATTTGAAGGATAGAATATATTTGTAATATAATTGTGCTTAATACACCTAATATTCTGTAAATAAAAAGAAAAGAAGATATGAATCATTATTTTTTCCGTAAATTTACTTTATGAATTTTTCTATCTCTATTATCAATTATGTATGAATCATGATTTTCTTTTACAATAATTGGTTTGTATCTACTTTCTCTTTTTATTCTATCGAATGTTTTTTCAAATACTGTTGAATTTGGTTCAAAAGTTGGGTAACTTCTAGGTATGATTTTCTCATTTTTTCTATTGTATAAGTTTATAATTTTTTCATTCAGTTTATCTCGAATTACTTGTCTTTCTTGAATATTAATATTATCTGTAGGACCTAAATAAATGTTTCTTGGTGTGTCTTTTATAAAAGAATGAAAAGTGTAATTATAATAATGAACTCCCATTAATACCAAATCTAATAAAGGTAAAGTATTATGTTTGTGTCTAATACATCTGATTATTTCTCTAAGTGTTGAATGAAATCTTTCTACCTGTCCGTTTGTTTCTGATCTATGAACTGGAGTTCTGAAAATTTCAATACCTAAATTTTTAATTCTTTGTTCTAATACATTTGAAACAAAAGTTGGTTCATTATCCATAACTATTAATCTTGGTAAATCCCAATCTATTAATAACTCAATAAGTTCATTCTCTATATCATTTAAAGATTTTCCTTTTACTGGTTTGACTTTGGCATACTTTGAAAATTTATCCAATGATGTTATAAAATAATTTTGTGTGCTGAACTCGAATATATCTATATGAACTATCTCTCCTGGATAAGTAGGATTAGGGGTTTTAATATCGATATACTTTTGGGGATTTCTTTCATACTTTTCTGTTTTACAAATTTGACAATTACGAATAAAGTTTCGTGTTTTAATTCCAATTTGGGGAAAGTAACATTTTTTTAACAATTGGAACACATTTTCCTTTGAATTTCTATGAGCAACTTCATGTATTTCTTTAATCTTTTCTAATTGTAAATTTTCATCCGAAATATCTCTTACTTTGATTTGTGAAAATCTTGCTTTAATTAATTTTGGATTAAAATGTTGTTTATATAATTCTTGAATTTTACCCATGATTGGTTCATTGGTAAATATTCCATTAATGACTCTTGGATTGAAATATCTTTTTAATTTATTCAATAAGAATTCGTTATCGAAAGTTTGCTCACAAAATATATGTCTTTTAAATTCTGGAAACGGTGTTTCTAATTGATAATTTGAATTTTGGTTAGGAATAAATATTAGTTGATTTTTGAAAACGTTAATAGGTGCTTCAGTAGAGGGGATAAAAGTATTGTCATCATCATCTGACGAGTGTCGCGTAGGTGTTAAGGAATTAACTTGGATGCGAGATAAAGCATCTGCAACCACATTAGCTCTACCTGGTTTATATTCAATGTGATAATCATGTTCTTCAAGGTAAGCTTTCCATCTTTTTAATTTTGCATTGTTATTCCTTGGAGAAATCGTAAAAGATAATGGTTGATGATCTGTATAAATCAAAATCTTCATACCATAAATATAATTTCTTAAATTGTTTAATGACCATATTATTGCTAACATTTCTTTTTCAATTGTCGAATAGTTTTCTTCGGGTTGAGATAAAGTTCTTGAAATAAATGTAATTGGTCTTTCTCCATCATCAAATTTTTGTGAAAGTACTGCACCAATAGCTTTATCAGAGGCGTCAGTAGTTAAAATAAATGGACGAGTAAAATCTGGGAACGCTAATACGTCTTTAGAACTCAAAATATTTTTAAGACAATTAAATGATTTAATTGCGTCATCATCTAAATTAATTTTAAAATTTTTAGATTCATTTTTAAGAATTTGGCGATGGCCATCCTCACCTCTTAAGAGTTTTGTCAGGGGTTTTGCAATTTTTGCATAATTTTTGACGAAACGTCTATAATAACCTGAAAGTCCTAGAAATGCTCTTAATTCTTTCAAACATTTTGGTTGAGGGTAATTCTTAATACATTGAACCTTCTTGTCATTAGGTTTTAAACCATTTTGGGATACAATAAATCCTAAAAACTCTACTTCTTGTTTAAGAAATTCAGATTTATCTGGTTGAATTCGAAAATTAGCTTTTCTTAAAGTTTCAAATACAGTATGTAAATTTTTCAAATGTTCCTCTAAAGTTTTTCCAAAAATTATTATATCATCAATATAAACATAGCAAATTTTTCCAAGATGTTCTCTTAAAACATCATCCATAACTCTTTGAAATATTGCAGGTGCATTTTTAAGTCCAAATGGCATTCTTAAAAATTCATATTTACCATTGTTTACTGCAAAAGCTGTTTTTTCAATATCATATTCTGACATTGCAATCTGATGAAAACCAGATGCTAAATCCAAAGTTGTGAAATATTTATTATTTCCTAAATTTGATAATACTGCAGCTGTATCAGGTATCGGATATTTATCATTAATTGTTTTGACATTTAACTTTCTATAGTCAATTACAACTCTAAATTTCTTTTGTCCTGAGGCATCCATTTTTTTAGGAACAATCCATACAGGTGAATTGTAAGGTGAATGAGATTTTCTAATAATTCCGTCATTCAATAATTTCTGAATTTGTTTCTCAACTTCATCTTTAAAAGTTTGAGGATAAGGATATGATTTACTATATATCGGATCATTATCAGTTGTTCTAATAGTAGCTTTAATTTTAGTTGTAAATGGCAATTTTTCATCAGGGGGTTGAAATAAATCTTGATATTTATCTAAAATTTTCATTAAACCATTTTTTTCATAAGTTTTTAAATGATCATCTCTAATTTGTATTTTATTAATTTGTTGAAATTCTTTCTGTAATAATGGAATTTCATAATTATTGGGCAAAATAATCTTTTCATTATTTACATCAATAATTGCTTTCAATTCTTTTAAGGTATCATGACCTAAAACTGCATCAAATGTTTTTAATTCTTCCATGTGATAAAATTTTACTATAAGATTAGAACATGGTTTAAAAAATCTTCCTTGTGAATATTTTTCAATTTTAAGATCTCCTCCAACAGAAGATACTTTAAAAGGTTTTTTAACTTTATGAAATCTTCTCGTAAACTTGGGATGAATGTAATTCTTATTAGACCCAGTGTCTACTAAAACTTTTAATGGTTCTCTCAATTTACCATAGAATAAAAAATATGGTAAAGTAGATTTTATTCTAAAAAATTAAAATCTGCACAATCTTCATATTCCTGCACAAATTCTTCAGTTTCTTCAGTTTTATTACATTGCTTTTCGTATGTCTGCATATACTTTTCAAATGTCAGAGAATCTAACTCTACATCTTCTGAAAAATCGTCTTCAGTTTGAATATTTTCTTCTTCTTCCAATATTGTGGAATATTGAGGATCAGGATCTAGAGTATTCACATTAAATACTCTTTGTCTTTTGAAGGGTGGTTGAGGTCTTGAAGTAGAAGGCCGATTTACATAATTTACCTGTCGAGATCTTATGGATTGATCTACATCCATAGGTTCTGGTTTATTTAATTTTGCTGGA
Organism: Uranotaenia lowii; assembly: GCF_029784155.1. Lineage (NCBI taxonomy): Eukaryota > Metazoa > Arthropoda > Insecta > Diptera > Culicidae > Uranotaenia > Uranotaenia lowii. Next base: position 13,118,420 of record NC_073691.1, on the reverse strand, counting down.
ACTGGTGGTCGTGGTTGAAACGTTTGATGTTGCGGTTTTGGCTGGAAAGATTGATTATTGGGATATCTATAATTTTGCATGGGTACCGGAACAAATATTGGTTGATTCCGTTGAGGTTGTTGTTGAGGTTGAATCCTGGGTTGTGGTCTCGGTGGGACATCTGAAACTCTGCGTATAATATTCTTTCTGAATTCTACATTTTGATACGTAATGCAATAGTTATAAGCTGTAGCTAAAGAATCCGGGTTAAAATTTCTTAAAAATTTTCCAATATCGCCATCCAATCCTCTCATAAAAGCATCAATTGCTTTTCTATTATAGCAATTTATGATAGCCTTTATTGCTTCTGGATGAGAATATTCGTTGCTAATTCTTACGTGATTAGAAATGTGAGACAACAGTTTAGATATTTCCGTGTAGAATATCGACAAAGGTCTTCCTCTTTGCTGCGTATTCATTAACTGATAATCCAATGTTGTTAAGTCTCGTTTCTCTCCATAGTAAGTCAATAAAACTTTTTTGATACTATAAAAGTTTATGTTAACGTTAGATGCAACTAAAGCATCATTAGCTTCGTCCTGTACTTTTCTTCTAATGGCTCTGCAAACCATGTGAAATTTATTAATTGAATCAATATTACAATTTTCTTTTGGAGTGTATAATTTTACAAGAGTTTCCGCATCTTGGATCCAATGACTAAGTTCAGTTGGATTTCCAGTAAAAACGGGTAAACCTTTTACTAAATCTGAAAAATTTTCTAAAATTGATAAATTAACTGGTGATCCATCAGGTTTTGTATAATGAATTGGTGGATCGCTATCATCAGTTTCCGTAGGAAATGCCAATCTCTCAAGGGCACTTATCCTATTTAGAAGAGCAGAAATTTGTTCAGAATTCATTTTAGGAATTCTTGGGAATTTAATTTGAAGGTTACTAAAAGTATTGACTAATTCGTCAATGTTTGATAGTATTTTGAAAAATGCTGAAAACAAAAAATATTATTATGCTGAAAATAAAAATTAATTAATGAGCTGAAAAGAATGTTTTTGATTAATGAGCTGAAAAGAATGTTATGATTATTTTATTTTTTTGTATTTTTTTATCTTGTTATATTTTATAAAGGAACAATTTGGGTTGATGCTTAAGAAATTCGTAAGCTGTTTCAATTTAAAAATTGTCCTTTTGGTTTTTTAAATGAACTTTATTTTCTTCTCAATAATTTTATAATTGTGATAACTTATTAATCTTAAATTTAATTTTCACTTGATTTTTCACTTTTTCTTTCAAATCAAATATAATTATGGTGAAAATTCAATTCACTTTTGCTTTAATTTATTATTTCACTTATTTTCTATTTTATCAACTTTTTCACTTTATTTTTCTTTTATTTCTTTTGATTTCTTTCAAATTACGGATTGCCGATGCACTTAGGGGTATGCACCCTGTTCACGCTTATTTGAGTAATTATTTTTCTTTGTACTTACATGTAAATCCTCATCATTCGTTGGGAACGCCAACAAACTCGTGGAGAAGTGGGGGCACACGATGAGTTGTTTATACTTCTCTAAAAAGTAACTCCTCCGTTCCGGGTCAACGGGAAATATAGGAGCGATGAACTAGCACAAGTTGAATCTCCTCTCAGTGAAAACAGAAAAATCCTTTTTCGAGTACTCTCGGACTCAGGTTCCACTTTCACGGCTGCTTTTAACGCGATTAGAGACACTTTGAAAGGTTTTTTCGAATTTAAGAAAACCTCTAACAGTTCTTAATATTCGAAGTGCTGTTGTTTAACTGAATTAGGTAAAATCCTCTTACAGTTTACCGATTCTTCAGGATATTTCTTCACTTAAAACACTTTCACTTTGCACTAGTCCCTATTCGGGCGCCAATTAATAATTGCACGCTAGGTTTGAATAAAAAAATATATTTTATTCTTAATAACCCAACATACAATTATGAGAACCACTCCTAAGTCTGAACTAACTCTGACTGTACCTGAACTGATTCTAAAGTTACTACCAATTGCTAATCCCTTTTTATACAATTCTAATACAAAGAACATATGGTCTTTCTAGACATAAAGAACATATGGTTCTTTCCTATCAATTCAATTAGCCGAAACACTTGTGTTTAAAATAATTTAATTCTAATGAAGCTCGCCACGCCGCATTCCAATCAATCAGTCGAGGCCACATCTGTTTTTATTTTACTATCGTTGACCGTCTGGATGGTGTTGACGTAACTTATTTGTTTATTTTTTTTATTCATTCGTGCATTATTGGGCAAAAATCGAAGGTAAAAATCAGTCACAAATGCAAAGCAAGCAAATGAAAAACAAATTACAGGCAATGTGTTTATATCATCTTTTCATGTCTTTTCAAATTTGAAATATGAAATTTTGAAAAAAAATAGTTTAAAAAATTATAATTCAAAATATTTTATTCAACTTCTTCGTTCCATATTTTATTCGTCGTTCGAAGTTGAAGGAGTTCGATTTTTTAAGGTAAGGAGTGTATTCGAAAAAAATGCAACACTCTATTTTGTTAATTACTTTTGAGTGCATGCTTGAAAATTGATGAAATTTTCAGTGAAATCAACTAGTAATGTAATGTTTATTTGTGCAATTTGTGAAGTGGTTTTTTTTTCAATATCTAATAATAGTCTAATAAAGAAATTCATTCATCAAAATTTTTAGGAAGCATCGTGAAAAAGAATCTAGCGCAATCTAGCGCAAAGCAAAACATTCGATTGGAAAAGTGGTTAAAAAAGGTCAATTTTTCTTTCTGCTTCGTTCAGCTGACTTATAAACAAGTCTGACTTAATATCTACAAGGCAAAAAAGCTGCTCACTTGTAAAATAAACTTAATACGGTGGTCAAATCGTGCGCAAAATATATGGATCGCTTGCGGGAAGATATTCAAGAAAAAAAAATGGAATGGACTGTAAAACAAACATTTTAGCGGGCACCTGGCAGATCTATTCGTTGACAATTCTCGCTTAGATGTTTCGGAGATAAACAAGAAGAAAAAAATTGAAAAAAAAATAATTTCAAGTACTAGGTGGCCTCAAGAACTATGTGGCTGACGATCTGTGAAAATTGCAAATCCGACAATTGATAGCTACATATAGGGGAAAGTCGGGTAAGACGGACACAGCGGGTAAAACGGACACTTTCAATATTTCGTGAATTACAATGTTTGGCACTAATCTAATGATGGGAATATGTTCGCCTGAGTGTATCAACACTTCCGAGACCCTTTGTCTATTTATAGCAAGCAAGGTCCCATAATAATAAACAAAACAAACAAAAACTTTGAGAATCCATTATTTGATGTAATTTTCTCTCCTCATAAAATAGTTCAAAACTCGCAAAATTTTCGGAAATGTCAACCGTTTTCAAAGGAAGAGTGTTTATTAGGCTTCTTTTTAACCATATGGAGGAAAATCAGCGAGTTTCGGTCAAAGGGTTTGAACATCAATCGTTTAAAAAAAAAGTTGCTAAGGCGGGTAAGACGGACACCTCAAGGTCGGATAAAACGGACACATAAGTTTCTCCAGGTATTTTAAATTTTCATCGGTTTGATCCTCCATATGCCTTCAGAAGACCTTAGCAAGAGCAATTGCCGGTCGAAAAGCACTCAACATCTCAAACCGGCCATAAAAACTATAAAAACAGGATCTCCAGGGAAAAAAGCGCCTATAAAATACGGAATTCCGAAACCACACTGTTTCGCTTCTGGACTCGGACCAGTTGGTTCCATTTTGGTTTAAAAACGTTTTCTTATACTTAACTCACAAAAATATCTACATTTACAGCAATTTTTGCGGCAAAATGTACCTTTTCTGAACAGTGTCCGTTTTACCCGACCATTTTTGAAAAGTGTAATTTGCAAGCATTTTTTAGATGGCTCGAAAGAAGTCTTGATGAAGGAAATTTACTAATTCCAGTGGTTAATGCGATAGTGAACAACCTAAACTGGCCATCTGCACGAAAACTACGATGAAAATAGCAATATCTGGTTTTATATTGCGATTCTACCTTGGGGTGTCCGTTTTTACCCGACTTTCCCCTACATAGAAAACTGCCTCCAAAATTACTTCGATAACACTACTACTAAATTTGAATGTACTCATCGGAGTTCTCATGTGCGGCCTTATGAAAAGTAGAAAATATGTTAAAATTTTCATTTAGATCTAACTTGTTAACTCTTTATTGAGTTTTTTTTTTAAACCAGAATCTTCTAGTATTTGCTCATAAATTACCGGAAGCTAACAAAAAAAAACCTTCTGCCAAATTAACATTTTTGGATTAGTAGAAATGAAAATTATATTCAAAGGTAAAACCTCATTTTTTTTGGTTATGAAGAAAACAATCAAACATCCAAAAATGTTAAATTTATCAAAGTTATGTGAGATACACACCTGGTAAAAAAAAACCAAAAAACATACAACAATAACCATGTGGTTATGGGGTCATGAAATGAAATAGCTCTTCCGAAACAAAAAAAAACAACAACAGTGAACACAACGGGTCACAAAGTCATACTCAATCTTCTTGTTGCCAACCAATCTCGGTACAGATCTATAAAACATTCGATACCGACAACTTCTTCGAGCCCAAAAGTGCCGAAAAACATATTTCTATCGGCGTTGCCATCTACTCGGCGGGGGGCCAAAAATGGAAGAAGGATGGACGTCAATTCCTCCACCATCAGCGCCAACCCATAAATGACAGTGAGAAAGGGGGAGAAAACGTTTTGTCTAGACCGGGTCTGCTAAACCACCCCTACCCTGCTTCCATAACTGCCTACTGAAGAAGGAGCTGACACAATATAAAAAAAGAAACTAAATTTTCGTGTGAAAATTGCTGTCGTGTTTTGAGAAATTTGGGTTGGGGGTGCGAGGCTAAGCTTTTATAGTAATAGTAGCTATTTTTACTGACGAATTGGTGCCAACAGTTGAATTCGGGGAAAACCGATAGACACATTCCAACCGAAGGGAAAGGAATTCAATAAACTTTTGTTGACAGGCTGGAAAAGCGACAAATCTATAACAAATGTCACAATTTGTTCGGGCCTTTTGAGGTGTTGAAATTGAACCTACTGGTTGGGCAAATGGTTTGCATTTTTGATAGAAATATTTTCTGATCAGTAGTATTAATTTGCATGAACTATCGTTAAAACAAAAATTATGGTAAAGTTGATACCGTAATCCGAGGTAAAATTGATCACTTTTTTTCAATATTTTTTGATTAATTTTTCTGTTAAGGGGAATGTGGCATGTTTCATATTTTTAAAGCCAGTACTGGACTTTATCAAAAAACTTTATCATAAAACATGGTTGCAGAAATTTATTAGACTACTTTAATTTGAGTTAAAAATCGATTTCGTCTTTGTTTAGAATTTGATCTTTGGGGTAACATTGATCAGTCCCTACTTTGACAGTTTTAACAAGTTTTCCTCATCATAAAGGATGCAAAACACCTTCACAATATTTTCAAATGCTAGTTTATTAATTTCTAAGGCAGTTCGGAACAAATTCAAATGATTTAATCATTGAACTCTACATAATTGACCACAACACTTTTGGTGGCTTAAAGATACTTAACATTCAACTTTTAGTCCAGTGAATTCTTAAATATACAATGTTGAATTTCAGTGTTCCTTGGTTACGATTTCATCGCGGTCCAAAGAAAAAAACAACATCGCGGTCCTCGATGTGTTCAAGCCGAACAACAATTAAAATCGAAGATGGAGATTGGACAATGATGCTGCATAAATTATGGAGTTATTTTTTTACATTTCTCATAAAATTTAACTAAAAAATGATATTATGCCTTCTTAAAACTGCCTAGGCCCTTGCACTGTTCCTTTAAAAAAAATTCTTCAAACTTTACCATTTGATACGACTAAAACTTTAACGAATTTAGAACTCAGTCACACATGTTGCAGAACCAATCCAAAGTTTATATGGAATATTGAAATATTTTGTTATAGAGTAGTATGAAAAAGTGACATTCATTACAACAAGCTTATCACCTTAACTCAATCTTTAAGATAAGATTGGTAGAATTTATCCCGAACGTCTCCGAGCCGGAAAATCCAAGCTGTTTAATCTAAAAATCTTGCAGAATCCGGACAATTTATTACATAATTTGTAATCCAAAATTTAAAAAAAAACACTTGAAACATTTTTTACCATCCATATACATAAGCAGATTTTAAAACTTATTTTTTTATTCTAGCAAGATATTCTTGATTGTTTTGATAAAACTTGCTTTTAAAATTTCGGTTTTGGACGCAAAAATAAAAGCATCATAAGCTAAATAAGATTTTTTTTGTATAAAATTTGCAAATAAAGGGAATGGATCCGGGCAAAATCCGGGCTTTGTTCTACGAAATCCCAGCAATTGGGTTGGACCGGACTTTTCCCAAATTCTGTGAAAAATATCCGGGCAAGTCCGGGTAAAACCGGGCAAACTAGCAAGCTTACTTTAAGACCAAAATACTAAAATTTGTTGTTGCAAGAAGAGTAAAAAATTGTTTGTTTTTTAATTAAGGACTACCAATCTTAAAGAATATATCCAAATTCACACAAAATACTGTGATTCTCCCAGATAAAACTGAGGATATTGAATTGAGGAATTTTTTATGAGTTCCGGATTGCCCAAAACAAGTATCAATTGCAGCATTTCAAAGTGTTTTCCGCACGTATTGCAACGGGAAAATCTAGGCAATTTTCCCTGGAAACCTGGAAAAACCAGGAGTTTGATTTCAAATAATACGAAATCCGGACAAAATTAAGTACGAGGTTCATGAACAACATAGTTGGCATAGTAAAGTTTAAAAGAGCAGCATTGGAAAGATATATTATAGTGATAGCCAAAAATTGTCTCGATTCACCCCATTTTTCGGTACATGTTTTAAAACCGTTTTCAAGTGCTAGGAATTTTATTTGTTGGAAATTATGAAAAAAGTGTCAAAAAATCCTTCAAAGAAATCCACTTTGAACAAGTTTGTCGCTCAAAATAGTTACCGTCACCGACATTTTTTGCTTCCACATTCTATTCAAAACTCGGCTTTAAATCCGGTTCGAAGGACCAAGTTACGTAAAATTGTTTTTCTATCATAAAATTAAGGCAATCAGTTCATTGGGTCCAAATGATATGATGTAAGCAGAAGACCTCGAAAGAACTTCGATTTTTTATAGAAAGTGGGTTGACTGGGCTGTCACTTTGAATTTCATCGAATGCCCTTTGGTTTAAAAAAGGTCTTAACTATTTTTCAGCATAAAATTGATCTCTCTGGTAAAGCGATTTCAATTCAAAACATAGCAAAAGAAAAACTTTCAATGCTTTTATTTATTTAATTTTTGTATTGAGTTTTTCTTGCATTGCATAATATAATGAGAAGATTGATATTTGAAAATCTTCTATGATCCTTCAAAATTCTTGTTTATTCAAACACTTTACATCCCACTCTTGATCTTCTCTCAGGTGCAAATGTTACCAAATGCTACAAAGTGCATCAACCCATATCGGTTCTAAGAGAAAAAAAAAGTTCGCAGACTTCACACACTTTCCACCTAGCTCTTAGTTACCGGAAAGAATGTCGTAAAAACTTCCCTCCCCGATTGAAGGGGCGTAAAAAAAACTACTAAGTTGGCAACTTGCACCTTCTGATGATAGAAAAAATGAAAGGACGGAAATGTAAAAAACATCCATCGCTTCCGGCTTAAACTTGGTCTTTCTCGCTTTGGCAGCAACTTAGCTGACTAATAGCCGAACATTTTGTTCGAAAAGGTGCCATCGATGGTTTCCTGCGGAGGTGGGTGACTCCAGCCAGATCGATTGCTCTATGACACTGCACACCGTAAAGTTGATAGATAGGAGTTTTATTTTCACACCAAACAGTTCAGTGTTCAAGTTCATACCGAAAATAAAGCTATTAATCTTTCTAGCAGCTGCTCGGCTGGCTTCTGTTATGGTACCAAAAGTTGTCGACCGCAACCTGGTAATGGGTAATAAATTTTACACTGCATTCACCGGAAGAGTAAGTTTCTTTGGAAGATTCTTAGGGAAGGGGGGAAACAAATAGAACGACAATGAATCAACGGATAGAGAGAGTGTTGAGATGAAGCTAAATTTGGAATCCATTAGTTTTGGAGTTGAGCCACTGCGATGCAATTCATTGCAGTGTTCTGAGACACATTGACTTGGAAAAGACAGATCGAGTTTCAAAGTTTATGGAGCCTGATTTATGTCTCAATGTAACAAATCGAATCCTGTTTTCTCAAAGTTTTATGTTCGTATTTTTCCAGGGTGCGCATTAAAAATACACATAAATTAAGACACGTACACCTGAGCATAAGAGCGACATGATGGATTTGCCAGCCATCTGAAAAAAAAATGGAAGCATAAACTCCTTTTTATGGCAAGAAATGTCAATTCCATCACGAACAATAAACGAGACTGACGTGACAAAACGCAATCAAATCATATTGTCGAAAGACACACATATATTTTTTATGCTTCCGAGACGATTTTCCACCGATTTTTCCTTTCCAGACAGCCACTTCTGGTTCGAAGAAAAAGCCATCTTCAGGCCATGAATCAAGTGGAAAATCGGTAGGAAAAATGCTGATTTTCATGCCATACTTGAGCGAATGTCTTCGAATTGACGAAAAGGGCTGTCTTCCAAGAATGAAAAAAAAAAACTCCAAAACGAAACAAACAGCAATGTATCACACTGGAATTTGGAAATGGCTTTCGCTACACTTTTTCACCGGCACTATAAACCAGAAGAAAAAGAAGAAAAAAGCGACGTGGGAAGCAACCGGAACGCGATTTCTCCTGAAGACCGGAAATATATGGAGGCAAAAACTTTCACGACACTTTTATGGAGCTTTTCTTTTTCGCATTTGCCCTTTTCGATATCATGGGTACGTGGGAGCTGATGGGGCGATATTTTTAGCAATTGCGTAACCTGCCGAGAGCAGTAGCTTTTTGTTTTTTTTTTGTGAATCGTTGCAATAAATCTTGGGGTGAAATTGCTGTAAAATAACGGAACTTCAGTTTACACGTTAAAGTGTTTAATAAATTACCCTCGAAAATGTGTATAATGAATAGGTATTTTTTACAAAATATACTAAAAATAAAAAAAAATCCATCTTTAAATTAAAACAATCAGGGACCAACTGATTGATCAAATTAATAAAAAGTAATTAAAAAATAATTTCAAAAAAAGGTGAAGGGAAAACCTTCACCGAAAATTCACTCAGCGACCACGATTAATCGACCGCATCAAGAGGAAAACAGGAAAAAAAAATACATTACCAAACCAACCACCCAAATGAACCCCTTAATTGGAGCATAATTATGCCTCACCGCCGTCAGTCGTTGTCGTCATGTGCTTTTTATGATCATTTTATAAAACCTGCGGGGAGATCAACTTTTAACATTTCCACAAACGCCGGGTGCCGCGCGGACAGTTTTATTTTTCCATTTGAGGAGCGACTGGTGGCGGTTTTCCCGGGGACGATGCCGAAATTGAGGCAACTCAATAAACCGCAGCTCTTTCGAAACGTCGCGTCGCCCTGTCGGTTTAAATTGGAGCGGTGAGGCCCGATGACATTTTGGAAGGGTTTTACTCGAGTTCGATCACCGCAAGTGGATTCATACAATTTTAATTTTGAAAATTTGGAAAATTTGGAAAATTTTGACAATTTTGACAATTTTGACAATTTTGACAATTTTGACAATTTTGACAATTTTGACAATTTTGACAATTTTGACAATTTTGACAATTTTGACAATTTTGACAATTTTGACAATTTTGACAATTTTGACAATTTTGACAATTTTGACAATTTTGACAATTTTGACAATTTTGACAATTTTGACAATTTTGACAATTTTGACAATTTCGACAATTTTGACAATTTTGACAATTTTGACAATTTTGACAATTTTGATAATTTTGACAATTTTGACAATTTTGACAATTTTGACAATTTTGACAATTTTGACAATTTTGAAGATTTTGACAATATTGACAATTTTGACAACTTTGACAATTTTGACAATTTTGACAATTTTGACAATTTTGACAATTTTGACAATTTTGACAATTTTGACAATTTTGACAATTTTGACAATTTTGACAATTTTGACAATTTTGATAATTTTGACAATTTTGACAATTTTGACAATTTTGACAATTTTGACAATTTTGACAATTTTGACAATTTTGACAATTTTGACAATTTTGACAATTTTGACAATTTTGACAATTTTGACAATTTTGACAATTTTGACAATTTTGACAATTTTGACAATTTTGACAATTTTGACAATTTTGACAATTTTGACAATTTTGACAATTTTGACAATTTTGACAATTTTGACAATTTTGACAATTTTGACAATTTTGACAATTTTGAAAATTTTGACAATTTTGACAATTTTGACAATTTTGACAATTTTGACAATTTTGACAATTTTGACAATTTTGACAATTTTGACAATTTTGACAATTTTGACAATTTTGACAATTTTGACAATTTTGACAATTCAGACAATTTTAACAATTTTGACAATTTTGACTATTTTAACAATTTTGACAATTTTGACAATTTTGACAATTTTGACAATTTTGACAATTTTGACAATTTTGACAATTTTGACAATTTTGACAATTTTGACAATTTTGACAATTTTGACAATTTTGACAATTTTGACAATTTTGACAATTTTGACAATTTTGACAATTTTGACAATTTTGACAATATTGGCAATTTTGACAATTTTGACAATTTTGACAATTTTGACAATTTTGACAATTTTGACAATTTTGACAATTTTGACAATTTTGACAATTTTGACAATTTTGACAATTTTGACAATTTTGACAATTTTGACAATTTTGACAATTTGGACAATTTTGACAATTTTGACAATTTCGACAATTTCGACAATTTCGACAATTTTGACAATTTTGACAATTTCGACAATTTGGACAATTTTGACAATTTTGACAGTTTTGAAAACTTAACTCTCAGCCGCTCTGGGATGTCAATATGACACAATGTGAAGTCTTTTATTTTGCGGCAATCATTTTTTTTATGGACACACCCTTAAAGCCAGGAAATAGAATTCCCTAATCAGACCTTAAGTGTTAATTTTATACTCCGGACCAGGGCCGTAGGAAGAACCGTCTCATGGGGGGGGGGGGGGGGGGGTGGGGATTGGAGATTGATTTTTACCTATGATTTTTTGCCCAACAATGCACGCATACAAAAAAAAATAAAACAAGTTATGTTTGTTACGATATAGTTATTATTTTAAAGTTCTTTGACATTAAGAGTTTTCGTATTAAATCGTAACTTTAGAAAATTTATCCTAACTCTCAAATGTGAGCTTAATTTGGCTTCATCGATGGTTAAAATCTTTGAATTTGATTAAGAGTCTGATAGATCAAACTTAATTGATTTGGGCATAAAATTTGCTTTATAGGAGAATTCAATTTCTTAAAAAAAACTTATTCTATACTCAAATTTAAGAAGCTCAATCTTCCGAACTATTTTTCAAATTTAAAGATTTTAATCTTTGATGAAAATGAAACAAATTTATAAAAAGCAAGAGACAAAAATCGTCAGTTTTTGGGATCAAATTTTTTTGATGCCAATTTGAACCAAATTAATGATAATAGTATGAAAATTGGCTTTAAAAAAACTGCAATAATAGGTAACACATTGCGAATCAAATATGAGTTATTTCGTTTTTTCGCTAAACGCTTATATGAAAAAAGCATATTTCAAATGTTATGAATCTAATAATGAAACCTCATTCTACAAAATGTATCATAACATTTCCCGTTACTCAAATATCTATATTAAATTAGCAGAATTTTGTCTTTTGGTTTCTTAAACATAAAATGTCAAATTTTGGGGTCCTTAATGTATTAATAATGACAATACACTGGGAAAATAAAGAATTTGAAACATATTTAGGTAAAGATTTTTCTTGAAAAGTAATTTTTTTAATAAAGAATCAATACCATTAAAAAACTCCTTTGGATAAATTTTATTAAATAAAATTTGTTTTTTTGTTTGCAGATACAACAAAAAATTAAAATTCTACCTTTTATTTGTGATTTTCAACTGAATTGTGTTTCCAAACTAATTATGTTTTAAAAATTGGAATCTGGAAATTTAATTGACAAACAATCTTAACACATTAAGGACCGCGAAGAAATCTATGACGAGAAACACCGAAATTCGCATTCTTTATCTCGGGCACTCATTGGACTAAATTTTACAATTTTAGCATTTTCTAGTAACGGAAAAGGTTGTGTTCAATTTTGGTCGAATAAAGTTGAGCACTCAAATTCAGTCCATTCAAGTTTAACTTCGAAGTGTAGCACACTGTTGAGCCAAGTTATAGAGCCCTCATTCATGAATCTTTTATTTAAATTCTGTATTTCAGGTTTAAGCTAAATTCGCTGTTAAAATTATTTATTTTTGATTCGTATTGTGAATCAGAATTAAAATATAAATTTACAAAGATCTGAATCTTACTTTTCAATTTTGGATTGCCATTTCAAAGCTTTAGTTTTATGAATTTGTAAGAATTAAGTTCTAAAAATTCGAATTTGAAAATAAAATAAAATTTATCTTTTTCATATTCTTAAAACTATTATTAAAATATTGAAAATGATCATATGCATATGCTCGGAAAACATGATTAGAATTTGATATGAAATACAAATCCAAATTTGAACCAGGATTTGAAAACAGCTTTTTATTTCTAATTTCTCATGATTTCGAACTGATAATCAAGAATCCTGAACAGGATACAGAATCCTGAATACAAAAATAGGAATACAATTTTGATTATAGGATGTACGGTATCAGAACCTCCGAAATGAGTATAATTTAATTCGAAATTTAATATTCGGACCTGGGGCGGGATTATGGAACTCGAAACAATCGAGTTTCGTTCGATTCGAGCAACTTTGGCATTACAGATCTCGATTTACTTGAAATCTAGTACATTAAAATTTAGAACTCGAACGAGATTCGTAATACTGATTCTAATTCGATTCGAGTTCAACTCGAAACGGGTAACTCGAATCGAATAGGATTCATAATTTCACCCCTGAATTTCGATGACCGACGGAGAAAACTTTGAAAAAGTGTAGCGTAGTTTTGGACTTGAGGTTGAGCTTTTGAGGTTTTGGCATTAGTTTTTTGTCTAGATTTTTACTCTTGATTAACCTTACTCTGTTATCATAATTTGGTTCTAAATTTTATTATTAGCTGACCAGAAGGGCCAGCTACAACAGCCCTCGAATCCCTGGTCAAGCCACGGGGACTCTGGTGAGGGTGTGCCTCATGCGGCCTCTTTTGGTTGGCTCAGCGGAGCAGAGGTTGCGAAGAACCTCGGGTCGGCTTTGACAAGGTGGTGACACTAGTCAAGAATTCCAAAACACCGGTCTTTAGTCTTTTAACGTTTTATTTGTCCTACTTACAGTTTTGTTGCTCTGTGTTTAGTGTAGTGTGTTCTCGATGATGTGGCCGGCCAACGGGAACTGCTGCTGCGGGATGTCTTGGGTTTCGGGGATCGCACGTGGTGAAACGGGTGGCAATGACGGTACCGAACCTTCGGTTCCGGACCTCGTGAAACATTGACGGGTACCAAATGCTGGTGAGCGTTTGCTATGGCTCGCAAGGAGGGTGTTGTTGGTTGCTAGCTGTTGTCGCAAACCCTTTCACGCGCCAGTCAACCCCCGGTAAGTGCTAGAGAAGTGGTTGTGGCAACTTACGGAATTGTTGGCTGCAGGTTGACGGTGACGGTCGGGTTTATTGCGCGACGCAGATTATCCAGGCTAGCTTCGGACCTTGGCAAAACTGCCTAATAATAAAAATAATGGGTCCTAATAGACCAAGGGAAACGTCAGGGTGATGATCGAACTACCGGGAATACGATTCTAGGTTACCTGATCTCGTGTTGCAGAAGATACACGGCTCTTTTCCACTAACGGGCTCCGATGTGTATCGTACGGAAGTCGGATGGAAAAGACCTTAGGCTTCCCGGTAGTCGATTTCCTTCGTTCCCTTTTTAACGATATTTTCCCTTTTGCCGTTTATCGTTAGCGATTTTCCCTTTAGCGTGCTGTCTTTTTCTTTCTTCATCCCTTTTTCCCGTTAAGTGTTATGTGTGGTAAGTGTTTTGTGGAGCATGTGTTCAATGTGACCGTTAGGAGTTCCCTATCTTATCTTTTTATTTATTTATTATACAATATTATTTAAAGTTTTAATCTAGATTTTTATTAATGTTTATTTATTCTACTTTACTGTACGGGACATGCAACATAAAACAAATAAACATTCAGGCGTTTAAATAGGAAAATGAGTACTCTTCGTGAGTGGCATAGGGTAACTGACTCGAATGGTAACAATTTGAAATTTTGAGTGTAGAGTAGAATATCTTGCTTGCTGTTTTGGATCCTCATGGGGGGGAGGGGGGGTTTAACCCCCAAAACCCTCCTCCCCGTTCCTACGGCCATGCTCTTGACTAAATCCGCTATGTCTCTCTTGTTTCATAACCAATTTTTACAAAACTTATAGTTTTGGAAACCTCGTCATGTCACTCAAATATAAATTTCAGACAGTATTCACCTTAAACAAGTCAGTTTTTTTTTATTCAAAGTCTGAGAAGTAAAAATCTGAAAAAGCATGCTTCGGAAAAAAGACTGTAAAACAGCTACGGAATGTTCAAAATAAATATTCACCTAATTTACAAGAAAGCTGAAGTTATAAGCTATACGTTGTACATGAGGGTAGTTTTTTTTTTTAAATTTTCAAGATCATGACCACAAATAAAGTAAAAAAAAGGTGTTAAAATCGTACTTTTAAATCAATTTGACGGGTCAAAATTGTCCAAATTATACCAAATAAATTTAGAAAAGGATTGAAATGTTGATGTAATTTACACAATTTCGCATTTTTAGATTTTCAAAAAACGAAACACAGAATTCTCGACGAAATTTCAAAAGTAGCTGTTTTTCGAACTTTATGTCAATTTGCAATTTTTTAGATTTTCAAAGGCTTAAATTCAACTTTGCACTGGATTTTGAGTATATTCACCCAAGATTTTTGCAATAAATTTATATTCATCAGAAAAAAATTTATATTCCGATTCTTGTGGTGTATTTAGATTAGCGCTGCAATACTTTACACAAATACTATAAATAAAAATTTGACATACTTTCTGAACACTAACATGTAAGCGCTTTGAACATTCGTCAAAAATTCTGTGTTACTCATTTTGAAAATCTAAAAATGCCAAAAAACGCCAAATTATGTTGACTTTTCAATGCTTTTTTCAAAATTTATCTGGTGTGACTTAATTTAATCTGACGATTCATTGATTGAAAAGTATGGTTTTGA
Organism: Uranotaenia lowii; assembly: GCF_029784155.1. NCBI lineage: Eukaryota > Metazoa > Arthropoda > Insecta > Diptera > Culicidae > Uranotaenia > Uranotaenia lowii. The sequence goes on along the minus strand of NC_073691.1, from coordinate 13,102,970 downwards.
CACCACTTTTTTACCCTTTTTGTGGTCACGATCTAAAATAATTAAAAAAAATATACCTTCATGTGCTTGTTGCTTGCTTGTTCCAGCTTGAGCTTTTTTGAGAATATAGTGAAATTTTTTTTTAGCATTTCGTAGCTACAATCTAAAACCTTTTTCCGAATCATGTTTTTTTCGGATTTTTTCTTAAATAGCGGTTTTAGTCTGGAGTGTCAAATTGACACACCAGGGACTCTAACGGGTAAAAATTTCAGGGACCGATGAGAGTGAAATAGGTTATACGGTGTTACTAGTACTTTTTGTCATTGGTGATATCACAACGTGAACATGTATTTTTTATTTTAAATTTTATGCCGTCCAATTGCAATTTTGAGAATGTGCCAAAGGCTATGCCGCCAAACAAGCGATAAAAAGACCATCTTGCAATAACAATCAAAATAAACTATTTGTGTCGTTAAACGGTACTAACTTTACCGTTATTGAGCCAAACACAACCGGTAAATTCGACGCGTGCCAAATTTATCACACCACATTCCATGCCGCAATTCGTATGTTTGCCTTCCTGCCTGAAGCGTTATTATGTCAGGTTTTGCTCCCCTCAAATTCAAAATTAAAAATAGCCAACCAAACCACGTTTCAGGTTCCAGAAACAGTTGAAAATCCTCACCAATGAACGGAATGCTCTATCCATAGATTAAATTCTATCCGACAAACGAACCGACAGGGGTAGATATTATTAGAATAAAATCACTTCACTCCAGTCTTCCGGTTTGAATTACCATAATCAAATCAATTAAGCAATGTTCGTTTTCATTAATCATTCTATGCTGTTATCGTTTTTACCATCATGGTAAGGCGTATCACCACTTTCCTATTTTTTTTTCGAATATAGCAGCATTCATCAAGAAATTTAATTAGCCTCATTCAGGATTATCGAACAAATGGAAAACAACAAATAGAAATAAAAGAAAAAAAATCTCACCTGTGAACGACGCGCTGCTTCTGCAGATAATCGAGTGCGGAACCGATCTCACACACCAGTAAGGCAACGCTGGCTTCCGTAAATTCCACCTTATGGTTTCCCGCAAGGCATCGAGCATGCAAGCAAGGCAGCAAGTGTAGTAAACATCCGGTTCCGGTTGTTCGGAAAGTCAGGGAAACCGGAGGAAAGGTTGTCGATTGTTAGATTCCGATCATCCGAATGGGTCCGGCGTTAGTTGGTGTATGTGGCAAGCCACATAAACAATCCTCATCCGGAATCAGCAGACAGACAGCCACATCACAAATGGGTGTGGGTTTGTTGGTGGTTATCCGTGTTGTTCCGATTCCGAAGGCCACACAATCCGATATCAGGCATCAGTTGAATGACGTGGAGGGGGCGATAATTGACACATGGAAAGATACCAATAGTAATGGAATTGAGAAAAGATTTCCGACTGAGGAAAGTATCCTTTAACATTTGTTATGGAATTGAAAAAAGGATCTGGAAGCTTTGAAAACAATAAAAGGGGTCCTCCTGAATAATTTAATGATTACAATTTAAAAAAATCAAAACACCGAGCAAAGAAATCAGAATTTTAGGAAATTAGTACTGAAATTCAAAAATTTCAGTCTAAACAAATTGAACTGAAATCAAACTCATCAGATCTGACAGATGATATCTGAAATAGAAAACCATCATCAATGAATAGAGAAAAAATACAATGAAACGATACATATCAATCCAGATTTTTTTTTTCTGAATCTACAATAGATAGGTCTCTATAATTTTATATGACTGTTGTTTGCCGAGGGCGGAGGAAATTAATGGTTTGATCTATAAGCAGATACATTTTTTCGTCGTTGTTTTGCGTGCATCGATGAAAATGACCTACCTGATGGTTCAGATGATAGCGCAAATCACCACCGGCCAGCAGGTCACACACCATAAACAGATCCTCCTCGTCTGGAATGAAAATGGGAAAAAAAATCCGAATGAATGTGAAACAATCATTAAAGGGGATGGAACGGTAAATTGTTTTGACAATTGATGGAATGGTTGATTCGTTCATTGTATTGATTTGAATAACAGATTAACTTTAATGTCACCAGCTATGAAACATTTAGCATCGAAGTTTGGTTCTAAGTAAAGTCTAAAGGACTGGCTCTATTATTCTCAATAAAAAAATTTTATATATAAATTTATAAAAAACGGATAAAATCGTGAATTGTTATTCTCGTTAAGAATCCATACTTTTTAGCTTCAGATATTTGTCCATTTCAGTGTAAAAATTAGGCTGCACCTAGCTATTGTAAGGAACATTTGAAATCTCAACGATATATTGCTCGGTGATTGATTTCATGTCGCTGGAAAAAATTAGGAACTGAAAAAAAATTGGGCACTCTGATTAAATTTTTATTTCTATGGCGACCGTCAAAAAATTATTAAAATAAATTCAATACAGGTGGTTGAACTGCATTATCTGTGGACTCGATTATCCTTGCAAAAAAAATTCGTGTTTTAATCAACGTTCTACCTAATTCTATAAATAATGCCTAACGAGGCATAGTGGATAGAGCGTCTTCTAAGTCAACGGCCACGAGATTGATTTTGGTTCACGGTGGGCAGATCGTTTATCATTTGTAAGCCATCAAATCATCGGAAGATGTGCCTTAGAGTTGAGTTGTTATTTTTTTAATAGTCATGAAGTTTCACTGAGGTACCATATTTGTTCACTTCGAGGTTAATACATCTGTGAAAAATAATACAGCTGAAAACTTGTGCAAACCGTTTTTTGGACCAGTACAAATCACTCTCTAGTAAAGCTTAGTTCTTTTAGAGATGGGACAGTTAGGAATGCGTGTATCTCAGAAACCATTCGTTTGATCTAAATACTTTCTATGAAGGAAATGAAGGTAATCTTATGATAATTCATGAAAAAAAATATTTCTCGTTTTTTGTAAGAAAAAAATCTACTTTATTCTTGGTACCTCCCATCGGCCAGCGCACACTATTTTTGGTCATGATACTGATCAGTTTTTCAAACTTATACTTCGCCTTATCTATATTTTAGGTGGCTACATCCTCCTCCTTCAATTTCTGATACTTTTCGGTTCAATACTTCTCTTTTAAAAGAAACTGAGGGCAATTTAGTGGATACAGCTGTTTCGAAATTTACAATCTTGACTATTTTTGAGCCACTTTAATGCGTTTTTAATGGAATTTCTGATGGCAAAATCTGACAATAACGAAGTAAAACCATCATGAGATTGAACTTAAAGTATAATCGGTTAGTATAGATCGTAGGTTGCGAACGGTATATACAAGATTACTCTTTTTAGACTTTTAAAAACAGCGAAAACCTAGATTTTTGTTTTGAAAATTGTTGTTTTTTCCACAGGAGCAGTATTTTGCAAATCATTATATTTTATAAAAAAATAATCAGCAAAAACATACTTTTATATGCTAGGGACCTTGCCACGAGCAGACATGGAATTGAATTCAAACGCAGGAATTTGTTCAAAATAGGGTATTTCATAAGTTTTGTTATTATCAGGCTATACAGCTTACGAGCTCTGGAACAAGCAAAAAATGGTTGTTCAAGGTAAAGTATGGATCACTCATTACTATTATTTATTATTATTTCATTCTTTATTCATGTAACGTAAGATTTTAACCTTATAAGTTGTTACAATATGGTGGATGTGTGTTGTTTCTATTTATTAACATAATGACTATTCGTTCCATTTTCCAAATTCTAAACTCAATTGATGTCGTTCTTACTCAATATTATTTTCTAGCAAACTCCTTTTAAACTCTGATTTCTTTTGAATTAGTTTTAAAGAGGTGGGAAGATTATTCCAATTTACAATACCTCGGACGAAAAAATATCTATGTAATAGGAAGAACTATGTGGCGGGATTATTATATTTCCAGTGCGCGAATTTCGAAGAGGTACGAACAAACTTTTCAAATACTGTGGCTTTCCAGAGTTGATAATTCGGTGCATTATCATGCAGGATCTATAGGGGAGAATGAGGAAACTTGATCCCTGGGGATACTTGATTCCTTAGCTATATCTCGAAACTGGAATGTCTTACAAAGATCAAATGTTTTAGAAAAATGTGCCAAAATGAGCAAAATAAGAATGCTTGTAGTTTAAAAATTTTTAATCAAATAATTGTTTGAGTAATTTAACTTTGTTTGAAAAATTTCACAAAATGTAACTTGTAATCTTTTTTCATCACTTTAAAATGTTCTTACATGAGAAAATTATGAAAAAAATATATGTTCCAATGTATCAATCGTTTGAGCGTAAAATGAACTCCATAATGCCATCTTTTCAAAGCAATGGAAAACTCTCAACTTTTTTCAGAAAAAGTTTTCTAAAATGTTGATTATGGGTACAATTGATCCCCTAGAGTCGGGTACAATTGATCCCCCTTCCAAACGGCATAGTCTTCTTCTGAATTGATCGTTATGATTGCTGATTACGAAATTACTAATATTTATCCAAAAACTAATATTTATCAAACAATTTTCTGAAGAAAAGAGCAAAAATAATTAATTTTCTCTTAATTATAAAAAAGGCGCCTTTAAGTATGCAATGTTTTTAGCGTTGAGACAAAGTCATAGAATTTTCTTCTTATGTCTGCTATAAATTGTGAAATGAGAACAAACATGACCAAAATAGTCAATTAACATTCTATCTTGGGGTTTTGTTAGATTTGTATACAAGGATTAGGGCTTCCTGAATAAAAGATCAAGTCTCCTTCAATAAAGGATCAAGTCTCCCCTAACTTCAGAAAAATCGCAATTTTTTTACTCCCACGAAAATGCTTCTAGTTCATCAACGGGTTCAAGTATCGTTCTAATTTTTGGAGCATAGAAACTTGATGTTACAAGCTGTCATAAAATGTCAAAGACGGCGAGTTGCCAAAATTTTCCAAAAAGATATGGTGAAAATAAGAAAAGGGGATCAAGTATCCCCACTCTCCCCTACTTGTAAAAGTTATCGAATGAACAGCCAATGAGCAGCTATTGAAGGTGAGAAACTCGAGAGAAACGTGATAAGTTGAAGACATAGCGTACGCAGGAGTTAAGGGCTATACGCAATCTATTTACAGATCTTTCTAGAGCATTAGAATAAATAAAATCATTGTAGATAAACAGGGGATAGACATATGTCTTGAAAAGTTTCAGTTTTGTGGCTACATCTAAATGACTTGTTGTAAGGTTTAATCTTTTCATCGCACCATAAATTTTACAGCATTGAGCGTTAACATGTCTGTTCCAGGAAAGATCTTTGTCAAAAATAACACCAAGGTTTTCAGCTTAATCAACAAACTGAACAGTAGAATCATTTAGTATAAGTGGAGGGTAAACCGAAGAGGTAAGCTGTCTTCCGAAATACAAGGCTTTAGTTTTTGCAGGATTGATTGGTTAGAGGTTTTCATTGGACCATTCAATCAGTTTAGCTAGATCTTGATTAATTTTAGCATCAAAAACATTTAAATCAGAAGTTCTTTTTGTACAATGATATATTTGGACATCATCTGCAAAAAGATGAACAGAGCAGTGTTCCAAAACAGAAGGTAAATCATTAATAAAAAGCGAGAAAAATAAAGGTCCTAAAATTGATCCTTGAGGAACCCCTGATTCAATGGAAGCGAAATTAGAAAAGCATTCATTGAAAAAAAAACCGATTGTGATCGACCTTGCAGATAAGACTGTACCATTTCAACAGCTGATCTAGAAAATTTATATTTAGAAATCAGCTTATTAATAAGTTTAGAATGGGAAACACGATCAAAAGCTTTTGCAAAATCAATCATTAAAAGTATTGCGATTCCCTTTTTATCCAACGTATCTGCAATATCGTTATGCACCTTCATAAGAGCAGTTTCAGTGCTATGTGAAGAACGAAATCCAGATTGGAATTCGTGTAATATATTGTTTTGGTTTAAATATTCTGTAATTTGGTTCTTAATTAACTTTTCAAATACTTTTGAAGTTGCACTCAGTATACTAATAGGTCTCAGGTTTGACAATTCAAGAGATTTTGTTTTTTTTTTTTTGGAATTGGAATAACTTTGGTTTTCGTCCATTGATAGGGATATTTTGAAGTTTTGATTATAATGTTGAAAATATGTCTGAGTGTGGGTAAAATGTATGGTAGAATAATTTTTAGTAATTTTATTGGAACTTCATCAACTCCCACAGCATTAGATTTTATCGAACTGAGAGCATTAATAATTTTATATTCCTCAAAATATTTAAAATTAAATCCATGCAATCTATGAGGACAATGAAGCTGTTCAACTGAGCAACTAGTAAAGTTCGAAGTAAAATAATTATTTATTTCTTCAGCAGAAAAATTAGACACAGCCAAATTACCTTCTGATTTGCTCAGCCCGAACTTTTTCAAATTATTCCAAAATAGTTTAGCAGGTAAATCAAGATTGATACGTTTTTTGTCACGCTCAGTTTTTGCTTTAGCGATCAACGAATTAACTTTATTTCTCAGGGTTTTATAATGATTTTTATCTACGACAGATTTCGAACGCTTCCATGAATTGTAGGCCAAGTTCCTGTTGATTATTGCATGATTTATTTCATGGTTAAACCATTCATTCTTGCGATAGCTTCTATATTTTAGGGGAAAAAAGGTCTTGTGAATTTCTAACAGTAATGAATTGAAAATACCAACAAGAATATCAGAATCTTCAATACTTAGAAAACGGGTCCAATCTACTTCAGTGAGAAAAACTATAAGTGCATTTGTGTCAAAGTTCTTGTAGTCACGAAACCAAAAGCCTTCCGGTTGAACAACTTTGACAAAATTCAGTGATGAAAAAATCAAATCATGATGAGATATTCCTGGTAGAGATATTTGACTAAATCGGTGTATAACATCAACTGAATCAGATAATAACAGATCCAGTAAGGAACTTCCGGTGTTGTGGAAAAACGTTGGCTCGTTATTAAAACAGCTAAAATTAGAGCTGCTATTACTAGGCAACACTTTCCGATTATCGGAAAAAAAATTGTTGGACATTTCAGCGATCTACACTTAGTTTTTCGCTTACTTAAAAATGAAAATTCTGGTATGATACATGACTCCCTTGATGACCCTTAACCGTAGTTGCCGATCATGTGCTTCACCCCAATGCATGATTTGAACTTTGGAGACATTTTTGACAGTGTTTGCATACTTTACCACCATTCACACCCAGTTATTCTTTGAATAATCAACGGTTTTGTCAGCTATCAATTAAAAAATTATGGATTTTAAAGGATACTGTGCAAAGTATTTTTTTCTCTTTTTCTCTAGCATCATAAATATCTCTGAAACGTGTAAATTAAAAATTTTGAAAAAAATAGGCCAGATAGTACTTTCAACAGGCAACAAAATGCTCTCAAAATTTTGAACTAGTTAACGAGTTATTAGCGAAAGAAAGTGTCCCATTTCTAAAAGAACTAAGCTTTATATACCGTATTTTTTATGATTAATTTTCTCTAAGCAATCATTCCCACAATATACTAGAAATTTTGGTTTTATAATAAGTCATAGAGTAAAAAAAACTTAGTTCTTATTCTAAGGGGAATTTTTTTTTTGTAATTTATTCAAACATTCTTCAATGATACCATTTTTCAATAATTTCGTGAATTTAAAGAAGCATTTTTACATGAAATACTCATGAATATTATTATTTTATTTACCTTTATGCGCACCTTTGAAGAAAGCAGGAAACGCAAAATAACTTTAAGTTTTCAAATCAAGCTTTGATAAAACATATACTGGTAAGCGAATCTCAACTATATCATGAAATTTAAATATACATTTCTATAAGATGTACTGTAGGTGAGAATAGGGACACTTGATCTCCTTTTCTTATTTTCATCATATCTTTTTGTATTTTCTGATAGCGTGTAATTTCAAGTTTATATGCTCAAAAAGTTGGAGCGATGTATGAATTCGTAGACGAACTAGAAGCATTTTTGTGAGACTAAAAAAAATTGGGATATTTTTTAAGTTACATGAGATTTGATCCTTTACTAAAGGAGACTTGATCCTTAATTCAGGGTGTCCTGAACCTAGGCAAAAATCTAGAAAATCCGAAGATAAAAGGTCCGGTGATAATTTTTTGCCATATTCGCTCTCATTTCACAGTTTTTATGCATTAGACAAAGAGAATTATAAAAGTTTATCTACTACCCTACCGTTATTGCATACTTTAAGGCGCAATTTTCTAGTTTTTAGATAAATACAGGATTTTCGAACCATTTTAACAGATAAATACTGGATAAACATTAGTTTTTGAACAAATATTAGTAATTAAATGATAACCAATGATCACGATCCATTCAGAAGAAAAATATATCTTTTTGGGCTCTAGGGATCAATTTACCAATAACATATATTTTGGAAAACATCTTCTTAAAAAATTGAGAGTTCACTATTGCTTTAAAAATATGGCATTATGAAGTTCATATTAAACTCTAACATACTTTTGGTGACTTAATATCTAGCCTGGCGGTATCAGAATCTTGATTTAAATCAAGTAGGAATAAATTGAATTAAAATCAGATTCCGTTTTTTATTAAAAATATGCTCGTAAATCAGTTAAGAAGGACGTTGTTGAATCATGTTGTCCAAAAAATTTAAAACATTTTTTTTTTTAAATTAGTTTCAATGCTTTGATGCAACAATGAGTTTTTTTTCAAAGGTTTTAAATAACTCTTATTCAAACTGCATTTATTGAAAAAAGAGGGAAAATTTAATAATATCAATAAGATTGTTTGGTAGTTGAGCATCACTGAGATCAGATGCTAATTAAGTTCAATGCACTCTCGAAAACCGGTTTGGCTCAACTCCGTTCGACCCAGTCAAAACACCAGCTTCTGATACCCCGTCACAACAAATCACCCACAAATCACCCTTGTGAACCTGGCCTGGGCATTGTTGCTGTTTGTTGTCTAATAGCAGATCACAATAGCTATCGATCAGAGAAGCAACAACAATCAAGAGATGGGAGTAAGTCGGTACGGTGTGATCGTGGTCGATCGCAATAGGCAAAATCATCGCACGAAAGTGAGTTCCACCTCAGAAACCTCAACGGACAGCAGATAAAGCGGAGGATCTGAAGACCAGCCAGTCCAAATCCAACACGCACCCAACTCACATCGAGCCATCGTCGGAACACTTCATTCGTTTTTGTTGCCTGCATATTTTAAAGCTAGTTTTAAGTGAAACAGTAATTATAAGTTTTAAGTTGAAGTGAAACTGTTTTACTGCCTAGTCGGCTTTTATATTTTGAAAAACCCTAAGCTGGTAGACTTGAGTTGCATGCGAATGCATGTAGTGATCGTTGGTCTAATTTGGAAGACCTTGTGAGATTAACACGATCGGGAATCAGTGTTGGGATAGGTCGGATTTCGCCAAGGCTGTCGAAGGATTTACACCAACCAAGGTAAAAGGAACCTGTGCCCAACAAAGATTGAAGATTATAATGTTCCTAAGAGCTAATTTTTACACCCTAACTATTTAGAAAAAAAAATTCCCACTAGATAGGAAATATGGAAAAAATGTGTATTGATTTCGCACTTAATAAAATTAAAATTTTTCAATACTCTTTATTTTATCATTTTAAACATCCAATTCACGAGAAAGTTGATAAAAAATCTGCATAAGGAGTGTATTCGCAAAAAATACATTATTTTTGGGCAGCATCGTGCAAAATCCGGAAAAGTTCTAGAAGGAGACCCAGGAAATTACAAAGTAGGGAAGCTGCCCATCGGTAGAATAAACGAAGTACGGTAGTCAAATCGTTCGCAAAATATTCGCACTGCTTGTGGGAAGATATTTTGGAAAATTTTGTAATCGACAGCAAAACTAACTCTTAAGCACTCATCTGGCAGGCTTTCGACCAGAAATGTTTGGTTGAAAAGTCTCGCCTGTATTTTCCAGAGATAAACATAAAGAAAAATTGAAAAATTTAATGTCTAGTGCTTGAGGAGGCTAACGATCTTTAGAAACTGCTAATTACTCAGTCTGTCATAACGATTGAGATGAAGAATGCCTAAAAATACAAAGAAGACGGTTTCCAAAAGCGACCGTTTTCTCTGCAAAGCTTTTCAAATTCAAAATTTTGAGTTCTTTTGAAGGTCAAGCTTCAGGAAATAGCAAACGTAATCAAAAATAGCCTTGATTTGAAAGAAAGGTGGATCATAGTATGCATTATAGCTGGCGCACGTGTTGCCCAAAAATTATTGCCTAAAAAATTCTTCATTGAACGCTATCTCAAAAACCACTTGATAGAACATCACAAAACTTTGTAAGTTTTTCATTACCAAATAACTTCGCTGAAAATTTCATCATTTTCCATCCATGCATTGAGAAGTTGTTCACAAAACAAGGTGTTGCATTTTTGTTTCGAATACACTCCTTAATCTTTTTTTTCTATGAAATTGTCCTAGCAAGAATCTTAATCGACCGTTTTTTGAGAGGATGCTAGAAAATAGTAATTCAATTTAAATATTTATTTAATTTATTGACAAGACTTTAATATTTTTCCGATTGCTGACCAATGTTGATGAAATTTTGTACAAGTAATTAAAAATACCCTTTTATTGGATAGGAACGTAGCTTAAACATTAATTTTTCCAAACATCATATCAAACAATCAACAAAAAATGATGTTTATTTATGTATAAGTTATAATGTAGATTTAACATGTTGATCGGAACTAATGATTATTTAAGTATTATAAACTTTATTTATTTACTTAAACCAATTTTACACAAAAAAGTTAGGTATATTAACTGTTTTTTCAACGGTAATTCATTAAAAATATATTGTTAGAAAATTATCTGACATTCCTGACTTATTTTTATTAAATTCGAAAAAGACCTCGCCAAAAAAAGAATTGGTGATACACGCTGATGCAGTTTTTTTTTATCCTGGATCAGTTGAAACAATTCAAAGTTTCTACTTGATTTCTACTTTTGGCTTATTTTGGTCACCTAAAATTTTTGTCGTTACCTTAAAAAAATCATAAAACATAGTGACGACTGCGTCAACTATCTAAATTGTTGTCCACCTTTCGTTACAGATAATTTCAGTTTACCCACAAATTCTGACAGGGAACAAACAGAGAAAGCTCTTAAAAACTTGTGTAATGGAAAACCAGATAACTTATTCCATGCACAGCAGGTTGGAATAAGTTTCGAGAAGAAACAAGAAAAGTTTTGAGTTGGACATTATCTGAGAAGAGGAGACTTGAGCAACGAAAAAAAAAAATAAACTGATGAAAATTTACATAAAATTCACATGAATATTTGAAGATAGTTTCATCCTGTAGACATACTTTTCCCAAAGAAAAGACTTTGATTTTATTTTAATTTTAGAATTGTCATTACGATGTTAATTGATGAAAACAAAACAAATTAAATTGGAAGAATCAATGAGACTTTAAAGATGATGAGTTGATATATTTTCAAAAAATATTCTCCGATAGTTACAAAACAAATCAAATTTATAAAAATTCACATTTTTTAAAGAAATAACTTCGTAGTACAATTTCATTTACAATTTTTCAAACATGCGAAAGCTTACCTTGAAACGAAAACCACAGATTGACCAGGAAGGGATGCTCCAGGGTGGCCAACAGCTCCACCTCTTTGAGGACACCCCCGAGGGCCCCCCGTCCAATGCAGGCACTCCGACTGACGTATTTCATCGCAAAGAGGTTTCCATTATCACGTTTCTGCACGATGCAAACCTGCGAAAGTGAAAAAAGAGAGGATTTTCGATAAGTTCACGACTTTTTTTTACTAAACTTTCTGTGAGGTCAAGTAAGTAATCAATTTAATTCCTGATTGGAATTTCGGATTCAAAATTAAAACGCAATGAGGATTTCCACAATTAAATTTGCATAAACGAAAAAAAAAATTAAACGTTTTTCTGAGATTATTACCCCCAGTATTTTTTATATTGCGCCAAAAACGTGGAAGGAAGCTAAAACTCGAGAACAATTTTATAGCTACTCTCAGCGGACTCGAGCTAGCTGTTCGTTTTATTTTATTTTTCGCTCCATTCACCATCAGCATTGAGCCCAGCGATGATGACCGTTGATTGGTGACGATTCGTCGTCGTTGAATGGTGGTGACGATGCAAATTTGATTTTTACGAGCTGATTGGAGGAGCAGCGTTTTACGATTGGCACTCATCACGAGCGTACCAGATTTTCCAATGTACATGGCGACCGTGAGAAAAAAAAATAAATTAGATTTAGTTCTACTCGGTTTTGATTTTTACAGTTGAAACTCTTGAATCCGGTAAAATTTTATTTTAAATGAATTGTCGTGATTCAAGTGTTGAAGTTTCGATTAATTTGAGCTATTTTTTCGGAGAAAAAAACTAGAAGAGAGGAAAAATATCTCTAGTAGAAGTAATCGTTTCAAAAGCATTCCAGACCGACGCTTAGTAAGAAATGCAGAAAAACAGAAAGGATGTCGTTACTGGGAGTAAATACAGCTGCTAAAGCTTAGTTCTTTTAGAAATGGGACAGTTTCGAATGCCTGTATCTCAAAAACCATTCGTTTGAACGGAATACTTTCTATGAAGAAAAAGAAGGCAATGTTATGATCTTTCATGAAAAAATTTGAAAAAAAATATTTACCGTTTTTTGTTAAAGAAATTTCTACTTTATTCTTGGTATCTCCCATTGGCCGGCGCACACTTTTTTCAGTCATGGTATTGATCAGTTTCTCCAACTTATACTTCTTAAAATCTATATTTTAGGTGGCTTCACCTTCCTTCTTCAATTTCTGATACTTTTTGGTCCAATACTTCCCTGGAAACTGGAAACTGGAAGCATTCTAGTGGATACAGTTGTTTCGAAATGAACAAATTTGATTATTTTTGACCACATTTTTAAACGTTTTTTTTTTCGGTACCGGTTTTACAGCTTAAGAGCTTTGGAACTATCAAAAAATGGTTGTTTGAGGTTGGATTTCAATGAGTCATCATTAGGCAACACTTTCAGCTTATCGGAGAAAATTGTTTTGGACATTTCAGCGATCTACCCTTAGTTTTTCGTTTATTGAAAATTAAAAATGCTGGTATGAGACTTGCATTCCTTGATGATCCTTAACCGTTGTTGCCGATCATCTGCTTCACTCCAATGCTTGATTTGAACTTTGTGGACATTATTGACAGTGTTTGCATACTTATCCACCACAAAAACTCAGTAATTCTTTGAATAATCAACGGTTTTGTCAGCTATCAATTTGATAATGACGAATTTTATAGGAAACTGGGCAAAATTATTTTTTTCTTTTTCTCTTGCATCGTACATATCTCAAAAACGCGTAAATTTTAAATTTTGAAAAAAAATAGGTCGAATAGTACTTTTTACAGGCAACAAAATGCTGTTAAAATTTTTAATATCCAATAACTAGTTAACGAGCTATTAGCAAATGAAAGTGTCCCATTTCTAAAAGAACTAAGCTTTATTCGGCACTTGTTCGGCAGCTGTTCTTCAATGACATCTCAGGCATCATCCCTGCAGGAGGGAATTGTTGTTTCAATTACACATTTCTCGAATAATGGGATGGATATCTGTTGGCGTCGTCGTCGTTTGCGTCGTTCTCGTTTCAGGACAACCGTTAGGGAGCGTCATCCTTGTCGTCGTCCTCGTCATCCTGATGCATTTTCTGCTCCGAAGCACAGATACGGATCGGATGGCATCCAGCAGAACTGGTGAAGGATTGGGTCTCGTGACAGTTTTGATACTTGCTGTTCCGTGCTTCTTGCTAGATGGAAATGCAAAATGATGCCGGATGTCGGATGCTGGGGTACGTATCAGTCGAAGGCGACGACGATGAATGCTTTGCTTGGGAAGGATTTGTTGATGCATCCGGCAAATCTTCCTATGATTCCAAGTGCAAGAATTTGAATAAGTACACACACTAAGCGCAAATACTTAGATAACTGGGGTACTGTTGCAATGAAATGATAATGTGTTGCTGTCATAATTTGTTTCTATACAGAATCCTAATTTTGTATTCTGAGTCATGAACTCTGAATTTGAAAAATGAGAACAAACAAATGTGGACTAGCAAAGTAAAATTATAAAAGTTACTTGAAGATCTAGAAGTTTGAATTGTTGACACAAAATTACATAAACCGGAAGGATTTTGTGTTATTTCTACTTATAAAAAAGTCATTCGATAATCAACTCTCTGGTATTTAGCTTTTCTCCAACTGGGAGAATAATAATTTCTGGTATTGGCTTACTAATTAAATCAAATGTATGATTGTTAGGCCGATTTTGAACCAACAATGTTTCTCTAAAAAACATCAGAACTCGAAGTTTGATGCATTTTATGCAAACACGTATCGTTGGCATCAATTTTCAATTCCAATTTCATAAACCCTTTGAAAAGTTTCAGTTCGGTTTTAGTTTAAATTCTTCACTTTTTAAAACAGAAGTATTTTGGTTTAAATCATAATAGATTGCTTTTCGCAGAAAAACCCTTTAAGTAAATTCGATAACGGAATTCAATTTCAACAGCACGGCACCTTGTTTGAATTTTGATATTTTTAATCAAAGCACCTCAAAAGGATCAGGAATCATAATTTAGTTGTTGAGAGTATAAGCGTGACAAACGAGAACGAGAATCTTCTATAAGTGAAAGAACTAGTAAGGTAACGTTATTCTTCATAGCATAAAATTTCTTATTAGGATCTTAGGAAATTACAGAGATTATCTTAAAGACGATCTATGGAGATCATAGAGTAAGAGAGAATTTTTATGATCAAGTTTTTTAAAAATAATTATGAATGGTTTTTTGGAAGCCAAAAATGTAATTCAAATTTATCGAAAAGTTTTTACGAAAAAATATTTTTATAATTTTTTTCCTTCATTTTTGATGAGTAATTACTGGGTTTTGACAAAATTTGCCTGGATATAGTCGCGAATTTTTATATCAAATGCCCGGATTTCACCAGGTTTTCAGAAAACTTTGTCTGGATTTGTATGGAGACTAAGGTTGCCAGAGATTTTTCAGCTCGTGTCCGGGCCCGACAAATCCAAGCCTCTTTATCTAAATACCTTGCAAAATCCGTGTATTTAATTACAAAGCTATCGAACAAAATTCAGGTAATATATGAGCAAATTAGATCAAAACCTATAAATTACTCATTAAAAATCAGAAAAAAAAACTTGAAAAAAAATATTGCATCAAAATTTATCAGCAGATTTCAAATCGCATATAAGGCTTTATAAAAACCTTTTATGATTATTTGTATTAAACTTCCTCAACAAATTTTGTTTTCGACGCATAAAAAAAAAAAAATTACCACGCAATTTATGTGTTGTAGTTTGATTTAAGAATAAAAATGCGAATAAACCCGGGCCAAATCCGGGCTTTTTCAATGGAATTCGGGCAATTGAGCCGGACAGGACTTTTCCCAAATTTTGGATCCAATATCCAGGAAAACCTGGATTAAACCGGGTCAACCTTGATCTAGACAAACTTTCTTTAAGCCGATTTTCCAGAAAACAAACCATAAGTCTAAGAAAAGTCGTTTTGGATAAATCGTTTCAAATGAACAAGTTTAAAAAGTCCTTTAAGGTCGATTAGGGCGATAAACAAAAATAAATAACTATAAAGTGCGACCATAGAATATCAGATGAAAAACTATTATTTTTCCCCGATAAAATCCGTAAGAAATTTAGTAAAATAACAGTGAGAAATTGATTAACGACAATATTTCCACAGAAGAGCAGCAAACACTAGACTCCTAAACGTTGGACAAAAACTAAATTGACAATAACAACGGACAGATAAGTGAGTCTACACACTACATATCATATTAACAATGCTCATTCTAATGTTTAAAAAATACTAAACATCCAGTTCCCTTGAGAAAGACCACCAAGAATGGTCGAAACGTCGGGCATTTCGAAAACTAAGTTGTTTGATTAAATTCCTAGACCGAAAAATAGCCAATATTACTATAAAATATAGCTTAGCTTAGCTTAGCTTAGCTTGTTTGACTACTCATATCCACCTTAAACCATTGAGCCCGAAGTGCTTTTAAACTATTTTATTTTGATAGCAATAATTTAAAGCGTTTAATGCGTATAACTTATATCTCAGATCATGCACTTCGAACTCCACGATCGCTGGCGTGGCTAAGTAGAACGAGTTCCACATCGCCAATGGTTGCTACTCCGTGATTGATCGAGGCCATCAGCTTCGTGCAAAGTCCAACAGAATGGTGCTTGGGATTAGCAGTACATTCTCAATGCACAAAACTCATGCTCTCCCTTATAAACATGATCAACAACGGCGCCGGCCACGTCCTAGTAGTCAATGAGGATAATAGGAAGGAATGTTAGTAAGATACTCTTTTGGTCTATCTAGCAACCCCTCATTCCCGCATACTCCAAAATAATAACTTTGAAATAGTCAGAAACAGAGATAAGTTAGTTACACCAGCTATGGAAACCGTCTGTACGTCTGCGAATCCATATTCAAGTATTCAAGGAAGAGGCTGTGTTGGTTAGAGGAAGGTAAAGATCAGGATCCATTTTGGTAAATGGTGCGATCATGTTTTCCTACACCTCCTATGCTCCTAGAAATTTCCTAAGGAAACTCCTAATTCTATGAGGTACTTAAAATAAGTTCTGCGGAACATATTAAGAAATGAATTTAACGAATGTAATCCCCAATCAAATTTATACAGCAGATAAATTTTAATTATTATGGAATAAAACTTAAATTATTGAAAAAAAATAAAAAATCTCAGTCTAACTTGCTCTTGACCCTGGCTGTGATCCCTATTGAGACAGAGAACTAACAAAATGGCGTTTTATGTTTGAAAATTAAAAAAAACTTGAACTGAAATGAACTACACATTTTTTATAACGTCGAAAACTATTCTAGTAATTATTCTTCGTAATACTTGCCATTGTGGAAATTCTTCTACTTTTCGCTTAATAATCTGTACCTCATACATTCAAAAAGCTTAGCAAAGCACAAAAAAATTAAGCTATTAAATTTATTCTTTTATTGAATGATTTAGGATCTTCATATTAATCGGAATATTTAGAAACAATACTTGCTTACTGTTTACTGAAATCTACATTTTACATTTAAAGTATGTGTCCGACTACCGAGATCGTCCGATTACTAGAGATGCTTTGTAAAGAACATTACTCTTGCCAAAAAATGATTTTTTATCAGACTATAATATTTAAATGAAAAGTGAGAACTGAAACTGAGAAAAATAAAAATTGACTAAGCTTAAATGAGTTTTGGGGGGCAAGTACATTTTAAAAATATAAGAATAAAAAAAAATTGTTAATCGATCTCAACATCTGAGCCACGGAAGAAACCTATCAAATCATGGAAAGTGAGATAACCGACGAGCGAAAGCATGAGATAAATCGAGCATTTTTTCGAGAATTGATTGATTAATGAAATTTTTTGAATAAAATGTCCGATTATTAAGGAGCAAATGTTATTGGCCTCAGAGTAAAAATCGGGTATAATCGCCCAACGTTGATAACTGTGAAATAACTCTTTAATGTCAGTCAAAAAATCTGCCTTTTTCGTGAGTTTTGTTATGTTTTTATCAGAATTTCAATTATTTATAAAGAAATAACACATGGTATGCCTAACTAGGTAAAAAGTAAAGTATTTGAATAAATTTGACAATTATTTTTTGTACTGTCAGATAAACGCCTACATATATGCTTAATAGTTTTGATGTGAAATAAAAAGGCGGCTCAAGCATTTCTTGCAATGTGAATTGTATACAAGCTACCATGTAAAAGGAATAATTCATCCAAAAATGAACTCTAAAGCTAAAAGATTTCTTTGCTGTTATGACAACTAGATGGCAGCAGTCTAATTAAAACGAAATTCCAAAGAATCTTTCATGCGGTTTCAAAGCTAAATTTTAGAAATCTGGATACGAACCTAAATATTTCGATTTATTTATTACAATGTTCCATAAAAGTTTAAGAAAATCAAAATTAGAATAATTAAAAAAATAATCACTGTATAGTTGATTTTATTTATTTTTTTGTAAGTTTGTTTTTTATGTATAGTTTGTATAGTTAAATTTAAAGTAAACATTTCAAGGAAACATATACTTCTCCTTCTCAGATTCTCTAAATTTTACCACAAAGGAAACGCATGAACGTAATACATCTTTAAGTGTTAGAAATTCAAACTGACATAAGCGTTATTTCTGCATTTGATTATTGTGAAACTTTTCAAAATGTCAACAATGTATACGAGTCATCATAAAACCAGAAGTGCAAAGCGTTCACTTCTAAATTTTAGAATTTGTCCCAAGTTTGATCGCAGAAACTCCAAAACTCGATGATTAGCTAACACACACGCGCATTGTACTCAAAAACATTGAGAATAACTTCTTTTAGACATTCACATTACTAAAAAATTTTAAATAATTTAATCAGCAGAGAAAACACAACTTAAGCGTGCAACAGTGCTCCCTAACATTAACTCGTTTATTCAACTCTCCGTCCTTTCCGACCACACACATTATACTTATCGAACCGTCATAATATTCTAGACTAAAATGTGTAATATGATTTCATCTTGATAAATTTAAAAAAAAACTGGGCTTTCAAATTTCTGCTGTGTCTACAGCACATAAACGCCAAAATGTAGGCTATCGTGGAAATAAAAAGTTGCCGGAGATTTCTTGCAACCAAACTTGTATACAAGGGATATCATGTCACAGGATGCTTTCGTATCTGCACTGCATACATGTCGAAAATTCGAGCTAAAATGCATAAAAATGTTGTCACAAGGTATTAATATTAACATTTTTTAAAGGTAGGAACAGAAATTAAAAAAAAAAATGAAGGTACTTATCTTGAAAATATTCGGGAGTCTCCCTTCCCCAATCGACGCTCGTGTTGAATATTCTACCGGGAGGCGTAGGCCTAGCCCCTCAGATCGGCTCAAGAGTAGCTCTTGAAATTTTAACACAAACACATTTTACACATAATTACGATAATTACACTTGTCACTTGATTTTCACTGGTGCAAAACTAAATTAACCATAGAAAAAACACAATGTTCTGATCAAAACCACTTAAACACGCGAGATTTACGTAACGGCAACAAAACGCGTGCGGAGCATTCCTAGTTGCCAGCTCTCCTCCAATATTACTATAAAATATAATAAATTAAGTAACTTGAAAAACCATTGATGATTTCAAACTTAAAATTTGACCCCTGGTAAACTGAATAGATAAATTTTAGTTTACATTCATCAGGCGTTCTGTTGTTGCCTTGCTTATCCAAGGCCGGAAAACTTTCAGAAGACGGAGTCAAATTACTTGAATGGTTTTTCTAAGAACCAAAAACTTCTTTTCGCATATGATTCACCGAATTTGAAACACGGATGAAATTTGGAGTAGTGAAAGAGTTGAGAAATTAGTTCAAGGTTTTTTAGTTAAGTTTTTTTAGCTTTATGATGCCATATTTTCAAAGCAATAGTAAACTCTCAATTTGATTAAAAAATAGTTAACAAAAATGTATGATATGGGTTCAATTGATCCCTAGAGCTTAAACTTGAGCTTTCTATCAACTACGGTCCATGACCAATGGCATAAATGATCCCTAGCTGTCCGAAAACATATAATTATCTTCTGAATAAATCTTGATCAATACCTAGCACGAAATTACTAATATCTATCCAAAAACTTATATTTATTCAATAATTGCGTGACAAATTGGAGGAGCTAAGTAGGCCTTGCTCGAGTACGGTCGCATTTTTTCCGTGGTTCCGTTTTGCTTCGTTGTTTCTCGAAATTTTCTTTTTCATTACCTTCAGGATCAAGTTTCAATAAGTTTAGCAGTGCAGTGAATTCTTTTACCTCAATCGAGTTTTTATCGGCCTATTTATTCAATGTCAATATTTTTAAAAGTTTCACAGCTATGACTACAGTTACTGGATTCTAACTTGCATTTGTGTAGATTTGAGAAAAAAAATGCACGTTGTGCAATTGTGAAAAATATAGGAATCTCAGTCAATTTGAATCGCTGATCTAGTTAAATTTCTTTTCAAATAGTGATAAAAAGGGAAATCTTTAATTTATTATTGAAAAGTTCCCTGATTATGCGTTTTTTGACAGAAAGAAACATGTTGTAGAAAAAAACTCAAGTTCCAGCGCCCGGTGGAAGTCGTTTTTTGGTGGCCTGCTAAGCTTAACTGAAAACGTGCTAACAATTTTTAAAATCTGGAAGATTGAAATTGATCAAGTGAAAGGTTAATCTAGAGCTAGACGGAAGTAAGAAGTTCAGTGACCACCACCTTCGGAGCTTCAGAAAGTGGACTCCTTCGTGGATTTGAGGACCAGTGTTTTCAGGAGGACTTCCAGATCAAAAATTAGCATCTTCTATAACATTTTTGGTGAGGGGTTTGGTGGTTTGGTAGGGGTAAATCCCCCCCGCCCCCCATGAATATTTTTTCCAAGCAAAATTTTCGAAAAAGTAAATAGAAATTACTTGATCTTAAAAGGTGTTCAATAAGTGCTAGCAAGGAAGTCATTAATTAGTCTTGAATCACTCTAGGCTTGAAACATTTAATTTTACGACATTTAATACATATATGCTGTTCACGAATTGAAACTACTTTTTAATCATTATTTTCGATATGCAATTCAATCAACCTTTAGCATTGAAACTCTAAACTTGACATACAAAATCCCTACCTTGTCTTTAAAATAGATTTTTATTCAGAAGTGTAATAAAACAACTTCAGAATTTGAAACATTGTAACTTCAAAATTAATTCATCGAATATTAATTTTGTGCATCTACAAGTTGGAAGCCATGTATCATGACTCACGATGGTCATCAGAATAAGCAAATTAAAATCTAAAACCTAGTATTCTCAACTTTTTCATTGAAAATTTTGATTTACAAAAAATTGTGCCGATATGAAAAAGAAACCAATTTCAGTCTCAATTTTATTTTGTGTTATTTGTTCTTCTAAGTGCTCAATATCACATTCAATGACGTTTTAAAAAATTACACAATGCCACGGAATTAACATCCTTCGAGGTGCAAAGAATTTAAAAGCTCATTTTGACTTATTTATGTGTCCTGGATCTAAAGAAGAAGTTTTGCTATCAGCTTTTGTTTTTTGAAAATTTTTTGCAAATATTTCAAAATCATTTTAGAAATTTCTGCATTATTTTGACAAAACATTAAAACAAAATCACAAGATATAAAAATAAAGGTATAAATAAATTTTCAACTTTTTTCAAGACTACAAGTAATTTTGAATTCTGAGAAAAAGTTATAAAGGTTTTCAATTTGTGTACTTTTCCCCATCTTTAATGAAATTTAAACCAAATTGAATATACAATATTTTTTTAAGCACAAATTTAAATGTTTAAATGAAGAATTTAACTTTTTAGGTCATGCATCATCATCTTTATAATATTATTCCTTAATTGAATTAAATGAGCATAACAAACAAATTCAGAATTAGATTTATTTTCTGTTACCGTAGATTTGTTACTTTATCAGTTATCGATGATTGCTTTTGCTTAAAACTGATACATTTTAAAGCTTATGAACTCCATATCACCAAAACGCAAGGAAATTGACGAAATTTGACAAAAAGATTCGAGTTCAGGACGCTTAAATCTAACAAATTAATCATTCAATAAAATCCTTTTTGAAATCTTTTTTAAAATAATTGGACGAGTTTAATAAAAAAATCCTTCTAAAATTTTCAAAATTTAATCTTTTTCTTTTTCATATTTTGTTTTTAAATTTAAACTATTTTTACTTTTTTTTAAGAGCAGGGAAAAGCCTCTGGGAGTTGATCTTATTTTTAAAATGAAAGATTATGCTCCCGAAGGCATAAAACCACCTCACTATTTTTTTTTGTTTGTTACTTCTTTTCATAATTTACAATATTTCGATCGCACATAATTTCTTTCTTCACTATTACAATTTTCACATGTTTTGCTTGGTGATGGTGATTTTAATTTTATGAAATATATTTCTTAAGTTTATCTTCGTTTTTTAAATCTGAATTTTTGTGTATTGAAAACAAAATCTTCTACCTTTGAAACTGAATTTTTAATAAGAACAACATAGTTTCCGTCTTTTGTCCTTTTCATGACCAAATATTCCGATTGATAGAGACAAAATATTCAGATCTTGAAAGTTAAAAACCTTAGATTGAAAATTTATAAAAGTTTCTCTAATGTTCATTATATTAAATAATGTGTTTTTAATCGATCATGATTTGAAGTAGCAACTTTACAGTTAAATTTAAACTTGCAATTTTACCTAAATTTGTATTATCTTTGTGCTTTGAATATTTTCAAAAAAAGCTTGGATTTTATTATTTTTATTTTATCATTTTATTATTCATCATTTCCTAATCTGTAATTTGTCAGTATAATTGAACACGTTATGTTATAAATATATGTATAGAGTTATTATTTTGAACTTCAGATTTTTTTGGCCTTTTATATCAATTTCTAAACGAATTTTGATACAAAAAAGGGTTTTATCTCTCACTGGCAGTCTTGAATAAATTTTTTAACTTTTTCATATTTTTATCAAGTAAAATTCGAATATAAACTATTGAAGTTCAAAATGTTTTTCTTAATCGAGAATTCACATTTCTAATCGTGATAATGTTTTTCCAAATTTTAATTTTTTTTAATCGATCCTTCCATTGGAAGATAAGAAAAGAAATGTAAAATAAGATGAATAATAAATAACAATCATTCTAATTTGTCCAACAATTTTTCATCATGGTTAATTTTTTACGTAATCTGACATTTATTTGAAATTTCACATTTTTTTTTAAATCTGGTGTTATGTTTCATGTGTTCTATATCTGTGCCATAATGCTTACGTCCGTCCCAGAGAGTTGATTTTTTTTTTCGAGATAACATCAGATCTTGACGTTTCATGCATTTTTAAGTAATTTGGCATCAACACTTTAATTTATATTTTCCCGATTTCTATTGGCCCCCCTTTTGTGACTGATGAGGGTCATAAAACGCGCTTTGAGGCACCCATCAATCTATTTAGTCCGATTGATGATTGATGAAATTTTGCACAGGGCAAATTTTGGGCAAATCTTTAAAATTTGTATGGTCGGTTTTTGTCAGTTTACCAAATACCAAAAACTAAAAGTATACTTCTTCAACAAAAAAAAAAATCAACATAATTAACATTAAACTTAAACGCCCTTTACAGCTAAATTGTATTTTGATGGTTAGCTTTGCAGTTTATGATACCTATTCGATTTGCTTCAACAGCGACTGTATGTGCATATGTCATAAACAGGGAACATATTAATGTCTTTTTATTTTCCATAACATTGCACCCAAGAGTCGACCGAACCAAATCCACAGCATGATTGCATTTTGCGATACATTCCGTTATAATGGTATTTTTTTCTTTGCCACTCTCAATCCAACCATCTTTTTCCCTATTCGATGGTCGGACCAGCAAATCCTTTCCAAAGTGCGCTTTCAATTTTCCAAACGAATAATATTTCCCGGACAAAAAACGAACGGACCAAATCTTCCCTATTTTTTTTGCTTTTCCCAGGATTTTCATCCAAGAAGATCCCCAAGCGCGTTGCACATTTTCTTCCGAGTGTGTCCAAATGTGTTTTGAAGCATTTTCATCAATTCTATTGCTCGCATTGGGGAAATTATTGTTACATCAACCAAAACCGAGGAAAGTGTTTGGGAAAAGATTTTTGCTGTAAACATTCCCCCCCCCCCTCCCCCCGTTGACGTCGTTGTCTGCTGTAGTTGTGTAGTTGTTTATCATCTGCACCGGATGTGCGGAAAACTCTTACAATATTCCCAGTTCAGGTTCGTTCCGACCATCTTTTGAAGTGTTATTTCCGACCACACAAATTGACAGCTTTTCATTTTTTCCCTATCATCGACAACGACGACGACGACGACGACGTCCCAATCGGCATTCCATCGACAAATTGAGGGGGTGGCAATGGATGGATTAAGCAGAAATTGATAGTTGGTAGCACAAAAATGACAGCTTGAATCGACAAGTGGAATTGAACGGCTGTCATGAGAACCGACAACGAACAACGAACGGTTTATTTGCATAAGTCAATCACTTTGGCCGGGCTGAGCCGAGCTGAGCCTCTCGTTATTATCGAACAAGCAAGACGCCTTATTCAGCTGTTTGGGGCGTAAACAGCTTGATTACAATGTAACAGCAGGAGCGTTTAGCAAACTGTTCGTTTGCTCTGCTTCGGGATTGTGTTTTTGTGTTGATTCAGTAAAAAAAAAGTGAAGAAAAGCCTACCGAACAATGTATCACAAAATGTAATAAACATGGTCAAAACGCTGTGTAAATAACGCTTTTACTGTATTAGCAGTCAGAAATATGGTGATTGAAAGCATTACGATATCTTCTTCAATAATCATTATTTCTACCTAATCTGTAAAACATAAAAATATTGAGTTTTAAAAATAAAATATACACGAAGTAGGTGGGTACATCTCGAAACGAGTCTACGTCAACGTAAATCTGTAGAACCAAGTAAAAATGTTTGATTCGATGAAAAGCTTAAGAAGTTTCATATGTAGATCATAGCATTGGTAGAATTTTTTTTGTCGAATTACACTCTCTGGAGCCATCACTAGTAGGCTAACTGTTATATCCTTCAAAGTTGAACCTTTAAACTGCACCCTCAATTACATCGCTTAATTGCGATAATCCCACCCCATCTGTTACGGTCGATTGAACGTTGAAGCGATATGAATTATTATTATCAGTCCACTTACCAGCGGTGGTTATCAATGAATTTAATTTAAGCAAACATCATTAACCCCCAGTGGCAGTTGCTCGATCGATTCAGCCGCATGTCACATTGATGTGTTTTGCTTGAAGTTTTGCATCAATATGAAATTGTTTTCAAATAAATTTAAGAGGAAAAAATGTAGAAATTTTCTACAACGATGCAACTTATTCTAGAATCAAAATTTTAAAAAAGGTAACGTTTCAATAAACTGGCCATCAACAAAAGCACCATCGGTGATTAAAATAGTTGCATTCAAACCGCCTAAGTGGTTCGGAATCACCTAAACGTCCAACCAAACCACGTTCGGAGGATCATGGTTAGACGTTCCCATGTAGCAGATCACTGATGATGGTAATCAGGAAACCTATGCGATTTTACCTCCGCTTTGAGGGTTATGCAAATGGGTGCCCCATTCATCCGATTTCGCCACCTAAATTGGCACAGCTCATCGTTGAGCATCCATCTGGTGGGCAACGAAATTAGCTCATTAGTTTTGTGGTTGAGTCATTAGCACGTGGAAGCTTCAATTGGATGACAACCACCCACCCAAAAAGTCCACCAAGCTGGGATAAACCTCGAATACACTATTAAATGTGCTAAACCTACCAGATTTTGGGACGATTTAAAACGTTTGACTACTTTTCGAAGCACTGACTAAATAATTCAGTAAAATCCTGCATAAAATCGTATGAGCTCAACAAAGGACAACATTGTCAAAATTGTCAAAATTGTCAAAATTGTCAAAATTGTCAAAATTGTCAAAATTGTCAAAATTGTCAAAATTGTCAAAATTGTCAAAATTGTCAAAATTGTCAAAATTGTCAAAATTGTCAAAATTGTCAAAATTGTCAAAATTGTCAAAATTGTCAAAATTGTCAAAATTGTCAAAATTGTCAAAATTGTCAAAATTGTCAAAATTGTCAAAATTGTCAAAATTGTCAAAATTGTCAAAATTGTCAAAATTGTCAAAATTGTCAAAATTGTCAAAATTGTCAAAATTGTCAAAATTGTCAAAATTGTCAAAATTGTCAAAATTGTCAAAATCGTCAAAATTGTCAAAATTGACACTTTTGTCATTTTTGTAATTTTTGTCATTTTTGTCATTTTTGTCATTTTTGTCATTTTTGTCATTTTTGTCATTTTTGTCATTTTTGTCATTTTTGTCATTTTTGTCATTTTTGTCATTTTTGTCATTTTGGTCATTTTTGTCATTTTTGTCATTTTTGTCATTTTTGTCATTTTTGTCATTTTTGTCATTTTTGTCATTTTTGTCATTTTTGTCATTTTTGTCATTTTTGTCATTTTTGTCATTTTTGTCATTTTTGTCATTTTTGTCATTTTTGTCATTTTTGTCATTTTTGTCATTTTTGTCATTTTTGTCATTTTTGTCATTTTTGTCATTTTTGTCATTTTTGTCATTTTTGTCATTTTTGTCATTTTTGTCATTTTTGTCATTTTTGTCATTTTTGTCATTTTTGTCATTTTTGTCATTTTTGTCATTTTTGTCATTTTTGTCATTTTTGTCATTTTTGTCATTTTTGTCATTTTTGTCATTTTTGTCATTTTTGTCATTTTTGTCATTTTTGTCATTTTTGTCATTTTTGTCATTTTTGTCATTTTTGTCATTTTTGTCATTTTTGTCATTTTTGTCATTTTTGTCATTTTTGTCATTTTTTTAATTTTTGTCATTTTTGTCATTTTTGTCATTTTTGTCATTTTTGTCATTTTTGTCATTTTTGTCATTTTTGTCATTTTTGTCATTTTTGTCATTTTTGTCATTTTTGTCATTTTTGTCATTTTTGTCATTTTTGTCATTTTTGTCATTTTTGTCATTTTTGTCATTTTTGTCATTTTTGTCATTTTTGTCATTTTTGTCATTTTTGTCATTTTTGTCATTTTTGTCATTTTTGTCATTTTTGTCATTTTTGTCATTTTTGTCATTTTTGTCATTTTTGTCATTTTTGTCATTTTTGTCATTTTTGTCATTTTTGTCATTTTTGTCATTTTTGTCATTTTTGTCATTTTTGTCATTTTTGTCATTTTTGTCATTTTTGTCATTTTTGTCATTTTTGTCATTTTTGTCATTTTTGTCATTTTTGTCATTTTTGTCATTTTTGTCATTTTTGTCATTTTTGTCATTTTTGTCATTTTTGTCATTTTTGTCATTTTTGTCATTTTTGTCATTTTTGTCATTTTTGTCATTTTTGTCATTTTTGTCATTTTTGTCATTTTTGTCATTTTTGTCATTTTTGTCATTTTTGTCATTTTTGTCATTTTTGTCATTTTTGTCATTTTTGTCATTTTTGTCATTTTTGTCATTTTTGTCATTTTTGTCATTTTTGTCATTTTTGTCATTTTTGTCATTTTTGTCATTTTTGTCATTTTTGTCATTTTTGTCATTTTTGTCATTTTTGTCATTTTTGTCATTTTTGTCATTTTTGTCATTTTTGTCATTTTTGTCATTTTTGTCATTTTTGTCATTTTTGTCATTTTTGTCATTTTTGTCATTTTTGTCATTTTTGTCATTTTTGTCATTTTTGTCATTTTTGTCATTTTTGTCATTTTTGTCATTTTTGTCATTTTTGTCATTTTTGTCATTTTTGTCATTTTTGTCATTTTTGTCATTTTTGTCATTTTTGTCATTTTTGTCATTTTTGTCATTTTTGTCATTTTTGTCATTTTTGTCATTTTTGTCATTTTTGTCATTTTTGTCATTTATGTCATTTTTGTCATTTTTGTCATTTTTTTCATTTTTGTCATTTTTGTCATTTTTGTCATTTTTGTCATTTTTGTCTTTTTTGTCTTTTTTGTCATTTTTGTCATTTTTGTCATTTTTGTCATTTTTGTCATTTTTGTCATTTTTGTCATTTTTGTCATTTTTGTCATTTTTGTCATTTTTGTCATTTTTGTCATTTTTGTCATTTTTGTCATTTTTGTCATTTTTGTCATTTTTGTCATTTTTGTCATTTTTGTCATTTTTGTCATTTTTGTCATTTTTGTCATTTTTGTCATTTTTGTCATTTTTGTCATTTTTGTCATTTTTGTCATTTTTGTCATTTTTGTCATTTTTGTCATTTTTGTCATTTTTGTCATTTTTGTCATTTTTGTCATTTTTGTCATTTTTGTCATTTTTGTCTTTTTTGTCATTTTTGTTTTTTTTGTTTTTTTGTCATTTTTGTCATTTTTGTCATTTTTGTCATTTTTGTCATTTTTGTCATTTTTGTCATTTTTGTCATTTTTGTCATTTTTGTCATTTTTGTCATTTTTGTCATTTTGTCATTTTTGTCATTTTTGTCATTTTTGTTATTTTTGTGTCTTTTTTTTGTCTTTTTTGTGTCATTCTTGTGTCATCCTTGTGTCATTTTTACGTCTTTTTTTTTTTTTTGTCGTTTTAGTGTTATTTTTGGGTCATTTTTGTGCTATTTGTGTGTCCTTTTTGTGTCATTTTTTTGTAATTTTTTTATCATCTTTGTGTCATTTTTGTATTATTTTTCTTTCTTTTTTGTAAGTTTTGTCATTTATGGCATTTTTGTCATTTTTGTCAAATTTTAAATTTTTGTTCATTTTTTATTTTATTTTTGTGTCAATTTTGTCATTTGTGATTCATTTTTTTGTTTTTTTTTTTTTTTTGTTATTTTTGTGTCATTTTGTGTCATTTTTGTGTCATTTTTATGTCATTTTTGTGTCATTTTTGCGTAATTTTTGCGTAATTTTTGTGTCATTATTGTTTCATTTTTGTGTCATTTTTGTTTCATTTTTGTGTCATTTTTGTGTCATTTTTGTGGCATTTTTTCATTTTGGTTTCATTTTTAAACCATTTTTGTGTCATTTTTGTGCCATGAATAAACAAGTAAATTTTTGTATAATTTTTGTGTAATTTTTGTTACATTTTTTGTGTCATTTTTGTGTCATTTTTATGTCATTTTTGTATCATTTTTGTGTAATTTTTGTGTCATTTTTGTTTCACTTTTGTGTCATTTTTGTGTCATTTTGTGTCATTTTTGTGTCATTTTTGTGTCATTTTTGTGTCATTTTTGTGTAATTTTTGTGTCATTTTTGTGTCATTTTTGTGTCATTTTTGTGTCATTTTTGTGTCATTTTTGTGTCATTTTTGTGTCATTTTTGTGTCATTTTTGTGTCATTTTTGTGTCATTTTTGTGTCATTTTTGTGTCATTTTTGTGGAATTTTTGTCGTTTTGGTTTCATTTTTGTGTCATTTTTGTAGTTGTGTCATGTTTGTGTTTTTTTTTTGGCGTTTATGTGTTATGTTTGGGTCATTTTTGTGTTTTTTGACTGTCAATTTTTGACAATTTTGACAATTTTGACAATTTTGACAATTTTGACAATTTTGACAATTTTGACAATTTTGACAATTTTGACAATTTTGACAATGTTGTCCTTTGTTGAGCTCATACGATTTTATGCAGGATTTTACTGAATTATTTAGTCAGTGCTTCGAAAAGTAGTCAAACGTTTTAAATCGTCCCAAAATCTGGTAGGTTTAGCACATTTAATAGTGTATTCGAGGTTTATCCCAGCTTGGTGAACTTTTTGGGTGGGTGGTTGTCATCCAATTGAAGCTTCCACGTGCTAATGACTCAACCACAAAACTAATGAGCTAATTTCGTTGCCCACCAGATGGATGCTCAACGATGAGCTGTGCCAATTTAGGTGGCGAAATCGGATGAATGGGGCACCCATTTGCATAACCCTCAAAGCGGAGGTAAAATCGCATAGGTTTCCTGATTACCATCATCAGTCATTTTTGTCATTTTTGTCATTTTGTCATTTTTGTCATTTTTGTCATTTTTGTTATTTTTGTGTCTTTTTTTTGTCTTTTTTGTGTCATTCTTGTGTCATCCTTGTGTCATTTTTACGTCTTTTTTTTTTTTGTCGTTTTAGTGTTATTTTTGGCTTTGTGTCCTTTTTTGTGCTATTTTGCCTGTGTCCTTTTTGTGTCATTTTTTTTGTAATTTTTTTTTCTTTTTGTGTCATTTTTTTGTCATTTTTTGTTATTTTTTTGTTCTTTTGTTTTTTGTAAGTTTTGTCATTATGGCATTTTTGTCATTTTTGTCAAATTTTAAATTTTTGTTCATTTTTTATTTTATTTTTGTGTCAATTTTGTCATTTGTGATTCATTTTTTTGTTTTTTTTTTTTTTTTGTTATTTTTGTGTCATTTTGTGTCATTTTTGTGTCATTTTTATGTCATTTTTGTGTCATTTTTGCGTAATTTTTGCGTAATTTTTGTGTCATTATTGTTTCATTTTTGTGTCATTTTTGTTTCATTTTTGTGTCATTTTTGTGTCATTTTTGTGGCATTTTTTCATTTTGGTTTCATTTTTAAACCATTTTTGTGTCATTTTTGTGCCATGAATAAACAAGTAAATTTTTGTATAATTTTTGTGTAATTTTTGTTACATTTTTTGTGTCATTTTTGTGTCATTTTTATGTCATTTTTGTATCATTTTTGTGTAATTTTTGTGTCATTTTTGTTTCACTTTTGTGTCATTTTTGTGTCATTTTGTGTCATTTTTGTGTCATTTTTGTGTCATTTTTGTGTCATTTTTGTGTAATTTTTGTGTCATTTTTGTGTCATTTTTGTGTCATTTTTGTGTCATTTTTGTGTCATTTTTGTGTCATTTTTGTGTCATTTTTGTGTCATTTTTGTGGAATTTTTGTCGTTTTGGTTTCATTTTTGTGTCATTTTTGTAGTTGTGTCATGTTTGTGTTTTTTTTTTGGCGTTTATGTGTTATGTTTGGGTCATTTTTGTGTTTTTTGACTGTCCTTTTTGGTCATATTTTTGTCAGTTTTGTGTAATTTTTGTGTCTTTTTTGTCATTTTTGTCATTTTTGTGTCATTTTTTGTTTTTGTGTTATGTTTGTTTCTTTTTTGTGTTTAATTTTTTGTCAATTAAGTTTCATTTTTGTGTAGTTATTGTGTTATTATTCTGTCACTTTTGGTTTTTTTTGTCCTTTTTATAATTTCTGTCTATT
This sequence comes from Uranotaenia lowii, assembly GCF_029784155.1. Taxonomy (NCBI): domain Eukaryota; kingdom Metazoa; phylum Arthropoda; class Insecta; order Diptera; family Culicidae; genus Uranotaenia; species Uranotaenia lowii. The sequence continues at coordinate 13,072,119 of NC_073691.1, read as the reverse complement.
TTGTCAAGTTTTTAATTTTTGTTATTTTTGTGTCATTTTTGTTCATTTTTTGTGTAACTTTTGTGTTATTTTTGTCATTTTTGTTTAATTCTTTGTCATTTTGTGTCAATTTTGTTTCTTTTTTGTGTCCTTTTTTATGTCATTTTTGTATCAGTTTTTGTGCCATTATTTTGTCATTTTAGTATCATTTTTATGTTATTTTTGTGTAATTTTTGTGTCATTATTCTTTTCTTCTTTAAATTTGTGTGATTTTTGTGTTTTATTTTGCATTTTTATTTCATTTTTGTATCATTTCTGTGTCATTTCTGTGTCATTTTTGTGTCATTATTGTGTCACTTTTGGATTTTTTTTTTATTTGTGTGTCATTTCTGAGTGATACGTTTTTCAGACGTCTGATTTTTCTCCTCGCCTTTTCATTTAATTTTTTGATTCTTGCTGTGGTTTTCTTATTTTTTTTCTCTACCTCCAGAATTATTAATTTATTTCTATGATTTTTTGAGAAGCCGAAATCTACCGAAATCACAAATCAGTTTCCAATTCGTAGACTGACTCAATTGAGCTTCCATAAATTAAGCGCAGTTGAGTTCGCAAATCGATTTATTTTCATTCCAGCTGTATCTTATATTAATTCGATTAAAATTCAATGCTCACAACTTAGTGACTCTCGATGATTCAATCATTTTTGCTTCAGAAATTTTCTACATACAGCAGCTATCAAAGTTTCTGCTGAACTCAAAATAGCTCCGGTTTTCTTTTGCTTCTGTTCCGATGGAATTTCTTCTGTATCACATTGATGATCTTGGTCCAAGAAGCAACTTTTCAGCAGAAACATTTCTACGTACATATGTCCTGGTCATTTCTGATTGGACCGGAAATGTACCCGGTTGAGGTTTGACTTTGGCCTATCATTGAGAAGAGGAGTTGATTCGAGCAAATACCGGAGCCAATTCAACTACATCTCGATACAAGAAAATGAATAGTATCGGTCGAGTTGACCGAACTTTTTTTTCTGAGTCACAAAAAACTTCTGTGGAAGGCACAGCTTTTGGAACATTGAGCTTGTTCAAAGTTGTTTTTCCTGGCATTCCCTGCGGCTTGATCCGGAGAATTGGTCTTAATAAATAATCTGAGAGAATGATTTTGACAAATTTGGGTGGACTGGAGAATAGTTTTGGGATCTCGATGGTCGCAAACTTATGTTACCTTTTTCTTCAGAAATCAAGATGTCGAATACAAACCCGAAAGTTTTTCGACAATATATTAAATTTCAAAGTTGAAAATCAACATAAGTTTGACGAAAAATACTTTTTCATCCCAGTCTGGGACATCGTGAGAGTACCTTCTTTTTTTTGAGAATCCCCCAAAAAATACTCAAGCCCAAATATTGATTCAAACTTGAGTCTTTTTTTTCCAGGCTGCATCCAGCCTCGGCGTAAAACGATAGACAGCTGAACTGGTTAAATTGTTCTGGTTTTGTGTGGAATTTCGGTGCAAACCAACCCCCCATGGGATTGATCCCGGTCTGTGGTGTGGTTAAGGGCTGAATCGCCGGGCCGAGTCAAAGCTAGCAGCAGCCAGAAGCAGTAGTTTCGATTACCTGTTTTCCACCTGCCCAGCAACGTTCGGTGGATGATGCTGCGAATTGGTCCTCGACAGTCTATCTGAAGGGATAGTGATCCTAATGTCAATCACACGCATGATGTAGGTTTTTTAATGAAGAACGTGTCGAGAAATTTGTCGAATTGGTCAATTTTCATTTTTTTTTTCAGGAAACGCTATGACACTCATTCTTTAAAAAAAAAATTATCAACCTTCTGAACAATCTAACTTCATTCACATTTGAAAATCATTCCACACATTTAAAAAAAACCATGGGAGCTCCCGACTTATGATTTTTCAAAATATGCTAGATTTGATTTGCTTTGATTTGATCAGAACGTTTCCGAATAAAAATTAAAACACTGAGTTTTAATTTCCATCATATGAATATCCATCATTCAAGCTACCAGAATAAAAAAAAAAAGATAACATAAGGCAACAAAATATATTTGTGCAATTTTTTGGCAAGATTATAGAACCTAACAAAAAAAATAAAATAAAGATTCTAGTTCAATGATTAACTCTGCAGAAGACTGCGATTTAGAGATTTAAGAAAAGTTTGATTACGAAATTTTTTCTCAATTCTGCAGAAATTGGGAATATTGAATAAATTTCAAGAAAATTTTAACCAGAAGAAATTTTCATTCGAATTTCTAAAAGTTGTATAATTATTTTTTTTATACGTTGTATTTATGAAACAAAAATTAGTAGGCAAGATCTGATTGAATAAAGGATAGCGAAATCTTTCAAAATCTGTTTGGAATTTTCATGTCGGTTATTAAAGATCGATTTTACTCAAAACTGATAAGTTATGAAGTTTACACACGCCGCGCCGTATGCTTATGCTTATGCTGCTTATGCTTATGCTTATGATACATACACAGCCAGATCTTGTCAGCATCCCGGTGAGTAAAAGTACATTTACTACCCATCTTTACTCGGCCGGGTGTGCAGTATTAGACGCAGAGACAACTGGATCACAGGGAGGAAGAAACGTGGACAACAGTACCATACGTTTCCATCTATATATATATAAATGAATTTCTGTCTGTCTGTCTGTCTGTCTGTCTGTCTGTCTGTCTGTCTGTCTGTCTGTCTGTCTGTTCCCTATAGACTCGGAAACTACTGAACCGATTTGCGTGAAACTTGGCAGGTGGGGTTGTTGGAGGCAGGGGAAGGCTCCTATTATGGTTTGAGACCCCTCCCTCTCTCATGAAGGGAGGGAGGGGCCTCCCAAACAAAAGACTATTTTTTGCATAACTCGAGAACCCATCAAGCAAATGGTATCGAATTTGGCATGGGGTGGTATTTGGGAACGAGGAATATTTCTATTAATATAAGATACCCCTCTCTCCTCTCAGTGGGGAGATAGGAAGGGGGGAGGGGGGCTACCTTACATTTTTTCATATAACTCGAAAACTAATCAAGATATTGGAACCAAATTTGGCACGGGAAGGTATTATGATACGAAAAATATGTCAATGATTATTTGAGACCCCTCCCTCTTTACAGTTAAAAGGGAGGGGGGGCTCTTTCATATTTTTTTTACATAACTCAAAAACTAATAAAGCAAATGGAACCAAATTTGGCATGGGAAGGTATTTGGATACGAAAAATGTTTCTATGATTATTTAAGACCCCTCCCTCCTTCCAGTAGGGAAATATAAAGGGGGGAGGGGCCCTTTTTTTAATTTTTTACATAACTCAAAAACTAATCAAGCAAATGGAACCAAATTTGGCATGGGCGGATATTTGGGAACGTGACATATTCTAATGATTTCTTGAGACCCCTTCATTTTTCCAGCGGGGAGAAAGAAAAGAGGGAGGGAAGTTTCATACAATTTTTATTGCATAGCACAAGAACTACAACAACAAATAGAACCAAATTTAGCATGGAATGATATTTGGGTACGAGAAATGCTTCTATGAATATTTCGTATCCGTCACTCCTTCGAAAAGGGGGAGAGCAGGTCTCTCTTACAATTTTCAGTATAACTGGAGAGCTGATCCAGCAAATTGAACCATATTTGGCATGGGAGGGTATTTTGATACGAGAAATGTTTCTATTGTAAATTGAAGCCCCGCCCCGTTTCCATACAATTTTTTTTGCATAACTCGAGAATTAATAGAGCAAATGAAATAAAATTTGGTATCAAAAAGTATTTGAGAACAAAAAATATTTTTATGAATATTAAGTTCTCACTCCTCCATTCAATGGGGAGAACGGAAGGTGGATTGTACTTCCTTTCAAGTTTATGCATAACTCAAGAATTTACAACGCAAATAAAACCACATTTGCCATAGGATGGAATTTGAACACGAGAAATTTGTTTATGTCAAACAATTCCTTTTTTGCAGTGGGATGCTAGAATTGGGAATAAAGGAAGGAAAGAGTAAAGCTTACACTTAACTTTTTTTTTCGAGAAATGGACAAAACTTTACATGGAAAATCATTTTGGTATGATTCTATGATTATCTGACACACCATCCTCTTTTCAGTGAGTAAGTACATAGGAGGAGGAAGGTGAGCTCAATACAATTTTGTTAGCATTTGTTCTCAAATTATGCTAACGAAGCCAACAAATGGAAACAAATATGGCATGAAAAGGTACTAGGTTACGAGATATGTTTCTACGATTGTTATAGACCCTTACGCTTTACAGTGTAGAGAGGAGAAGAAAGGAGTGGGTTCCATATAAATTTTTTAGTTTAAATCCAGAATATATCAAGCAAAAACAACCATATTTTATAAGTTGGATTGTTTGCGTACGATTTATTTGAGACCCTCCTTTTTTAGGGCGAAGCTTAAAGAAACAGATTAAAATTATCAGATCTTTAACACAAATTTATAGATCAAGATTCAGAATATTAGTTTCAGTTATTTTTGGATTGCAATCCGATACTCCAGCTACAGCTTATGCGGTTGCTTATGCATTATGTTATAATTTGATTTAAAATAATGTCAACAAAACAATAAAAATTTGAGTGAATTCTGAATATATCATCCGATTTTGAAAGGTGTAGCAAAGCACACCGGGTCAGCTAGTGATTAGATATTTTTTGCTTATTTGCTAAAAGAAGTTAGCTCCTGGATTCCGTTCCTTGGTTATTCCTCCTCAAATGGATGGAAATAAGGTTATTTCACACAGAAATTCAAAATTTTTGGCGAAATTTGATTTTTATCTGTTTGTTTCAAAAGCTTAAACTTATTAAAGTTATGATGCAAAATTTTGAATTTCTTTGTACCTTATCTCTGGTCATTGACCTTGGATATAGCGCCTTTGCTCGCTCTTGAAAAGAAACATTGATAAAACAGAAAAAAAAATGTTATTAAAATCTCCTTAAAATCCTTTGAAAAAAAAGTTATGTTTTCAAAAGATTTTATCAATTAAAAAACCATCATTCTCGTATACATACCTTTTGTTGAATAAATTTACTTTTTACTCCTTAGAAGCTAGTTTTGACATCAATTAAACTAACTAAGATGAAACAAATTATCGGATTCAATTGTCTTACCAAAAAAATTGAATGAATTATTAGGCAAACATTTAATTTTGAAAACTTTATATCCTTCCCTTTCATCATAAAAAAAATATTGTTCAGCAAGCCTTGACTTCTCCACGCCTGATTGCAAAAAAATGAATGAGAATACTAACATAGCGAAACAGCAGGTTCTGTAGTATTTTTTCAATTTTTCTTCAAATGTTTTGTTCAGCAAAAGGATTCAAACGTATTTCCTGATTTCATTGAAATACTTAGTTATATAGTTTGAAAAAATTTGAATATGATAACTAATGAAAAAAACATATCACTTAGCTTCATTTTCTGTATGGTTGAGCGCTGGGGCAAACATTTGATTTTTGTTCCGTTCCGTTCTACAAGCAGATTGGGAGAACGGATGAGACAGTAATGGGGACACAAGAAACCCGGATAGAAGTATTTTCAACATTTCCCAACTTCCCCAACACTATTTTCACTTTCACTATTTTCACAGGTAAAACACAAATATTCGGGGATTGGTCTGATATTTTGCCTTGCGGATGATATTACAAAACCATAATACTTTTAACACCCCTGATAATTTCACCTCGAACGTTTTCCGGCACCTTGTACTCTTATTGTAGTTCCGTCGGATGGTGGACTTTAATCATGCAGTGTCATTTGAATTTCAATGAAAAGAATAAGTTTTATAAAAAAAATCTACAGACGAAATCGCACAAATTTTCTGCGGACGAAAAAAAACGCGTACGTTGCAACCAAGTCAATGCCTACTTCCTTACTCAAAACTGATAAGTTATGAAATTTACACACGCCGCGCCGTATCAACAAAAACTAGAGGTGAGAAACTACAGACTTTGAAGAATAATTTCAATTCATGATGCCAAAATCTTGCTAAATCAGTTATTAAAACATAGGCACTAAAAATACTGTTCTTTTGTGTTATCCGTATTTTGCATGAAAAAAAAATCCCGTTCAAATAGAGATGAGAAAATCCACACTACGGATAGATTATTTGATAAAAATAAAAATTGCAATTTAATCTGAAATTTAAAATAAGTAGCTCAGCTAAGCACCTGTATTAAAATTTAGATACCTACAGCTTTCTAACAAAAGAGTCAATGTAAGTGAAAATTAGGAAGTTTGATTAGGCGTCTTTTCTAGTAATCGCAAATTTGACACAAGTTTGACACACAGGATTGTTAAATTGATAAAATAAGTTGTACAAAATCAGCGTTCGTTTCCATTGTACATGGGTTTCTATTCCTCTTTATATTAGTTAAGGTTTAATAACTTCCAACCCTGGATAAGCCACAACAGTTGAGGATATAGTCATAATTTAACACCAGGTTCAAATTCGCGACGTTGAAATCTGCTAGAATTCTTTTTTTTTTTTTCAAAAAAATTAAAGCGAAAACTGAAGTTTCTGCAAATAAAAAAAAAAGTTTTAAAAATTAAATGGTTCTGTCCATTTCGACAGTTTTGATAAGTTTAGCTCTTTCAAGAGTTCAAAACTATCGGACAATTTCAACATTTTAAACTATTTTTTTATATGTATATTGAGAGTTTATTTTGACAATTCTGAAAATTTAAAATATTTTCGAATTTGATAGTTCTGAAAAACTCAAATGTTTCAAAATTTTATAATTTTAAACGTTTTTTTTTTCAAATTAAACATTTATTTTGATACTATATATTTTGTCAATAAGTTAATCAACTTGAACAACTTTGTTTTTTTTTGCAATTATGATTATTTTCATTCGTTTGATCATACAATTTTGGGATTTCAACAATTCCAACAGTAAGATACCTAAATCGAGGACGAAAGACCACGATGGTTAAAATTTTCTGAAAACAAATTAAAATAGAATAGAATAGAATAGAATAGAATAGAATAGAATAGAATAGAATAGAATAGAATAGAATAGAATAGAATAGAATATAATTATTTTTTAAATTTTTTAATAACGACTTTAAAAATTAACAAACGATACTTTCTGCAGAACTAACAGTTTCAAACATTTTTATTGCGAATTAAGCTGTTACAGTTGTTTTGATATTTTCAAAAGATTTTCAAAATTTGAAAGCTTTTTTAAAATTGGCAGGAGGGGGAAGAGAAGATTTCTACAACTTTTTATATTTTCTTTTTATCAATCTCAGCAATTTCGCAAAAGTTCACTACTTTGACCATTTTACAATTTTGCTTTTTTCAATTGAGATAAATTTGACAATTTCAAGCAACTTAACAATTTAACAATTTTGTAAAACATTACTGTTATAGTAAGGTAACCATAACTTCTTCAATTTTCAACAAATTTTGTTGAATAACCACTTGGAATCTTTGTTTTAAATTGACATACACTGCCGGCTAAAAGTTAGGGATCACCCGCTAAAAACATGCGAATTTTGATTCGTTGATTCGATCATATCTCAGCCGTCTTAGGACATATTGAAAATCTTCTGATCTCATTTGAAAGATAATGAGCAATAGTTATTTCGAAGATATTTTGCTCAGCTTTGTACCTTAAACTTAACCTAAAGTTAGAATATTTTTTAAAAATCGCACTCAATATTCAAAGCCGATCATCTCGAGTTAGGGTGGACCAAATTTCAAAATTTAAGTTGCATTAGAATCCATATTATGTATTTCTTAAAACACAATAATAAAATTTGTACAAAAATTTAAGAATGTACTTTTAATTAATAAAATAGACACTTAAGTTATCGTCCAAAAGTTTGGGATCACCCCTCAGTATGGTGTATCGGCCAAAAGTTTGAGATCATTCTTTTCAAAACATGCAAATTTATCTCATTCATATCTTTCTTATCCAACATCGTATTGCAGATCGGAAGGGTTCATGGGGAAGCTTAGAAATTGTTTTTTTTTCATAAATTTATTTAAAAGTTATATTTTAAAGTGATAATCATAAAAATCAGAATCGTAAGTGTAAACTTTCATAAAGCGATTAATTTCAGGTAAATTTTTTATAATTATCACTTTAAAATAAAATTTTTGAATGAATTTATGAAAAAAAAAACAATTCCTAAGCTTCTAAATGAACCCTTCCGATCTGCAATACGATGTTAGATGAGAAAGATATGAGTGAGATAAATTTTCATGTTTTTAAAAAAATTACCTTAGGATCACTTTTGGTCGATACACCATACTAAGAGGTGATCCCAAACTTTTGGACGAAAACCTAAGTGTTTATTTTATTAATTGAAAGTACATTCTCAAATTTTTGCACAGAATTTTAATTGTGTTTTGAGAAGTAAAGAGTAAGGATTCTAATGCAATTCAAATTTTGAAATTTTGTCAACCATATCCCGAGATGATCGGCTATCAATATTGAGTGCAATTTTTAGAAAATGTTCTAACTTTAGGTAAAGTTTAAGGTACAAAACGAAATCATTATGTCTAGGCAAAATACCTTCGAATTAGCTATTGCTTTCAAATGAAATTCGAAGATTTGCAATATGTCCTAAGACGGCGGAGATATGAATGATCAAAATTTGCATATTTTTAGCGGGTGATCCCTAACTTTTGGCTGGCAATGCATAAAGCCCGCAGATTTTTTAAATTTTCCTATCAAGTCTAAAACTTATATTTTCTCAAAAAAAAATTGGTCGTCATTTCTTTATCATAAATTCACTAATATCATCAATACTGTTTATCATACGCAAAAATGAAGATCAAATAATCGATAGCAAATTTTTTAACCTTCAAAAAAAAAACCAAATTGATGTAATGTAGTCCGAGATATTTGAATCTTAGTACAAGTAGTACCAGCCATCATCCCATCCACCCAACAGTCAACAGCGCCAAACATCACCATCGAACAGCATCCAACCGAACAACATCCAATCAAACAGCATCCACCTGAGCAGCATTCACCTGAACAGCATCCAACCAAACAACAAAACGCCATCATCTCATCCACCCAACAACAGCATAAACCAAACATCGAAGATCACCAATCAACTGCCACAGAACAACAAACACAGCACCACATCGAAAGCAATCTCCAAACCGGTCAACCAGCAACAGAACCCAACAACACTCCTTCGATCACCCTATATTTTCCGCTCACCATCATCCCGAACCTATCAAACCACATCACCAAAATCCTGAAAACCGATTATAGTGAAATCCAAATCGCTAATAGCATTCCTAAACCTCTTGGAATGTTATTGCCGCGAGCCAAAGACCCGATTGCACCATCTGAAACACCAAACATAATCTATTCCATCCCGTGTAGCAGCTGCCCAAAACAATACATTGGTATGAGTCGAAACAATTTAAAAACAAGACTCATTGGACAAAAGTCCAACATCAAGAAATACGAACAGCTGTCTACACGGGAATCCACCCAAACAAACGACGAGAAAGCGAGCATGAGAGAGAATTGTACCGCTCTTATGGCTCACACCATTGACGAAGCACACACGATGGATCTCGAGAAAGCCAGAGTCATTAGCAGAACCAGAAGATCGAGCGCTCTCCCAATCCTGGAAATGTGTCATATCTACACGAACACGGACACATTAAACTTCAGAACCGACGTAAACAACCTCAGTTCCACATACTTAAACATCTTATAATGTACAAACACACGAAAAACAAAAGCAAATGTTAGTAACACAGCAATAGCCAATCACGATCAAAACACCAACACACAAAATCCAAGTAGCCATTAGTAAATAAAGGCTGCCGCAAAGTTTATCTAATGGTGAAGCGTTGCAGTTCAATTTTCGACGCAGTGAGTTTAAAAAATAGGAAACATTCAATTTTTCAAACTAAAATGTTCTATATAGCTTTCACAGATAAAATTCACAAAACAATATTTAATCACAACAAAAATTAGACGAAAAACGAACCCGACAATTAGTGAGTACAAAATATGTTCACATAACACAAAATTTTGACAATGTTACAACACTACAATAAATTTACAGTTACCCACTGAAAAAGGCCACAGAAATGGCCGAAACGTCTGGACAATAATAAAAATCACTCGTTTTTATTCCCACAATTGACTGACGAAGCCGTTTCATTCCCCAAAAATTAAAAATAATCCAGTCAAAAAACAATACTAAAAGTACAAGTAGTTTTTTTTATTTTGAAAAATTTCAAATTTGCAGCATAATTTAAAACTCCTCTACTGAGAATTTTTTGAAAACCAATTTCGGATCCAGCGCCTGATCTCACATTTAAAGTGAACTTTAAGTGACAAAGTTCAAAAACGCTGTTATCAGAGTTATTAGAACTTAGCTTCTTCAACTTTTTCACTGTCACGATATTTTTGCGATGGACAATTTTGGCAGCTTTAAGACAATTTCAATGGTATCTGAAATTTTGGCAATTTTAATTGGCGATTTGCAGCTCAAAACGACTCTAAGATGGCACTGCGATCAAAATGATGATTTTATGGATTCAAACGTCATATCTCATAGTATTTTTTCAAAAGAAACCCGAAAATTAAAAAATTTTGCTATTTAAAGAAATGTTAGATAAGAAAAGGTTAGAGAATAAGGTAAGAAAAGTGATTTACCTAATCCCTCATGGTTTTATTATCCAATCTCTGATACTTTCTAGTTCCCGGAAGGAAATATCTTGTGGGAACTTGCATCAGCATTGAAAGCTAATCTGGGATAGGTGCCGGCTTTTGGAAAAATTCACTATCGAAATGAAGATGAATGAAAACGTTCCGTTTGTAATTGAAAGCTGGCGATTGCACTTGCAAAAAAAAGACCTAAACTGAAAAAATGGAAAGACAGAAATTATTTAAATTGAAGTCGCCAAGGATAACACCTACCCTGAAATCCGCTCAGAACATTTTGATTCATGCATGAACAAATTTAAAAAAAGATAATATTTTCATCAAGTGTTGTAGAATTAGTTCATATTTTTTATCCAATCGTTTTCTCACTAGAAAGCAAATATCGTTCCAGTCAAACTCGTGATCCAATTCGTCAACCTAGAACGAAACAGAATGTCGAAAAAGGAAGTAGTTGTGTAAATGTTAGAGGTTTGCAGATTACGAGCAGGTCGAAAAACTTTTCTCCATTGATTTCTTTTTTCTCTAGACAACTTGCTTACAAAACGAGATGCACATTTTTGTTTTGCAGAAAACTTTTGTAAAATTTTCCAAGATTATTTTTATTTAAGAAAAATCATAATAAAATACAAGTTCAGAATATAGCAACTCTGTGATTACAAGATATTAATTGTGTTCATATTTCAAACGAATTCCCTTTAAAATAAACCAAATCCCGTTTTCCTTATTTTTTGTTTTAATTTGTGGGTCATTTTTCAACCTGGTATGACTGCTTCTGTGGCCTACATTCTAATCTTCGGAACCTACATAAATAAAGTTCTGTTGAAATTAATTCATAACATCAGGTCAGGTTTATTCATAATTCAAATCGAAAAGAAATTTTTGATACAAAGTACGCGAAGATTTTTTCTGCGTTAAAGATAAACGTAAAAAGTTTAAAATTTTAAGTTTTCTTATGCAGTCCAACAATTATTTTTATCCGAAACTTGATAGTTTTCTAAAAAATCATAATTTTGAAAACGATTTGTACTCACTCATATGTTAAAAATCAGATATCATCACCCTTTTGTTAGTTCTGTAGATGAGAAGTAGTTGGCGCTGCATGTCAAATAATTTTGCTGCAAATCGCCAATTAAAACTTTCATGATCTCAGAATTAAATGTTTTTCTTGGTTAAAATGATTTGAAAAACAAATACACAAATCTTCATCAACTTCATTCTTAATCAAAGTCGGAGTAATCTCCTTGATATGATATGATGTAATTTTACAAAAAAGTTCCCGTCACTGAATAAAGCATCAATTACAATTTCAAAAAAAAAAAACAAATTTTCAAAACTAGACAATATTTGACACATTCAAAGGGGAACAGCATTGTTGCTGCATATGTTTTAATAACCGATTTTAGAAGATTGTGGCATCAGGAACTATCACTTATTAATTTGGTGATTTATCAGTTTTAATGAAAATTTACCTTCGATAACTAAGAAATACCCTATGAACGGAGAAACCTACTTAAAAATTTAAACCAAATTTTGAATCTGTTTATTATCTTTTGTTCAATCGCGGATTCAGATCTTGTTTAACTATTCAATCCAGAGATACGCTTAAAAAGTTGAATCCTACATTTTTTAGAATTTTAAATGTATAATATGACAACTGTTTCTAATATCATTCAAGATAATCTATGAGTATTTGATGTTGAATCTTTTGTAAATTCCGTCATACTTACCCTATTTCTGCAGGATTGGAAAAAATTACTAAAAGAAAACTACTGTAACTTTTTCCTCAGAAAAAAATAATACTCGGTCTTTTGAATAGTTGTTTATTGAATTAAAAATTTGATTTAAAAATCTTTGAAACGCTCTCTAATTTGCAAAAAAGGGCACACATTTATTTAATAAATTTTCACCTATTTTCAAGAGCTATCTTGAAAAAAAATACAAAATCTGATAGAAAAAAAATCTAATTGCAGTGGAATAATATTAGTAAAAATTAGCTTTGCACCTCGGAAAAATATAAATTTTGTTGCTTTGTGTTATCACACATAATCGGCAATTCTCTCCGATTGTTTTTGGCTTTATAGCATTGGTTTTGGGAATGAATAAATCAATTGGATTAAAATCTCAAAAAAAAAACATTGATTTTAAAAGTGGTCTCCACAGTTGTTGAAGCGTTGTGAGCTTTCGAACGAGCACTACATTTAATTTTGGGGAGTTCGGAGGACCTAACGAAAACAGAATAATAATTTAAAAATTCTTCAAACCACATTCACATCCTAATAAAAAAATAGATTTTAAAAATTTGTTTAAAAAAACATCCAATATCGATCAAAATTTTACAAAATTTGCTTTAATTCAAAAACTTGAAACTCTTATACGTAAGTATTTAAAGTTTGTTTTGTTTTTTGCTTAGTATCAATTATTACGAAAATTTAACCAAATTTAAATAGCTAATTATAGGTAACGAGTCCTTGAAAATTAAAAAAAAACATTGAATGTTTATGCATGACTTTCCCGATACATATATGAAATCAAATTTGATATTATGAAAAATTACACTGAAATTTCATTTTTTTTCTGTGGGCAAAAAAGGGTGAATTTAGAGTAAATCTCGAAAGAGTTTAGCAGGTCCGTGCTTATAAGTATATACTTTAAGTAAATAATCTTTTTAATGCCGGAAGCTTATGAACGGTGAAATTTTCAATCATTCCATTCCATTTAGTGTTTTTTATTTTAATTCGAAACACCTTCACCAAATATTTAGGGAAACCGGTAATCTTAAAAATTTTGGAAATGGGTGCCGATTTGATATTTCTGGAATTAATGATGAAAATTTTTAAATCGCTTGAAAGAATTCTTAAAAAAAAAAATGCATGGAAAGAAATTTTCTTACTAAGATGAATCTGCACTTGAAGCAAGCAGACACAGAAATTTTAAATTTTAATGACGTTTCTCTTTTTTTCTTGCATATTGAAGAAAACAATTACTAATTTGGCCCACGAGCAAATGTCATATCCTTAATTTAACCCGTCTGTTGAAAATTTTGGCCACCCATAGTTTAAAAAATTCTGAAAATTTGTAATTTTTTTGTGAAAATGTATATTGATTCTTAACTACTTTGACAACTATCATGATAATTTTGAAATTTTCGCCATTTTTAATAAGTGTGAAACTTTGAGAATTCAATCCACTCTAATTTATTAGCATATTTTGGAACCTTTAATTTTTTTTTAATTATAACTATTTTGGTTGATTTGATAACTTTTTTAATTTTTCAATTATAACTAACCCAATTTGGCAAATTTCTACTTTTAAAATTAGGCTTGAAATATTGACAGAATAACAGAATTTTAACGCTCAGAAAAAATAATTCAAGATAAGAGTTTTTTTTTTTCAAATTATCTCGAAATGTATAAATCTTCAAATAAATAGAACACAATCAAACGATTGATGAAAAAAATCAACTTTTAATTATAAAAGTACTAGGTATATGTCTAGAAAATTGAAGTTAGAAGGTAAAAAAAGCTCAAAACTAAATAAATTCTTGTAAAAGATTGAGGAATAAACCTACTTTCAACATGTCCTACCTTAAAAATCAATTTGATTCCGGATCCCACACACTAAAAACGGATCCCTTTTCCAAGTCACATGAAACTCATTGCTCAATGAAACCCAGCCAGTCAGCCAAGACCCGACCTCAACCGAAGGATTGTTACTCGATTGGAGTACGACGAATACCAGGCCAGAATTGGCCGGATGGAATAAATATTTAAAGAGGTTCAATTGGGCTTACGAAAAGGGCTTCTTTGACTTTCTGTGAATGGAGCAAAAGATACAAGGCATGGAGCACACACAACCCTGGAGTCATATTTAGGTGGGTGGGTATTTAGGTCTTTTCTTTGAGAGTTGGTTTTTTTTTCGTTTTATTTTGGAGAATCTCTTTGCCCGCTTTTGTGTGGACGACTTTCTTTATTGAATTTACTTCCTATGTAGTTCATGTTTCGGTAATACTTGGAGGGATGGGCAAACAACCGATAAAGCTGATGGCTTGTTTCGGAGTGATCGAATTACCTCGATTCGATTGATGGCCCCAGACAGGAGATATTATTTTCTCTTCTGTTTCGATGTCAATATTTTCGGAATTTAATGCTGAAAAAAAGATTCGGTCGAAAAATTACGAATAAACGGGATAATTTTTTTTTTATGAAATGCGAATTCATAAACAATGTTATGAGTTGAATTTTGTTTAAAAATTAAGTGTTGTACAAACATGGAACAAAGGAAAAAAAAGTGTTCGATGCAAGTCTTCCTGAAATCTCCGTTAGATTTCTTCGGAAGGAATAAGTTTTTCTTTCAAAGGACCTTGTAGCTTTCCCTGACTTATACAGAAGAAATAAAAATAAATAAAACTCAAAACAACGGGATGAAAATTTTCCACGTGTCAGATTCATGCTTCCCACGTGGTGGATAACAGAGCGAAACAAAAATTGTATAAATAAAACTATCAGCTCTTGCTCCACCCGATTCAGACGGAATAGAATAACTTAACTACAGAAACAAATTGGTATTGGATTTCGTGTTGGATTTCAATCAAACACACACACACACAAAACGAGCTCTCTTTTGGTTCAACTCAGAGTTTTGGTTGGGTTCAGTTGAGAGTTGGGGTTATTGGAAACCGGATCCGGATATCACGTTCCTCACGTGCGATTTCCGGAACCCCCCCCAAGCTCTGCCGAATTGGAAGATAGGATAGCCCGAACGATTCAACGGTTGATTAGGAATTGTTGGAACTTTTGAGCGGCACTACACACACCTGTTGTGGATCCTTCAGCCATTTTTATCTCTTTCTCGCTATCACGTGGCCACTGTCCTGTCCTCGGCGAAAACAGGAAAACAAAGATTATCGGATTTGGTTGTTTGTTTTTGTGCCGAATTCGGGGTGCTTCTTCCTTCTAAGGATGAAAACTTGCACATCTGTACTTGTCGGGAAAAATATATTAGACCGAGAGATTAAAACTTTGCAGACGTAGCTTCTTGTCGTCGTGACTAAGTATGTTTGGGAACATGGCTGCGTTGTCTAGCAGATTGTTTTCAAACTTGTTCTACAGCCGGATTAGCTAATATATTTAAATTGGACTTAAAATGGTTTTGTTTGTTGAATGGCTTTGTCCATTTTTATTTCAGGAAGAAAATACTGAAGACACTCCACTGAATGAACTTTTTTTTACAATTCAAACACTAATACAAATAGACACCTGTCCAAGAAATTTTAAAATTTCGTCCAAGGCAAAAAAATATTTTTGAACGATTTTCCCATACATTTCTATGAACTAAAATCTTCTTGAATCCTCCTAAAAATGTTGCCAACATAAAAAAATACTCAAATCGGATGGCAGTTCCTAAGCTGGCTAAATAAAAACACATAGCCAGTCCACTGCCGAAGCAATAACATCTCCAAGTGGAAGGTCATAAACGAGCGAATAATAACGAGGAAAGTACCGACCGCTCATAGTTGTTACAGCAAGAAGCCCCATCAGGGCTGCTGCAGGGCTCGTAAAAATGTTTGATTTGGAAATAATACTCTGGAGGTATGGCCATTGTGCTACTTAGTTTGTTGTGGGCTGCTAGTATTTTTCTGGACCACACTCTCTGGAGCCACGAGCAGAGCTTTTGGCTATCGTGTTTTAAGCAGTTTTTCTTTCACTTTCTCGTTCTAATAAGAATAAATTGTAAAAGCTGAAGCATTCTGGCTTCCTAAGTTAAGGTTGCCAGAATTTTATCAGCACGTATCCGGGCCGGAAAACTCGAACTATTTTATTTAAAAACCCGGCAAAATCTGGGCATTCTATTTCAAAATTGTCCACCAAAATCCGGGCTATATCCGAGTAAATTTGGTCAAAACCTAAGAATTACTCATAAAAAAACAAAAAAAAAACTTCAAAAACTTTTTTTATCAAAATTTATCAGGAGATTTTAAATTGTATTTAAGGCTTTCAAAAACTTTTTCATGATTTTTTTTGTTTCGATTATAGTCGTTTTACCATCTTTATGGCATTCGCGACTTTATCAGCGTTACAGTTGGCGGATTGTTATTAAAAACTTATCCGGTACAACTGTGTTTGATGTTTACTCTTGGGCTCGAACTTGCGGACATCGGCTCAGGAGACAACAGACTTGCCAACTGAGCTATATCACAAACCCATTTTCATGATTATTTTATGATTTTTTTATTTCATGAATTATTTTTTTCATGATTTTTTAATGAAACTTGCTCAGAAAAAATTCGTTTTGGACACATAAATAAAAAAATTTACAACACAATTTGTTTTATCATATTTTGATTTGAGAATGAGAATGAGAATAATCCCGGGCAAAATCAGGGCTCTTCCAATGAAATCTGGGCAACCGGGCTGGACCGGACTTCTTCCAAATTTTATATTAAACTAGCTGACCCGGTAAACTTCGTTTTACCTTTAAATAAATAAAGCGTAATAAATGTTTTGTTTCATCCACACGTCCTTAACTTCATCGTGCTCGCTAATCGAATTTTTTGAAAATCGTACTAAATTGTTCGGCTTTCCCATTTAAAGTTGATTTAGTATGGGAACCCCCCCTCCATAAAAAGTGAGATTCTTGAAACTATTATACAAACCATCCCTGACCCAAAAAACCCGCGGATACCAAATTTTACTTCATTCCGACCAACCGTTTATGCGTGATGTTATTACAAAGAAAACGCTTCCATTTTTATATATAAGATTTTTTGTACTCAAAAATGTATGATAGCCCACCTTTCCCCTTTATATCAGTCCGCTGAAAAAAGGTGGGGCTTCAATTTATAATAGAAATATTTCTCGTATCCAAATACCCTCACATGCCAAACATGGTTCAACTTTACTCGATCAGATCTCCAGTTATACTGAAATTTGTAAGGGAGACCTCTCCTCCCCCTTTTCATCCACTTTTTCGAAGGATTAAGGGATACCAAATATTCAAAGAAGCCTTCTTGTACTCCATTTGCTGTTGTAGTTCTTGATTTATGCAATAAAAATTGTATGGAACTTCCCTCCCTCTTTCCTTTCTCCCCGCTAGAAGAAGGAAGGGGTCTCAAACAATCATTAGAATATGTCACGTTCCCAAATATCCGCCCATGCCCAATTTGATTCCATTTGCTTGATTAGTATTTGAGTTATTTAAAAATTAAAAAGAGGGCCCCTCCCCCCTTTATATCTCCGTACTGAAAAAAGGGAGGGGTTTCAAAAAATCATAGAAATATTTTTCACATCCAAATACCTTCCCATGACAAATTTGGTTCCATTTGCTTTATAAGTTTTTGAGTTATGTAAAAAAATATTAAAGAGGCCCCTCCCCCTTTCAACTGCAAAAAGGGAGGGGTCTCAAATAATCATTGAAATATTTTTCGAATCAAAATACCTTCCCATGCCAAATTTGGATCCAATATCTTGAATAGTTTTCGAGTTACATGAAAAATTGTAAGGTAGCCCCCCTCCCCCCTTTCTATCACTCTACTGAGAGGAGGGAGGGGTACCTTATATTCATTGAAATATTCTCCATTCCCAAATACCACCCCATGCAAAATTTTAAACTATTTGCTTGATTGGTTCTCGAGTTATGCAAAAAATTGTCTTTTGTTTGGGAGGCCCCTCCCCCCTTCCTGTTAGGGGGAGGGATCCCAAACTATAATAGGAACCTTCTCCGGCCTCCAATACCTCCACCTGCCAAGTTTCACGTAAATCGGTTCAGTAGTTTCTGAGTCTATAGGGAACAGACAGAAAGACAGACAGACAGACAGACAGACAGACAGACAGACAGACAGACAGACAGACAAACAGACAGACAAACAGACAGACAGAAATTCATTTTTATATATATAGATATGCGAACAAACCCGGATAAAACCGGGAAATCTGGCAACTTTATCCTAAATAGAGTGTCCTTCGAAATTCCCAAATTCCGGGAAAGATAGAAAACTCCCGGATATTCTTGAATACAATAAATAGAGCCTTATTTCCAGAAACAAATTACACGTCCTAAAATAGAAAAATGGATCAGATTCAGCTAAGAAAGCAATTATTCTACCTAAAAATTTTTTTTCTAAAAAATGGTTTTAACATGGAGGAGATTTTTTTGTCCGAATATATTTTGTAAAAAGTCAAAACGAGGAGAATCGGAATGCTCATAATTTATTTTTTTTTTTTGCAGACTGTGCACTAGGATGGAAACCAAATGGGTAATATGGAATTTTTAAAACCGACCATAGATATACATTTTGTAGATTGACTTACAAAACTGACCTGTGCAAAATTTCAGCTCAATCGGATTTGATTTAGTGGTGCCTCAAAGTGCTCAAAATTTCGGCTGTTTGGTCACAAAAATCACCAACGGGGGACCAATTGGAAAAATTGGAATTTTAATTTTTAAATCAAAAGATCTCATCTCTGTCATCTAAAAAAAAAATTTGTTGTCTAAAATTGACTTCAAAATTCCAAAAATCACGTAAGGAGATCCAAAGTAAATTCGGAAAGTCTAAATTTTAGTTTTGATGTCAAGTGACAGGAATGCATGAAACGGCGAGAAAGTCCCAGAAAGTCAATTTTTATGCAAGTTTTTTTTAGATACCTTCAAATCTCAACGTTTCAGGCAAGTCTAAGTCATTTGAAATCAAGATTCATATTTCTGTTTTTTCTTTTGGTCCCCCATTGGTGATTATTGGGGGGGAAAACCGAAACTTTGAGCGCTTTGAGCCACCCCTAAATTAAGTCTTTTTGGCCCAATCCAAACACTGTATATGGTTTTCTAAATTCAATCAAATTCGTCTTTAAATAGACGAAAACAAAATTTAAATCAAAGACTTAAAAATTCATAAAAAAGTGAAATCTGGTGTCATCTCAAAAAAAAATTTATTGTCGAAAATCGACTTCAAAATTACAAAAACCACGTAAGGGGAACCAAAGGAAATTCGGAAAGTCTAAATTTTATTTTTGATGCCAAGTGACGGGAATGCATGAAACGGCAAAAAAGTCCATGAAAGTGAATATTTATGCAAATTTTTTTTAGATAACATCAGATCTCAACCTATCAGGCACGTCTAAGTCATTTTAAATCAAAATTCCAATCTCTGGATTTCCTTTGGTCCCCCATTGGTGATTTTTGAGGGGGAAAACCGAAACTTTGAGCGCTTTGAGCCACCCCTAAATTAAGTCTGATTGAACTGAAATTTTGCACAGGTCAGTTTTTTGGGCCAATCTATGGTCGGTTTTCTAAATTCGATCATAAAATTATTCCCATACATCCATTGCCACCCTATAGTGCACAGTAGCAAAATCATCGGCAGGAAAAGCTGTATGAAACAATTGGTAGATATCTGGAAATTCTATGATTATCTAGCAAATCAACTCCTATCGATAGTTGAAAAATCTTTCTAAGCGTGCCCCCATTAAACCAAGCCAATTATCTCCATTCTGCTACCATTTTCAAAACTGGATAGTATTCATCTTTGGCGCACTTATATTCCTTATGCTTTGAAGGCCTCATATATGGTTTCGAATGCAGAAGTGAGTTTGAATTTTCTTTTTTTATTTTGCCCGGAATTCCCGGGATAAGGATCATGAGACTTCCCGATTCCCAAAAACGTTTAAATGGCCAGGAAAAAGACACTCCAGGGCCGTGCGAATTTTTTTCCCAAATCACTCTAGGCCAAAGACATTTCATTTGCCGACATTATGCCGACCTTCAAGAATTGAAACTTATTTTTTAGTGTAAGTTTAGAGTTGCAATTAAATAAACCTTTTGTATTGAAACTCAAATCTTGACCCACAAAAACGCTATCTTATGAATGGGATTTTATTAAGAAGTGAAACAAAATAAATTCAGTATTCGAAACCAACCATTTTAACTTCAAAATTCATGCATCGTACAATAATTTTAAAAATCAACAAGTAATAAGCCATATGACAGGTTTTCAATACTCACAACAGTCAATAAAATTTACAAAAAAAAATTTAAAACCTATTATCCATAACTTTATTACTAATCTTTTTGATATGCTTAAGTGAAATATTTTTAAAGAAACCAATTTAAGACTTGATTTTTTTTTTCTGGTCTTCTCAATGCTCAACTTCACACTCCAAAGGGTTTTGATAAATTACACAAAATTCATCTTTTTCCAAAATGTCGAGGATTGAGGAATTTATTTTGTTTGATTTATGTGCCCTAAATCCAGTATTCAATTGGTATTTTTCTATCATCTTTAATTTTTTAAATCACTTTTGAAAATATGTAGGTTAAATTCATTTAAAAAATTTCTGCGGTTTCTGGCAAAATCTTGAGAGTTGATAAAAGGTTGTAAACGATTAACAACTTTTCTCAAGACCGCGAGTACTTCCAACTTCTCCGAAAAAAGCAGTAGAGGATTTCTATTTATTTTTTTATCCCATTGAACACATAAGTTTTAACAGTTTTTTAAAAAGTGTTTAACCAAATTGAATTTTAGATATTTTTAAAACAAACATGAAATCGTTTTTTAGGATTTGACAAATCTTTTGAATGAATAAAATCTTTTTTTCAGAATTTCTTCAGTAATGTCAGTAATACTAGTTATGATACTTAAGAAATTATAAAAAGGTGGAATTTTACTTTTTGAATAAATTAGCCGAATTTTAAAGAATCGTTTATTAAGTTTTATTGAATTTTCAAAACAAACTTTTTAATTTTTTTAAATATTATTAATAAGTTTGTCTTTGGTTTTTCAACCCTCAATTTCTGTGTTTTGAAAACATAATCTACTTGTAGAACTATAAATCTTATTTTTTTATGGGAAAACATAATTTCCTAATTTTATTCTATCCAGGACCTAATATTCCGAAAGCTCAGAGCTAAAAATTTTCAACTACAAATTTCATGCTTTAAAATTAACAATGTTTCACTGTTTATTTTTTTAAATCATCGAATTGAATCGATCCTTTTTTTTTAATTATCTATGAATATTTCGAAAAATGATTCAAAGAAGCATGTTGCATGTGCAATGTCAAGCAAATTAGTGTTTGATTCGTGCTTTCATTTTGAATAACAAAACTGGGAATTCTTTATTTTTATTTCTATTAGTTCCTTATCCCCATCATCCAACCTGTACATTGACAAACTATTTTCTAAGTAGCAAATTTCTTATTCGGAAAGAGGATCATCATTTTGAATAATTTATAGATGACTTACCGAAAATCTCACTAATTAAAACAATGATTCTGATTGATTTTAAATCAAAAAGTAAAACTTATCTATATATATAAAAATGAATGTTTGTCTGTCTGTCTGTTCCCTATAGACTCGGAAACTACTGAACCGATCATCGTCAAAACTGGCATCTGAGGGTTTTTGAGGCCGGGGATGGTTTCTGTAATAGTCAAAACTCCATCCGACTTAAGGAAGGAGAGGCTTCCATACAAAATTTGTAGTTTTTCGAAACAAATTAAAGTCATGACATCCATTTTCTTGAGATTTTTTTTCCTTTGGGCGGTTTGTTTTTCGTCTCTATGGTCGAGGCGTCGAGCCAACGTCGCAAAAGGATAGTAACCCAGGCATAGCATACTGATCAGTAGGAATATTTTGGCGCGTATTTCTCAACCAAGCATATTTTCAATGCAAGGGGTGGCGATATGAAGCCTTGATGTGATTTTTTTCTACTTGATTCCTAGCTCATTTGTACATCACATGGTTATGAATGACGCCTAGATGAGACCCAGATTGACATTTTGTCGATCGAATAAAACATACATTTTTTTTGCCAAGTTCTGAAATTGAAAAGTCATTACATCCATTTTTAGAGATTTTCTTTTATTTGAGTTGTTTGTTTTTCGTCTCCATGGTCATGCAAACGTCGTCGCAAGAGGATAATAACTAAAGCATACTGTTCATTGATCGCAGGAAAAATTTAACAATCAGGCGCCTGTTTTTCAACCAAGTACCTATGTTTCTTATGCACGTGGGGGGCATATGCAACCTAGATGTGTTTTTTTCTTGCTTAATTGCACGTGGTAATAAATGACGCCTAGATGTGACACGGATTGGTATTTTATCAATTGAAAGATTTGCAAAAATACTTCCATATTTAGTTCGTGTTAATGTAGGTAGCAGTCGACTTTTCATACAAGTAACATTAGAACATGTTCAAATGTTCAACTTTTTCTGTTAAAAAAAATTAAAAATTATGTTTTCTTCTAGAAATTGTTACTTCGGCCCAAATACACAACTGAATCGAATATAGAAATGAAAATGGGAGCTTTTAATTTAAATTAACTCTGAAAAAACCATCGTACTTTTTGCTTACTTACCAATTCAAATACGTACTTAACATGAAAAGCGTTTTTGTGTTACATGGCTGCATAAAAGAGACTTTTGATCCGCTTAGTTTTTGAAAAATGAGACTTTAGAACTGATATTCAACTGGACGCAAAATTTTTATGAGTAATTTTTAGTATACCCTTAAAGTGTTAAAAACAATATTCCCTCCTGTCAACTTACACGGTGGGGTAAGGGCTAACGTCGAACTTTGAAGAAATTCACCTTCAAAATGATTCAATATGTTGGAAAGACCAGAAGGGGTATTCCGAATGTTGAAACTGAAGCGGATATTGAAAAGTCTTAAATGTCTTTGTAAATGAAGGTCATTAATCTGACGCATCTGTAAATAAGCTTTGAATTGACACTTGCCCCAATGTACGGGACAAATGTAAACTTATAAATTTGTTTTTGCCAACATTTTTGAATTTTTAACTTTCAAAGAGAAAATAAAAAAAACGCTGAGAACTTATTTAGTGATGCAACTGATATTTTTTTAAATATTTATATTTTTGCCGTAGTAAATTTATTTGAAAAAAAGAAATTCGCACTGTATTTAATACATAACTAATTTAATATATTTTTCATTACCATAATAAGTGCTGTTTGGGTCTCGAGTCGGTTAAATTTGCCTACCTTCTTCAAGCAGTGGGGGACAAAATTGGAAAAGATAGGAGAGCTCCCATGTAAATTTAAGATAAAGAGCTTTTCAAAGAAGAGACCATATTTAAAAAGTTTTTTTGGGTACAGAGTACAAATTTCAGATCTTGAAAAACGAGTTTAGAGATCAAGTTTCAGTAAATAATATATACCATCTTTGAATTGCAATTCAGAACTGCAGCTGCAGCTCTCATTTCAAAGTTGTTGGTTCTGAAGTATGATGAGGTTTGATTTAAAAAAATGCTCTCTAAAATCTAAATTTGAATAAATTTTTACAAATTACATTTATTTCCGGAAGGTGTAGCAAAGCACAACGGGTCAGCTAGTTATATTATATTTACATGAGTAAGAAAACGGTTCTATTTATGAATTTGATTCGATTTGACTTTTTAAGGTTTTTAACAGCTATCAGCCTCGGATTTTTTTAAGTAAAAACGAATGCAGCAAAAAACAATCGTTTTTTCTTAAAAATTACGAGATAAATAGCTGTTGAAATTCCTTTAAAAAATTGTTTAAGGAATAAATTTGCTTATTTGCTGTGCATTTTTGGAATTGTTATTATTTCTAGCTGGATTTAGATTTCGAAAACCTCCCCGTGGACGAGTCCTTCGCACGGGCCTGGGACACTCTATAATATAATTCAGCAGTTGGCGGACAGTTTAAACAAAAAAACAAGAAGAAAAATCTTCAAATATTATTTTTTCATCGAAACACCTTATGAGAAAAATGACCTAATGAGTTAACTTACTATAAAAAAAAATAGCAAAATACATCAGCCGGATTTAAAGCGTATCTAAGACTCTAAAAAAACATGTTTATGTCGAAAACGTATGCTAAAAAAAACACAGTTTGATTTTGCAAATAAATTTAATAAATCCAGGTCAAATTCGGGCTTTTCAATAAAATCCTGGCAACCGGACCAAGCCGGACGTTCACCTAATTTCGTGACAAATATTCAGGCAAGTCCAAGAAAAATTGGGCAATCAGGCATGCATATTTAAGAACTTTTAATTGTTTTCACTTGTAATAATTCACTTTACTTTGTCAGCTTGGATAAAAAAAAGGAGATTTCATAAGTTTCCCCTTTTTATGGATATATATATATATATTTATTTTTAAAACTTATCCCAACTTATTGAACAGGGAATGTTTTTTTTTATCTTAACTACTTAATATAAATATAAGAAGATAACTTGATTCCAAAGGGAATCACCTAAAATACATGGAAGGTTGTACAGAATTTATAATTTTCAGAAAATCTAGGATTCAAATCAGCTAGATAAACAAATGAAAAAAATGTTCACTTAAAAATGAAAACGATCAGTTTAAAAAATCAATTGCAATGAAATCTCAGTATCAGGACTAAAAAGGGTTTAATTTTGGTTAGTTCTTGGTAATTTATGTGAAAAATATCCGGGAAAATTTGGCCAAAACCCAGAAATTATAGAATCAAAATCTGGAAGAAAAACACTTGAATATTATATAATTTTAATAAAACACACCAACAGATTTTTAAATGATATTTTAGTCTTCCATAAAATTTTGCATGTTTATTTTTACAAAACTTGTCCCAAAATGTTCGTTTTTGGGCGCAAAAATAAAAAAATTAAAGTAACCGTAAACTGGGATTATTTTGATCACCGGGGTAACTCGATCGACTCGGAGTATTTCAAATTTTTTTTAAGTCTATAGTAACAATAAGTAAGTTTAAAAAAATGGGAAAATTTTATTTGTGTATGGAAATTTTTGCTGCTGTTAAATATTTTACTTGAACATCTTATAATATCTACTTTTTGGAAGGCTTGCAAACAAGCACCTCTCCTGATGAAATTAAAGTATTTGGAAACGAACGGGTTGTTTTATGTAAAAGTTAAATTTTTTCCTTTATATATCTATGGATAGTTTCAGTGGTTTTTTCATATTCATTTTATGATATATTTTTGAAATTTTGAAAATAGCGACATTTTTCCTAAGAACCCTAACAAAATTTGGTAAATTTTGAAGAAAAAAAATAGTAATGGTAATGGAAAAAATGGTTATAGAAGAAGGGCCTAGAAAATTTTATTAAGGTAAATTTTCATTCGTATTTGTACCTAAAAATATTAGAAAATGTTTATAGTTTGTTCCCCTCAATGTATGCATTATTGTCTATTTTTTGATCAACAAATAATATAATCCATCTTCAAATACCTTCTTTGCTAAATGGCACAAAAAACAGTAATTTTGAAGATGTTGTTATACGTTGAAAGTATGCTGAATGCTGTTCAAAATTTCCTCGAAACATCAAATCTGGTTTTGTGATAATCATTTAATTGTAGCCACTAATGTCGATGAAAAATTCTGCAATCAACGATCATTTTTTATACTCTTTGCTCAGTACGTATTTTAAAATTTTTAGGTTTTACGAAAAAGCAACCCCTTCCAAAATAATCAATAATTAATGAAAACATAGCTCGAAATTCCCCCAGTTTTTACTGGGGGACCATCACTGGATTTCAGTATTTACGATCGATGTTGCAAACCTATAGTTAAAAATAAATCGAAGCAAAATCGCGTCAACCGGGTCGAGCCGGATCGCTCCTAAATTTTGTACAAAATATCCCGAAAGGTTTGGATAATACCGGACAATCTTGCAAGTTTTATTTACACATACCCTTACACCACATTTTATTTGCAATTCCTTTCCTGGAGTTTTTTTTCTTAGTTTTTGTTATTTAAGGCGTGTATATTTTGTCTGGTGAAATAACAAAATTATCAATACTTGAACAGCATACAATTGCTCAGTTGTACAGGCAAATGAATTCATTTTTAATAACTTTTCTTTGAAATTTTATATTCAACCAAATACCTAATACCAAAACTTTTCAAGAAGATCCCTTTTTTATGGCTGTATAAATAACAGCAATTATTTTCTGAAATTTTCTTGAAACTGGAAGCATAAATATTAGCATGCAAGTTTATTTTAAGATTTGTTCCACACACAAAAATTTAAGATATTTTAGAGATAATTTTTTAAATTCAAAAATTTCTGCATAAAATGTGTAAATTTTCACTAAATTGGCTTAGGAGATCAGTGAGCTCAGAGGTTCAGTAGAAGGTGATCGGAAAAAGTCTGAAATCACTGGTTTAAATGGTTATTATTATAGATCAAAACAATAAAATTACGTAAAATTGTATCTCTAACGGCTACATTCAATAACATAATTAATTTGTTTGAAATGAATAAAATACTTGCAAAAATTTCAATCTAAATGAGATCTAATTTAAGATTATATTTTCGTCGAGTCAAAATATAATGTCATGATACTTACATATATATTCGAAGGATGTGGAAAGTTTATTGGTGTGCTTATTTCTTATCCAATATTAAAACTTCTCTCAAAAATAGAG
The DNA here is from genome assembly GCF_029784155.1 of Uranotaenia lowii. NCBI lineage: Eukaryota > Metazoa > Arthropoda > Insecta > Diptera > Culicidae > Uranotaenia > Uranotaenia lowii. The sequence continues at coordinate 13,045,057 of NC_073691.1, read as the reverse complement.
AAAATAAAAATTAAAAGTTGAGAAAAATTGTTTAAATTTATTTCTGAATCCTTCATGAGCCTGTTATCTAATTAAATTGTATTTAAAATTAAAAAAGATCAAATATAAATCAAAGTGGACGAGCTTTTAACAAAAACGCCTCCTGGCTTGACTTCATAAAAGCTTATGGCCTGCCCCTACGTGAAATTCCTTCTCAAAGGGAATTTTTCCAATAATGATAGGCTCAGAAAAAAACTGGGAAAAGGTTGTACCCAGCTCAGTTTTAAAATGTAGAAAAAATAGTCACACATTTATCTAACACATGCCCATATCAATTACACATTGGCACATCCCATTCAATTTTCCGAAAAAAGAAAATCCCATTTGGCTTCGGGTCAAAACTAGTATATGTCACATTTGGAACGAGCATCAAAAAAGAGTTAAAAGCCAACACCATCCATAATGTTTGCCAATCTCAGCAAAAGCTCAATGCTGGCGCAATGGTGTCAGAATTGATGTCAGCTCCGATACGAAACGGGGTTGATATTTTTCGTACGGTCATTGTCATCGGAGCCAAGTTCACGGACGCTTTTAGGGAATGGCTCCAAATTTTTCTTTGCTGAATTTTCTTTTCTTCGACATTCTTTAGTAGGAGAAAAACGGTTTAAATAGGATGCTAAAGTCATCCACTGGAGTGCACTTTCGGAAAATTGCTTTTGAGAAATGGGTTCAAAAGTTCGAGCTTACCTTGAAAACGATTGACTTCAATAGAGATATCGATGCTAAAATTTTTACAGTAAACGTGCTGGAAATTTTTTTATCATGATTGTGAAACAAATGTCACAAGATAAATCCACGATAGCCTGCGGCCAGCCTAATCCGGCTAGTCTAGTTCAGTCATAATGCAACTCAAAACGTGCCAATTCATGACCGGAGGTCCGTTTTTCCAAAAACCGAGCGCTGACAAAGCTTAACGGGGGATCTGAAACCGGGGCTGCCTAAATATTTCACCAACAAACACAGAAAATGGAATGAAAGTTTGCAACAGTCATTGAAACCCGAACCGGAGACCCCGCGAGGCAAAATTCATTCGCTTTTGTGGTGGCTCCAGAGAGTGCTGGGCAACGTATGCTTTGCTAGCTAGCAGTCGGTTTTGAAATTTATCTGCCAACCGTTTGTCGTCATCATTGTCGTTGGACTATTCTTTCAGCTGATTCAGCTGCTTCAAACGACATCCTCGGGTTTCCACTTTCATTCATTTCGGTGGCTCCAGAGAGTGCTCAATTAAGTTGAAACATGAGCTCATAACAATCGAGTCGTTCGAATTTGGCTCGTCCATTCCATGTGTGCGGTTTCAGGCGTGTCTGTTGGTTTAAAGAGGTCGCTCCGGGGAAGATTTGTTGGCAATTAATCGACCCCTAGATGGTCGATAGACTTGATAAATAAGCCGGCGAAAAAGATTGATGACTCCCTAACTGGAACGACCGGAATCGATTCAATCCACACAAAACGACTTAAATTGGGATTGAATTTCCTCTCAAAACATTCAAGCTTAAATTTGCATCATTTTCTTTTACTTCCGCTTTCTCAAAACAAAAAAAAACAGATTCAGGATATATTCAAAACTGGAGCCCCACCTCCCACTTTCGCTACTTAATCCATCTTTTCTTCGTCTGTCAGTTTGTTTCAACATTTGCAAAAACCTTTCTTCCTTCTTCACGATTCCCGTGGAATTGGTTCCTTTTTCTTCGTTCACATCTTACACACATGCCAGCCAAGCGGAGCCACGTGTTACGTGAATCCCCGTCGTCGTCGTCGGAGTGTGAGCACGAGACCACGAAAGCGGCCGACTGCCTGGAACGGATACACCCGGTAGCACTTCCCCATATCGTTCTAGAAGTGGTCGCAACATGTAGGTTTTTTTTTCTCTCCCGGCTTATTTCTTCCTGATCAGCAACATTCATGCATGGAATCTAGACACACGCTCACACGCCAATAAGCTCGCGAGAGTTGAAAACGAGAAAGAAATCCGTTGTAAATTACATTTGAATGGATGGATTCCCGTTCCGAGTGGAGCTAGGTTTTCATTCGCTTTTCTAGGAATTTTGTAACGATTGTGCTCGAGATGAAAAAAAAAATCAACAAAGAGCTGCTTAATTTGATTCAGCACAGTTCGATTTTGAACAGCGATATTTAATCTTGCAGGTTCCTGATTTTTTTTGTCATAGTTTTTATTCTTTTTTTAAGGATTTTTAACGGCAATCAGTTTTGGAATTTTAATTTAAAACGACCGTTTTTTACATGAGTAAAAAACAATCGTTTTTACTTAAAAATCCAAGACTGATAGCCGATTGATTATTCCTTTATGAATAGAACGACTGCTTTGGATGATTTTTTAAAGACTTTTAACGGCTATCAGTCTCGGATTTTCAAGTAAAAACACATGTTTTGTACTCCTGTAAAAAACAGTCGTTTTTACTTAAAATCCGAGACTGATAGCCGTTAAATATCCTTAAAAAAATCAACGAAAACAGTCGTTCCATACATAAAGCAATAATTTTTATTCTTAATATTTTTGCAAATGTGACTTTTGATTTTCAAAATAGATTAAAATAGTTCAAATAAATATTAACGGGCAGCAGACCTGTTCCAAAAAAAAAATCAACTCAATAAGGAAACAGGGCATTCTTTTGCGTTTGACTCTATGGAGCCATTGTCAAAAATGGAACCTCCTAAAATGTTTGCATTCAAAGTCCGGATTATTTTAGAAATCTGTTTTTTTTATTCAAACTTTGATATAATGAAAATAGAATTTGACTAAAATAAACCACAAGTTATCGCGTTTAAATTTCTAAGCTTTTACGAATTCCAAACTCCAATCGAAGATTTTTTGTATTCTTGTTATGTCAAATTGTCTCTCTGGAGCCACCATTTCCTTAATTCATTGGACAGCTGAAGATTTTGATCTTCAATCAATATCAAACACCACGTCCTGAATGATCATTAGATCATTTCCACAAAATCTTAACAACATACAAAAGGTTCCTCAATTACTTTCCAGAATAAGCAGCTTACTTGTTGATAAGCTCTCATCACGTGTGCCATTCAATTGCAAACAATTATGGTGACAACCAACCTTCATCGGCTTCTTCTCACAAATGCGCTAATATTTAATCCAAGCTTCGTAAGCTTGTGAGGAGCTCACTTGATGTGAAGAATTTTCGACAGTTTTTTTCTTTTTCATTTTTTATCGATTCTATTTTGTTCACAATCCGACGAAACTGTAAACAACATCGAGAATTGCAATCCTCCAATTCGGCACACGCAGGAAAAAAAAGAAAAACAGCTAAAAGAAACGTCACTAGAACACAAAAGATTGATTCTATTTTTACCCAATTCTGGAGGATTATTCTTTCAATGGTGGTGCTGAAACGAAAACAGTCTCCCCCGAACAATAGGGAAACAGCACCAAAACACCTCCTCGATTCAGCCTTCCATCCAAACAGATTTCAGATCAATAGTAGGTTGGTACCGAGTAGAATGAACCCCGAAGTCTTTCTTCCTTTTTTTTTTGAAGAATATCGGACTGGCTGTTTCCAATTTCGATTCAAGATCTCCGAAGCAAACAATCGAAATTGTATGTATAGTAGCACCACGCTATGCCGAATCGTCGTCGTTTTCGTCGAATTCTTAGAATTGCTGCTGACTGGTTGAAGGTTTTTTCCAAATCTTCTCGGCCCCAATTCCTTTCATAAGGTAGGTTTCTGTCCCGGTTCCGGTGGGTTTTTTTTTCTTTCCCACTTTCAGCACTCGAAAGCTCCACTGATGCTACTAAATCAATATGGATTCTTCTGATTGAAAGAGCTTTCGATAGATTACTTCCTCTACTTCCATTCTTTTCTTTGCTTTTAATCCCGATTCTCACGTTCGAGTGGTTTCCGTTTGCTGCCAACCAACATTCAGTCTCGAGATGCCAGGTGATCGAACGAACTACCGTAATGCTATTAATTGGAAATCTTGGAGCGATTTTTCACCAATTTAACGTCTGTTGAATGGGAGCTCCCGAAACCCAATAATGGTGATGGGTAACGTTCTGATTCTTGATGTCTTGGAAATAGGAGTGTTTCAAGAACATTGAGAGATTAGACACAGAAACAAATAAATATTAACCTATTTTTTTGGAAATTTGAGATGAAACATTTATTACATTGAAGAATAGAAGAATTTTATTTCAACTCCTCTACCATTTTAATTTTCTTAATCATCAAGCAAGTTTGAATTCATAGGAGAACTGCATTTTTGGTGCCAACGTATCAAAAACTTTATTATCAATCTTTCATCTAATGTTAAAGCTTAGTTCTTTTAGAAATGGGACAGTTACAAATGCGTGTATCTCAAAAACCATTCGTTTGAACGAAATACTTTCTATGAAGAAAATGAAGGTAATGTTATGATATTTCATGAAAAAATTTGAAAAAAAATATTTACCGTTTTTTGTTTAAAAAATTTCTACTTTATTCTTGGTATCTCCCATTGGCCGGCGCACACTTTTTTCAGTCATGGTATTGATCAGTTTCTTCAACTTATACTTCATAAAATCTATATTTTAGGTGGCTTCACCCTCTTTCTTCAATTTCTGATACTTTTCGGTCCAATACTTCTCTTTGAAAAAAAAAACTGGAAGCATTTTAGTGGAAACAGTTGTTTCGAAATGAACAAATTTGAGTATTTTTCAGCACATTCCAATGCTTGATTTGAACTTTCGGGACATTATTGACAGTGTTTGCATATTTATTCACCACAAAAACTCAGTAATTCTTTGAATAATCAACGGTTTTGTCAGCTATCAATTTGATAATGACGAATTTTCAAGGAAACTGTGCAAAATTATTTTTTTCTTTTTCTCTTGCATCGTACATATCTCAAAAACGCGTAAATTTTAAATTTTGAAAAAAATAGGTCGAATAGTACTTTTTATAGGCAACAAAATGCTGTCAAAATTTTTAATATCCAATATCTAGTTAACGAGCTATTAGCAAATGAAAGTGTCCCATTTCTAAAAGAACTAAGCTTTATATGTCACCTCTAGTTTTGGTGACATGGCGTTGACAAGTTTCAAATAAATCATTTATTAGTTAAATTAACAACTGATAGACTCACAAACCTTTATTTGTTATAAATAAAACAAAAATGATTTTAAATCTTGATAAAATGCTGTTGAGACTTACAGTTTTCCAGCAGCAAAAAGTTTCGGAACCTCCGAGAGAAAAACGTTTTCGGATCCATTGCTTCCAACGGCACGGCCGCGGGCCTGGTCCAGGAAAAGCAAACAAGATATTCTTGTCGATACCTAAAATTCTAAATTCTCAATCAAATTTTGAATGATTGCGACAGATTATCAAAGAGAAACAATCTCGACTCAGAACAGATACCAAAATTTAAAAAACTAATCTCAGGTTCAATATTCGGTAACAGTTTTTCGAAATTTTCTCACTTGTGGATTAAAATTCAAGTATGAATACTAAATTTTTAATTATATCATCTATTTCTTTGATCATATTTCGGATTCTTTATCCAGTTAAGTATTCATGATTTTCAAATCGAATCATCATTGGAAATAAAAAATAAAAAACTTTTTCGAAAGCTTACTTCTAATTTGATTTTGCATTTCTTACAAATTTTGATTCTTGATTTTCGAAACGATTTTTTTTCATAATCAGATTCGAAGATCTTGAACTAAGTTCTTATGCAAAATGCCAACAGCAAATTTTCGAAATAACGATCCATAATTCAAAACTCATTCATCATTCGAAATTTATATTTGAATTCAATACATGTTGAAACCCAAAACTTCAAATTTAAAACAGACATTCATGATTGAGGCTTATGAAACAAACATCACATCACATGGCATCACGCCTGAACATTTCGTGTTGCCAAAATCGAATGGTTTTTTTTCCTCAACTTTTTTTTAAACTTATTTCTACAGTTTTATTTTTTTATTTACATAGTATTCCGTCTCACGACATAACTTGACGAACATAATTCCTAAAATTCACTCGGTCCATGGCAACCGTTCTCCAATTCCTCGGGCACCCCACGTTCGCCAGATCACGCTCCACTTGGTCTAACCACCACGCTCGTTGCGCCCCCGCTCGTCTTGTTCCTACCGGATTCGTAGCGAACACCTGTTTTGCAGGACAGTCATCCGGCATTCTCGCAACATGTCCCGCCCAGCGTATCCGGCCAGCTTTCACCACCTTTCTACAGTAAAAAACTATTAATTGGTCCTGTCATAGCGAATACTATGAGATCATGTCGTTCCAAAAAATCGTTTGATATTGGTACATGTGTCAAAATCGGATGTTGCCAAAATCAAATGATGCAAAAAATTAATGTTGCCAAAAATGGTCTGTATTTATAATTCTGATCTGGAATTTAGATTCAGGATTCGTAAACAGATTCATCATTCAAATTTTGATTTCAGGTTCAGAATTCAGATTCAGAATTCGAATTCAAAATCCAGATTCAGATTCAGCTCGTAAATAAACATTAAAATCAAGATAAAAATATAAAGATGTCTATCCACCAAACATGAAATCGAATCAGAAATGATAACTTAAACCGTTTTCAATGATGTTGCAAATCACAATTTCAACGACATAGTTAAAAGATCGTATAAAATGTCGTCTGGAGTCAGTTTAAATCGGATAGCCCGCCATGTTTGTAAATTTTGAAATGATTCCGTTCCCGCGAGGGCTTCAAGTCATGTTCTCTCTGCAACCAGCGGTGGAAAATATTTTCGTTGGCAACGAATTGAAGGATATGAGAGCAAAATCTTGCGGCTCTCTTGCATTCTTCCAATAGGTACGAATAAGGTGTCGGAAAGCGCCAAATTTTTGTAGTTTTCGTCGTTTTATAAAGAAATGAAATTTATGTATGTAGATATATTGCGTCCACTTGCGTAGGTAAATGCTGTTTTTTTTCAACTGTCTTACGATCGTTCTATAATGAATATGAAATAACATAAGAATATAACTACAAAAATGTTTAATGGGTATTCCGTTGAAGAATTGAAATCATAAAAGATATTTGGAAATTTGTTTTATTTTCTACGATGGTTGGTATCTTTGAATTTCCCAATGAGTTATTTTTTATTATTATGGACCTTTTTTGGCATTCGGGTCCTTCAAATTGTGTTACAATATGTTACTAAATTTTATCATACAATTAGAGGATTTCAAATATTCAATCACTTTTTTCGCCATTTCACTGTCGTCAGCTAGTGCTTCTTGAAGATTTCCTGGCACTACATGGCTTTCCCTTTGTTCGTCTGGTTGAGAGCTGGTTACGAAGATATGCTTTTCTGTAAGAATTTCGTTACACCTTGGACGTAGTGGACGATCAACTCTGTCTAAGAGGTACGCATGAGTAAACTGAGTATGTCCAATCCGCAGGCGGGCTAAAATTACGGCATTTCTCCGATTCCCCGAGAACACTAATTTGTAAGGTAAAACAGTGTTTTTTACTTCTCGCAATTTGTTGTTCAGGTTCCTGTGCCACTGTGTCTGCCATGTGTTTGTGATTTGTGTCTTGACGATTTTTTGCACTTCCTTGAAGTCGACGGTTTCTTGGTCCTCCTGTGGTAGTTCCAAGGCATTTTTAGCTTCAAAGTCAACTCTCTCATTTCCCGAGATTCCGATATGACTGGGGACCCAGCAAAACACGATTTCTGCCCCTGTTTGAACAATCTGATTATGCATGTTTTGTATACAATCCTTCCACTCAGAGCTTAACTACACTTTTCAAGGTTTGATATCACACTCATTAGTTTTAAAATAATAAACTGTAATTACTTGAACCAGACTACATACAACCAATAATCAACCATCAAATGAAACATAGTGTGAAAAATAAATCTGTGACGTAAATTTAAGCAATTGATGTAAAAAAGGAAGCTTGGCTCCGTAATACTAAAAGGTTTGAGCCAATTAAAATAAACGAATTATTAAAAAAAAAATCTCATTGAGTCAGTGCATAGTAGATAAGCACAAGGTCTTTGCTGGTCGGCTATCCATGCTAACGCATGTTTAACTGCTTCACTTTCGGCTGTATATATGCTACATATATTGTTTAAGCGTTTTCGAAACACAATCTCTTCGCTGACTACTCCATATCCACATTTGGATTCTTGTTTTGACCCATCAGTGAATACCGTTCTATGAATACCGTATTTGGTTTGCCGTAGTTCAATGAACATATTTCTGAGTTCATACGAGGATGCACCTTGATACGATTTGTTATGAAGGCTTTTGTCCACTTGGAGTTTCGATCTAAGCCATGGAAAACACTCTGGTGTTCTAAAAAGAGTTGTTCTTGGCACGTGTAAATCCAGTTCAGTCATCGCATGTTTTGACCTCTAACTCCAAAGGAATTTGGCTGAGACCTGGGGTGAAATTATGAATCCTATTCGATTCGAGTTACCCGTTTCGAGTTGAACTCGAATCGAATTAGAATCAGTATTACGAATCTCGTTCGAGTTCTAAATTTTAACGTACTAGATTTCGAGTAAATCGGGTAGTAGATCATCTCGAAACGTTCTATTCAAATCGAGATTGGTAATGCCAAAGTTGGTCGAATCGAACGAAACTCGATTGTTTCGAGTTCCATAATCCCGCCCCTGGTTTGTTCGCCCCATCGTTCATCAGAGCTTTCATCAGAATCGTTGTTGCTGCTAACCTCGCTTACAATGTTGTCTATTCCTATGGTTTCTTCAACATAGTCTACAGCAGCTCGTCATACTGTGTACAGTATAGTTCGCTGATCTAACAGTGTTTTCAAACTAGGTATTCCTGTTTCCGCTTGAAGGCTTACAACTGGGCTCGTTCTGAATGCTCCAACAATCGCTCGGAGTCCTGCGTTGTGCACCACTTCCAAAGATTGGTGGTTTCTTTTGTCAATGCCTGACAAAATTGGAGCTGCATACAAAAGTTTTTCCAGAACAGTGGCTCTATAGAGTTTTATAAGAGTGTTCCGGTCGCCTCCTCATGTTCTAGCAGCTATGCTCCGGATAAATAGGATTCTCTGTTGGCATGCTGCTTTGACTTCTTTGGTGTGAGCTGTAAACTTCAAATGTTGGTATAAAATGACTCCAAAACATTAATTGGCGGGGCACATTTATACCGTTCAACTTCAGCTTGATTGGATTCGACGGTTTTCTCTTACGAGGCATTCAAAAAACAACAGTAGCACTTTTTGGAGCAGATATTTTAAATCCTGTATTTATTTCCCAGGACTCCAGCCTGTCGAATGCAATTTGAAGTTTATTTTCTGTGTCCTCTGCATTTTCGCCGATCGCTATCAGTATCACATCATCAGCATATATGAGACACCGGATATTCGGCGGAATGTAGTTCGTCAAAGTATTGATCGCAATTAAGAAGATTATCACGCTTAGTACCGAACCTTGGCATAGCCCGGTCTCCATCGTCTTGAAGCTGGATATTTTTCCGTTGGTGGTTACTTGGAATATCCTGTTGCGAAGCATTTCCTGTAGAAAGCTCAGCATTTTTCCCCCGACGTTATTGTTTGCCAACTGCTCTAAACAAAGCCTACGCCACGTTGTGTCGTACGCTTTGCTGATATCAAGAAAAGCCGTTTGTGCCACCTTGTTTTCGTTGAGCGCACCTTGAACAATTTCTTCAAAGGTGCAGAGATGGTCTGCTGTGCTTCTCCTCTTTCGAAAAGCAAATTGATGATGATATATTCTCTTGTTTCGAGAAGATAGACTAAACGATTGTTGATCATTCTTTCGAAGACTTTTCCCATGCAGCTGTAAAGGTAAATTGTCCGATAATTTAAAAGGATCTGCTCGTCGTTCTTTTCCCTTGTAGATGGGAACAACAAAAGATTTTTTCCACTCTGCCGGGTAAACTGATTCCTACCACAGTCGGTTATAGGTCTCGAGAAGCAAGATTTTTCCATCTAGGGGAAGGTGTGTGATCATTGCGTAGTGTATGCTATCCGGTCCCGGTGAGGAGCCTTTAAGCCCATCGAACGCCTCGTCCAGCTCGTACATGCTGTATTTCTGGTTGTGTGGTCCTGAATCCTCGGGGATGAGTAGTGAGTTGGATTCAACTTGCTGTTTGTGAGTCAGAAATGTATCGCTATATGCTCTTGTGCTGGACACTTTTTGGAAGGCAATAAGAGTAGAAGTGGAACACAGATGTGACGTGCATATTTCCGTTGCATAGTTTTGGCTAATTTTTATTGTGTTAAAAAAGTTGAATGTGGATCATTTTATGTTCTGTGTTGTGTTTATTGTGAACATTAACTGTTTCGTTTGGTGATTAGTGGTTCCGGAAATCAACGGCATCAAACTGCCCAGAATAAAGTTGGGTTGATTCGCTTGGTTTGTCAGGACTCCATTACCGCCGATAAGTATTTTTTTTCTTCATTTGATGTTGTGTTCGTTCTATTACGATCAATAACGATCGTCATCGTAGTTGTGTTGAGAGAAGCGGCATAAGCCGTTCCCTTATGTTTGAGAGCGTGAGTGCGTGAGATGGATGAACGAGATAGTGAGAGAGTGAGTTCCAAGCAGTGTTCTCGATGCTGTGAGGGATTCTCACCGACAGATGATCAAGTTCTCTGTTTTGGTTTATGCAAGAGAGCTTTCCACATCAGCTGTCTACCAGACACAGTGGGCTCAAACTTAGAAATTTTCAAAAAAATTAAAAATTTTGTTTTCGTTTGTGATAGTTGTTTGGAAAATTCAGGGTTTGAAAAAAACTTGAATAACTTGATGAAATTGATAAAAGCTGTTGATGCGAAAGTTGATAGACTGGATAAGAAAATAATTGTTCCGTACGATCTAAAAAAACAAATACAAGAAATTGCGCGTGATGAAATTAAATCAGTTGTTAGACCAGAAATAGTTGTTAGAGATGATGAGGTCCGGTATCACTTGCGTTCAAATTCTAAGAAACGCAAACTGGATGAAAACGACAAAATGCCGGCAGTTTCCTATTCCAATGTAGTGAAATCGACGGTTGCTCAGAATACAGGCAGTAGCAAAGATAATGAATCAGTCCGACCGAGAAAAATTGAGACGATTAAAGATAAATCTGCGAAAAGTGATAACAACGTTATAAATAATTCGATATTAAAATTGGAAGAAACTGTTCGTTTGAAACCACTCTCTGAACAGGACATCGAAGTCACACGCAAGGAATTGAAATCATCTCTAGATCCAATAGCTTTAGGAGTTAAAGAAGTCCGTTACATTGACTCAACAGGAGAGGTGTTTGTCAGGTGTTGGACTAAAGAAAAAGCTCAAGGTTTTATGACACATGCTCAGAAAATTTTCGGCAAGAAATACATAATCGACATTAAACAACCCACTAAACCTAAACTGAAAATTGTAGGATTTGATAAAATTGATAATTTTAATGATTTGGATTTTGTTAATTCATTAAAAAAACAGAATAATTTATCCGATGCAGAAATCACAGTGTTGAAAATCGAGAAAAATGCCAAATGGAAACTTAATCCAATGATTGCTACTATTGAAGTTGATGCAGAGACGTTTACTACATTGATAAAACGTGGCAAAGTTAATGTGGGATGGGAAAGATGCAAAATTTATGAAGCAGTAAGTGTGCTTAGATGTTACAAATGTTGGCATTTTGGCCATAAAGCTGAACATTGTAATGAACAAACCTGTTGTGCCAAATGTGCTGAAAGTCATGAAACGAAAGAATGTACGGCTCAATATGAAAAATGTATTAATTGCTTTAAATTTAATCGTTCAACTAACTCAGACGAAGCAAAGCTAGATATTTGTCATTCGGCTTGGAGCTACGACTGTGAGCTTTACAAAAGAAAGGTTATAAAAGCAAAAAAGTTTATTGATTACGGCAAATAGCAAAAAACTTCTGAGATTTTGTATCTCAATGCTTGTGGATTGATACAATGATTAATTGTCTTTCGCATTCGAAACATACTGGTGGTGTTACTATGTTTGTGCAAAATGTATTTGAGATAGATGTTTTACTGAATGCCTATCTCGATATGAACTGCATGCTGACCTTAAAATTAAGGAATCGAAAGAAAAGTATCATCGTTGGTGGAATTTACCATTCGCCAAGCGCAAATGACGCCCGTTTTATGGATATTCTTGAAAACCTTTGGCTTAGTGATATTCTAGTTGATGAAATTGATAACATTTTTTGTGGCGATTTTAATATCAACTTTAATAAAGAAGCAGATTGCAGAGACTTGAAACGTGTTATGGAAGCATATGGGTTTCGACAAATTGTTACAGAAGACACTCGAAGAACGGCAACCAGCAGTACTAGAATTGATCTTGTTTTCACTAATGTGGACAGAGCTGAAGCAGTTATCATTCCAGATTGTCGCATATCAGATCATGAGACTATAAATGTTTCTGCTGATTTTGGACATAAAGAATGGGTTCCCGGAAACCATTACATGGTGAAGGATTGGAGTCGATATAATGACAATGCATTTCGTCAGCTTCTGGAGGCAGGAAAATCAACCTTGAGATGCGCAGACTTCAATGAGTTAGTAAGACGCTTCGACTTATTATTGAAAGATAGTGTAAATGCACTTGTGGTCCAAAAAGAGGTTAAGCCGGTACTAAATGGTACAGGTTCGAGTACTAAATGGTACTCCAGTAGCCTCAAGAAAATGAAAAAGCAAAGAGACAATCTTTATAAACAGTTTCTAAGAACGAAATGCGAAAGAAGTTGGCGAAAATACAAATTGGTAAGGAATGAATATTCACGTGAAATAAAGCTGGCTAAAAATAGATCAATTCAAGATGAGCTGGAAAGAAATAAAAATAATGGAAAATTGCTTTGGAAAACGATAAAACGATTAGTAAGTCCAAATACTGCAAAAGAAAATACCGTCTCGTTTGACGGGGTTGAAATCACGGATGAAACTGAAATTGCAGAGAAGTTTAATGACTTCTTCATTGACAGTGTCATGGAAATCCATGACAGTATTCCGGCAAGTTCTAACGCCTTCGTGGATCATATTGTCTGCAATAGTGGAAGTTTCAGTTCATTTGAAACAATAAGTTGTCAAGAATTTGATGAGATCGTGAAAACTATGAAATCCACGGCTGGTATCGACAACGTCTCTTTGAAAGTTTTTAAGGATTCTCTACCGGTACTAGCTAATCAGCTGACACAAATTATAAATACGAGTCTACAATTAGGCATAATACCTTCTACATGGAAGCATTCGACTGTTGTTCCAATTGAAAAGGAGAAAAAAGCACGAGAGGCTAAATTATATCGTCCGATAAACATGTTGGAAATACAAGAAAAAGTGCTGGAGTTAGCAGTTAAAAAACAATTTCTCCATTTTATTGAGTCGGAAGGAATATTGATTAACGAGCAATCTGGTTTCAGAAAGCAGCATTCAACGGAGTCTGCAGTGAACTTGATACTTCGAAATTGGAAAGCCAATATTGAAAACGGTAGTTACACAGTTGCCGTGTTTCTGGATTTCAAGAGAGCTTTTGAAACGATTGATCGGTTAAAGTTGGTGAACGTTTTGGAAAGAATAGGTATCAACGGAACGGTACTAAACTGGTTTAAAGACTACTTGAATAATAGAATGCAAAGAACAAAATATAGGTCATCATATTCACGATATAGAGAAAATAATCTTGGAGTCCCCCAAGGAAGTGTTCTGGGTCCCATTTTATTCATATTGTACATCAATGACATGAAACACTGTCTACGTTATGGTTCTCTTAAGTTATTTGCGGATGATTCAGTCTCCTACTGGAGTGGTGATGACTTAGAGCTCGTTATCCAAGAAGCAAATGCCGATTTGAAAAATATTTCTGAGTTTTTAAAACATAAAAAATTGTGTCTGAATCTTAATAAAACCAGCTGGATGGTTATTGGTAATCGTCAAATAAGAGTCTGCCCAGAATTGCTGATTGATGGTTGTGCCATCGAAAGAGTGCACCAGGTAAAATACTTGGGAATACAAGTTGATGAGAAGCTGAATTTCATAGCACATATTGACTATACAATCAAGAAAATCGCCATAAAATATGGGATACTTTGCCGAATTAGTCGCAATATGACTTTCTGGTCAAAAGTATGTTAAATCCGTGATCATGCCACACTTCGATTATTGCGCTACAATATTGCTTCATGCATCTGACACACAAACGAATCGACTGCAAAAAATACAAAATAAAATAATGCGAGTAGTGATACGATGCAATCGATACACCCCTAGTGTTTTAATGCTCGATATTCTTCAATGGTTGTCAGTGAAACAGAGAATTGCATATAACAGCTTAATGTTTATATATAAGATGAAAAATGGTATGTTACCAAATTATTTAACGGACGGCCTGCAATACGGAATCGACATTCACAGATACAACACTAGAAGAGCACAAGACTTCAGACTGCCAAATATCAGAAAAGAGATGAGCAAACGCTCAATTTTCTACAATGGATTGAAAATGTTCAACAACCTACCGTCGAGCATCAAAGATATTGTGAACATAAACACATTCAAGAAAATGGCAATACAATACATCAAACGGACTGTTTGAAAATATGACCAATCCTGACAAGGATCATACGATGAAAGTGATGGAATCTGACGAAGAATCAGATGTTAAATTGTACGGTGATGGACATACGCGGGAGTAAGACTAAATAAGTCGTACAAAAAAAGAAAATTTAAAATAAAATAAAATTATCCTTAGGATAATATGTCCCTCCCACTTCTAAAGAAGCGTTTGGGGTGGAGGAAGGACCCAAATGGGCCTAAGGGACCTTAAAAAAAAAAAAAAAAAAAAAAAAAAAAAAAAAAAAAAAAAAAAAAAAAAAAAAAAAAAAAAAAAAAAAAAAAAAAAAAAAAGGCGTTACCCAACATCTCGCAGATAGTTGCGGGGTCAGAAGTTGATCATCCTTCGTATCCGTCTTTTCCCCTGTATTTTTTGGTAATTACCCCACATTTCTTTCAGTGGAGTCTGCGATGAAAAATTTCCGGCAAGCTCTTCCCAACTTTTCCGTTTCGCCGCTTCTTTTGCTTCTGTGTTTATGTTTTGATAAGTGTTAACAAGTTGTTCACGATTTGTTCTGTTAACTTTCAACTGCCTCAGAGCTTTTCTTCTTTTTTTCACAAGATCTGAAATTTTTGCATTCCACCATGGGACACACTTTTTTCCTATGAATCCTTTCGTTTTAGGGATGGTAAGTTCAGCTGCTTCCAAAATGGATTTTGTCAATTTTTCTACTTGACGTTCGGAGTTGGCATCTCTGGCGAAGATGAGTACATTTTGATACTGTTCCCGGTCGGCTTCTTCGACTTTCTTATGCAGAGTGGTATGTGGTCACTACTTTAAGTATCTGGTAACACACATAGAACCAGATGTCCGGCTAGTTCATTGGAGCATAAAGCTATATCAATGGAAGAAAAACTACCATGCCTTTGGTCGACGTAAGTTGGATCATCACTGTTGAGCACTACCAGACTGTTTTCTTCTACAAATTCGGCAACCATTTGGCCACGTGCGTTAAAGTGATTTGAACCCCACAGAGGATGGTGGGCGTTGAAGTCCCCAACCAACAGAAGAGGTATCGGGATCTGATTCAGCAAAGTAGAAATTTGGCTGTTGGTGATGTTTTCTCTCGGCGGCAAATATATGTTGACAATGATCACATTGAACGGTGGTCCTACTTTAACGGCTACAGCTTCGAAAGGAGTTTCAAGTTCGATGTCTAACTGGCAGGACCTGTGGGACAGCTCAGTGAGAGGAAGGTGGACCCATCGTCTGATCTCGCACATCGGGAGCTAGATCGGAAGAAGACACGGTGAAGTGGACTTCCATATGACGCAATTCCTGACTGGTCATGGATACTTCATGAAGTACCACTACCGGTTTGGACATGTGGCTTCGCCATATTGCCCAGATTGTGGTGACGAAGAAGAAACACCCGAACATGTGGTGTGGCGTCTGTAGTGTAGACCAGACTCGACAGCAGACAACGTAGTGCAGAAGATGTGTACGGACTCCAACACGTGGCATGCGGTCAGTGATGGGTTCACCCGGATCAAGACTGTCCTGCAGAGGAGCTGGAGTCAACGGCGGTCCGCGAACGGTGTAGGATGACTCCATCGACAAGTAGCATCTAAGTAGTGTGCGTCCGATCCCTTGATCGAAGCTACAAAGATAAGGCATACGGAGGTCATGTGTGCGCCTTGAACGTGTGTAGGATACCCCACCGACGGGGAGTATCCGAGAATTGCGGATTCCTAAGGGAAAAACTGCGGGGATAAGATTATACCTTCCTCGAAGCGGATCTCACAGGAAGAGGGCTAACCACTGTCGGGGGATACCCACGGGTAGAGAGGTTCGCGATGCCTAGTGAGCCTCTCGAGTCTATGTAGGATGTCGTTACGGTCAGGAAGCATCCGAGTTGTAGCATTCAAAATCCCGAATGTGTGCCGTAACAGGCGCGAGTCCAGAACAAACTGCTCTCGATCTGGCACACAACGGGCATAACAAGCCGCGGACCAAAAACCTTAGGGTTGCTAGCCAAAAGGATAAAAGAAGACCTAACAACGGTCGGAGTAGACTGACCCCATCAACAGGGGGCTGACGAGTAGTGTGCATCCGACCCCACGGTTTGAAGCAACAAAGATAATATAACATCTTCTGCTTAGCGGATGCCGTTGATACGTCACGTTCGTATGTAGGATAGGACCTCGGGGAGTATCCGAATAGTGCGATTCCCAACGACCGAAGCCCACGGGTAGAGTGGCTCTCAACGCCCGGTAAGGTATTCGGGTCAGTAAAGGATGAAGTCTTCGTCGGGAATCATCCGAGTCCTGGCATTCCAACTCAAATGTTTCTGGATGGCAACACTGTGAATTCTGATTGTGGAATCAGTGATCTCTTTGCTCAACAATTCCTGAAGACCTGAAGCGTATTCTGCGATACCTTCGAGGTACGATCGATACGGCGGCGTTGGTATTCCGCAGAAACGCGATATCAGAACCACTCATCGGCTTCGCGGATGCAGATTTCGTCAGAGACTTCGATGATCGAAGATCTGTATCAGGCTACGCTTACATGATCGTCGGGAAACAAATTCCGTGGTCAACAAAATGTAAGCTGACGATCAGTCTGTTAATATTACGGTCTATAACTATTATAAAACAAGACAACCAATTGAACCAACAACTTCATCAAAGATCTGAGAAAAAAGGAAACCGCTTTTACCTGCATTGCAGCACTAGGGGAGATGTGTTGTTTTTCGATTCTCCTGGAATGTTGTTTTTTCCTTTGATGATACTGGAGCCGTGGCCACTGACAACCAACAACCACAACATGAAGTAACATCCCATCCATATGTTGTTCAATGGTTGTACGCGCGCAGCGTCGTTCTTCATCGTCGTTTGATGTGCAATCATTTTTACTGCAGCCCAGTTTGCCTGTTTTTCCTCTATTACTTTTCCTCTTTCTCTAACGTCTTCCTTCCGATCCCTTGTTGGGTATGTTATTGCTTTTGCCCTGAACGAAAAACTTGTTTTGCTGCATTGCAATCCCAACCCTAATGGAGGTGGATGATGGTGTGTGTGGTAAAACTATGGAAAATGAAAAAGTTTTTCGATTTACTGTTACATCGTGTAGCATGTGTGGGAAAATATTTGCAGCGCCATGTCACTCACTCATTTTGCTGCTGCTTGTAAAAATAAAAGAGGCCGAAGGGTGTGTGCTCATTTGTTGCGAAAACATATGAGGCTTGCACAAATTCGCTGAACTATCAAGATTGATACCTGGAGAACCCCCCATAAATCATCAGCATAATTGTTATTGTATTGACATTCTTTCAAGTTGAGTGATATATTGGCTACTTATGGTTTCAGAGGAATTCCAGAAAAAAAAATCATTTGGATAGAGCCCAAAAGCTTGATTGATTGAACATTTTAAGAAGTTTTAATTTAAAAATCTTTTTTTACGACAGTCATAAGCTATCTGGAGCAATATTTTGAAAATTTTTACAATTTTGACAATTTTGACAAATTTGACAATTTTGACAATTTTGACAATTTTGACTATTTTGACAATTTTGACAATTTTGACAATTTTGACAATTTTGACAATTTTGACAATTTTGACAATTTTGACAATTTTGACAATTTTGACAATTTTGACAATTTTGACAATTTTGACAATTTTGACAATTTTGACAATTGTGACAATTTTGACAATTTTGACAATTTTGACAATTTTGACAATTTTGACAATTTTGACAATTTTGACAATTTTGACAATTTTGACAATTTTGACAATTTTGACAATTTTGACAATTTTGACAATTTTGACAATTTTGACAATTTTGACAATTTTGACAATTTTGACAATTTCGACAATTTTGACAATTTTGACAATTTTGACAATTTTGACAATTTTGACAATTTTGACAATTTGACAATTTTGACAATTTTGACAATTTTGACAATTTTGACAATTTTGACAATTTTGACAATTTTGACAATTTTGACAATTTTGACAATTTTGACAATTTTGACAATTTTGACAATTTTGACAATTTTGACAATTTTGACAATTTTGACAATTTTGACAATTTTGACAATTTTGACAATTTTGACAATTTTGACAATTTGACAATTTTGACAATTTTGACAATTTTGACAATTTTGACAATTTTGACAATTTTGACAATTTTGACAATTTTGACAATTTTGACAATTTTGACAATTTTGACAATTTTGACAATTTTGACAATTTTGATAATTTTGACAATTTTGACAATTTTGACAATTTTGACAATTTTGACAATTTTGACAATTTTGACAATTTTGACAATTTTGACAATTTTGACAATTTTGACAATTTTGACAATTTTGACAATTTTGACAATTTTGACAATTTTGACAATTTTGACAATTTTGACAATTTTGACAATTTTGACAATTTTGACAATTTTGACAATTTTGACAATTTTGACAATTTTGACAATTTTGACAATTTTGACAATTTTGACAATTTTGACAATTTTGACAATTTTGACAATTTTGACAATTTTGACAATTTTGACAATTTTGACAATTTTGACAATTTTGACAATTTTGACAATTTTGACAATTTTGACAATTTTGACAATTTTGACAATTTTGACAATTTTGACAATTTTGACAATTTTGACAATTTTGACAATTTTGACAATTTTGACAATTTTGACAATTTTGACAATTTTGACAATTTTGACAATTTTGACAATTTTGACAATTTTGACAATTTTGACAATTTTGACAATTTTGACAATTTTGACAATTTTGACAATTTTGACAATTTTGAAAATTTTGACAATTTGATTTATTAGGAAAATTTAAATTGTTTTTTTTAATTGGAAGTGAAAAATAGTTGTATGGAAGTCTACAAATTTGCCATTGGCTTCTTTCCCTTTTGTTAGTAAACACGTGGTATGAAAACAAACAACTTATCTTCTGCCTAATCTAAACGTTTTCTTACTTTCATCGAGAGGTAGTCAACGACGGCTACGTTTCAATTTTCTCAGAAAACAACAGCGACGTGGCAGTATGTTTTCATTCTATCGGAAGGCTCCATTAGCATTCCGGTATGAGAATACACTTCATTCACTTTCTTGAATGAAGCGCAAAATTGGATGTAATTATCACATCATTGGATCACATCATCCCCCCTTACCCATCAGGCTTGACCCAGCTCGGTTTTCAGATTCATGTCGGGGGTCCACAAACGGAACTGTCACCCTCCGAGAAGTCTCCGATTCGATGATGACGATGGTGATGATAGCCTGCTGGGGAAATTCAGCGCCATTCAAGAAGTTGACTCAGAATTGAGAACATCCCCCCTCACTTCTACGAATTTTCACCATTCAACAACATTCATTCAGTGGTGGGTAAGGGGAGACGATTGCGAAAAGCATTCTAGGAACAGATATTGCATCTTAGTTCTTTTGTCTCCCAGCTTGGCAATATGTTCATAATGAATGTGTTTTTGGTTGTGTGCTGGAGATTGTATGTGTGATATTTTAGCTGTCTGACAAATGACATCCACCCACACTCTATTTGTTCCCACCCCAAGTGATGACTAACAGTATGGTGCCGCCTAACTCCTATTGTTCGACGCGACAAAGTCCTGAGGAACGACGACGACGATGATGATCATGATATCGTACAACTGTGCGGTCCCTCGCGAAACAATGGCCGCCATAAGTAACAATTTTGGGACACACAAACAAAATGAACGTCCTGTGGTTTTTCGTTTGGGTTTTTGTTTTGCGTTTTCAGCTCCAGCTTACCAAAGCGGGAATTTAGACCCCCCAGATTCAAGTTTCCTGGCTTTGTGAGGCCACTCACTGATGGCGTTTGTTATTAGCATTCACTCATTTGAAATTACAATGACCTTTTGTTCGTAGGTTTTAGTGAAAACGAACTCATCCAGTTGTTAGAAATCCTTCAAAGAGGAGGAAACATTGAAGTTCAACCGCAAGTTTGTCAACTGAATATTCATAATTGCGTTACGGCCGAATCACTTCAGATTTCCTCTCAACAGTTCACAGCCTACAGGATTAAACCTGTCAAGAAAATATCAGAATCAGAGGCAGACCCAACCGTCGTCCTGCTCGTCGTCAAACCTGGGATAAATAAAAACCGTTAAAAATGGAAATCAATTTTGAATTAGGCCTCCAGAAAGAAGTTTCTCCTCGGTCTTGGAGTTGTCATGTATCGAAGGTACTGACCAGGTCTGGATTAAGTTGACAAACGAGGGGCATTTTAAATACATAAAATCCCATTTTATCTGGATTCCCGATACAAGCCTTAAAATTAACTGAATGTCCGATAGAATATCTTTGACTAATCATACATTTTTTTTTGCTCGAGATTGAGAAGATACAAAATTTTAATTATTTTAAAAAGGTAACAGCTAAATTTTTTTTTGTTCAAAACGGTCTAGCAGCTAAGTAAGATTGAATACTAGAGAATGAACAAAAAAAATCACCACTTAAAAAAAACCTCCCTGAAATTCGACTCTGACTTTTAACGAAAAAAAAATTCAAAGGCGTTTTTCGACCGAAAAACCACTACCGACAAAAAGGAAAACACCTTTTCCCGGAAGTGCACAAATTTGGTTGGCCCCGGAGTGTCGATTGGGATCACCACTTGGAGCGCTCCAGGACTTGAGGTGGGGCTCCAGAGTGTGTCGGAAGATTGGTCGACTACGGTTGACCTTTCTCCTGTCGAAGGCACAGCATCTTTTCACTAACAGCTGGAGGGTTTCGGTTTGTGCTAATAAACTGATGATAAATATTCATAGAAAATGTTTTTGACTCTCGACCGGCATCGACTTGCACAGATTTTGGAACGAAAATCTGAAAGCGGGTGGCTCCAGAGAGATTTTTGCGGCGGTACGAAGAAAAAGGTGGCCCGAGGAGAGGTTTCGAGAACTTGTGCCGATGATTTCGTTGTTGCTGGCAGGGATTCGTAATTAAGGAGCAGCTTTGTGATCCTCATCAAAATCTGATTTACGAGCTATGCCAGACTGTTTAATGTTTAATTTTTTTTACCGGATGTCGGCTTGGAATGCTGCCAAACTCAATTCCAACCCAATTGATGTTTATTTATTACTAATGAGCTTGATTAAATTCCATTTTGGGAAGCCGGTTTCGAGTTGGAAGAAATTTGGAGTTGCCAAATCAAGTCAGTTGCTAGTAGATTCGAACACAAGCCCCCGAATGGTAAATCTAAAAGCATTATCGTGTTTTTTCGTGGAACTATTTTCCATCAACATCACCGGCCTGGGCTGAGTGTTGTAGCATGTTGTGCGGTCATTCCCTGGAGAGCTGCTGAATGGGTGCGAAAACTCGCATTCGGATTGCTGATGATGGGATTTTCCGGTAATCCTTTTGGCCAGAGTTGAATCACTCAGAGGTCAGCCAGCAAACGAATAGCAGAAGACACTCGAATGAAAGGATAGGTAGGTAAATAGTTAATCACACTCAACGTTCATTCGGAATTTCAAGGAAGGTACCTTTGATGGAAGCTTGTTACAGCTTATTCTTGTTGTTGATGTGACAACTTTCAGTCAAAAGTTCCTAAAATTGTCAAAATAGTAAAAATTGTAAAAATTGTCAAAATGGTAAAAATGGTAAAAATTGTCAAAATTTTTAAAAATTGTCAAAATTGTCAAAATTGTCAAAATTGTCAAAATTGTCAAAATTGTCAAAATTGTCAAAATTGTCAAAATTGTCAAAATTGTCAAAATTGTCAAAACTGTCAAAATTATCAAAATTGTCAAAATTGTCAAAATTGTCAAAATTGTCAAAATTGTCAAAATTGTCAAAATTGTCAAAATTGTCAAAAATGTCAAAATTGACAAAATCTTCCCAAATTGTCTTAATTTTCCTAAATTTCTTAATTTTCTCAATTTTCTGATTTTCTAAATTTTCTAAATTTTCTAAATTTTCTAAATTTTCTAGATTTCCTTAATTTTTTAAATTTTCTAGAGTTTCCAAATTTTCTAAATTTTCCAAATTTCCTGTATTTTCTAAAATTTCTAAATTTTCTAAGTTTCTTAAATTTTTTAAATTTTCTTAAATTTTAAAATTTTTTTAAATTTTTTAAATTTTTTAAATTTTCTCAACTTTCTAAATTTTCAAATTTTCTTAATTTTCTTAATTTTCCTTTTGTTCTAAATTTTCTAAATTTTCTGAATTTGCTTAATTTTCTTAATTTTCTAAATATTCTTTTTTTTTTGTTCTCTTAACTTTCTTAATTTTCTTAGTTCACCAAATTTGCTTCATTTACTTCATTTTTACAATTTTTAAATTTTATTAATTTTCTTAATTTACAAAATTTTTCAATTTTTTTTTATATTTCCAAAATTTTCGAATTTTTTTTAAATTTTCTAAATTTCCTAAATTTTCTAGATTTTCTAAATTTTCTAGATTTCCTTAATTTTCTAAATTTTCTAAATTTTCTAAATTTTTCATATTTTCTAAACATTCTTAATTTTCTAAATTTTCCAAACTTACTGTATTTTATATAATTTCTAAATTTTCTAAGTTTCCTAAATTTTAAAATTTTCTTAAATTTTCTAATTGTTCTAAATTTTTTAAATTTTTAAAATTTTCTCAATTTACCAAATTTTCTAAATTTTCTTAATTTTCTTAATCTTCCTTATATTCTAAATTTTCTAAATTTTCTGAATTTTCTTAATTTTCTTAATTTTCTAAATATTCTTTTTTTTATGTCCTTAACTTTCTTAATTTTCTTAATTCACCAAATTCTCTTAATTTACTTCATTTTCTAAATTTTTTAATTTTCTTAATTTTCTTAATTTACAAAATTTTCAAATTTTTTTATATTTCCAAAATTTTCTTATTTTTTTAAATTTTCTTAATTTTCTAAATTTTCTAAATTTTTTTTAATTTCCAAAATTTTCAAAATTCCTGATTTTTTTAAATTTTCTAAATTATCTAAATTTAGATATCTAAGTCCTAGTAGCTTTAAGGTTGAAGGTTTAACCAAAATTTCTTAACGTGTTTAGATGGGACCTGCTTTTTTAAAATTTTGTAGCCAAAATTTTATGTTTTCTAATTTTGTTTGTTTTTTTTTTATATTATTATATTGTTGGGTTTGAAAAAAAAATTTGGTAACGCTTAGCAACCTTTCTAATTTTTAAATTAAGGTGCTAAATCAAGGTGCAACAAATTTAAGTTTTTGTTTCCCACAAAACTCAAATATTCTCTAGTCAGGTGTTACCTTCCTTCATTCGGTCTGGCTTCCACAGGAAAAGTTTGACCTCTCATGTTCAACAGAGCTTGAAGCGAAAACTTCTGTGCTCGGCCAAGTAAAACCCCCACAGAAGTACCTTAGAGAAAATTGTTCCGTTGAGCCGTCTTAAAGGTTCAATTACTCCCAGAGATCGGCAAAAAGAAAAAAGATTGCTGTTATTATTTTGTTCCCTCCTGTCTTCGGTCAGAATGTGAGAAATAATCATCCGCAAGTTCCAACGTTCATTTGTTTGAAGGCAAAGTTTTTGGCAAACTTTTCTCTCCCCAAATTCCATTGCTTATCGTTGATCCGGACGAAAAGATTAGGATTAGTGCCAAAACTTTCTCGCTTTGGATTGTTTAGAATCTGATCCGTATCGAGTTTGCTTCTGGCTTAACTTATTTTTGGGGCACAATTTTGCTCTCGGACAAATTAACCACAACACTCGGAGGTCTCAGGTGAGAAAAACATCAAGGATAAAGTCAAACACCTTCAAAAAGAATTCCAAAATTTAGAATTAAATTCTATGATGAAATTTCAATCTGAATAATCGATTCGATGGTTTAAATCAAACACACAAAATCGAATCAGAGACATGGAGAAATTTTGTCTATTGCATGCTAGCAAGCTCCTGGATGTCTACTACAAACTCCAGTTGGAACCAACAGGTTGCACCCAAATCTGTTCTCATCCCACTTGTGCTTTTTCAGTCGACATGAGATTATAATTTCAGAAAACGTTGCAGGTTATAATTACATCCTCAACCACAACCAACCATGCACCATGGGTTCGGAGAAGAGTCGCCCTAAGCCAGACGATTAAAGCACTGGAAGAAATTTCGTAACATTTTTACAAGAGTTTGTTTTTTTTTTTCAAAAAAAAAAACTACTGACAAACCTCTCTTTTTTAAAATGACTCATTCAATCAAAACTTCGTTTTTTTTAAGAAAAAAAAATTCCCACCGTGCATCAATCCACCACATGCAACTTGCTAACGCGGACTGACATCGACCGGCAAGATTTGTCCGTTCAAATGGTTTCTGATGGCAAATGATCTTCCTGGATTAGAGTGCGGAATCCGGGACGTTACTTTTGGCGCCTGGTGGGTATGCTGTTTCACCATCATCCAGCCAGACCCCACAGACCCATCTGAAGTGGCATTCCGGAGATCGGTTTACACGTCTCGGCATGTCCGGAACACTGAAAATTGATAGCGTATGGTTGGACAACCGACAGGCAGATGATAATTATTATCGGATGAAATTTCAAAGAATAGAAATCCAAATTAACCATGTGTTTTTATCAGCATTTAGACTGAACTAGAATTTGAGGACTTGAAGGTTTTGAATCATTTCAATAAAAATATAAAAAGAATCCTGGGATAATTCTTAAAAGATTCAATTATGACTTATCCATTCCGATAAAAATATATGTCCGAATTTTTAAACAAAGTGTAAGAAACTAACATTATGCTTGAATTTTACTACGAACCTAAATTTTTGGACTTAATTCACTCAATATAAGGAGTGGAATTGATTGAAGTAATGACAAATTTTGCCGATTGTCCACCTTCGGCAAAAATA
Organism: Uranotaenia lowii; assembly: GCF_029784155.1. Lineage (NCBI taxonomy): Eukaryota > Metazoa > Arthropoda > Insecta > Diptera > Culicidae > Uranotaenia > Uranotaenia lowii. The sequence goes on along the minus strand of NC_073691.1, from coordinate 13,019,640 downwards.
CAACATTTTTGACTTTTTATCACTCCACCACAGTTTTCGGGTAATGGCACGATTCCAAATCCAACCAAAACATAGTAAAAACGTAGTGAGACCTTTTGAAGTGCTATGCAGAGAAAATGATCGCGTTTTGAGCCAATCTTCTGAAACACTAACTGATTTGCAGCTTCCACAGATCGTCAGCTTCCTCAAGTACTAGATTTCAATTTGTTCTCCTTTTTTAACCCAGAAAATATAGGCAAGACTTTTTAACGAAAATTTCCCGGCTGGAAACCTGCCCAGTGTCCGCAAAAGAGCTCGTTTTACTGTCAAATACGAAATTTTTGCGCACGATTTGACCAGCGTATTTCGTGAATTTTTTACCTTGTATAAATGATGTTAGGCCTGTTTTTTAATCAGCTAGACAAACAAGCTAGAAAAAATCACTCGATAATACACCTCGCATTTCTTAACTTCGGGCATTCGATTTTATTACCCAAGTAACAATTTAAGCTTTATTATTGTCAGCAAAATTTCGTTTGGACTATAGCATTAATCTTCATAAAAAGCTAAAGCGCATTCAATAACATCACCTGGACTCTAATAAATCCAAAATCAAGCTATTTGGCCCTACCCTAGAAACGTTTTCATGACATATTATTGTTGGTCATCAATGTTGGTCACAAAAGCTTTTAAAAAGCTATTATTAAACATGTAATTTTTGTTTTTTTTTTTGCGGTTCTGTGAGTACTCGGAGTTTTTTTTTTAATTTTTCCAGCAACCATAATGGTTCATGAATGATGATTGCATTATTGAGATATGATCTGGTAAAATTAATAGACAAAAAACCAATGTTTTAACCATATTATGAGCCTCTTTTGAACTGCCAGTCAAGAGTTTAGGTAAAATGTGTATGAAATACTATCTTAAAATAATTGCGCCTCGTCAAATCTCAAAAACGCTACGATTTGACGTTTCTCTCGCAAGCCAACCAACACGCTTAGGATGAGTTCCTCATTTCTGAGTTGTTAATCATTAGTACAGTAAATGAGGACAGACTTTTTGATTAAAAAGGGATTGGTTGTGAATGACCCGTGGAATAAATCATGAGTTGAAGTCGAATTTCGTTGTCGTCTTCTTGGATTTCAAGATGGCGGCTTCTGCTGAACTTTAAAATGTTGTAAATGACTTAAAATCGCATGAAACACCAACAATTTGGTTATTGGGTGGAAGGGCTAAACGAGTAGAAGTCGAATTTCGCTTTCAGGCGCCATCTTGAAATCCAAGATGGCGGCATCCGTTTAATTTTGAATGTTATAAATTACAAAAAGTCGCATTAAACCACCACTATACGAGTATTGGGTGAAAGGGCTAAACTAGAAGAAGTCGAATTTTGCTATCTGACGCCATCATCAATCCAATATGGTGGCTTTCACTATTCTTTTCAAAGCTGTAAATAACTTAAAATCTCATGATACATCCACAATACGGGGTATTGGGTGAAAGAACAATACGATTATAAGTTGAATTTCGTTGTCCGACGCCATCTTGATAGCAAATATGGCGGCTGCCGCTCAACTTGAAAATACTATTGATCAAAACACAGGAATTACACAGGAATATCAAAAACCAAAAATAACAAACTTAAACTGCAGTTTTTGCATCATAGTTGAGGCTTCCGAAAAACCTTTCATATTTTTTTTTGAAAAAACTTAATGAAAAAGAAATTTACTTTTGGACACATAAACATAAAATTAAAATAATATAACTTGTGTATTTTATTGATTTGGCAAATAAAATGAATAAATCTGGGTATAATCCAGGTTTTTTCAACAAAATCTGGGCAACCAGGTCGGACCGGACCTTCATCAAATTTTCGGACAAAACCGGCCAATCTGACTAACTTATTCCTAATGTTCCAGTATTAATAAGATGGTAAAAAATGGTTATATTTTTGGTCCTAGAATTTTATTTATAACTTACTGACCTGGTGTGCTTTGTCACCAAAATTCAAAATTCACCAAGTGTAAAATTTGGCTCTATTTGCTCAATAAGTTATCAAGTTATGCAATAAAAATGTACGGAACTCGACTCCCCTATCTGATTTTTTAATGGTTCGATAAACTTTTTATGTAGTTCGCTTATTCTATTTACACAAATATTATCTTCACTACACGTTTTTTTTGCACCATTCTGACTTCTCTTCTGTTCTTGATGGGCCAATCATCCTCAACATATTCGCCAAAACGCCCTGCCTTTCTGGCGCTACTGCCATACCCTGACATTGATGCCGCTTCCGAGATTGATCACGTCGATCCCAGGACACCTTCTTTTCGTTTCTGAAGCTCAAGCTCGAGCTCGAGCTGATCACCACCCGGAAAAGTAGGATTTCAGCCAATTCCATTCTCACTGCAGTCGTCCATGGAGTAAGATCTAAATTCACCGCCCATCGATCTAAATTCACGATATAATCCGTATTTTTAAAAAAATACGATCGCAAAAATTCTCCATCGGAAGAAAGTAGGGATCACATATGTCAATAGAATCACTTCTCTTACCGTAAACTGGGAGAACATTGATCCTTTTTTAGTTCATTTTCTATTTTTTATTATTTTTTAACACAATTTTTTTTTAATACTTACCGAGGTAAGGAGTTAAAGGCATGATCATTGATAGCAGAATATTCAAACGACATTAGTGGCTATAACTAAATGTTCGTTACAAAATCAGATTTCAGGTTTCGGGGTAACTTTGATCACTATGGTTTTTTAACGTATCCCAACATCTTCAAAATTATTGTTTTGATGCCAATTAGCATAGAAGACTTAAAACATCAATAACAGTAATTTATTGTTTGGACTCAATTGAATATTTTGACGTTTTCTTTAAAAAAATTAATTTACTCAAAAGAAGGACAACGTTGCTGCATACATTTAGGGGCAAAAATTATAAACATTTCACAATATTTTTGGCTTCAAAAACAAATGAAATTGTACCATCAGGCAATTTTCTAGGTCCTCACCTTGTTCCTATTTTCTTTTTTTACTGGAACTCAGCCATTTGATAGAGTTTTTAGCCATTTTTTCTATAGAGATTTTCTCATAGAAAATTTCCTTTTTTTTTAATTTCCAAAAATGATCATATAACGATCATAAAAATAACTCTAAAACTATACCTATACAAAGGAAAAAAGTTAAAATTTTAAATTAAACAACCCATTTGCATATTATAATGCTATCATTTTATCAGGAGAGTTGTTTGTTTGTGAGTCTTCGAAAAAAAACAGATATTTTAATACTTTAAAAAATATTTTAAGAAATTAGTATAAAAAAAATCTCAAACTACAAACCAAACTTAATCTATTTGAAACTCAATTTATAGGCTTTCAAACGTATAAACTAGTTCTCCGATATTTTAACTTCAGACCTTGTTAATCATAAATATCTGGAAAAATTTCATGTTGATCAAAATTACCCCGGTGATCAAAGTTTCCCCAGTTTACGGTACTCAAATAATCTACCTTGTACATTTTGGTTCCTTTTATTCGAAAAAGTTCTCGAGTTATACGAAAAAAATTATGGGCCTCTCTCTCCCCCTTTCTATCCCGTTTTATTAATTAGTTTTCATAGTATTCCGTCTCACGACATAACCAACTTAATTCCTAAAATTCACTCAGTTCATGGCAATCGTTCTCCAATTTCTAGGACATCTCGCATTCCGTGAGTAGAACCAAATCACCATAGAAATATTTTTGGTATCTAAACACACTCCCTTCCCATTTTTATTTCTTTGCTCATTAAGGTTATGCCATCAATTGTAAAGGACCTGCCCTCCCTCTTTCTATCGCCCCGTTGAAAGGAGAAATGGGTCTCACTTAAATGATTACTCAAATATCCTCCACTGTCAAATTTGGTTCAATTTTAATTATTAGTTTTAATATCCATTGGAAAGAGGGAATCATCTAAAAAAAATAATCCTCCTACTCAAAAAAAATCCTTCTGTGTGTTTGTGTTTGTTTAAAAAAATTGAATATATTTTTTATAAGCTTGCATGCCACAAAATCGCATGCTATTCATATTCTGAAAAATAAAAAATTCGGGTTATTTTGTAACCAAAAGTTTTAAAAAAAAAATCGAGAATAAACAAAGTGAAAAAAATCCAAAATCAACTGAATATATTTAAACTTAGCCACCAAAACAATAAATTATCATTTTACATGTGTAAAAATTTGGTTTTGTTTAAAATTTGAAGGAAATTACTTGAAATTCTAGGGATTGTGTCATGTTTTATGAAAATGTTGCGTGAGGAATATGTAAGTATTATATTCACGACGATCGTTTCAGTTGTGGATAGGGAACAGACAGGATAGGGAACAGACAGATTCAAATTCAAATACCTTGTGTTTTATGAGAGGTTTTGAATTATGGACCTTTCGAAAATTCTATTTTAAATTTCTTAAAGGGAATTTGAAAAAAAATAGGGAATATACATCATGTTTTGACGGATTTGGAACAATTTTTTTTACAAAATTTGGTTAATATTTGCATCATAAAATTTCCTACATGATTATTTGATCTTGATCAACGGGAATCGTAGAATAGCAATGGAATTTTATCAACTTTTCAAATACAACCAAAACGTGCATTAAATTTTTTTTGTCAAAAGTTGAATGTTTTCATAGATGGTAAGGGAAAAATAGAAGGTTTGCTCTTCAATCAGAAGAGAGAAGAAAATTACATCAAGATGAGATATTTTGATATTATTTTTTTCCTATCGACATGAAACAAAGTTAATTACTCGTAGGATATTATAATATCACAAATCACAAATTATATAAGAACTCCATGCAAGAATTACTAAATTATATCATCCTTTGAGAGCATTATATAAAAAAACTCAAAAGGGACAAAAAAACTTCAATCTGGCATACAAGCTTTTATGCATCATTTTTTGCATTGCCTTCTGTCTTGTTAAATGTTTCAAAAAAACTTTTGATTCCAGAAACTGTGTTGCTACTAAAATATTTATTCCGGTGTCCTTCTAAATCTAGATTCTTGATTCCAAAACGAGATGTATAAACACGAAGCCATTTGGGATTGATATTGATGGTCAAAATAAAAAATCAACTCTCAAAAATGAAATTCAGAACTTATTTGAAACGAAAATGAACATTTTGGGACAATAAAATTAAAAGAAACTACTAAAAGATATACGTGTAAACTCAAACACTAGATATGCGATATTAGTTGCAATCTCAATTCAAAAAAATTTAAAATTACAACAATTTAAAATTCAATCGGTTTGGAGATAAACTTAGATCAATATTTGAGGCTGAATTTAGCCCACGAAAAATAATATTCAGGTCTTGAAATGTGTAGTAAGTGATTTTTGAAAACAAGCAAAACTAAAAGTTATGGAACAGGCCATTTTCGAGCTGATTTCAAATTTGGTGTAATATTTGGTCATTATTTGGAGTTTTGATGAGATAGCGGCACAAAAATAGAAAATTGAATCAGTTTTGAACATGAAATTAACAGATTTTCAATAAATTTGTTCTCCTCATCAGCAACTTCAATGAAGATCTCAAACGATTTTCACGTAAAAAATATAAATTCTTTTTTAAGCTAACTTTTCAAAAAATTTACACTAAAATTTTATATTTTGTCGAACATGGATAAAGAAATAAAAACATTGTAGCAAATTTCTTTGCAAAAGTGAAAATAGTTGGGTTTTGAATCTTGAAGTCTATGAGTTTTGAGTCGTACGTACGAGTCTTGGGGCTTAAGTCCGGAATCTTGAATCTTGAGTCTTGAGTCTTGAGTCTCAATCTTTAGTCATGAATCTTGAGTCTTGAGTCTTGAGTTAAAGTCTTAAGTCTTGAGCCTTGAGTCCTGACTTTTGAGTCTTAAGTCTTGAGTTTTGAGTCTTGAGTCTTGAGTCTTGAGTCTTGAGTCTTGAGTCTTGAGTCTTGAGTCTTGAGTCTCGAGTCTTGAGTCTTGAGTCTTGAGTCTTGAGTCTTGAGTCTTGAGTCTGGAGTCTTGAGTCGTGAGTCTTGAGCCTTGAGTCTTGAGTTTAGAATTTTGAGTCTTGAGTCTCTAATGATGATTTGCTGAGATGCTCAAATCTTGAGTCGTTAGTCATAAATCTTGAATTTTGAGTCTACATATCTTATTGAATAGATTTCATATTCTTTAAAACTAACTATTTTATCAATTGCTGATGAGTTTTTTCAGGAATCCTGGTTTTTACCATTTTCGTTCTCTATAAGCTTGTCAAAATATAGTTCTAATAAAATTCTAACTCATTCGAACAGTTTTACATACATACATTTCCACCACCAAGAGTAAGTTCCAGAGTAGAATTCTCAACAATGCTGTAGCTTGATTGCGGCAGCTAATTTTATCAATTGAAATTTCAACCTACCACGCCGGAAGCATCTGAAAAGCGATACTATTTTACCCAAACTTTGAATCGTTTTCTAATACGGCAAGGCAATGCGGTACTGACCAACTGGGTACCGGAACAATTTTCAGCTAGTGGTACAAATTGTTTGGTCAACTTTCGGAACCAAACTTCCCGAATTGGTGTAATGGTTCCGCAATTCCAAAAAGCGCACTCAAAAAGCCACAGTTGAAAACCAGCCAGGGCGGCAACTTGCAGCAGATTTTGGCCAAATTTTTACTGCCCCATTTGTGGACTGACCGTTTGTGGATTCTGGACTCTGACCATGAATGGAACTAGGTTGTGTTTTTTTCTTTAAAACATGTCCCGTCTAGTCAGGTCAGAGCAATTCCAGTCAAGTGGAGCAATTTGCAGGGGGCATTAAGAGTATTTCTGAACTTTTGAGCACGTACTTTTTTTTTGCTTGCTTCCGTAAATTACTTTCTCCTTCCATAATGAATATCCGGACAAACTCTTAAAAAAGCGTAAAGCGGGTGAAGAGAAGGTATAAATTTCACCCTCAAGTAGTTTTCCATCAAATGCATCTTAAATTAATAAACTTCCCGCTGCTGATGGTAAAGTGGCAAGAAGTACACAAGTTCACCACTAGCGATAGCTATCAAGTAAGAGTGCAGAGTAAATTTTTGTTTAAAGGAAAAAAAACGAGGGCGAAAAAACCCCTTGCTTCTTCATTCCAAAACGAGTAAAACCCCATTTTCAACTATTCAACGCTGCTGGTGGCTTTTCAAGTTTTCTTTGGTAGCAAAAACTTACTTAGAGAAAAAAAAATACATTACTCTGCAACATGCCGCTTCCCGGTGGTTGTTTCTAGTGTAGCACTTTAAAAGAAGAATCCCGACATTTGTGTTGAGGAAGGCAGTCTCTGTACTAGCTTAGTTTCCGGAAAGTTGACGAGAAACGGACAGACACCCAAAGGAAAAGTTCATTTTTCAACGGCACCAAAATAGATAGAAAGTAGAAGGAACAAAAAACCTATGTAGAGCCAGCAAGTGCTGGAAATTCAGTCAAATGCCATATGTGTGATGCGATAACACATGTAGAAAAAAGGAATTCATTTGAACGAGCCAGAGAGTGATGAAATCTAAAGTGGATGCCTCAAGTGCCTACATTCAATTAACTTTGAAGAAGGAACTTTTACAAACATTTGTCGAACGAAACTAGGGTCTGAACGAATTTTTTTGAACAGTGTCCTCCGGCAGACATGGGATGTGCATTGCAGTTTTTTCTCCATTTCTTTTTTTTCATTTTTTAGCTCTACAAGCGAATTTACTCACTTAAAGTGGCCCTCACTTAAGTGCTGTGGATGCTCCCTGTAGTTTCTAGTACAAATTTTGAGCAATCAAGATAGGAAAAGTATATTTTTTGACTCGATGAAAGAATTGAATTTTTATGGACTGACATTTGTAGAAAGGATGAAGAGGTCGTTTGCTCGAATTGATTTAAATTAAAATTTCCAACCAAAAAATTTTCATTCAAAAATAAATAAAAAGAAATTTTCATTTAAAACTTCAATCTCAAATCACATTCCTATAAAGATATTCATATTTCAATTTTAATTCAAGGATCTGAATTTAATTTCTAAATCGACTTTAAAAGTTGTCAATTTGCAACAAATGAAAACCTGTTTAAATTGTCAAAATTGTCAAAATTATCAAAATTGTCAAATTTGTCAAAATTGTCAAAAGTGTCAAAATTGTCGAAATTGTCAAAATTGTCAAAATTGTCAAAATTGTCAAAATTGTGAAAATTGTCAAAATTGTGAAAGTTGTCAAAATTGTCAAAATTGTCAAAATTGTCAAAATTGTCAAAATTGTCAAAACTGTCAAAATTGTCAAAATTGTCAAAATTGTCAAAATTGTCAAAATTGTCAAAATTGTCAAAATTGTCAAAATTGTCAAAATTGTCAAAATTGTCAAAATTGTCAAAATTGTCAAAATTGTCAAAATTGTCAATATTGTCAAAACCCCTGTTGTGTACAAGTTCTATCTTTACCAGCAAACCACAGACCCCCATTACAAGATCAAGATTCAAGACAATCGTCAAAATTGTCAAAATTGTCAGAATTGTCAAAATTGTTAAAATTGTCAAAATTGTCAAAATTGTCAAAATTGTCAAAATTGTCTAAATTGTCAAAATTGTCAAAATTGTCAAAATTGTCAAAATTGTCAAAATTGTCAAAATTTTGAAAATTTGTCAAAACTGTCAAAATCGTCAAAATTGTCCAAATTGTCAAAATTGTCAAAATTGTCAAAATTGTCAAAATTGTCAAAATTGTCAAAATTGTCAAAATTGTCAAAATTGTCAAAATTGTCAAAATTGTCAAAATTATTTCAAAATTTTCAAAATGGTCAAAATTGTCAAAATTTTTAAAATTGTTAAAATTGTCAAAATTGTCAAAATTGTCAAAATTGTCATATTGTCAAAATTGTCAAAATTGTCAAAATTGTAGAAATTGTCAAAATTGTCAAAATTGTCAAAATTGTCGAAATTATCAAAATTGTCAAAATTGTAGTGGAATCTAAGCTAAACTTAACTTTTAAGAAATTTTCAAATCATCTTTAACTAACAATTAAAGCTTAGTTCTTTTAGAAATGGGACATTTTCATTTGCTAATAGCTCGTTAACTAGTTATTGGATATTAAAAACTTTGACAGCATTTTGTTGCCTGTAAAAAATACTATTCGACCTATTTTTTTCAAAATTTAAACTTTACGCGTTTTTGAGATATGTACGATGCAAGAGAAAAAGAAAAAAATTATTTTGCACAGTTTCCTTTAAAATACGTCATTATCAAATTGATAGCTGAAAAAACCGTTGATTATTCAAAGAATTACTGAGTTTTTGTGGTGGATAAGTATGCAAACACTGTAAATAATGTCCACAAAGTTCAAATCAAGCATTGGAGTGAAGCACATGATCGGCAACAACGGTTAAGGGTCATCAAGGAAGTCAAGTCTCATACCAGCATTTTTAATTTTTAATAAACGAAAAACTAAGGGTAGATCGCTGAAATGTCCAAAACAATTTTCTCCGATAAGCTGATAGTGTTGCCTAGTGATGACTCATTGAAATCCAACCTCAAACATATATTTTTTGATAGTTCCAAAGCGCTTAAGCTGTAAAACCGGTACCGGAAAAAAAACGTACAAAAATGTGGTCAAAAATAATCAAATTTGTTCATTTCGGAACAACTGTATCCACTAAAATGCTTCCAGTTTCCAGTTTCCAGAGAAGTATTGGACCAAAAAGTATCAAAAATTGAAAAGGAGGGTGAAGCCACCTGAAATATAGATTTTACGAAGTATAAGTTGGAGAAACTGATCAATACCATGACTGAAAAAAGTGTGCGCCGGCCAATGGGAGATACCAAGAATAAAGTAGAAATTTCTTTAACCAAAAACGGTAAATATTTTTTTTCAAATTTTTCCATAAAAGATCATAACATTACCTTATTTTTCTTCAAAGAAAGTATTTCGTTTAAACGAATGGTTTTTTAGATACAGGCATTCGTAACTGTCCCATTTCTAAAAGAACTAAGCTTTAATTTGAAGCAAAATTCCTCGCTAATCAACTTAAGTTAAGCCGTCTTTTCTTTCCATAGAAAGGTGTGTTCCATCGGCAAAGCCATGCAATTATGATGGGTGCATGATGTTGATTTTGTTCGTACATGCATGCGGGAATGCGCACGTTTGTACGTAGCTACAATCCGGCTGATGTTGTACGTGAGTAGTCCGGATGGTTGGCTTGAATATGGTGTAAGGTTTCCCCGGGATAGTTTTGCGTGTACGGTTGCGGAAACTTTCAATCTCTCTGGAGCCACCCTTCTGGAGCTCAGTTACTGGAGGAAAACTCATAGCTACCCACCCTTGGTAATGGATAATGTGGTTTTACACAGGCACATACATTCGTTAGATGGTCGATCGGAGGCAAGTGATAATAGAGCTTATGTTGTTGCGCCATGGCTGTTGGAAGGCAGCAATTTCTGTGTAATCTCCTACGGTTAACTCCCTGCTTCTGCTTTTTTAGCTTAGCGCTTTGGCTTGAATCGGGAGCAGTAAATTCTAGAGTAAACAAAAGTTTAACGTTTGTTTTTTAGATTCAATTACAATAATTACTAACTGTGGGTTGGTTTGAAATAAAATGAATAACACATATTTTTCATCAGCGAAAGTACGTTTAGAGCACGACCACCAATCAAATTTCGCTACTGGAATTTTTGAAAACTCTTATTTAATTTTTTTAAGAATCCTATTTAAAAATATTAGTCAGTGAATTTAAATATTGATTTGGACTTGAATTCTGTATGCGCATTTTTCTTGTATGGCGACCGTCAGAAATCTATTGAACGTTGCAACTTTCCAGCAAATTATCTAAACCTAGAAAATTTGATTGAAATGATATTAAAAATTTAAGGCTCATCACACAAGACCCAAGATTCAAGACTCAAGACTCAAGACTCAAGACTCAAGACTCAAGACTCAAGACTCAAGACTCAAGACTCAAGACTCAAGACTCAAGACTCAAGACTCAAGACTCAAGACTCAAGACTCAAGACTCATGACTCAAGACTCAAGATTCAAGACTCAAGACTCAAAACTCAAGACTCAAAACTCAAGACTCAAGACTCAAGACTCAAGATTCAAGACATAAGACTCAAGACTCAAGACTCAAGACATAAGACTTAAGACTCAAATCTCAAGACTCAAGACTCAAGACTAAAGGCTCAAGAATCAAGACTCAAAACTAAAAACAAAACACATAAAACTCGATACTCAAGACTCAAGACTTAAGACTCAAGACTTAAGACTCAAGACTCCGGACTCAAGATTCAAAATTCTAGCTTCAAAACTAAAGATGCAAGTCTCAAAACTCAAGACTTAGGACTCAAAATTATGAACCCAACAATGAAAGTTGAAGTTTCAATAATCAATGTTTTGGGTTTGTTAGATTTCATTTGTTCAATCACACTCTATGGAGCCACCGGCATTTGCTATTGAAATTCATAAGAATTACTTTCCGAAAAACTCTTAGCTCTACACAACCCCATAAGAAAATTGTACCCATTTTCACGATTCCTACTTCCGAATTCCCATCAGCTCTCTGGCCACCAATATTTACTAATTTACTCCGCCTTACAAGTATATTAACCGGAGCGACTCTGATTGATCCATTGAAAGCTTCACTTACCAGAAAAAAAAGCTCTTCCATTACCATTGTACCGAAAATTGAGCGGCAAAATGGCATCCCAGTTCGTTCGTTAGTTGGCTTAGTTGGTTTGTTAGTTAGTTAGTCAAACCTTCTAACTAAGCCACTTTCCCGTTGAGGTTCCAAAACATTGCGCTTTCCATCTACATACATTACGGTTCATTTTGTGCGTGCCTAATTGAGCGAAAGCCCGACAGTTAACCACGTTTGGATCGTTTTTTTCCTCGCTTCCACCACCAAACAAAATGGCCCAGATTGGTCGATTGAGATTTGAGGGAAATTTTGCCCGGATTTTTTTTCCTTCCGAACTCTTTTAGGGAAAACTCAATCTTTCGGAAGTGAGAGACTGAGTTCGAAGCTGAAGTTTTTGTTGTTGTTTGCACTCACTCACTCACTCCCGGGATTGAGCAATATCAGCAAATTTTCCCGACCTGAGGCTATTTGCGGAAGCTGGTTAATTGGATTTTTATGCAGAATCATCTCGCAGCTTGAAGCTGGACGGAAGAAGGAATTCCATTAGGACTTGGGTAGAGTTCAAGAAAATTCCGAGACAGGTTGAAAAATTTTAAAAGGGTTTTTTTTCTCATTCTAATATTTAGTAATTACATCACAAAATAGGTGGGGCATATCCCTTAATTGGGCTAAACAATTTCAGCACACACTTGATTCAAACAAATGAGCTTTCCTAAAACGGGACTAAGCCTCTTCACTAAACCGATAATCCTCCCACGAAATCACTTAACGTGGTTGTTTAGAGGGACAGACAGAGTAGAATGGATCAAACAAACAAACAAACAAACGAATAAACGAGAACCAACGAAACGACGTGAATGGACTTCCCTAAACCAAAGCTCTGCTCAAGTTCGGTGACCAATTCATTCATTCATTCGATGATTGTGTTTGGTGTTTGGTGTGACCAGCATAACGAGCCAATTAGCACGTCCGGAGGGTACCAAAATACTAGGCGCCTAATATTGTTTTCCGAGGATTAGAGTAGTTCCACCCGGTACTTCCGTTTTACTTTCCCGCCTCCATCCGGATAGAATTATGTACTTTGTTCCGGGATTTTTGTCAACACTGGCTCTGACAGAGGCTCAAGATTATTTGCAGGGTTCTTCAATTAAACTTGATTAAGTTTGCTCGTGAAATATAAACAGTTGTGTTTAGTAGTCGTCTAAATTCATTCTACACAAAATTCTTTCCATAGAATTGTCCATAAATCAAAAATTCCTAAAAATCACTTTACTTACCACTCAGAGTTTGGTGAAATAATTGAAAGTCAAACTGAATCAGACACTTTCCATCAAAAGTGTTCACGTTCAACACATTTACTTTTTTCTGATTAAACAGCAACTACATTCAATATGTTTTCTCGAAGTTTTGTTTTTCCTTTGCCTTCAATGGACAAGTTCCAATAAGTTTGACAGTGTGGTATGGCAATTTTGTTTAAATCTGGGTCGGTCGTTTCTTTCAAAATTGAGTAGATAATAGATTATGAATCTCGCGTGGACTGTAAAATATACAAATGGTCCTAATGCAGGGCGTGAGGCTATGGATTTTTTTTTCATATGCCATGCCTAAGAATACATAATATTTTAAACATACAAACTAACGGGAAGTGAGCAGGGGATAATTGAAATAATTGATTCCATTTTCCTGTTATCATCATATCTTATTTGAAAAATTTATAAACTTTCCGTCTTTTGCAGATTCTGGAAGCATGTTATTTCAAATTTCTATTTTAAAAAAATTAGAACGATTCTCGATACCGTACATGAATTAGAGGCATTTCCGTAGAGCGAAAAGAATTGTGATTTTTTCAGCAGAAAGATCCTTCATCCAAAGACGCTTCGGCTTTGCGAAAAATAAAGCAAGTCGAAAGATAAAAGGTCGGTTAAAGATTGTTCGGCTAAATTACTTTAATTTCTCAAACTGATAAATTTAGAGAAAGTTTGTCTACAACCCCAAAGTCATAGCATACTTTCAGGCAAAAAATTATATTTTTTAGATGAAATCAATATTTTCACTAGAAAATCATTGGATAAAAATTGGTTTTTTGATAAATATAAGCTATATCGTACTAAATTGTTATCACAGTAAATTGTGTTGAAAAACAATGAAATTTAAATGTAAAATTTAGAATCAAACAAAATTTAGAACCAGAGCTAAATTCATTCATCATCCATTTCATACCTTCGAACCACAGAAAATCATGTTCATACATAACTGTAGGAACGGGGGGGAGGGGTTTGGGGGTACACCCCCCCCTCTCCCATGATGGCCCAAAAAATGTCAAGAAAAATTTTCTTCTTTGAACTCAAAATTTTCAATTTTTGATTAAATTTTGATGACCGACTAAAGTGAATCAAGAGTATCAATCCTGACTCAGAACTAATGCCAAAACCTCGAAATCTTATCCCAGGTCCAAAATTCTACTGACACATTCCACGCGCTTGTACCGCTCAAAAGTGATTTTTATCCGTTCGCGTATCAAAAAACCTCAACATTGTCTATAATTTTGATAATTCAAATCTAACAAAACCAACGGAAAAAAGAAAAAAAAGTTTTTTAACACATGTTTTAGATGATTTCGAAAATCAGTTTTTTTGTTGAAAAAAGAGGTATTTTTGACAATTTTTACAAAATCATTAATTTTAATGAATGGATGATTTTTTTTGGAAATATTTTAAGTATGTTCAGAAGCCAAAAAACACGGCTTCATTTTGTAGAAAAAAAAATTTGTTTATATCCAATGTAGTTGGTTTAAAAAGCGAACAAAAACAGTAGCAAATGAGTGAATTCACGTCACAAAAAAGGGAAGTTTTTAATTTTACGAGAAAATTCCGACTTTTTTGAAATAATAAAATAAGATTTCCTTTGAATATGATGAGACGATTCTAAAACTCTAAAATTTATAGAAATCGGTTGGAATCTAGCTGAGTTACAACAGCGCGAATGAGTGAATTCACGTCGCAAAATTTGATTTTTTGTTAAATTTTATATGAAAAATGTGCTCTGGAAGCTGTTTTGACCCTCCAAAACGGTCGGATTTTTACAAATCGAGCATAATTTTTTAGATTTTTTTAATAAGTTCATTATTTTCAAATAAAAATACAAAAAGATTGAAAAAAAAATATTTTTTTTTTGGTGAATCTTTAAATGAAGACAGTAGTAATTTTAACATATGATCCCTCAATATGTTGCTATTCAAATGCCAATCAAAATAAGGAAAAAGTTGGGTGCAAATACTGAAAATTTATGATTGTAAAAGTCGGAACAACAAAATATCGTTTTTAAAAGTGTACATAAAATTTAAAGATTCCAAAGAATGGTTCAGTTTAATCACAGTATAACTTGATATTTCGTGACGATAATTCAGTCAACTACCCTGTTCTGTTTGAACTGAGTGAATTCACGTCACAACTTCAAATAAGCATAACTTCGTTCGTTGTTGTTCAATCGAGAAGCTTTGTACATCAAATTGTGGGTAATTGTTTTCTTTACAACTCATTACAAGACACCGATATTCTATTTCCACAGAGAGAACAAGAAATTGAAGATGTATGTGCTAAAGTCCGAAATAGGTAATTCTAGCGTGAATTCACGTCACAAAAGTAATAAATCACAACAAAAACAACTTAAATTTTAAAATGACCAAATTATATTCATTTTGAAGGAAATTCAATTTTCGACCGTTTGCTACATTTTTTTCATTTTCAAGTGAATTGGTTGACTTCTAGAATGATAACAGTGCAGAAAAGTCCGGAAAAGCGATTTCACGTCACGGTGGAATGTGTCTACTGCAGATTTTCAATAAATTTCTCACTTGTTGAAAGATATTTAAAGACTGTACTCGAAAAACACTATCAAAAGTAATTCACAAAATTAGTTGGTGCAGGAGTTCTGGGTACAGTTCTTAGTCTCAAATATCGAATTTTCAATAAGATAAGACTCACTAAGATTGCCTGATTTCCCGGATTTTGCCCAAATGTTTTTACTTTATTTGAAAAATCAAAGAAAAATGTATATTGCGTGATAACAATTTTGTTTTCTGCGTCCTTAACAATTTTTTAAACAAGGTTTGTCCAAATAAACTGGCTGATGTGTTTCGGTGAAAAAAAAACAAATTAATTTTAATTGAAGAATTTCTAAATTTGCCTGGATATTGCTCAGATTTTATTTTGTAAACTTTGCAATCAAATGCCTGGATTTTGCAAGGTTTTAGAAAAAAATAGCCCGGATTTGCCCTGCACGGATAAGTGCGGGAAAATATCTGGTGGGCTTTGGTTTGAATCAATTCCGATGTACTGGTTCCAATTTTTTTAAATCTTAATTTGTTGCCTGTGACCGCATTGTTTAATCTGTATCCATTTTATTCTTCTTGATTTTCAGTTCGGTTCATCATTGGGACAAAATCCTGATTCGAATCTTGGCTTTGCATTTCAAACTTAAATCAAATTCATTTTTCTTTTTCTAAACTCATCATTTCAGAATATTAAAAGAAATTTAAGATTTGGATACGAAATTTTTACTCTTAATTCTTAAGCAAAATTTTATCTTTGAAAAGTTCCATAACGGTCATCCAGAATTGAAATACCAGAGTTTCATCATTAGGAATTTTATTTCAGATTCTTAAGTCGATTTGCGAATAAATATTTGATGAAAAAAATTCATATAGTAAATAAATCCTTTAAAACTTAAAGAACAGATTTCTGGTTAAAGATTCTGTCTATTCTGATCATTATTATTGGGAATATTTGCTTGAAATTTAGATTCATAGATCGATTTCAAATAAGGAATCTTAAATTTTTATACAGGTTTAAAATGCAGAATTCAGATCCAGAATTAAAATTCAAAACCACCCAAAACAAAACACAAAACATGTAAAAACCACTATTAAAAAATAAGATCTGAACTCCTTTTCAACATAGTGTTTCAACAAAAAATATTATTCCCAACCATGGTTACTGAACTCAGTTGTGCAATTTCCTCCCCTTTGAATAAGATGTTGTCTTCATCTTATCTTGAAAAATCTAAGTTTTAATTTCATTTTTTTTTTCAACGAATGTTAATAATGATATAAATTGTTAATGAAAATTTATTGATAATATACTTTCACTTAATCTTCACGTTCAGGAACATTCAGCTGGAAATATATTTTATTGGTTTTTTAATATTGTAGATACGCGCTTCAAAATCAAAGATTTAAGCTAAAATCTGAGTGTATAGAGTTTCCAAGTGTTAAAAATAAATTTGATTTAAGCCTCAAACAGGTTTTCCTTTCAAATGAAGCCTTAGAACCTTCATTTATTGTTTAAAGTTTAAAAAACCTGAATACTTTTAGGACAAATTTTCGAAAGTTATGATGATAAATTATTAACTTTTAATATAAAAGAACTTAAACCTGAATAGTGAGATACTCTTAGTGTTTCTATTTTACTATGCTTTATTTATGCATTTTTCAAGCAAAAATGATTTTGGAAAAAAATTGCCACCAAACCCCCCCTCCCCCCCCCCCCCCCCCCCCCCCCCCATGAGGCAGTTCTTCCTACGGCCCTGTTTTCATATAATGTGTTAAAATTTCAAAAATATAATAAGTTAGACAATTTTTTATCAAGAATAAGAATCCCATCAGATCAAACATGACAAATTGGAAAATGATAAGATTAACCTAGGTTATTTACTTCAATATAGAATAATTTAAAAAGAAAAAGGACCATAGAAATAACAGTAGAAAACTTCAGTTAAATAAGTTGGAAAGTTTCAATTCGAATTGAATTCTACGACTGAAATTGATATGAAACTCGATAGTGTATAATCTAACCCAATTTCAATAAGGATTGGAAAGCTCATGTTAATTTGGCAATATCTTTGCTTGAAAAGTGAGCATCCTGATTGTACAGGTTTTAAAAACTTTATTCTCAGCAAAGCTGTATCTATAAATTTCATATTTACAAAATTCCTAAAAAAAACATTCACATGAATAAAAAACAGAAAATTCAAATTATTATCATCTAAATTGTTTTTTTCTTTCTTAGTTGTTTGAAAAATTAATTTGGAAGCTGCTGACGTACGCAAATTTTGCCGGGTTTGAAAAAATATTGTCTTGATTTGCTCAGCCCGCATAAGTTCGGGAAAAAATCTTGAACGCTTACTCAACCCTTTAACTAATATAATAGTGAGACTATCCGAAACATTATCTCGCGGGGGGTTCTAGCTGTTGTATTTTACGTTTTAATTCCGATTTTAAAACTTAAGATTTCTGAAAATCGCATAAAGTTTTAATGAGATTTTAGACTTTTTTCGGCATTTCAAAGATAAGCGGAAGTCACCATCTTGGGTGGCGTCAGAAAGAGAAATTCGACCTCTTCTTGTTCAGACCTTTCACCCAATACGAATCAAAAATTTCTTCTGAGTCTGTCAACGAGTTCTTGAAATCTTTAGTTTTGCATCACTACTTTTTTCATGGATGCACCCTGAAAGTCCAGACAAAAAAAAACTCCCTGATCAGACTTCCTCGCTTAGAATCGTCATATCTGTCCTGTTTCTCAAATGATTTGTATAAAATTTAAAGTTTAAGAAACCTTGTAATGTAACTCAAATATGCTTTAAGGCAAATTTTCAGCGAAAACACTTTCTTTTTCCGTTGTCAAAGTCTTAGACAAAAAAATCCGAAAAAAACATGCTTTGGAAAAAAAATATTTAGATGTGCTACGAAATGCTAAAAAACGAAATTTCCCAAATTGGGAAATTATAAATTGGCAAAAAATTTAAAAAATATCTACCTTTGAAAATTCGTCAAATATTCAGTGTTTCGTATTTTGGGAATCTGAAAATGCCAAAATATGTCATCAATGAAGAACTTTTCTTTTATTTCAGATATGATTAGGTAAATATTAAGAAATATGATTGGTAAAACGTAAGCCCAGGATTTTTTATTTTCCCGGCTTACAAGGCCTGAATGTAATGTTTATGTTATTTGATAATCGTGATCTTCATCTGAAATCATTAATCGTACACACAATTTTATCATCAAATCATCGAAATGTTCATAAAAATTCTTAAAAAAATATATTGCAATCTGTGAGCTGTAATCTAAAATTAAAACTGAATTCTGAATCTTTCTCGAGTATATGAAAGGCGAAATGTTAATGGTGAACCCCCTATCACGAAGATCATTATTATTTTCTTTCGAATTTAGGCTGGAAGTCAAAAATCTATAACTGAAAGATTTCAAAAGTAAACTTAAATAAAATTTACTGTACTTTAGACATAAACCACATGAAACAAGTAATCAATTCTGAAAATTCGACTATCCATTAGATATTTAAGAATTTGTGGCGATTACGAGCAGTAACATTTTTCTAAAAGAATTACCTACCAATTTTGTTAAATTTTTATTGAAACACTTCTAAATCTATTGAAGTTTTCTGAATTTGATAAAAGTAGCATGATCAATACGCGAATTTTAGTCCAAAGTTATTGTAATCCATGGATAGTTTCTAATTTGTCAGCTCACCTGATTTTAATAAATAATAATGTTGCTTAAACAATGCATGCAAAGAAAAAGTTTTTTTTTGTAATTTTAGTACTATTTGAGTATCTAGTTCTAAGTTCTTTTACATTAATAAATTTTCGTACATAGAAGTCCTTAAATGTTCTCAAATCAATTAAATGCTATGTTCAATTTAAAAAAAACTTTTAATAACGATTACTTCTATCAATAATTGAAATCTTTGAATGTGCTCCAGAGGCTAGTGGATTTACTTTATTTGATTTTGTTATATAAGTTTTTAAAAGTCTACAGTTTCTTAAAAATAGCTTAAATCAAATAAACTAAATTTACCAAATTTTTGAGCAAATTGAAATATTTTAGCCATCGATGTTAATTAATCAAAATTTCAAAAGTTAAAGGAAAAGATTGCAAATTAGGGGTCTGATTCTTGCAAACTTGATCCAATCTTTAGATTTTAGTTTGGAAATTGGCTTTTGTAAAAACTGAAATATAAGTAATCTAAAACAAAAGACTTAGAAAATTTAGAATTCTTGCAGATTTGTTGATTGAAGAAAACATATTTTTTATCACCAAATATTTTTCCTTAAAAATTAATTTAAGAATTAAAAATGCAAATGAGTTTAAAAAATCACGAATCAAATCATCAGTCTTGGAAAAATCATGATTTCTAGTTTCAAAGTCCATGAAAATTTCATTAAAATTCACGGTTTTCGAAACTAGAATACATGATTTTTGAAACTGATGTAACCAAATTTGAATCGGAATTCCAAAACAGCTTTTTTTAGAAATAAAATTCCTAACTGGATAAAAAATTCTAAATATGCAAACCGGAAAATAATTTGGTTTTGTTAATATGTTTCCAGAACCTTCAAGTGAGCTATATCTCATTTTAATTTTAAGCCTAAATTTAATCTGAGCCAGGGATCAGTTTTCAAGGTTAGGGCATCAGTTCTGAGTCAAAATTTTTACCCTTAAAGGAATTTCAAATTTTGAGTTAAGAGTACAATACCTTACTTGTTTTTTTGGACCCTCATGGAGGGGAATTTCAATTTTCAAAAAAATTGACAAATATGTTACTGTTTCTATTTTAAGAATAGATGTTCGGTCCATTCGGCCGAATACTTAGGTCAACTATTCGGTAAGCCGAATATTCGGCCGACCGGATCTTCGGCACATCTCTAATTCTAACTAATGTCGAAAGTCATTTATTTTATGTTTTGTGTTTCTCACCTTTCGCTATTGAAAGTTTACTTTTAAAATATGAGAAGTAATTTTCTACTTCAATATCGACTATCAAAAACTGGTTTAATCAACTGCAACAAAGTTCTGTCATTCATTTGAAACTTGTTATAAACAACGGACCATGAACTGTCACTTATTTTGTCGTGGATTCATTTTTCTTTCTGTTACTTATTTTACTTTGAACAAAGAACTGCCAAGTGCGAACTCAAGTGAGTAAGTGTCTGCTGAAGGAATTTTTTAAGGAACATCAAAATTTCGAAAGTCCAAATAAATGGTTATCCATTTTTATCCTTGATCCAACCGAATGAATTATGATTGTCACGTTCCGCCAAAAACTCCCTTCGACTGAATTGACTTGGAAAAAATACCATCCCAAAAAAGCAACTAAATAATCCGCAATTTTAAATTCAACGCCCTCCCGATCAGAACCAAATTGAATATGAATGCAATAAATCAGTCCGTCAATTTACTCACCTTCCCGAAGCTTCCCTTGCCGATGTTCCGCAGTATTTGAAAGTGGTCGAAATTTACTGAAACGATAAGAGAGAAAGGGCGTCAAGAAAGAAATCCATTAGCCGGCATCCGAAGGATTTGCCTGGGAGTGGAGTAGACTTTTTTTTATTTATTTTTATTTGCTAGCAAACATTCTTCAAAAATCTACAGTCTATTATTGATTCGACACCAGCACGAGAAAAAAATAAACCCCAAAAGGACACCGGTCTCGCATTTTACGGGTGCTTATTTGAGCTGGTTCCAAATGGCTGGGATTTTCCCTTTCCATTTTTCCTTCGACACAACTGTTGGGTTTGGAAATCTTTAGAAATAGAAAGCGCGTGAAAAAGGGAAAAATGAACCAGAGCTGACATTAAAATTCATTTCGAGTATTTTCCGGGACTGCTAGTCTGAATGGCGTTTTGGCAATGCCATTCACCACTAAGCTTTTTATTTATTCCTACTATTCCTCCCGAGTTCATCAATGGGAGACCTGAAACTGATTTGAAATTCCAAATCCGATACGAAACGGTGCGCATTGGGATGGATTTTATTGGTTTGATGACTGCTCACCGTCAATTGAAGAAGTTTATTTGTTCCAATGAACGGAAATTGGACCCATTGATAAATCGTGAAGTGGAGTCAATGATCCAAAATATCACATTACTTTTGAACAACAAAAGCAGCGGTTGGAGAACTTTTTCAATCATTACCCTAAATTATTCTTCAACCTTTAACTTTTTATAAGAAAACAATAATTAAAAATTAAATTGAAACCAAATTTCGAGATGTGATTTCAGTCAAAAAACTTAACGATTTCAACATTCACATTACATCTTGAAAATCGCAATATAATCACATTTTTCTTTTGTAAAGAAAGTGCACCAAGGGGAAAAATATTAGCACAGATATTAGGTTTCACTTTTTTTACCATTCACTGCACAATATCCGTTTGCTAAGAGACAGTTTATATTTTCTCGCTTGGGAGAAAATATTTAGTAATGATGAAATTAATGAACATTAAAAATCAATTGGAAAGAAGAGAAAACTATCCATATAACTTTTTCTAAGCTTGGATTCGAAATTCCTGTTTTCCTGGTCCCTGGTTTCATATCGTTTTGCCAGACCGAAGAAGTGAAATTTTGTGAGTCGAATCGCATAAATCCCAACTGGCTTATTTCGTTACAAATGCTTAAAAATCTGGACTTTATGATGTGAAAATGATTAGAAGAATTTCTTCGAGTGTCTCAGAGGAAAACATTCATGGGGAATAAATCACTTATGCTACTGCATAAAAATTTTTCGGTTGGAAAAAAATGCAAAGATGTAACATAATGTCTAAATTGTCAAAATGTCAAAGATGTCAAAAATGTCAAAAACGACAAAAATGTAAAAAAAAACCAAATTGTCAAAAATGTCCAAAAAAATACCAAAAAAGCCTAATATATATAAATTGCCAAAAGATGTCAAAAATGTCAAAAATGTCAAAAATGTCAAAAATGTCAAAAATGTCAAAAATGTCAAAAATGTTAAAAATGTTAAAAATGTCAAAAATGTCAAAAATGTCAAAAATGTCAAAAATGTCAAAAATGTCAAAAATGACAAAAAATGTCAAAAATGTCAAAAATGTCAAACATGTCAAGAATGTCAAAAATGTCAAAAATGTCAAAAATGACAAAAATGACAAAAATGACAAAAATGCCAAAAATGACAAAAATGACAAAAATGACAAAAATGACAAAAATGCCAAAAATGACAAAAATGACAAAAATGACAAAAATGACAAAAATGACAAAAATGACAAAAATGACAAAAATGACAAGACAAAAATGACAAAAATGACAAAAATGACAAAAATGACAAAAATGACAAAAATGACAAAAATGACAAAAATGACAAAAATGACAAAAATGACAAAAATGACAAAAATGACAAAAATGACAAAAATGACAAAAATGACAAAAATGACAAAAATGACAAAAATGACAAAAATGACAAAAATGACAAAAATGACAAAAATGACAAAAATGACAAAAATGACAAAAATGACAAAAATGACAAAAATGACAAAAATGACAAAAATGACAAAAATGACAAAAATGACAAAAATGACAAAAATGACAAAAATGACAAAAATGACAAAAATGACAAAAATGACAAAAATGACAAAAATGACAAAAATGACAAAAATGACAAAAATGACAAAAATTACAAAAATGACAAAAATGACAAAAATGACAAAAATGACAAAAATGACAAAAATGACAAAAATGACAAAAATGACAAAAATGACAAAAATGACAAAAATGACAAAAATGACAAAAATGACAAAAATGACAAAAATGACAAAAATGACAAAAATGACAAAAATGACAAAAATGACAAAAATGACAAAAATGACAAAAATGACAAAAATGACAAAAATGACAAAAATGACAAAAATGACAAAAATGACAAAAATGACAAAAATGACAAAAATGACAAAAATGACAAAAATGACAAAAATGACAAAAATGACAAAAATGACAAAAATGACAAAAATGACAAAAATGACAAAAATGACAAAAATGACAAAAATGACAAAAATGACAAAAATGACAAAAATGACAAAAATGACAAAAATGACAAAAATGACAAAAATGACAAAAATGACAAAAATGACAAAAATGACAAAAATGACAAAAATGACAAAAATGACAAAAATGACAAAAATGACAAAAATGACAAAAATGACAAAAATGACAAAAATGACAAAAATGACAAAAATGACAAAAATGACAAAAATGACAAAAATGACAAAAATGACAAAAATGACAAAAATGACAAAAATGACAAAAATGACAAAAATGACAAAAATGACAAAAATGACAAAAATGACAAAATTGTCACAATTGCCAAAAATTCCAAAAATGTCAAAAATGCCAAAAATGTCAAAAATGCCAAAATTGTCAAAAATGTAAAAATTGTCAAAAATGCCAAAAATGTCAAAAATGTCAAAAATGTCAAAAATGACAAAAATTTCAAAAAAAAAGTCTATAGGTAATGTAAGATAAAATTTAAAAGGTTGAAATTGACAAAAAAATTTAAAATGTCTCAAAAAGGTCAAAAATGTTTAAAATTTACAAAAGGGTTCCTCGATAGTCGGAACCTTTTTCCGTGGCTTTAATTTTCCGCATTATTCACGACACAAAAATTTGCAGAACACAAATTTCTGTTTCAAAGTAACTACGAATGAAAATTCTTCCCTTAACTTTGCTCTCCACATAATTCTGCTTAACAAGCGACACATTTTTAGTTTATTTTTTGCCCCCTTTAGATTGTTCACTTTTCTGTCGAGCAAATATTGTGCTCTGCATTCTTTGCAAATATTTTCTGTGTACATTTCAATCTTTCAGCAATAAAGCACTCCAACACTCACATTCTTGCTTCTTTCGAGAAGAGAACGGCCAAAATGGTACCTATTCTGAAAATTGTCGAGCTGAACAAAAACACTTTCTCACTTAATTTTTCTTTGCTAGTCGTACGCCATCAGCAGTTCGTTTCTGAACCCGGTGAGAAATCCTTTACTTTACGAATAATGGGGCACAAAATCGAGGTTGTTCAACATCAGCCAACAAAGTTTAGGCAAAAATGAGGAAGCGCAAGAAAAAACTACCTAATTGCCAACAACAAAACCGGGAAGCGCACATGGTGAAGGAAAAAGTTTCACCTTCTAGCTGCTATAAGATTTTCGAAATATTTTACTCCCAGATGACGGAAAAGATACTCCAATATTTTGCCTTCCTTGCTTGTATCGTAGACCGTGCAGAAAACTGAGAAGGAACTGCGTGCAGCAGCTGTTGCCTAATGAAATGCTTCGATGTTTTGGAACCCAACACAAGACAACATGCCATCGTGATGCGTGATTCCACATAGCTAATCACATGGCAATAACACGGGAAAGGAAAACAATTTAAATTGCCATTGTTGAGGAAAACTTTGGCAGCTTCCAAAACATTCCCGAAAAAAGAAAACCTTTCGAAAACTTCGAACTAACGGTAAAATGATTAGACTGAACGCCGTAAACATTGATATTAATGACATTTCTTGACAATTTTGACAGTGTTGACAATTTTGACAATTTTGACAATTTTGACAATTTTGACAATTTTGACAATTTTGACAATTTTGACAATTTTGACAATATTCACAATTCTGACAATTTTGACAATTTTGACAATTTTGACAATTTTGACAATTTTGACAATTTTGACAATTTTGACAATTTTGACAATTTTGACAATTTTGACAATTTTGACGATTTTGACAATTTTGACAATTTTGACAATTTTGACAATTTTGACAATTTTGACAATTTTGACAATTTTGACAATTTTGACAATTTTGACAATTTTGACAATTTTGACAATTTTGACAATTTTGACAATTTTGACAATTTTGACAATTTTGACAATTTTGACAATTTTGACAATTTTGACAATTTTGACAATTTTGACAATTTTGACAATTTTGACAATTTTGACAATTTTGACAATTTTGACAATTTTGACAATTTTGACAATTTTGACAATTTTGACAATTTTGACAATTTTGACAATTTTGACAATTTTGACAATTTTGACAATTTTGACAATTTTGACAATTTTGACAGTTTTGACAACATATTCTATCCATCCATGAAACATCGCTACGATGAAGCCAAAAATTCTGTGGAAAGATACATATTCCACGTATTTCAGCTTGGAATGTTTGTTCTCATAACTGCAACTAAGCCGGGCTTAACCATGCAACGTAACGGTGTGGTCAGAGGAGGGCACTTAAATGTTCACCCTCTGGCGAATAGCAGCTCTTACTCTCATGGTGGGATTTCACCTGTGGGCTAGATTTCAAAACCTCAACCTGTTGTGGTCAGCCATTAGAGCTAGCTGAAACTGAAAGAATTTAGCGCCAGACTGTCATGGTGCTGTTCCCGGTTCCAGTCTGGTAGCAAACCTAAAACCAGCAACAATTCACATGAATTCATCCTTCACTGTCATAACCCATTCCGGGACGCGATGACAGCAGGTGCAGATTGGGATCGTCCGGTTTGGTCTGGTCTGGGTGGTTTATTCTCCAGCTCACCTGCAATGAAATATTTCTGAACAGTTTTTCCAACCATTTTGTTTGGAAAGGATTACCTTGTTGAGTCACTTCATTGTTACGATTTATGGTTAAAAAAGTAAAAGTCTCATTTGACAGATTTTCGACTTGGGAAATACAATGCCTTTCATCAAGAGCTTCAAATTAAAGGTACCATTCCAAGAAAAACCGACGGCTACAAGCTTCCTCCGAAAACGCTCAATCCCACGAATTTTCATCGGTTTCCGGGTGCAGAAACTGTTCCTGGAATCATTTCAGCGGATCTTGTTGTCATTGAACGACTCATCACAGACAGGGCGGACGACGACGACGAACGTCCTATTTTTAGATTCTGGTTGTACTGTTGTAGGTAATTCATTGTTCACAACCATCGACTTTTGCCGTTTCCATGCAGTCATCCCAGCTCGATGCCCCATTGGCCAGCCAGTAGTCACCGGATGTAGGGGGAGAAAAATATGTCAAAATAAGTTCCTCACTTCCACCACCAATAGGTCACCCGGTCAACTCGAATCATTCATCTCTTGACCGAGTCATTGATAATGAACCTGCTCTCCAAGTTGATTTGCCGCAGCTCAGCTTCATTTTCCCTGACTAAGTATTTACCTCAACCATAACAATTTTGCAGCATTTTTCCTCCTTCACTCTTTTTCTATTCAGTTGCCTGACTGTCGAGAGAGAGAAACAAAAAAGGGCTAGATAAATTGGAACATGCAAACACAATCAATGATATCATCATCATCATTATCATCGTGATGGAAAGAATGACGATGATGATCGTCATCATTATCATCTGCTCTAACAACATGCAGAAACATCCTACAAGAAAGATGTTTACCAGTCTATCGCATATCATCGTCAAACCGAAAGAGACGAATTACTCAAATTAGAGTAACCAGAAGGATTTCTGAACCAGTTTCGATTATTTTCATTATATTGGCATTTCTAAAAATATTGAATCATCGACCAAACATAAAATTCTTTCAAACTTTACATTTAAAGTCACCTATCATGTTAACCCAATGATCGTAAATATTTTAAACGGAGTATAAATTTGAGGGGTTGTCTAGAATTCACGTCCCCAAGTTTAACGTAGAATTACAAAATACTGAGCTTTGTCCCTGTATTTCTAGTAATAAATCAGCATGTCGCGAGAAATGTTAGTCAAAGCCAATTTAA
Source organism: Uranotaenia lowii (assembly GCF_029784155.1). Classification (NCBI taxonomy): domain Eukaryota; kingdom Metazoa; phylum Arthropoda; class Insecta; order Diptera; family Culicidae; genus Uranotaenia; species Uranotaenia lowii. The sequence continues at coordinate 12,992,432 of NC_073691.1, read as the reverse complement.
ATTTTTGTTAGAATCAGCAAGTCTCACAAAAAAAATCGAAAGTCTGAATATAAAATTTTAAATTAAATAAAACCCATTTCGTAGGTTCTGATTCCATAATTCTCATAGATAACCAAAATTGTATTTATTTTTTTTCGTATTCCGGATTCTGATCCAGTTTAGGGTACTGGGTTTTCAGTTCGAATAATCATAAGAAATTAGAAATGAAAGCTGCTTCGAAATCCTGGTTCAAATTTGGTTTTGCATTTCACATTAAATTTGACTCATGTTTTTCGAGATCATATGCATTTTTAATATTTTAATTATAATTTTCCGAACACGGTAAAAGAGAAATTTCGTTTTACATTCAAATTCGAAGTTCATAAACTTGATTCTTACACAAAACACTGATAGCTTCGAAATGGAAATTCAAAATTGAAAACTCAGATTCAGATCATTGTAAATTTATATTTCTCACGTGAGCTTTCTTTACGTCGTATGAAATCGTACGAATTCACAGAAAACTAAATACTGCAAAAGTTATCAAAACATCATTAAAATTTGTATTTTACTTGCAGAATATGTTGTCTAGGCTTCAAATAATCTACAGGATAGAAGTTGTGACTATGACAGTTTTTGTATTTTTTCGTGAAAAAACTTTTTGTTTACATTTTGTTTCATACGACGTAATGAAAGCTTACGCGAGATTTTAATTCTGATTCACAATACAGATTAAAAATAAATCATTTAAATAGTGAATTTAGATTAAACCTGAACTACAGAATATAAATTACAGGTTCATGAATGAGGGCTTTAAAACTAGGCTCATAAAATTCTGATCGCGAATAAGATTCGGAAATCGTATTTTTTTGTAGATTTCAGAAATCGTATGGAAATTCAGATACAAATTTAAAGCGCAATTTTAGAATTCAAGTTCAGAACTCAAATTCAGAATGCAGATTCAAAATTCAGAGAAAAAATTTAGCTTGTAAATAGATTTTACAATCAACATAAACTGTTAAGGAATTCAAAAGATCACGAACTTAACATATTCTGGACCAAATAGAAGATAAATCGTTTTTTGCTTGTCAACAGTGTGCTACACTTTGAAGTTAAACTCGAATGGACTGAATTTAATTATTAAACTTCCTTCGACAAAATTGAACAAAACATTTTTCGTAACTTGAAAATGCTATATTTGTCAAATTTAGTCCAGGGGTTTTTGAGATTTCTTCGCGGTCCTTAATGTGTTAAAATTGCTTGTCAATTTGATTTCGAGATTTCAAAGTTTTGATCAAAATTAGTTTGTAAACACAATTCAGCTGAAAATTATAAAAAGATAGAATTTGAGTTTTTTTTATCTGATAAACCCAAATTTTTATATAAAAAACAACCACAGGATTTTTAAAGAAGGAAAAAACCAGAAATCTCGTATTTGGTTAAAAAAAAACGAGATATCTCGTATTTGGTCCGCAATGTGTTTGAATATTGCAGTTTGTATCAAGCAAATTTGATCCGAAAATCTGATGATCTCTTACTTTTTTTTTAAAAAAATTTTGAATTATTTTCATTTAAGCTTAGAATCTTTGAATTTGCAAAATAGTTAGAAAGATTGGGCTTGTTTGATCTGAGAAAACAATAATTTTTTTTATGAAATGGAAGGCTCTCCTCAAAAAGCTTATTCTATGTTCAAATCAAGTAAGTTAGATCTATCAGCCTCTTAAAAAATAAATTAAAAGATTATAACCATCGATGAAAGCGAATTTTGTGTACGACCTTTTTAAAGTTACGATTTAATACGAAAACTTTTAATGTAAACGTACTTAAAAATCAATAATCATATAGTTACAAACATAATTTGTTTTAATTTTTTTTGTATTTGTGCATTGTTGGGACAAAAATCAGAGGTAAAAATCAGTCATCAAACCCCCCCATGAGTTCGTTCTTCCTACGGTCCTGTCTCACAACATACGAATTTCAAAAAAAAAATGATAAAGCATGTATTTTATTAAATAATTCTTTTCAATCACCGTTATAATATACTTAATATTCATTATAAGAGGTACAGATACGAAAAAATCCATATTGTTCTAAGAGAAATGTTGATTGAAGAAATGAAAACAAAATAATATTTCAATGGACTGTTTCATGATAGAATTTTAATAATTTAAAATTGAGGCTAGTTATTTGGAAATTGTGTTTTAAATTTTAAACACAAATAGCTAAGTTTTTCTTTCTACTTTGCCAAATATTCTAATGATGTAAAGAATAATGCTTGGTTTGAAAATTTATATTAAAGTACATGTATCAGAGAAAAAATAGTAAGAAAATTATGAAATGATTTGGAATAATTTCTCGAATAGTTTCACTCTAATGCAGGTTAAAGGGGGGCCTCTACAGTATACAATGCAGAATTTTCCCGCGTTTATTTGGGCTTTCCCAAAACCTGGCAAAATCGGGGCATTTGGAATTTTTCAACACAAAATCCGAAAAAACCAGAATCCTGGGGTTATTTAAAAAACTCGACAAGAAAATGAGGCAAACCATTTCATTTTTTTTTTTTTGTCGAAACACGTCAGCAACGAACAAATCATGTTTCAGTACTCCCAAAAAAGAACCAATTAGTAAAAGCTTTTGTTAAGTACTTTGAAAACCTGGAGGCTCGACCGTAGTTGGCATTACTTGTCAACTAGACTGCTGCAAAAAATGGCTTTTCGTTCCCATATGTTTTTTCGATGTCTTTTAGGTCACCAAGAATCAGAGAAGAATTTGAGCTGATTTGGTTGATTTCTGAATTAGCCCAAATAAGTGGACGAATGACCAAGTTGATTAAAAACCTCTATAAATAAAAATTATAGAACAGAATATAATTAGCGCAAAGCGATTTATTGGAAAAAAATAATTTGCGATTAAAACTATCCAGAAGAGTTCAAATATGTTTGAAATTAGGTTTTTTTTTTTCATTATTGGTTTTTCCTATTCATAAGCTTAATTTTTTGGTAACATGAGAAGAAGCCAAGTCTTTCAAATTATAAATAATAATAACCATTTCAGAATAAAAAAAACTTAGTTCAATAAAAATTATTTTAAAATGGCAGGTTTTGCTGTCTAGAACTATCACAAATTTCAAGAAATATTTTTGTCAATGTTAAATAAATAAAAAAATTCATTGGCTTTGCAATGCAGTTTTTTTTGCGATTTTTTATTTTCGTCCTCAGCTTTAAAATGAGCAGTCAAAAACGCTAAAATTCAAAAATATATATTGATAAATTTGTTTTGCCATAACATTGAATATCTTTTCTGGTGTGAAAGTTAGGATAAAAGTTTATTAACATTAAATGTACTGCGAGAATTAAAGAACGTTTAAAATCCAAAGATACATTTTTTAGAACTTTATGAAATGAATTTGCGGCTTTATCGGTGAGGGTTAAAGAGTTGAAATGAAAGACGGATAGAAGATCAGAAGAAAATTCTAAGGTGGTGAAAAGAGCGAAGAGCATTAGAAATAGCAGCTTGACCACATGCTAAATTCTTTGTCCCGCATCAATTAACTATATTGAAGCTTCAATTGAAGCTTTATTTGATCAAAATACATAGATATGTCGAAAATGTCAAAGTCCCATTACATCATCCTCAGAAGTTACAGCCAAAATACCATTAAAAAAAGTTTTTTGAATCTAACACGTTGTAGGTTGGATAAAATGCTCCGCTGTTTTCGAAACGAAGTTGTAACAAGTCCAGATCTACGATTGTCTTATACATCCTGATGGTTTAAAAAGTTGCTGAAGCTCTATAGAAAGCATTTAGTGTATTTTATTGGCAATTTAGAAGGGCCCGTTCATCAAAAAATTCACATTTCCGCAACAACACCTTTATTGTGAAATTTTTGTTGATCGATGGAACAAACGGAGTTTTGAATGTTTGAAAAAAATTTTCAATAAAAGTTACCTGTTTTACTTAAGGAAAGAAATGTTGAAAATATTAGATTAATTGATCACCCTCCGATGGCTTTATCCGGCTCTATCAACGATTCAGTTAGCGGACAGTTATTGAAAAACTTATCCGGTACAACTGTGTTCGATGTTTACTCTTGGGCTCGAAGTCACGGACATCGGGTCAGGAGGCAACTGAATTGCCAACTGATCTAAGTATATCAAAAGCCCTTTAAGATTTTGGTGGAAATTGGCATAAACTTTACGTAATAGTACTATTTTTAATATTAATTCAATCAAAAGTAGCAAAATAAGATGTACATCGATTTATGAATTGTGTGTGCTAACGATGAAGTCAATGGCATTATCAAATAGACAGAAAAAAGTAATACAATATGACGATCGAGATTCGCCATTTTGGTTTTTTATTTTTGATTTTTTTTTAGTACACACTATAAATAACCTTTAAAAATAAATAGACAACAATAGATTGCACATGTTTAAAATTCCTTAATTGGGTAAAATTGAAAGAGGTTTGAAGGGTGCTTTTCTTTCATATTTGAAGTTTATAATCAGCTTAAAGCTCGAACGGAACGAGGCTTTCGTAAATGTTTGAACATTTTTTTGTTCTACTACTCCTTGACAGTTTCAACACTGGAAACCCTAATTATTCCATAGAAGTTTCATTACAAAGATTCCTTGCATGTAAATAAGGTTATTTATTAATTTCGTTCACTACAGGGGGGAGCAGAATGGAAAGCAGCCTCAAGCCGGGTATCACTTCAGACTAGGTGGTATTCTCAAGAAAAGCTTCAATTGCCACCAACCACCGACCGAGAGGCGGCGACGACGGCGCCATGAAGCTATGCGAAGTATCATTCATGATGGGTTTTTTTTTTCATTCTTCTTTCCCAGGAGAGCTCCACTGGAAAGTGTAAATACCAAGTATTGTATCCCTCAACAGTCAACAAGTACCACCTCGGTGCTGATGGTAGACCCTCGCTTTACATCTTGGGAAAAGGTTTTCATTCGACTGAATGAAAAATAATGCAATATTTAACGAAACACGCTCTATAACTGAACGAACGCTGGGAATACAGCCTTTGCCTTCATCATTCACTTTAAGGGGGAAGAAATCCTTTGATTTGGGCAAATTTCCCACACCAAAGCTCGCTACTTCTATATAAAAAAAAAGAGGATGGAAACAACGCAGGAGACAAAATGGAGCAGCTTTATTCAAAAATCTTATCATTCAATGGTTTCGGTTTCGATGGGTTTAGGAGTTCGTCGGGTTAGGCCAGACCACCAGAGACCTGAGGGCGGAACCTATTTGAACCTTTTCATCTGCTAGTGTTTCGGATCGTGCCGACGAAAAATGGGTGATACTTACTTTTGGTTGACTGGGGTGGGTTTTGGGGTTGTGGCAACCCCCAAACCTTTCACTTGGAAGAACGTCCTCGGTGATGATGAGATTGGATAGATAATGACATCGAGATGATGAGGAAGTTGTTGGTCGTCTTACTTTTCCGGGGAGGTTCATGCTGCTGCTTAATGAACCACACCAAAAGGATGGATGGACGACCTTTGGTCTTGAATCGAATTAAGAGATTATTCAGAAGGATCGAACCCGAAATGAGAAGGGGGTTTGGAAAGGATTATTTTTTAAACTGTTTATATTGCATTGAAGCAGAAATTTAGAAAAAAATTTACGGTAAACATTTACATTTTTCAGAAGAAAATTGAATCTAAATCTTTCCTAAATTCAGAAGGCAGCGAAACGAATCGTTACAATTTTCTCGCCCCCCATCCAGGAACGAAAACTAGCAGAAGAGATGAATGAAACCAACTATTTGCACAAACAACTAGTCGCAGCAAATCCATTCATCTTCCCAGGGAAGCTCGTTTGCTCCGGAGAGGACAGCCCCGGTATGGATGTTGACAGTTGAAACGTTCTGTGTAAATATGCGTTTCAGCACGTTCCACTTTTAGCAGCAGCATCACATTGTGAGGTACAAAAGCAAAAAACGACGGGGAGATTGTAAAACTCAATTACTACTGTTTGCTTGTAGACACGAACATCATTTGTATGAAATTTTCCCGACAAACTTTCCTGTGTTCTCTCTGTGTGTGTATGTGTTCTGTTTGTTCTCACTCTCTGGAGCCACCATTTCAAAGTTTGTTCTAACTTTATCAAAATTATTTTCCGATTTCCGAATTCAACAGTTGCAATTTACACACATTTTCTCCTTTTTTTCGATGGCTGTCTACTGAACACCATCGAACACCACACTAAAATAACAGATAAAAGTATAAACAGAGAATAAAAATAAACAAATTTCCGTTTACCCTTTTCTTCCCTCGACAATAAAAAAAAAGTCTACCAAAGTAACATTTCCATTAGGGATTTATCACCCTCATAGCGTCATGTTTTCTTCCGGTTTGTTTCTTCCTGGGAAATGTCAACTGAGGGAAAAAATGTAGCTAACCATAGTGATCAAGCAGCTTTCTTGGAACAGCTGCAGGACTGAGGGGTAAAACTTTTATCTTGGGACAAAAATCTGCAACAATTTTGCTGCGGCGAAGGAAGTTTTAAGTTAGACTACCATCATTGGGTGGAAAAATCTTTTTGACATTTTACCGTTCTTTGGCTGAAAATATATATATATTTTTTTTTGAGTAAATCAAAAGATTAAGAAAATTTTTGAATAGCCCAGTATTGAGAGTTTTTTTTCCTACGAGCAAATCGAAAAGTAGAGTTTTAATTATGCAGAAAAAAATGAAAACCGATAAATTTTTTCGGAGGAGGAAATCATTACAATTGATTTATTTACTTTAAAGCCTTTTTTAAGTTTGTACATTCTATCTTGGAATACGACTTCCGGAGTTCGGACCGGAAGATGTTTCCTCGACACTCCATCCAGTGGCTTGAGCATACTACAAAAACTTCAATTTGAACACATGTTCAACTTATTATTATACCTCTAAAAAGTTTGAACTTTTACATATTTCCTTCATTTTTACAATACATTTATTTAAACTCAAACTTATGATGACTTCGGTATGTTTTAAGAAGCTGTCTGAGATAACTCAAAAGCTATGTAATTATATTGAGCATAATTGAATTGTACAACAAAATTGAAAATTTATCATATAAAATTCGAAGGAAGCAGAAAAAAATACATAAAAATTTCAACGATTTAGTGTGAGTTTATCAATTGAACGCTTTATGATATAATGGGTCTCCAAAAAAAAAAGGTTAACGTATCTCGAGAAAGAATTGCTTTAAAATAACTGTTGTAAAAAATGCGAAGAATAAGATATATTTACAGAATATCGAAAGCTCTTATTAAGTATAGAAATAAAAAGAAAAGTTTCAACGGGAGAGAGCCAGTAAATCATTAAACCCATCTCATGAAGATTCAAGAACACCAATAAAGATGGAATAGCTAAAATTGCTCTTGGATTTTATCGACTTTTTTCGGCGAGTTTTAATATAAAAAACCAATTTTTACCAGTTGTCCAGACGTTTCGAGCTACTCTGGCTTTCGCTCCTCTTCAGTGGGCACTAAAATTATATTTTTCTTTAAACATTCAATCTTAATTCTAATTTTTAATTGGAACTTACAAATTACTGGCCATCGTCTAAACTACTTTGATTTTGGACAGTTTGTTTTGTTTTTCGTTTACATTTGTTTGTCAGTGTCTGTGTTAATTTAGCAATGACAGGGTCGTAAGCAGTTTTAAAATTCAATGAATCCCTTTGCCTATTGACAACATTATCGTCGCCTCTTAACTTAATATAAAACGTTTCGGTTGTTATCCTGGCGTTGTATCCGGCGACTCTTTCCAAAATGTTGATGTTTTCAAAATCAAATAAATGTCCATTCTCAAGACTATGTTGCGCTAAACCTGTGCTTATTTGTTTCGTAGATACAGTTGTTTTATACGTTTTTCTAAAAACTGGCTAGTTTCACCGATGTATGATTTCCTACATTGTCCACATTTAATTTCATAAACAACATTTATGTTTTTGTTCTTTGGAATTTTGTCTTTTGTTTTTGTGAAAATCATGTTCTTTACCTTGTCTAACGGTTGAAAAGCGACATTGATTTCGAATTGCTTCAAATATCTTGATAACTTTTCTCCCAGACCAGCGCAGTATGGAATGGTTACAAAGTTGGTCATATTTTTACTAGAAACACTCAAACTATTGTATATTTTGTGTGTTCGTTCTGCTATTACATTTGTGACTAGGTTTGAAGGATAATTATTTACTTTAAGTATATTTTTAACTATTTTTACGGTATTTTCCCTGTATTTTGTGTGAGTTAGCTTAATTGCTCTATCCACTAAAGCTACGATTGTGTTTTTCTTATGCGAGAATGGACTAACTGAATTGAAGTCCAGATAGAAGGTGAATGGAAAAATTAAATTCCTTGATACAATTCTACGCCGAGGATCGGACAACATCACAACGGAATGGTTCCCGAAGGATGAAAAAGGTCGTTATCTGGACTTCAATTCAGTTAGTCCATTCTCGCATAAGAAAAACACAATCGTAGCTTTAGTGGATAGAGCAATTAAGCTAACTCACACAAAATACAGGGAAAATACCCTGAAAACAGTTAAAAATATACTTAAAGTAAATAACTATCCTTCAAACCTAGTCACAAATGTAATAGCAGAACGAACACACAAAATATACAATAGTTTGAGTGTTTCTAGTAAAAATATGACCAACTTTGTAACCATTCCATACTGCGCTGGTCTGGGAGAAAAGTTATCAAGATATTTGAAGCAATTCGAAATCAATGTCGCTTTTCAACCGTTAGACAAGGTAAAGAACATGATTTTCACAAAAACAAAAGACAAAATTCCAAAGAACAAAAACATAAATGTTGTTTATGAAATTAAATGTGGACAATGTAGGAAATCATACATCGGTGAAACTAGCCAGTTTTTAGAAAAACGTATAAAACAACTGTATCTACGAAACAAATAAGCACAGGTTTAGCGCAACATAGTCTTGAGAATGGACATTTATTTGATTTTGAAAACACCAACATTTTGGAAAGAGTCGCCGGATACAACGCCAGGATAACAACCGAAACGTTTTATATTAAGTTAAGAGGCGACGATAATGTAGTCAATAGACAAAGGGATTCATTGAATTTTAAAACTGCTTACGACCCTGTCATTGCTAAATTAACACAGACACTGACAAACAAATGTAAACGAAAAACAAAACAAACTGTCCAAAATCAAAGTAGTTTAGACGATGGCCAGTAATTTGTAAGTTCCAATTAAAAATTAGAATTAAGATTGAATGTTTAAAGAAAAATATAATTTTAGTGTCCACTGAAGAGGAGCGAAAGCCAGAGTAGCTCGAAACGTCTGGACAACTGGTAAAAATTGTTTTTTTATATTAAAACTCGCCAAAAAAAGTCGATAAAATCCAAGAGCAAACATTCGCGGCGATAAATCCAAATTCAATAGCTAAAATTGTGATAGTCATGCAAATAAATGTTCGGCTGAGCAGATGAAACTTAGTCGTTGATTCGATGATATTCATATTAACAAATGTTATGGCAAAATTTAACATTTTGGATGTCACAGAATCAAAATTTTAACATTCATACGAATCTCAATGAAATGTTATTAAAATGAATGTCGCGACAGTTAAAACGGATAATAACTGTTTTTGGAAGCCGCCCTGAATTCGAATAATTTGCCAAATTTTGTCTATGATCCAGTGACAATAGTACACTTGTTGTTGAATAGCAGAACATTGAATGAAATTTTTCAATATTTTTTTATCTATTGCATTGATTATTTAACTAATTTTAAAATTTTGATATTCCTCAAATTTAATTCTGTAATCAAGTAATGAAATTTGATTCTGTTCTCTGGTGTCTTTGAGAACTCTAGTTTCAGTGATTTGCTATGTAATTCTAAACTCTCGTTCTAGATGTTTAACTTTTTTAAGCTTTACAAATTCAATAAAGTTTCAACACAACAAAGAATATGAATAAAGTGATTTTTTTATTCCTCAAAAGACGCATTATTCCCCATTTTTTTAAATTGTTTTTTAATAAATAACTCAGCGGATCAGCATGTTTGTGCTTAAACTTATTAAGTTTGATTCTTTTTTAAAATTTCGTAAAAGTTCCTTTTTTACAGATTTGGGAAAAAATAACGAGAAAAAAAAATCAACAACTTTCTTTCTCAAAAGAAAGTTTCTCGTTTTCTCGTAGTTGAAAAATTGATTCTTGAGAAAAAACCTTCATTTTCAAAATATTTTTCAAAAAATTGCACATATTTGTTTAGTAAATTATACCTATTTTCAAAAGTTATGTAAAAAATAGAGCTTGAATATTGAATATTTGGAATAAGCGCCCCAATGTCATTGTTATTTGGCTCTTATATTCTATGCACCTTTGAAAATGTGATTTTTGTTGCCTTGTTAAATTAAAAAAAAATCATGAACTGAAGCATCAATATTCAATAACACAAGGCACAAAATTTATGAGCTGATGTACTGAGGTGTCATCTAGGATTGATTTCAGTTAAAGTTGGTAAATTTTAAAATTCTCTCGAGCCATAATACTAAAATCTGACAAAATTTTTAAATTTTTGACGCCAAAATCTTTCAAAATCATTTATTAAAACATATGTATCAAAAATACTGTTATCTTGTGTAGATAATAATATCTTATAATTGCAATTCAAATAAACAACTTTTTTGTAAAATCTGAAACTAAAGAATAACTTTCAATTTTAATTGCAATTGTGTAAATGATCTGGAAACAATATTGACGCTATAATTGTTGTGAATCCGAGTTTGTCAAAAATCACTCCAAGATTGCTTTCGAGCAATTGCATGGTTGCGAAGAAAGAGTCAAATGATAGCGGGATGGTTTAAATTATTATTTCGGGAGTATTTTCAATTCTGGGGCTGAATTTTTATGTTAGCGATAGACAAGCACTCATTTCTGGATATTGAAACAAATTTAATTTAAATTCTAACTATCCCTTCTAGACTTTGAAAACTCTAAATGAACACAATTGTTAGAACACTCCCAATCATATTATTGTTACAAGAATCTCTAGATATTCAACATTCTAACTTGATTTTATAAATCCGTACTATTTTTTATTCTATTTCTGTTTTACAATACCGGAAAATGTGGTAGATTTAGAACGGAAAATGTAAAATGAGGCTCTCAGAGCCAAAGGGGTATAAGTGAAAAAATGATCGATTTTGAGATAATGATGCGAAACAATTTTACACATTACAAACTATACTTGATGATTTTTTCAGAATTTTGGGAATTTTATTTACATACTTTTACAATAGAAAGAAAAATACAAATTCCCGAAAAATGAATGGAAAATGGCCAAACACATCAATTAAAAAGCTTGTATCCTCTAAATAAGCTTTTATGCACTTCTACCCCTTTGGCTCCAAGGGCCTCAAATGTAGATCTTTAAACATAAATGAATCTTCTTAATTGAAATTATCTATTCTACGTGGTGTGTAGACGGCTTGTGATTAATTACTTTTGTGACGTGAATTCACGCTAGAATTAACCATTTCGGACTTTAGTACATACATACTTGATTTCCTGTTCTCTCTGTGGAAAAAGAATATCGGTGTCTTCAAATGTCTTCAATAAAGAAAACAATTACCCACAATTTGATGCAGAGAACTTCTCGATTGAACAACAACGAACGAAGTTATGCTTATTTGAAGTTGTGACGTGAATTCACTCAGTTCAAATAGAACAGGGTAGTTGACTGAATTCACGTCACGAAATATAAAGTTATACTGTGGTTATACTAAACCATTCTTTGGAGTCTTCAAATTTTATGTACACTTTCAAAAACGATATTTTGTTGTTTCGACTTTTACAATCATAAATTTTCAGCATCTGCACCTAACTTTTTCCTTATTTTGATTGGCACTTGAATAGCAACATATTGAGGGATCATATGTTAAAATTACTACTGTTTTCATTTAAAGATTCACAAAAAAAAATGTTTTTTTCAATCTTTTTGTATTTTTATTTGAAAATGATGAACTTATTAAGAAAATCAACCAAATTATGCTCGATTTGTAAAAATCCGACCATCTGGAGGGTCAAAACAGCTTTCAGAGCACATTTTTCATATAAAATTTAACAAAAAATCAAATTTTGTGACGTGAATTCACTCATTCGCGCTGTTGTAACCCAGCTAGATTCCAACCGATTTCTATAAATTTTAGAGTTTAAGAATCGTCTTATTATTTTCAAAGAAGATCTCTTTTTTTTATTTAAAAAAGTCAGGGTTTTCTCGTAAAATCAAAACTTCCCTTTTTTTGTGACGTGAATTCACTCATTCGCAACTGTTTTTGTTCGCTTTTCAAACCAACTACAGTGGATATAAACAAATTCTTTTTTCTACAAAATGAAGCCGCGTTTTTTGGCTTCAGAACATACTAAAAATATTTCCAAAAAAAAAATCATTCATATATTAAAATTAATCATTTTATAAAAGTTGTCAAAAACACCACTTTTTTCAACAAAAAAGCTGATTTCCAAAATCATCTAAAACATGTGTAAAAAACTTTTTTCACTTTTTTCCGTTGGTTTTGTGTGATTTGAATTATCAAAATTATAGACTATTTTGAGATTTTTTGATACGCAAACGGATAAAAATCACTTTTGAGCGGTACAAGCGCATGGAATGTGTCAGTAGATCGCTGCAAGCTTTGTATGGAAATTTCAAATTCTTCCATTTTAACACCTCCCATAACTTTTTTCGGTTGTTTTTGCTGTCAGAAATAGCAATAAAAATTTTGGAAGCGATCCATCCAGTGTTGAATTAGCGCAACGAGTTTGAATTTTGTATGGAAATTTGTATGGGAAAACAAAATTTTTCATTAAAAAATCGCCAGAGATTTTCTGGAAATTACAAATAATATAGCTTTGGATACAAAATATTCCTTGATTCTTGCAGTACATTTCATGTGAACAAAGCACAAATCTAACTTTTCAAAATTAATTTTTATAATTTAAGCGTTTTTGACTGCTTATTTGAAAGCTCTGAAACCTTAGGATGAGAATAAAAATTCTTTAAAAATAGCTTTGCATAGTTAGGGAACTTATTGATTTATATAACCTTTGCAAAAATATTTCACGAAATTATTAAAAGCTCTAGCAAGCAGAGTCTGCCATTTTTAAATACTTTTCAATTGATTCTGATGATTTATTTTGAAATGGGTATAACTTTTTTCACGAAATGTTCAGCTGCTTGTCATGTTAGCAAAAAATGAAGCTTTAGAATAGTCAAACCCAAAAATCAAAGACCAGCTTTATTTCATGTTTAATTGAATTTTCTGGATGATTTAATGTGCAAAAATATATTCTTTCATACAAATTTCCAAACAAAATTGAAACGCTTTGCGCTAACTTAGGAATCAACCAAATCATCTCAAATTTTACACTGATGCTTGGTGACCCAAAAGGCATCGGAAACACATATGGGAGCAAAAAGTCATTTTTGCAGCGGTCTAATGTACAGATCAAGAGCTTTCTTTTCATGTGTCGCAAGTTGAAATCTGATAATTTTGATTTATGATTTGATTTGATTGGATTTCAAAATCATGAATTTTTTTAATTTTTCCATGACAGTCACGAAATTTAAAATTAAAAAAATGTCATTCCGACAGTCAGAAGGCCAACAGAATTTTCGACTGTAACAAGTCAAAAATGTTACCGAGATGAATAATTCGGTGATATTTTTCTGAGCGACTGTCATTGCAAAACTGAATAACATTTTCTCCAGTCATTTCATAATACTTAGAATACAAGGTAGGCAATTCCGCTCTCTTTAAAAGTTATGGAAAAATCTGGAAAATGTATGAAATTTATTTATAAGAAAATCACTTTTTTCTAAAAATTGACAAGCATTAAAATTATGAGAAAAATATGCACTGATGCATTTTAATGCAACAAACAACATGAGGCTTTTCAACGCAGCTTAAATTAAAATGAAATGGACTTTTTGTCAATTTAAAATTAAAATTTGGTGATATTTTTGCCTTGTGTGACCTTTTTCCTGTGCGATTTGAATACAAATTCTAACAAATTTGTCATCACAGAAATATTAACTGAATTAGATCATTTATCAAATTTTCAATGGCCTAGCTGTTATTTTCCATGTACTATGCAGTCATTTAACTTTTATTTTTGGATGACCGTCAATGTCTATGAGATTCCTTCGAATGTCATTGGAAAATGTTATGCGATTGTTACGATCCGAACTGTCTTTTGAATGACATTCGCATCACTGAGTGAATGTCTATTTCTTTGTAGACTACAAAGTATCATATTAAACAGCAACAACTTGATAAACAGAATGAATAGTAACAAGTGCAATATGTTGCGAAGTCTAATGACTAATGAGTAATTAACACGTGTAAGTCATCGACACTCAGCAAACATTTACCATACAGATGTTAGACATGGAAAACCGATAAAAAAATTTAAAAAATAAAAGCTATCAAACAAATGAACCTACATTTATTGGTTTCACAAAAACCTAAGTGATTCTAAATTTATATAAAAATTTATTCTTTTAATAAGTTCAATTTACAGAAAGTTTTTCGGAATCACAATCATAAAATTCATTGAATGTATTTAGGCTCTTTATAAATTTTGTAACTGTATTCAATAACTGCACATAAATCCGAATCTTTCCTTTTCTGTCTGTTTTAGTTAAAATAAAAAAAATCTAACTCGAATTGTCTACTCTCTGTGCCTACAAATCCTGCACTGCAACACATGATTGTTTCATATAAAAATGTTATTACTGCGTTTCCACATCACTGTTAGAGCGCGGTCTGCATGATGAAGTCGATCAAGAATTCAGTGATGTTAATTGCCGTATTTGGTGTTTTAATCCTTTCAAGTCACACTACATTAGGAGAAAAAACTGATTGTAAGAAGGTATCGTATTTTATAGAAGTAAAATTCAATTTTTTTTTCTTTTTTTTTACAATACTAAGCGGTCCAACACCAAGATACAACACCTTTAACGGAATTGAACCAAGGTATCCAAAAATTTTACTTGACCCCAAAATCATGATTGAAACAAGTACCTTTCTTTTCTTTTAGCATCGAAGAAACCTTCTCGCAGGAATACGTACCTCAAAGCAAGGGAGATGGTAGAAAACGCAATCACTAAAGCCGATGCCATAACTGATGGCATTTTCAAATCGGAAGCCAATGAAATATTGAGTGATAATTTCAAAAATCGATTAATTAATGTAGCTAGCTATAATGAATCTTTTTCGGAGGTATGTATATTCATTGTAGACTCATAATATTAATCATTTCAATGAATTTTTGATTTCTTTGAAGATACAACATTGTTTCACGAACCTTGAAAATGATCTCGGTAAAACTGTTAACTACGCTCAGCAAGTGTTCACGGGTTGTAATTCGAAAGGGACAAGCTCGAATGCCTCTTGCGTCGAGGCCGGTAAAGACAATCTTAGGAACGGTGTCACCGGGATCCATAACGCCATAGTTCAGTGTATCCAAACAGATGAATCACTGTTACACGAGAGCGGTGCCGAAAATCCGAATCCCCAAAAAACCCAGAGCAAGGTAGTGGCTGCCATTGAAAAAGCGTACCGGAAGTTGGACGCCGTACAAGACCAAAACCTTCAATCGGCAATACGTGAGCACTTTACTTCCTATTTGAAAAATCCATTAGTCAGTCAAGCCGGCAACATTCCCTTCTTCTCTGAGGTAACATTTCCAGATCTATTTGTAACATATAATTTAATTTCATTTTCCCTTAAGATTGAACCGTGTCTAACAAATCTTGAGAACTATATCGTCGAAATGATCGCTAAAACAGAGGAAGCATTCAAGAGTTGCGCCGCTGCTGCCGAGAGCTCAAATTCTGAGAATAACTGCATCGAGACGCTCAAGTCCGAAATGTATGACATGGTGTCGCAAATTTACAGCCCCATTGCTGGGTGTTTTCAGCAAGTGGATGAGTGAAATCTGTGTTTACTGAGAATATAAATATTTGTAGGTTGCCTTCAAATGATTTTAGACTTCTAATAAAAGCTTTCGAAGCAGGCAAATTGAGGCAGAAGAAAACAACTGTTTGAATCAAAGGAGATATAATCATATGTAAGGTAGCCAGATTGCCCGGTTTTATCCGGGTTTGCCCGGATATTCAATACTAAATTTAAGAACAGTCCGGCCCGGCCCGGTTGCCCGGATTTCATTGAAAAATGCCCGGTTTTTGCCCGGATTTATTCACTTTATTTGGCAAATTAAATAAATAAAACAACAACAAACACCTCCAAATCGAAGTTTTTAGGGCAAGTCTCATAATAATAATCATGAAAGGAATTTTGGCAGCCTAAAATACGGTTCAAAATATATCGATGAGTTTTAATGAAAAAAACTTCGTTTTTTTTCTTGATTTTTGTAGAGGAATTTTTGAGTTTAAACAAAATTTGCCCGGATATTGCCCGGATTTATGGTCGTCAATTAGAAATCGAATGTCCGGATTAACCCAGGTTTTTATATAAAAATTGCCCGGTTTGTCCGACCCGGATACTGCTGAAAAAATTCTGGCAACCTTAATCATATGTTTTCAGTACGGCCAAAACGAAGATTTTGATATCAAAACTAATAAAATAGAAATATCTCGCTGAGATGGGTTTGAGTAATACTTTTGATATGCTCTCCTGATCGGGTTGGCATTATTTTATATTTGACAAATACAGTTCGGAAACACTTCAAACGGTGTTTTGACACGTTCGACATACAGAATGCTTCAAAATTGCTCCTCTGATTTACGTGATTTTACAAATATTCATTCAATGTGTGCGACAAAGTAAGCATTCATTGAAATTGCGAAAGTTAGACTAGAGAAAACAGTACAGTAAAGTTAAAAATAACAATCTCCATAATTTTTACAAGCTAAGTTTAGCCTAATGGGTAAATTCCATCAAACTGTGTGTTTTTTTTTTTAATTTCGCATGAAGCTTATTGAATTGTTCTTTGTAAAACATGGAAAATAGTCAGCTACAAAGCCATGTTTTTTAAGGTTTTTGTCATGCTGTTACTTGCTGCTTGGACTTTCATAAAATCTATTAACAAAAATACGCGTACCTGGTAGCACACGCTTAAGTCATATTGAATTGATTTTTCTCATCAAATATTTGCAGCCAAGATACCTTGCTGTTTCTGATTCAGCATTAATTTAATTTGAAGGTATTTATAGTCTTTCAAAAAAGATAATCGACCGAAAAACTTTCCAAAATATGATGGTACCGGTTGTTTTATTCATGGAACGTTGTTATTCATTTTATTTTAGACCCACTCAATTCTTACGATAAACTTTCTTTATCTTTAACTATCTATGTCACAAACATCATTTCAAACTTATTTTTATCGTTAAACAACCAGTAAAGTGAATAATACAGCGCAGATAGAGAGAATCAAATGATCAACTGACAAAAGAAAAGCCAAATATGGGACTGCTTTGCGGGTATATTTAATCCACATCCGAAATATACTCGCAAGGCTGTCCCATCATTATTTTCTCCTCCGCATCAACAACTTCCAAATCAAAAACACATTGGACGAAATTCTACAACAATTATCTTAATATCTGTGAAGAAAGAAGTAGAAAAGGTAAAGTTTCAACCAAGAAATCCACGAAAGTTTATAAAAATCTTTAAAGCCGTTTTTCTCGGTTCGTTGTTTTTGAATATGGGACAGACTTGCCGGCAGCGGCAGTTTAGAGCTTGTTGAATTATTACTTCCCTTTGAATTACCTGCAAAGTTTTGTAAGAGCTAAAAATTTACATTGTAAAAAGTTTTGTAGTATATGCCAAAAATTTTTATTCTTAGCTTGATGCCTTTGGATTTTTTTATATTATTCCAAATGCTTACCTCAACAAGTCAATGTATACTTACTTACTTAAAACAATTATGAAGTTGATTATTTTGCGTCACACTGAATGTTGAAATAGACAGCTATTCTGTTTTTTATTCTTTTTGAAAGTACCCAGCCAACATGAAATCGTAAAAGAAATCATCGTCGAACTCGTATATAAATGCAACTCAAATCGGAATCGTAAATATGTACACTTACCATTCGACCATATCTTTTATCCATCGTAGAAGATGCAACTTCCCAATGAAATACGACTTAGTTACGATATGTTGGATGAAGTCGTATTTAGTTCCGCCGATGTCAAATGAAATCTTATAACGATCGCATAAGATTTCTTAACATGCATTTTATTGGTACACAAATTACTTTCGAATCGAAATCGTAAATGACTTCGAATAAATTCGTAAAGAATACTACCGTCAAACGGGGCATCATGCAACAGCGGGGTTCGATGCAACATTTATATAACACTACATTGAATCTATTTTTAATTTAATGTATTGTAATAAAGTTATCTTTTAATGATAACAAAATTATGATGACATAATTTCTCGCATCTTAAGCTAGTTGTCTTAAGTTTTTTATTTTTATGTAAAATTTGAAAAATCGAGCAATAAATGTACAAATTTTAACATGTTTTGAAGTCGAAAAAAACTTTACCCAGTATGACGGATCGGTTTGATAAAATTGCATACAAACTTTTTACAGGTTTCCTCATGTTATACCAACATTGTTGGTGTAAAAATATTTTTCGAACAATCACCCAATTTTTTTAAATGAATATTTTTAAAATTCAGTTAGGTGTCTGGGGTTAAATGCAACAAAATGCAAATCAAAGAAATACCTTGTAAATCTCGTTTCCATGTGTTGGAATATGAATGTTTTGCATCACGCGTTTGTAAACATTTAAATTTCATTCATCCAAACATTTATTTTTATGATTTCAGCTTGTAGAATTTTTCGTAGTATTATTTAGCCCCTAAATGTATGCAGCATCCTTATTTTCAGAAAAAATGTGAAAATTTGTTTTTACAGATCCGAAAACTACTGCAATTGGTGTTGTCATACGTAATGGTCTTTAAGGCATCGCAAATATATTAAAAACTATGAATTTTCGGACGTGTTCATAAGATTTTTGATTAAAAACAAAGTTTGTTGCAAGTTACCCCATTTTCTAAGGAGGGTGAAAATCGCATGTTTTTAGAAAATTAAAAATAACTGAAGAAACCAATAATTTTTTTAACAACGCCAATTTGATGCCCCAGCATCCTTAAAACTTTTGATGCATAAAGGATACGATTAACTGTGAACATAAGTTTTTTAGAAGCCATTGAAGTTGAAAATTGTTGCATGTTGCCCCAGTTGACGGTACGTAAGCATCGTCTTTCGTATCACGTTGTATGTTGTATGTATCGGTCACTTTACCCACGATATAAATATATTAAATGCGATCAAATCAGATTCGTATTAACAGATACTTAGCGTTCGCCCACATCTCATCATGATATTAAAACTTCATCGTGATAAATCGTGTTCAGTGGATGTGCAATTTTGCGATCGTGCTTGCAATTTTGTATCAGCATTTGAATTTTGTGAAAGTTGACGACTAAAGCAAACAAACAAAAGGATGAAAAAAAATAAAGGTAGGTTTTGGAAAAACAACGTTGGACAGAAAGCTCACTAACATTTTCCTTTCAAAAATAACAGGATTACTCTCCCCTACTAGGCTCAGATTAAAAAAAACCCGCCGGATAATTACCCGGCGATTTGCATGTGCATACTACGAGTATCAAGGAATGTTCACGGACAGAATTGTGGCCCGACAATTTCCGCTGTAAAGCCGGAAGAAAGAGGCGTCAAAGATCCTGAGGGAGGCATGGAGGCGGTGGCAGTTAGGAAAGTAGCGAGCGGGACAATGCCCGGTTGCGGTACCTACGAAAATATATGTAGTGCATTTCAATGTTATTTATAATAAAAATCAGTTAAAATCATCAATTAATTTTATTTCTTCCTAGCGTCGTATTTGGAGTGAGACAAGGATGTATTTTATCACCGCTACTTTTTCTCATCGTAATGGATGAGATCTTGACTGGATCGATTGACTGTAGACCAAACCGAGGATTGCCGTGGAATCCTTCAACCATGGAGCAACTGAACGACCTTGACCTGGCAGACGATATTATTTTGCTCGCCCAAACACAACAAGACATGCAGAGCAAACTCGACGACCTCACCGAAAGCTCCAAGTCAGCAGGTCTCAAAATCAATGTCGGAAAGACCAAGTCGATGGAAATCAATACAGGAAATCGTTCCAATTTCGTGGTGGCTGGACAACAGATTGAGACAGTGGAGTGCTTCCAGTATCTTGGTAGCCAGATTACGCCTGATGGTGGTACCAAGAAGGACATCGAAACCCGGATCAGAAAAGCCCGATTTGCGTTTGCGAGTCTCCGAAACTTCTGGCGGTCACGCCAGATCTCTCTACGAACTAAGATCCGAATCTTCAATTCAAACGTCAAATCCGTATTGCTGTACGGGTGTGAGACTTGGTGCACATATGCGGTGACGACGCGAAAACTGCAAGTTTTTGTGAATCGGTGCCTGCGGAACATCATCCGCGCTTGGTGGCCTGGCAATTGGATCTCAAACGTTGAACTTCATCGCCGGTGTCATCAAAAGGCGCTAGAAATCGAGATTCGAGAACGTAAGTGGAGATGGATTGGGCACACGCTGCGAAGAGATGAAAACGAGATTTGCAGAGAGGCGCTTGACTGGAATACAGATGGGCATCGAAGAAGAGGCAGGCCCAAAAGCTCGTGGCGGCGAAGTCTAGCCGCTGAAATCCGCACAGTTGACGAGAACCTTGGCTGGCAGCAAGTGAAGACGCTGGCTCCGGATCGCCAGCAGTGGAGATCTTTTATCTCAGCCCTATGCGCCGGTCAATCGGCGCTGGACCCTTAGGTAGGTAGGTAGCGTCGTATTTCAATCACAATATTACACATAACATGCTACATAAAATGGTCCGCAAAATCGTTGATGATGATACAAATCGTACATGAGTACATCCCAACTCACATAAAATATCGTTTAAAGAGTCCATCAAATGTCAAATTGCATCATGTCGTAAAAGCTTACAACACACATCTTATAAAATGTGACTTAAGTTGTCAATCGATGTTAAAATCTCTGAACATCGTATAAGACTGCAACACATCTCGCATAAAGGGTGACATAAATCGACTTTCCATCGTTAGATTGCTTCTAGTCATACAAGAGTACAAAACATCTCGCATAAAGGGTGAATTAAATCGCCAATCCATCGACAGATTGCTTCAAGTCGTACAAGAGTTCGGCACACCTCGCATAAAGGGTAACTTAGATCGCCAATTCATCGTCAGATTGCTTCAAGTCGTACAAGAGTTCAACACACCTCGCATTAAGGGTGACTTAAATCGCCAATTTATCATCATATCGCTTCGAGTCGTAAAAGGGTAAAACACACATCGCATAAAGTGTGGATGGAACTGTCAATCCTCCCATCATCGTAAATGCACATGAATCGAATCCTTTAATGTAACGTACAAAACGACGCCAATGCGACATAAAGTACCAAAGTATTTCTAACATCGTAAATGACATCACATATGATGTTGTCGATGTCGTAAACCAGAAAATAACGCAAACATGTACGTATATTGCCTCCACTCTTGGTAGGTATATGCTTTTTTTAACGTCATGTACGATGATTTGTTGGCTGGGTAGTAATCAAAGAATTGGTGACTTATCTTGAGGAAACTTATAAAGTTCAGATTTGTGGAGGGATGGCGTACAGCCGGTCTCCGTAAAACAAATCATCACATGTGCTGCATTTCCCTTTCTTCTATCGACTACATGGACTTGGCCGGCGTCGTTATTGTTCCATATTGAAGATTGAAATTCTCAAAATTGGACAGTAAGAATGTGTTGCATGTTCCCAGCACCTTTCATTTGGTTCATTGCCCAATGTTGATTATCTCGAACCACTCGCCATTATGCCATTGGCCAGGAGGGGCCATAGGTGGACCATAGTTGATAGCAAGCTCAAGCTCAAGCTCAATGAACTTCACACTCAGAGAAATCCTATTAAGCATGCCAAAAGATTCTCTTATGAAGTGGCGTAACAAGAAAAATTAATGAAAATCATAAGATTGTTCTTTTTTTTAAGGGATTTTAACTCCACAGGAGGCATTCGTCCCTAATCATAAGATTGTCTTATAATGGAAATGAACTCAAAGGATGAACAGCGGTTTCAATGAGGAATTGTTGTTTTTCATAAGATTTTCTTATGGGAAAGGAGATTTTCGCATACAATAAAAATAATTCAAGATTATTTTTCAAATCATTCAATTTTTTGTGCTTTATTTGTTTCAAATAACATGGCGACAATCAGCAGCTCTTCAACATCCAGTTCCAAAAATCTTTTATTGCCGCCTCGGTCCTTTGACTTGCTTCTTGCCGGTAGCCGATCTGAAATGTAAATATAAAAATAAAATCTATCTATTGAGCTTACAAGTATTCTCAAATTCATCAAAATTAAATTTCAACGAAAATTTACCAATTAGAATATAAAAATCACATTCACATTTTGGAAATTTACAATTGGTTAGTGCTTCTGACGACGACTTGACTTGAACGTGTTCACTATTTTTTCACAATGCCGTTTCTTCTGTTTTCATAAGAACATCGTATGAAAATTGAAAGAATATTATAAGACTCTTAACTATTTTAAACTCTAAACAGCGGTTCATAAGACGCATCTTATGAAAATTATACTAAGAATTTGCCTGAAAGCAGATTAAGGGGGGTTCGGGAAAAATATCCTAAAACAAACAGTTTCGCCAAAATTAAAAGTTCCCCTTTTTCCTCGTGTGGCCATAATGCCATTACTTCCCCTTCTTATAATCGAATTTTTTTTCCTGAAATAAGTAGGCCGAAAACGTTGAAAAACAGTATTTAAATTTCGTCTAACGACCTTCCGCCCCTTTCCTTCTTCCTATCTGCCTAATGGAAGAAGAAAGGGATCTCAAATCTTCGAGAAATGATTTCTTGTTCCCCGAAACTCTTCCAAGCCTAATTTGGCTTCATTCGCACGATAAGTTGTCAAATTACGCTAATACTGTATAGATCCCCCACTCTTCCGTTTCTATTTTGCCGCTGGAAGGAGAGAGGGGTCTCAAACCATCAGTGAAAACTTTCTAGCACTGAAATACCCTCCTATGCCAAATTAGAACCAATTTTTTCATTTTTTTTGTCGAGTTATCCAACAAATGTATGACACCCTCTCCTCTTTTAGACTACTTATTGGAATTCAAATCATCGCATAACTATTACTCGTATACAAATACTCTTCCATGCCAAATGTGGTTCCAATTGCTTGATTAGTTTTCGAGCTATGCAACAAATATAAGGGAGCCCCTCATTGTATCCCCTATTGGTGAGAAAAAGGGATCTCGAATCATCGCAGAATGATTACTTGTACCCAATTACCCTATCATGCTAAATTTGGATCGATTTGATCGATTAGTTGTCGAGTTAAGGGGAAAAAAATTTCGGAGTCCCCCTCCCTCCCTTCCTATCTCCTCACCAGAAGGAGGGAAGGCTACCAAACCAGCAGAGAGACATTTTTCGTTTCCGAATACACCTTCATACCTAATTTAGTTCCATTTACACGATCACTGATCAGTTCTCGAGATATGCAAACATGTTGTAGTGTATAAGTCCTGGTTGATAAATAAATAATTATCATAAGTCATATTTTCTCTTAAACTAACATAGCGATCATAAAAGAAAAAGCGACATCCCTAATGATGACAAGGGAGAGTGGAAAATAAACGTAGCTAGATGAATCTCGTTTCACAAGTGCTTTCATGCTACCCTTTGATGTCAGTATGGGTAAAATGAGAAATATGGGAAGTGAAACGAAGACTCGAGAGAGGAACGAGAGAGAGTGTGTTTGTCTGAGTGTCGACCGATTGAAGATCTCGGCGGCTGGCGTGTTCGTTGGCTTGTGTGCGTGAATTGGGGGGAAGGGAGAGACCAAGCGAAGATACGACGATTGAGTCGGCGGTTCGGCAGTCTTACGAGTACGCTTGTGGGAATAACGTGTCCCTTCTTTTGACTGACCCTTCTTTTGGTTCCGTAGTGTAGGAATTGGCTTGAGAAATGCCCGGCGGAGGACACGACACATGTTACTTTTGTTTGGGAAACCCCCGCCCCCTCCCCTTCCAGTGAATAGATTAAGATATAAACCTTCCTCGGCCACAGATGGCCCCACCTGCCAAGTTTCACAGAAATCGGTTCACTAGATTCCGAGTCCATACACCCTAAATTCATCCATTATTCCTATCATGAGCTTTCAATATTTCAACGTAATTGGCATAAAAGATGTGAACTTCAGCGGCGATCATTCGATTGAAGACTGCCAGTGCAATCGCATTGCAGCGCATTGCTCAAAGTAACAAAATACAAACGTCCAGCCCTATCCCATCACTAGATAAAGGAAGACAAAAACTGCGCGTTTTTTTGGTGATTGACCATGACACAAAGAATATGATAATTAATCCTCGTGTTCTATCAGGCTCAGGTGGAACACTGGTTAAGCTGCCGGTGGGCAAGATAAAGATAGAAAAATTGCGGTGAAATCGAATCCCAACGACGGCCATTTATTCTTGTTTCTGGGATGAATTATCTAATAATATTAAAATAGCGTGATTTTTTTTCCTTGTTTCGCTTGAATGAGTGATCCTGTATTATTTGGCCCGAGAGCTCGATTCTTAATGCCAGTGACGGAAAAGCAATAATATCATTTTTGGCGCAATGCACATTTCAGCGCATTTTCGGCACATAAATAATAAGTTCTGATCGGAAAATTTTAAATTTTGCAACCTCTTATTCGGGTCCAAACACGAAATTTTTTAGCAAATTTGATTATAATAAACATGAATGATGAATGATTTCTAAGCTTATGATTCCAATTCTGCTGATGTGTTTCAATGATTTTGTGTTTCATTTTGATTTTTGAAAAATAGGAATAGAAATCAAAGTCTCGAATTTTCAAAGGTTTTTAGATCAAATATCCCTCATTCGGCCGACCTTTATACATGCTAGAAAGGTCCTGAAGAAGTTCTTAAATCCAGAAATTTACCTGTACATATTTAAAACTTCTATTATTTGCTTTGAAATCAGAAAAAAGCCTTTTTTATCTGGGATTTTAAACTTGTTTGCTTATTCATCCCGTCAGAAAAAAACAGTTCACCCTTTTTACTCCTTTTCTCTTTTTTCATTGTATTGTATTGTATTGCAGGAGCACAAATCCAGAAGTCATAAACTAATTTTAGGAAAACTGAATCTTAAAACTATAAGAACAAAACTTTCAAAAACATTCAATCTCAAGCCTGAGTGACAGACTAGTAGCGACAGAATTTGTTTGACACTATTGGTACAGAAGGCTAGGACCTTGACAGAAATTGCTTATTCATCAACCTCGTCATTTTGCTTTGTAATCGTTGAAAAGAAAAACATATCCTGTTCAAAAGTCTCAGACCAATTACTGGAAGCCCTCACGAAAAACACCTTCCAATTCAACAACAAGATCTAGAAGATGGCCCCGAAACATCCACACACTAACAAAGTGTGAATGGGAAGCGACTAACAGATATAGACAGGGACTTCCGACCAAAGATGTTGATGATGACTTTGACGATGACGATGAGGATGAGGATGATGATGATGAACTTGCACTTTAACGACCTCCTAACTGCGGGACCATTTTCCCGAGATTTTTGCCCACAACATTCTTGGCACTACTAACATTCTACCTTTGCACCGAGCTCTGAACTGAACCAAACTCGAATGGATGAATGAATGCCCGGCTGATACTTAAATATTAAGTAGGTGGGAGGGATGGGAGGAGAAAAAAATATAAAGAAAACTGTAAACTGACGAAAGCCGATGAATGAATGGCGGAGCTGCCTCGATTCCTGGTCGGTTTTCTCTCTCTCGGTTGATGAGGACGATGATGATTATGACGGCGAATGGCCCTGGAAAGTACCATCAAAGTCATCATTATGGCTCAAGTTTAACAACATCCGTGATGTGGTTCTGGATTCTGGTGGGTTGTTATGAAAGAAAAGTCGTCTCATCACTTCACTCGGTGCTGATCCGGGCGAAAGAAGAAAAGCATCCTTAGAAAAAAAAATGAATGAAAAAAAATTCGCAACTGTACCCAAACAGACAGACATTCCCAGAAGAGACCTTGCGGCATTCCGCGCGAAATGTACGAAGATGACTTAAGCTGTACGGTGGCTTTTATGTGGATTACCTACTTCTTTTGAGAATTCGACTCAGACTCTCCTGTGTGTGGGTGTGTCGCTATGTCTAATTACTGAGGGCTTCGTGGGAAATCTTCATTCGCCAGCCATTCATTCAGCCAGCCAGGTAAGCACTCCTTTTACAAATGAAAGCTTATCTCGAAAGCTTAGCACTGCGTCTTTGTTGTTTTCCAGCAACTTCTCCAGCTTCCACTTTTCCCTCAAGACTTTGTAGCTAGTTGCCGCCATAAAACATTCATCCTTTCAATCTGTCGTGTCCCAAGTTTTCTGCAAAGAGCGCTCAAAGATTCGAAATTAATTTTTGCCACCGTCTCGTCGTCGTTTACGTAGAATCTCGCTAGGAACAAAAACATCTTTACCAAATCTTTGTCTCGCTCCCTCCAAAACATCAAAGGAATAAAAATGTCATTCGCGTAGAAGATTAATATCCTTTAGGGTAAAATGAACCCAACCTTCTCAACAATCCAGCCAACAATCCAACCAACCAACAACCGGTTCCCGGTGGAAAAGCGAAAACTTTTCAAAATTGCATTTCATAGGTTGTCGTTTTGGTTAGTGTTTTTTTTTTTGGTTTCTTCACACAAAATAAACTTTCTTATTCTTTCTCTCTCACTTATGAACACAGATTGAAATGAGCGGTTCACCGGGAAAGTTTTGGGAGGAAAAAGTTTTCTGACCCTCCTGATTTTTTCCCTTTTTAGTCTCGTGATAACAACCGAGTGCTGCCACGAAAATTAAATAAGTGAGCCCAACCTCCCTTTGCTCTCTGATGGGAAATCGTGTGTTTCGAAAAGATTAGGTTGGGGTTAAGCCGTTAAGCGGACCTGGAAAGTTTGTATTTGTCACGCCTTATCGTGCAGAATAATTGAATGTAGCTGTCAACGATTTTAAACTAACTGTCACCGAAGATTGTGTGAAGCGATTTCGACATTTTCCGTTGTTTTTAGTTACTATGCCTCGAACAAATAATTAGCTGAAACAAACAGAAAGCACCTCTAGAACATAATTTTTACAAACCCTTGTTGGAGCCAAGGGGTAATAAGTGCAAAATCGATCGATTTCGAGTTATCAATGCCAAAAAATTCTTCATGTTGGAAACTGTATTTTGTGATTTTATTTTCAGACTTTTAGACTTTCATTTACATACCTTAACGATCTAGAGAAAAAGTCAAAATTTTGAAGTATATTTGGACAATTAGCAAACAAAACATCTTAAAAGCATATTCCTCAAAATAAACTTTTAAGCACTTAAACCCTTTTAGCTTCAAAGGCATTATTTATACGTGTTAAAATTTTATTGTTTATTAAGGGATTTAAAAAAGAAATTAGAAGCAATAAAAATTCTCTGGTAGTAAAAGTATAGAAGTAGGGCGTAAATAACTGCTCTGTAAAGTGTCTTGTTATATTTAAACGTAGGGGAGAGTGTGTTGATATGAAAATCTTAATCCAATTTTCATCGTCGTTGCTTTGCGTAAGCATATATTTCTGAATATTGTTAACATGGGTACGCATCATATCCTTATTTTATATAACCAGCTAAAATTAATTTACTTTTATAAATTAACAAGCACCGCAAATTACATCGGCGGAAACCTAAAGTTCATAACAAAAATATTCTCATATGCTAATGTTTTTAGTTTTGTCTTCCTCAATCACATGGCAAAGGATTTTTTCATGAATTAAGAATAAGTCACTTAAGCGCAACCAATTTGCAAATCATAGCTTGTGGGAAATCATGGGTCACATTTTGTGAAGTTTTTTTTGCCACCTTTTTTTGATGTTTTTATACATATTCAGAACACGTTTCCTATTTGTAAATTTTTCTTTTGACAAATGAAAAGATATGAAAAATATTCTATAAATTTTATTCAATGCGATAGAGACGAACATAAATCCTACACTATTCCCCACGAGTTTTCAAAATCCAAAAAAAAAACTTTTTTTTAAACAATCAGAACTCGGGATAATTAATTTATTTAAAAAAAAGATAAAACTTCCTAATGATACGTTAGAAATGTAAAAAAATCATACCACTTTTTTTCAAATCATAGAAAAAAAATGGCCCATGTGACCCCACTCTCCCATACTAAAACCTGGAGAATACTACTCACTATTTTTAAAGTTTCCAGACTCGAGAATTTGACTTTTTCAATTCTCTGAAGTTTTGAAGCACTGTGCTAAGAGTTTAGTGAGAGATTCAAACATTTCTTTGGCAGTTCAAAAAATGTTCACCACTTTGTTCGATTCCAAGAGGAAAAAGGAATTTTTAAAACTCCTCAAAAGGGTACAACCTCTTCAACAACAATTCATTGAAGGTAACTTTAAGTTTGTTCAAACTCAAATAGAACTTTTTGATCAGAACCATCTATTTAAAGAAAATGCCTCACAGTAGCACGCCATTGTAAACGGAAACTTTTAAAGTTAAGAATGAACCTGTTATTCAGTTTGTATTTTACAAACAAAGGAAGTTTTTAAAAAAATTACGAGGAAGTAATGGATTAAACTTGCTTTCTTCATCTTTAAAGGATTAGACAAGGAAGCAATGTTAACATTTCAAATGCCATTAGTTTATTTTTTTAGCAGCACTTTTTAATATGTAGCTTTGAGAGCTTTTAAAAATAAATAAAAAAATTTCAATCAATTTGTGCATTTTTTTTTTAGCTTAGCTTAGCTTGGTTGACTTCTCATATCCACCTTAAATCATCGAACTGGAAACGCTGTGTAGATATGTTTATACAACGAAAAAAGGATTCAGATATGACGATATCTGGTATGCTTAGATATGATCTTTTTTTTAACTTCAGATAACATATTTGATTAGACTTTGCTCAACTTATGCATTTCCAATTCCGTGATCGCTAGCGTGGCTAGGCGGAACAAGTTCTACTTCGCCAATGGTTGCTACTTCGCGATTAACCGAGGCCATCAACTTTGTGCAAAGGCCAATAGAATGCTGCTTGGGATTAGCAGTACATCCTCGTTGCACAAAATTCATGCTCTCTCTCTGTGAGTATGGTTAATAGCGGCGCCGGCCACGTCCTAGTAGTCAATGGGGGAAACATGAAAGGATGTTAGTAGGATACTTCCTAGGTTCAATCAACAACCTTTTCTCCATAAATATTCCAAATATTAGCTTTTAAAAATTTAGAAACAAAGGTAAGTCAATATCGCCAACTATGGAAACCGTCTGTACGTCTGCGAATCTATATTCAAATATTCATGGAAAGGGTCTTGTTAGTAGGGAAGGGTTTATAGATCAGGATCCATTTTGGTTAATGATGCGATCGTTGTTCCTATACCTTCTATGCTCCTAGATACTTCCTAAGGAAACTCTTACTTATACCTATGAGGCAGTGATATAAGCTGCAAAGCTTTATGAAAGACACAAGAAAAAAAACATTTTCACTAAATATAAAATCTTCTCCAAGCTAACTTGATTTCCTAGCTAATGTTCCTATTATATAGATGTATTTTCAAAAACGACCCTTTGGCACGAAGAAGGCAGTTAAAATTCAAAGTATAGTTATAATTTTAAAAAAATTGTGATTTAAAAACTTTGTTTATGAGTAACACGCACTTCGGTGATTTGGTTAATAATTATAAATGAGCTGTCAGTTGTGATAATTGATGAAGGTCATTTTTGAAAACTCATCAGTGCAATTCTATTCTTTGCCTCATGTTGATTTCTTTATTATGGAGAAAAAAAGGCTTGAACTTGCTATCAACTATTAACAGAAAAAAATAATTCGTCTCAAATGATTCGGTCTAATCCATTGAAAGCCACAGTTATAAAAAAATAAACATTTTCAAATCAATATTGAATTAATATAAAAGGCTAGATAAACTAATATGAGTTTTAGAGAATCTGACAAAAAATTTCACATTTTAGCTGTAGTTATACAATGTTTGACAGATATGTTTGTGTGCCAAGGATTTGTAAGCGACAACATTAAAATTGTGTAAATAATCAAAAAAAAAAAACAAATAAAGAAATAAAAAAAAATTAAAGATCATTATTCCATTAATCTTTCTTTCTAGGTTTCCAATTTTGATCAAATTATATTCAAGTGAAGATGTTCGCGTACTTCTCTATTTTTTTTTAAACTCCTCTATTTGCCCTTCCAACTTTTTACGTGACGGTTGATGCTATTGCATTTACTCTGCTTCCATCCTCATATCGGTATACTGATTTCTACCATAATGACTCAAAAGCAGTGTATGGTCTGGTTAGGCTACTTACTGATTTGATGTACTTTTCAAAAAACATGTCAGACTCCCCAATTCATGTTTAACCACACATCACTCTCAACCAAACCTCAACACCATCCAGACGCAACCATTTCCAGTCTAGAATAGTCTTTCAAGCTTCGAACTACAATAGAAAAGTGAGATGATTCACTTCGACTTCCAAATCTGTCCCTCAGCCACTGTTCCAAATCAGAAACTCAGATTCTGCCTTCATTCATGCCAAAACCCATGTCTACCTATATGGGAACACTCTTATTTCCTGTCATACAAGCAAGTAACCGTTTTTTTTACCAGTATTTGAGCCATGCCAAAAAGTCTGTATGGGAGCCCATCCTCCCTCCCCGTCTCCCCACAAGACGGAAGGAGTGATCCGATACCGTAAACCGATCTCCCAACAACACCACTCTGAGTCTGTTCAACACTTTACACATCATCTTCATAACAATATCGCAAAGTCATCATATGATTTCTTCAAACGGATTCTGACTGGTGAGCAGCTCTCATATATTCTTGGTATCCCCATGCGCTCTAAGAATAATCCACTCCATTATAATAGTGGATCCTGTATGTATGGATTTAACCGACACTTGGTCATCCGATACGAGCGTGCATGCGAGTCAGTCAGTCAGTCAGCGAGCGCGACCGGGTGAACGAGCCAAGTGATTCATCGCGTAGTTACCCCGGCTGGGAGCAGCCCAGCGGGCCACCAGTATTACTTCCGAACGTCGCGTGGGACCGGTCTGCCCATTTGGCGACCGTGCCAGGTTTCTCTGTTTTGGAAGTCAGAATTGAAGGATCCAAATACGAGAAGAAAAAAGAATCGAACAGAAAATTTTTGTTTTTCATGATTCACGGTGAAATAATTTCAGTTAAACTATGTTACAAATTAAGTACTTCAAGAACCCATTCTATGATTATGCGTTTTTTAAATGAATAATTTATATACTCATCGAGTGAAAGTGCTATCTCCAATTGGTGAATTTCAGATGCGTTTTCGGTTAGTATGGAGGTTTGAAAAGGAAGTTGAGATGAAAATGAATGAAAGCCGGCGTGTTGAGAGGACCGCCTGAACATACTGACGCAAATTTCAAGCGAGTTGAGAGGACAGCTTGAAATTGAGAGGCGTGTTGAGAGGACAGCCTAAGCATTTGGTTAACAATTTCAAGCGAGTTGAGAGGACCGTCTGAACATATTGACGCGAATTTCAAGCGAATTGAGAGGACAGCTTGAACTTAAAAGGCGAGTTGAGAGGACAGCCTAAGCGTTTGGATTACAATTTCAAGCGAGTTGAGAGGACAGCTTGAGATTGGAAGGTGAGTTGGGACGACCACCTGAGCTTATTGACGTGAATTTCAAGTGAGTTGAGAGGACAGTTTGACATTAAAAGGCGAGTAGTGAGGGCAGCCTGAGTGTTTGGATAACAATTTCCAGCTAGTTGAGAGGACAGCTTGAGACCGGCTGGCGAATTGGAAGGACCGCCCGAGCTCATAAACTCGACTTTCAAGCGAGTTGAGAATAATGTTTGATGAGAGGAAAATATTCAAGCGAGTTGAGAGACAGCTTGGCATAAATTTCAAAAATCACCTTGAATAAGTTGAAAATTGAAACTCGTGCGTGTGTAGAAGACAGCTTGGTGAGAATGAAAACACGAGCGGGTTTAGTGAACAGCTTGTCAAAAATTATTTAAAAAAAACACCTTGAAGCGAGTTAAGATGGTAGATTGGTGAAAATGGCAACTCAAGGTAGTTGAGAAGATTTTGAAACAAGGTTGAAAAAATCTATTGAAAAGAGTGGAGAACACAGTTTGAAATTTTAACTGAAGTGGATAGCTTGCAATTGTAGCGGAATAAAGCGAGTAAAAAGTATTTAAATTATGATACGAGCTGTGAATTATAAGAGAGATAACGTTGAGAACATGTTGTGTTTCTTTTAAAACTGTTGATTGAAATTACAACGAGTTGAGAAGGCACCCTGAACGTGTTTAAACGACAGTTTGGGATAAGGGAAACTCGGGGAGCGTGTCAATAGAAAACAGTTTGAACAGATTGTTTTAAATTCTTAGTGAATTGAGAGAACAACTTGAAATCTGAAAGCGAATTTTGAGGATCCGGTATCTCAACAAATTTATAATGGAGTAGATTGAAAAGTAAGCTTTATTTAGGATTCTTAGATTATGCAAGTCGAGGAACTGCTTAAACAAATTACAACTTGGTATTGAGAGATCAGCGCGTTGAGAAGCTTGGGTACAATGTTTTGATTTCTAAGTAAATATAGAGAGGAAAGTTGGAAAATTATAAACTAATAGATCTGAGAGGATGGAGCGCAGTGCCGAATTCAAGTCAAGCTATTTGTTAGAAACTGTTGGGATAAATCGTAAGATATATATCGATTAAGATATTTATTATGTCTCGACGGTAAGGTTTTCTAATCATTCAAAACTTTATCAACATGAGCTTTCATTTATTTTGGATTCGAGGTTAAATACATTTCGAACAGTACTGGTAACTCTTTTTGTCTCCTTGATATTTCTGGCGATGGAAGCTGTCTATTTGGATCTATCGCCCATCAATTATTCGGGATTCTGCCGGTGCATCAAAATTACCAGAAATGTTGTGCTAAGCTTCGGTATTCCGCTGTGCAATCGATTCGAAGAGAAATATCACTTTACTACGATTATATTCTACCCTTCGCAATCGATGTGTTTCCTGGCATCCTCCCGGATATGGACAAAGTCGAGGAATTTATAATTTTCCTTATTGTTTTTTTTTCTGCCAAAAACCGAAATTAGGGCAACAATTTCAACCATAATGAATTTAAAATATGTTTCAAACTATAAGTCAAGATCAAAAATCAGTTCTTGTATACCATGTAGGATTGTTGGTTGATCAATTATTAGCAATGATTGATTTTAATCAAAATCAAAATATTTTAAAAATTTCCACAAACTTTTGTCAAAATTGTCACATTTGTCAAAATTGTCAAAATTGTCAAAATTGTCAAAATTGTCAAAATTGTCAAAATTTTCATAATTGTCAAAATTGTCAAAATTGTCAAAATTGTCAAAATTGTCAAAATTGTCAAAATTGTCAAAATTGTCAAAATTGTCAAAATTGTCAAAATTGTCAAAATTGTCAAAATTGTCAAAATTGTCAAAATTGTCAAAATTTTCAAAATTTTCAAAATTGTCAAAATTGTCAAAATTATCAAAATTATCAAAATTGTCAAAATTGTCAAAATTGTCAAAATTGTCAAAATTGTCAAAATTGTCAAATATGTCAAAATTGCCAAAATTTTCAAAATTGTCAAAATTGTCAAAATTGTCAAAATTGTCAAAATTGTCAAAATTGTCAAAATTGTCAAAATTGTCAAAATTGTCAAAATTGTCAAAATTGTCAAAATTGTCAAAATTGTCAAAATTGTCAAAATTGTCAAAATTGTCAAAATTGTCAAAATTGTCAAAATTGTCAAAATTGTCAAAATTGTCAAAATTGTCAAAATTGTCAAAATTGTCAAAATTGTCAAAATTGTCAAAATTGTCAAAATTGTCAAAATTGTCAAAATTGTCAAAATTGTCAAAATTGTCAAAATTGTCAAAATTGTCAAAATTGTCAAAATTGTCAAAATTGTCAAAATTGTCAAAATTGTCAAAATTGTCAAAATTGTCAAAATTGTCAAAATTGTCAAAATTGTCAAAATTGTCAAAATTGTCAAAATTGTCAAAATTGTCAAAATTGTCAAAATTGTCAAAATTGTCAAAATTGTCAAAATTGTCAAAATTGTCAAAATTGTCAAAATTGTCAAAATTGTCAAAATTGTCAAAATTGTCAAAATTGTCAAAATTGTCAAAATTGTCAAAATTGTCAAAATTGTCAAAATTGTCAAAATTGTCAAAATTGTCAAAATTGTCAAAATTGTCAAAATTGTCAAAATTGTCAAAATTGTCAAAATTGTCAAAATTGTCAAAATTGTCAAAATTGTCAAAATTGTCAAAATTGTCAAAATTGTCAAAATTGTCAAAATTGTCAAAATTGTCAAAATTGTCAAAACTGTCAAAATTGTCAAAATTGTCAAAATTGTCAAAATTGTCAAAATTGTCAAAATTGTCAAAATTGTCAAAATTTTCAATGTAAATTATTCAACTATCAAAGCATATATCTCTCGATGCATCACTGAACAATTTTCTAGGACGAATATCTTCCGCTTGATTGGGGTGATGTTATTACTAGAACTTGTGTGAACGTATGCTTTTGATGATAATTATAGCGCAGAGGATGATGTTGATGATGATACTGACAGTTTCAATGATAGCTTCAAATTTGTAGTTTCAGATAATGGTTTACGTGAGATGGTAGTTCGTCGTTCGTGCAGTTTGATGATGATGAAAATTCAGAATCGGAGCAGCGATTCCCCGGAAAGATAAATAATTTATCCCAGAGTGTCGGAGCAAATTCTGCCTAATGCCGCCAGCTAGCCTGGTGATCCGGGTTTCCGTTAAAAGTTAAACGGCAATGTCTCTGACACTAACGAGATTCACGTGTTCGTGTGGTTTGGTCCCATTCACTTCCTTCCGGTGGCCCTTGTGATGAATGGGGAAAGTTTAACAAAATTCGTTACTGGAGTGGAAAATAGTTTGCAAAAGCTTCGAAGAGACTTTAACTTAGGAAAGTTTTCCCCTTTTTGTTTCCATTAGGTTTGATTTAAATTTACGGGTATTTAATTTTTCTCTATCTACAAGACAAGAAAGATTGCAGAGCGAGGAGAAAGTTTAAGCTGCTGTTGTTTTCTCATCATGTCCATCCGGTTTTTGTGTAATTAATCATCGAGCGAAAAAGCCAACAAAATGGAAACCATAATCAACATCAGAATTACTCCTAATTAGCACTGTTTGTGGCATGGAATTAACCATCCATCAGCAAAGCCAAACAGCAACAGCAACGTTCATCGGTCAGCGCAGTTTAGGCAAGTAGATATTTATGGGGGAAAGGGTTTGATCCATCCAAACAGCATCCAAACATCCGGCTGCTGGTCCCAGCTTTTCCGGACGAAATAATTACATCCCATTAACCCTTTTGTTTTCCCTGGGCCGAGGGATAACCCCCTCTTAGTGGGACTTCTGAAATGAAAATAATTTTGAAGTTTCTCCAAGCACTAAATGGTGGGAAAAATGTCATCATGTGGAAAAGCAATTTCAATAAAATAATCCATCAGGAAATATTTTACCAATATTGATTTAATATCCTTCGGATATTTGTCCCACGTCAAAATATTTTGACATCATGGAATAAAAGTTTTCTGGAAATGCTCGGATAGGTGTCTGACCTTTTTCACCCACAGTGCGATAAATGTTTAGCAGCGAAGCCGGAATGAGAAGAATAAAATCAGCAGCGGTTGAAACACATCGGCTGTCGAACCTACATTTTCGTTGTTTTTTTTTTGTCCGACACATCAGCCAGTTTCTGAGTGATAAGCAAACGTTTTTTAACACTAGTTCCCCATAATTTCCTCAATAAAAATTCTTTAAGCAGGTCCCAAAAATTTCGAACAAAATTCCTCTCAAGTGACAGCAATTTGCGAACAAATTTCCATTTTCATTCGACTCTATAGGTTCGATTGCGCTATCAGGAATCCGGCAATTAGCCAGTTGAAATTGATTCAATTTTGCGTTCTGTCCCAACCGGAGATGGCTGTTGGTTTTGCGGTTGGCATGGATGAAGTGCTTCGACGACAATTGATGAGCCGGACAGAGTGGAGTGGAAAGCAGTGGAAAGCAAAAATCAATAACCCACTTGTCAATGAACCTCCATACATAGATTGTATGTATATGATGAATGGGGGTTGATCCCACTGTTTGGTTTACATTTGATTATTACGTTTTGTTATGGGCGCTTACATCTGTTGCCGATAGCTTTAATGATTGAAATTTCCGCGAGTTTACTGTCCGTAGTTAATAACAAAAACAACAGCAGGTTATTAGCTACTGGTTTGAATACATGTTTGTTGATAAATTTTATTACTTTTTGGATGATTGATTCCCAAATTCTCATATAAGCTAAACTTTTGAAAGCGCCTACCCTTGTTTAAAAAAAAATAAAACTCACTTCAATTGTTGAAGAGTGCGAAGTAAAACTGCGCAGGAAAGTTGAACCAGGTATGCTTATGCTTAGATATAAAAAGTGATTATTTCTAATGTGCGACCGTTTGATTCAGGTCACAATACCACGCAGCGAAGCGTTTTTAAATTCGGAATCGCCAGATCAAACCAAACTCCAACTAAGGTGAGAAATCGATAGAGAAAGTTTGAAGGTTCACTAAACGTAAGAAAAAAAAATTTAATTTAGAATTTTCTATTGTACCTAATTGTAATTAATACCATAGGAATTTAAAACCTGTCCCGGTAGAGCTTCGAACGGACAAATAAAAGGGAACGTTACAAATTTGAAAACGAGCTTTCATTGTTACCGCGATCCGGAAGTAACAATTTACATTTTAAATTCGTTTACGAAAATGTCCGATTCAGCCAGCACAGCAGCCACTGCTGCCCGAAGAGGTAAGAGCCACTCCCGGGGGCGCGACTCCCCCCCTAGTTTGCTGACTCCGTCTCTGAGTCAGCAAACTCCTCCTTAGCAGTGTTCCGAAAATCACTCAGAAGAAACGCTCATGATCCTAGGTTTCTAGTTGGAAACATTCAATGCCGATTGCTGCTGCCTGTTCCCAGTAAGCGCGTCCTCTCAAAAATCGACAGAGCATGCACAAAATTGAGAGTTGATTTACTTATTTAGTCTTTGCAGACATTTAGAGATGTTTACACATTACAAAAAGATACTATCTTATTCTACTTTTAAACACAGCCTTAGAAATATTAAAATCAAAGTTACTAACTATTTCATTGAAACGAGCACAACATGTATCCAAAGGGTTGTTTTGTCCGTATCGGGTTCGTCTAGTAGTAAGTCTGAAGAACTCCTGCGTCCGAGTAGATCTTACAGGAGCGTTAAACGGAAGTAACGACAACAATTCTGGGCAGTCCACATTATTATGTAGAATATCAAAGACAAAGAGCCGTTGTAGAAGAATGCGCCTTGATGCCAGCGTCGATAGACTCAGCAACAAACAGCGCTGTTCGTAAGGTGGGAGGTTCAAGGCGTCGTTCCATGGTATCTGGCGCAGAGCGTATCTGAGGAAGCATCGTTGTACTCTTTCGATCCGGTTTGCTTGTACAACCTGGTATGGAGCCCAGATTTGTACTCCGTATTCGACAATGCTGCGTACAAGAGCACAATCAAATGCTTTTAGGCTGTAGTAGTCGTTGAAGAATTGCGTGTTTCGTCGTATGAAGCCAAGAACCGCAAAGCCCTTAGCTGTTGTAGTCGAGATATGCTGCGAGAAAGTGAGCTTGGTGTCCAAAATTATGCCAAGGTCCTTGACGATGGAATTGCGGCTTGAAGTAGTCGATGACATTTTGTACTCGAAGTTCAAAGGTTGACGTTTACGAGTGAAAGATATGACACTACATTTGGAAATATTAGGAGCCATACCATTCTGATGACACCACGTTAGAAGTGAATCGATGTCTTTTTGGAGAGCACAGCAGTCAACTAGTGAAGCTATGGTACGAAAAATCTTTAGATCGTCGGCGTACAACAACTTATCCGATTCAATGACAGCGCATAGATCGTTGATAAAAAGAACGAAAATCAAAGGTCCCAGATGACTTCCTTGTGGAACTCCAGAAGTGATTCGAAAAGGCGTCGAGTTCACGTTGTTTAGTCGTACGTAAGCTGTCCGGTCTACGAGATAAGAGTTGATCCATTTGCAAAGCCAATCAGGTATTCCTATCCGACGCATTTTTTCGATGACAAATTTGTGCGGTACTCTATCAAAAGCCTTGCTCAAGTCTACATAAACTGCATCAACTTGTTGACGTTTATCCAGCCTAGTAACCAACTTCGAAACGTACGTCATAAGATTGGTGGTCGTAGATCTACGTTTCATGAATCCATGTTGATCTTCAGAAATACAGTGGTGCACCGATTGATAAAGTACGTCATAAACGAGGCTCTCGAATACCTTAGGCAAACAGCTTAGAATCGAAATCCCTTGGTAGTTTTCCACTCGATGCGCGTCGCCGGATTTGAGGATTGGAGTGATCGATGCGATTTTCCATGCGGTGGGAAAAGTACCTTCCGTTAACGATTGGTTAAAGATGATCGATTTTGGTACGGATAACGGATCGGCGCATTTCTTAAACAGAATTGGAGGAATGTCATCTGGTCCAGGTCCTTTTGTTTCATCTAACGTAGAAAGCTTCCGGAAGACGTCGTTCGAGGAGAAATTCAGCAGAGGAAGGTTGAAGTCACAATTCGGCAAGCTACTTAGGTATGATTCGCATAAAGGTGGTGTGTTAGTGCTAAGAACACTCTGAAAGAATGTCGAGAATTGCATTGCAACATCATTTGGCGTTTCGGCAGTTTCATCGTCGTATGTGGTCACTTGAGGTATACTCTGAGTACCCTTCCTTTGTCGAACGTATGACCAAAAAGATAAGGGGTCGGTGCGAGCGTTATCCTGAATGCGATTGATGTAGTCACAGAAACTTGTCACGTGTAATGTGTTGTAGGCGCTCTCTAAGTCACGTACCTCAAGAGACACGGTCATATCATGGCCGTTGCGGAACCTTTTTCTCGCTTTCCTCAAACGATTGCGAAGGTTACGAAGTTCGGGGTTAAGCCAAGGTTGACTTACTCCAATACGTGAACGCCGTTTTTTTAACAGGAACAAAAGCTCGGAATAGTTCATGCAATTTTCCATAAAAAGCTTCTAGCACATGATCGATTGAACCATATAAAATACTTGGCCAATCAACAGCAGCTAAAAACTCATTCAGAGAGTCGAAATCGCATCGTCTGAAGTCGAAAACCAATTCGTCCAGCATTGGTGGTGGCAATACATCTTCAAACGTAAACATCATAAAAACAGGAGGATGATGTAAGTCGACATCGAGTAGAGGCCTCGGAGGAATGGAGATATCTATGTTGACGGGATCATTCATTAAAACCAGATCAAGCATTCTCATGTTGTTATTCGTGATATGATTAATTTGTTGTAATCCTACCGATAGCACAGATTCGACTAGGATAAGCTCTTGCTCACTAGAAACATTCACGTTTTTAGTAAGCGCATACATCTTCATCAAATTCCCATCTCAAATTCGGTAAATTGTAGTCCCCGGCAATGGTCCGAAAATCAATCAAAACAAACACTCAGGATGCGTTTCCTGTTGGAAACATTCCGATTGTATAATGGGATAGCGCCTCTCGCTACTGCTTCGCCTGGCTGGTATGCAATCTCGATCAGCGCTCCTATCAGCTATGCAAACCGAGTCGCATCATTCAGAATCATCGGTTCAGCAAACATCGCATATCGGAGATGAGTGAGATACAAACTGATCCATTCTGAATGTAGCTCACTCAGTATCTGCCTGAATTATATGAAATTCAAAATTATTTTTTGCAGGACGAGAAAAATCAAACAGTTGTGCGGGACACCATAAATTCTCAGTAGTTTTAACGTGACGTGCGACATTTTAATAAGAGAACTTGTAAAAATTGAAAAACACGGCGAAAGTGAACATCTTTCCCTCACAAACACAACTGCAATTTGATTTTGATCATACTGATGTTAAAAAACGTTATAACAACAAATAAATTTATTAATTTGCTTTATATCAAATCAAACAAAATACGCTAATGATCGGCTTCATGTATCACTCACTCACTGCCTGATCCATTCACTCCTGATCGAAGACCAACAAGATTCGCCATATGCATTGCGCATTGGTGATATTCCAATTTGATGATGGTGCTGCACTGTTTTGACAGCAAGCATCGTGCGAGGTGATCTGTATTTTAGCAATGAATTGAACGATCGATGATCGGGTAGGTCCAGTAGCAATCAATAACGAAACCCGACCGCTGTACGTTCAGGTGCGAAGTGCAATCAGAAACATTCATTGAAAATGAGTGATATTCAGAACACTGGTCCCCGGCAACAATTAGTTTTTCTTGTACATTTACTAGCGAACTTAATTCTTGCAGGCAAGCGGCATGTCGTTCGTAAGTCCATAGTGCAGAATTTGGTGGCAAATATATCGCACACACGAAGATTGATGAACTGTCGTTGATAATTCGGACTGCAATTTGCTCTATATGATCAGAACCGCTTAGTTCAACTAGAGTGCTATTTAACAGCCGCTTAACAGCAATAAGAACACCCCCTCCGCGTTGACTTTGAGATGTTCGAGAGTTTCGATCGCATCGATAAAATATATAGCTGTCTGACAACTCGGAATTCAAAATTGTCTCGTTCAACCACGTTTCGGTAAAAATAATAACATCATACTCGCATGATGCTAGAGAGAGAAAGAGTCGACCGGTTTCTGTTCTCAGTCCCCGAACGTTCTGGTAGTAGATGGAGAAAAATCGGTTTATGTGGGTCTGGGTGTTTGCGGAGGAAGGCGGGACATCGTCTGGTCGGAGTTGCTCAATCGAATCACTAGCATTATCTGTCAAACTTAAACTTGGACGGGAGTTACATAAGGTGTTATGGGATTCCTCGGTGTTGGAGTTATGGACGTCGGCTCCCATTAAAACCCCGGTCTGGTTGTACGGTTGGAAATAAACTCCCGAAAACGGATTCCAACTGGCCAAGTTTCCGTAGAAAGGGCTTTATTTTTTAGATGATGCGGTGTTTCAACCTTGTAGGACACGAAAGTAAGGGAATCGAGGGGTCTACCATTAGGAACCAGTTTCGTTATAGCAATTTCGTTCACATCGAGGTGTGTACGAATCATTTCCAGTACTCTTTCATCCGGAACTTTAGGGCCTATCCCTGAAAGGTACAGCGTAAAAGTCGGTGCATTTTGCGGATTAGATAGACGAGCGGAAATATCGGCGTCTGACAGATTTGTACCAACTGCACAAAAGCGAGGGGTAAGGCGACGGTTGGGTGTATCAGTGCCTTCGATCCTGCGACGAAGAGAGATTGAGAGTTGAGTCACCAAACTTAGAATAAAACGGTTAGTTTTGGCGACACTCCAAGAACGCAAATATTCTCATTCGGTTTGTCCTGCCGAGATACCTAGAGGCAACGAATACGAATGCGTACATGCGAAATCAGTTTGAATCGTACACTCGTACGGTGCAGCCGTTGCAGTCGACTTCTCAGGCAGGCAAACACGCGTCTCGAAGGGAAACATTCAAACACGATTCGGATTGTTTTCGTGTGTTTCTCTGGAGGGCGTGTCTTAGATTATTTCGTGGCACTCACTCAAGGCACGCGTATGGTGTGTTCCTCTCTGCCGATTAGATTATGCAAAATCGCAAAAGAGATCGTTACGATTCCTCTGTCGATTTGAGTTACCTCTCTGCCGATTCATGTTTACTGGGTTGTTCCCTAGAGAATCGGCAGAGCGACAATGTGAAGTCAATGTAAACAAGATTCAAAAGCGAGAGCGGATTCGCATCTAAGTCGATCTTTCAAGCTCATTACCTGGTGTATCAGAAGTGATTGAGACACTTACTGATACAAGATCCAATTCGAAAATCCACTCACTCACTCACTCAAACTCAATCAATGCGGCCTTGCATCGGTTCATACTGCCTGCATACTTTCTGGCAAAGCGGCAGAAACATATGTTCATACGTACTGCCTGCGTGTTTGAATGGCTATTTTGGTCCTACCCAACAACAGCAACAACAAAGCAAGATGTATCAGGCAGACAGCAATCGATCATCGATCAGTAAACGAATGGGCTTGTGATATAGCTCAGTTGGCAAGTCCGTTGTCTCCTGAGCCGATGTCCGCGAGTTCGAGCCCAAGAGTAAACATCGAATACAGTTGTACCGGATAAGTTTTTCAATAACGATCCGCCACCTGTAACGTTGATAAAGTCGCGAATGCCATAAAGATGGTAAAACGACTATAATCGAAATAAAAAAAAAAGTAAACGAGTGAGTGAGTGAGTGATTGAGCAAGAAAAGTTATTGACTGAAAGAGGAAACTGAAAATCAGGTAGCTCCTCAGTCAGTTGAGAATTCCAACTGGAGAAGAAACGTCTCTCTTTCAGATTTTATTTCTTTGATTCTCGGAGCAGCGCTGTCGAATACAATCTTTGCCCCGCTGGGAGATAAATCAACCGACAATTTAGGTTTTTCTTTCGCTGTTGAAAACGTTTCAGTGTCTCTCATGAGAATTGAGTGATTTTCGGAACACTGCTCCTCAGCTCTCACGTCTATCACTGCAACCTTTACCGCCGGTCTCTCGTCTTTCGCCGTCTTTATTGTTACGGTACGCACCTGCCCGTCTCGGTTTACCGTTCCGATAACTCGTCCCTTGGGAGAGCAATTCCTTGGCAGCTCCGAGTCGACGATGACCACGATGTCACCTTCTTTGATCGGTGGTACGTTCTGATGCCACTTGGAACGCCTGGTGATCTCCGGCAGGTACTCCCGCAGCCATCTTTTCCAGAAGTGGTTCGCGATGCGATGGATGCTAACCTCGACTCAAAGCGATGGAGTTGACTTCCTGTTAGGTCCATGGTTTGAATCCTTTTGAACTGCCCAGCAACCAATAGTTCGGTGTGAGCGATGTCCACCCGGGGGCGTCAGCCGAGGTTTATCATCGAATGCCTGAAAGAAAAGGTTCTTGCCATTCCACCGGTCGACCCTAAGTCGATGAACGCGATGGTCGATTTCGCGCTGGACATCCATAACCTGACGGTGACGATCAAC
This sequence comes from Uranotaenia lowii, assembly GCF_029784155.1. Lineage (NCBI taxonomy): Eukaryota > Metazoa > Arthropoda > Insecta > Diptera > Culicidae > Uranotaenia > Uranotaenia lowii. Next base: position 12,949,142 of record NC_073691.1, on the reverse strand, counting down.
GCCTGTGGTCGGAAAGAGCTTAAGCAGGATGCTTCGTTGCTGAACTCACTGGTTTCCAAGCTTCCGGGACCAATCCAGCAAACATTTATGAATGTATAACGCAGGAACAACAGAAATATTCAAACAAATATACCAGATGAAAAAATTGTATTAAACTTACCAAAATAGCATATAGCTACAAAAGTGGAGGCGATATACCTACAATGACAAGATTCCAACGATTTGATTTTCCCACAAAAAGCAAAATAAACGAAAAAAAAATTCCCCGACCGAGATTTGAACTCATGTCCTCCGAGTTCGCTGTCAGATATCCTACCACGATGCCAACTCATCAGTTGATACGATCCACGCTATAGCTCTACAGGTGAGATTTTCTTTTAACGAACCGGTCATAGGAAGAGACCCGATAGAGTGTCAATTGAAGGACCGCCCGTTTATCGTAAATCAGTTCACTCAAATCGTAAATGTCGAATTATCATTTATCATTTCTTTTGTTTATTCATAATTCATGTAACTTAAGATACAAATCTTTTAAATTCTTTTAAAAGCTTATTCTCAACTTTTTGGAGACATATTTACGAGTTGACTAAACTGCTATCCGATTCAACTTTTTTTGAGTAAAGCTTGTCGTAAATGAATGATAGAAAATCACTCAATACCAACTTGTTTACGATGGTTATTGAAAATGTGTTACTAATCGATTTGGATTATCATTTCTATTACGATTTCATGTTAGCTGGGAATGCAACTACAGTGGGCGAAACACTCCAGAAGGGTTCGGAAGGTCAACCTGAAGACTTTCGGCAAATGGATCTACGAAATAGGCGAAGACGCATGTCTGGTTTCGAAGCCGCGTCAGACCAAAGTATCGTCTCACAATCAGGAGCCACGAAGGAGAACTAAGGCATACGTGAATGCTCACGTTGAGCACCATGGGGAGTACCACGCTCATTTGCCAGGAGGTAGTACATCATCAGCCAGTGCCAGAAGAGCCTACCCCACAGCGTGCATTGTCTGCAGGGGATCCTGTGCATCTTTCGCAAACTGCCAAGGCTTTCGGGAGTTATCATACGATGAGCGGTGGGCAATCACACGCGAAGCCAAGATGTGCCGGAAATGCCTGAAGCGCCACAGAGGAGGATGTGTGTCCAGGAACTGCGGAGTCAACGGATGCACATGCAAACATCACCCATTGCTGCACAAGCAGCTAAACCCAGAGTCCGTGCCTATGCAGCCAAACTCAGAGTCTACGGCCATCCAGACTGGAGACAACGCGCAACGGGAAGAGCGGCCCTGCAACACTCACCTGTCCAAGTCCAGCGCTGTCCTGTTTTGCTATGTTCCAGCCGTGGTGCATGGAAACGGGATTGTGATTCAATGCTACGCCATCTTGGACGACGGATCCTCGCTGACGCTTATGGACCAAGACCTAGCGGATGAGCTGAACCTCAAAGGAGAACTTCGTCCCTTGGGTCTCAAGTGGACTGGAGACACATATAGAACAGAGGACAACAGCCAAATCGTCAGTTTAGATGTGTCCGGGCTTAAAGGAAAGCGGTATCACCTGGAAGATGTAAGGACAGTGGAGGAACTGCAACTGCCATCTCAAACGCTCGACGTGGAGCAGCTTCAAAAGATAACCCCTACCTACGAGGAATTTCCGTGGACTCGTACACCGATATCCGACCTCGTCTGTTAATTGGAGTGCAACACGCGAACGCGAAGCTGGTTAGAAGGAGTCGAGAGGGCGAGTCTGGTCAACCGATTGCAGTTAAGACCAACCTGGGATGGACGATCTACGGAGGAGTGCCGACGGGAGAGTCGCATAGTATGGTGCACTGTACGTACCACGTTTACGCCTGTGACAACCAGACGGAAGATGACGCTGATGAGAAGCTGGATCGCGCGGTGAAGGACTTCTTCTCTCTTGAGAGTTTAGGAATAACTGCACCCACCAAGACGATGCGCTCAGCCGACGACGATGAGAGGGCACTACGTCTAGGGTTCAGGTCCCTATTCGGGCGCCAGTGTTACTGAACGGGGCTACTGAACGGGCAGTGAACGCACTCAAGTTGATGACAGTTTTGAACAGGGAAAAATAGCGAGAGAAAAGAAAGCGGTTTATTCGGCGGGAAAGTCGTAGGACGAATAACAAAACAACAATAAATTTGCGTTAGGTGTGAAGTTGTTATGAGCAGAACAATCTACTTTTTGTGAAGATTCATCCTAAAAGTACGAGCTTAGACTGAAAGTGCGTACTTAATGCAATAGTGCGAAGTGAAGTGAGGTCGCTTGAGCAAAGGTAAGAGTATTATTAGTATTCTAAGTGCGTTTCGAGTTATTTGGAACCTCTCAATTTAGGGCAATATTGCGGATACGCGCTTGCTAAGAAGACATCTAATTAAGTTGTTTAACCTGATGAGTAGAGGTGAGAATGTCATTGAGAAATGTTAAAAAAAAATTATTTAATTCAGCATTATTAATGTTAAAGGTGGTTAGCGGAAGGCAGCTACGGCAGATACGAATCGAGACAGCAGGAAGCGAATAGGAAAAGTTACTAAACGTGAGATTGAAACATTGAATTTTAGTTCTTTCCATCCAAGTTATGTTTCTATCGTAGGTTTTTAAAACTCGCCGAACTTCGAACGAATAAAGGAGTGGTAAAAAATCGGAAACAAATTTACTTTGTTACCCGTGAAACGCAAGTAACAAAACTTACAGTATTAATGTCTGAGTCAAAAATAGCGGGAATAAGTTGTTTTCATATTTTCTACCACATGCAATATAAAGGCTTTGTTTGTGTGTGGACTCTGTTCGTGTCATTTGTTCAATCTTTTTGCGGTAATATAAATCCGAAACCTCGGTTTTTATGAAAATTAGTTTGGTTAACCAATAGAATTTCCCCACATAATTGGGACTAGTTCATTCGAGTTCATGGCATGAAATTGAATCACCGATTACCTACCTCGGTTATTTCTTGCTTGTTAGAACTACTGCAAGCATCGACCGGATCTGTGATAATTGCTTCGCAACCGGAAGCAGACCCTTAAAATCCTTCCTTTCTTGCTTGCTTCCCATGCGGTGATTCGATTGGCTGGACTCACCTGAATCGGAAAGCTGCTCAACTATCAATGGAAAATCTACAAAAACGCTGAGGAAAACGATTGTACTTATAGTACCAGCTCAGAACCACCCAATCAAGGACGAAATAGTTCGTTACAACTCTCTCTAAATAGGTGAGTGTATGTGTGTTTTTGTGTGAGACTATGTGCTTAGATCGTTGTTGATGTAACTAAGCGGATTTGGGGCAAAAGACAACTACTTCTTGCTTTCGTTCGAACCACTCCAAAATAGAAGCTTTTGAGCACAAATGGGGGAAATGCTTTGGCTCTTAACAACCGCTCCTTTTCAAAGGACTTTGAAGGATCGGGAATCGGAAAATGGCTCCTTTTGGGATGTTTCTCGGTCGGTATCTAACTGGGTAGTCAATTTTCGACAGCCCATTGATGTTGGTTCATTGGCTGTTGGAAACTAAATGCATTTAATCGTTTTCCGGGGAAAGATTTCTGCCTCGAGTTTCTCCACACTTGAGCACACACTTTACTGGAAGGGAAACTTGTGCAGATTTCAACGGTTCTCCACTTTCAACTCAATAGTTTTTTTTTTTATGTTATGTTTTGAATGAATAAAATACTTACCATCTTCATCCGAGAGCAGACTGGAGTCCTGGCGAGATGAAGATGTTACACCCATTGTTGTTTCCAGATGATTAAGCTTATATTTTTATTGATTTCCAGGCTGATTTTCACCAAACTTCAGTTGAATCCACTGATTCCAAACACAAAACCTGAAAAGACAGACAAAATCAAAGGTAAATAACAAGTCTTGCACAAATTTGAAAACATTAACCCTGTCAAAAATAAAATTAAAACATCATTAAAATTTTCATTATCATCATTAAAATTCTTTAATATTTTGACATGTTTGGCAATTTTGAAATTCTACAATTTTGACAATTTTGACAATTTTGACACATTTGACAATTTTGAAAATTTTGACAATTTTGACAATTTTGATTGTCAATTTTGACAATTTTGACAATTTTGATTGTCAATTTTGACAATTTTGACAATTTTGATTGTCAATTTTGACAATTTTGACAATTTTGACAATTTTGAAAATTTTGAAAATTTTGACAATTTTGACAATTTTGACAATTTTGATTGTCAATTTTGACAGTTTTGACTATTTTGACAATTTTGACAATAATGATTGTCAATTTTGACAATTTTGACAATTTTGACAATTTTGACAATTTTGACAATTTTGACAATTTTGACAATTTTGACAATTTTGACAATTTTGACAATTTTGACAATTTTGACAATTTTGACAATTTTGACAATTTTGACAATTTTGACAATTTTGACAATTTTGACAATTTTGACAATTTTGACAATTTTGACAATTTTGACAATTTTGACAATTTTGACAATTTTGACAATTTTGACAATTTTGACAATTTTGACAATTTTGACAATTTTGACAATTTTGACAATTTTGACAATTTTGACAATTTTGACAATTTTGACAATTTTGACAATTTTGACAATTTTGACAATTTTGACAATTTTGACAATTTTGACAATTTTGACAATTTTGACAATTTTGACAATTTTGACAATTTTGACAATTTTGACAATTTTAACAATTTTGACAATTTTGACAATTTTGACAATTTTGACAATTTTGACAATTTTGACAATTTTGACAATTTTGACAATTTTGACAATTTTGACAATTTTGACAATTTTGACAATTTTGACAATTTTGACAATTTTGACAATTTTGACAATTTTGACAATTTTGACAATTTTGACAATTTTGACAATTTTGACAATTTTGACAATTTTGACAATTTTGACAATTTTGACAATTTTGACAATTTTGACAATTTTGACAATTTTGACAATTTTGACAATTTTGACAATTTTGACAATTTTGACAATTTTGACAATTTTGACAATTTTGACAATTTTGACAATTTTGACAATTTTGACAATTTTGACAATTTTGACAGTTTTGACAATTTTGACTTTTTTAACAATCTAAGCTTTTTAGAGCCTCCTCTCTTAAATTCTGTATCAAAATCACTTGACAAAAGCTGTCCTTCCTAGTTTTGTCTTCTAGTTCCTGCAGCCCAAAAAACCCACGAGTTGATGCCATGTCAATTTGCAATATTCAAAAAGACGAGGACGGAAACCTATTTCTTCCAAAGATGTCGAAGGAAGCAGTAAATGTTTTCAATTCGTTTATTTCATTTTATTTTCGAGGGATGCTATCCTGCGACAAAAACTCCAGAGAAACGAGGGGAGGTACAGCGTCAGTAATTGAACTTCGAATCGGACTGTAGCCAGGACTCTCTGGACCCGGAGTGTGCCCGGATGTTTTTGCGTTCCTATTTCCGTTGCTCTCCTTCAAAGTGAATAAATGGTACAGAAAAAAAACGTTAGGAATGAGAAATGAGCAGCAAAAATACAAAATCTAATTTGAACGCCCTGGCTGTTTCAGTGTGGGACTGTGCTGTGGGTTTTGGTCGTGGCCCGCAAAAAAAACGCGAAAAAGGGCGGTTCGGTAATTTGACGTAATTTCGCCGCTGCCGGTTTTATTGGATTTTGCAAGTTTGGAAATTGCTTTGGGGAAACAGAATCGTCGGGGTGGGATGATGGAAAGCCATTAAATTGGAACCAGAATTCAAAAGTGCTCACCGCCAACACGCCACGAAGCACAAATCAAATCTGCACTCCAAATATGCTGGGTTGGATGGCTGCTGTTGGTGATGAGACAGGGAATTCGGATACGGCTGGATGGAAATCCGGGCCCGCTGGAAATGAAATCGATATAATTCATTTAATTCGGAATCGAATCCCGGCACCCGTTTGGTGGTTTTCGCACTATGAATGGCTGCGAAATGGCTCTCGAGCCCATGAATTAACCAAACCCTCACTTCCGCTCCTGGAGTGGGATTTAAATCCCCTCGATAAAGGTTGAGTAGGAAGGAGGAAGTAGATTTTCAGGGGAAAATTAAATCAGTACGATATTGGGAAATATATTTTGAGGCTGGCACCGATTGGGGTTTGTTTTCTTCCCACTAATAGTGTTTTAACAGTAAATATTTTATTACGCATTCGGTGAAAAAGGTCCGCGAGAAAAAAATTATTTATTATATGAGTATGATCAGAAAAAATATTATTGCTTGTGAAGATCAATAGCAGCGAGTAGAGATTTTTGCTAGTTGGAGAAAAAACGAAAAAATGTATGGTCAGATTATGTCACATAGTTGGATTATGTTGCATGGTTGGAATATGTTGCATGGTTGGATTATTTCACATGGTCAGATTTATCATTTTTTTGTGTCAATGTATAGCTTGTAGAAAATTGTATAGAAAAGGGGAACTTATGGTCTATTCTTGTCAAGATCAACATGTGATAGTGTCAAAATGGCAATATCTGACTGTATGACAAATTTCAACCATATAACAAAATGCAACCAGGTGGCATAAACTTATTATGCAACATTATCTGAGCATGCAACATAATCAGTCCATGTGACATGATCGAAACATGTAACATAATCAGACCATGTGATATAATCTGGTAATACATGACCCGACCATGCAACATAATCTGACTATGTGACATAATCAGACAATGCAACATAATCGACCATAGGACATAATCCGACCACAAAACATAATCGGACCATGTGACATAATCCGACTAATCAACATAAACATACTATGCAACATAATCTGACCATGCAACATAATCCGCCTTTGTGACATTATCCGACCATGCAACATATTCGGACCATGTGACATAATTCGACTTTGCGACAGACTTTAAACATCTTTCGAATTATTGTCTAAAACAGTTAATAAACAATTAAAAACAAATGATTTAAATGGCACAACTGACAAATCTAATACCAGAAACATCATTCTACATGTAATGTATATTACAGAAGTTATTTTTATATTTCTGATTGAATTTTTGCATCAGTTCAAGTATATTACGATCTTTAACAGGGTTACAAAATAGAATGAATGTTTCAATACCAAACAAAATTAAAAGTATCTGTAGAAATGACAAAAATATTTATCAATTCATGATCCATTAAAAAAATTCAATAGTTTAAAGAAAGTCTTCCAAAATTTTTTCAGCACATTTCCGGATAATTTTGAATAAAAACTTGGCATAACCCGAGCATTTTATTTTTAAACTGACGACCTAAAATCCGAGCAATCTCCGGGCAAGTTTTGTCGAAACCCAGAAATTACTCAAAAAAATTAAGTTAAAAACTTGTCGACAGATTTTAAATCGTATTTTAGTCTTCCAAAAAATCTTTCATGAATATTTTTGCAAAACTTGCACAACAAATTTCGTTTTGGAGGCATAAGTAAACAAATTTTATAACACAATTGTAAAAATGCGTATGTAAAAGCTTCAATCCATTTTAACAGTTACTTCTAACAGAAGTGGCAATCTAAAAAATTTTTCCCCCGAATCGATTTTTTCAAATTTGCCCAAGAAAAAGTTTTAATATTATTCAACTCTGTGTAATTTTTGTTTAAATACAAACCAAGAATAATGTTTGTTTACATAATGTGTCAATTCACAACATTTAGTTTTTGCATAATTTTGATTTCCTGAAAAAATCAAAAAATATATTGATTACGATATTTTCCACACAAACGTTCGTAAAAAAAAGAGAATAAATCGCCTGCCGGAATTGATTTTTTTTTTGACGTGAATTGATTTTGATGAAACTTGGCCAACATATTTTAGTTTGCAACTTTTGATGAAATTCAATTTTTTTTTCAAAGATACAGCGAAATTTGTAAAGCAATCTCATATTTTCTTTTTTACAGGAGTAGCATTAGGTGAACAGAATTTTTTTAAGCTCGTATCCGACCCGTACAAATCCGAGCTATTTTATTTATAAAGCTGGGCAATTGAATAATCCTGGCAATACCTTGAAAAAAAATTAGGCAAAACCCAGGAAAAACTCAACAAAAATTTAAAAAAATATCAAAACTCATCAACAGATTTGTAATTGTGTTTTTTGTATCCAAAAAACCTTTCATGATTATTTTTATAAAACTTGCTTATAAAATTTAGCTTTGGACACATAAATAAAAAAAAATTACAACAAAATTTGTCTTTTTCTATATGATTTGGCGAATAAAGTGAATTAATCCGAACAAAATATGGGCTTAATCAATGAAATCCGGACAACTGGACGAACCGGACTTGCTCCAAATTTTGTATTAAATATCAGGCCAAACCCGGATAAATTCGGGCAAACTGGCAAGCTTAGAATAGTTGATTTGACCAGTCATTGTACAGTGTACAATCTAAAATCTTCTAATTTTGTGAGTTCTCAATTTTCATAAGAACCAATAATGATTTGTTTGTAAAGCAAAGTCCCAACTAGCTCTCTAATCTTCAGCTATTTTCATTATTTAACCAAGATAACAATTGAAGGTTTGTTTATCAGTACAATCAACATCAACATGACATTCTTTTCAATCCAAAATCAAAAGTAAATATTGAATTTACTCTGTTAGTCAAAAGAATCTTTCTCTACAAAATCATTTAAGATTAATGTCAGCTTGTCAGTCGTCAAAATGTCCAAAAAACCCGGAACAAATTATTTTACCCCTAACATCCGGGATTCTATTTACCTACATAAGCACTGTTCACGAAAAAAGGGGACACGGGTTATTCGATGTTTTTATGTAAATATATTTAGTAGCTAGAATGACGAAATTTATGTTGAAATGTTGGATTTAAAGTTTTCGTTTTTTTTAATATTTAAGCTGCTAGGACAAATTTATTTTCTTGAAGATCTACTAAAATCTAGATGGAAAAATATACCAGGTAACCGAAATAAAGAGGGAGACACTCGCTTGTTGAATTTAAGAAAAGTCTGCTTTCCTTAGAAGAAATTAGCAAAAAAAATTCTCATATACATCACAATATAGCAAAAAAAAATCCTAGTTCGAGCAAGAATAATAAAAAAACAATTTGTTCTTTAAATAAATATTGTTTTTTTTTTTCTTATATACATAAGATCACTTTTTTTTTGAGCTCTTTCGAAAAAAAATGTGAGAAAAATAATGGTGGCTTCTGGAGGATGATTAAACCTTTACCGAATTTGACTCGAGTTGGCAATCTAGTTTGCAATTTTTTAACGTTTTTTTTTAAATAGGACATCCCTTAATTTGATTAAAAAAATATAAATATAAGCAGGATACAAAATTGAAGAGACTTACTGGAAAAATTAGTATAACATATTATTTCTGGCTCATTTATGCTAATTGTGGAGTGGAGTCTCTTATCACATTTGCCCGATAGATTGTCTAATCACTTTACTACTTATAACGTTTATCGACTGAATAAAAAAGTAAAATTTATTGAGAAATGATTTTTCTTAAGTGAAATGTGAAAAAGACTCATCTTTATGACTTTTCAAAGTAATCTAAGCTTTTTCCATCACAAAAAACCATCACAGAATTTCTAGGTAAAATCACAGAATGTCATAATTTTTGTTATCGCAAAAACACAGATTTTTTCGGTCAACTTCGCATTTGCCCGATAGATTGTCTGACCAAACCAATTTACTACTTATAACGTTTATCGGCTGAATAAAAAAAAGTAAAATTTATTGAGAAATACCGAAATTCATCAAAATGTCTGGCCTACGACACGAGGCCACAAAATTTACATTTTTCGTAGGTGCAACAAACTCTACAATTCCAAATATGCAATTAGTCTTTTTTAATCCAACACCTTTTGATTTCAAGTTTCCTTTGAAAAAAGGTTAAAAATTCATTCAATAAATTTGTGCACTTTTTCGACAAAAGTGTAGACCTTTACAAAGATTTGGAAATTGAAAGGTTTAATTCCGCGAGTAATTTTGACTGCTCAGAAAAAAAGTTATGAAAGTTTACTCTGTGTTAATTTTTCCCAATTCTGCAAAAACGAGTAGTTTGACGAAATTTTTTAGAAGTTTTATACCAAATTGAATATTTGATATTTCTCTTCAAAGTTCTTAAATGAATAAAATTTTTAATATTAAATACTCAAAAACCTTCTTCAGTGATGACAGAAATAGTTGCAATGTTATTTGTTTGAATTTCCTAAAATTGTTAGATTAATTTTTTTTAAACATTGTATCTCTGAAAATAAAATATCGAGACAATTCTTAATCTTTGATTTAAGGTAGGGTGATTCAAAATCAGTTTTATTTTTTCGTTTAGATTCCTTGGTCCATCAGCTATCAAGATACATTTTACTCAAAATTGATCAATTTCCCACAAGCCATATCACCAAAATAAGAGCTGATGGGCAAATCTAACAAATGATTTGAATTCACGTCGTCAAATCTTCCAAATACCACCACCAAAGTTGCTGTTCCCTAGTGTAATCGAATTTCACAGAACTTTGAGCAAATTTTCATCACAGAATCTGTGTCACAGAATACAGAACTTTGGAAATATTCATGGATATCACAGATTTTTTCTTAAATTTTGTACGTGTTTCCAAAATTTTAAATTTTATGTCAACGTTAATTTTGTGTTTCTAACTTTGTTTTGTAAAATCATGCTAAGATTGGTAATGTTAATTGATTTTTGTAAAATGAAATGGGAAAAAGACTCTCATGACTTTTCAAAGAAATTTATACTTTTTCCAGCACAGATTTTTTAGGCAAAATCACAGAATGCGGAAAATACTCAGATTTTTTTTTTTGGCAAGCTTGCTTGGTACAAAAGCCAACACTACGGAAAACTCGAATAAATTTTGTCAAAATGGCTCTTAAGGTCACAATCAAAGTTGTGCGAAAAATGGTTATGTTGAAATATAAGCTTCCGAAAAAAAAATCAAAAACAAAAATCTTAAAAAAGTGACAGTTCAACAGATGCATGAAAATTCAGATCTTTGCACCTTGTATTTAAAACATTCGTCAATTTTTTTTGATAAAATAGATTTTGTAATAAAAAAAATATGACGAATGCTCTAAGGACAATGTATCTGTTTCATTGTACACCTTTTTGTGCTTTTTCAAACTAAGTTTTTGAATTTTTTCGGAGATTTAAATTTTACTGTAAAAAATCAGTAGTCTCAATCTGATTTGTTTCTTAAATTCTACAATTTTTCGAAATCGTCCTAGTAAGTTAAATTTCATGGAAACTTTTTTCAGTTCATAAGCAGAAGTAGTAGAAATCTCAATCCGTTTTGAAGGAAGGGCAGAGAATAGCAGACGGCCTATCTATTCATTTTTGGATTGTGAGCGTATACCAAATCTAAAACGGTGCATATTTTTTAGATTTTCATTCCAACTTGTTTAATTATTATGAAATTCAATTTGAGTTATGGAAAAAAAAAGAACAGAGATGCAAACGTTTAACAAGTTTAGCACTATTTGTTCGTGAACATTCTTCGTTATAGTTCATCAAAAATGTTTCTTACACTAATTTGAACTTGACCTCAAAAAAAGGTGAATGGTTTTGTAGTCACTTTGCGGCCATTAACTATTGTGTAAATTTTCCTGGCTCTAGAAAATTGAGGTTTTTTTGTAGCCCAACTTATCTAAAATTTTACTAAGCTTCCTCCGTATACTAAAACCTGCTCATTTCACCTTAAGATATGAAAAAAAAAATTCAGAAGCCTGAAGCCGCTTCGACAAAATCTAGGTGAATTTAACCCCATCGACTTATTTGGAGATTTCTTGTCTTTTCCAAAAGTCTTTCCTTTAATTCCCAAATCATTTATTACATTTACTTTCTTTAAAATTAAAAAAAGAAATGAAAAAAGAAGTCTTTTGCTTTTGTTAGAAAAACGATAAAATTTGAAGAAAAAAAATTGTCACTCAATCGTTACTCCACACCTTAATTGACATCAGCCACGAACACCTACAATAAATTTAATTTTATCTACCTAACCAAACACACGACATCAACCTGAATGAAAGCACTAATGAATAAATCGTTTCCTTTTTGAAAGGATGAAGTTCGGGAGGGGGCCCGAATGTTTGAGAAACAAACTCCAACGGCCATATTTTGGATGGGTAATTTTTCCGTAGGTACAAAACGGCAGAAATGAGGACATGATCCTGCAAAAAAACACACACACGAAACCAAACCATTTTGGATTCCTCCCGGTGTCGGAATAAAAGTGGGGGTACGCACAAATCCGACAAAAAGTCGACCTCGTTTTCGCAAATTTGTCTTTTCAATTACCACATAAAATTTTACGATGCTCCACACCAGCCAGCCAGACAAACAGACCGAAAGCGCTCTCGTCGACTGGTACATATTTGGATGAACTTTCTTCCTCGAGGATACTTCCGGTACACTCAGAGTTTGAGATTTGAGATTAATAAAAATTTTAAAATTTAATTTCTTGATCTAGTGGTTTTCTTTCAATAACAGATTAAAAAAAAATAAATAAAAAACTTTTTTTCGCAATTTTTTTATTTGGGGTGCTTGAAATGGGTTATTTTTTTATTTTCCAAAAGTTCCCAATAGCTCCGGAAACTGAAAGTGGACAAAATCGGTTGTCCCGGGGCCGTAAAAATGGGTAGGTACGTTTTTATTGGAAGCCGGTGATTCCTTACGAAATTACCCTTCCATTTTATGAGGGGAGCCTCCTCGGGCACCGAATTTGGCCACCGACTCGCCAGGTTCTTGAGAACCTTTCTGCTTCCCTGCATACACATTGTAGAGGTGACGCGCGTGTTTGTGTCACGATATGGTGATGATAATGATATGGCCCCCGGACAACAACGAAGACGACGACAACACGGAACGTGACAGTGTTGCCATGAATGGGAGGGCCATCAATGGATCTCTCCTCACTCTGTGAGCTGGGTATCTTGTGATTGTACCCAAACGATCCGGGGAAGGTTCAACGAGCGTGTCAGTTCAGTCAGTAAGTACGCTAACAACATCTTCTTTTTTTTTTTTTTTGTTGCTTATGTCAGGCACTCCCCATAATAGACATGTGGGGGGGAAGGTGGACAGTAGCGAGAATGATGGGGTAGTTGTTGATATTGATATTAAGCACGTGACATTTTGCTTTAGAGTTGCTGGGAATGTTTTTCCAAATACAAACAGAACGTTTAGAAAATGAACGGAAAAATTCATATGTTGACAGAAGAATGATTGGATATTCCAAAACACATAGTAAATGTTCAATATTTTTATATATTTGATATTAAAACAAAAACCTAAAGTTTACAATACTCTTAAAAAAATGTTTTTTTCTAACATTGACAACTAGTACGAACTTCTTAAAACCTCAAGGTTTGAGAAAGTTTGACGAAATCACAGAAAAGTCTATAACTTCACAGATACTTGACCAAATTTTCATCAAATCAATCATCTATGTCACAGAACACAGAGTTTCACAAATAATCACAGATTTTACCGATGCTGTTTTCATCACAGAAACCACCACAGAATTTCTGGGTAAAATCATAGAAAGTCAGATTGTTTTTTGAAAAAACACATATTCCTGCTTCAATAAAGCACAGTATTTTTCGATGGATCTTAGTTCTGATGAGTAGGCAGAATTTATGTTCTTGGATACAAAAGTGACTGCTTTGGCTTCATATTACTTCAGAATATCCTTTGAATAGAGGAACGAATGAAAAAAAAAGTCGAATTGGGGCAGAAGACCGACGTACAGCTTAGTTTGGAGTTTTAACTGACCAAGAATGCAAATCCAGCTGCAAAGAACTTTAGAAGTAATGTTAAGTTCGCAAACTTGATCACAAAAAAGCAACAATTAGAACGTAGTTTTGCAGCTGGAGCAAAAACTGTAAACCGTTTTTTTACTAATTGACCGTTCCAATCCAGAAGTGCGCTAAAATCACAGCTGAATACGTATAAAATGCTGTAAAAATTATATTATTTTTTACTCGCTGATCTGTTGTGATGAGAAACTCCTTTAAAAAAAAAACAAAATGAAATGAATTCATGAAATCTGCAAATTTGCATCATTACTTTTTTTTAAGGACGCACCCTGAAGGTCAGAAAAAAAGTTCCCAATCAGACCTTGTAAATTGAGGTGTTAATTTGACACTCATAACCTAACCCAATAACCTCCACAGCCAAATTTACGATTCTAAAACAATATTCCCTTACAACACTTCAGTTTTCCGTGATTCAATGTCTAGGAATTTTTAAAACTATACGTTGCAAACAAGGATATATTTTTTTCAAATTTTTAAAGATTATGACCACAAAAAATGTAAAAAAGGGGTGTAAAAACCGTACTTTTCAAACAACCAATTATAAAATCATTACTCGTATTCAAATATTAACCATCAGATTCCAATTTTGGTTCATTTGCTCGATTAGTTCTCAACAGAAAATTTATGAGATCCCACCTTCCCTCTTCCTATCTTCTTCTCGAAGGAGAGAGGAATCTCAAATCAACAAGAAATATTTTTTATTCTCAAATACCCTGCTATGTCGAGTGCCAAAATTTATAAAAGGGAAAAATTCTGCAGGTGAATTTTTGAGGATGCGAGCCCGCTTTTACAAAAATGGGAGAGGTTTTCGTAAACTACAAATCATCTAGCTATGCCTAAGGTTGCCAGAATTTTTTCAGCACGTATCCAGGCAATTTTATATATAAACCTGACAAAATCCGGGCGTTTGGTTCAAAATAGACGACCAAAAATCCGGGCAATTTTGGCAAAATCCAGGTATATCTCAACCAAAATCAAGTAAAAAAATGCAAACAAGAGTTCTTCATCAAAACTCATCGCCTGATTTTAAATCGTGTTTTGGGCTTCCAAAAAAACTTTTTCGATTATTTTTAAAAAACTTGCTCAAAAAATTATGTTTTCTAGGCATAAATAAAAAAAGTAACAGCCCAATTTTTTTTGTTGGATTTGCTAAATGAAGTGAAAAAATCTGGGCAATATCCAGGCACTTTTTGAGGAAATCCGGGCAACCGGGCCGGGCCGGACTGTTCCTAAATTTTATATCAAATATCCGGGCAAACCCGGATAAAACCGAGCTATCTGACAACCTTTGCTATGCCAAAACTCGTTTTATATCAATTTTGATGAATCACTCGGAAATGTTTTGAATGGTGTCATGCTTAATGTTGGTTGTATATGGGCGCCACTTTTTACAAAATATGGGAGGGATCGTTATTTCAATAACACAATAAACTATCTAATTAAACGAACAAAAAATATCCGTTTTTGAAAGTGGAAAAAGTCATTTTAAACAACATTTTTTTCCACTTAATCGAAAAATGTAACAAACTTTATAAGAAACACTACGAAATTTGTTTTCCTTGTTTACATGGGTGGTGCATTTATCTGATATGAGAGCTCTCATCAATTAAAATTCAAAGAGTGTCTCAATACAATATATAATTCAATTTTAGCAAAACTTGTTAGCTAAATCAATAAATCTCATGAAGTCATAACAATTACATATGCTCATTAATTCGAAAATGTTCGATGCTTCGAAAAAAATTTCCAATTTTATCGTATTTATTTTTATGGGGCCGTTCAAATATTACGTAACGCAATTTTTGAACATTTTCAACCCCCCCCCCCCCTCCCCCCTACGTAACACATTCGTCTCAGAATTTTTAAGCAAAATCCACAAAGCGTAACAAGCTGCTATACCCCCTCCCCCCCCCTTAAAGCGTTACGTAATATTTGAATGGTCCCTATTTTGTATAGGGGCCCCCTTTCACAAAAACGGTTACAAAATATTTTAAATAATCTCATGCATGCCATCAAATCCTTCATTTTGTGCCGAATTTAAAACAAATTTGTTTGAAAATCGTTCGAGTTCTGTAAAATTTAACAATGAATTTTTAAGGGAGTCTCCTTTTTTTCAACAAAAGGATGTTTTCAAACAACCACTCGTTCAAATGTAACAAAACCTGCCAACCATAATTAATTATTTATTTATATTAATAAATGGGGATTTTTTTCACTATCTGACAATTTGCGCCGCGGTCTTTAGATCTTGCCCAAAATTGAAACTTGGGTTCATTTTTATGACTTAAAAACACATGTACCGTCAACTGGGGGAACTTTGATCAGCGGGGTAACTTTGATCAAAATGAAATTTTTGCAGATAGTCATCATTTACTAAGTAAAATGTAAAAATATCTAAAAACTGTTAACAACATTTGATAGCTTATAAATTGAGTTGCAAATAAACTAAATTTTGTTTTATTAGGAAATTTTGTATATTACTTAAAATGTAATTTTAAAATCTTAAAATATCTGGTATTCTGAAGGCTCTCAAACAAACATATCTTCTGATAAAATTTAAGCATCTAGGAGCAAATGGGTTGTTTAATATGAAAGTTCAACTTTTTTCTTGGTTGAGGTATAGTTTATGTGTTATTTTTATGGTCATTTGATGATAACTTTTTAGGCCAAAAAAATAATGAGAAATTTTTATAATTTTTGCCCCTAAATGTATGCAGCAACATTGCCCATCTCATGAGTAGGGGAGAGTGGGGATACTTGATCCCCTTTTCTTATTTTCACCATATCTTTTTGGAAAAATTTAGCAACTCGCACTCTTTAACATTTTCTGACAGCGTGTAACTTCAAGTTTCTATGCTCCTAAAATTAGAACGATACTTGAACCCATAGATGAACTAGAAGCATTTTCGTGGGAGTAAAAAAATTGCGATACATATTTTTGAAGTTAAGGGAGACTTGATCCTTTATTCAGGAAGCCCTAATCCATGGAAACAATCAAACAAAATCCCAAGATAGAATATTAATTGACTATTTTGGTCATGTTTGTTCTCATTTCACAATCTATAATTGTCAGAAAAATAATTCTATAGCTTATTCTCGACCCTTATGACATTGCATACTTACGAGCACAATTTTTTATAAACAAGAGAAAATCAATTATTTTAGCCCTTTTCTTCAGATAATTGATGGATGAATATTAGCTGTTGGATAAATTTTAGTAATCTCGTAATCAGCAATGACCACGATCTATTGAGAAGAGAAATATACCGGGATCATTTGTACCCATATATTAGGGATCAATTGTACCCAAAATCAACATTTTAGAAAACTTTTTCTGAAAAAATTTGGGAGTTTTCCATCGCTTTGAAAATATTGTATTTTGAAGTTCATTTTACACTCGAAAGGTTGATGTATTGGAATAAATATTTTTGTTATAATATTTCCTTCTTAAGAACATTTTAAAATGACGAAAAAAGATCTTCAAGTCACATTCAGTGAAATTTTTCAAACAAAGTTCAATAACCCAAAAACTTATTTTATTAAAAATTTTTTAACTTCAACCATGGCTGTTTTGTTCCATTTGGCACATTTTTCTAGAACATTTGATTTTTTTACGACATTCCAGTTTAGAGATATAGCTAAGGAATCAAGTATCCCCAGGGATCAAGTATCCTCATTCTCCCCTATGTATAGGGTCACCAGGTTTTAAACTTAATTTAACTCTAGCTGTCTAAATTAAGGTTGCCAGGTTGCCAGGTTTTATCCGAGTTTGCCAGGATATTTAATACAAAATTTGAGAAAAGCCCGGCCCAACCCGGTTGCCCGGATTTCATTGAAAAAAGCCCGGCTCCTGCCCGGATTTATTCGCTTTATTTGCCGAATCACACAAAAAAAAAACAAATTGTGTTGTTATTTTTTTTTTATTTGTGCGTTTAAAACGAAACTTCTTGAGCCATTTTTATAAAAAAAAATCAAGAAAAGTTTTTTGGAAGCCTAAAATACGGGGGAAAATCTGCTGATAGTTTTTTTCAGTTTTGTTAAGTAATTCCTGGGTTTTGACAAAATCAGCCCGGATATAACCCAGATTTTTTATGACAATTTTGAAATCAAATGCCTAAATTATGCCAGGTTTTTGATGAAATACGTGTTGGAAAAATTCTGGCTACCTTAGGCTTAGTGAATACAAAAAAAAATGGATTTCTGTCTGCCTGTCTTTCTGTCTGTTCTCTATAGACTCGGAAACTACTGAACCGATATGCGTGAAACTTGGTAAATAAGTGTATTGGAGACCGGGGAAGGTACCTATTATGGTTTGAGACCTCCTCCCTTCACAGGAAGGGGGGGGGGGCTCCCAAACAAAAGACAGTGTTTGCATAACTCGAGAACCAATCAAGCCAATTGTACCATATTTAGCATGGTGATTTAGAAACCATTCCGGTCCTGGAAACGGTCGTATACCAAATTTCACATTGATCAGATCAGTAGTTTCTGAGTTTATATGGAACAGATAGAAAGCTAGACAAAAACTCATTTTTATATATGACCGGGCTTCGACCAAATTGAGTTGAGCGCCATGAGAAAATTTGGAAAAAATTAATCTCGTGTAAGTTTTATTCTAGATAAATAAAGCGAATATAATTGACTGGAATGATTTTTTGTTATTATTAAAAACTATCGATTCTGTTTCAAAAACATCAAGTGTTTAGTTCCTATATAGATGAAAATATTTTCATATTAAATTCAAGTGTCTCGAAAAAAACCTGTTGGTGGTCAGTTCAGTCTGGACAAATTCCGAGGATTTATAGATGAATTGACCATTCTACTCTAAATCTTCGATACTTGAAATTAGATTTATTTTTTCATTTATTAAGTGAAATATGCACTTATTAAGCATTCAAACTAAAAATATCCAATTGCTCTGACACATTTTGATCCTTAAAGATATAAATTTTTACTGAAATATGATAAATAAAAATAACTTAAAAATTGACTTGTACTAAATTGCTTTTAGAATAAGGTTGACAGGTTGCCTGTTTTTATCCAGGTCTGCTCGGATTTTTTATACAAAATTTGGGAACAGTTCGACCCGGCCCGGTTTCCCGGATTTCATTGAATGTAGCACAGATTCGGTCCGGATTTATTCACTTTATTTGCCAAATTATTTGAAAAAACAAATTGTGTTGTAAACATTGCACTGATTTGTCCGGCCCGGATACGTGCTGAAAAAAATCTGATTTCTATTTTAGAAACGAAAGATTCTATAAATTATTTTGTCACTAGAATGCTCAAATATTGCTTCCAACAATGTATACTTTGTAGAAAACTGCAACATGTATTAAATTTTTAAAAAGTTCTGAAATAAATAAAATTAAATTATTTAAATTCTATTTTATTCACTTTTCCAAATTTTCAAGTTAGAAACTTGGAGAGATTCAAACTCCGAAAAACTCTTTTTTCCGTATTTTATTTGCCAATGGTCCTCAGCACTGTAAATTTTCAAATCCAAAAAATAATAAAAATTTATCCTGAACCATTCGAAACAAGTTAAAAATTTGCAAAGTATTTTAATTTATTCATCAAATTTAGAACAGTACTCACAACCCACTTTTTAATAGGTTGTTGAAACTAATAAACATTCGATATTTTCTTGAAATTTCTTATATTTCCAGGGTCTGAAGCAGTTGTAACATTTTTTCCGGCTTCAAAAGGGGATAAAAAAATATGAAGTCGTGTCCGCTTAATTGCTTAAATTTCATGTTTTATTTGAGACAGTTAACCATCTTTGGGGCATTCGTGTCTGCCCTAGCTTTATTTTATATATTATTTTGTTTAAAAAAAAGCACAAATCATTTAGCCATCGCATTGTAGTGATGAAATTAAAACCCCTCAACCATTTTGAAAACAAAATCTGAAAAAATAAAATTCAGCGAAAAAACCTACAGAATATATTAAAACTCAAATTCTGTTGATTCTGTTCATTTTGTTGAAGTATTCCACATAAATAAGTTCAAACTCTTCACCATCGCGTAAAGACTTCGAAAAATGTCGCACCCGCTCTTTGGAAGGGTGTCAACCTTGTCAACCCACTGCTGGCTGATCAAAGGACAATTTTCATTCAATCGTAGTTCCACCATTCAGCGGGGAAAAGAGGGAGGGGGGGGGATTTCTATTCGAAAGCCCAGAACCTATGTATGTTGTTTAGTGTACTAAGTTTACTCTAACAGAGAGTATAAAATTGAGCTGACGATGAGAGAAGCGCCTTTGATGTGGTAGGCAGTGGTTTGTCACGATTGGGTAGTTACCAGGTACGAGGTTTTTTTTCTAAATAAATGAAATCTGCGAAGAGTTATTTTAGGCTTACATTGCTTATTTAGAAAAATATTTACTATCCGAACCCAAAAAAAATCAATTTCAGAAGAACTATAAAAAGTTTATTACAATCAGAACTGGATCTGCAGGATTTTCAACTGTTAGTCCTATACGAGAATGGAAAATATTACCAGGATTATTGTAGCGATAAAAAAAAGGTTTAAATTGTCAGCTGCAGAATTGTTTCAGGTCATATTTTTGTGTCCCCGGAAGAAACAAGCTTACAACAAAACTCTCCAACCAAGCCACCGGGGATTAGCAAATCCACAAATTATCTGCCGCATTTCGTGGCTCCGGACCGCAAAGTGTATATGAGATAACACACACAATTCCGTCGTGTAGCATCCGGCTTAAGCGAGAATCTGTAGAACGGAGAAACGTTCATAATTCATCAGGAGGTACACCGGTGTGGTTCCATTGCCTCAGTTCCAGAGTACATTCATTGCTCGTTGTGAGTATAATATTCTGGGGCAATCGTTGTGACATCAAGAGGGAAGAAACATTTCCCAGAACCCACCCTGGGAAGCTTTCGGAGGGCAGCCACGCATGTATAGAACAAATACCAAGATTACTTATCACGTCACAAGCATTCAGCACCACACAGTCTTCGTCTTCCGGAAGCAGCCACCACAACAAGCTTACAGGGGCACAGAGAACCACAACCTCCTTTTCCTGTGGTCTCTCTTGATTCCTTCAAACTTGGCTCCCCCCAAAAGTTGCCGTCATTCCACTTGAAGCCCACACCCATTAGGGTGGCCAAAAATGGTCATGTCGAATAGGAAAAAAAACGACCTCAAATATTCTGTCTGCGCTTATTTACCAAAATTGGCATCATCTCAAAACAAACAAAGCAGCAGCCTTTCAAAACTGCGCTTCTTCAATTCGTCTTATTTACCGGAATTGGCATCATTTTAAAACAAACAATGCAGCATTTTTTTAACCTTTTAACTGGAATCACTTCAAAACAAACAAAGCAGCAGCCTTTCATAACTGCGCTCCTTCAGTCCGTCTTATTTACCTGAACTGGCAACATTTCAAAACAAACAAAGCAACAGATTTTCTAATCTGCGCTTCTTCAGTCCATCTTATCTACCGGAACTGACAACATCTTAAAAAAAAATACAAAGCAGCAGCCTTTCATAACTGCGCTTCTTCAGTTCGTCTTTTTTACCGGAATTGGCATCATTTTAAAACAAACAACGCAGCAATCTTCTAAACCTGCGCTTCTTCAGTTCGTCTTATTTACCGGAACTGGCATCATTTCAAAACAAACAATGCAGCAGCCTTTCAAATCTGAGCAGTCCATCTTATTTACCGGAACTGACATCATATTAAAAGAAACAAAGCAGCAGCCTTTCTAATCTGCGCTTCTTCAGTCCGTCTTATTTACCTGAACTGGAAACATTCCAGAACAAACAAAGCAACAGCTTTTCTAATCGGCGCTTCTTCAATCCTTCTTATCTACCGAAACTGACTACATCTTTAAAAAAAAAGCAGCAGCCTTTCATAACTGCGCTTCTTCAGTTCGTCCTATCTACTGAAATTGACATCATTTTAAAACAAACAATGCAGCAATCTTTTTAACCTTTTAACTAGAATCATTTCAAAACAAACAAAGCAATAACTTTTCTAATCTGCGCTTCTTCAGTCCTTCTTATCTACCGGAACTAACAACATCTTAAAAAAATAAAGCAGCAGCCTTTCATAACTGCGCTTCTTCAGTTCGTCTTTTTTACTGGAACTGGCATCATTTTAAAATAAACAATGCAGCAATCTTTTTAACCTTTTAACTAGAATCATTTCAAAACAAACAAAGCAACAACTTTTCTAATCTGCGCTTCTTCAGTCCTTCTTATCTACCGAAACTGACAACATCTTAGAAAAAACAAAGCAGCAGCCTTTTAAAAACTAAGCTTCTTCAGTTCGTCTTTTTTACCGGAATTGGCACCATTTTAAAATAAACAACGCAACAATATTCTAAACCTGCGCTTCTTCAGTTCGTCTTATTTACCGGAACTGGCATCATTTCAAAACAAACAATGCAGCAGCCTTTCAAATCTGAGCAGTCCGTCTTATTTACCGGAACTGACATCATTTTAAAAGAAACAAAGCAGCAGCCTTTCTAATCTGCGCTTCTTCAGTCCGTCTTATTTACCTGAACTGGCAACATTTCAAAACAAACAAAGCAACAGCTTTTCTAATCTGCGCTTCTTCAGTCTGTCTTATTTACCTGAACTGACTACATCTTTAAAAATAAAGCAGCAGCCTTTCTTATCTGCGCTTCTTCAGTCCGTCTTATTTACCTGAACTGGCAACATTTCAAAACAAACAAAGCAACAGCTTTTCTAATCTGCGCTTTTTCAGTCCTTCTTATCTACCGAAACTGACAACATCTTAAAAAAACACAAAGCCGCAGCCTTTTTAAAACTTAGCTTCTTCGGTTCGTCTTATTTACCGGAATTGGCATCATTTTAAAACAAACAACGCAACAATCTTCTAAACCTGCGCTTCTTCAGTTCTTCTTATTCACCGGAACTGGCATCATTCCAAAACAAACAATGCAGCAGCCTTTCAAATCTGAGCAGTCCGTCTTATTTACCGGAACTGACATCATTTCAAAACAAACAAAGCAGCAGCCTTTCTTATCTGCGCTTCTTCAGTCCGTCTTATTTACCTGAACTGGCAACATTTCAAAACAAACAAAGCAACAGCTTTTCTAATCTGCGCTTTTTCAGTCCTTCTTATCTACCGAAACTGACAACATCTTAAAAAAACACAAAGCCGCAGCCTTTTTAAAACTTAGCTTCTTCGGTTCGTCTTATTTACCGGAATTGGCATCATTTTAAAACAAACAACGCAACAATCTTCTAAACCTGCGCTTCTTCAGTTCTTCTTATTCACCGGAACTGGCATCATTCCAAAACAAACAATGCAGCAGCCTTTCAAATCTGAGCAGTCCGTCTTATTTACCGGAACTGACATCATTTCAAAACAAACAAAGCAGCAGCCTTTCTAATCTGCGCTTCTTCAGTCCGTCTTATTTACCTGAACTGGCAACATTTCAAAACAAACAAAGCAACAGCTTTTCTAATCTGCGCTTCTTCAAACCTTCTTATCTACCGAAACTGACATCTTAAATAAAAAAAGCAGCAGCCTTTCATAACTGCGCTTCTTCAGTTCGTCTTATCTGCCGAAATTGACATCATTTTAAAACAAACAATGCAGCAATCTTTTAAACCATTTAATTGGAATCATTTCAAAACAAACAAAGCAACAACTTTTCTAATCTGCGCTTCTTCAGTCCTTCTTATCTACCGGAACTGACAACATCTTAAAAAAATTAAACAGCAGCATTTCATAACTGCGCTTCTTCAGTTCTTCTTATTTACCGGAACTGGCATCATTTTAAAACAAACCTTCTGCCATTGAAATCTGCGCTTCTACAGTCTGTCTTATTTACCGGAATTGGAATCATTTCGAAACAAACATAGCACCAGCCTTTCAAATCGGCGCTTCTTCAGTCCGTCTTGTTTGCCGGAATTGGAATCATTTCAAAACAATCAAAGCATGAGCTTGTCTAATCTGCGCTTCTTCAGTCTGTCTTATTTACCGGATCTGGCATCATTTCAAAACAAACAAAGCATCAGTCTTTCAAATCGGTGCATCTTAAGTCCGTCTTATTTACCGAAATGGGCATCATTTTCAAACAAACAATACAGCAACCTTTCTAACCTTTGTACGTCTCGGTGGTCGAGTGGTTAGCGTGGTAAGACGGTAATCGCTAGTCCACTGATGGCATGGGTTCGATTCCCATCTCGGTACTGGATGTTAAATGTTAATCTTAAGTTGTCCATGTCATTTGTTCAGTCTGTAAAGCCTTAATCGGCTAAGACGGTGTATGTCCTTTTTAATATGAGCTTCTTCAGTCCGTCTTATTTACCGGAATTGACTTTATTTCAATACAAACAATGCACTAGCCTTTCTAATCTGCGCTTCTTCAGTCCGTCTCATTTACCAGAATTGGCATCATTTCAAAACAATCAATGCAGCAGCTTTTCTAATCTGCACTTCTTCAGTACGTCTTGTTTACCGGAATTGGAGTCATTCCAAAACAAATAAAGCACCAGTCTTTCAAATCGACGCTTCTTCAGTCCGTCTTGTTTGCCGGATTTGGCATCATTTCAAAACAATCAAAGCATGAGCTTGTCTAATCTGCGCTTCTTCAGTCTGTCTTATTTACCGGAACTGGCATCATTTCAAAACAAACAAAGCATCAGTCTTTCAAATTGGCGCATCTTAAGTCCGTCTTTTTTACCGAAATGGGCATCATTTTCAAACAAACAATACAGCAACCTTTCTAACCTTTGTACGTCTCGGTGGTCGAGTGGTTAGCGTGGTAAGACGGTAATCGCTAGTCCACTGATGGCATGGGTTCGATTCCCATCTCGGTACTGGGTGTTAAATGTTAATCTTAAGTTGTCCATGTCATTTGTTCAGTCTGTAAAGCCTAAATCGGCTAAGACGGTGTATGTCCTTTTTAATATGAGCTTCTTCAGTCCGTCTTATTTACCGGAATTGACTTTATTTCAATACAAACAATGCACTAGCCTTTCTAATCTGCGCTTCTTCAGTCCGTCTCATTTACCAGAATTGGCATCATTTCAAAACAATCAATGCAGCAGCTTTTCTAATCTGCACTTCTTCAGTACGTCTTGTTTACCGAAATTGGAGTCATTCCAAAACAAATAAAGCACCAGTCTTTCAAATCGACGCTTCTTCAGTCCGTCTTGTTTGCCGGATTTGGCATCATTTCAAAACAATCAAAGCATGAGCTTGTCTAATCTGCGCTTCTTCAGTCTGTCTTATTTACCGGAACTGGCATCATTTCAAAACAAACAAAGCATCAGTCTTTCAAATTGGCGCATCTTAAGTCCGTCTTTTTTACCGAAATGGGCATCATTTTCAAACAAACAATACAGCAACCTTTCTAATCTGAGATTCTTCAGTCCGTCTTATTTACCGGAATCGACTTTATTTCAATACAAACAATGCACTAGCCTTTCTAATCTGCGCTTCTTCAGTCCGTCTCATTTACCAGAATTGGCATAATTTCAAAACAATCAATGCAGCAGCTTTTCTAATCTGCGCTTCTTCAGTACGTCTTGTTTACCGGAACTGGCAATTTTTCCAAAACAAAGCTTCTGCCATTGAAATCTGCGCTTCTTCAATCTGCCTTTTTTACCGGAATTGGAATCATTTCAAAACAAACAAAGCAGCAGCATTTCAAATCTGCGCTTCTTCTGGCCGTCTTGTTTACCGGAATTGTTTTTTTTTAACTTTCGTCATTTTTGAGGGAAAGTGAAAAGCTATAAAGTTTTAGCTCTTTGTAGCCTCCCTAAACAAGTCAGATTGAAATTAAATTTCGCACAAGTTTGTTTTAAGCTAAATGAACTAACTATAGGTATATAGTCGGTTTTAGAAAGTCGATCATGTCACCCTAACACCCATGTATTCTGCCACCAAACCAAGAAATGTATGAGACCTTAAATCCGGCCGACGACGATGCCTGTTTAGAGATTACTGAACTGGCCTCCCATTCAGAATGTTGTCGTCGTCGTGTGAATTTGCGCTCCTCCCCAGTGAAATGCCTAACATTGCTTGAGAAGAGAAGCAGAAAAAAAGTTTTCCAACCGACAACCAGCCACAAGTACCAAGCAAACGAACCGAAAGAACGAAAAGCTCGATGCTCGAAGCTCGAAGTGTTTCCAGTCAACTTTTCCCTGACATCCAAGGCCAGGTTCAGGTCTGCAGGTCTCACAACAGGAGTATGAAGCTCTCACAGCTCATTCAATAACCAGCACACAGCGACACCTTCACAGGAGTTTTCAGTCGAAGGCAGGCAACCAACAACCCGTAATTATATTCAAAGACTTTTTGAACTGGTGAACTCCCACCTACCTTTTTACATCCCGTCGTCACCCACCCACTACTTTAAGTTTGTGACATCTTTTTAATATGAGTGGGTAGGTGGATCCCAGCAGGACGAACAACGTTCTACCTTTAGTAGAATCTCGTAGCTAGACCTGACAGGTAGTAATTTGCCGACTTTCGGGAAAATCAACCTTGTATGCGTCAATTTATTTTGATAATGATATATTTCTCCTCACCGGTGTTAGCCCTGGGCTCAAAGTGAACGTGAGTTGAGAAAAGGAACCGACTTTTGGGTCTTCAGAGATTTATGTTTTAGCTAGTAGAAACTATGAACATATTCTCAGCACAGGGCGTAAATCTCTTCCTAGAGCGTGTTTTGTGATGTTTTTTATTAACGGGTAGTTACAGTTAAGTAGAACAATTTTCTTATTATTTTATAATGGATTTCCTTTGAAAAAATTCAAATTTTTGATTCACAAATAATTGCACACAGCGTAATCAAAACGCGTTTGACTAATTTGTAAGCAGTATTTTTCTTCTATGGCGACCGTGAAAAATTGAGTAGAAAAATTTCAACAAGCTTGCAATCGCTTTTTAACGTCCTACAAAATTGTTGCCAGAGAATTTTCCAATAAACTGTACTAATTCGAATTTACTTTGCATGGCATGGGGTTAAAGTATTCAAGTTTAAAAAGATTTCTAAAAAAGAGGTTAACAAGAATGTAACATACTTTTTCATTTCCAAAAAGTATCAATTTTGTGAGACTTTTTTAAACGATATTGTTGTCAAGAAGCTTCTGACAACTTTCGTTTCTGCCATTTTCAACAACGGACGGATTTTTAATTTCGCCAATTTTGCGGCTTTTCCGGACATCTATTGGTTCAGAGAGGAAAGACTTCAACTCGGTCCAATAACTGCCATTAATTTCAATGAAAGCCCGAAAATGGTTCATTGGTCCCTTTTGTGGAAAGCGTCAGCAGAAAAAAAGGAGAAATGCTTCAACAAGAAATATTATTAAATGAAAATGACTCTCCGCTTCGTTTGAAACAAACTTCGGACGAACAGACGCCCAAACGGACAGCATCGAGGATTATCTCAAATGGATTTTCGGGGACAGGGAACGCTTTTATTACATTTTTTCGTTTCATTTTATTCCTTCGTTTTTCCACCATTTTCCCATCCCCATCCATTTTGGGTCCTTTACTAAACGTGCTAGAGACAGTCTATCAGTCGGCCGGAAAATCCCAATAGATCAACTTCGGCTCCAGGCTCTTGGAGAGGAAAAAAGTGGTGGGGGGTAGTGCAAAAACCATGGATCATAATAACGGAGGAAAGAGGAAAAATGGAACGAAATTTGCAAATTGACGGCGTCTTTCTCGCTGAATGAAATATGGACCTTTCATAAGGCAGTAAATAAATTGACGAGGTTGCGAAGTGGAATTTCCTTTTCTATTTATTTTTCCACTCAACGGTCAACGGTCGTCTTTTTGTCCGGATCGGAGTACTGAAGAAAGCTGAAAGAACTTCGAATTTTCAAGGTTCAACTGGTATGAATAACTACTTTTAGAAGTTTTCAGCAAAAAGTTGGTATGAATAAATGCTTAAACTACGAAAATTTACGTTATAATTTTATTAATTTAAAACATTTAAAAACCTTCAAAAGGTTT
Source organism: Uranotaenia lowii (assembly GCF_029784155.1). Taxonomy (NCBI): domain Eukaryota; kingdom Metazoa; phylum Arthropoda; class Insecta; order Diptera; family Culicidae; genus Uranotaenia; species Uranotaenia lowii. Next base: position 12,921,352 of record NC_073691.1, on the reverse strand, counting down.
TTAATTTTCAAGTTTAAAAATAAACGTGTAAAAACTTGGTCAATGCTTAATATATTGTCATATATGGCTTAATAAAATTGTCAAAATTGTCAAAACTGTCAAAATTGTCAAAATTGTCAAAATTGTCAAAATTGTCAAAATTGTCAAAATTGTCAAAATTGTCAAAATTTTCAAAATTGTCAAAATTGTCAAAATTGTCAAAATTGTCAAAATTGTCAAAATTGTCAAAATTGTCAAAATTGTCAAAATTGTCAAAATTGTCAAAATTGTCAAAATTGTCAAAATTGTCAAAATTGTCAAAATTATCAAAATTTAATATTCCAAACTCGCATATAGTTTTATGAGTTCGTATTTTTTCGACATAATGGCAATTGAAATTCCATCATGTAATCTGGATGGGATTTGGGAATGTTCGTTTGTGTGATTTATGGCCGGGAGAATTCCAGGGAACACAATAACCCAACTCGCATGGGTCATAAAATTTCGAAGCGAGCTTGTGCCTGAATTTGGGCTGAGCTGAGCTGGGCGTCGCAATAATATTCAATCTTCAACCATGTGGCTTGCAAAATGTACATCAATCATAATCATCATAACAAACAGCAGCCGTCCCGTTTTAATGTGTAAGGATGTTAGGCCGTTGCTGCTGCCATGGCCAGGTCTTAAATTCCCATATCGTATGAACACCGTCGGCCAAATCCACCGGAGGGAGCCCATATTTCTTCATTTGTTCCTTAAAACAAAGCAACAGCCATCATCTTAACATCCAACCTGGCAACAACCGAGGAACATTTCCGACAAAACTCTGCGGATTCCTTGTGTTCCGGACCAGACTAAACCAGCATCGCGTTGCTCCAACTATGAACGAACAAGAATACAACATGACCCACGAGAAGAAAATGCAGAAGAAGAAAATAAAATAACATGGATGGATCCCGAGAGCACGTGTCCCGCACACGTGAGATCCCCATCGGGATCCCAAACTCACCATATGACTGTTGTTCGGTTCGACTAGGTCCTGGTACAGAAATGAGGTACCAGCCATCAATCAGCGGCAGTTTTCCCCTGGCCCGAAGTCCTTCCTCCCCATTGACTGTTTGTTACCCATGTCAGGAACTGACGGTCGATGGATTGGTCTGGTTCTGGCTGGATGTAGCAGCAGATTCATCTCCGATCCACCTACACCCACATAACTTTTGAATAAACAGTGAAACAGTACACCCCATTCATAGTTACTTTCGCGATTGATTGAAAATAGCTCCATAATTTGACGGAAATCGAAACTTTAAAACGTTCGATTAGCATCGCCATCATCAGCTTTGGTCCGTTCAACAAATTTACGACGTCCTGGCGAAGGTCGGTGTGCTTTTTGAGGATCGACTTTTGGAAGGAAAGTTAAATGCATTCAAGTTATTTCTTCTCAAAATCAAAGACAAATTTTCACAATTTCGATAATTCTGATAATTTTGACAATTTAAACAATTTTGAAAATTTTGAGGATTTTGACAATTTTAACAATTTTGACAGTTTTGACAATTTTGAAAATTATGACAATTTTGACAATTTTGATAATTTTGACTATTTTGACAATTTTGACAATTTTGACAATTTTGACAATTTTGGCAATTTTGACAATTTCGACAATTTTGACAATTTTGACAATTTTGACAATTTTGACAATTTTGACAATTTTGACAATTTTGACAATTTTGACAATTTTGACAATTTTGACAATTTTGACAATTTTGACAATTTTGACAATTTTGACAATTTTGACAATTTTGACAATTTTGACAATTTTGACAATTTTGACAATTTTGACAATTTTGACAATTTTGACAATTTTGACAATTTTGACAATTTTGACAATTTTGACAATTTTGACAATTTTGACAATTTTGACAATGTTGACAATTTTGACAATTTTGACAATTTTGACAATTTTGACAATTTTGACAATTTTGACAATTTTGACAATTTTGACAATTTTGACAATTTTGACAATTTTGACAATTTTGACAATTTTGACAATTTTGACAATTTTGACAATTTTGACAATTTTGACAATGTTGATAATATTGACAATTTTGACAATTTTGACAATTTTGACAATTTTGACAATTTTGACAATTTTGACAATTTTGACAATTTTGACAATTTTGACAATTTTGACAATTTTGACAATTTTGACAATTTTGACAATTTTGACAATTTTGACAATTTTGACAATTTTGACAATTTTGACAATTTTGACAATTTTGACAATTTTGACAATTTTGACAATTTTGACAATTTTGACAATTTTGACAATTTTGACAATTTTGACAATTTTGACAATTTTGACAATTTTGACAATTTTGACAATTTTGACAATTTTGACAATTTTGACAATTTTGACAATTTTGACAATTTTGACAATTTTGACAATTTTGACAATTTTGACAATTTTGACAATTTTGACAATTTTGACAATTTTGACAATTTTGACAATTTTGACAATTTTGACAATTTTGACAATTTTGACAATTTTGACAATTTTGACAATTTTGACAATTTTGACAATTTTGACAATTTTGACAATTTTGACAATTTTGACAATTTTGACAATTTTGACAATTTTGACAATTTTGACAATTTTGACAATTTTGACAATTTTGACAATTTTGACAATTTTGACAATTTTGACAATTTTGACAATTTTGACAATTTTGACAATTTTGACAATTTTGACAATTTTGACAATTTTGACAATTTTGACAATTTTGACAATTTTGACAATTTTGACAATTTTGACAATTTTGACAATTTTGACAATGTTGATAATATTGACAATTTTGACAATTTTGACAATTTTGACAATTTTGACAATTTTAACAATTTTGACAATTTTGACAATTTTGACAATTTTGACAATTTTGACAATTTTGACAATTTTGACAATTTTGACAATTTTGACAATTTTGACAATTTTGACAATTTTGACAATTTTGACAATTTTGACAATTTTGACAATTTTGACAATTTTGACAATTTTGACAATTTTGACAATTTTGACAATTTTGACAATTTTGACAATTTTGACAATTTTGACAATTTTGACAATTTTGACAATTTTGACAATTTTGACAATTTTGACAATTTTGACAATTTTGACAATTTTGACAATTTTGACAATTTTGACAATTTTGACAATTTTGACAATTTTGACAATTTTGACAATTTTGAAAGTTTTTACAATTTTGACAATTTCGACAACTTTGACAACTTTGAAAATTTTGACATTAAAAACTTTGACAATTTTGACAAATTTTTAAATTTTGGTTGACAATTCAATTTGAATGTTTATTTCAAATGTTGACAAAATACTACCGGTCAAGGTTAACGGGAAAGCGTGAGTTCATTCGATTTGTCCCCTCATTTGAGGCCAAAGAGCATCTAGAGTTAAAGGCAGAATGTATTCTGGTTGTTGTAGGTGTGATACACGTGCGTGACTTCGCCGTATCAAAGTCAAAGTTTAAATCGTGGGATGAGCAGCTCAAGTGCTTCGTCAGCTTGTCACCTTCAGAACTGATCCAATGCTGGCGTGAAAATAGCGCTGCGTTAACTGGTTTTCCGATTGGCTGTGGAGTTGACAGAAAATCAAACTCGGCTAATGAAGCAGAAAAGTTGAAAATTTTCTTCGAAATGATATCGATACAAAGTTACGATGATTTGTGTTCGAGACCCTCAAAACCAGAGGTATGATATTAGTAAAATTCAAGTAACATAAAAATTGTACGAATAAGCAGTCTAAATGTTGCTTTTCCCTGATTTCATGCATGTTTGTCCTTATATTCATGCCAAATTTGAACTAAGATTTTTAAAGTTAAATATTCTTGATTGTTCGTCCGTCAGCGATCTGCTTTGACTGCATTTATGATTGTCACAGGCGGGTCCATTTCTCCAGAACAACTGACTAGGCCTCTGAGTAATGTCTTACCTCTAGGCTCTTCTGGTATTGTAGTATCCTCGTTGACGATGCAGCCATCTTAAGCAACGGCCAAACTTTAAAAATCTGACGACCAAAAATCCGGGCAATATCCAGGCTAATTTTGTCAAAACCCAGAAATCATTCAACAAACATCAAGAAAAAAAATTTAAAAAAGTTTTTTTTATCAAAACTCATCGACGGATTTTTGGGCTTCCAAAAAACCTTTCATGGTTATTTTTGGAATACTTGCCCAACAAATTTCGTTTTGGAGGAATATATAAAAAAAAATGCAACATCCAAATAAAAAGAATAAATCCAGGTAACCGAACCGGACCGGACTGTTCCCAAAAAACTTCTCATCGTTATTTTCATAAAACTTGCTCAAAAAATTTCGTTTTAGACGCATAAATACAAATCTTTACAACACAATTTGTTTTTGTTTGTTTTATTTTGCCTAATAAAGTGAATAAATCCGGGAAAGTTCGGGGCTAAGATTGCAATTATTTTGCTCTGGATCATGATCCTTTTAATTACAGGAAAATGGCTCAAAATGGCTCTTGAACTGTAAAAAAACAGGAATTTTCCTGGGCCACGGGGAGTCAGCTAACCGAATCTTGCAGCACTTCATTTCTCCTGTAATTTGGAGGATCTTTTTTTCGAAAACACAGTTGTAGTTGAGTTCTAGCCTGTTTCCACAGACAATTATTATTTAAATGCGAACTCTTCTTACAAGCAATGTAGGTACTTAAAGATTCGAGACATTTTTTCAAGTATTTAATGAGAGACGCATATCGAATAAACAAAACAAAATTATCTATTATATAAAATTCTCTTGTAACGGTGTTTGTAGTACTACTCCTCCGAAATGGCCCAAACGATTTGAATGAAATTATTTTTAGAATATTCTGTAGCCATGCGAATCGGTTTATATCGCATAAAAATAACAAAAAGTCGCATCAATTGTCCGCAATCATTAAATTTGTATTAATATGAATAAAATGAAAGTCATGGCTTCCATTTTTTCGAGATTTTTTTTTTTCCTTTGGGCGGTTTGTTTTTCGTCTCCAAGGTCGAGGCGTCGCGAGCAGACGTCGTTAGAAGATAGTAACCATGGCATAGCATACTGATCAGTGAGAATATTTTGGCGCGTATTTCTCAACCAAGCATATTTTCAATGCAAGGGATGGCTATATGAAGCCTTGATGTGATTTTTTTGTTCTTGATTCCTAGCTCATTTCTACAGCACATGGTTATGAATTACGCCAAGATGTGACTCAGCTTGACATTTTGCTGATCGAATAAAACATATAATATTTGTTTTGCCAAAATCTGAAATTGAAAAGTCAGGCATCCATTTTTAAAGATTTTCATTTCTTCGAGGGGTTTTTTTTCGTCTCAATGGGCGAGGCGTCGCTAGCAAACGTCGTTGCAAGATAATAGTAACCAAAGCATACTGTTCATTGATCGCTGGAAAAATTTAATAATTAGGCGCCTATTTCTCAACCAAGTACCTATATTTCTTATGCACGTGAGGGCGATATGCAACCTAGATGTGTGTTTTTTTCTTGCTTATTTTATTTGTACACAGCACATGGTAATAAATGACGCCTAGATGTGACACGGATTGATATTTTATCGATCGAATCAAAACCATATAAACGATTTCAAATATCAAAACCATTTTTAATTCGTGTTAATTTAAGTAGTAAATTGTTGCCAAAAAATATGAACTTGGTAAAGATAAATATGAAATAATGTTATGACACTTTGAGGACGTTTGAAAATAAGAAATTGGGAAGCTTTACATTCAATTTCGTATAATCCAATACGCCTAGAATGCTAGACACATTAACTGAACAAGAGTCTATTCTCTTCTAATTTGTTTAATTCTAGAGGATTTTAACCAACTTGGCCATTCGTCCTCTCAACAAGAGTCTGTTCTTTGAAATATATTAGATAGAATTGAAGTTTTAAAAGGCCGAATGAACTATTTGATTTTTTGCAAACGTAAATTGAAGTTATCAATAAAATAATCTACTTTTTAATAACAAAAAGTGAGGATATGCATTTTCTGGAAGAATTTCTAACTATCAACTATCAAACTAATTAAGCAAACTATCAACTTTTACAAAAAATTTATACATAATTTCTTTATCTAAATATTGTTGGGCCCAAAAAAATTTTTGATTAAATAAACTTAACTTTTTTTTTAAATCATTCACCAAAACTGTGTACACGTTTACTGTTTGTTTACACACAATTCAAGTAAAAACTTAACATGAAAAGTGTGTTTTTGTTTAACATATTTTGGCTATATAGAAGAGACTTTCGATTCACTTTTTTGTTGAAAAGTTTTTTTGTTATTGATATTCCAAGGGCAGCAGATTTTTATGATGAACTTTTAATATGACCTGATAGTGTTCAAAATAATATTAATTCCTGTAATTTCTTAGGTGGAATAAGTGAAAACGCGCAATTTAGCTTTGAAACATCTACAATCTAAGAATTTTATCTTCAAAATGGCCAGAAAGGATATCCCGAGTGTTGAATCTGAAGCTGATATTCAAAATTATTATAAAGGTCTTTGTAAATCAAGGTCTTTTGGTTGAACAGCATTTAGTGAAATTGAAGTACCAAGCATTAATTTATTCCGGAGAAAAACTTAGGATATAGCAATGAAAGTTGATAAAACAGACAAACAAGAACAAGTATTAAATTAATTTTAAAGTCTTTTCACTGACGCATCTAAAAAGACCTATGTGCTTTCACTTGCCCCAATAAATGGGACAAATATATACTTCGATATTTCTTTTTGTCAACATAACTATTTTTTTTTTTGAAAATATTACTTTTTCCAAAGCATATGAAAGTTGAACTGTGGTGATATTCGTTAGGATTTGACCGGTGTTTCATTTTTGAAAATTAAGATTTAAAGTAAAAAAGACACATAATTTTTATTAAGGTTTTGTTTCTATGATAATTTTCAGGAAAAAAAAATGAACTCATGATACTATCGTTGCCTGAATAGATTATTTATTTTCAATCTATTAAATTAAAAAAAAAATCTGCTTATCAATTAAATGTTATTAAATCTTAAAAATATAACGTAATCCTAAATGAAATCGCAGATCACCACCAACAATGTTCAGGAAATTTAGAAATCAGAACTGCTTGAATTAAAATCTTTAAAATAATGAGTGAATATATCTAAATGTATGTTTTCCTCTTTTCAAAACCAATCGTTTCTTAGATTCATTGGGTTAAAGTTCAAAGGAATTAATTTGCATTTTTTGCTTGAATAAAAAAAAAAAGGAATTAGCAATACACAAAATCACCAGATTTAATGCCATGACAAGTGCTGTTGGGAACTCTTTAAGTTGAAATGTGTAAAGTCTATAACTTAAGTATCAGGCGAAACTTTTTGGAAATGATTTGGTGAAAATATGGATTTTAATTCAAACTGCTTCGAAGCATGAGGATGGTGAATAATAAGCTGTTTGAAAATGGTTAGTATAAAATCTTTTCTTATGTGTTTCATTTCTACAGCTCTATAAAATACACCATCCAAAGCTTATTGGGAGCTGAAAGCGCTGCATTAGGCCAAAAAATTCGGCAAATACTCCAAAAATTGTCCCGATATTAAAAACAATATAACAAAACAAAATAAATCTACTGAATGGAATACAGCAAATGAAAGATACATATTATCAACATACATTTATTAATTTAACAAGTTACAAAAATTGGATTTTAAAAGACCCGTTGAGTTTAAATTCTTTGGTTGAATTTTGATAGAATTGAGCGGGACGATTCAAGTAAAGGGAAAGAAGGAAAATGTAAAGAAAACTAGGAAAAATAGAAAATGGACGCCAAATTGAACATGGTAAGACGAAGTTTACCGGGTCTGCTAGTGAGAATATAAAATGGGGAACATCTTACACCTGCTCAGATCATTTTCAAAACAAAACAAATGTTTTATGAAAACAAATTCAGTATGGCTTGAAGTGATCAAAATTGAGATGCAAATGTAGAAAAAAGGCAAAATATGATGGCACGACTGCAATCACTCTACACTATTTTTTGCTTTGCTCGTTTCCAACTCATATCACTTGCAAATCATTTTTTTAGCTCTAATTTGAACGATTGCTCTACAAATTTAGTTGAAATGTTCTTAAAATCATTCTCTCTGCGATAACTTTTTTCTATAAGTCCTAACAACATGTTGTCTTCAAAACATTTGATTAAAAAGTGAACACAAAATTATTGCGACACTGAAAATGTCATGCCAATTTTCTTATAATTTTTACTTCAAAAATCAAATAATCAGTTAATCGATGGAACCTTGAGTTTAAAATTGATCGCATTTTCGTTTGATGCCCTCCATCAAAGTTTTTACAGTGTCATCCGGTACCAGTTTCTCAGTTTTTTTTTTTTTCATTTTCTTAACATGTCCTTCTCGTCTTCGACTGTCTTCTTGTTCTTCCGAAGTTCCCGCTTCACTATTGCGGCTGCTCCACCGGGCGTTATTCCGGACAGTTTGGCGGGTTCATGTCCCTTGGAACAAAATGGACCGAATTTGCCACTCCATGACACTTTTAGAATAGTGGCAAGATGCCAAATCTGACCAAAATAGCGGAGCATGGTCGTGCTTCTGCAAGAATGGCAAAAGGCACTTCTCGAGGCACTCAGATTTGTAGATCTCGCCATTTACTGTACCCTTTGTCACGAAAGCCTCACTCCTCAGTCCGCAAGAGCAGATGGCCTGCCAAACGAGATATTTAGAGGCGAATTTCGACATTTTCTTCTTCTTAAATTTGTCGTCCACATCGAACTTGCTCTTGCAGGTGAAAAATTCCAACCCCGGAATTTGCTTAAAATCGGCTTTTATATACGTTTCGTCGTCCATCACACAGCAGCCATATTTTGTCAGCATCTTCTCCTAGAGCTTCCGTGCCCGAGTTTTAGCCCGCGATTGTTGCCGCTCATCGCGGTTTGGGAAGTTCTGTACCTTTTATGTATGTAGTCCAGCTCTCTTCTTTGCATTCCAACGTCAACTGCTCCTGGAACCGCTTCAACACTCTGGAGAATGGTCAATGTTCTACGTTTTTCCCAACTGCCAGTGCGACAGGAAATTCCAGGAGTTTGAAAAGAATTTGTTCACTCGACTCACGGTGGTTCACCTCCATTTTCGTTGAATCCAAAAACGCGACTTCGAGTTTGACAGCATGTAAACAATACACATCAATGAGAAAGTGTGCTAAATTTGGTTGATTTTTACCCAATGGTAAAAAAGTTATGCACCGTTGAATGTGTCGTAATAGTTTCGTGTTCGCCCTTTAGAAACAAGTAAAGAATATTTAATCAAATTGGGCTCCGATAGTTCAAGTTGGCATTGGGCCTTCTGTTAGGCCTGTTCAGTAGGACATGTTCTAACGAAACAGGACGTCTCCTATTTTGGTAGAACATGTCCTACTTTTTTACCCTTTGTCCTACCGTACCACTTTCCATCAAACATTTTTGAAGGTATTTTTATCAACCAACTTTGTTATACGTTTCATATACATTATAGAACCATCGCATAAAACTCGAAAAAAACAGCATTTACCTGCCAAAGTGGAGGAAATATAAATACGTATTTTTAACTTCTGGCTTAAGCGATAAGAATTATACAAATTGGACGATATTCAACACCTATTAGTACATTCTCAAAGTATTCGAGAGAGCGAGAGTTTTGCTCTCAATACATGCATACCGTTGCCAACGACAATTTTTCAACATGAACCATCTGATTTTCAGCAATCTGGTTGTCACCCGCGCGGAAGACAAATTTGCCAACGTGGCGGACTTTATATAATATCCGATTTATACCGTCTTTAAATAACCATTTTTACGATCATTTACTTATATGATAGGAATCGCGATTCGCATTAGCAGTGTTAATGATTTTAGGTATCATCTATGAGATTTAATGTTTGCAGGGTTTGGACCTGACATGTCCTACCTCTTCGACATTTGATTGGTTCATAGTCTATGCATTTCATTCTACTTACAAACCTATTCGTTATTTTAACATTTTTCGTTCGAAACCTCCGAAGCACAAAAAGTCATTCGAGTAATTACCGAACTTTCTCCAAAAATGTGAATACATCATCACCCACTTCTGTTCTGTTATTAATTTTCAACCAAAATAGCTAAACTCATTTTCAGTCAGTGAAAGTCTTCGCGCTTTTTTTGGTGGTTAACGAATTATTGACTCCTTGAAACAGCTGTGGTGAACGACTTTTTTCTTTCACAATCATATTCATTTACTTATCATACTCATCATTTATTTACTTTCATTCAAAACAATGGGGACTTGTCCTCTTGCAAGCCATCTTTTATTTAATTTCATTCATAAACAATGGGGCCTTGTCCTCTTGCAAGCCATTTTTTATTAACTTTCATTCAAAACAATGGGGACTTGTCCTCTCGCGAGCCATTTTTTTTTTTGCTTTCATTCAAAACAATTGGGACTTGTCCTCTTGCAAGCCATTTTTTATTCAATTTCATACAAAACAATGGGGACTTGTACTCTTGTAAGCCATTTTTTATTCAATTTCATACAAAACAATGGGGACTTGTACTCTTGCAAGCCAGTTTTTATTTACTTTGATTCAAAAACAATCGGAACTTGTCCTCTTGCAAGCCATCTTTTATTAAATTTCATTCAAAACAATGGGGACTCGTCCGCTTGCAAGCCATCTTTTATTGAATTTCATACAAAACAATGAGGACTTGTACTCTTGCAAGCCATATTTTATTTACACAATTTTATTCAAAAAAATTGGGACTTGTCCTCTTGCAAGCCATTTTTGATTAAATTTCATTTTAAACAATGCGGACTTGTCCTCTTGCAAGCCATCTTTTATTTACTTAGATTCAAAAACAGTGGGGTCTTGTCCTCTTGCAAGCCATCTTTTATTTAAGTTCATTTAAAAAACAATCGGGACTTGTCCTCTTGCACGCCATCTTTTATTGAATTTCATATAAAACAACGGGGACTTGTCCTCTTGAAAGCCATCTTTTATTTACTCACTCCTATTCAAAACAATTGGGACTTGCCCTCTTGCAAGCCATCTTTTACTTACTTTCTTTCCCAAAACTGGGAACTTGTCCTCTTGCAAGCCATCTTTGATTTAATTTCATTCTAAACAATGGGGACTTGTCCTCTTGCAAACCATCTTGTATTTACTTCAATTAAAAAACAATGGGATCTTGTCCTCTTGCAAGCCATTTTTTACTTACTTTGATTCAAAAACAATGGGGACTTGTCCTCTTGCAAGCCATCTTTTATTTACTTTCATTCAAAACAATGGGGACTTGTCTTCTTGCAAGCCATCTTTTACTTAATTTCATTTTAAAAACAATCAGGACTTGTCCTCTTGCAAGCCATCTTTTATTGAATTTCTTTCAAAAACAATGACGACTTGGCCTCTTGCAAGCTATATTTTTAATGAAACATGCACATTAAATAGGGGACTAGTCCTCAGCTAATTATCCTTCAGGGCTTGTCCTTAGCAAGCCATTTTTCACTAAAATATTCATAATTGTTGGGAACTTTTCACTCGCAAGCCATCTTTTATCTTTATTACTCATCATTCTAGGGGGACTTGGCCTTAGAAAGCCATCTTTTGATTGCATATATTAAATTTTTAAAAAAATACTTGGCCTCATCACGGCATCTCGTTATTTCAGATTTTCAGAATTCAACAGGACTGGTCATCAACAAGCCAAATTTATCATTAAATAGGTTTTTTTTTTTGACGCCTTTCAATTTTACCAAGGTCGCAGCCATAAATCCAGGAGCTTTATTCAATCACAATCACAATCAAAACAGTCATATTAAAATCCAATTAGCATATTTTTGTAGAGCAGATTTAAATCTATCTTTGCCGAATAGTTCCGGTGTGAATACTACAATATCTAAAAACACAACGAACTTATTCCCCTAAATACCTAATGTACAAGTCGAACCAAATTCCTACAACGAATGAATTTTTACTTAGTGATAAAAGCATTCATAAAACGGCAACGAATGCTTACTCAGTGATAGTTTTACCCGAATGGCAATCGTAAAAACACATATGAACTGATTTTTCAAAACCCGTTTAAAATAGACGTTTCTTCCAGAAAGTGGTTGTTAGTTATACTTTCTTTAATCTTGAAAAACTTTCAGATTCTTACACAGGATCTTACCTTTATGATCATGTTGTTATTTTATTCAATCAGCTGCGTTTTAGTTTTCGCTAAAAAAGTCGCCTTTTGAAATTATGAATAATAGTAAAAAATAAAAAACCGAAATTTAAATGTTTTTTTTTTCAATTTCTTTGCAGTTATTTTGAGGGTTCATATAACACTGTCGATTAAATTCTTACAATAAATTCTATAAAAAGCTTCATAACGAATTTGTAGAACGGCTTTTATTTATACAACATCTTGGGAACGTGTTCTCAATTTCAATAAATTTCAAAATTAGAACACATTATAAGATAATTAACTTAGGATATGCTTGAAAATAAATCAACTATTAGAAAAATAATGATGACACAAGCCCATGTTTAAAACTTTTCATTTTTAAAATCCAGTGAGAGTTCAAAATGGTTAAATGGTTACTATGTAGTTATTATAGTTAAATGTGCAAATTTTATCAAATACACAATTCAACAAAATTCAGATTTTTCAGCGGTGCAAATAATTTCAGAGCTAATTTTGAATGACGCTGATTAAAAATACGCATTTAGTTTTTTTCTATCACCTCTCATTTTCGAAATAATTTCAGAAAACCGGTAAAAATTTATTTAAAAAATTTGTGCACTGTTATGGAAAACTCAGGAAATAAACAAAATATTTTAAAATACAGGTTTTAACACATCGATCAACTTGCCTGGAAATCGCGAGTAGTTTTGACTTCTGAGAAAAATTGAGAAGTTTTTTTTTGTTAATTTTCCCAATCCTGCCAAGTATAAGATTTTGATGAAATGTTAAAAAAGATTTCACCAAAATGGAACCTTTGATTTTTCTTAAAGCATAGTTCAATTTGTTTTAAAGTATTCAAAGTTGTAAAATGAGTTTTAATGTTCAAAATCAAGGGTTATAATCTTATAACTCCCGTATCTTTTCAAATTTCTATAATTTATACCGTTGTTTAAAAAGCGTTGTTTCTTTTGAAACCTTAATATCTAGGCAAGATCTGAACCCTTGAATGAAGGATCCCAACAAACATGAAATTCACAACCAAATATCAGGGCAACATCCGGACAATTTTTAACAAAACTCAGAAATAACTCAACAAAAATCAAATAAAAAAATTGAAAAATATAAAAAAAAAATATTTCATCAAAACTCATCGATAGATTTTAAATCGTATTTTAGGCTTCAAAAAACCTTGAATCATTATTTTTTTTATAAAACTTGCCTATAAAATTTCGTTTTGAAGGAACTAATTAAAAAAATGGAGGCACAATTTTTTGGTAAGATTTGCCAAATACTTTATTAAATATCCGGGCAAACCCAGATTAAACCGGACAATCTGGTAACCTTGATCTAGATGTATTTCTACGATGCTACTCTTTACTTTATCATTTAAAACTTTTTTCAAATTTGGAATGGGTGCCCCAAATTCCCAATATTTATTTATACATTGGAAGAGTTGTATTACAGAATCTATTATTATTATTATTATTCTATTATAAATATTCCAAAATGTAAAAAGTGTAAAAAATTTCAATCTATTTTTTTTAAATTTCGAATATTCGATTAATAGATGAACACTACAGAAAAAGGATAAATATTTAAATATTGTTTTTATTTTTATTTTTAAGGTTATGATTGATTGTGAAGTTTTTGTAAATCTCAACCCACAGAATTCAAAAATTCGGATACATCCTAAAAATCCAGAAGACTCATCAGATATGAAAGCCTCGTAGTTAGAACTTTTTTTCTTGAATACTTTACATAAATTTCAAATTTAATAGTAAAAGAAAAGATTTATTTTGATCGAAAAAAATGAAAGAGTGTCAAATTGGAAAAAATTTTAACATTTGGTAAAATATAAAATTAAGAATTAATAACTTATGATAGTGATTTAAAGTTTGAAAATCTAAGTGAAATCAAGATGCTTTGAAACGTCTTAATTTTAAAAAAACTTATCAGAATTATGGACATTTATATCGAAATGAAAAAGTTAAATCTTCCCCATTCTTGAAAAACAGACCCTGATCCATTTAAGCTTTGGATGAAATAAAAAAATAAGAACCTAAAACCCAAATTTTCTTAATTCTAAAATTTTCTAGATTAGATTAGATTGGTACGTCTCGGTGGTCGAGTGGTAAGCGTGGTAAGACGGTAATCGCTGGTCCACTGATGGTATGGGTTTGATTCCCATCTCCGTACTGGGTGTTAAATGTTAATCTTAAGTTGTCCATGTTATTTATTCAGTCTGTAAAGCCTAAAACGGCCAAGACGGTGTATGTCTTTTATCATCACAAACTTTCAGTAACTAAGAAAAAATTAAATGAAAAATTTAAACAACCTTCAGAGTTTCTAAAAGATTCAAATCCTAGAGAATGTCGGAAATTTTTGGGATTCTACTTATACCTAGATACTGATATTTTAATTTAAAAAAAAAAACAAAATTACAATTGATTTTAATCATTTCATACATTTTGAGTTAAATGTGTCTCATCGATCGAAAAGTTCAAGAAATTCGGAAACTTCTTGGTTATGGTTATTCATTCAAATGATGAAAATTGAAACTGGTTTTATCAGCTTTCAAAATTTAAAAACTTTTTAAAAAAATAAAGATTTCGATGATTCAAAATGTTCTTCAAAACAAATTTATAAACAATACGAACAGTAGAAATTAATTCTTTTTTAATCAATGGGATATTTAAAAATATTCATACCTTCACTTCCACTTTATGTTCGATCAAAATTGTTCACCGTTGACTGCACGATTCGTCGAAATTTGTTTTTAATTTGCATGGAAACACTTATTAAGCATTTTTTAATACCTTCACAAATTTCTTGATAAAACTCATCCGTTTTGATTTTATCTTGTTTTCAACATTCCCCTACTCACACTTGCACTGGATTTAAATTCTTTTCGCTAGCACTCGACAGTAGTAGTATCTTCAAGCTAGATAATATTACATCCCCATCTGCTCGCATTCACTACCACGCTCTCTGGAGCCACCGGCACCATGGATGACATCACCACCGATCACACTCCGATGAAATGTAGGTTTGCCCGGTCGTCTTCAGGAGAGAGACACACACTCTGTAATCCGCTATCCAGTCTATAGAGTTATGTTTTAAGAAAAAGGGGGGAAGGAAAAATGAAACAACAACAACAGTAACAGCCAACAGCAGAAAAATCGTTTCACCAACTTTGCATCACTCCGAGCCGGCATTCGATGTTGAAGTCCAAAAAAAAAAAAAAAAAGTATACAGAATTGAACCAAATTGGCTTCACTTCAAATGGAGCGGAAAAGGGAAAAATCTGGAAAAAAAACCGACCAAACGAAAGATGATTTTCGATTCACTCACTGACTCACTCACAGACCGACTAGCGCATTCGCCATTCTCCGTTTGCCGGTAAAAATGAAGGATTTACACGATTTTCATTAATTCTGAAGCTCCGTTTTTGTTTTTCTTGGTTTTTCCTGCTTTGCTTTGGATTAGCAAAACTGACAGGTCGTAAATCAGAAACCGGAATGCAGAAGGTTCTGATTTTGGTAAGGATTTGATGGGTTTTTAAGACTTTTTTCTTTGTTTTGTGTTTCACTCGTTTTGGTTTATCCAATTTATTCCTGAATCCCACAATTTAATAACATTCGATAGGAATATTACTAGGATCCTTTTCTAAACTTTAGACATCCTTCTTAAATCCGATGATTCGCAACATTCCACATCGATGAAAAGAGAACCTTTTTCGATCAACTTTCAATGAAATCATCCCCCCTCACCGATAGGAACAGCACTGATCACAAAAGACCGCCTTAGGGACCGAATCTAGTGGCACATCCAAACCCGATCGCAGTCGAACCGTGAATGACGAGACCCCTCAGAAATCCGTAGCACATTGCCCCCATCATCACCAAGAATGAACTGAACCACAGGAAGGTCCTTGCTCGTGTTGTTGCTGGGAAATTCCGGCTTCCCCACTAAATGCTTTCAGCTGCCATCCCGTTTGGAGCCTTTTTTTGTTGTGCTCCACAATTTTGGAAACCGAAAAAAATCGCACGTACGGGCAACCCTTCGAATCGACCAACTTTACTCCCGATACTAGCTCTGGAGGGAAAGTGATGTTTGGTTTTTGATTCGCTGCCGTTCTGTTGGCGGAAATTTTAAACAAGAGAGAGTTCTCGAAAACTCCCATCCGGAGAGAGCGCTCCAAAACAGTAGAGGCCGCTTCGGGATTCTTCGCAACTCTTCGGGAAGCTTCGCCCCAATCAGCTGAGCATCCTCGTTAACAGCTGTTGTTTTGGGATTGAAATTCGGCAGAAAAAAATCCGGAACAGCCGAACAGCAACAGGTTAGACCGAATGCTTACTACAAATCTGGGGGAGGAACGATTTCCACCCCCTTGGTCGGTTTTGTTTAGGTTTTTTTTTTGTTATGTTTTGAATTATTTCTAGGAAGGCTAAGACAACAAAGAACCTACCTTAACTTGCCCGTTGATGTATTGAGGATGTGGGTGGGTGGGCATTGTTGTGTTCATCTGTTATCGGAACCTACGTTCGTTCAGATTGGATGTACTACGCTCGTTCTTCGTTAGTTAGTCAAGCATCCAGTCAGTCAGCCAGCGCAGCATTTTTTCGATATGGTGTTATGGATGGAGATTCCGGTGTCCCGTGTAAGGGTGTGTTCGGTCGGGTGTCTTGCGATGCGATGCGATCGTCATCATTATTTTCGTTCCGGGGGTATTTTTAGCAGCATTATAATTATAATCCGCAAACTGCTACAACGCTGCTTACCTACTAGTGGGGTTGGGGGCGCGTACACGTGGCACGGAATACGGTAGATTTATAATGAGCTTGGATTCATTAGCAGCATGGGAGAGGTACAAATGGAGTTTTATAACAAGGGAGCAATTAGAAGGTAAGATTTTTAGTTGATTCTTTGTAATTATCTTTAAACATTTCTACACAGGAAGCTTCCAACTTATTGGAAGTGACTTAAGCATCCAAACGAGTACTTCTGACTTTCCTTATTTTCTTTTATTTAGTTTTTTTTTCCAAATACTAAAAAACGAGCAGTTTTGGAGGCTTTTTCATTGCATGTTGTTTCTGTATTTTTTACCGTTTTCCTTCAATATTTGGAAACAGGCGGGCAGCAATGAAATACAGCTCAAACAATACACTCTAAATGGCTTCTACTGAACTTTTACAGAAAATACCCAATAAGTAATTTACCATGATTTACATGTTGCAGTTTTTTATGCGACTCCTTTCCAGATCGCTGGATAGCTGGAAAAAGGTCTTGTGTGAATGGATTATACCGAGACATCATGTAAGGTCATTCGACACGAGCGTGGACGGCAGTCAGACGGCAAGTGAGCCAGTCTAGTGACACAGGATGTAGTCCCCCCGACCAAGTGTAGATCACCAGGTATTGATTCCTGCGAACGGGTCTGTACATTTTTTAAATCACTCAAAATTTTAAAATTGAAAATTTTTCAAGAAAAAACACTTTTTCCGGTATTTTTCTGTTGGGGGTCGCGTAAAGAACCTTGAACTTTTTGAAGCACTGAAAGTTTTAAACTTGAACAATTTTTGGGGAAAAAAACAATCTTTTCGATTTTTTCCTGGTCGGGGGTCGCGTAAAAAACCTTGAATTTATTGAATCACTCAAAATTTTAAACTTGGGTTTTACGAGAAAGAATCAGTGTTTTACATTTTTATTCTGGTCGGAGGTCGCGTAAAAAAACCTTGAATTTTTTTAAATCACTCCAATTTTGAACTTGAAAATTTTTCGAAAAAAATATTTTTTTATCTATTTTTTCTGGTCGCGTAAAAGACCTTCAATTTTTGAATCACTTAAAATTTTCAACTTGAAAATTTACCGAAAAAAAAAATATTTTTTTTCGTTTTTTTCTGGTTTAAGGCCGCGTTAAAAAACCGTGAGTTTTTTAAATCACTCAAAATTTTAAACTTGAAAATTTTTCGGAAAAAATAATTTTTCTCGATTTTTTCTGGTCGCGTTAAAAAACCTTGATTTTTTTTTTAATCACTCAAAATTTTAAACTTGAGTTTTTCGGGAAAAAAATCAGTTTATTCGTTTTAATTCTGATCAGGGGTCTCGTAAAAACCTTGAGTTTTTAAATCACTCAAAATTTCAAACTTAAAAACATTTCGGAAAAAATCTTTTTTTTTTATTTTTTCCGGTCGGAGCTCACGTAAAAAACCTTGAATTTTTGAAGCACTGAAAGTTTTAAACTTGAACAATTTTTGGGAAAAATCAATCTTTTTGATTTTTTCTGGTCGGCGGTCGCGTTAAAAAACTTTGAATTTTTTTAATCACTCAAAATGTTAAACTTGAGTTTTTCCCGAAATCAGTTTTTTCGATTTTATTCTGGTCGGGGGTCTCGTAAAACATCTTGAATTTTTTTAATCACTCAAAATTTTAAACTTGAAAATTTTTCGGGGAGTAAATATTAATTTCGTTTTTTTTTTGGTCGGGGGTTGCGTAAAAAGCCTTTAATTATTAAAATCACTCAAAATTTTAAACTTGAAAATTTTTTCGGGAAAAAATCACCATAATTTTCGATTTTTCTGGTCGGGGTCGCGTAAAAGACCTTCAATTTTTTTAATCACTCAAAATATTAAACTTAAATATTTTCGGGGAAAATCAAAGTTATAAATTGAAAAAATCGAAATCAAAATTTAAAAATAAACGAACCTGGTAGAGTAAAAATGTAATGAATGGTACACGATAAAAAAAAATTTATATCGCTCGGGCATAAAGAAAAAAAACATCATGAATCCACCCCTGGATAAAAAAGTGGTCGATGATTTTGATTGAAAAATTGGTTCGAACTGCAGTTAAAATGTAGTGCTACGGGAATTAAAGAAGATTAGTTTACAGATTGAGGAAATTTTGAAGTGATTTTCAAGTGAGTTCAGAAGACAACTGGAAAGTGGAAAGCGCCTCGAAGAGACATTTTAGGGAATCTCATCTTATTTAAATCAAGCCAGTTGAGAGGACTGTCTGAGATAAGAACAACAAAAAGCAAGTCAAAATGGCTGCTTGATACGAATTTCAAGTGAGGTGAGAGAACAACTTGAAATTGAACAGCGCATTGAGAGGACAGCTTTGTATCTTATCAAGTGAATAATTTAGCGTGTTGAGAGGACAGCTCAATATATTATCTACTTGAAATCGAACGGTATGATAGGCAGCTTGAGATAAGAATCAACAAACAGTGAGTCGAGATAACTACTTTTACAGCAATACAAATTTCAGCAGAATTGAGAACACTATTTGAAGTAGAAAAGCGGTTTGGATGAGGACTGTATTCGAAAAACATGCAACATTTTCAATTGTGAATAACTTTTAAACAGAAGGATGAAAATTCATGAAATTTTTAGTTTACATGTGCAAAATTTTGTGACGATCTGTCGAGTAGTTTTTTGTGGGCAACATATGGTCGGGATTCGACCAGACCGAACTGAAAGCGAAATTGAAAAAAAATGAGTTATCTATTGCAGCGGATGCGAAACATGATAAACGACCTTCCCTATAAATATCAAATCATTTTTCCTATTTTTTTAAGATTTTATAGAGAAAATTCTTCGGATTCATGTTTTTTGGCACAAAACGTATTGGCTTTTGTACCACCCTAGTGTGTCTTTGGCGTAATGACATGATGCCAAATAGAGCCATCGGCAATAAACGCTTCTGGAGGCATTCCTTGATATAGCTTTGGGTGTTCATTAGGGTGGCCCAAAATTGTACTATGTCTGGGATTTTGGGGGCTCAAGCTTCAAATGATAGCTTAGGGTGTAAGAAACCATATTTTATATGGCGGCGACTCAGAAAAATGATGTTTAGGGGTCGCACTGGTTCGATTTTTGGAAAAAGGACATTTTTTCGACATTTTGTCCTAATAACATTTTCAGATCTTGAAAAGGTATCAAACATGTGTCTCTAATATTTTTTAAATTTTCTTTATAATGTAAGATTTAAACTAAAAATTTATTGGGATTGTTTTGGACTCTTAATTTGTATGTATCATTTTTTTTAATTACGCAATACTATGATCTATTGTAAAAAAAAATAATTAAAATCAACAAAAAGTGTACTTGGATTAAGATTTTTAATCAATATTGAATTCAAAAGATGCGCGATGTTATGATATGCAACTTTGCAGAAGAAAGTATATAGCTATGATTTGTCGTTTTAAAGTAATTCAAAGTTCACTGTGGAAAAAAGTCACAATTTTCAAATTTTTGCTAAGAATTGCTTTATATTATGATGTGGATGAGTTTCGAGCAATCTAAGAACCAAATAAACTCCTGATATCAAATTTTTTCATCCTTTTATCGATCCTTCAATCGCCAGAAAGAACCATTCCAAGTTTTTAGATTTTTTTATTGATTGAAGGTCGTGTTACCCATACCTGGGTGACGGTTTGTTGAATGTGTTATGGCTACAATCACTAAATAAATTTAAAATAAAAATTTAGAAACTAGTCATGGTTGTTTCTGCTGATTGAAGGATCGATAAAAGGATGAAAAAGTTTGATATCAGAAGTTTAGATTGCTCGAAACTCATCCACATCATAATATAGAGCAATTCTTTGAAATTTGTGACTTTTTCACTCAGAAAAACTTGAATAACTTTTTAACGACAAGTAATAGCTGTACACTTTCTTCTGCAAAGTTGCACATCATAACGTTGCTCATTTTTTGAATCCAATGTTAATTGAAAATGTTATTCCAAAGTACACTTTTTTGTGAATTGTAAATTTTTTTTCCCAAAAAAAAATCCATAGTATTGCGTAATTTAAAAAATCAAACATACAAATTGAGAGTCCAAAACATTCCCAATAAATTTTTTGTTTAAATCTTACATTATAAAGAAAATTTAAAAAATATTAGAGACACATGTTTGATACCTTTTCAAGATCTGAAAATGTTATTAGGACAAAATGTCGAAAAAATGGCCTTTTTCCAAAAATCGAACCAGTGCGACCCCTAAACATCATTTTTCTGAGTCGCCGCCATATAAAATATGGTTTCTTACACCCTAAGCTATCATTTGAAGCTTGAGCCTAAAATCCCAGAAATAGTACAATTTTGGGCCACCTTAGTGTTCATTGTTTCCGATGTGACGTACGGGCTAGATATTTTGACGCATTCGCAAATTGCCAACCACACCATCAGCTTTTTGCCAAATTTTTCGGTGAACTTCCTTCTCCTTTACGGGGATATCCTTGTCCTTGTGGAAGGGTCCCAGGAAGAGTTTTATAGTGCAATTTCACATACGATTCATCGTTCATAATAATGCACCCAGAACTTTTGCAAAATATTCAATCATACAGCTTCCGGGCTCTTGGTTTGACAGAAGCGGCATGATTTGGGTTCCTTATAGGTTTTTTCTGCTTCCGGTATGCCTTGAGCCCAAGTCGCTCTTTAGCGCGCATCACGTTAGACGTCGCGGTTCCGACTTTTCTCGCCACATCCCGAATTGAAGCCGGTGGTTACTTTTTGTAGACATCCCTGACCTTTTTTCGATAGCAGGACTTACAGGACCAGATTTTCGGCCACTCCTCGGTTCATCTTCAAATCTATAACGTTCACCATATTTTTAAATAGCTGCCCGTGCCGCTTCGACGCTTACATCGTATTCTTTGGCCAATTTTCTCAATGTTCAAGCTTGCCTATATTTACAATGTGATTTATTTTTTTTGCTAGAACGATCTGATATTAAAGACAACCTTGGCCACTTGGTTTGGTATCTGTAATTTTTCGTTTATCTACCGGAATGGTTTTTGCTTGATGAGCTCGTTTTTTTGCCTTCAAATAGTTGATCTTTTCCACCAGTATAAAAGCAAAGGTTCGAAGCCAATTAGAGTTAGAAGTAGATAAGAGTTATCGGGTCGTCAGACCGAAACTAGGTGCTATGGAAGGCCGTTGAGCTGAAATCACTGAAAGGTCGTCGGATCTGTGCTGTGGAACAGCGAGCCAATTAAAGGTCGTATCAGAGCTAGAGAAAGTCGTTAGAAAGGAGCCATAGGAAGGTCGCCGTGCCGCCGCAAGAAGAGAGAACAGTCACTGGAAGGTCGTCGAGACGGAGCCTTTGGGAGCGAACTAGATCCAGGGAAGGTTATCTGACTGAGAATAAGTTCGGAAATCGTCGAATCGATGTCATTGGGAGGTCTCCGTCGCTTAAACAATCGTACTCATCTCATTAATGCTCACAATTCTACACCAACTGAACCATAATCGTCACTTTCATATTGACGCCCCATGACCATCCGGATTGCTATATGACAAAAGTCTTTCAAATTGACACCCTTTCTGCAAGTTTAGCTCAACGACCTCGGCATTCCAATAGCTCCGGGTCCGAAGACCCTGTAAGTAGCTCCAAATTCGACGACCTTCACCTGACTTCGGCATGACGATTTCCTAATGGCTTCGGCCCGATTCGGCTTTCCCTAGGCTTTGGTTCATGGGCCCTGGCTATTCCTGTAGACCTTCCAGAAAAAAAAAATCAAAAGTAGCTATTCCTGAATGAGACTTATAAAGTTCCAAAAAACTTGCAATTTCGGGGGGAAACTTAAAAACTTTGGTCTTTTTCGGCCGATTTCTTTTAAATACGGTTTTCCTGGAAGCTTTCCTGAACAAAAAGACTAAAATATCCATACAAACTTCAGGCTCATTGAGTGACCCCTTCCCGTGATCCGATCTGGCCCAAAATTTGGCATGAGATCTTGTGCTAGACCTAGGGTCAATTTTAGCGTACAGCGCATAACTTTTTCAAAAGTCGGATCATTTGGAGCACTCTACTGTGGAGCTCGTTAATCGATTCATTACCGATTAGGACCGAGAAGTGACAGCTGTCAAATGTTACGGATTTTTTTCGGTAAAAAATATAGGAACTCGGCAAAGATCATCTGTTAAAAAATGGACAGTTATCAACGTGACAGCTTGACTTACCTACCACAGTGATATTACCAAACAACCGGTAGTAGTCAACGAATTAGAAAACTGGTTATGTTTACCCGAAAAAGTTTTTAGTTTTACTTTATAGTTTTTGGCGATTTCTTACCGAAAATAAATTTCAAAGAAATTTGTTTAAATTTAAATAAACCAGCTTCGGTAAGTCGAAGACCGATTAACGAGGTTCGGTAAAAGCAGGACGTCAAATTAATCAATAAACAGGAATTTTCATTTTACAGAGCTGTTTCTATACACAGCAAGAAAAATTCGTGTAATTTTAAACCGAAAGCGATGCATGAAAACGGAACATCCATTTTGGTGTTAAATTTTATCTCGATGTATTTTTTTCAATAATGTAATTTTTGAGGGGTGTAAATTTAGATCGAAAACAATACATGAAATCAGATGACGAAAAAATATACACGAAAACATCAAATAAACCTCAAAAAATCATAAAAGTGAATCAAATGTTTAAGTTTATTCATTCTGTTAACCCACGCCTCAAAAAATGTTGAATGATACTACAACTTTTCATACTGAAAATAGATATTATTAAATATAAAGCAATTTTCGCAAATACCCTCATTTCTTCCTTGTAAATAAGCACTCGACGCCCAAATTAAACCGAAATCAAAAACCCCAATTCGGAAAAAACCGGGGCCAAAAAAGCAATCCGAGCCGGAGCAGAATAACTCGCGTTCACCAGCCAACACCATCATTAGGTGCGGGGCATCAACAAAAATTTCTAATCTCGGCAGCTGACGTCCGCACGGCGTGGAACAACAACAGCTCAATTTCTACCCATCCAGAAAAAAGTGGGAAAGTTGGAATGAGTGGGTAAGTAACGGGCTTCGCGTTCGCGAGTAATTGAATCAGCTAACGAAAGCAGTTTTTTTTTGGGAAGTTCACCCTTTTCATGGGTTTACCTCCTACTCGGGGTTTCGCTCATCGGCAGTTTAAATTTCACCGCACCGAATCAGAGCCTGGGTGGGTCCTTAATTGCCGTACACATTCCTCTTCGTTTCCCCCACTTAAACATTTTTTAACAACAAGAGACGGGGGAGTTTATTTTCGGCAAACGTCGAAGCTGCTGGGAAAACGCAAAACAGGCATGAGAAGAAGCCTAGTAAAATCAAATTTCAAATTAAATTATAAACGGATTGCTGGTAATAATTTCCCTCCGCATATCCGAACAACAGGAGCCGTGCGTCAAAAACCCTTTCGAAGGTGGTCTCGGTATCACTTCTCCATCATTTCCTCGTTCCGCTTTTAGATGACGACGACGTAGGCATATTCGTTTTTTTTCGCATCACGATACGGATTCATCCCCCCTTACCGAAAATTTGAACCCTTCACTCGAAACCCGGCACCAAATCCTTGGGTTTTGGGGAACGTAGGGAAATTCATACCACCTTCCATTAGCAGTGGGTTTCGATAGATAAACCAAGGGGAAAAAACACTCTCTGGAGCCACCGTTTTTTTTTCGGTCGCTCCACTCACAGCTTACAACCATTTTTTCGCACCTTTTGGTCTCGTTTATGACGGTATTTTTTTCCTCCCAATACGCCGACAACGATTGTCGGGATATTTTTTCGGTTTCGCTAATGGTGCTTTGCTGTTGATATCTGGTGTTGGGACAGGTACGAGTTCATTCTTATTTCGCGATATATTTTCCATCATTTTTTTCCGAAGATTTTTTTTTTGGATGAACCAGCTGCAATCGTCTTTTATGGCCGGGATCATTAATGTTAATTCTGACACATTTCAGAAGCGTTATAGCAGGTGGAGTCCGAAAACAGATGAGTCAGCCTTTTTCGAATCTTTTATTAAGGGGGATGAAAGTTTTTAACGATTTTAATTACTCCGCCGACAATCTGCTGATTAATGAACATTTTGAAAAAATAACGTCTTCTTTTTGATTAAGTGACTAGCAATTTCACTCTTAAGCAATTTGCAATCTTTGAAACAAAGAGTTTTAACACACAAAAAAATCTAGATTCTTCTAAATCTTCAAAGGAGCCATTTTTAAGATATTGAGCCAATTTTCCATCCTTAAACAAAACTCTTTACCATGAACTTTTCTTCTTATCTGTCGGCTTAGATGACAAACGGACAATATTGCACCCTTTCAGAAAGCAAAAAGTGGAGAGAAAAAAAATCCCCTTCAAAGGGAAAGACAGCCATTCCGAAGACACTCGATCGTCGTCGTCAGAAATTCCGTTTCCCTTTTTTCCACAAATCCAATCACTCCAATTGCTCGTTAAACGTGTGTTCTCGAACGTGTTTGCTCAGCAGTTGGCATGGTTGATTCGAATTTCAGCGTTTTTTCTCCTGTTGTCTGTCTCCCTTTCCCTACTGAAATTTGTAGGTACCTACCATCGTTCCCTATTTAGTTAGGTGAAAGACAAGAACCAAAGCAATTGAGAATGTTTTTCAGACCGAGTGGCACTTTCGATCTCCCACCGTGAAGCTACTCTGGAACACGCGTCTCCGTACTTACGAACAACTCAGTCTAAGAGGGGAATTTCGAAATTGATGCTCTGAAACTTCTATCCAATTGATGAGTGAAATAGTAGATGGCTGTCCTGACTCGATTTTCATTTCAAATAACGAATTTCCGAGAAAAAACATTAACTTTTTAAAAAAAAATTCAAAATTGTCAAAATTGTCAATATTGTCAAAATTGTCAAACTAGTAAAAATTGTCAAAATTGCCAAATTTGTCAAAATTGTCAGAATTGTCAAAATTGTCAAAATTGTCAAAATTGTCAAAATTGTCAAAATTGTCAAAATTGTCAAAATTGTCAAAATTGTCAAAATTGTCAAAATTGTCAAAATTGTCAAAATTGTCAAAATTGTCAAAATTGTCAAAATTGTCAAAATTGTCAAAATTGTCAAAATTGTCAAAATTGTCAAAATTGTCAAAATTGTCAAAATTGTCAAAATTGTCAAAATTGTCAAAATTGTCAAAATTGTCAAAATTGTCAAAATTGTCAAAATTGTCAAAATTGTCAAAATTGTCAAAATTGTCAAAATTGTCAAAATTGTCAAAATTGTCAGAATTGTCAAAATTGTCCAAATTGTCAAAATTGTCAAAATTGTCAAAATTGTCAAAATTGTCAAAATTGTCAAAATTGTCAAAATTGTCAAAATTGTCAAAATTGTCAAAATTGTCAAAATTGTCAAAATTGTCAAAATTGTCAAAATTGTCAAAATTGTCAAAATTGTCAAAATTGTCAAAATTGTCAAAATTGTCAAAATTGTCAAAATTGTCAAAATTGTCAAAATTGTCAAAATTGTCAAAATTGTCAAAATTGTCAAAATTGTCAAAATTGTCAAAATTGTCAAAATTGTCAAAATTGTCAAAATTGTCAAAATTGTCAAAATTGTCAAAATTGTCAAAATTGTCAAAATTGTCAAAATTGTCAAAATTGTCAAAATTGTCAAAATTGTCAAAATTGTCAAAATTGTCAAAATTGTCAAAATTGTCAAAATTGTCAAAATTGTCAAAATTGTCAAAATTGTCAAAATTGTCAAAATTGTCAAAATTGTCAAAATTGTCAAAATTGTCAAAATTGTCAAAATTGTCAAAATTGTCAAAATTGTCAAAACTGTCAAAACTGTCAAAACTGTCAAAACTGTCAAAATTGTCAAAATTGTCAAATTGTCAAAATTGTCAAAATTGTCAAAACTGTCAAAACTGTCAAAACTGTCAAAATTGTCAAAATTGTCAAAATTGTCAAAATTGTCAAAATTGTCAAAATTGTCAAAATTGTCAAAATTGTCAAAATTGTCAAAATTGTCAAAATTGTCAAAATTGTCAAAATTGTCAAAATTGTCAAAATTGTCAAAATTGTCAAAATTGTCAAAATTGTCAAAATTGTCAAAATTGTCAAAATTGTCAAAATTGTCAAAATTGTCAAAATTGTCAAAATTGTCAAAATTGTCAAAATTGTCAAAATTGTCAAAATTGTCAAAATTGTCAAAATTGTCAAAATTGTCAAAATTGTCAAAATTGTCAAAATTGTCAAAATTGTCAAAATTGTCAAAATTGTCAAAATTGTCAAAATTGTCAAAATTGTCAAAATTGTCAAAATTGTCAAAATTGTCAAAATTGTCAAAATTGTCAAAATTGTCAAAATTGTCAAAATTGTCAAAATTGTCAAAATTGTCAAAATTGTCAAAATTGTCAAAATTGTCAAAATTGTCAAAATTGTCAAAATTGTCAAAATTGTCAAAATTGTCAAAATTGTCAAAATTGTCAAAATTGTCAAAATTGTCAAAATTGTCAAAATTGTCAAAATTGTCAAAATTGTCAAAATTGTCAAAATTGTCAAAATTGTCAAAATTGTCAAAATTGTCAAAATTGTCAAAATTGTCAAAATTGTCAAAATTGTCAAAATTGTCAAAATTGTCAAAATTGTCAAAACTGTCAAAACTGTCAAAACTATCAAAACTGTCAAAACTGTCAAAATTGTCAAAATTGTCAAAATTGTCAAATTGTCAAAATTGTCAAAACTGTCAAAACTGTCAAACTGTCAAAACTGTCAAAATTGTCAAAACTGTCAAAATTGTCAAAATTGTCAAAATTGTCAAAACTGTCAAAATTGTCAAAATTGTCAAAATTGTCAAAATTGTCAAAATTGTCAAAATTGTCAAAATTGTCAAAATTGTCAAAATTGTCAAAATTGTCAAAATTGTCAAAATTGTCAGAATTGTCAAAATTGTCAAAATTGTCAAAATTGTCAAAATTGTCAAAATTGTCAAAATTGTCAAAATTGTCAAAATTGTCAAATTGTCAAAATTGTCAAAACTGTCAAAACTGTCAAAACTGTCAAAACTGTCAAAACTGTCAAAATTGTCAAAATTGTCAAAACTGTCAAAATTGTCAAAATTGTCAAAATTGTCAAAATTGTCAAAATTGTCAAAATTGTCAAAATTGTCAAAATTGTCAAAATTGTCAAAATTGTCAAAATTGTCAAAATTGTCAAAATTGTCAAAATTGTCAAAATTGTCAAAATTGTCAAAATTGTCAAAATTGTCAAAATTGTCAAAATTGTCAAAATTGTCAAAATTGTCTAAATTGTCAAAATAGTCAAAATTGTCAAAATTGTCAAAATTGTCAAAATTGTCAAAATTGCCAAAATTGTCAAAATTGTCAAAATTGTCAAAATTGTCAAAATTGTCAAAATTGTCAAAATTGTCAAAATTGTCAAAATTGTCAAAATTGTCAAAATTGTCAAAATTGTCAAAATTGTCAAAATTGTCAAAATTGTCAAAATTGTCAAAATTGTCAAAATTGTCAAAATTGTCAAAATTGTCAAAATTGTCAAAATTGTCAAAATTGTCAAAATTGTCAAAATTGTCAAAATTGTCAAAATTGTCAAAATTGTCAAAATTGTCAAAATTGTCAAAATTGTCAAAATTGACAAAATTGACAAAATTGTCAAAATTGTCAAAATTGTCAAAATTGTCAAAATTGTCAAAATTGTCAAAATTGTCAAAATTGTCAAAATTGTCAAAATTGTCAAAATTGTCAAAATAGTCAAAATTGTCAAAATTGTCAAAATAGTCAAAATTGTCAAAATTGTCAAAATTGTCAAAATTGTCAAAATTGTCAAAATTGTCAAAATTGTCAAAATTGTCAAAATTGTCAAAATTGTCAAAATTGTCAAAATTGTCAAAATTGTCAAAATTGTCAAAATTGTCAAAATTTTGAGAAATGACGAAAATTAAAAATATTACAAAAATGACAAAAATGACAAAAATGACAAAAATGACAAAAATGACAAAAATGACAAAAATGACAAAAATGACAAAAATGACAAAAATGACAAAAATGACAAAAATGACAAAAATGGCAAAAATGACAAAAATGACAAAAATGACAAAAATGACAAAAATGACAAAAATGACAAAAATGACAAAAATGACAAAAATGACAAAAATAACAAAAATGACAAAAATGACAAAAATGACAAAAATGACAAAAATGACAAAAATGACAAAAATGACAAAAATGACAAAAATGACAAAAATGACAAAAATGACAAAAATGACAAAAATGACAAAAATGACAAAAATGACAAAAATGACAAAAATGACAAAAATGACAAAAATGACAAAAATGACAAAAATGACAAAAATGACAAAAATGACAAAAATGACAAAAATGACAAAAATGACAAAAATGACAAAAATGACAAAAATGACAAAAATGACAAAAATGACAAAAATGACAAAAATGACAAAAATGACAAAAATGACAAAAATGACAAAAATGACAAAAATGACAAAAATGACAAAAATGACAAAAATGACAAAAATGACAAAAATGACAAAAATGACAAAAATGACAAAAATGACAAAAATGACAAAAATGACAAAAATGACAAAAAATACGAAAATTAAAAATATTACAAAAATGACAAAAATGACAAAAATGACAAAAATGACAAAAATGACAAAAATGACAAAAATGACAAAAATGACAAAAATGACAAAAATAACAAAAATGACAAAAATGACAAAAATGACAAAAATGACAAAAATGACAAAAATGACAAAAATGACAAAAATGACAAAAATGACAAAAATGACAAAAATGACAAAAATGACAAAAATGACAAAAATGACAAAAATGACAAAAATGACAAAAATGACAAAAATCACAAAAATCACAAAAATGACAAAAATCACAAAAATGACAAAAATGACAAAAATGACAAAAATGACAAAAATGACAAAAATGACAAAAATGACAAAAATGACAAAAATGACAAAAATGACAAAAATGACAAAAATGACAAAAATGACAAAAATGACAAAAATGACAAAAATGACAAAAATGACAAAAATGACAAAAATGACAAAAATGACAAAAATAACAAAAATGACAAAAGTGACAAAAATGACAAAAATGACAAAAATGACAAAAATGACAAAAATGACAAAAATAACAAAAATGACAAAAATGACAAAAATGACAAAAATGACAAAAATGACAAAAATGACAAAAATTAAAAATATTACAAAAATGACAAAAATGACAAAAATGACAAAAATGACAAAAATGACAAAAATGACAAAAATGACAAAAATGACAAAAATGACAAAAATGACAAAAATGACAAAAATGACAAAAATGACAAAAATGACAAAAATGACAAAAATGACAAAAATGACAAAAATGACAAAAATGACAAAAATGACAAAAATGACAAAAATGACAAAAATGACAAAAATGACAAAAATGACAAAAATGACAAAAATGACAAAAATGACAAAAATGACAAAAATGACAAAAATGACAAAAATGACAAAAATGACAAAAATGACAAAAATGACAAAAATGACAAAAAAGACAAAAAAGACAAAAATGACAAAAATGACAAAAATGACAAAAATGACAAAAATGACAAAAATGACAAAAATGACAAAAATGACAAAAATGACAAAAATGACAAAAATGACAAAAATGACAAAAATGACAAAAATGACAAAAATGACAAAAATGACAAAAATGACAAAAATGACAAAAATGACAAAAATGACAAAAACGACAAATATTACAAAAATGACAAAAATGACAAAAATGACAAAAATGACAAAAATGACAAAAATGACAAAAATGACAAAAATGACAAAAGTGACAAAAATGACAAAAATGACAAAAATGACAAAAATGACAAAAATGACAAAAATTACAAAAATTACAAAAATTACAAAAATTACAAAAATGACAAAAATGACAAAAATGACAAAAATGACAAAAATGACAAAAGTGACAAAAATGACAAAAATTACTTAATTGACAAAAATTACAAAAATAACAAAAATGACAAAAATGACAAAAATTACAAAAACGACAAAAATGACAAAAATTACAAAAATTACAAAAATTACCAAAAATTACAAAAATTACAAAAATTACAAAGCTTACAAAAATTACAAAAATTATAAAAAACACAAAAGTTACAAAAACTACAAAAATTACAAAAATTACAAAAATTACAAAAATTACAAAAATTACAAAAATCACAAAAATCATAAAAATCGTAAAAATGACAGTTTATGTCAAAAATTTCAAAATTGTCAAAATTGTCAACATTTTCAAAATTGTCAAAATAGTCAAAATTGTCAAAATTGTCAAAATTGTCAAAATTGTCAAAATTGTCAAAATTGTCAAAATTGTCAAAATTGTCAAAATTATCAAAATTGTCGAAGCTTTCAAAATTGTCAAAATCGTCCAAATTTTCAATACTGTCAATATTGTCCATATTTTCAAAATTTATATTGTCTTAACTGCAACAAATATTCTGATGTTGAAAAAAAAAATTTAATCTAATTGACATCAAAATGACAATAAAACGACACATAAATTTCATCAAAATGGCTTGAAATGATACAGAAACGTAACAATAAAAGTTTAATGATATTGAAAGAAAGTTTCAAACCAAAAAAAAAAACTTAAATAAAAATAAATCACAAAATCGACAAAAAATTTTAAAAAACAACAAATTTTATTTAGTTTCACCAATTTCTGATTTTTGGTTCATTTTTTTTCGGAAGAAATCTGGTCTGGATTAAACAATTAGATTTGAAGCCTTCCGAAGATAGTTAATCTAAAGCTGGTTTACATCCCATTTAAGTGCCTGCCTCAAGTAATTGCCCTTTCCATTTCGGAAAATAAACAGATAAAATGGTTTTACAAGAGCAATTTCTTCCCGGGCTCTAACAACACGAAAGTATGCACAGCAACATAAGCAGCTGACCAAGCAAGCACCAAAAGACGACACCACGTCGGTCTCAATTATAGTGTTTTATTGGCTCTGGCCTAGTTTATGGTTTATGGCCCTAGCAGCAGCAGCAGCAGCAGTTGTTGCCACTAACCCAAACCTAGCCCAACAACGAGGATGTTGGTTGTGTTTGGTTGAAGAAAATCTCACTAACCTACAACTAAATCCAACAACATGATCTCGGAAAATCTTGGAAGGTAAAACTTGGTTGCCTCTTCAGCAAATTACTTCCGACACCAGCGTTCTCCCGGAATAGGGATGTCACCTTTTTTATTAAAAGTTTTTCCTACAGGTCCATCTTTCGGCTAATTTATAAACCTCACACGTAGCTTTTTCCGGAATTCAAACCAATCATAAGAGATGTACATATGTATGTTTCATTTCAATTTCTGGTTTTCAAATTTCAATTCATCTAAATTTGAAAGCCATCCCTACAAAACATGACAAGCTGAAGAATAGACCGCTCAACTAATTCTAAATAATAGGTGTCGTCCCTTTATCCGGGAGGGAGGCCGTAAATCTGATCCCTAGGACACATATGTGAACAAGGATTGTAGAAGGAAGGAAGAAGAAGAAAATCTGATTTTATGACACAAACTTAGAGTTACCTTCTCGTTTAAGTGCATGTGAGTAGTCTTGCCAACACTACTCATCTTTGCTTTGGCCTATTTTAATCCTTTTTGGACGGAGGATCTTGTTCCGACACAATATTCATCATTTTCGGTGTACGTCATTGGAGATTTTCACTTCAGATCGTTAACTTCGGATAGAAACAATAAAACATAAGAAAACTACACATGGTTGGTTTTTTGAGTTATTTTGACAGTTTCGACCATTTTGACAATTTTGACAATTTTGGCAATTTCAAAAATTTAAACAATATTGACAATTTCTAATTTTTTTTATTGAATACCAAATAAATTTTGACAATTTTGATAATTTTTACTAATTTGACAGTTTTGACAATTTGGTCAATATTGACAGTTCTGAGAATTTTCACAATATTCGAAAATTTGACTCCGAGCGCAGATGATTAACGATTGTTGGCTTCTCTAATAATATTGATTAATTCCGGCGGCACCTCAAAACTTAGCTTTACGGAGTTTAATCGATAAAGATCCAAGCTAGAAAAGGAACCATTCAATCCGTTTCCACACCGAATAGTGTAGCATTCTGTACAAAAAGTAGTTTCTAAGTTGGGACAAGATAGGGTCTTCTTGGAAGTTATTATCCTACTATGATGAGTGAGCTTAGAGAAAAAAAACAACCCAAAAGCAAATCCGCACTGCGGAATGTTAATCCGCAAATTGCGTTGTGCCTTCGAATCGAAGCCTTTAAATCCTGTATTATCAGTTTTCGAAAGCGATACTCGCGGAGGCGAACCATCATCATCAATCATAAGCTTTGCCAGGCCAGTAGAGCTACGAGCTGACGAGGCTGACCCAGTTCGGCTTCCGCTTTGTTGTTGGCGGAATTGCAAATTAGCAACGATTCAGAGAGTTTCGCATTTCGCATCTTTCATCTTGTTATTTGCGATGCCACGGCTTCGTAATTCAATTTAGATCAATTTATAGGAGAACTTAAGCTTTTGAAAATGGGTTCTCGGAGTGATAAAATGTGTGTAACAATTTGGCAACACTAGACAAATTATTTGTTCTGACTATGAGTATAACAGTTTGAACTGTCAACGTTAGTATTTTTTTCTAACAGTCGAACTTTGACGACCACATTAATTTTATTGCTCAGGAAGCTTCTATTTCCTAACTTCAAAAATCATAAAACGGATCAATTTATATTCGCCCCTCCTCGTTGAATTTCCAAAACCAATCATTGGCCCAAATCGTACATATTTATTCTCCCTGTGTTTGGGCGCATTCCCCCAGGTGGGCCTACCACCACCTTCACCCGTCAAGGTGTGATCAAAGGTGCGATGCGGAACGTTTTTCCACCAGCTCCACCATAAACACCACATGCGGTCGTTAATCATGTCGATGGTAATGATGATACCTAGCGATGTTGATGATAACGTGCAACATAATTCACACTCCGGTGTGCTGTGCTGTGGTAAAATGGATTTTCATGCTTTTCCCGACCCCCCTCGAGGCCACAACGAAATGTTATGGGTGATGAACTTGTTTATTGACCATTTCGACAGACTCGTTTATCAACTTTTGGAATTTAAGGCTTCATTCGGTTTGACGCCGTCGTTAGTGGCACTTGTTGCAACCAATTTCGGAAATGTTTATGGTTTCGATACTTTGACAGCTTGTGTAGTTTATTTATTGTTAATAACGTGTGTCACTCACGAAACAATAACAAAA
Organism: Uranotaenia lowii; assembly: GCF_029784155.1. Lineage (NCBI taxonomy): Eukaryota > Metazoa > Arthropoda > Insecta > Diptera > Culicidae > Uranotaenia > Uranotaenia lowii. The sequence continues at coordinate 12,887,062 of NC_073691.1, read as the reverse complement.
CTGTTATAAACTTTCTTGCAGTTTTGGCATTGCTTTGTTTGCAACCAGAATAAAAAACAAAAAAAATGAATTGATGCAGAGACAACAAACAATCATCATAATTTAACCCTTCCGTTCGTTATCTGGGCTTTGTGATTGCCGGATTACATTGTGGTTTATGCCATATTATGATTGTCTCATAAACGGGGTTTTTCCTGTACCTATTCGAATTGAACTGCCAATTAACCAGAGGATCGAAAAAAACAACAAAATAAACCAAAAACAACTTCGGATCAACAGGCATCGGTAATTAATTTGATTCTGGATTATTGCTATGGAAAATAAACACAATCAACTCATCCAATTCGGTTCAGTTTCAGTTACCGTGGAAGGGAATTGATTACTTCAATGAATGATTATTTCAATTTAAAGGAATTTATTTTGTGTTGTACTTTCATAAATGAAAAAGCTGTTTTACAAAAGTAGACTTTATTCGACAAAAGGCAAAACTGGAATGAACTAAATTAGCACTTGTTGGTTATTCTTAGTGATTAATGGTTGCTATGCTAGTAGGGAAAACACTCGCCTACTAGTCGGATGGTAAATATTTCTCCCTTCTTTTTTCTCAGAATATTAGGTTTGACCAGTGATGTCAACCTTCCAGATTTTGTCTGGATCTTCCAGACTTTTTGGACTTTTGCCAGACATTTTTTCAGGATTCCAGATATCCAGATTTTTGACATTTCTTCCAGACAATTCCAGACTTTTGGCTTAGGACATAAATTGTTCTGAGAAACTATGAAAATTCAAAATGGTCATAGTTAAATATGGTGTAAAATGATTAGAATTTATGAATTATGAATGCAGTAGTAGAAAGCTATTAATAATGGCAAATTCTTCGAAGATATATGTTAAATTGAGAGTCAAACAGAACACGTAACTGATACCACTGACCATACTGATTGAACACTCAGTTTCATTTTCTGGATAATCTTTCCAACAGTACGCAATATCGACTCCAGAGTGCGCATCGATTAATTTGAAGAAATGCTATCTCAGTTAGGAAAAAACACCCAACTTAAATAAAAACAGGCAATTTCGACTATAAAATCGGGCAAAACAGGTACATTTTTCCTACAGGGTATTTTTTGTCACATTTTTCAGGTTGCGAACCACAAAATCTGACAAAATAAATTGGACAGAAAATGGTTGAATTTTTGTTCTAAGTGTCTTGTCAGTGTAATCAGTGCTTATACTGTCAGAAACCAACGATAAGTGCCTATCGGGATCTGGTGACCAAAAAAAAGGTCACCACTTTCCAGAAAGCAAGCTATCCAGACTTTTTCAGACATTTTCAGACATTTTTTCAAAATCTTCCAGACTTTTTCGAAAAACAGTTGGCAACCCTGGGTATGACTCCAACCTTGATGGCATTCTGATCGCACGTTGAGATCGTAGTGGTCTGGAACCTGAGAGAATCGGTTCTGTGGTTGATTGTAAAGGACTCCATTCTTCAACGCCTTTCGGGAATTCAGCTTGATCATCTGCTTGAATAGTTGAGTCGAGCTGGGATTCTGGATCGTTGATAGGAGCAGTGGAACACGGTTCTTGATGTGTTGGTACCGGTTTCCGGTTTGGTGAAACAACGTCCGAACGCTGTGATGGTGTTATGTTCTGCTGGTTCGGTGACGGCAATCCAAACATGTCCATGTGTGGGTCAGATTCAAGATTGCCTGACCAGCGCTGGCACCTCTAAGCAGTGATGCCAACTGTTTTTTCGAAAAGTCTGGAAGATTTTGAAAAAAATGTCTGGAAAAGTCTGGATGGGTAACTTTATAGTCGACGACCTTTTTTTTTTTGGTCGTCAGATCGCAATATTGTAGTAGTCTTGGGATCAATACTCATTACTTGAAAATAATAAATGTCTGAGTCTATGTGAAACAAAGCTTGTCAACCGAAAGCTTAGACCCATTCAGCTGTCAAAATACCTTCTGTATTCTGCTTCACAGTTAATTCAGCCTTGCCATTATGAGCTATTGGATTTCTATAGTATTTTTTTTCATTAAAACGTTGAGCTTATAGAAATTTCTGGGCAAATCTGGATAATTTATGAAAAGTCTGGACCAGACAACATGAAGTCTGTATTTCTGGATGACTCATAAAAATCTGGAAGGTTCCAGAAAAATCTGGAAGGTTGGCAACGCTGCCTCTAAGCAGAGACTTTCATATGAGTTGGTGGTATCAATCGCTAACGTAATGGATCTCTTGTATACCTTGTCATGAATTTTTCCTTCTGTTTCTTGCTTTTGGCAGATGGCTTCGCCGAAAAGCAATTGCAGTAGCCTTCCTTGTGGCCTGTTTCGTTGCAGACTTTGCACGTGTGATTTGAAAATGAGCAATCAGTGCATGTCTCCACCAGTGATGTCAACCTTCCAGATTTTATCTGGATCTTCCAGACTTTTTGGACTTTTGCCAGACATTTTTTCAGGTTTCCAGACTTCCAGACTTTTA